>NC_060120.1:456595496-458995496 GCF_021461395.2 Schistocerca americana | reverse complement strand
ATGTAGATGTAGAACAAAAAGTGGGTAATTTAAGTTCTGTGGTAAATACTATGAAGTTTGAAATTGACACAATTAATAAAAATATGGATACTATGCAGGGGGAAATTGACAACATTAGCAGTAGGTTTGATGTTGAAATTCTCAACATCCAAGAGAAAGTAGAGCCTCTGGTTGAAACAAAAGTAGACGAAAAAGTTTTCGGTCTTAAAACTGAGATCGTAAACGAATGTCAACATGGAATCTCACAGTTGAAAAAGGCAGTTTCAGACACTGAAAGAGATTTAGACGAGAAAGTTACCGGATGTGTACAAAAGTGTGAACAAAATAAATTGAAAATTCAAGGCAAAATTTTCGATCTTGAGAGTAAAATTAAAGATATGCTTGGTGATGTCTGTAATGGCACACCACTTACGAAGCTGTTGGAAGGTGAGGAACGCTTCGATCCCGCCAAGAAACATAACGGATGGCATCCGTTGGATTTCATCAAAAATTGCGAGAGAATGTTTCCTGAACACTTGTCTGGTCAGGAAAAGATAAACGTAGTAATTAGCGCCTTAGCAGGTGACGCTAAGCGTTGGGGAATTAATTTGAATACCGAACAAATGACGTTCGAAGAATTTAAGCAAAAGTTTAGGGAAGGATATTGGTCCGAACAAAAACAGGATCATTTGTGGCGCGAGTTTATCATGGCCAAACTTCATGATAACAGGGGCAGGAATTCTTTGAAAGATTTCTGCGAATATTGGTACCAAAAGTTGACGCATTTAAGAGGGAGAAGATCCGATTCTGAAATCATATGGGAGCTATATAAAAAGCTTCCAGAAGATTCAAAGAGATATGTGGGAAGCAATCATCGTAGCTTCCTAGCGTTTCTCGAGAGGCTCGAAGACGAAGACCATTGGCGCAAAAGTCATGCCAATTATCAGAATTTTGGTAACAGAAATATTCGCAATAATGACGAGAGAAATGACGAGGGGGTTATCCAGGTCGCGGTAGAGGGTACACCGCGCAAAATAATAACGAAGCGGGAAACTGATTTCCGCGAACGTTGCGGGCCAAACGGAAGCGGACAGAACATACCGACCCCGATTTAAGAAATGTTACCGGACTGACAGTAAAATTATGAGACAGGTTAGAGACAGGCGTGGAACGACGCAACGTGTTGTTGCGAAACAAGCGTCAGGTGCGAGCGCAGATGACTCATATTCGCCGCGCAGAGTGCTACATGTTAACAGGCGAGTGGAGCATCAGAGGGCAACGGCCCAGCCTAGCAGAACAGCTGTTCAGAGAGAAGCCGCTAGCAATGCGGCAGCATTAGGTACGAACATTGTCGTAAGAGCTGGTGAATACATTACGAGTAGTAATTCCGTGACGAAGGAAATAGTAGATAAAACAGTGGATACACAGGGAGGTGCGGTTAGCAGTGTTAGCAATAAAGTAAATGGCGAGAATGAATTAGCAGAAGTAACTGATGGCGTGTGCAGATCGACGATCTGTTCAAAGGCCTCAAGCAATGTGAGTGGGAGGATTTTAAGAAGGAATATGAGGCAAGGAGGTTAATTAGCGAAGAAGGAGATAGTAGGGACGTCGATAAGGTGACGTGGCCCGAATTTAAAAAGGAGGGAATAAATGGCGCCGCGCAAAGTACACGTGCTGCAGATAGGACAATGATTAAAGATAGGAAGGAATTGGAGGATGAAATCCTAAGCGTTGACGAGGAAGTAACTTCTGTTAACGATCCGCCAACAGTACACGCTGCTACCGAAAGGCACCGTGGGGAAGGGGCAGATAATTACCTAAAAGTAATTGAAGTCCACAAGGATTACACTAAATATGAAGTAACAGTGGATGTGAGTAAAGCCGATAATGAGGCCGTTTTGCGAAAAGAAGACACTGAGTTAAAATCAAAGCCTGATGAAAATGCAGCGGAAGAACTTAGTGCCTGTCTCAGAAAAGCTTTTATGTTAGAACCTGAAAGCGATCCAGAATGGTCGGGTTCGGACGATAGCTCAGATGACGAGTGTTTCGGTACTAGTGAAAATAATGGGGATACAGCTAATTGCGATATTGTACCTACTGATGACGAAGTTTCAAAACAAAACCCAGATGTTGAGACAGAACACAGAAAGAAAGAGCCACCTGATGACTCAGAGTTTATTTTGCAAAGAGTTCAAGTAAGCAAAGACTTTGAACTCCAGAAACTGAGAAAACCACCAGATATAAATGGTTCACAGGTCAGGAAAGTATCTTGGGACGATGTCACAGTCGACCAAGGTGCGTTGCGGAAAAAACAGGAAGGGGCATGATTTAGAGTCTGGGGTAGATTTATATTGGACTTTGAGAATGTCATGAACACAGTACATCATCAAACTACTGGATTCCCACCGGAAGAAATTTTGTTAGGCAGCAGAAGTAAAAGTTTAATTGAGGAAAAACTAGAGTTTCCACCTTGTACAAGCTTGGGGTTGAGTCAAAAGAAAGAATTAGTCAGAAAAAGGGCAAAGCAAAAAGCTGAATCTAGATCTAAAAGACATGATAAAAACCTGAAAGTTTCAAAATTTAAAATTGGGGATTATGTTCTTTTAAGAACCCACGAAAAATCTAGTGAACTGAACCATGAAATTTCCAAATTTAAATATATTTATAATGGACTGTATATAATACAGAACATTCCACACGATAATGCTTACTACCTGATCTACCCAAAATCCAAAAGACCTTTAGGTGTGAGAAATGTTGTGGACCTGAAACTGTATGTTCCTAGGAGTGAGTGACCTAAGTACACTCAGAGAGCAATTTGCAGTAAATGTGCTGTGTCTTATGCTGAAACCATTTTATTCTAAATGTAACAAATCTTTGTAAATGTATGTTTACCAATGTCAGTGTGCTAATGTAGTTATGTGAGTTTCAGATTACCAAATGTCCTATAAATGTAAAGATGTATGGAGAAAAGGGTTGAGAAGAAAAAGCAAATGCTGTAAGCCAGGTAAAAATGGGACTGCCGAAAACCAAAGTGGGCAGTATATGAGTCATAATATAAAGGACTGCCAAAAATCAAAGATGGCAGATAAATAGTCAAAGGAGAATTGTAAGTGTGGTACAGGAGATATGATAAAATGGTGCGAAATGGACTGTCCAAATCTGAATAATAGGCAGCAAATATGCGTAGTAATTTTCTAAATAGTATTTTGTGTTTGTTAGTAAATAAGGAAATGGACTGCCATTCAATGCAAGCAGCAACAAATTGTTTTATAGTGTATATAGGTATTTGTATATGCTTTGTAGTTAAGTGTTTGTGTTTCAGATTTTGAATTTGTTTCTCGGAGAAATTTAATAATAAATAATTTGCTATTTAAATTATGTTGTGATAGGAGGATGGACTGTGCCAAAGGCACTTAAGCAAACGATAGGTAAATGTTCTTGATATATTAAAAAAGTATAGACCTATATAAAGTGAGCGAAAGGAAGTTTGTGGTATAATTTTTTTTTGATGGGACATTCACACAAAGATTCAGAACCCCTGTATAAATATAAAGTTCAGTGTTCCCATCAAATTTGCACTTAGTGAAATTTACTGGAAACAGGGGCATGTGTAACAACAACAACGCTGTACTACTATACAAACAATATTTTTTTCTGATTTTTCGATAAATTAGTGTAATCGATGTTCCGATTTCACTTCTTTTTTTTTGTTTCATGCCATTATGTTAAAGAAACTGTAAACAATTTTCAATGTGAATATTAATGTTTATGTCAAATTTCAAGCAATATTGTAATAGAATTGAAGTGTAACAAACGTTGAATCTGTTGTAACATGTTTAAAATTGTAATTGTGCGTCTGGTCCATACGTAGGCAATGTGTAAGAATATGTAGAATGCAAAACCTCTGGTGAATACCCTATCTGTAGGGGAGCGGTAAACGGTGGATGGCAGGTGAGCGCGGGAAAATGCACACGGGACTGCACGGCATAACGGACTCAGCAGTAGTAGCCGGAGTTGGGCATTGGTCTGAGTAACACGTTCTGGATCGAGGAGGCTCTCCTGGAAGACGTAGTTTCATTGAGCCTCGGATATGCCGTTCCGACGCCTATACAGCATGGCAAAATTTCATAGGCACTAAATGTAAAAGTATTGCGACGCTATGAAGAAGTAAAGTGCCGATACATCAAGAGCCATTGCTATGGTTGTATGTGCGCTCTGTGCTTCGCCATCTCGCCGCTCGCCAACCGCCACATCGATACTAACAGGTTGAAACTTTTAGTACTGTATTCGTGTGGACCAGGGTTACTTTTGTTCCATACTATTCAATAACAACTTAAATTTTTACCAGAACTGCCCTATCATTTAATTATCCTCACAACTAACCTAGACAGGGTCCTTTCCAAATGTTGTGAAATCCGAGTGTCCCAAGATGAAAAATTAAAGTTTGTGTTAATAATAATTACCTGCAGACCTAGCTATGTTAGAGATGTTTAAAGAATTTTTTTTGTCAATGAACTAATAGACGAATAACAAAGGTCTGACAAAGCGGGAAGATAATTTTGATATTGATTTAATAATGAAACTTAATTATTTCGAGACAGATATAATGGTGTTTAAATGAGCAGGAAATAAGACAAAAAGAGTAGTAAATTATATATTGGAAATCTTGAGGGCATAATGATTTCAGTAATTAATTGTTTTAATACAGTGATCATAACAGTTTCAGGGTCCCCCCCCCCCCCTTTCCCCCCTTTTTTTTATTCATTTGAATTCTGAAGTGTTCCAAACTGATTTGACCAGCAAAGTCAAAGCCAAAATAGAAACCAAAATTTATCAGTGTTTCACCTTTATCAAAACTGACATTGTGTGTGTGTTTCGAAAGTGCTATTTCTAGGGTAACCTATGTCCGATTTTTATCAGATCAATAGCCACTACGAAGTTTTGTAGTAAACATTGTAGTGTGGTGTTATGTATTTATGGTTTATCCATATTAGTACAGAAAGTGAAATTATCTGTTCAGTAGATTTTCTGGTTCTAAAATTTACCATATTATGCAGTGTTATTACGTGTGGTTTTGCATGAACGTACATCAACTTGTACAGGGAAGAAACTCAGTTAATGCCTAATTAGGCTGGCGACCGTATTGTTAACAAATTGGTAGCATCTTCTGTGTTGTTTCTTGTCCGTCCTGATGGGTAGTTGCATTTCGGACTTGCTTGACGTATCATTGTTATTACAGAGTGGGTGTAAGTCTGATTTGCCTCCATTCAGGTACACGCGGTCAATTTCTATACAAAAATCCTTTCTCATAAGGTGAAGCCCGTCAACTTACCATAGTACAGGCTTTAAGGAGTATCGTGTGCCTCGAAAGCGCAGCGTTACAACGTGAGAATAATTTAGGACTGAATTAACAGATCAGTTAGGTCAACATTTATAATTCGATCTGGGAGCATCTTTTTTTTCTTAGGGGCACCTCATTTGTGTCAGATACAAAAAATGATTTTATATTCATCGTTTGCACTGACCTGTATTTATTAATAAACTGTTTTAAACGGATAAGTTCTTGCGTTTGTTGTAAGTGTTAATTAATACTACAGCTCATCTGGTGACGACGCCAAACAGTTCTTCTTTTTCGTGGTCTCGTGCAAACTACACACAATAAAGGAATTTCACCATAATCCTGCGCAATGCACAACTTGTATAACACTTTCAACATTCCTGCTAACTGTCGATTTGGTACGACTAATTTAGTATCAGGTTTTGTTTGTTTTGTACACTCCTGGAAATGGAAAAAAGAACACATTGACACCGGTGTGTCAGACCCACCATACTTGCTCCGGACACTGCGCGAGGGCTGTACAAGCAATGATCACACGCACGGCACAGCGGACGCACCAGGAACCGCGGTGTTGGCCGTCGAATGGCGCTAGCTGCGCAGCATTTTTGCACCGCCGCCGTCAGTGTCAGCCAGTTTGCCGTGGCATACGGAGCTCCATCGCAGTCTTTAACACTGGTAGCATGCCGCGACAGCGTGGACGTGAACCGTATGTGCAGTTGACGGACTTTGAGCGAGGGCGTATAGTGGGCATGCGGGAGGCCGGGTGGACGTACCGCCGAATTGCTCAACACGTGGGGCGTGAGGTCTCCACAGTACATCGATGTTGTCGCCAGTGGTCGGCGGAAGGTGCACGTGCCCGTCGACCTGGGACCGGACCGCAGCGACGCACGGATGCACGCCAAGACCGTAGGATCCTACGCAGTGCCGTAGGGGACCGCACCGCCACTTCCCAGCAAATTAGGGACACTGTTGCTCCTGGGGTATCGGCGAGGACCATTCGCAACCGTCTCCATGAAGCTGGGCTACGGTCCCGCACACCGTTAGGCCGTCTTCCGCTCACGCCCCAACATCGTGCAGCCCGCCTCCAGTGGTGTCGCGACAGGCGTGAATGGAGGGACGAATGGAGACGTGTCGTCTTCAGCGATGAGAGTCGCTTCTGCCTTGGTGCCAATGATGGTCGTATGCGTGTTTGGCGCCGTGCAGGTGAGCGCCACAATCAGGACTGCATACGACCGAGGCACACAGGGCCAACACCCGGCATCATGGTGTGGGGAGCGATCTCCTACACTGGCCGTACACCACTGGTGATCGTCGAGGGGACACTGAATAGTGCACAGTACATCCAAACCGTCATCGAACCCATCGTTCTACCATTCCTAGACCGGCAAGGGAACTTGCTGTTCCAACAGGACTATGCACGTCCGCATGTATCCCGTGCCACCAAACGTGCTCTAGAAGGTGTAAGTCAACTACCCTGGCCAGCAAGATCTCCGGATCTGTCCCCCATTGAGCATGTTTGGGACTGGATGAAGCGTCGTCTCACGCGGTCTGCACGTCCAGCACGAACGCTGGTCCAACTGAGGCGCCAGGTGGAAATGGCATGGCAAGCCGTTCCACAGGACTGCATCCAGCATCTCTACGATCGTCTGCATGGGAGAATAGCAGCCTGCATTGCTGCGAAAGGTGGATATACACTGTACTAGTGCCGACATTGTGCATGCTCTGTTGCCTGTGTCTATGTGCCTGTGGTTCTGTCAGTGTGATCATGTGATGTATCTGACCCCAGGAATGTGTCAATAAAGTTTCCCCTTCCTGGGACAATGAATTCACGGTGTTCTTATTTCAATTTCCAGGAGTGTATTTCCAGTTTTGGTTTCACTGAGACGAGGACTTTGTTCCTTTTTCCTCCTTCAAATATACATATCAATCACTTCGTAAAATGCACAAACGTACACAGTGTAACATGCAGACCGGATCACTAATGAGGTCCTCTAGCTGGTGGGAAAATCAGCATACTGTTTGTTTGAGTGACATACTATTACGCGACAGCCTGGTACCGTAGCAGGCTGTTGTCGCGTTCTGGGAGGGACGGCGGCATTTCATTTGTTGCTGTGACAGATTGTTAAGGCTTGTTTGTATTTATAGCCTAATTGGAATTCCCCTGGCCCCACTGCCAGCTTTCGCAAGTATCAAAAGAACAAAGTTCTACAAGCGCTCGCTCTCTCTTCTTGAAGGGGGAATGAAAGCTGAGATAAAAAAAATCGTTTGTTTCTATGGCAGAGTGATGTCGCAATTTTTGCGAATGCTGTTTTAAAGTCAGTCGCATTCTTCTACCTCGAGTAGCAAAAAGCGACTGTGACTTAAATCTCGAAACCAACATCAGTGCAAAATTTTCACCTTAATCGTTTTGTTTCGCTATTAATACATTCAATAAAGATTCTTCATAAAACGTTACGACATTTTTTTATCGTGATGGGCTAGATTTATCTTGAGAATGCTCTTGCTCTTCATCATTTCACTGTGGGGAATGTAGTTACTGTTGTCTCTACCATATACAAAGGCTACCAAAAATAAGAACTCATCAAAATGAATCTATTTCCTTCGTTTTTTTCCTGCTCGCTCAGGCACTTGTTATCCGTTATTCCTCTTAGAAAACAGTCCTTTAAATTTTTTCCCATTTTTTCTGAGCATCTTGAAACAGTAAAAAAAGATTAATCGTAACGAAATGGTGTTATGAAACAACCTTAATTGGTATTTAAATTAATTGATTTTGTAAGTTAATTTGCGGCGTTATTTTCAGTTTTCTTGCGAAACGTAACAGTTTTCACGCATTGATGTTTGAATGCTCTCTTGGTGCCAGTACTAATGGAAGCATTGTAAAAGATACTTGTGCACAATTTTGAAAATTATTAGCATTTCTTGTGTCTGCCAAAAAAGAAGAGAATAGGAAGCAGACTTTTACCTACGGACAGATTTCCCTAACTGCATTAGTGCGATTGACGGCGAGTATTCCAGACTCCAGAAGCCGTTTAACTCTGGATATCCGTTTTTCAGTTAGAAAAACTTTTTTTGAGTTGTATTGCTCGCTACAGTTGACGCTGACTACTGCTTCACAGCAGCTGATGTGGGGTCTTGCAGTGCTAACACTGAGTCAAGCATTCCGAAAAATTCAAAATTTAGTGAGAAGTTAAACGCATCTAATTTAAGTATCCCTGAAGCCCAAGCTCTGCGCTATGAACGGAAACTGGGAATCCAATTCCTTTTGTTATCATTGATGATGAAACATTTGCTCAATTAAAACAAGTAATGAGACCCTACTCTAAAAGAAACTTATCTACGAAACAATGTGTGCGCAACTAGAGAATAAGCTGTCCTCGAGGGTTGGTGGATGCACTTCTGCCATTTTTGCCAATAATAGGCCCATCTTTCACAGTCCATTGGACGTACAAATAGAGTTAGCAGACGACATTTTAAAATAATGTTGTTTATTGCAGGAGAAAAGATGGAATACGCAATGAAGATGAATGCTGTGAGTGCTCCCTGGAAGGAATATCTCGACTAGGTTTACAGACTGATTCTGCAGCAACTTTTCACCTCAAGCCTCAGAGCTTGGCAATACGACTGTATGTGACCAGTGGTTAGTACAATACTCTGTTAATTAAATAACTAATGTCAACTGAGATTGTTCTTAATAACAACGCATGAATTTTTGTGACTATACATGTTTTCTTTATTTTAGGTCGCAATGCATTTTTTGTAACATAAATTTGTTTATTTACTTACACTGACCTTTAGTTTTCTCATCTTTTGTCGCGAGTTCATTCTAGTTTTGAATCACCTGTGTGCGAACTTCAGCCCACAATGTTTGCTTGAAATTAAGATCGCTATATTCTTTTAAGTGTTCGTCGTAAAGAGCTGGTCTCTGTTCAGTTTCTTTAGTAAGTAAGTCTCTGTCAGTCACTGTTAATATGCGTTCATCAGATGCAGCAGTTTTGTTGCCAGACGTTAAAAAAAAAAAAAAAAAACAACAACAAGAGTGGTAAAATTCAGAAAGAAGGCAAATAAGCTGACTTCAGAACTGCGACTAATCTCTCGCAAGTGGACGCATGTCGTTACCTGTTCATGTGATCGATTTGGCGAAGCGACATTTCGGTCGCATTGAAAATAGGACATGTTGCAACTTTTTAATCGCTGTGATTGTTTAGCCGTAAGTGTGCGCACTGGTATTGGAAACAATGAGCTATATTTGTACGACTGAAAAATTGCGCGACTGGATGTCGCTAGTGGAGGCCGAACTCATTATTGAAGAGTACAATTTAGTTTTCATTAGTGAATGGTAACGTCTAAGGAAAACCGTCAGCAGATTTCAGAATTCGGGGCAGCTGTGATGAAACTGTCAAACTCGCAGTTACTCGTTATGCAAAGAGTATATCTCGGGCTTCCATTTTCTGTGTGGCTACCTTGTCATTCCTGTTTTTAGTTTCGTGTTTTGATTTCCTTCTTGGTCTCCTCTTCCGTTTCTGTTTTGATTATGGGTACATTATTCGCCATCTTCATTTTCTTCATTGTGAATCTTTCTTTCTCCGCATTGATTAGCTACGTGAAACACGCCAGTCTTTGCGCATTTCTTGTCCTCAGATCTAATTAATAGCTTGCTACATAGCACCATGGCCCATGTGGTTTCAGATTTGGGTTTTTTTATCGGCAGTTTGAACATTTCGAGCAGTGACTGTCACGCTGACTTTTTCGTATTACGTTGTCCAGTGGATGAGTTTGTATTTTAACTGTAATATTTTTGCCGTAATTCGAAGCCCTCATCAATATATTTTATTATTTTTTGTTTCATATTCACCTGAATTTTCCGTTACTAATGTCTTAGAGTTCCAAAATTTTTATTTGTGCGTAGCGCATAGCTGCTCTCTTTGCTTTGCCGTTTGCACCATCCTTAGTTCATATTGCGAGGGCAAAATGCGTAAAAGCTGCCGGCAGGCTGTGTTCACCTTGTTGTGGAATCTCGCGGCTTGTTTGGTGCTCACGTGTATCCACACCTACCGTCGCCTCATGTTAGATGACGTGAGGAGCGCCGAGTTGGTAGTGGGTGGTAGCTCTTCTGCTGATGGAGCAGAGTCGCTGTCGTTGTTGTTGCTCTTGTTGACGCCTCTGCTGTCTCCGGCGTCTCAGGGTTCTGCTTTGACACTCTCGCAGACGTCCTTAGTTGTTGCTCCTATCGTTGCGTCTCACAACACCATTTGGAGTGCTTCTTCTAATGGTCTGAACACTGTTAAATCTAACTTCACACTGAACTGCGAATGCGCTTTTGTCTTGACTTTGCTGTCATCTTCTTTCAGCATTCATACTGTGCACTGCGTCTGAGCGACATTATTAACGCAGTTGTTAACCCCGCATAGTCACTCGAACTTAGCTGTAATGTCGATACGGCAGTGTTCTGTTACTCATTTACCATAGCTCGTCGAGGGGACTTACTAGCGACTACCGAGATGATCGGTGAAGGTTTACTTTCATGTTTGATGCGAGTTACGTGTTATTTCGCACTAATTCCGGCTATTCACATAGTGGACAACTTATTTCAACGATTTGCATGCTCTTTTGTTTGACCGTTTCTCTCGAAAAGGAGGCGACATGCTGCACCATCGAATGCACTCACGCAGTGACTTCCCTTACAACTACTGCAAGGGAGATTGATGAAGCCAAAGTCAACGAATATCGGCGAGCTCTACAGTCAACGCATGAGAAGTTGATTCATTACGCTCTGCGGTCTCTTAAGATACGCAAGAAGATAGGCGAGAAAGCTACGTCTAGAGGTTGGCAGGGGAAACAGAACGAGAAAGAAAGCTGAATCTCACTTGAACAGTCCAACAACAATATAAATAGATATTACAATAAACAATATTAGAAACGCATGCGTTAAAGACCAAGTGGTAACAAGTACTTGTGCTTTACATACACGTCAAAAAAAGTTTTACATCACCTTGGTTCCCAGAACTCCTGAAGATAGACGTTGACTGTGGATATTGTATCACAGACAACGGCTTGTGTTGTCTGCCATGCCTAGACGGTCGATACTGCAGTCGGATAGCGTCCCCATTGTTACTTTGTGCCCGGAAGTACTCTCAACAAAGGAAGTGTCCAGGCGTCTCGGAATGAACCAAAGCGATACGTCGAATCGCAGTTGGGGAGTGGGAGTATCCGGACCAACAGTGCCTTGATGAACTTGTGGATAGTATGCCACGACGAATACAGGCATGCATCAATGCAACAGGCCGTGCTTCTGGGTATTAGAGGTACCTATATGTACAGCAATCTGGACCAACACCTCTGAAGGTCTCACTGTATGGTGGTACAACATGCAATGTGTGGTTTTCATGAGCAATAAAAAGGGCGGAAATGATATTTATGTTGATATCTATTCCAATTTTCTGTACAGATTCCTGAACTCTCGGAACCGAGGTGACGCAAAATGTTTTTTGATATGTGTACATGAACATGCAACGAACAAGATTCGAGCAGCCACTATGTTGTCCATTTCGAGCAAATTCGATAGCAAGGTGACGACAGACTAGGACACATCAGTGTAACACTTAGGTAGGAACTCTGGTCCTACATGACACGACAATGAAACAAAAACAGATTAGAACCAAAATCTTCGCTGAGCAGTATGTGAATAATTGGATTTTGATCTGGTACGCCCAGGAGGATGCAAGGTGGCAATAAAGAAATGAAAGAAAAGGGAAGCACCGTGGCCGGTTAGATTTACGGCAGAAATGCTGCATCAGCAAGTAGACCAAATTGCTTCATATCTGAGACTGCATGCTGCGAATTTGTAATATCTCTGATATAATTGTAAAACAAAAAACAAAAAAAAAACAAAAAAAAAAAAAGAAAAGAGGGAGAGAGAGAGAGAGAACGGAAATCTTACAGAGAAACGCCTGGTTATACCGGGCTCCGGGCCACAGCTGCTACACGTACACGCGCACAGCACTGGCCAGAAAAAAATATTAGTCACCCACTTAAAACACCAACTTCTGCCAGCGCAACAGGAACATTTCCTTGCCGCTTCCAGCATGTGCTTTCACTTGGTGGTCGAAACCTGTTACTGGACTTTGGAATGCTTTTGTGATTCTCTCATAAGAAAACAAAGGAAGAGATATACCTATTCTCACACGTTTTACGTGTTCACTTGAAAACTAATTTTTCGTAGATACAGTCCCCAATCATAGTAAACAATTTTTTGAAAGACGTCGTCGTCGCCATTGACTGTTAACATAGTTTATACGTAAAATCCACTTGTGTAATTTCGACTGCTTAGCTATTTTCAAGTGGAGTGCAGATGAAGCCCAATATTTTTGCTGTGCCCCACTTGAAAATGACTAATCTGCGGATTTTATGAATAAATTAACAGTCAAAGCGACGATGACGTCTTTCAAAATCTGATACGCTGCGTCCTACGTCACGTGAACACACTCATCATCGGTTAAAAATACCGAAACAGTGTTCTAGACGAGTACTTATTAGCAAATGAGGGGATATTTTGCAGTGTGCCCCACAGTTTTCTATATTCTGAAATAATGAAGCAGAGACGATTAATACATCTTGTTCTTTTTTCTTTTCGTAAAAAAAAAGTGAGCGACTGTAACTGGATTGCATCGAGATGGGGGGACTGATGACCTTCGCTGTTTAGTCCCCCTTAACCATCCAACGACCACCACCACCGCATCGAGATGTTAACCCTATAGTACTACAGGGAGGAAAACGTTACATTGCTACTAAACCATTTGTAGGGGGCCAATTACTTTCACTTAAACTGCGGGCTTCATCGCCTCACATCTTGTATAATTTGTGTAATAATGTAATGTACAGTCAGCAGTGGCGCTGAGAATCTTTCACAATTATGTTTCCTTTTATTTGTTATTGAACACTCAGAGCCTTGAGTAAGGGAGAACGCAAATGTGGAGTCAGTTATTTTACTGTGATGCAGACCCGTCCCCTTTCTTTATTTCTACCTCCTGGTGTGGATCTTCAGTATTTGTGAAGTCTAACTGATTTAAGGATCGCCCCTTCTTAGCAGAGACGGAAAGATGTTGGGTTGTGCTACCAGCTACCTTCACTACAGCAGGAGGAATCGGCGACATCACAGAAACGGGTGATGCGGTCCAGGGTTGGTAATGGGTACGAATTTCGACCCCCTCCCCTTAGAGAAACGGGGCCTGTAGAGCGCACAAAGGAAGGCAGCTCACAACTTAGGATGGGCTAAACTGCGATTTTCCGATATCAGTGATTTCTGTTAATGCTACTTTTCGGTTCTGAACTGCGATTTGCCGCGGATAAGAATCGCAGTTAACGAATTCACAACTTGTATCCCTCCACTATCTCTGCGACTTCTGCGATTTATGCTACTCTTGCGATTCCTGCCAGTAAGAAGTCAACTGTTTAATGCAACCGAGAAATATGTTCTCGGCTGTATAGGCGATTATTTGTCAGGGCCTAACCCAACTGACAAAAAGTCATGTGAAGTTGTATGATTAATATTTCCAAGATTCTTCTTCATTTGTTACTTGATATACGGAAGATACGCTTGCCTGCACAAATAAAAAATTTCCTCACAACGAATCAGTCAGTATTAAGTAAGTTTTACATATATTCCCCCTTTGGCTTTAGTTTTATATTAATGGAAGAAAAGTGAAAATATTGACAGTGCAATGTTGAGAATCATAACACAAATTACTACACAGTACCATAAGAGATCATGTTTACAATATGGATTCTAACCACGTTGTTACGTTCACAAGTATCTGAACAACATTGTCAGTCACTGATGTAGCGATAATTCAAAATATCATTGACAGCAGAATTGGAAAAGTTGCCACAGCGTCTTTACACCTCTTCGTCAGCCGTAAGGCTAGTTTCTAAGTTTATGAATGAGCGGCACATCTTTTATGTAAAGTGTGGACCCCCCCCCCCCCCCACTCAACTGCTTTCATTACCAGAAATATTAGCCGTTGTATAATGTGAATTATATTGCTAGTAATTAGTAGCTATATAAAAGTTTAATAATAGTCGTGATTTTCCGAACGCAGCTCCTATTTCGATTACTGGCTGTTCTATGTCCATCTAGAAGAGATAATCGTGAAGATTGAAAACTAGTCTTGAAGATTTCGTAGCGCAAAAGAGCCATAATTGATAACATAAGTGTGTAAAATGAGTCATTATATGATTTGAAAGGGATGATATATAAATGTGAACTGTAATGTGAGTTAATAATGAAAATTCCATTATCGCCTTTCGCCCCATACTCTAAAATTTTCTGACGTGTATTTAGTGATGAAGACTTGCTGGAGTGTGTTACTGAAATGCCTATCCCTCCCGCCTTGAATGTTGGTTGTGATGACAGGCTGACCTGTAGCGTAGCCCAGGGTCTACGTTCGGTCGGAATGTTGCGTGTTTTAAGGTTGATGATGAGCAGGTGTAAACAGTAGAAAGTACTGATCTTACAGTTTGAAGTTGACATTGGGAATAGTATTAATGCAATATTTGAAAAATACGGACAAAAGTTTAACTGCGTGTTGTGCTGTCGGGAAAAATATCAGTCTTGTGAATACAGTTGTTAAACGTTTGGTAAAAGCTACATAGTAAACACCAGACTGTCTGCCCTCAGTGGCTGAATGGTAAAAAAAAAAGCGTGAAGGATTGTCAATCCTCTGGGCCCGGGTTCGATTCCCTGATGGGTCGGGGATTTTCTCCGCCCAGGGACTGGGTGCTGTGCTGTCCTCATCATCATCCAATCATCTTCATCGACTGCAGGCCGCCGAAGTGGCGTCAAACTGAAAGACCGGGACCCGGCGACCGGTCAGCGCGAAGGGGGGGGGGGCTAGCCGTACCAATGCATAATAATAATAAAAACAGATTGCAATTTTAGTAGTTTCTGTACGACATATGTGTCTAATACGAATCAAAATACTCAACGGAGCCATTTCCATTATCAGTTTTCTGCAATTATCCTGCAGTTTTAGCTTTTATGATGTAAAGTGTGATTAAATATGTCAGGCTAACTCCAGGCTACGCTATAAGTCTGTTTCTTTTTTTTTCCTTTATTGTAATTTTAATCACCTATACAGGCAGGCTGGCAGCAGCACATTACGCTGCTCTTCAGCCTTAAGTGGAACAATAACCAGACAGAGGTGATACAGACAATACAAAAACGGCGGGTAAAAAATGGAGATACAAAAAAAAAAAATAAACATGAAGCCGTTCACGTTGGACGATAAAAACACTAACACTTGTGGACACGGCGCACAAAACACGGAGAATGGCGATGGCACATGTGAACAGTGCAGTCGTAACTGCACGAAACACAAAACGAAGCACACACACGAGATACTGATGTCGATGATCTCCGGCGCGCGAATGTTCACTATGCGTGTGCGAGTCGGGGGACCTGCCAAGAGAGGAGGAGGAGGAAGGGGAGTGGGAGAGCGAGAGGGGAGAGCAGAGATGCCACAGGCAGGGGAGAAAGGGGGGAGGGAGGAAGGGGGAGGGGAAACCCGGGGGAAGAGGGGTGGAGGGAGGGGACGTGAGAAAAGGAAAGAGAAGGGAAGGGAAGAGAAGGGAGGGAGGGTGCCCAAAGGAAAGGACACCAGAAGTGGGGGGTGAGGCAGGGTCAAAGTTGATAGGAGGGGTAGATGGAGGGGACGAGGGCATCATCAGGGAGGGGGAGCTGGCGGAAGCCACCTTGGGAGAGGGTAAGGAGGGTGGAGAGATGGAGACTGGGTGGGACGTGCGAATACAGGCGCGGCAGCGAGCGGGGGTGGGAGAGGATCGGGGAGACGAGCGGGTGAGGAGGATCGAGTTTGCGGGAGGTGTACAGGATCCGTATCCTTTCAAGGAAAAGGAGGAGGTGGGGGAAGGGGATGAGATTGTACAGGATCCGCGTGGGGGAGGGGAGACGGATGCGATATGCGAGGCGGAGAGCATGATGTTCAAGGATTTGGAGGGATTTATAAAAGGTAGGGGGGGCGGAGATCCAAGCCGGATGGGCATAACAAAGGATAGGGCGGATGAGGGACTTATAGGTGTGGAGGATGGTGGAGGGGTCCAGACCCCACGTACGGCCAGAGAGGAGATTGAGGAGACTGAGGCGGGAGCGTGCCTTGGCTTGGATTGTCCGGAGGTGGGGAGTCCAGGAGAGGCGACGGTCGAGGGTGACGCCAAGGTACTTAAGGGTGGGAGTGAGGGCGATAGGACGGCCATAGATGGTGAGATAGAAATCAAGAAGGCGGAAGGAAGGGGTGGTTTTGCCTACAATGATCGCCTGGGTTTTGGAGGGATTGACCTTGAGCAACCACTGGTTGCACCAAGCGGTGAACCGGTCAAGATGGGATTGGAGAAGGTGTTGGGAGCGCTGTAGGGTGGGGGCAAGGGCAAGGAAGGCGGTGTCATCGGCAAACTGGAGAAGGTGGACGGGGGCTGACGGCGGCGGCATGTCCGCCGTGTACAAAAGGTACAGAAGGGGGGAGAGGACGGAGCCTTGGGGCACACCGGCAGAGGGGAAAAAGGTGTAGGAATCTGTGTTATGGATGGTGACATAGGAAGGACGGCGGGAGAGAAAGGAGCCGATCAGACGGACATAGTTAATGGGAAGGGCGAAGGTTTGGAGCATGAAGAGGAGACCAGAATGCCATACGCGGTCATATGCACGTTCGAGGTCCAGGGAGAGGAAGATTGCGGAGCGATGGGAATTAAGCTGTTCAGAAAGGAGATGAGTAAGGTGAAGGAGAAGGTCGTTGGTAGAGAAGGACGGCCGAAAGCCACACTGGGTAACGGGAAGGAGGCGGTGCTGGCGGAGATGCTGGTGGATGCTGGGTGAGGATAGATTCCAGAACCTTGCTGAAGACCGAGGTAAGGCTGATGGGACGGTAGGAGGAGACGGCGGATGGCGGTTTGCCAGGTTTAAGGAACATGAGGATACGGGAGGTTTTCCACAGGTCGGGGTAGTAACCAGTGGACAGGACCACATTGTAGATCCTGGCCAGAGTGGAGAGAAAAGAGACAGGAGCTTCAAGAAGGTGACGGTAGGTGACACGATCGTGACCAGGAGCGGTGTTGCGTTTTGTGCAGAGTGTAGCAATGAGATCCTGTGTAGTGATAGGGGCATTGAGTTCCATGTGTGTAATGTTGTCCAAGTACTGGAAACCAGGAGCGAGGGGAGGGACGGAGGTGTCAGTTTGATCGCGGACATCTGGGAAGAGGGAATAATCGAACTGGGGATCATCGGGGATGGAAAATACATCGGAGAGGTAGGAGGCAAAGTGATTGGGATTACTAAGGGTGTCAGGGAAAGAGTGATCATCATGGAGAAGAGGATAATAGGGGGAGGGTTTAGTTCCGGTAAGGCAACGGAAGGCCGACCAGAACTTGGACGAGTTGATTGGTAGGGTAGCATTTAAACGGGTGCATGTCTGTCGCCAGTCCTGGCGTTTCTTAGCCGCGAGCAAATTACGAATGTGTCGCTGGAGTTGCCGGTGGCGTCGTAGTGTGTCCGGGTCACGCGTGCGGAGGAAGGCACGGTAGAGATGACGGGATTCACGGAGGAGGAGAACGGCCTGTGGGGGTAAGGTAGGACGGTGGGGGTGGATGGCGACAGTAGGGACGTGGGCCTCCACGGCCTCAGACAAGGTCTGCTGGAGAAAGGAGGCACCATGGGTGACATCGTCAGGGTGGTGGTAGGTGAAGGGGTGGCTATCGACCTGGGTGGAAAGGGTATCCCGGTAGGCATTCCAGTCGGCACAGGAATAGTCATGGACATACTTAGGGGGAGGGTCAGTACGAGGGTCGGGGCGAGGGCGACGACCGTCTGAAACGGTGAGGAGGACAGGGAGATGGTCGCTACCAATAGGCTCCAGGACATCCACCGTTATGCAGCCAAGGAGGTTGGGGGAGGAGAGGATAACATCAGGAGTGGAGTTGGATTCGGGATGGGTGTGCTGGGGGATGGGGATGAGGTCGCCTTGAAGGGAGGAGAGGAACCGATGCCACCACCGTAACTGGGTGGCGGAACGGCTATGGATGTTGAGGTCGGCGGCGATCATGTAGGAGGAGAAGGTACGGTCAATGTGGGAGAGGAAGTCGAAGGGAATAGGGGCGTTAGGGTGGACATAGATGGTGGTGCAGGTAACGGTAAGGCCGGGGCAGAAGAGACTAAGGATCAGGTGTTCAGTGGGGTCGGGAAGGAGAGGTTGGAGCCAAACGGGGATCTGGCGGTGGTGACCAATGGCAACTCCACCACGCGCAATTGGGAGGGGGTTACCGGAGCGGTGGAGGAGATAGGGTGAGGTGTGGATGGAGTGGTGGGGTTGGAATAAGGTTTCATTGAGGAGGAAGGCATCCATGGGGTGGGTGGCAAGGGTGTGCAGGAAGAGGTTCTTGTTGGTGGAGAGGGAGCAGATATTGTTGAAAAGGATACGTTGCTGTCACGCCATGACAGAGATTTAGACGAGGGTGTCAAGACGGGAGAAGGTGAAATGGGCCTGGTTGTTGGAGTAGGTGGCATACATCTTGAGTTGGAATATGTAACGGGCGGCAAGGGAGATCTGCTGGAGGGTGTGGGGGCGCTGAAAGGGATGAACATTTTGAAGGACGATGGTGATGAACCTGATGATGTCCTCAGTGGTGGGGGGGGGACGAAGGGAATTGCCAGGAGGGGTAGGGGCGTCCAGGGGACGGACAGGGACGGTGAGTTCAGGAGTGGTCGAGGGGGTCGTGCTTTACACTTTTGGGAGTATGTGGGATGGGGGAGATTGCAGGTATTGCAGGAAGGAAGGGATTGGAGGTTAGGGCACTGCCTGAGGAAGTGCGCTTGCCTACAATGCGGGCAGGTGGGGGCCTCGCGGCACTCAGCTGTGGGGTGCGCGATATAGTGCAGACACCTCTGGCAGCGCAGGGATTGAGGAGGGGAACGGGAGGGGTCAACCTTATAACGCTGGTTAAAAAGGAGGGCACCCTCCTTCAGGAGACGGTCTATGGAGGGGGAGTGCTCAGAAAAAACCTGCATAAGGCGGGTGGGGCCGGCAGCATTATGGATCCGGCGAACCGCACGCACCTCCAGATGGGGATGGGCCTGAAGCTCCGCCAACACCTCCTCCTCCATGATCACTGGACTGAGCCGAGTGATCACGGGGGTGAGGGTCGGTGGGCGACGCGGAGGTTGGGGTTGGCGGGAGGGAGGTGGCGAGGGAGCAGGGGTGAGAGAGGCATGAGGGCCAAAGCGGGTGACAGGGATGCGGGAAAGGAGGTCTGTGTGGAGGGTAGGGCTGGGGGAGGAGATGAGTACTGAATCACGGTGAGGAGTGAGGAGGGAGATGGGGGCACCAGGACAATTCTGGCAAAGGAGGAGGGTGAGGTTCCGGGCTTCAAGGAGGGAGGGATCCGAACGGGAGAGGAGGTAGCGGTAGGAGGAGGGGGTAGAGGAGGAGGAGGAGGGGGCAGGGACGGGCGGGGAGACATCCATGGCATCAGGGGTGGGGGAAGGGGGACGAGGTGGAGCCTTTTTTGGAGCAGACGAGGCAGGGGTGCCACTGGGGCGCTTGACGGCGGCGGAGGAGGTGTGGGGGATGGGAACAACTGGAATGTGGCGGGGAGTGGCAGGTCCCGGGGCTGGAGTCGGCGCCGGAGATGGTGACGGTGCCGGTGAAGGCGAAGGCGACGGCGACGATGACGATGACGGTGGTAGTGGCGGCGGTGATGGTGAAGGCGACGGGGAGAGCTGGGCATGGACAGTGGCCCGACGGGCCACCACCCTAGCCGGAGCTGCAGTGACAGGCTGGGGGAGTGGGGGGAAAGGATCAGATCGAGAGGAGCGGGAGGAAGAAGCTGGAGAGGGGGCGACAAAGAGCGAGGGCGAAGGGAGAGTGAGAAGAGGTGGGATGGAAGGAGGGGGGTGGGACTGGGCACACCACGTTATAGTTGTGGAGGCGGCGGAAGGGGAAGTGTAAACTATGGCGGTGGTGGTAGTGGTGGCGGTGGTGGCGGGGGCGGACATGACGACAGGGAGAAACAATAACGCACAGAACGAAAGGGAAAGGACACAAACCGGGGCAGACGAATCAAAGACGGAGGAAGACGAGGACGGCAGAAGACCAGGGTCGGACGGCAGCGGCGGCGGCGGCGGCGGCGGCGGCGGAGGCGAGCACCGGCTGGCGGCGGCGGCGGCGGCGAGCACCGGCTGGCGGCGGCGGCGGCGGCGGCGGCGGCGGCGAACAGACGGACGGACGGACAGCAGGCAGCAGCGGTAGCGGCGGAGACGGACAGCGAGCAGGCAGGCGGACGGGCGGGCGGGCGGACGGACGAACGAACGAACAGCTACAGCAGTAAGCGGCGGGCAGACGGGCAGACAGACAGACAGACAGACAGACGGACGGACACAATCTTCGAAAGCGAAGATTCCAATCTGAGAGTAGCCCAGGCTTTGCAATCTGACGCCTTCGAATGAGGGGATCCAACCCTCTGGAGTATAAGTCTGTCTATTAGCTCAACCTTTATTCGTTTTCACATTCCTCGGCTGCATCAATTCTCAATCGAGTCTAAAAGTTTTCTCAGAGCAAATTAGCTTCTTGGTTCATTCCTTCCATATCATGAGACAAGTTTCCAAGAACGAAGGACGGACGTAGGTCAATAGATGGCAAACGGCAACTAATGTTAACTGCGCTTTTTTGTTGCTGCTTGCGACTTGTCACTGAAATCGCAGGTAGACATGAGGCTCACAGCAAGAAGTAAGAAATTCGGCCAACAGATGGCTCACGACGCTGAATATTAAATGTTACTAGCGGATCCCAGTAGTGACTGAAATCGCAGCCAGATTCTGGAAAGTTATGTGATATTTGTGAATTCTCAATCACTGTGATTTACAACACATGCTATTTTTTCCTCACTCCTACGCACGACGCTCCAGAGCTTCGAAGGTGAGTGACATATGCTTGGCGCTGTGCTGGACTTGCGAACATTCACTTCACAAAGAGGTCGCTAGTCCATAGACTATATCGCGAACAACGGGACCCCTCTTTCAGAGGGCCTTATGTACGCATTTTTTTTTTTGGGCTGACTGCTGAGCCACGTGCTTTCGTTCTTCTTTTAAAACTAATTCATAATATTATCTTTCTGTAGTTTCAGGATTAATTAATAGATTAGGAAAGCTTATGTTAATTTACGGGATGTTTTCATAAAGATAATGTAAGATGAAATTTATAAGATCAGTGGTCTACTACGATCACGTGTGTGGTTTTTAAGAAATGGGTATATATCTATTGGGTGGTTTGCGGTTCAGGCTGTCGAATATTGCGATGCTTCCAAAGTGTGTGAAATTACATTAAATTCGCTTTGGATCTGTATTCATCTGGCGATCACTTCGATCGGCCATCACATGTGTACCGGTATATGATAAAAATTGGCCTCCCTGCCACACAGTGATGGTGAACAAAATATATAATAAGGGAGTATAAAAAGTGGAGAGATTACCACAGAATTTGAAGACTGCACTGATCTTGTGTTTTACTAGGTCTTTCGTCACTAGGAGTGTAGGTTCAAGTGCCGCCCGGGGTGCCCGAGCGGTTCTAGGCGCTACAGTCTGGAACCGCGCGACCGCTACGGTCGTAGATTCGAATCCTGCCTCGGGCATGGATGTGTGTGATGTCCTTAGGTTAGTTAGGTTTAAGAAGTTCTAAGTTCTAGGGGACTGATGACATTAGAAGTTAAGTCCTGTAGTGCTCAGAGCCATTTGAACCTTTGTAGGTGCAAGTGTGGCACATCTCACAGGTGGTAAGTCATCTAGCATCTACAGAACAAAGTGAGATGTGGCCATCGCGTAACATAATTAGTTATTTTTGAGGTTTATTCTTTGTCTGCAGTGGAGCGGCATACCTGGACCGGAACCACAGTTTTGATTCCATTTTTACAATTTGTAACGATTACCACATACTGTTGAATAAGACGAATCCTCCTTTACCTGTTACCAGTCTGGACTTGCCCCCTAGCTAAGTGATGCTTTTCGTAACGTGCAGTTTATCTGTCGTAGTGATGTCAACTGCCTAAACACTGTCCTCTAGTGTTAGAATATTTCCTCCCATAGTATTATTGAAAGCGTGGTCTTGTGTGAAGCAGTATATGAGTGTCCTTGAGTAATTGTGAAATTAGATAATCCTATAATTCCCAGAAGTCCGTATATCAGACTGCAACTCAACATTCGATGCCCATGAAATCATGTACACATTTATTCAATGTTAATTAAATTTAGTAGCACTGAGCGAGGACAAGTTACTCTCTCACCTACTTTTCACAAAGTTTTTGTTACAACGTTACGCAACTTGTGTGAGACTCTAGAAAGTTAATGGCCTGAGCAGGCGTTGATGGAGCCTGGTGGGGCGCTAAAAGCATAAAATGTTTGTATGGTTCTTAGTTCGTAGAATTGCATGTTGGAAGTTGAAAGCAAGTGGCTGCGAGCCCAGCTATTAGTAAATCTTGACGGACAGGCCCATGGCCATACAGGGCAGACAGAGATGCCCCTAGTCGAGACAGGTCTCCAGCAGGAGAATGCCGAGCTATACCTGCATTGACGCCAGCTGAAGACTGGACTGGGGGCGATGGACTGAAGGGACGTGTCTACACAGTGGAGTGGTAGACCGGGCATTGTGTGCTGTGCCACGCCTAATAAAAACTTACAAGTTTTCGTGTTCGCCGATAGTGCAAATAGTCCTGTGACCAACTTCCATCGGCCACCTCGGTCGTAGAAGAAACTCTGGCGTCTGAGAAATCCTTATGACGATTCATAACTAGGACTAACATGCTCCAAGGCACAAGCGAGTTAGATAAAGATCTTTAAGACTGTATCTGTTCTCTAGCTGCCGCAGGAAGCGACGTGAATTCAGAGAAAAATATCTTCTCCCTCCATGAAAATTTAAAAAGGCCAGTAATTGTCGGTTTCTTTTTTTTTCCAGAGACACAGTTTTTTTAACTCTTGCTCTGGTTCGACATGAGTTTGTGCTGTCGTGTAGGAGGGGAGATTTAGCGCCTCTAAAGCTCTGTGATTGGCTCAAGATGGGGTGAAGGCAGTGTCATTCGTGCACTTCGCGGAAAAACGAGAGTTGTTTTTACCTGGAGAGGTGCAAGGCACTTGGGTTCTGGATTTCAGTCTGGAAGCAACTTCTGGTCGAAGCTCGGGCATGTGTGGTTGGTACTTGGGACCTGTCCTAAGACTGACTTCACTTGCGAGTAATTAGACTAGGGAGCCTGTGGTGAAGTTCTTACTGCAACGACACTGTGACTTCAAATGTCTAGGACTACACGTTTGCTGAGGGCACACTTATTCGTTTTTGGTTTAACAGTCTTGGCGTTTGGCATCCTTATGTGCTCTGTCGTATGAGCCAAATTGGTCGGTGGTACGACCAGCGAACGGGTGTGTCACACACTGAAATCTACCGTGATTTCAGGGCTCTGGTAGAGAGTACATTGCGATCCGTCTGCCTGATCGCTAGATCGTGAGATTTTGCATTTCTTTCGCGGCCGCTATCGATTCACAGGTGCCGCCTTACACCTCGCCTCTGCCGCAGATGACTCGCCAGCTGCAAGTTACATCGCTGCACGAAGCAAGCAAGGTAACGTACTGCTGCTCCGGCCTTGTCTGGCCGTACTAATCCCACTCGCCACTTGCTCTCAGCTGCACCTATCGAGACTTCTGTAGATCTTCGATCAAAGCCTGCTCAGTGTCCGAACAATTCAGATTGCGATGTACACATTTTTATGGCTAAAGTATTTGTCTCACTTTTGCCAACCAGGATCCTTGTCCACTGTGGTCTTAAACCACCTGTTAGTTGTTTATGATATTCTACCAGAATTTGTTTAACTTTAATTATGTCTGTTTGTTTTTATTTTTGGGAAAATAAACGTTGTCAATACTCTAAATTTTGCATACATTCTCAATCAAATCGTCACTTTTACATAGTCACCCCAAGTATTAACTTTCATTGTGGCGTCCCATCCCAGGATAACTTTCGTTGTATGTAACCCTGCCAGGTTCTCAATCAAACATTTTTTCTACGTAGCCCACAAACGGGTTAACTTTCAGCACCTTAGCGTAAATTTGATCATACTCTGTATCATTCGGTGTTGCGTAAACCAAAAGGCAAGGCGAATTATGTGTGCATATCACACATGTTAATGAATAAAATCAAGTCAGTTGTAGATGTTAATATTCATAACTCTCATGTCAGTACGCTTGTCCACATACCTTCCCCGGAACTATCAGGAACTGATAAAGAGAAACCATCTTTTGGCCCTAATGGACAGAAAGTTGTTCCCTCTCTTGGTCTTATTAAATTTAGAAAACATTTTTCGAGAATTCTCTCTAAAAGAAATTTACATCTACATCTATATCCATACTCCACAAGCCATCTGACGGTGTGTGGCGGAGGGTACCTTGAGTACCTCTTTCGGTTGCCCCTTCTGTTCCAATCTCGTATTGTTCGTGGAAAGAAAGATTGTCAGTGTTATATCCTAGCCAGTAATGCGAGCGCTAGGACAGTTCTGTATTCGCCGCTCAGTTGTATACTCGCCACCGAATTGTGTACTTGCTAGTCAGTTGTGTGTTCATCGCAGCAGAGTTGTTGTTTGTCGTCAGCTGACGCTGACCTAGCCGCTCCGACTCCAGCGCTTAAGAAACCCGAAGCCAGCGGTGGCGCGCGCAGACTTGCGGCGATTTCCTGTCTCGCTGGCGCTGCTTATGCGGACGGCGTCCGGACTTTGATGCTGCCAACCTTTTGGCAGCGGGCTCGGGTGGCATTACTGGCTAGGATATAACAGTCAGTATGCCTCTGTGTGGGCTCTAATCTCTCTGATTTTATCCTCATGGTCTCTTCGCGAGATATATATAGGAGGGCGCAATATACTGCTTGACTCCTCGGTGAAGGTATGTTCTCGAAACTTCAACAACAGCCCGTAACGAACTACTGAGCGTCTCTCTTACAGAGTCTTCCAATGGAGTTTATCTATCATATCCGTAACGCTTTCACAATTACTAAGTGATCCTTTAACGAAGCGCGCTGCTCTCCATTGGATCTTCTCTATCTCTTCTATCAACCCTATCTGGTACGGACCCCACACCGGTGAGCAGTATTCAAGCAGTAGGCGAACAAGTGTACCGTAACCTACTTCCTTTGTTTTCGGACTGCATTTCCTTAGGATTCTTCCAATGAATCTCAGCCTAGCATCTGCTGTACCGACGATTTATTTTATATGGTCATTCCATCTTAAATCACTTCTAATGCCTACTCCCAGATAATTTATGGAATTAACTTCTTCCAGTTGCTGATCTGCTATATTGTAGCTAAATGATAAAGGATCTTTCTTTCTGTGTATTCGAAGCACATTACACTTGTCTACATTGAGATTCAATTGCCATTCGCTGCACCATGCGTCAATTCGTTGCAGATCCTCCGGCATTTCAATACAATTTTCCGTTGTTACAACCTCTCAATATACAACAGCATCATCCGCAAAAAGCCTCAGTGAACTTCCGATGTTATCCACAAGGTCATTTATATGTATTGTGAATAGCAACCGTCCTACGACACTTCCTTGCGGCACACCTGAAATCACTCTTACTTCGGAAGACTTCTCTCCACTGAGAATGGCTCGCTGCGTTCTGTTATCTGGGAATTCTTCAATCCAGTCACACAATTGGTCTGATTGTCCACATGCTCTTATTTTGTTCATTAAACGACTTGGGGAACTGTATCAAACGCCTTGCGGAAGTCAAGAAACACCGCATCTACCTGGGAACCCGTGTCTATGGCCCTCTGAGTCTCTTGGACGAATAGCGCGAGCTGGTATTCACACGACCGTCTTTTTCGAAACCCATGCTGATTCCTTGTCTCCAGAAAAGTCATTATACTCGAACATAATACGTGTTGCAAAATTCTACAACTAATCGACGTTAGAGATATAGGTCTATAGTTCTGCACATCTGTTCGACGTCCCTTCTTGAAAACGGGGATGACCTGTGCCCACCTTTTGGAACGCTACGCTCTTCTAGAGATCTACGGTATACCGCTGCAAGAAGGGGGGCAAGTTCCTTCGCATTCTGTGTAAAATAGAAACGGTATACCATCAGGTCCAGCGGCCTTTACCCTTTTAAGCGATTTTAATTGTTTTTCTATCCCTCTGTCATCTATTTCGATGTCTACCATTTTTTCATCTGTGCGAAAATCTAGAGAAGGAACTACAGTGCAGTCTTCCTCTATGAAACTGATTTGGAAAAAGACATTTAGTATTTTGGCCTTTAGTCAGTCATCCTCTGTTTCAGTACCACTTTGGTCACTGAGTGTCTGGACATTTTGTTTTGCTACACCTACCGCTTTGACATAAGACCAAAATTTCTTAGGATTTTCTGCCAAGTCAGTACACAGAACTTTACTTTCGAATTCGTTGAACGCCTCTCGCATAGCCCTCCTCACACTGCATTTCGCTTCGTGTAATTTTTGTTTGTCTGCAAGGCTTTGGCTACGTTTATGTTTGCTGTGAAGTTCCCTTTGCTTCCGTAGCAATTTTCTAACTCGGTTGTTGTACAACCGTGACTCTTTTCCATCTCTTACGATCTTGCTTGGCACATACTGGTACTCATCTAATGCATATTGTACGATGGTTTTGAACTTTGTCCACTGATCCTCGACACTATCTGTACTTGAGATAAGACTTTCCTGGTGAGCCGTCAAGTACTCTGAAATCTGCTTTTTGTCACTTTTGCTAAACAGAAAAATCTTCCTACCTTTTTTAATATTTTTATTTACGGCTGAAATCACCGATGCTGTAACCGCTTTATGATCGCTGATTCCCTGTTCTGCGTTAACTGTTTCAAATAGTTCGGGTCTGTTTATCACCAGAAGGTCTAATATGTTATCGCCACGAGTCGGTTCTCTGTTAACTGCTCAAGGTAATTTTCAGATAAAGCACTTAAAAAAATGGCACTGGATTCTTTGTCCGTGCCACCCGTTATAAACGTTTGAGTCTCCCAGTCTATATCTGGTAAATTAAAATTTCCACCCAAAACTATAACATGGTCGGGAAATCTACTCGAAATATTTTCCAAATTTTCTTTCAGGTGTTCTGCCACAACAGCTCCTGAGGCAGGAGGCCTATAGAGACATGCAATTACCATGGTTGAGCCTACTTTAACCGTGGCCTTCACCCAAATTTTTTCACATTCCGGATATCCGTCAATTTCCTTCGATACTACTGCACTTTTTATCGCTATAAACACGCCTCCCCCTTCACTGTCCAGCCTGTCTCTGCGGTATCAGCGTGTTTCATCCATGCCATCCTATGCAAAGTCGTTATTCATTACAATTTATGTATTTCTAGCTGGATACACTCACACCCTCATCAAAAGAAGACGGGAGAACGTTCACAGAACCAGGAAACCGCTGGACTCGGGCAGTAAATAATACAGCCATTGTCAACAACGTTTGCCATGAAGCTACTCATGTGTCCAGACTGGAGCGAACAGCAATGAGGTACTAACTGCAGTCGTAATTTTACGAGAGTTAAGTAATACAGGGTTAAGAAAGAAGAAAGGAACCATACTACGTCTGCTTGTATTTGTGATGTAATTTTTTACGAAGTCAAATGGGAAATGGTGTTAAAGCTGCCAGGACAAAGCAGTTTACTTTTCATTGCAAGGAAGATACTCGAGTAACGGAGGTGCAGTGGCGCTTTAAACCCTTATAAACTTTCCTTACTGCTACTGCGAAAAGTGTCACTGGAAAAAGTGACTTACGCATGTATCACTGTGCTCCTCTTTTCGAGATACTCCAGGTACCAGGAGCTCTCAAAGTGTGTTAAGTATATCGTCACGTTGTTCCTCGGCATGCTGACAGAAGAAAATGTTGTCTGTATTAGCATACGTAGAGAAAATGTTTTCCCCTTTCTTTACTCTCACTTGGCAGGAACCCTGTACGAATGTTTTGGAGTCTTTATGAAGTACGAAGAGTACCCGCGTCCCGTAAGCGACGCTGAATAATGGTCCACTACGGATCAGATACTGCAGTCACGGGTACCTACTGTATGACGAAGACCACGCAGACGCACTTGCTAATTTTATTTCATTTGTGAATAATGGTCTGCAGCTTTTTGAATTGTTTTTTCGCTCGACGCTCAGAGTTACAAAATATTCCTAACAGCCTGTCCGCAATATGTGTATACTTCGTTTCTTTAATCTTTGTCTCGCCTTAGTTAGACCATTAACAGCTGACACTACGGTCGCATTGTGTGCACCGATATACACGGTGTTTTGTGACATATTTTGACAGTCGCAAACTCACTGATCAGAACCTATATGGTACTTCCCGTTGACCTAGACTCATGAAATTTCGCATGAAACAACGTTTCACGGTAGAAGCAAGGGGAAGAAACTGGGATATTTAATCTGTTATCATATTACAGGAAAAACTTTTTTGTCATTTATCATACTGTCTCTCTGTCCGTCCGACTGTTTAAAACATCTTTTTCTCAAGAACGGGTAAACTCATCACTTTGAAATTTATGCCACATACTAAGGTCTATGGCCCCTGTCGATATAATAAATGTTAAGGTCTATGGTCCCTTGTCGATATAATAATTGTTATTGTTGTGGTTGGCAGGAGAGCCAACACCGTGTTACTAGAGGAGGCCGAAAGGCACGCGTTGTAGCTCACGTAGGCTGGCGTGAGGTCTGGAACAGGACAAGGAAATTAGAATTTAGAAAAACGGACGTAGCTGGTGGAATACTTAACTTTAATCCATTAATGGTGAACGTCGCTCTTGATGGTACGTGATTCACAATATCAATAGTAACTGAATATGGCGCCTTGCTAGGTCGTATCAAATGACGTAGCTGAAGGCTATGCTAAACTATCGTCTCGGCAAATGAGAGCGTATTTTGTCAGTGAAACATCGCTAGCAAAGTCGGTTGCACAACTGGGGCGAGTGCTAGGAAGTCTCTCTAGACCCGCTCGGTCTGCAATCACTGATAGTGGGGACACGCCGGTCCGACGTATACTAGCGGACCGCGGCCGATTTAAAGGCTACCACCTAGCAAGTGTGGTGTCTGGCGGTGACACCACAGTTATCTTCAAAGACAATGTAATCAAAAGAGACCGTGATTTATGTGACATATATTTTGATACTCGCTTTCGCACTCATTAAAACCTTCCCCCTAACGGAAAACTATGAAATTTTGCAAGAAAGCAAAGTTTTAAAGTACAAAGAAAGGAAATATCAGGAAATTGTTAATTTTTAATGAAATCACTTAGAAAAATATTTCGTTTGTCATTTGCTATCCGCCTTCAGACTAAATAAAAAAAAATTCGAAAGTCTTGGAATCACTGGGGTCGACATCTTCCCAGTATTGATATCAATAACAGAAAAAAATCGCCGAGATTCTCGATTTCCGAAATGGATGAACTGTCTATACACGTAATTAAGTTTGTGCGCAACCTTCAGTGCGTGAGTCCTGCTCGCACCTGGCCAATTTTTAGTGACTGTCATGACTATTCCGATAAAGAGAAGACCATTCCGGATGTTGAAGGGTTGATGATTGTCAGTTGTCATGATTTCTCAATTTTATCGTTCCATTGCAGTCTTTTCTTTTCAGTGGCTGTTTTCGGGACGCTACGATATTTGGTTGGAAACATCCGGCGCTTTCTACTAGATCATATATATACTGTAAACAGCAAGGGTCCTATCACACTTCCCTGTGGTACTCCGGAGACTGCCTTTACATCTGTCGATTTTATTCCGTTAAGAGCGACTTGTGGAGTTCTATCTGCAAGAAAGTCTTGAATCCAATCGCAACAATTGCAAGTGTGCTCCGATACTCTGTAAGCTCGAATTTTTCTCATTAAACGGCAATGCGGGGCTGTGTCAAATGCCTTACTGAAATCAAGGAACTCGGCATCAACCTGAGCACCGTTGTCCACTGCTATGTGGATCTCATGGAGGAACAGAGCGAGTTGAGTTTCGCAGGATCTCTGTTTGCGAATCCATGTTGATTTTTATACAGGAGATGTTCGTTTTCCAAATACGTCATATTTCCTGAGCATAAAACATGTTCCATAATTCTACAACAGACTGACGTCTACGATATAGGTCTATAATTGTGTGGATCTGTCTGACGGCCTTTGTTAAAAAAGGGAATGACCTGCGCTTTTTTCCAGACGTCAGGTACCTTTCGTTGCCCAAGGGATCTACGACAAATTACTTCTAGAAGGCGAGCAAGCTCTTTCGCATCATATTTATAGATTCTTATAGGCTTCTCATCTGGTCCTGACGCCTTTCCACTATTAAGCGATTGTAGCTGCTTTTCAGTTCCGCGATCGGTTATCTCAATATCTGCCATTTCGACGTTCGAACGACGATTGAAAGGAGGGACAGTGTTATGATCTTCCGCGGTGAAACAACTTCGGAAGGCAGAATTCAGTATTTCGGCCTTCTCTCTGTTATCTTCCGTTTCAGTGGCGGTGTGGTCGCTGAGAGAATGAATAGATGATTTTGACCCACTTACTGATTTTACATATGACCAAAGCCTCTTAGGGTTTATATTCAGGTCGGTTGACAACGTCTTACTTTCAAAATCATTGAACGCTTCTCTCATTGCTCTTGTTGTTCAGCTTTGGTTTGTCAGCTAGGATTTTACATTTCTTGAATCTCAGATGAAGTGCTCATTGTTTAAGTAGCGCTTTCGTAACACAGCTATTAAACGATGGTGGATCTTTCTGATCCCTTAAAACCTTACTCGGAACATCTTTGTCAAGGGCATATTGAACGACGCCTTTGAATTTTTTCTATTTGTTCTCCACATATTCGTCCTCATCACCGAATATATGATGCTGACTTCTGAGATATTCTGAAATTTGTATCCCGTCACCCTTTCTGAGGAAATATATCTTACTACCATTCTTGATATTCCTTGTAGGGCCCGTCGTCATAGATGCTGTCACTGCCTTGTGATCACCGATACCTTCCTCTACGATAACTGATTCGATAAGTTCAGGTCTGTTTGTTGCCAGGAGGTCTAAGACGTTACTCTCACGAGTTGGCTCTCTAACTATCTGCTCATGGTAATTATCGGACAAGACATCCAGAACAGTCCACAAGAATCCCTGTCTCTGGTACCAGTTTTGATGGCAGAACACTCCCAATCTACTCGTATATCTGGCAAGATGAAGTCACCCCCTATTGTAACGGCATGATCAGGAAAATTAATAATGATATTCTGCAAGTTCTGTCTGAAGCGCTCTACAGCTAAAGATCCTGATCCAGGTGGTCTATAAAAGCATACGATCACCATTTTTGACCGTTCTTTGATACTCAGTTTCACCTAGATTAATTCACATTGGGTATCCATGATAACCTCGCTAGATTTTATCGAATATTTAACTGCAGTAAACACGCCGCCACCATTGGTGACTCACCTACCTTTACGATAAACATTCCAGTCTGAACATAGGATTTTGTTATTATTGACGTCTGGTTTCAACGAGCTTTCTCTTCCCAATACTATCTGTGAATTATAACCTTCAGTAAGCGATACTAATTCTGGGACCTTTCCTTGGATGCTCCTGCAGTTTAAAAAATCATATTAATGTTTTCTATCTCTGATCTGCGAGGACTAAGATTCTATGAGGTCGCTGTGGCTGATTTAACAGGCAAATCGTGTTTGCTCCCAAGGAAGGGGTCCTCTATCCTAAAAAAGCCCCATGTGCACGCCACACATAATACGCTTCCTGGGTGTAGAGCTCGCCCGACCTATTAAGGGGAACCCTACAATTCTGCACCCGATAGCGGAGGTCGAGAGTCGTTTGAGCCTCTGGTTTAGACCTTTCACTCTGCTCCAAAGCAGAGGATCGCGGTCTACCCTGGGTACGATGCTGCAAGTGGACAGCTTAGCCTGCACCACGCGTATGTTGCTAGTTGCCTTCACCAAGCCAGCTAGCCGCCGAAAGGGACCGAGGAAGGCCTCAGAACCCAAGCGGTAGGCGTCATTCGTGCCGACATGTGCCACTACATGCAGCCGGTTGCTCCCAGTGCGCTCAATACCCGTCGGCAGGGCCCACTCCACATCACGAATGAGAACTTCCGGCAAACATACCGAATGCACACTGGAATTCTTTCCCGCCTTGCCTGCTATCTCCCCGAAGGGTTCCATCACCCGCCTAATATTGGAGCTCCCAATGACGAGCATACCCACCCTCTGTATTTGTCCGCAATGGGCAGGAAAATCGAGCTCTGGCCCAACAGGAGAGGCATCCCGTGCTGGATCAAAGTTATCATCAACACTGGGTAGGATCTCGTACCTGTTGCTGAGACGTAGGGAGCCAGCCGCAAGGTCTGCTACCTCTTTCGCCTTCCGCCCAGTGACACGTGAACCCACCACTGCCTGCCACCCACTGTGGAGTGAGGACAGACCGGTCAGATGCTGCGTATCGGAAGCCGCAGCGACGTCTGGGTCACCACGGGATTCTAGTGGCATCAAAGGTGTCCCTGGTCTCGCCTCTGGCGCTCCGACGTCACTGGAACTTAGCATTAGCTAGAAGTTTGTCGACGGTAGTCAACGCAGCTTCCAGCTGTTTACGGACAGCAGCCAAATCTCCTTGTGTCCGCTCACAACAAGCACAGTCTCTAGCCAAACGTATTGTGCGTAAAATAGATATAAGGTCTCAAATGGCGCTGCTGAGTCTGAAATGTGTACAAAAAGTACCAAAGGGGAATAAAGTAACACTAAAAATTGCTGTGCAGATTTCTCACTATACTCTGAGACCGCAAGCTATTAAACAGAAATAAATTTCTCTACTGCAGTTGATGTATTTACAGATATCTGTTATTAGAAATCCTGTTTACCGAAAAGTTACTGCACGAGATAAATATTCAAACTAGAATGTACTGATTTAAACTGTATGCTGTCTACTAGTAGAGAATAAAAACTTGCTATCGTGACAGAGTTTCTGGCGACGGAAAAATTTACTATAGGGAGCCGCCCTACGCAAGGATATTTACAAGACTTACGCAAAAACAAAAACTACGATTAATTTTCTAACCACTAGGCTACACAGTAAAATACACATGTATAGTTCACCTCTTTGCAGAAGCCGGTTATGGCAGACATGGTTCACAGATATGACAAAAGTCATGGGATACCTCCTAACACCGTTTCGTACCTCCTTTTCCCCGTCGTAGTGAGGAACCTCGACGTGGCATGGACTCAACAAGCCGTTGGAAGTCAGTTGCAGAAATATTGAGACATGCTGCCTCTAAAGCTGTCCGGACTGCCGAAGTACGAATATTGCCGGTGCGGGATGTTCTGCACGAAGTGATCTCGATTATGTCCCATAAATGTTTGATGGGTGGCCAAATAATTAGCTTAAACTGTCCAGAATATTCTTCAAACCAATCGCGAATAATTGTGACCCACTGACAGAGCGCATTGTCAACCATATATAAAAATTCAATCGTTGTTTTGGAACATGAAGACCATTAATGGCTGCACATGGTCTTCATGTAGTCTTTCCAGTCAATAATCGGTCCTGTTGGATCAGAGGTCCCAGTTCATTCCATGGAAACACAGCCCCCCAACATCAAGGAGCCACCAACAACTTGCACAGTGCCATGTTGACAACCTGGGTCCATGGCTTCGTGAGGTCTGCACCACACCCGAACCCTACCGTCAACTCTCACCAACTGAAATCGGCACTCATCCGACCAGGCCACGGTTTTCCCGTAGTCTAGGGTCCAACCCTTTTGTTCACAGGTTCAGGAGAGGTTCTGCAGTCCATATCGTGCTGTTGTTAGCAAAGGCACTCGCATCGATCGTCTGTTGCCATAGCCTGTTAACGCCAAATTTTGGCCCCCTGTCCTGACGGATGCGTTCGTCGTGTGTCTCACATTGATTTCTGCGGTTAAAAAAAATGTTCAAATGTGTGTGAAGTCTTATGGGACTTAACTGCTAAGGTCATCAGTCCCTAAGCTTACACACTACTTAACCTAAATTATCCTAAGGACAAACACACACACCCATGCCCGAGGAAGGACTCGAACCTCCGCCGGGGCCAGCCGCACAGTCCATGACTGCAGCGCCTGAGACCACTCGGCTAATCCCGCGCGGCTTCTGCGGTTATTTCAGGTAGTGCTTGCTGCCTGTCACTTAGCACTGAAAATTCTACACAAACATCGCTGCTTTCGATCGTTAAGTGAAGGCCGTCGACCACTGCATTATCCGTGCTGAGAAGTATTGTCTGACATTTGGTATTATTGGCACACTCTTGTTGCTTTGTATCTCGGAACACTGAAATCCCAAACGATTTTCGAAATGGAGTGTCCCATGCGTCTAGCTCCAGCTACCATTCCGCCTTCAAAGTCTGTTAATACCGTCGAGCGGCCGTAATCACGTCGAAAATCTTTGCACATGAATCACCTGAGTACAAAGGACAGCTCTTCCAATGGACTGTCCCTTTATGCCTTGTGCACACGATACTGCCGCCATCTGTGTAATATATATATGTCGCTATCCTATGACTTTTGTCACCTCAGTATATTCTGCTATAGTTTAGACAGCGGCGTAATCCGACACTATGGCTGTATGATGTTGGCAAATCATGGATGCTGATAATCTATTTCTTTATCGACGTCTAAACTTTGATGAGCGACAATAGTCGAAGCCAAAACATCGATGTTTTTTTAACACTGATGTTAAGTGATGAATTTATAGAAATGCGGAAAAAGTTCAAATGGCTCTGAGCGCTATGGGACTTAACTTCTGTGGTCATCAGTCCCCTAGAACTTAGAACTACTTAAACCTAACTAACCTACGGACATCACACACATCCATGCCCGAGGCTGGGTTCGAACCTGCGACCGTAGCAGTAGCGCGGTTCCGGGCTGAGCGCCTTAACCGCGAGACCACCCCGGCCGGCGCGGAAAAAGTAACATACAAAACATCTGATTTCATATTTATTAATTAATGAATAAATACAGCCATCATAAACACTACATATTTCACTACATTTTGTCTACGGACTGTGATAATAACTTTTATGAGCGAAATTTATCCTTCAGCGTATTGCTTTGTTGACAGGAAGCGTATCTACCTTTTGAGAACAGTCTTCCAGAAACTGGCGAAGAGTTTATACGGCTCAGACATTTATGTTCGGTTTTTATGACTTTGTATAGGTAGCACCGACGATGTGATTTTATACTTTGAAATGATCTCGTTTAAGGTCTAGAAAACGATCTTTCAGATAATAACTGAAATGTGATGGCAGATCTGTTTGTGTTACAGTTTTCAAATCAATCTTCTCTTGTGCTGTTTGATAATGTCTAATCTGATTTCACTATTTTCCTATATCAACATGGTGCTCATCCTCAGTGATAGTCGTTCCAACAGCTCCAAACAAACGCTTGATGGTTTTTATTACCTTCAACCTTGATAAAGCATCTTGTAAGTGTATGTTGTTGAATCTAGAATCAAGTAACGTTCATATGGCTAATACGTTTAGTTGCTAGTTAACCCTTTTTAATTTATGCTATATTAGGCTGAGCCTACGCAAAAAATTCCAAACTGATTCGTCCAAACTGAATTTTATTCGATCTGATCATGTACCGTCGTAAATGTTTTCAAATATTTTGCATCTGAACTTCGTATATGCACCCGCCAGTCTATTGCATCACTCCTCTAGGTTTGCAACCAATAGCAGCTCGGAATCTGTGTGCTTGTTACGAGCTTGCGCCATAAGCCCATTTCTTTCACGTAGCGGACTGTTGTGTCTAGAGCGTGGACACGGTTTTTAAAAGCTGGCGTTTGATTTGTTTCTATTTTTCGCCAGTAGATGGCTACACGCCCAAGTTGAATGACAAGTCATTCAGCAGTTTCCTAACAGATAACGCTACTTCACATCGTCCAGCCCGCTAGCAGCAAGCCAGGCAGTATGACAAAACATTAAACTCGTAGTTTATGTATTTATTTAAAACACAAAGAACATGAAGACATTCATAATTCATAGAAAATAAATGTGATTGCATTATTGGATGATTTTGGAAGATGATACGAAACAGCCTATGCATTTTCACTTGTTCCTCCGATTAAAATTCAGTAGCCTTATTTATTTAAAACTTTGGTATTTTCACACCGTGTCTGTTGGTTTTCATGTCAACAGTACTAGACATGCTTATGTTGAAACTCAGAACATGAATTTTGTAGTCAAAATGTAGTAAGCAGTGATAGCGATTAATTGATTCGTGAAGTATATTTCGGCGTGACCTGTCACGTATGAGGTGTCTCCGTCAGTTTGTCTTGTCATTATGCTGTCGAAAGAAAAACTCTGAGTTGTCTAGTATTTAAATCATTATCTTGTAACATATGGTATTGCTGACTACTTCAGAATGCCATGGACCCGTTTGTTTCATCACAAGATTTGCTGAATTTTTTTTAACTGAAAACTTTGCAATCTCCTCTAATTTTTCTTTAGAAGATAAACTGCTGATAAAAGAACGAAATCCGATGCCAAGTCTGTCTGCTAAAAAAACCCGTGTGGTAAATTTGTGAGACGTTTCCAAAAACAGTGATGGAATTCAAAACCATGATTAAGTGGCGGCAATGTAAGGAACAAATGTTTTTGTTTTTACGGTGTTTTTTGTGGAACCGGTAATGACGGTTTTGAATGCGTAAGTGGGGAGCAGGCGAAGAGAGTTTTCAGAATTTCCTTTCGAAAACTAAAACGTATGAATGTCCCGTTTCACACACCCAGTAGTTGTCAAATGCAGTCAGCTAGTTACAGTATGAACTGACCATGTTCTTTCAGAAGCAACACGCTTGGAAGCTTTGAAACATTACGAGATTACGGATGTTGTTAAAGAACCAATTTCAAGTGAAGTTAAAATAGTCCTGATATATCAGTACCAGCCGACGAAACAACGGATGTCTCATCTAGGACTCAATTGAGTGTAATTTTTCGTTTTGCAAATAACGAATTAGAAGAAGTACACGACGGATTCGTTTGGGGCCGCGCGGGATTAGCCGAGTGGTCTCAGGCGCTGCAGTCATGGACTGTGCGGCTGGTCCCGGCGGAGGTTCGAGTCCTCCCTCGGGCATGGGTGTGTGTGTTTGTCCTTAGAATAATTTAGGTTAAGTAGTGTATAAGCTTAGGGACTGATGATCTTAGCAGTTACGTCCCATATGATTTCACACACATTTGAACATTTGATTTGATTCGTTGGGTTTCATGGCGTGTCCAAAGAGCGGAGTGAACAAGGCGTAGCCACTGTTTTGGTGCAAGTGCTGAGCAGTTGGAATATTGATGTATTAGTATATGAATTAGTATCGCAGACATACGGTGGCTGCAATGCAATAACAGGGAAAAATTGTGGTGTCCATTCTATTGTGAAACAAGCATATCTTCGTGCTCTCTTGATCCACTGTTACGCACTCCTCTATGCTTGTAAAAAAATTACGCAAGTAAGAATTTCTGTAGCAGATCTATCAGAATTTTACCCATTTCTTAATCGTTCCAGTAAAAGAAGGAAACTTCAGAGGTAAAGGGAATTTAAACTGACAAGTCCTTGTGAAACATGGTGGAATGCGCTGTACAAACCATTAATACTCACTGTACATACCTGAAAGCAGCATTTAATGATGTGATAAACAATGAAGGGTGGGATGATAATTTCTTAAATCAAGCAATGGGCTAAATAGTACACTAGATGATGAAACTTTTCTTTTTCTACTGCAGTCGTACAACTGTTTATATGTTTATATGGTTCAAATGGCTCTGAGCACTATGGGACTTAACATCTATGGTCATCAGTCCCCTAGAACTTAGAACTACTTAAACCTAACTAACCGAAGGACAGCACACAACACCCAGTCATCACCAGGCAGAGAAAATCCCTGACCCCGCCGGGAATCGAACCCGGGAACCCGGGCGTGGGAATATGTTTATATGTTGGCAGCGCTATAGACTACATTAATATCACCGACAGCGCTCTGCGCCCTTGCTAAGAGACTCTGTGGTTAGACGGACTCGCAGTTGTGAGTTAATAGTTAGCATGATGGAGATCGGCAGTGAGCGAGCGGACGGTCTGTCATGGAGATTTAGCATTGGTTTGACATGGATTGTAAAATGATGATTGCTGTATTTGCTAATGCTTGGACAATGGAATTACTGATGATTATATAATTTTCGGAACTGGATGTCACTTGATTAAGGTAAAATCTGCTAAATATATTGTTTGCTCTGCAACAAAATCTTTCCTTTGCTAACCACATGCCTATTAGTAGTTAGAGCCTACATTAGTTAGAATCCTTTTATTTAGCTGGTTGTAGTTGCTGCTTGCTGTATTTGCTGTATATCGTTTCATGAAGATTTTCTGTGAGGTGAGTGACTTACAAAATTTATGGGTTATTGTTAGGTTTCTTCGAATTCAGAGCCATTCCTTAGTGTTAACTATTTGCAGTCAGATTGCGTTGCGTTTGTATATTGTGGGTAATAAATGCATAAGTTTGAGCTGTATTTGTCAGTGAAAATTTTGTAGGTCAGTGAAATGATAAAATCAAGCACGCAGCAGCATTCAGTAATGTCCAGTTATTTCAGCAGTTTAAGTAAAAACGTAGAAGTTTCAATCTATTTACAGCAGTGAGAATAAACGTCTAAAGTCTCAAGACCTCCTTAAATCCTTATAAACAATGGATTAAAAAACGTCTTATCTGAATGTGTGATATTACTGTCATGCAATTCCTGTCTTGCAATTCCAGAAACTACCGCGTCTAGCACGAGTACATAAAAACGCGTTAAAACCGACCTTTGCAAAATGGTTCAAATGACTCTGAGCACTATGGGACTCAACTTCTGAGGTCATTAGTCCCCTAGAACTTAGAACTAGTTAAACCTAACTAACCTAAGGACATCACAAACATCCATGCCCGAGGCAGGATTCGAACCTGCGGCCGTAGCGGTCTTGCGGTTCCAGGCTGCAGCGCCTTTAACCGCACGGCCACTTCGGCTGGCCCGACCTTTGCAACACAGTGACAAATAACACACTGTGAAATTTGGCTACAGGCAAGGGAACTGTAAAGTCTTTAACCAAACGACGGCAGTTCATATCTCGTGTTATCGATGTTTACACCCAAAAAAAGGACAGGTGGATATAATTAATTTATAAAAAGATGTAATGGTGAATTACTATGGGTCACATTTTTATTAATATGTAGCTGTTTAATATTTTTATGCATTTATTTATGACAGTTTCTGTAGTAGTTTCTATTTTAACAGCAAATATGTAACAAAGTTACTTTTGCAGCGTTTCTATTTTGCAAGTTTTGTTTTAAGATTTTTCTTTTTTTCGAAATTCGTAATTCTCAGCCTACCCTACAAAAAATGCCACGTTTCTCCATTGAAAGCCAGATGCTATAATATTCAAAACGCTGCATTGTTCTTCGCGAGTAGCCGCTTCTACAGGCCGCAGAATGTCACAGACATCTGGCAGGTCTACAGTACTGCCTTGTCGGTAAAACACGATATATGACTTCTTCTGAATGTCAATTCTACTCTTTTAATGATGTTTGCTTCAGCATAAGTCTTCACTGCAAGTATTTTGGTAGTATTTATTCCACATTCGTTACAAGTCTTTAACAAGGTGCCCGAAATATATTCACCTGTGTGTGATCCTGACACCTCATAGGTATCGAGAATAGTCCTCACAATTTAATCGCCAAGGAAATAGTCAACGGTAATTCCCAGAAAACTTCTACTCTGCATTCTGTTAGTCCACATATCCGTCGTGAATTTTAACTTGTTCACATTCTGAATTTTGTTTTTTGAATTAGTTATGAGCAACTTAAACTTGGTTTTCCAGCACCCTCCGTCTCGATGGCGCTTCCCACAAAGATGCAATGACTTTATGAACATTTAAAAAGCCTTCACTTTCTACATTTTGATAGGATTATGCAGTTCTATAAATCATGTACAAGCGTAAACCTTTCGTTACAGTTTATGATGCATAATCTGAGCTATTTGAAAAACTTGAACTCAGTGTTAGTTGAGGAGAACTTTTAGACGATGAATCTGAAATTTTATCTGGATCGCTGTTATGAAAGATATTGTGCCCTTTCTCTCCTCCCCCTTCTACTCCTCATGTTCAGGTTTGGCAAGGAGCAGATGTGTTGCGGCAGCTTCAGGAAAAGGTTCATTTAAATGACGGAAACTCAAAGCCGCATTCCACCTAACCATGTGGAAAAAAATTCAGCATATTGCACAGCGGCTTGCAAACTCAGGATTAATTGCAACAAGGGCAAGGGATCGTGGTGCACAACTGATGTGTTGTACACACCACGGGGCATTCCACCATCTACGCCACATATGACACTAACCACAAACTTTAGTGGGTGACAGGTCGATCGGGGAGGTCCAGCAGCATGGCGTCAGTGTTCATCTGGGATTAATCCCTTGCATTTCTGGTATGGAGGCAATTATAGGCATTGGCACATTCCACACTCATTGACAACGTGCAGAAGTTATACGGAGCGGGTACCCCATGCATGTTACCAAACCCGTGGTCAGTCAGGAGAGCTCGTGTTTCTTTGGTTCAAATCGTTCAAATGGCTCTGAGCACTATGGGACTTAACATCTGTGGTCATCAGTCCCCTAGAACTTAGAACTACTTAAACCTAACTAACCTAAGGACATCACACACATCCATGCCCGAGGCAGGATTCGAACCTGCGACCGTAGCGGTAGCGCGGTTCCAGACTGAAGCGCCTAGAACCGCTGGGCCACTCCGGCCGGCTCGTGTTTCTTTGAGAGGTCTGAAGAGTAACCACGCTGAACGCTTCATGTAATTGAGCTGACGGTTAACATAGGACCGTATGGCCCGCACCGCAACAAGTATTTATTTCCAGGAATATTGTTTACTTGTTGTATTTTCCTAGTTTTGAACAGTACTATATAGCGACAGAATACAGGATGCTTTTCTTTAAACACAATACATAACTAACCACGAATGTAACCGAGCGAGGTGGCGCAGTGGTTAGCACGCTAGACTCGCATTCGGGAGACCGCGGTTCAGTCCCACGTCCGGCCATCCTGATTTGGGTTTTCGGTGATTTCCCTAAATCGCTTCAGGCAAATGCTGGGATGATTCCTTTTACAGGGCACGGCCGAATTCCTTCTCCACCCTTTCCTAACCCGATGACCTCGCTGTTTGGTCTCTTCTCCGCAAATCAACCCAACCCAACCCAACCCTACCCACTGATTCCTTCAGGATGTCCAAAACTAACCGATTACAATGTGCGTCATAGTCCTTGCCTGTACCGATCTCGATGTAGCCACGATGGTTAACTTGAATAACACGGAACCGAGTGAGGTGGCGCAGTGGTTAGCACACTGGACTCGCTTTCGGGAGGACGACAGTTCAAACCCGCGTGCAGCCATCCTGATTTAGGCCGACTTTCTTCCCTATCCCTTCCCAATCCCATGGATCTTCGCTGTTTGGTCCCCTCCCCCCAAATCAACCAATCTTGAATAACGCATGTGCTGTACCTTTGCGTCAGTCGCTCTTAACGTGTCACTAATCATGCTGCCCGCCTAGAAGACACATGGAGGCGTAACGTAAGAAGACTAAGTATTTCAATTTTACCTCGTCGAGTGGCTACAGTGGGAAATATCGGTCGTTTGCTGTCGCTGCAGATGACTGAACGTCTTTCAGCCCCCGGCGTTCCTTGCTTACTCCCCAACAGGCAAAGATTGATGTTAAGTTTAAGTTTTCAGCAAGTAGGCCGCTGCCGTACCCAGGCGCTGCGGAAGAGATGACGGATGGCAGTTTGTCGTCGCCTGATTCGCCGAAAGAAAGAGCAGCATCACAAACTGTTATCTGTGCATCGTAGAACTCCTTCGTTTATCGAGTTGCGGATCTCATTTGCACGGTCTCGACTATAACCTTTCTTAGTTATATAAGAGACAGAGAGCGAGAATAATCAGTCAGACTCACAGTGGATGGTTATGGTATTCTAGATCATTCTGAGAAAAAAAAGAAAAGAAAAAAAACAGTTTTGCTTGTGACTTACTCGATACTTTTCTGCACATTAAACGCTTATGCAAAATGAGAAATTTTGAGACTGAAGTGCACAGCGACATAGAATGTTGGCACTTTTTTTCTACCCTTTTCTTTTCGCTTATCACAAATATAGACTGAAGTTCTTTGGACGTATACTCCTCTTGACGTTGTAACTTCGCTTTCTTTGAATGAGATAAACAATGTTCCGTGGGGTTTCATGTTTCACTCTGTGCTTAGAGTGTTTCTGAATCGGGGATGAGGAGCCAGGGTGGCATTCGTTACCAAATGGCGGTCGAAAACTGCCTGGAATCACGCTCCAAAACTTCTCATTTATGCGTTTAGATGTGACTCAGATTTGGTACAACTTAAAATTCCGTCAGGTCATGCATTGGAAGCTACACTGTGCGAAACTTCCAGCGTTGAACTGTAGCACTTGGTATAGAAACATTACTATTTCTCCTTATTTTACATTTCAGTTTTGTGAATGTACTTTTGCTTTTCCAGGCGTTATCTGACGAATTTATCAAATAACTTTCTGCTCTTGATCAGAATAGTTCTTAACTGTATTTTCAAAGAGTTCAGAAATAGTTCTCTCTTACTGCAATCCGTTTGTATAAAGTGAAAAAGGCTACATGATTAATATTTGCATAAATTTACTGTCGACGGATTTGCGAATAAATGGCGGAACTCTAGTAAAGAGAACAAATATAACAAATTTTAGTATTTTATTGATGTTTGTCGTTTTCTTTAAGTCTTGCTTCTCATGTATCCCACAAAATATCAGAGAGAAGGAACACAAGGCGCCACTGCAGGATGGTATCACCCATACAGAAACGTCAGCTGCCTGTCTGATGTGTGTCACAGATGACAGTATCATCTGCGTCAACATAGCGACTAGTGCGATGCCTTCTAAACCCTTAGGACCGAGGGTCACAAACTCAGTACTCTCAGATAGAGAACCATTACTACCAAATGAACATTTTAGGCCACACGAGGTCTTCAATTATCAATGTGTGTGAGACATCAGTTGATGAAGTGATTGCATTTAATAACAACAACAAAAAAAATCCTCCCGTGTCGACAATGGCGGTCAACACCTTGACAAACAATACACGTATCGACAATGGAGTTTACAACTTTTAAAGTTCATGACTTGTTGTAGAACGTTGGAAGTTGATTGTTATGTGCATTTAATGTAAGATACATAACGCTCTGTTACCTAGAAAACAAATAAATTTCTCAGCTGACGTCATACGCAGTGGAAGAATATTACCACCACGGGCTGTTTAATACTGCGCGGCCCTACTCTCTGGACAGAAGGTTTCCAGTTAAGTCACGCCTTGAAGTCGTGAGAATCTTCCCCACCCGCTGAAGATGAACAGGTGCAGTTTACAAGCGCTGTGCGTCGTTCTAAGGCCGACTGAAAGCTGAGGGTGCCGCCACGTTCCCAAGTACTTCTTTATTTATTATTTATTGCTTATTTAGCCTGACCAGATTAGAGCCTTAAAGCCCTGACTTGCAGCTGACTAGGAACAACACACACAAAAAATATTACATAACACTCAGAATGAAATAATTTGCATTATTAATAAAAATAATAATTAGCAATAATAATAATAGTGATTCTAATAATGATAATAAAATATTAGAGAAATGAAGAATTACATTAATCAATGATTATAGAGCAAACTCAGTGCTAATAATTTGCATTATTAATAAAAAGTAGCAGTTTCAAACAATAATAATAATAGTAACAGCAACAGTACTAATAACAGTAAAATAATGGAGGCATTAGAACGATATTGATTAGTTTAATATTTTTGAAGCTTTGTTTTTTTGTTGTTAGAAGAAGTAGAAGGGATAACGGAAGAGGAGAGGATTGAAATGAAAGTGAGAGACAATTTCAATAGAGAACTCTATAAACCCCCTCCATGAACCATGGACCTTGCCGTTAGTGGGGGAGGCTTGCGTGCCTCAGCGATACAGATAGCCGTACCATTGGTGCAACCACAACGGAGGGGTATCTGTTGAGAGGCCAGACAAACGTGTGGTTCCTGAAGAGGGGCAGCAGCCTTTTCAGTAGTTGCAAGGGCAACAGTCTGGATGATTGACTGATCGGGCCTTGTAACAATAACCTAAACGGCCTTGCTGTGCTGGTACTGCGAACGGCTGAAAGCAAGGGGAAACTACGGCCGTAATTTTTCCTGAGGGCATGCAGCTTTACTGTATGATTAAATGATGATGGCGTCCTCTTGGGTAAAATATTCCGGAGGTAAAATAGTCCCCCATTCGGATCCCCGGGCGGGGACTACCTAAGAGGATGTCGTTATCAGGAGAAAGAAGACTGGCGTTCTAAGGATCGGAGCGTGGAATGTCAGATCCCTTAATAGGGCAGGTAGGTTCGAAAATTTAAAAACGGAAATGGATAGGTTAAAGTTAGATATAGTGGGAATTAGTGAAGTTCGGTGGCAGTAGGAACAAGACTTCTGGTCAGGTGACTACAGGGTTATAAACACAAAATCAAAAAAAATGGTTCAAATGGCTCTGAGCACTATGGGACTTAACATCTGTGGTCATCAGTCCCCTAGAACTTAGAACTACTTAAACCTAACTAACCTAAGGACATCACACACATCCATGCCCGAGGCAGGATTCGAACCTGCGACCGTAGCAGTCGCGCGGTTCCGGACTGCGCGCCTAAAACCGCTAGACCACCGCGGCTAGTACAAAATCAAATAGGGGTAATGCAGGAGTAGGTTTAATAATGAATAGGAAAATAGGAATGCGGGTAAGCTACTAAAAAAAGCATAGTGAAAGCATTATTGTGGCCAAGATAGATACGAAGCCCACACCTAATACAGTAGTACAAGTTTATATGCCAACTAGCTCTGCAGATGACGAAGAAATTGAAGAAATGTATGATGAAATAAAAGAAATTATTCAGATAGTGAAGGGAGATGAAAATTTAATAGCCATGGGTGACTGGAATTCGAGTGTAGGAAAAGGGAGAGAAGGAAACGTAGTAGGTGGATACGGATTGGAGTTAAGAAATGAAAGAGGAAGCCGCCTGGTAGAATTTTGCACAGAGCACAACTTAATCATAGCTAACACTTGGTTTAAGAATCACGAAAGAAGGTTGTATACATGGAAGAACCCTGGAGATACTAAAAGGTATCAGATAGATTATATAATGGTAAGAAAGAGATTTAGGAACCAGGTTTTAAATTGTAAGACATTTCCAGGGGCAGATGTGGACTCTGACCACAATCTATTGGTTATGACCTGTAGATTAAAACTGAAGAAACTGCAAAAAGGTGGTAATTTAAGGAGATGGGACCTGGATAAACTGAAAGAACCAGGGAGAGCATAAGGGAACAATTGGCAGGAATGGGGGAAAGAAATACAGTAGAAGAAGAATGGATAGCTTTGAGGGAAGAAGTAGTGAAGGTAGCAGAGGGTCAAGTAGGTAAAAAGACGAGGGCTAGTAGAAATCCCTGGGTAACAGAAGAAATATTGAATTTAATTGATGAAAGGAGAAAATATAAAAATGCAATAAATGAAGTAGGCAAAAACGGATACGAACGTCTCAAAAATGAGATCGACAGTAAGTGCAAAATGGCTAAGCAGGGATGGCTAGAGGACAAATGTAAGGATGTAGAGGCTTATCTCACTAGGGGTAAGATAGATACTGCCTACAGGAAAATTAAAGAGACCTTTGGAGATAAGAGACCCACTTGTACGAACATCAAGAGCTCAGATGGAAACCCAGTTCTAAGCAAAGAAGGGAAAGCAGAAAGGCGGAAGGAGTATATAGAGGGTCTATACAAGGGCGATGTACTTGAGGACAGTATTATGGAAATGGAAGAGGATGTAGATGAAGGTGTAGACAACATTCCATTGGAACTACTGACGGCCTTGGGAGAGCCAGTCCTGACATCTGGTGAGCAAGATGTATGAAACAGGCGAAATACCCTCAGACTTCAAGAAGAATATAATAATTCCAATCCCAAAGAAAGCAGGTGTTGACAGATGTGAAAATTACCGAACTATCAGTTTCATAAGCCACAGCTGCAAAATACTAACACGAATTCTATACAGACGAAAAACAAGTAGAAGCCACCTCAGGGAAGATCAGTTTGATTCCGTAGAAATACTGGAACACGTGAGGCAGTACTGACCTTACGACTTATCTTAGAAGAAAGGTTAAGGAAAGGCAGACCTACGTTTCTAGCATTTGTAGACTTAGAGAAAGCCTTTGACAATGTCGACTGGAATACTCTCTTTCAAATTATAAAGGTGGCAGGGGTAAAATACAGGGAGCGAAAGGCTATTTACAATTTGTACAGAAACCAGATGGCAGTTATAAGAGTCGAGGGACATGAAAGGGAAGCAGTGGTTGGGAAGGGAGTAAGACAGGGTTGTGGCATCTCCCCGATGTTATTCAATCTGTATATTGAGCAAGCAGTAAAGGAAACAAAAGAAAAATTCGGCGTAGGTATTAAAATCCATGGAGAAGATATAAAAACTTTGAGGTTCGCCGATGACATTGTAATTCTGTCAGAGACAGCAAAGGACTTGGAAGAGCAGTTGAATGGAATGGACAGTGTCTTGCGAGGAGTACATAAGATGAACATCAGCAAAAGCAAAACAAGGATAATGGAATGTAGTCGAATTAAGTGGGGTGATGCTGAGGGAATTAGGTTAGGAAATGAGACACTTAAAGTAGTAAAGGAGTTTTGCTATTTGGGGAGCAAAATAACTGATGATGGTCGAAGTAGAGAGGATATAAAATGTAGACTGGCAATGGCAAGGAAAGCGTTTCTCAAGAAGAGAAATTTGTTAACATCGAGTATAGATTTAAGTGTCAGGAAGACTTTTCTGAAAGTATTTGTATGGAGTGTAGCCATGTATGGAAGTGACACATGGACGATAAATAGTTTGGACAAGAAGAGAATAGAAGCTTTCGAAATGTGGTGCTACAGAAGTATGCTGAAAATTAGATGGGTAGATCACATAACTAATGAGGAAGTATTGAATAGGATTGGGGAGAAGAGAAGTTTGTGGCACAACTTGACGAGAAGAAGGGATCGGTTGGTAGGACATGTTCTGAGGCATCAAGGGATCACCAATTTAGTATTGGAGGGCAGCGTGGAGGGTAAAAATCGTAGAGGGAGACCAAGAGATGAATACACTAAGCAGATTCAGATGGATGTAGGTTGCAGTAGGTACTGGGAGATGAAGAAGCTTGCACAGGATAGAGTAGGATGGAGAGCTGCATCAAACCAGTCTCAGGACTGAAGACCACAACAACAACAACAACTCTATAAAGGAGTGGAGGGAAGAGAGGTGGGGACGGAGCGTAGATGAGAGTGAGCTACAAGAAGAGATAGCTGTTTTAATAGAAGGTGGGTCATTAACTGTCGTTTGAAATATGAAAGGATTTGAATTTCTTTAATATTCTGAAGAATTTTGTCCCAAATTTCTGTAATGTTAAGCTCAAACAGTTCCTGCGACACTTGAGAGGAAAAGCTTGAAGTCCTTCCTGGTACAAATAAGACCTGTTGTTACGCTACAGCCTTCTTGGCGATTCAAGAATACGATTGCAGATGCTTGTTAAGAAAAGCCGGCGTGTGAGCTACGAAAGTACTGAGGCATTGCACTGTGGCTTAAGACAACGTGTGAGCCACTTGGGAAACGCTGGCGAGCTTGCGTTCACCACTCTGGGATGTTTCGAAGCAGGATTGCAAACAGCGGCGCCCTGTAACCAAGACCGGCAGGATGGGCTTACCGAATGTTGATCGTTCATCTGGCCGTACTGGTAATTGAGCCTTGTAGTGACAAGACAATAAGATAGGAAATTCGGCACTATGAAGGACAAGAGGAAAGGGAAAGGGATCAAAACTCCCGAGGAGGGGCATTCAGGAGGGATCATTCTGATTCTGGAGTTAATTCCGATTCTCATGCTGCACTTGGATTGTCGTACCTGCACCTGATTATGCACTCTGTGTGTGCATCCTCATTCTGACTTTGCTTTCTGGAGGAATGCCAATTTGTCTGCTACTCCTCTTTCAGGCTCTAAGTAGGATTCCTGTGTTCATCACGATGTCTATTGTCATTTTGTGACACCTCAGTTTCAGGTGAGTTTCTTTTCAGTCGAATGTTCATGTGAATGAGCAAATGACTTTTACCTCATCCTCCGCAATTTTCAGAAAAGTCTAGCTCTTAGAACTAATTAAACCTAACTAACCTAAGGACATCACACACATCCATACCCGACGCAGGATTCGAACCTGCGACCGTAGTGGTCGCTCGGCTCCAGACTGTAGCGCCTAGAACCGCACGGCCACTCCGGCCGGCTGCAATTTGTACAGAAACACCTTTCAATGTCAGATGTGGTGATGTTTTCATGATACGGACTGAAATACCATATGACTGACATAATGTACCAGTGTTTCATTATGAGGTCACAAACTGACCACGAGTATTTACTCCATGTTTCAGCCTGTATATATGTGAAATTAATGTTTAAATTTTCAAATGGTGGTCGTTTTGGATACAGAGGTATTGAGTAGGTAGTGATCATGTGACTGAGCGCATAAAGAAGCTTGCAGGACCGAGCTCATAGTGTTTTGGTTTGTGTTTGGCCAGATGGTATGCTCAGAGTGCCGTGCACTCTGAAAGTGTTCATGGGACAGAAAACACTTTGGTCGTTGCGAGCTGGACTCTTAACAACATAGAATAGTTTCGTGGGAATTATCCGTGGGCTTTGAATTTTGTCGCTTTCAAAGATTGTTTCTTTTGCGAACACGCGGTTTGTGTACTTTACCATTTTAGTTGCATTTGATTATTTCAAATGAGGAGATAAGATTGTAAGGTGGTTGTCGCGAAAGCACTGATGATCAATGAACTTTAGGTTTTGCTGTAAATGTTAATGAAATTTCACGATGGCGAACTTTAGGATTTTTCTACAGTTCTTCGTTATTTAATGTGCGACTGTTTGTACATGTTTCGAGCATGTTGTTCTCCATAAATGCTTTCCAAGCACTAATTAACTACATTTTGCACTGCTGTTTTAAATATTGATAAAATAATTTGGAAATTTCATCTTTGTAAGATCGACTGTCACATGTCCATGTGCGTATTTGAAATAAACTTTTGTCTCGAACTTTACATAATCTAGTCTAGTATACATTATTATCCTGGATTAGAGGAGTAACGTGGACTCTAAACGTCCCTGAGATACCAGTTCCTACTGCGATTGCCTTCAATACATAGTGGTTGAAACGGCATTACAAACAGTCGTACTTGACGTTTATCTGCCAGATTGCAGTACTACCGTAGTTTCTTCGCTTGTGGCTACCGTTGCAGAACAGACCGAAGAGAATCTCGTTTGGTAACACCTCATCTTGGCACTGACCACACCACAGGCAGCACTCATGTGCCTGTTTTAGTCAGTGTGCGTCGTGTGAGTGATCATAGACTAGATTTAGAAGTGGTTGTGGCCGGAGCGTTTGCCATTTTGGGAGATCAATTCTGCATGAGTACGATTAATCCACCAAGATCCAGCCGCGTTGTATTGGAGCTTCTGTACAGATATGTCTTTATTTGAACGACATTTAGAGCCCAAATAGATTTATGCTATTGTATTACAAACCGGTAGATCTTATACGCTAAAGACATAGCACATAACTAGACCACTAATCGTCTTATGTCTTGCATTCATCCTGTATCGCATATCATATCAATAGAACCTGAGAAAATTTAATGCAGGAGATAAGTAAAAGTAGCTCCAGTGACATAGTTCACCTTGATCATCCTTCAATAGTGAATGAATTCATATTTTTTAAAGTTAGCTGACAAAAGAGAATGATGTCTAGAGATTTCACTGTTGTTCTGTGAATACAATAATTTTATCTTTTTGTTAAATTTTTTGTGTCATTAGTTTTACCAAAATTGCCTTAAAAGACAATACAGTTTGAAATTATGTAAATTTTTCTCCTAAATTCCATTTATTAGAGCATACTTTTTCATAAATTTACTTTGGCTTTTATACTCTGGTATAATCTCATTCTGTTTCTGTAACTAAACTGATGATTAAAAGAAGTAATTTGTGATACCTCTGCTAGAACATCCAATGTAGGACGTAAATGATACGTAATTTTAAATCTGCAGTATGCTGTGGACCATCCACAACTATAAGTGTAACAGAATTATAGGTATATGTGTTGTGTACCACACAAGAGGCACACAGCAAATACTGCAAGAGACCGCCACCAGTCGCTTTGTGTCTCGTGTTCCATGCAACAGCTTCCAGTGTCCACATGGAGGACCTCCTCCTGTTTTCCGCCGCGCGGGGTAGCCGCGCTGTCTAGGCGCCTTGCCACCGTCCGCGCGGCTTCCCTCGTTGGAGGTTCGAGTTCTCCCTCGGGCATGGGTGTGTGTGTGTGTTGTTCTTAGCATAAGTTAGATTAAGTAGTGTGTAAGCCTAGGGACTGATGACCTCAGCAAATTAGGAACCTGTTACCACCACCTGTTTCCGTGCCACTTCCTTCAGTGCCATCTACACGTTTTCTGGTAGTGTGGACAGCCAGCATATGGAGTCCTGTCATCCTGGGACTACTTCGTTTACGCCTTGTATTGGCGGACATGCAAATCCTTCCACCGACCGGCACCAAAACACGAAGAGCTGCGGGCCCTCATACAGTTCCACAGCAGCAGTTCGACTGGCTCAGCGGCTGCAGCCCACTCAGTATAGTGCTCTGGAGACTGCCTTCCGAATTAGAAGTCGTTATTTTCAGAGAACTATGATCATTACAGAGCATTTGCGCACTACATTCAGTTGTTGTGACAATACACAGGGTGATTCAGCTGCCCCAACAGATGTTGGCGTGTGGAACCCACAGGGTTATGCACTGAAGAGCGAAAGAAACTGGTACACCTGCCTAATATCATGTAAGGCAAGCAGAAGTGCCGCAACACGACGTGGCATGGACTCAAATAATGTCTGACGTAGTACTGGAGGGAACTGACACCATGAATCCTGTAGGACTGCCCATAAATCAGTAGGAGTACGAGGGGATGCAGATTTCTGCTGAACAGCACGTTAAAGGCATCCCAGATATGCCCAATAATGTTCATGTCTGGGGAGTTTGGTGGCCAGCGGAAGTGTTTAAGCTCAGAAGCTCTGTAGCAATTCTGGATGTGTGGGGTGTCGCATAGTACTGTTCGAACTGCCCAATTCCGTCTGAATCCACAATGGACATGAATCGATGCAGGTGATCAGACAGGATGCTTACGTAAATGTCACAACTCGGAGTCGTATCTAAACGTATCAGGGGTCCCATATCACTCCAACTGTACACGACTCACACCATAAGAGAGCCTCCACCAGCTTGAAAGGTCCCCTGCTGACATGCAGGGTCAATCGATTCACGAGGTTGTCTCCATACCCTTACAAGTCCATCCGCTCGATTCAATTTGAAACGTGACTCGTCCGATCAGGTAACATGTTTCCAACCCTCAACAGTCCAATGTCAGTGATGAAGGGCCCTGGCGAGGCTTAAGGCTTTGCGTTGTGCAGTCATCAGGGGTACACGCGTGGGCTTCGGCTCCGAAAGCCTATATCGATGATGTTTCGTTGAATGGTTCCCACACTGACACTTGATGATGGCCCCACATTGAAATCTGCAGCAATTTGCGGAAGAGTTGCACATCTGTCACGTTGAACGATTCTCTTGAGTCGTCGTTGGTCCTGTTTTTGCAGGACCTTTCCCCGGCCGCAGCGATGTCGTGTTGTACAGGATTACCCTGAGGGTAATCAAAGTAAAATGACTTTTGTAAGTGTTACACTAACACTAATTACGTTGACAATCCGATCCAAACTGAACCCATGCAAGCACAGTAGTTCTGTAATCAGGATGGCTGACGCCTTCAATGATCTCATCTTTTATTCTATGCTGTTAAAATTCACGGAGTTGTTGGGTAAAATTTACACAAACGTCAAATTTATAATTAGTAATTGCTCGACTAAGCTGGTGGCGTAATAATGCTAGTAAATAAAGACGAAAAAATCGAATGTGGGGAATAATTTGCACAGTCGCAAATTTTAGTACAGTGCTAGGAGGGAGTACCATGAAGAACGTACTAGAAATCCTGAGTTTCGGAGTGGGAATGCGTTTAAACCTCACTTTGTAAGAACTTTTTGAATAACTCGAAACCTCCGGCCGATTAGCGAAACCATATCCCAGTACAAAATTTAATTACATTAAATTTTCTGCAAAAAGTTCGTATTTGTTTTTTTTTTCTGTAAGAATAATAGTTTGGGAGAGAATACGAAAATCTTGCGCTTGGTTTTTGAAGGTCCGATATAACATTGTGGGCTCCACAAAACGCGCGCGGTAGGGGCAGCTAAAACGCACTGAATAGACTTCCAAGAGACTGCAAAGTTATTTATATGTATTTGCATTAGTTTTAGGAAGACGTCACGTGCCTCGCATCAAGCTGTACCAAAGTTGAATATCATTTGTAACATGCTCTTAAAACATGTTATCTGCTATTTCTTAATGTGTTGCACCATCTCTGTAGCAATCGTGCAATGGCTAACTTCAGTCAAACACAATACACACCTCCTAATGTGGATGATTGTACTAAATTAATAGTAGCATTCAGTTGCTGTATTCAAGATAGCATGTTCCATGTGAAGAACGCGTGCAGATTCGAGTGGTTGCTAGAAGCTGTAACCATAAAACGAAGTCATATGTCATGGTTAGCCGGGAGAGCCCAAGGGGCACGTGCAGCCACCTAACTGGAAATATTTTTCCTACCCTTCTCTGTGAAGTGTTATAATTGTGTGTTTAAGTGTATCTAGTAAATGTTAGTGACTGTGATAGGTGTTGGTGTGCATTGTGGTGTCAAGTTTGTGTTGTGTGATGATCAAAGGAGAGAGAAGGTGAAACCCGGTGTTGACACGTAGTCTACCTCTTGCAAACAGAACAAAGGGCACCACTGAGCTTAACGTTCCCATCCGATGGACAGATCACCATCAGTAGTGCCACATGCAGCCACCTCATGAGACATTGCGGAGAGGTTTAAAATTAAATCCAGGACACTGGTACGATCGAGGGGTTTTCCCCACCACCTTCCTCCCCTTTGCCATAAGGGTAAGGGAAAGCTTCCAACAGCACATGGCGTACCCAGGCCGTTACTGATCGAAGTACTAGCCACACCCAGCGTTGCTTGACTTCGGTGGTGAGACAGAACCGGTGTATTTAACGCCTCTGTAATCATGAGTCAGCACCCATTTACTTGTAGGAATTAACATGGCAGACAAGCATTCGTTATGGAATAAATACTGTACTTTACCAAAACCTTATGTCTGCGCCTGCAAAAAGATTTATAGTACTTAAAATATTTTGGTTGTCTAGAAGACTTCCATATCACCAGGCTTACTGTTGTAAAAGGATCACAATTGCGAAGAACAATAAAATAAATTTTCTACAGAAGTCCAGTTACTTAGTCACGACCTAAGGCTGAAGAAAGAAGAAAGACAGCCCAGCTGTTGAAGGCGCCTGCCCGTGACAAGCAAGCAGTCCGAGTTAAAGTCCCGGGCTGGCACAGGTTTTCATTACTCACAAAATTAATTTATATTCCGCGTACAGTATCACTGGCCCGATTTTCACTAATTTCGTTACACGCCACTTCATTTTCATTTATTTAATCCCCATCATCCATTCATTTCACATCAGCGAATCTAATTCAATTGCCAAATGTGTTTACCCTGTGCTGTAAATCTTCTGATAACCTGTTGGGAAATATTCTCTCATTTCTCAATTACGTTTGACTTGCTTCTGTATAATGGTGTAAATAAATAGCTCACAAAAAGACAAAAGGTCAACATATATACAATGGCCGTCAATGACGTTAAACAGGTCATTCGAATATAGGGTAATACCAACAGCGGTAGAAAATGGTATAATGTGAGTTGGGTTCGTAATGAATAGGAATGTAGGGCAGGGAGTGGGCTAGCATGAACAGATAAGTGACAGGATTGTTCTCATCAGAATTGTCAGCAAATCAACGCTATCAACAATATTTCAGGTGTATATGACAACGTTATAAGCAGGGGATGAAAAGATGGAGAAAATATGCTGTATGAGGATACTGAACAGGTTATTCAATATGTAAAGGGAAATGATAAGCTGATAATCATGGGGGATTGGAACATCGTAACAGTGGAATGAATAGCATTCGGAGTTGCGGAAGGATATTGGCTCGGTAGTAGGTACTGGAGAGCAGAAAAGTTAATTGAGTTCTGCAATATACTTCGGCTAGTGTCACAAGAGGAGGAGGTATACACACGGAAAAATTCCAACTTAATTACATGATGTCTGCAGCTCGTGGTCTAGTGGACAGCGTTGCTGCCGCTTGATTACGGGGTCCCGGGTTCGAATCCCGGCCGGATTGGGGATTTTCTCTGCCCAGGGACTGGGTGTTTGTGTTGCCCTCATCATTTTATCATCATCATCATTCGTGCCAGTGGCTATATTGGACTATGTAAAAAATTGGAGTGTGAAAAAAATTGGGACTTGGTATAGGCGCTGATGACCGCTCAGTTGAGCGCCCCACAAACCAGTTATCATCATAATTAACTACACCATAGCTGGACAGGGAGTCGGGAATTAGATTCTGGATTGTAAGGCGCACTCAGATATAGAATCTGATCACAGTTTGGTAATGATGAAGAGAATAGTGAAGTTTATGTGTCGTCAGAAACAATCAATTAGCAAAGATGTGGATAGACCAACAAGCGTAAAGGAGGGTAACTATCAAGAAATCTTGGGTAACGAGGAAATATTTCAGCCGATCGACGAAAGAACGAAGTATAAAAACAAAAAGGTTAAGGGAAAGGAAAGAGTACAACGTAATGTCATTTAGGAATTAAATGGGACATGTAGGGAAGCGAAAGCGAAGTGGCTGCAGAAAATATGTGCAGATATCGTAAAAGAAATGGATGTAGGGAGGAGAGAAACAGCCCATGGGTTGGAAATTTTATAGTCTGATTTAAATCAGTTGCCATCTGACGTTTTATCTCCAAAGTTGTGACCGAGAGAGGTGGCACAGTAGTTAGACACTGGACTCACACTCGGGAGGACGACGGTTCAATCCCGCGTCCGGCCATCCTGATTTAGGTTTTCCGTGATTTCCCTAAATCGCTCCAGGCAAATGCCGGGATGGTTCCTTTCAAAGGGCACGGCCGACTTCCTTCCCCATCCTTCCCTAATCCGATGAGACCGATGACCTCGCTGTCTGGTCTCCTTCCCCAAACAACTCAACTCAAATCCAAAGTTGTGACGCTGGCGTGACGAATAAGCTACTGCCTTCAGGCAGCCGCCGCGGCGCTCCGCTCTTCAAGAGATAGGAAACTGCGTGAAAGCAACCATTCTTTTACAAAAATCATGTAAATCTGGAAATTCATATGTAGACCCCTGCAAGGTCTCTAACCGTATCAAAATCCTGCACTTACTATTAATTAACGCCAAATTTTGTTAATTGTTGTAAAACAAGTGGCATTTAACCTTATAGCACCTGATCTTAAAAACTATCACGGAAATATTATTTTGTTTTTGCTTACCAAAATACCTCGAACAGTAATGGTACGTTCGAAAGTGATACATCACATAGCGTTTGTTAAGAGAATGTAGATGAAGATGCAATGGGAGGTACACTGCGTGAACAGTTTGACAGAGCACTGAAAGACCTGAGTCGAAACAAGGCCCCGGGAGTAGACAGCATTGCATTAGAACTACTGACGGCCTTGGGAGAGCCAGTCCTGACAAAACTCTACCATCTGGTGAGCAAGATGTGTGAGACAGGCGAAATACCTTCAGACTTTAAGAAGAATATAATAATTCCAATCCCAAAGAAGGCAGGTGTTGACAGATGTGAAAATTACCGAACTATCAGTTTAACAAGTTACAGCTGCAAAATACTAACACGAATTCCTTACAGAAGAATGGAAAAACTGGTAGAAGCCGTCCTCGGGGAAGATCAGTTTGGATTCCGTAGAAATGTTGGAACACGTGAGGCAATACTGACCTTACGACTTATCTTAGAAGAAAGATTAAGGAAAGGCAAACCTACGTTTCTAGCATTTGTAGACTTAGAGAAAGCTTATGACAATGTTGACTGGAATACTCTCTTTCAAATTCTAAAAGTGGCAGGGGTAAAGTACAGGGAGCGAAAGGTTATTTACAATTTTTACAGAAACCAGATGGCAGTTATAAGAGTCGAGGGGCATGAAAGGGAGGCACTGGTTGAGAAACGAGTGAGGCAGGGATTTAGACTATCCCCGATGTTATTCAATCTGTATATTGGGCAAGCAGTAAAGGAAAGAAAAGAAAAATTCGGAGTAGGTATTAAAATCCATGGAGAAGAAATAAAATCTTTGAGGTTCGCTGATGACATTGTAATTCTGTCAGAGAGTGCAAAGGACTTGGAAGAGCAGTTGAACGGAATGGACAGTGTCTTGAAAGAAGGATATAAGATGAACATGAACAAAACCAAAACGAGGATTATCGAATGTAGTCGAATTAACTCAGGTGATGCTGAGGGAATTAGATTAGGAAATAAGACACTTAAAGTAGTAAAGGAGTTTTGCTGTTTGGGGAGCAAAATAACTGATGATGGTCGAAGTAGAGAGGATATAAAACGTAGGCTGGCAATGCAAGGAAAGCGTTTCTGAAGAAGAGAAATTTATTAGCATCGAGTATAGATTTAAGTCTCAGAAAGTCGTTTCTGAAAGTATTTGTATGGAGTGAAACGTGGACGATAAATAGTTTGGACAAGAAGTTAATAGAAGCTTTCGAAGTGTGGTACTACAGAAGAATGCTTTAGATTAGATGGGTAGATCGCATAACTTATGAGGAGGTATTGAATAGAATTGTGGAGAAGAGGAGTTTGTGGCACAACTTGACAAGAAGAAGGGACTGGTTGGTAGGACATGTTCTGAGGCATCAAAGGATCACTAATTTAGCATTGGAGGACTGCGTGGAGGGTAAAAATCGTAGAGGGAGACCAAGAGATGAATACACTAAGCAGATTCAGAAGGATGTAGGTCGCAGTAAGTAGTGGGAGATGAAGAAGCTTGCACAGGGTAGAGTAGCATGGAGAGCTGCATCAAACCAGTCTCAGGACTGAAGACGACAACAACAACAACAATGTATAAGGTTCTTCTTGTCAAGATTTCACTCGTTACAAGTATGACGTTTAAAGTTTCTATCTACTACCAAAATCATGTAAAAAATTCTGCAATAATTAGGGCTTCTAAACATCTCAAAATTATGTTCTTAAAGGGAATTACTGCCGGAGGTACATAGTTTTCTCGACGCAGGTGAAATTACCGCGTCTGCGATGGTTTCCTTCTTGGAAAGTGGTAGACACCACTCTTTGCGTAGCGGAAGTGGGACACTGTGGGACCCGACAGTGCCGGGCTCTTGGTGATATGTTGGTGGAGAGAGTAGTCCAACTGCCAAGTGACGTCTTCCTCAAATGGGATTGGGTTTTAGCTGTTATCTTATTTTACCAGGGCTTTTAAGAATGTATATCGTTGAGGGTTTTAGTGCGTGCTTGTGTGTGTGCGCGTGTGTGTGTGTGTGTGTGTGTGTGTGTGTGTCTGTGTGTGTGTGTATGCGCGCGTGTGCTATGGGGAGTTATTTTTCGTTATTAATTAAACAGTGTTATTTTTACTGTTTGTAGCCACATTTGTCGCAAGCTATTTTAATATGGGCTTTAAGAAACTAGATGCCGAGCACTCAAAACAAGTCATGCCATCATCGTCATAATCATCATTGTTATTACGCGGGTGTGCTGCATATGGACCAACACACATCACAGGAATAACAGCAGGTTCTGTAAACTGAGTGAAGTTAGGGGTAAACTACACCGGGTCAGCGATGAATGCCATTTAGAGTCCTTCATTTCTCTATACATAGTTGCCACTTTCCAACAGAAACATCAGCTCTTTTTCATCAAGTAAAGCATGACTATAACACGCGTGTTCGACAAAGTAAATATCCATATTCATAGATGTGGGCTACTGTACAAGATATCCAAGTTTACTTTTTCAGAAGCAAGGGGCATAGATTATTTGCAAGAATTGCAAATATTAGTGGCTGGAGAAAATGCTGCGTTCCGTTGGCTACGGATGTCTGCCCCCAGCTCACAAAATTGCTACAGCACCGTGGAACGGAGACAAGGGACGGTGCTCAGGGAAATCCGCAGGCCGCCCCTGACTTCATTACACTGTGCTGAGCTGGCGGGCGGCACCGGTGCCCGGAACGCTTCTCTCAAATACCGGGGCCCGTGGCGTGTCCCAGGGAGCCCAGCCACTAAGATGGCTTCATCAACTATATGAGTGCAGCGGAGAGGATAGCTGTGACAGTAAAGCGAACGAGGGCTTAACGGCGCCGTGCTTTGAACACTAATAGAAGGAGTGTGTGGTAGCCCGGTGTCCGTGCAATAATCCCAAGCAAGCAAAATTTATATGCATCGAGGAATACTACCTAATCAGATACCTGAGGTATAAGAGAAGACGGTCACTCGTAAACGAACACTTGCAAATATTAAACAACTGCCATGACACATAAAGAGATTTCATATAAGAGCAGTATACTAATGGGATGGCGAATGTCAAGAAACGAAACTTATTATTTTGAACTGCCGAAACCGCAGCCTAATAAAGACATTTTTATTAGATGGAAAACAATACCGCTCCAGCTGTAGACTTCTGCCAGTACCTTGCAAGGTTCAGAGTGAAAATCTCAATCTGGAAACATCCCCCAGGCTGTGGCTAAGCCATGTCTCCGCAATATCCTTTCTTTCAGGAGTGCTAGTACTGCAAGGATCGCAGGAGAGCTTCTGTTAAGTTTGGGAGGTAGGAGACGAGGTACTGGCAGAAGTAAAGCTGTGAGGACGGGGAGTGAGTCGTGCTTGGGTAGCTCAGATGGTAGAGCACTTTCCCGCGAAGGGCAAAGGTCACGAGTTCGAGTCTCGGTCCGGCACACAGTTTTAATGTGCCAGGAAGTTTCATATCAGATTTCATGCTAATTTACGCCCATCCTCAGGTGATATAACTTGTGTCTATAACATTGTTTTATGCTGCCCTGAAGCCGCTTATGTCCGTGCGCATATCACCTCCAGCTAACAATATGAGACAGCCCCTCCCCGTTATTTACCAATTTGACAAAGGCTTCTAGCGGATTTTAATTTATCAGTGACATGACGGACGGGGAGAGGTTTCAGAACAGTGTGAAGTAATGTTTTAGACACAATTTATATCAACTGAGGATGCGCGTAAATTGGCGTGAAATCGGTTTTAATTTTAAAAAAATTCTACGGCCAGAGCGGTATTGTTTGTTTTCTAATAAAAATATGAATATTTGACGTCTACGTGCGTGCGAGAGCGTAAAACGCGCCGTGACAGAGACGAACATAGCGCACACGCTCGCCCGGTACTATGGGCCTTGTACATGGAAGATCTGCAGGACGTACGTGATTATGAAGAAGTGTTTCCCGCCCCTAGGCACGTGGCACCAGATGGCGCTCTGCTGTTGTCCAGCACATTCGACGAACTCACATTAGCCTTGACATGAGGTGCACCGAACATATCTCCAGGAATTCTACCACTCATTTGATAACCTTATGGGCGACAAGTGGCTCCAGGTGTTTCAAGAACTGTTCCGCCCTTATTTCATTGTACCCACGAAATTCACAGGCGGCACCCAGATTCCGGAACTGAAACCGAATGGTGACTGTTCGTGGCAGGACTTCAGCCCACTCATCCTCCTCAACACCGACTAGATCTTTTCCTGCATCCTTCGCGGGCATCTAAATATTGCTCTTGGGAAAGCAATCCACACTGATCAGACCTGTTTATGTGGTGGCAGCAACATTCATACAGCGTTAGGGAGCATACCGCGACACAATAGCATTGACGACGGCCTGCACAATATGGCGCGCCTATGTTGCCGTCAGTGTCGACCACGCATTCGACCGAGTCGACCACGGATTCCTACTCGCACTTTTGAAGTGCGTGGGCTCCCTCCGGAGTCTGCAGGGGTGGTCCACGAGGCACGTTCCCACGTGATGGTGAATGGCTACTAGTCTGGTCAGGCATATTATTTGCACCGGCACTCGCACCAGCTTTGCATGATCTACGGCGGCGATTAGCATACGGGACGTGACGTACCGTTGGGCATTCGCCGATGATGTGGTGTTCCTGGCCAGACCAGGGGATGAAATACACTATGGCGCTTTAGTGGCTACGCCAGTAAGGGGCGGACGCTGGGACCGTGCATGAATCTTGGAGGGGGCTTCCCCAAACAAGAGAGGGCTTTTTACTAGGTGCCCACACTCAAATGTTTGGGGATGCTGTTCTCCAGCACGGCGGCATCCGTGTACTGCCGAGTGCTACACCAGACACGCGCTCTGACGCAGAGCAAAAAATAGTGTCGAATGGACATGCTCCTACCAACACGTTGTGTCAGCACCCATCCTGGCTCAAAACTGAGCTATTGCGTGCACATCCTTCTCTTGACGACTGCGATGGCCGATAGATTTCAACCAGCATTTGGACATTTCGTGAGCGCCATTCTCGACTGTAAAGTTCGAAGCGCAATGCTAACACTGCCGCACCGCGCAGGCGGTATCGGTTTAATTCATGTCTATAACCGTGATCAGTCGCTCATCTCAACCCTACGCCCGGCACATGGACCTTTACCCACGCCAATCTGATGGGCACTCTGATAGCTGAAGTGGCGCCACGCTCTCTACAACCCTCGGTTTCCGTGGCACACATTTCACTGGCACTCGCCCACGTCAGAGCGTTCTTGGTCGATCTCAGCTACTTACGAGAGAGCCTTCCATCGACACCCATGTCCAGCATGAGAGACTATTATCGCCTTTACCACCAGCGACAACCCATCAAAATGGTCGCACACCGGCACCCCGAAGTTGACTGGAACACAGTGTGGTGAGCAGCAGACAAGCCTCCTCTACTAACGAAGGTGCGTTAGTTATGGTACGTGGCTGCGAAGGGGAAGTTCGCTACTCGTCAGCGGCTACATTCAATTCATCTGTCGGACGACCTTCCTTGTGTCCGAGATCCTCATTCGTTGATTCGGAAGCGCACTCCCTGACTGGTGACTTGGGCGGCGACTGCTGGCTGCTTACGCAACCCATGCTGGCATTACTCTTGCGGCAACTGCCGGAGTCTATCTCCCCTGACGATGCACGTATAGCACCCCGAGAGATTATATTTTCCACCAACCAGGACGAATACTGTTAATTGGCTGGAAGGCATCGCTCTTTACTTCATATTTCGTGATGCGCACAAAGGCACACTATTCTTTAGGCCCCTACTGATGACGACACATGCGGCTTTCAGCCGCCACCCGAACTTCAGGAAACACTTCGCTAATTATTTGGGTTCGTTGTTTTCGATCCTCCAGCTCATTGGGGCGTCCGGGTATGAGACGCTGTTACTGAAGGAGAGTCCTGGAGCACAATGATCCCCTATAGACAGAATAGCGGGAAGGCCCTGCCAGCAGACTAGGTGACGACTCAGAGATTAGCTTCGGTAGTGGTAGGATATTTTGTTAATAAAACAAATGAACCTGCATCATCCTCTCAAAAACGTAAAATAAAAGAAGTAAACCGTGCGTCGTCTGAATGCAACGTCTGGCGGTCGAAATCGCTCTTTGCCTAAAGTTTTATAGCGCCTTTCGTCTGAATGCTGAAGTCCTGAGGGCAATAGTAGCGCAGCTACAATGCATTTCACTTTATTTTAAATATTTGGGTAAAAAAATTATGCTTAGAACTGTTGTATTACGTCTACCGCCTCACCCCCAGCCCTTCCACTTGACGCTCTGTTACAATAAGGACTCATGGAGAACTTATATCGGATAGAAAGTGACATTTAAGGTATTCATTAAGATTTAAACCAACAAAATTGCCCAGATATGGGTCATGCGTGACGAACAGAACTTAGAACCGTATCGTTGACGGTCGGATCGAAGCATTTAAGTGACATTTGTTTAGTGATGTAGCTCGTTTTTCGCAAAGCATACATTTATGACCATTAACACATCTTACAGAGTCGAGCTTTCTGGAAGACTTAATGTGTAAAGGTTTTCTTCAGATTTTGTTAAAGAATTTCTTCTAGCACTCTGCAGCTTCATTAAATAAAATGGAGAATAAGAATCTGGAGTACACTGACGAACCAAAATATTATGACCACTTGCTTAATAACTTGCTGGTTCGTCTCTGGGACGCAATACGTCATCAGATCTGCGCATCATGGATTCGACAGTTTATTGGTAGGTTTGTGGAGTTGTGTCACACCAGGTATTTCCTTAAACGATGGGCCGCTAATTTGTCTACGCTGTGATGGTGTCTGATAGCAACTCAAATGGATCCATTGGATTCACATCAAGCGAATTTCGTGGCTAAGACATCAACGTGAGTACAGTACCATGCTCCTCAAGCCACTGTAGCACGATTCTGGCTTTCAGACACGGACAATTATCCTGTTGGAAGATGATACCGCCGGCGGGGAAGGTAGGTAGGCATGGAGGAGTGCAGGTGGTCCACAGCTCTCAGCGTGTCTCCGATTACTACCAGAGCTCCCAAGTCCCATAGCATAATACTGCTCCCAAGAGCCTGTGTCCTTGCTGCTGTGCACATTTCGGCCGTTCGCCTGGATGAAGGCGTTTGTGAAGACAACAACAGACCTGTTGTAGCAAAAACGTGATCCATCTGACGAGGCGACACGTTTTAATTGATCCACCGTCCAATCTCGACAATCCCATGGCCACTGCAATCGTAATCGACGATGCCGTGGGGCCAACATGTGAACACGTAGGAGTCCTCTGCTGCGAAGCCCCATGTTCAGCTAAGTACGATGAACAGCGCGTTACGAAACACTCATGCACGCACCAGCCTTGTGCTCTTTGGTCAGAGATGCCACAAATCGCCACCTATCCTGCTTTACAGAGCAGTCAAGCCTACAAATCCCACGTTCTGTCAAGAGTCATGGATGATCAACCACTCATCACCCTATGGTAGTTTCACTGTTGTTCTACGGTTTTCCGTAGATGCTCACTACAGCAGCACGTGAACATTTCGTTTTCGAGATACTCGTTCACAGTCTGTGGGTAATACTAATATCCCCTTTGTGGAAGTTGCTTATGCCAGTAGATTTCCCCATTCGCGGTCCGTGTCGTCGCTATAGAGATTCCCCACACGTCTATGATTCACTTACATACTTTACATACTTACTAACTAACCTAAGGACATCACACAACACCCAGTCATCACGAGGCAGAGAAAATCCATGACCCCGCCGGGAATCGAACCCGGGGACCCGGTCGCGGGAAGCAAGAACGCTACCGCACACAGACTCCTGCATTGAAAGTTTTTGTTATTCGGAACTCCTGACGTGCCCCACTTGAATTACTCGAAGGCGTAAATTAGCGGCACAAAGGCGAGAGCATGCACGGGAAAGCCCGTCCAGCTATCCAATGCTCTGTTTTGGTAAACACTTGAACACCTGCAGCCGTGCACCCCTCAGAGACTGGCAGCCGCTGTGGCCTCTCTAAACGGATTATAGAACTTCTTCAGTTCACCATGTAACACCCCACCCGTCACTTATCTGGTTTTGGCATGTGTTCACCCCAGCTAATTGACTAACAGATCAACAGAGAGCGCAAAACTGCCGCAATATCGGACAACGCAAAGAAAGTAATAAGGCCCTGTGACTCCTGATTGAACTGCAGTGGCAGTGTTGACATTAACTGATTCAGAATTGATCACTTTTAATTAAAAAGGGGTGCACATTGATGTTATATGCAGCTATTGAACACCAGATGCAAATGTTGAACATAAAATTAATTAAGAAAGTGACTTGGGATTTTAACTACTTGATTGAAAACAGATGCAGTCGATTATCACAAATTTATTTTAACTCACGACCTTCAATCATCACATTACATGACTCTCCTACCAGGCAGTGGTAATAAATTGCGTTTGCGTGGAGTAAAGCTCTATAACTCAAAAGTAATTCCTATCGAGTGACCCAGGCGTAATGCAAAGTGCGAGAAGAATTCTACAGAACACGGCCCATGAAACCCTCGAGGAAACTTTGCTGACGTGATACAACAATTTAATCAATGGCTGAGCGGGCGCAATATCACCTAATACAGCGTGATGGAGCGTCGTCGTTGTGTGGACGTCGGCCGAACTCGTGGTGCTGCAAGGCTGCGCTCGTCTATTCACTCCTAGCTATCTTGCTCAGTACATAGCTGAACCAAAACTTTCTATCTCCAAGCTCAATCGTTCCATTTGCTAAGTCCTAAACTGCAGAGATGCTCACTCTTTCTCAGGCAAGCTGAGTAAGGAACGCCACATCCGCACTCTAAGGCAAACTGGGAATGGAAGACCTCCTGCCAGTCCGCTCTTCACCTCAGTTTCCCCTCCAGCAAAATCACTTACGCCGATTGCAGTGCAAGTCGCGTTAATTATGCATCGCTTCCCATCGCCGACCAATGCCTGCTCTGGGAAGTGAACAAATTCCCACAAAATTTCCCTTCCTCTCAACTTCTTCTATTTAGCTCCCCCCAGGCCACCCATCAAGATTAGCTTCTGCAGAAACACCAAGTTTTCCGGAATTCTGGCTCCCAGGAGAGTACTTCAAATTCCTTGGTCCTACATTTCCATCGGAGGCTGGCGTATTTCATGCTGTCGCTCTTCACCTGATTTACTTCAGGCTCTGTGGACCGTGAATTCAGCGTGAAGTTGCTATAGTCACGAACACGCATATTTTGACCTCTGCTGACCACTGCACCGTAGCTTTGCGCGGCTTTGTCCCATGTTTCACAGAAAACGGGACGACGGACATTTATCAACAGGCGTACAAGTTCTCCGTCTGTTTCCCGGTACACCAGCATGGAGTCGGGGTCAACCACCCACTCACTGTCACTCATCTTAAGGCGGCTAGAGGCCCCGCCGCGTTACCGCTCTCTCAGAGCTTGAGCCGGCCTAAGCTGCCTATTGCTGCTTCCCTTTGCCGTTCCCCAGCCAGCCACGGTCAACTCTAAATGCTTCCCTGGGGTCAACAAGCGTCCAGTAAATCGACTCGTTTCCACAAAGTTTTCATGTCGTGCGAATTACTTTAAAACCATCACCCGACATTAATTATTCCAATACGTCCATACTATACCCTCTACAAGATGCATTGTGCCTTGTCAGTCATTTTTTGTTCAGCCCTACTGTTCGCTCAACGTGAGTTAGGTGATCTTTAATGACTTGATGTAAGGGGCATAGTTCTTGCCATCTTACAACCATTCATGCCGTTAGACTGTGGCCTTCAGTGGCTAGCCGGGGAGGTGGACGAGTTCTGTCTCACTTGCAAAATCTTATAATTACAAACTCGCGGAATTCTCGCTGTATTACCTAGCCAGCATGCCGATGCTTTTCCACATAAATTTCCTACACCGTAATTTAGAGTATTACTCCAAAAAAATCTGAAGTGTCAGATTAAATGGACTCATGTAAGGTGCAAGGCCATTGCCACCTTACAATCCAACCTTGCGATTGCCAGTGGTCATAATGTTTTGGCTTACCAGTGTAGAGCGGCCCACAGTGCGATTAGAACTGACAACTCACAACGCCCTTGCACATCAAAACCTGTGCGAAACTCTTGAGTGAACGAAACACTGATGGCAGCAGTTCTCTCTCATAGCCATATTGGTCACAAAGCCTCATAACGCCACGTGAAAAATAAGAACAGTAGTTACGTGACGTACGGCATTCCTGGAGTCAAAAAATTACGCTTTCTGCCTTAATGCTTTATCTTACATGAGAATTATGTACCACAAGTCATCGAAGTGGAAAGCGAATTTAGCGAAACAATCCTGGATCACATGCGGAAGTAGATGCACTATCACAGGACTGCCAAATCTCTGCAACGATATTGCCAAATCTTAGCTATACTAGGGACTGTTTACAAACTGCTGTTTATGGTGTTCGTCGTGTACGGGCTCTCAGAGGGGAGTTGGGAGCACGTTTGATTTTTATGCACCTTTACCTCCTGATACCTTATAACGTCACCTTTCTGCCTGCCTACATTCAAGGCGTTCGATTAGTTGTGATCTACAATGCCTCACCCTTTAAGCTTTCCGAGGAGGAAGGGGGCTCCCAATCCTGATGTTATATAATTTCAGCACAGGGATTGGAAAGCTAGTGATTCTGGTTTCCGCTGATGCAGCACACGACATGTGAAATGTTGAGGTATATAATTTTCCATCATGATAACAATTTCCTCAAAATACTGACGAATAAAACAGTTACTTTGACAGTTTGCAACGAAAGATTATTGAATGATATAAAAAGTATTTGAAAATCAACCTTTGCCCACATGGCCTGAAACAGTAAGATATCTAACACTTTGCACCTTGAAACAGACTGTCTACACGCAGACTTACACCAGATACAAATAGAATTTCAATACTACCATGAGAATGTAGACATATGTTGGTGGGAATGGAAGTAACAAGAAACGCAGTGAACTAATCATTCGACACCACACAGTAATCGATTCATTTGAGAATTCAGAAGAGAAGAAACTGAAAATTATGTTAATTAACAAAGAAACTAAACTGTAGATGTGGGCAATATGCAGTTCTGCCCCATCATGTGTGCAGTTCCGCGCCTTCATATTTTTTACCTTGAGAACTATACATCTAACACATACCAAGTAGTGTGTTCATTGCTTTTGTAATGTTAACTTCTTGCTTAGTCCCTGAATGGTTAAAATAATCAAAATCCACGTCATTTTATTATGCACCTTTATTTATGCACTTTATTTATCCTTAGAATCTTTCCAGCGATTTTTTTGCTGCTTGATACGCTCTAAAGCGAACAGCAGTGCTGATTCCACAAGGTATTGGATCAAGGTTGCCAGAAGGCTTAACAGCTGTATTCGAAGTCGAATGTCACAAGCGAAACACGCGCTTGACTACCCCGGGAATTTCCATGTTTGTTTACGTAGCTACGTAAATAAAAGCAAGTAGAAGCCCTTATTTATCCACTGCATAACTCATTCCAACAGCAACACAACAAAAGTAGCAAATATAGTCTTCCAATATAGTTTTAACACTATAACCAGTAGATGAGCCAATGGTAAACCATGGTCTTCCTAAAAAAATCCGTAGCTATCTTTAGCACTGATAAGAGTCATATTGTATGTTCGATCGCTGAATGATATACAGCAACACAAATTTATCTGTCGTCACGATGTTAAACCAACGGAAATTGTTGCAGAGCTCTGCCTGAGTCACCTGCATCCTGTTGTCGTCTTTTCTTATTGGGTTTTTCCTGCTGCCCTGAATAAAAGACACCGAGGAAAATGTGTACATTCGGCATGACGAAGCAGCCAACATTTCATTCTCCCAGATTCACTGGTCTTGTGCATTGATACCAAATAGGGATAGGAAAGCTCTTGTGAGTGAGATAAGAGCAATAACAGTAACAATAACAAAATGATAATGAATGTTTACTGAATTATAGAAGAAGGTTGACGATTAAAAATAAAAATAGGCTGATCGATCAGTTGGCGCAAGGCAAAGTTTGCTAGCATTTTACTTCTGAATTCTGTTCTGGCTATTTGCAGAGAAAAAATTAACTGAAGCTATACACATTAGGAGTCCAGTGAGATCTGTCATCATTGTCATATATCACGAGATGAGAACGTTTCACGGAGCAAACATGACACTGCTTTACTTACAGGTAGTTCTCTTCCGTTGCTTTGGTGGTAGTTAACGCAGACAATTCACAACATGAAATAGGAACACCGGTTAAAATTTAAGCATGGAACGACCTTCTTAGCGTCGAAAAACTAAATTTAGTGTGTCTATGTCATATGAACTAGTCAGATTAGTTCATCAGTATGGAAACATTATACATCAAAAGCTTAGCGGGGTCACCCAGCACCAATACCGAAAGTGACTGAACGATAATGAGGTGTTGAACACCGTCAGCAGTACTGCCAAGTCTCAACTGCACCAGCAGTACGAAGAACTTCATGGACGGCTCACTGTGTCCTCACTGCTGTTCACAGCCCGCTCCAACCAGTCTTCACCGGCGCTCCGCAACGAGACGCTGATAAGAGATGACTTGAAACCGACAACAGATTATACCATTGAAAAATACAAATGACTTGCACGCTTATCCTGTTTCTTTGGCGGTGAAAGGTTATTTTAACAAAACTATAAATTTTAATTGCGAATATTTTAGGTTAGGCTCTACCGTGACTGTTATTGACATTAAATGAAACAACAAGTTTACTGTTACCAGTCACTGTTTATTTATCTCCACGACGCGTTTCAAAGGTTTAAACCTCCATCATCAGGTGGATTTACATTTCTTACTATGACATTTGTGAGTGTGTTGTGTTACGATTTTTTGGAGGAGCTTGTGGCACTGCCTAGTAGAGAAACAAAACACTATTTCAGAAGATGGTTTTAGGTTTCTTTTGACAAAAAATTATACGTATATCTAGAGCTGAACACAAAATAAATAAAATAAAGTACCTCCAGTGGTCATGCTTCCTTTCACTGTCATAACACATCACATGTACACTGTCATAATTTGTGAACAAATATGGAGTCTAGAATGTGTTGGGTGTACGGATCGTATAGCAGAAGAGAAAACATTATCACAAAGTACAAAGAACATATACAGTAACAACGTTAGTACAGAATCAATTTTAAAGGATTCGGAGGTGTTTGTTTTTAGGTGTAGAATACATGCGTTGCAATAAATACTTCAGGTGGTATGTAAATCCGATTTTGACCAGTTAAAGTTGCTTAAACTTCATACTCGTTTGTACAAAAATATTTCAAATGGCTCTGAACACTATGCGACTTAACTTCTGAGATCATCAGTCGCCTAGAACTTAGAACTAATTAAACCTATCTAACCTAAGGATATCACACACATACATGCCCGAGGCAGGATTCGAACCTGCGACTGTAGCGGTTGCTCGGCTGCAGACTGTAGCGTCTAGAACCGCACGGCCACTCCGGCCGGCCCGTTCATACAATCAGGTGAAATATTACAAACTTTAAGTACAATAATCGTATTGACTACAGTGGTAAATTTATACACAAATAACAAATTTTGTTGGAATTCGTAGATAGATGTGAAAGGCTGGAGGAAGAGGGGAGGAAGAGAAAGAGAAAGTGAGTTGAACCACAACACATACCACAATCCACAACTCCTCCTGTCACACTACAGCCCACAAAATGGCAACCTTCCTGTATGTGATCAATAGAACTATCCAACTACTACTCTCTGAAGACAAATGTGATCAAGAAATTGAAATAATAAAACAAACTGCTATTGCCAATGGTTATAACAGCTCCATAGTAGACACCCCAAAGCATTCAATATGGCAAGCCACTCATGACACCAAAAACAAAAAGAAAATAACATCTTCCATACAATCCCCTTCCTAGGTAACATTTCATATCAGATTGCCAACGTTTTCAAACAAAAAGGCATAAGCATATCCTTTACCGCAGACAACAAGATTGGACAGAAGTTACCCCAAAACATCAGCACACGAAATCCACTTCATCATCCAGGTGTTCCAACATTCTGCATGGTGTCTGTTTGTTCTATATCGTGCCTCCCTACCACTTTCGTGCAACGACGATCTGAGTGTGTTTTTTAGGGAATTGACTAGTTGGAACCTAGGACCTGTTGCTGGTACGGAGACGCCAGACCACACATGACATGTAGAATTCAGAAGAGTTCAGTGAGACTAGCGATGATATAACCAAATACTTAATGATTTCAGCGTCAGCTCCACTGCACTCCCTGTAAAAGAATCTTAATACTAACTAAATTTAGTGGAAGGGGTTCAAGGCTTTCCTAATTTTAGTTAGCTGGTAAAATAACGTCGAAAAAGCAGTTAAGTTTACCATTGGAAATTTTATTCTACTCACAAAACGTTGTTTATAAATTGCACTGTTGATAAAAGGAAATGTTTTAATACAGGATGGTAAAAACCAACTACGTTCAACAAAAATGCGAACGAATATTCCCTGAATGGGTTTCCAAGTTCTACAATGGATCGAAGGATGACCTATGCCGTATCACATCTATAATCTAGGTTTAAATTAAGTGTCACAAAAGAGAAAACTATCAAAATGGTCTACAGTGACCCTCAATTATCTTTAATTACCTATCTAACTTGTCGTAAATTACAGTGGCTGATGTGGCTTCTCAATAACTATATAACAGAAAAATTATTGCGTTTCAGATTTTTACTTCAAGTAGCAAATGTGAACACCATGAGCTTTAATTGACGATCGACACTAGTATTACGCAAAAAGGGGGTGTAACAGATGAGACTTCTGCAGTTCTGAGTGAAGCTTTATGCGCTGTTATGCGGCATCACGTGCGTTCATTACCTTGTCGGTGTTCGTCAGGGGGCGGCGGACAGCACAGCTCCGCTAACCTCGCCGTCTCGGAAGCAACTCTCGCCTAACTTCTCCTTACTACAATTTACCGAAGTTGTTTTTTAAAAAAACTATCTGGCTGTGTTTTCATCTGACCAATCAGGGTCTCAATGTTAACCTTAAGCTCCACTGACAAAAATTCTGTCTATCCAATGAGAAACGTTATACTTTTCGTGGTGGGGCAATGTTTTTAAAGTTTGCAAAGTAATAGAGACGCGAAAAAGTCTCATGCTAACACTTGCAGCTGGGGTGGCCCTTTTTGTGTTATCGTAAGATCTATACTGTTCTTCTGGAGGGCTCTATCTTTTAACATGGGCTGTGGGGTGGTCCTAACGGTTAGCTGGCGACGTGGGTGTCCGTCCTTTATCGTAGGGCCTTCTAATTTTACACGGTTCTGCTCTCGGCTTCTGTTCTCGTTTCTCCCCTCGGAACTGCGTCTGTCTCAAGGTTGGAAGGTATGACATGCATTTAAGCATTCTTGTGTTAGTCTGTGGTATTCCATTTGCTCACTTGTTACTCGTATTACTTTGGTTAATTTAATGTCACGATTTATTCGGAGCTATGTGACATACTACTGGATTTGCTTATCATGTCAGGGTTTTCATGGAAGGTGTTGGATTTGCCTGACACCTTACATATCACCACCCTTCGAACTCAATTTTTGCACTGAATTTAGGCAATGATTGAATCGTTGTCTAAGTCAGTCAAAAATTATCCTTTTATTTAAATTTTGTTGCCTACTGTTCAGCCACGTTATTCTGGTTCTATGCTAGTTTGTATTACTAATTTATATCTTTATATTCTTCCACATTATTCTCAAAAATGACAAGAGAAGAATATTTTTATGTTATTATTGATTTTTAATTATTTTCTTTCTTTATTTAAGTGTGAAGTTTGTTTTTTAAGAAGTTTGTTATCGAAAGTGAGGAGTCTTTCACATCGATTGTCTTAGAAATATATTTTTTTTATAAATATAGTAATTAAGTAAAATCTATTCCTAACATATTTTCTAAATATCATGTAGAAGTAAAATGTTTTTTGTTTCTAGACACTCATTTGAACATTGTTACACTAACAAATAAGAATTATTTCCAAGAACTGCTTTGACAAAGAAATATACATACACAAGTATTGAGATATTATCCTAACAAACGGTGCAAATGTTAAAAAAAAAGGGAAAACATCCAACAAGATAATTTTTTATTCTTTGTTTTTATAAGGAGAAAATAAGTAAATTATAGTTATTCTTTTATTTTTATGAGGAGAAAATAAGTGGCATATAGTTTTAGTGTTTATTATGCCTTACTTTTGTTCTTTATATACGTCCATTTCAGAACTAATGACTTATTTTTATCGATAGTCTATTTTTTACTTAAGTCCATAGTCAATGACTGTTATTTTGTGGTTTTTTAGCTGTCTGGTGTGCTTAACTTATTTAGTTTTTCACACGTTTCTTTTGCACAATTCCTACATCACATAATTTGATTTCACACATTCACACAATCCTATGAATGTTTAAGCATGAGGCTGGCGAATGTTTTTTGCATGAAGGTGATGGACTTGAGGGAGATGGATGTGGGCAAGTATTTGATGTACAGGTTCGTTCGTCGTTCCTTGTTGGCTTTGCAAGTGTGTGTTGCTGTTGTGGAGGTCCCATAATGGAATGGAGCTGTGAGTGCAGAATCTCATGGTTTACTGGCTTTGTATGCGTGAAAGTCACCGTTATGTGTCGCTGAAAGTGGTCGTTTTTCGTTGTAATACTTCGCAGACGACTAGTTTACAATAGGATAGGGATTTGGGAAGGTATGTCGTCTATTCTTCACCCATCTTTTTTCTTGGTCTCAATCTTGCGAAACGTCTACTTCTGTTCTTCCTGCTTTTTCTCTGCTTCTTACTTGATTCTTGGTTCTTCTCTGGGCAGGATATGGAAATATTTATTGATAACTAGTCGCTTTGAAGTTCTCCTCTTAGTAACAGTTTGATAAATTGTTTGTGCATGTCATTTATACTTTGTGTAAGTTTTCTTCAGTTTCGTGCATCAGCGTGCTGTTTAATAGCGGTAGTGTGAGTTTTACACATTTTTTTTTTTTTTTTTTTTGCCAGTGGTGGCTTGCCCCAAGCGGTCATCTCGTCGGGCCGTTTTTTGCTCGCTCCGCCGAGTCGGGGCGCTCGGAGACCCTTCCGGCTTTCGGCATCCTGTCGTGTCTCTGCAGGGTTCCGGCACTCTGTGGTTCCGCCTAGCAGCAGATTTATTTACTGCCCACTTTCGTTACAAGAAGGGCCCTCTGTTGGTCTCGCTGTCCTTTCCCATCTCTCGACGCTTCTGCCTTGTAGGAACAGTGTCTTGCTAATTACGTCGTTTTCTTTCTTGATACTTCTCGCGTTGCAACTTGTGGGTCATTGCATCTGGTCTTTGCTGGAGTTTTTACAATGGTTCTTACAAAAAGTTTTACTTATAATCATCTAACATATGTCTAGTACCTACATTGTTTTATGCCTTCTTAAAAGCTTTACAAATTTCGGCGCCCTTTCCATGTTACAATTGTAAGATATTTTGAGTCTTAACTTATACAAGAAACCTCAAATTCGTTTTTTATTTTTTTCTGTAGTGTTGCGGCATATAGCATTTTAGTATTTCATGCTGTTACACTATATATGCTTTATCCCTTCACCTTAATCTATGGTACTATTGGTGTTATTATTGAAACTACTTTCTTTTTCCCACCTTCCTCTCACTTCATTCTTCTTTCTCCTGACGATCTTTTCTGCAACATAATCTTGAAATATTGTGCTGATTATTTACCAGTAATAAAATTAATCTTCAGACTTGTACTGAAAGTGTTTAATACTGCCAGTCTTAGGTAAAAGTACCTCTGCTTTATCTCGTAAAATACCCTCTAATTCTCTTTTACTGTGTTCCGAAATACCTTGAACTTCTTGCAGTTTTTCAACGATTTCTTTATGGACTTCTAACATGAGTTGAGGCGATTTCCCCTTTTGTGCACACCATTCTAATTCTTCATCCTCTTTATCTTGCGCCATTCTTAGTTGTTGGTTTATAACTGGTATTTCTTCAAATTTTAGCTTTTGCTCAAAGAGCAGTGTGACATCCCCGAATGTTACACTACCTTTCCCCATATCTATTATCGCTCGTCTCTCATTTAAAAAATCTGCAGCTATAATCACATCTACAGTTAGTTTAGGTATAATCACGAAGTTGGCTTCGATCTTTTGACCTTGACACGAAAGAGTTAACCTTGTTTGTCTCATAACTTCCGCAGCATTGTTTCTAATAGGACCTCATACTTTAATCTTACGTGTTTTCAGAACTGCCAATTCCTCATTGGCATTACATTGCATGAATAAATTTTCTGAGATCGCAGTCAGTTCACTTCCGCTATCAATTACAATATTGACTGGGATATGCTTTACTATGGCCTTCACAGTTGGTTGAATTTTGAAAGGGTTGGTTCTGCTCTTCTTCTTCTTGCATCAACGAATCCTCCACTGAACCATATATGAGTCTTTTTAGGAATTTCCCTTGTGAATTCGAACTTTCTGTAGGATAAGCTTCGACAGCTACTTCTCTCTCTTTTATTTCCTCTTCTCTATTTCTTCCCTCATTTACGCTTTCTTTGTCTATCTTCTCGTTCTTCGTCGCTACTTTCACATAATCGCATCTAAATGCTCTAATTATTGCTTCATAACTTCCTTCATTATATACGTTGGGTTGTGTGCCCACTCGTAACTTATTTTCAACTTCTGTCGACTGCGCATTATCCTCATTGAATTCGCTTTCCCTGGTTTCCATCTCAAATAGCTCTGCAATACACATGGTTCGTAATTATTGTTTCTTCGTACTGTGTCTTGTGGATTCCACTGCTTTTTGCTTTCGTTTTCACGTGCGCTTCGTCTTTTTCTTGCGTCATCTTCCGAAAATATGAACTCTAGTTCCCTTAGAATACCTTTAAATGCTTCGACGTCAATTCCTCCGCGACCCACTAATGATTGCTGGTATTTCAATGGTAGCTTCATCGCGCATAATTTAATCAACTCTCCGTCACTGTATGGTACATCTAAGCATTGATTTTTCTTTGCCATTAATTCGAAAAATTTCACGGGACCCTTCTCTCCTGAATTTTCAAAATATGGGTTCTGCAATAATTCGTACTTTACTCTGTTCTGTGCTTCGCTGGACCAATATCGTGAGAGAAACTTTTCTCTGAAATCTTCGTACGATCGGCATGTCGCTGCAACATCCTACATGGTTTCTGCGACTGTTCCTGACATGTGTGCACATATAAAGTCTAATTTGTGTGCTAGCGTCCAGTGTTCTGGTAATCCTACTCGGAATTGATCAATAAAAGTTCGTGAATGTAATGAGTTTCCTTCCCGAAAGTGTTGAAATTTTCTGACTGTGAGGAAATGATCGTTGTCGTACTTCGTCATAGTTCCGTATGAAATTCGCGATTCTTCGCCACTTTTGTTTCTGATCATTTCTCCCGTCGTTCTTTCCGGTTGTGGTAGATCCATTGGATATTGTCCACTGTAACTTTCGCCTACCCTTGCGTAGTATCGTATGGTACGCAATAATTTTCTTTCATCGGTTGTGAACGTGCAGCTGAATGCATTGCACTGTACTCTTCGCGACCTGGCTTTCCATTGTCAGGTATTGGTTCGGTATCTTGTCTGGCTAACCTTGCTGCTTCATTGCACGATCCAAACTGTCTTGAATCATACATTTGTGGTTCCGCATGTGTGTGTGATGACGTTTGTTCATCAAGAATTTCGAAACGTGTTTGTTGCTGTGCAGGCTGTCTGATTTCACGTATGTTACTTTCCGCCTGTGATTGGAATCGCAAATGTGTACTATCTTCGTTAATTGCTTGTTTTTCCGGTGCCGCTACAGATACGGATGTGGTTGCAGACTCTGTGCTTGTTCGATCCTGTTCACTACGCTCTTCAATGGTTTGCAACAACTCTGTTCGCAATTTCTGAAATTGTCGCTTCTATTTTGACTATGCGGTTATCATATATTTCAGCGCTGCTTTTGTGATACGTTTGTGTAACACACTGTTTTCAACAATTTCACGCGCTGTACCTGCTGCTTGTCTAGTAATTACGTTTATCTGTTTCTCTACTTTCTTGACTTCTCCCTGGGTGTTGTTACGTAATGTTTTGATCTCGTCCTGAATGTCATTACGCAATTTTTGTACGTCCACTTGTACCTTGTCAATGTCTGTTCTCAATTGATTGTAACCTATTATTAAGTTTCCTATCACTTCTCGAGATTCTTTTGCCTCGTCTTCAATATGACTTAGGAGTAACTGAATTTTTTTGTTTTGTTCTTTAATCGCACGCATTTGTCTCGTGGTTTCTACATTTTCTTTCGACATTTCTGCACTCTGAATTTTAATTTGGTTCGCAATTTCTTTATTTTGTCTTGTCATGGTTTCCGTCATTAATTGTAATAATTCTTCCAGATTGGTGGGTCCTATTGCGTTTTCTTCCGACGTCCTACGCTCTGTGTTTTCGCCCAAGTGTTGGTTTGCAACCGATTGCATTGAACTGTGCGGTGACACGTTTCTGCAAGGACAAGAAAATCAAAGTAGCAGCTTTCAGAGCAGTGACAGGAAAATCACAGCGTCGTGATGGTCTTGAAGCTGAATTTTACCATCATTTTTGAAACATTATCGGAGCAACACTACTGCAAACGGAAAATCACATGTGGCATACTGACCAAGTATCCGAAGAACAGGAAGAGAGATTTATAGTTGTAATAAACATTTATCCTGCTAAAGGCGCTTGACCTTTATTGTCGTGTCGATGAAACATTCTGAATAATTCCTACCTAAGATATCACTCTGAGTTTGTAAAGTAAACATTTTTGATTCTAGGAAGGTCGTTTCATGTCTAAGATACCTTTCCTCGTATATTTTACGTTGCGATCTATCTACCTAAGCTACGATTATGACAATGGGAGAATGTTTACTGCAGCAGCAACTTGTCTGCATAGATGTAAAGTGTTCACATTTTAAAACGCTAGGTGCTTTCGAAATCAATACCGATTGTTCTGCAAAGCTGTATCTTATTGCTTTCGTTACCATTTTATTTGATCTGCTAACTATCACAAATGAGTGACAAATCTTAATTCTCCGTATCATATATCACTTGGTAACCTCGCAAGTGTAACCATAGTCATCTGCTTCGCGAATACCACGTTACATCACCAACAGAACAACAGAAATTTCTGAACAGATTCGAAACAACTGAACGTGACACGGATCTGTTTTCTTTTTTTTTCACATCATCTCAGCATCAAACAAGATGGGAACAGTTACAGAAATAATCAACAAGCTTGTGAGTATAGAATACTAACTGCGTATAAAAATGTACAACTGCACATTTGCCTATTTGTTTTCATTTGTTTCTGTTTCTATAGTCATATTCGTACATGCAGTTTTTTCTTGTGAACTCACAATATGCTTCAAAGGGCACGGCCGACTTCCTTCCCCGTCCTTTATAATCCTTCAACAGTTTGTTGATACTAAAGCCATCTCTCGTATAATTTTCGTAGTAAGAGTAGACATTGTTATACTTAAGATGCGAACGAATGGTGCTTCGAACAAATTTTATCATAAAGCAGTCAGGAAGTCACTATGTAAATAATACTCTTTATTGGAAACTACTTCCAATAAAAGGAGCATCAATAAGGAACTGTCAACACATAATGTTTTCCTTACACCGAATTTCTCACTATTTCATGATGACATTTGCCAAATTCATAAAAGGTGCGGAGTAATGTCTGCAGAAAATAATTTTTCCTTTCCTTCATTCGTGACACAACTGTACAAATTAGCTATGGAATGTGATTTGTGCACTAATACTATGAAAACAACAAGTTCATTCCGCAACTCGTTTGGGAAATATTTGAAGCAGTGGCCTGAGTTGGTTTGCTCTGGATGGAAGCTGATGGAAGCTTGTAAAATTCAAGTACATTTTACTTTGTAACTACATCCATACAAGTACGCAGTTTTTTGAAAGTCAAATGCTACTCTTTACCTTTGTTTCAAACAAGTTTTACCGCTGAGCAACTGCTTAAATTATGTCAGCATGTTAATGAAATTTTAAGGAAATTAAGCTACTTTCAGTTTTAATTTTGCGTGGATTCTGTACTTCAGTTTTGTACGTTGGCTAGTGTGTACTGATAAAATTCGACGACGGTTCTGTCTATGTGTGGAAATCTTCCTTTTACTTTCAAAACATCGGCGTTGACTGAATCTGTTGGCTGGTCGACTGGTGTTTATTAAACTGGCATATTCAGAGACAACCGATACTACCCGGCCTGATGCTAAATTTCATTTCCGTTTCTTTCTCCTTATCTTCGATTCTGCTCTCTCGTGATACATAGACCAGGGGTGGGCTGGCAATGCTAACAAACACCAGCTCTTTAGAAAATAAATTTAAAAAAGCAATAGTTACAGTAATTTTACGAATTTTCTTAAAATAAACATATTAATTAGTAAAAATTGTGATTATTGCGAGTTTCTGATTTACGCGCAGCCATGGTCTAGAGGTAGTGTCTTTGGTTAGTAATCACAACGTCCTCGGTTCCGGGTTGGAAGCCCGCAACCGCGTAAACTTTGAATGAAAATCTTTAGCATTGGCGGACGAAGATTTCCGGCAAAAGAAGCCACCTTCAGTCAGCCAACGGCCTTGTCAAGGAGGGTGGAGGAGCGGACAGAGGTTCAGGGCACTCTCTCCCCCGTGGGGTGAGGAACTGCCCCCAGGGGCGGAAGAATCAGCAATGATCAACGGCATGTGAATCAGAAGGCAATAGAAACTACTGAATTAAAGACACATAACGTGTCTCCACAGGACGTAAGGCCTGCAATTGAAAATGTGTCGTGATAATCTCTCCATCGGCCAAAGATTCTGGAATAGTCCCTTTTTCGGATCTCCGGGAGGGGATGCCAAGGAGGAGATGAAGAAAACATTGATTAATCGACGAAAGGATAACGTTCTACTAGTTGGGCTCAGAATTTCAGAAGTTTGGTAGGGAAGCTAGAAAATCTAAAAAAGGAATGCTAAGGCTCAATCTAGGGATAGTGGGCGTCAGTGAAGTTAAATGGGAAAAAGGCAAGGATTTCTGGTCACATGAGTACAGGGTTATATCAACAGCGGCAGAAAATGGTATAAAAGAAGTAGTATTAGTTATGTGTAGGAAGGTAGGGCTAGGAGTGAGTTACTGTGAACAGTTCAGTGATACAGCAGTTCTCCTTGGAATCGACAACAAACCAACACCGACGACGATAGGTATTCAGATTGACGTCGCAAGCCAAAGGGTGAAGAGACACAGAAAGTATATGGGGATATTGAAAGGGTGATACAGTACGTAAAGGGAGACGAAAATGTAATAATCATGGAGGACTGGAATACAGTTGTAAGGAAAGAAGCAGAAGAAACGGCTACAGGAGAATAAGGGCTTGGGACAAGGAATGAGAGAGGAGAAAGACTAATCGATCTCTGTAATAAATTTCAGCAGGTAATATCGAATACTCTGTTCAAGAATTACAGGAGGAGGACGTATACTTGGAAAAGGCCGGGTGATACGCTAAGATTTCTGTCAGATTACTTCACGGTCAGAAGGAGATATAGACTCAGACCGCAATTTAGTAGTGATGAAGAATAGCCTGAAGTTTAAGAGATTAGTCAGGAAGAATCAATGCGCAAAGAAGTGGGATACGGAAGTACTAAGGCATGAGGAGGTACGCTTAGAGTTCTCTGAGGCTGTAGATACTGCGATAAGGAATATCCCAGTGGAAAGTTCAGTTAAAGACGAATAGGCATCCCTAAAATGGGCGACCACAGTTGGTGGAAAAAACTATCGGTACAAAGAAGGTAACTCTGAAGATGCCATGGGTAACAGAAGAAATACTTTAGCTGATCGATGAAAGAAGGAAGTACAATAATGTTCAGGGAAATTCAGCAATATAGAAATACAATCTCTTAAGAATGAAATAAATGCGTGAAAACTGTGAAGATATCGCAAACGAAAAGGCTGCCGGAAGAACTGACTCAGCATATAGGAAAGTTAAAACAGCGTTCTTTGAAACTAAAAGCAAGGGCGGTAACATTAAGAGTGCAGTGGAAATTTTACTGTTAAATGCAGAGGAGAGAGCGTGTAGTCGGAAGAACAAATTGAAGGCCTCTGTGAGGGGCAGATTTTTCTGATATGGCAGAAGAAGAAACGGCAATTCGATTTAAAAAAGATAGGGTATCCAGTATTAGAATCAGAACATAAGAGATCTTTGGAGGACTAAGATCAAATAAGGCAGAAGAGATACACAGCATTCCATCAGAATTTCTAAAATGATTGGGGAAGTGGCAACAAAACGACTATTCACGTTGGTGTGTACAATGTAAGAGTCTGGCGATATACCATCAGACTTTCGGAGAAATATCATCCACACAATTCCGAAGGTTGCAAGAGCCGACAAGTGCGAAAATTATCGCACAACCAGCTTAACAGCTCATGTATCCAAGTTGGTGACACGAATAATATACAGGAGAACGGAAAAGAAAACTGAGGATGTGTTAGATGATGATCAGCCTTTCTTTGGGAAAGGTAAAGGCATCAGTGAAGTAATTCTGATATTGTAGTTGCAAATGGAAGCAAGACTAAAGAAAAATTGAGACACGTTCATAATCTGCCGACCTGGAAAAACCATTCGACAACGTAAAATGGTGCAAAATGTTCGAAATTCTGAGAAAAATAGGTGTAAGCTAAAGAAAGGATATAAGTACTAATCTGAGTGTAGCAGATTTTGAAAGTGACCACCATTCATCTCTCGGCACTTTTGAGCCCTGGTCAGCAAGTTACTGAAGGCGGATCGAAGCTGGACTGCAGCAATAGATGGTGTATCATCCGAAATGTCTTGCCGCGGCTCATTTAGACTGTGAGGGTGGTCGCGATACACCTTTGACTTGACGGCTCCCCACACTAAATAATGGCACGCTGACAGATCACGTGACCTGGGTGGCCAGCTAGGGCCGCGACCAGAGTGACGTGGCGTGAAGACTGTAAATGTGCTTCGAGGAACCGGTGTGGATTACGTGGCGGGCGTACACCGTACACGTGTACACGTGATGTGCGCGTCACGGGGTGTTTTTTTATGCGTACACACACGTCCAGTCGTATCCACTCGTCCGGTCCACTTTTATTTGTTCCACCATATATACACTCCTGGAAGTTGAAATAAGAACATCGTGAATTCATTGTCCCAGGAAGGGGAAACTTTATTGACACATTCCTGGGGTCAGATACATCACATGATCACACTGACAGAACCACAGGCACATAGACACAGGCGACAGAGCATGCACAATGTCGGCACTAGTACAGTGTATATCCACCTTTCGCAGCAATGCAGGCTGCTATTCTCCCATGGAGACGATCGTAGAGATGCTGGATGTAGTCCTGTGGAACGGCTTGCCATGCCATTTCCACCTGGCGCCTCAGTTGGACCAGCGTTCGTGCTGGACGTGCAGACCGCGTGAGACGACGCTTCATCCAGTCCCAAACATGCTCAATGGGGGACAGATCCGGAGATCTTGCTGGCCAGGGTAGTTGACTTACACCTTCTAGAGCACGTTGGGTGGCACGGGATACATGCGGACGTGCATTGTCCTGTTGGAACAGCAAGTTCCCTTGCCGGTCTAGGAATGGTAGAACGATGGGTTCGATGACGGTTTGGATGTACCGTGCACTATTCAGTGTCCCCTCGACGATCACCAGTGGTGTACGGCCAGTGTAGGAGATCGCTCCCCACATCATGATGCCGGGTGTTGGCCCTGTGTGCCTCGGTCGTATGCAGTCCTGATTGTGGCGCTCACCTGCACGGCGCCAAACACGCGTACGACCATCATTGGCACCAAGGCAGAAGCGACTCTCATCGCTGAAGACGACACGTCTCCATTCGTCCCTCCATTCACGCCTGTCGCGACACCACTGGAGGCGGGCTGCACGATGTTGGGGCGTGAGCGGAAGACGGCCTAACGGTGTGCGGGACCGTAGCCCAGCTTCATGGAGACGGTTGCGAATGGTCCTCGCCGATACCCCAGGAGCAACAGTGTCCCTAATTTGCTGGGAAGTGGTGGTGCGGTCCCCTACGGCACTGCGTAGGATCCTACCGTCTTGGCGTGCATCCGTGCGTCGCTGCGGTCCGGTCCCAGGTCGACGGGCACGTGCACCTTCCGCCGACCACTGGCGACAACATCGATGTACTGTGGAGACCTCACGCCCCACGTGTTGAGCAATTCGGCGGTACGTCCACCCGGCCTCCCGCATGCCCACTATACGCCCTCGCTCAAAGTCCGTCAACTGCACATACGGTTCACGTCCACGCTGTCGCGGCATGCTACCAGTGTTAAAGACTGCGATGGAGCTCCGTATGCCACGGCAAACTGGCTGACACTGACGGCGGCGGTGCACAAATGCTGCGCAGCTAGCGCCATTCGACGGCCAACACCGCGGTTGCTGGTGTGTCCGCTGTGCCGTGCGTGTGATCATTGCTTGTACAGCCCTCTCGCAGTGTCCGGAGCAAGTATGGTTGGTCTGACACACCGGTGTCAATGTGTTCTTTTTTCCATTTCCAGGAGTGTATATTTCGCCTTGGTTGCTCACTTATGATGATTATGTCGAGGCGCTGGTAGGAGAGATGTCGTTTATGTACTGCTAAACTGCTTGTAACCATTGAATATTGAAAAATTTTTAGGTCAAGCAGTATACGTTTCCTTTGATGGTCATACTAATTTATAGTTTGAAGGTAATAACGAAGAAATTTGCCTGATAGATATAGCCTTGCATGGAACCTCTAGCTAAAAAACGTAAAAGCTATCTAAAACGGGAGTTATTGTGTGACAACAGACGCGAGCGATAGTGGTTTAATGTACTTACTGTCGGGAAGATTACAATTATGTAGGTGCAGAGGAGGGGAAGGAGGTTTATGTGTAGTCCTCATGTTTTGCATATTACAAGTTTTAATGCTTTACAGGACTCCCGTTTTGTGTTCATATGGAACAATTCGTTAAAGAGAGTTAATGACGATAATTGGTAACGTCGGGGACAGCTAGAGAAAACGGGAACAATGACACAAAGCGTGCAGAATACCAGCAAGTAAAAGTGATTAGGGATTAATATGGTTTGAATTGTCATCAACAGCATTCCGGAATTGTCCAGTGAAATAAACTCTTCGAAAAGCAAGTAGATACCTACATCGTGAAACAAGTTGCATTCAGCTGAGCAGAGTCGGGGAAGAGTTTGAAAGATTTAAGAATTATTTACTGATGATATGGAATGCAACTTATAGTGAACCAAATGCTAACTTATAATTTAACCAGTTCTATCATAAATTCACATCATTATTTGACAATAGCTTTCCTCATAATCTAGTCAGAAAGGACACTAAACAGCCATGTAGAAAACCATGGATCACTAGAAGGATTAAACTATCTTGCGAATTTGGAAAGGGAAAAAGTATCTTTCGGCAAGAACAAGTAGGGATCCTGCAGTATTTACACACTACAAAAACTACTGTAAATTACTGATATAGCTCTGAACGGTACAGAATGCATCATAACAGGCTGCCTCCGCCCAACTCCCACAAACCAGCTGTTCCAACTTGTGGGCATAGCCACTCCAGACATGAGAAATCGAGAAACAAAAACGAGAAACGGATCCCCCCCCCCCTCCCCCAACCTAAAAGACTTCAATCAAGGAAGAGTTTTCCACAAACAACTGATCAAACCCCTTTACCGCCAAAAGCACGACGAGAAGAATTGTGGCGAAATTCGAAACCAGGAAGACCAGGGAATAGTTCCAGGGAAGAACTTACAGCCGACTTCGAACTTCCACACAGGATCTGGAAAGCCTTTAAAATCAGATGTATCACGAAGCAAACTAAATGGGGCTATGTCAGTATAGACTAGCTCTGCGAATGTGGAGAACTACAAGATGCACAATATCTACTAGTTTGGAGGAAATTGGACGAATCTTCCACGATGCAGGTTTTACTAACAGTAAATGACAGGGCTGTACAAGTTGCAACGTACTGGGCTTTGAATGGAATAGAAAGATTTTAATTCCAGACAGAATTATACCAGCTCTTTTAAATGAACGTCGTTTCCGTGTTTTTGTATTTTACTTTATTTAATAGTCTCTTCTCTCACTACTATATATTGTATTGCTTTATGTTCAATATTTTCTCTTTATTATAACCCTAAAGATTTTGCAAAAATGATGACTTGGATACGATTAATTAAATAAAGTAACTCAAAATTACTAAGAAAGATTATTAAAACATCAAAGAAGATGCACATATTGCCAGAAATATGAACTTCCGACAACAGATATGAGGCTGTATGGAATATAGCGAAACGAGAGATAGGACAGATAGCCACAGAACAGGAGAACATCACTATTGAACTGAATGGAAGGGCTATAAATGATGAGCCAGAGGTAGCAAATGCATTTAATAATCATTTCTTAAATACAGTAGAAAGTATAGAGACAAACAGTTCAAGAGCAAAAACACAGGATTATGTTGAAATAGTAATTTGCATAAAATTCAGTCATATGAATGTATCACCAACTTCTCCTTCTGAAAATAAGAAAATTATACATTCTCCTAAAAATGAAAGCTCATCTGGCTTTGTTGCTGTGTCCCATGGAATACTAAAAATCTGTTCCCCAGTATTATCTGAAATATATACTGTATCACTAACTCAAGGCTGTTTTTTCAGAGAGACTGAAATGTGTCACTGTTAAACCCCTCTTCAAGAAAGGTGATGAAAGGGATGTCAATAGCTGCCGACCTGTTTCACTGATGACATCTTTCTCCAAAATTTTTGAAAACATACTGTATTTGAGAACAGTATCTCACCTTAGCCACAACAGTATCCTTAGCAAATCATATTTTGGGTTTCAGAAGAATTGCTCTACTGTGAATGCCATTTACGCTTTCACTCACCAGATTTTACAAGCATTAAATAACAAAATAGTGCCGGTTGGTATGTTCTGTGACCTGTCTAAGCTATTTGACTGTGTGAATCACAGAATTTTCCTATATAAATTGACTTTTTATGAGATGGATGGTACAGCCAACCAATGGATAGTGTCATCTCTAACCAACAGAATGCAAGCAGTTGTTCTTAGTAATTCAGGCGATGTAGTCCAGGAACATAATTGTGGCTTGAGAGAAATCATGAATGGGGTTCCCCAATGTTCTATCTCAGGTCCACTATTGTTCCTAATGTATGTAAACGATCTTCCATCTAGTACGCAAGAAGTAGAATCATGCATATGTACAGAAACAGTATCACTGACTGGTTTTTTGCGAATGATCTCACCTCAGTTTTAAGAAGACATAATATATTCTTAGTAATTCAGGCGATGTAGTCCAGGAACATAATTGTGGCTTGAGAGAAATCATGAATGGGGTTCCCCAATGTTCTATCTCAGGTCCACTATTGTTCCTCATGTATGTAAACGATCTTCCATCTAGTACGCAAGAAGTAGAATCATGCATATGTACAGAAACAGTATCACTGACTGGTTTTTTGCGAATGATCTCACCTCAGTTTTAAGAAGACATAATATATTCGGTTCTGGAATTCTGGAGGTACTACACCAATAATAAATGTAACATTGATGGAGGCGGATGACCAAAGTGAAGACTGGTCGTCTGGCCATTCACCCTGTCAGTGGACTGGTGGTCGCTCCTCGAGCAGTGTCGGAACAGGCACAAGAGGGAAGAGGTTTACTATTTATTGGGAGCTCCAACATAGGCGCGTTATGAGGCCCCTTAGGCAGATAGCATTCAGATATGGGCAGAAAGCCAATGTGTACTCCGTATGTCTGCCTGGTGGCCTCATCTGAGTTGTGGAGGCGAACTTGCCAGCGCGCAGGGTGCAGTCGTCTGCAGGTTGTGGTTCACGTCAGGACCAATGACGCCCGTCGCACAGGTTCTGAGGCCATCCTCGGTTCATAGAGGTGACTGGCGGAAGTGGTGGAGGCTGCTGGCCTCACGTGTGGGGTGTTGGCAGAACAGAGTACATTGGGGTTCTTTGGTTAGGAGCCGAGTTGAGGGCATCAACCAAGAGATTCGTGACGGTCTTAGCTGCAGATTTCGATTGGGGATTTGTAGGACCCCACTTGATAGGTCAGGGGTGTACTATACGAAGGAAGCAGTGACTCTGTCAGCAGAGTATTTGTGGAGTGCACATGAGGATTTATTAGCCTAGGTGGTGGTTTGAGGTACTCGATGAACACTCATCAGTCGATATGCAGCGACGGAAGTCAGTCCGCTTTCAGAGTAAAGGTACTTCGAGTGTCAAAATTATATCAGTAAAATTGTCGAAGTATTCGTAACTGTGTTCCCGAATTTACTGCCCTCCAGGAAAGTTCTAGAGCTCAAATTATTCTCGGGAGCGAGAACTGACTGAAACCCGAAGTGGAGAGCTCTGAGATATGGAACGTATATCGGTAAGACAGATTAGAGGCTATACAAAAGGTACTGTTCATCGCACTTGACAAAAATATTGCCTCTATTGAGGTCGAAGTTGAGTGTGACAGTTAAGTTATCAGGCCTTGTATAACAGGTCTAGGTGAAAACAAGCTAATTGTTGGATGTTTTTACAGGCCACTCGATACTGCTGTGACGGTCCTAGAGTCGTTCAAAGAATGTCTTTGTTCAGCAGCGCGTATATATGGACATCATGCATTACTAATTGGAGGTGACTTTACCCCACCGAGTATAGTCTGGGATGTCTATGGATTCAATGCAGAGGGTACAGACAGACAGTCATGCTAAGTACTTTTGAACACGTTTTCTGGAAACTGTCTTGAGCAGCAATGGAAATATTTTATACATGTTAGCTACAAATAGGCCAGACCCTATCGACAACGTCAGTATAGAAACGAGGATTAGCGATCATGATGTCATTATAGCAACTATGGTAATGATAGCTAATAAATCAGTGCACCATAAGGCTAGGAGTTAGTTTCTGCTAGAAAGAGCAGGTAAGCAGTTGTTAGCGTCTCACTTAGACAGTGAACTGACATCACTTAGTTCCAGTAAGTACTGTACCTAGTAAGAGGATTAAGTACGGAAAGTACCCACCATGTATAATAACGAGAGTCGTCAAATGCTGATGGAAGCAAAGCCTGTTGTACCGTCGGTTCAAAAGAGAGCTCGCAAATGAGGACAAGTGAAGGTCAGTAGAGATTCGCGATCCTGTGAGAAGTTATAAGCGCAAAACATACAACTACTATCACCGTCATATCTTAGCAAAAAATCTGGCAGAGAACCAGAGAAAATTCGGATCCTACGGTACGTAAAATCGCTAAGTGAGTCAAAGGCTTCCATCCACTCACTTGTTGACAGTCTGACGTGGCGGTTGAAGACAGCAAAAGGAAAGCCGAACTTTTCAATTTCAAGAAATCTTTTACGCTGGAGAATCGTAAAAACATTCCATCATTTGATTCCTGTTCATAAGAAGGACAAATGAACGGACCCGCAAACTTACAGACCAATATCCTTTACACAGGTTTGCCGCAGAATCCTTCAACATATTCCCAATTCGAATGTAATAAATTTTCTTGAGACCGAGAAGCTTATGCCCACGAATCAGCATGGTTTTAGAAAGCATCGCTCGTGCGGAACGGAGCTTGCTCTTTTCTCACGTGATACACTGCGAACTGCGGATGAAGAGCAACAGGCAGATTCCATATCTCTACAGTTCCGGAAAGCGTTTGACATGGCGCCCCACTGCAGGCTATTAAAGAAGGTACGAGCATTTAAAACTGGTTGGCAGATATGTCGGCCGGCTGGAGTGGCCGTGCGGGTCTAGGCGCTGCAGTCTGGAGCCGAGCGATCGCTACGGTCGCAGGTTCGAATCCTGCCTCGGGCATGGATGTGTGTGATGTCGTTAGGTTAGTTAGGTTTAATTAGTTCCAGGCGACTGATGACCTCAGAAGTTAAGTCGCATAGTGCTCAGAGCCATTTGAACCATTTGACAGATCTGTGAGTAGCTCGAAGACTTCTTAAGTCAGAGATCCCAGTATGTTGTCCTCGAAGGCGAGTGATCATCAGAGGCAAGGATATCGTCAGGAGTGCCCCAGGGAAGTGTGATAGGATCGCTATTATTCTCTATATACATAAATAATTTGGGGGCCAGGGTGGTCAGCAATCCGCGCTTGTTTGCTGATGATGCTATGGTGTAAGGTAAGGTGTCGAAGCTGAGTGACTGCAGGAGGATGCAAGATGATTTAGACAAAATTTCTGGTTGGTGTGATTAATGGCACCAACTCTAAATGAAGAAAAGTATTTGTTAATGTGGAGGAGTTGTTGTTGTTGTGGTCTTCAGTCCTGAGTCTGGTTTGATGCAGCTCTCCTGTGCAAGCTTCTTCATCTCCCAGTACCCACTGCAACCTACATGCTTCTGAATCTGTTTGGTGTATTCATCTCTTGGTCTTCTCTACGATTTTTACCCTCCACGCTGCCCTCCAATACCAAATTGGAGATCCCTTGATACCTCAGAACATGTCCTACCAACCGATCCCTTCTTCTAGTCAAGTTGTGCCACAAACGTCTCTTCTCCCCAATCCTATTCAGTACTTCCTCATTAGTTATGTGATCTACCCATCTAATCTTCAGCATTCTTCTGTAGCACCACATTTCAAAAACTTCTATTCTCTTCTTGTCCAAACTATTTATCATCCATGTTTCACTTACATGGCTACACTCCATACAAATACTTTCAGAAACGACTTCCTGACACTAAAATCTATACTCGACGTTAACTAATTTCTCTTCTTCAGAAATGTTTTCCTTGCCATTGCGAGTCTACATTTTATATCCCCTCTACTTCAACCATAATCAGTTATTTTGCTCCCCAAATAGCAAAACTCCTTTACTACTTTAAGTGTCTCATTTCCTGATCTAATTCCATCAGCATCACCCGACTTAATTCGACTACATTCCATTATCCTCGTTTTGCTTTTGTTGATGTTCATCTTATACCCTCCTTTCAAGACATTGTCCATTCCGTTCAGTTGCTCTTCCAAGTCCTTTGCCGTCTCGGACAGAATTACAATGTCATCGGCGAACCTCAAAGTTTTTATTCCTTCTCCATGGATTTTAGTACCTACTCCGAATTTTTCTTTTGATTCCTTCACTGCTTGCTCAATATACAGATTGAATAACATCGGGGAGAGGCTACAACCCTGTCTCACTCCCTTCCCAACCACTGCTTCCCTTTGATGTCCCTCGACTCTTATAACTGCCATCTGGTTTCTGTACAAATTGTAAATAGCTTTTCGCTCCCTGTATTTTACCCCTGCCACCTTCAGAATTTGAAAGAGAGTATTCCAGTCAACATTGTCAAAGTAGGAAAAGCAAACTCTTAATGTTCGGATACAGCATTAGTAGTGTCCTGCTTGATACAGTCGCGTCGTTTATATATCTGGGAGTCATGCGGCAAAGCTATATGAAACTGAACGAGAATGTGAGGACTGTGGCAGGAAAGGCGAATGGTCGACTTCGGTTTATTGGGAAAATTGTAGAAAAGTGTGACTCATCTATAAAGGAGACCTCCCACAAGACACTGGAGCGACCTACTGCTGAGTACTGCTGGAGTGTTTGGGATCCGCACTATGTCCGATTGAAGGAAGACATCGAAGCAATTCTGAGGCGGGCTGGTAGATACGTTATTGGTAGGTTCGAACATGAAAAATGTGAAGTGATCGAAGAGTACTGAAACGATTTCGCTAAATGCCACTTACACAATAAATCACACAAATCTAAAGGCTATGAATTCAACTACGAGTAAATACTTACGAATTATAATTGTGAATAACATGATAACATAAACTGGAATGATCACCTAGACGGAGAAACCAAACCAAAGACTGCGATTTATTGACAGAACAGCTAGAAAATGTAACAGATCTACTAAAGGAACTGCGTACACTACACGTTACCGTCCTCTTCTGGAGTGTTGCTGCGCCGTATTGGATCGGCATCAGATAGGATTGACGGAGGTCACCGAAAAAGTCCAACGAAGTGCAGCCCGTTTTGTACTATCGCGAAATAGGGGAGTGTGCCATAGACATGATACGCGAAATGGAGAGACAGTCATAAAAGCAAAAGTGTTTTCCAATACGGCAGGATCTTCTGAAATTTCAACTGCCAACTTTCTCCTCAGTACGTGAAAATATTCTGTTGGCACCCGTTGACATAGGGAGAATGACCTTCATAATAAAATAAGAGAAATCAGAGGTCGCACGGTAACATTTAAGTGTTCGTTTCTCCTGTGCTCTGTCTTAGAGTGAAGAGGTGGAGAATTAGTTTGAAGTTGGTTCGATGAACCCTCTACCAGGCACTTAATTGTGAATTATAAGGTAATCAAGTAGATGTAGATGTAGATCAAGTTCTTCCCATTCCCTTCGGAGCAACATGTACCTATCAACCTGTTAAAAAGCACTGTTGAAGCGAATTTGCAGATCTGGTGGCTTTGTTGGTAGAGGAGGCTTAAACACTGAAGCTTTCAGTAATTCCACACAAAAAAGAACAAAAAAATCGTGTGGGAGTTCGGGACTTGAATTGCTGATCATCAACCCCACCTTGACCGATTCATCGGTTTCTCAATTTCCTGTTTAAAAATTCATGAACATCGTGATGGAAGTGGGGTGGAGTGCCACCCTGGCGGTAGACGAAGTCCACACTGTCGGTCTCCAGCTGAGGCGTGGGCCAGCTAACCAGCATGTCCAGATACAGATGTCCTTTAACGGTCTTTTCGTTTAAAATTAAGAGACAATAGTAAACTTTAAATCACGAGACTGCACAGAACACATTTACTTTTGGTGAATATCGAATGTGCTGCACGACACCGAGGGGATTCCGATGTGCACATTGTGGCTGTCCACTGTGAAAATCACAAAAAATATCTCTGCGTCACTGGAAAAGAGTTTCTCGCAATACCCACTCTCTTCCGGAAGCTATTGCAACCGTACTGAAAATTCGAAGCGTCTCACTTTGTCTTCGGGAGTCAGGGTGTAACACCGAAAATGCAGGATGCATGGCACCAGCTACCGATATATAACTTTTTTTTGAATTGTATGTAAATATTTGTAATTCAAATGCTTTCTTTTATTAAGTAAGGACATTGATTCACTGTATGTGTACATTTAGGTAGAAATATGTTGACGTTTCATTGTATTTATCTGTGTTTTACTATGAAAATTGTAAGCTCTGGGGAAAAGGCAAAGCAATTGTTATTTACATCGACTAGCAACCATAACAGCAGTGTTTGTGCGTTGTAAAATCTTTGGGTAGGGAATTGTTGCGCAGAACGCGCGGAGAGAGCGGGAGACGGGCTCCAGCGCTTTTAGTGTGCAGAAGTGTGGTGTTAACGCTCTCGCAGTAGATAGTACAATTTTCGGCGGCAATATGTACGCTCGCCGGCCAGATGTCTAGAGCCGTAGTACGGACAGTGGACGGGCGGAAGGGGCTGTATTAATTACGACTGCCCGCTCCTGTAATTAGCCGAGGCCCCACAATATGCTACCGTCTTCAACAACAGCAGTAGTTCCAGCAACACGGTTTCGTCGTCAGCTCCGAGTTTCGTCGTATGCACAGCACTGAAGTAAGACTGTTCATTGGTAGAAAGTATTAATGGCTAACCCAGCAGCACAGATGAATGTGATTTGATTGATAAAATTTATTTAAATAATAATCAGTTAAAATGCAGGGCGATTGTGTCCTCATTGCCCCCAGACATTGTTACCAAGCAGGATACCTGTTCCTTTTTTTTCTAATATGGTAACTGAGTGTCATAAGAAACAAATTGAATAGTTACAGCCGGTTTATTAATGAATAATTTCTCTTTTAAGAATGTTGGCCTCAGTCTACTTTCAATTAACTGTTGTAGAACAGAGGTTTCAGTATATGACTAAAGTAAAGCACCTTAATTTTTCAAGTTTGAGAATCAATCACTGGAAAAAATCGAAATCTAAAGAAATGCACAAATTAATAGTGCGGAAGTTTTATTTATTTCACATATAGCTTGGAGCACGTTGCTATTTGGTTTGGTACGTATTTAATTCTGGTCAAGTGAGTAAAATAGGCTCAGCTGTTGAGACAATAATGCGAAATCCAGTTTGCAAAATAAGTAATGGCAAAGTAAAAAGTGCTTGTTTTTATTTCTAAATTTCTTTCATGACGTTATGCTGAGGTCACTGAAAGTCATTGTTCACGTAACGAAGTTCAGTACTGACATACAGTTTAATTGCATATTTTCAAATCATTACTAGATCGCCTTTTTCAAAATTTAATGCCAAACATAACGCAAGAGTGACTTCTCAGTTTTTTTTATCTTTACATACTCACTTAAAATTAGTGTCAAAAAACGTAACAACTTTCAGTAGCCACGTCAGTGTTTAATAATACATGCTTTTCTTTCCCATAATCTTGTACAGGGTGTTGGATATAAACTGCCCTAGTGGGCCGGCTACCGTTAATTACTTCCTTTTCGTCCATTAGTGTAACTTTTGCATTCATTATATCCCTTTCTGCCCAGTGTTGTTTGTGAGTGAATGGACAAAATAACTTTCATTTTCCAAATTATAGCCCTGTTCGGTTTAATTACTTTTATTTTTAGTAGACTTTCCATCGGAAGGGGCGGTTGTACACTTTCCTCCTACTTAATCGGTATCACTTTTTCGGGAAAGATAGTCTTACACAATTAGAAAAAATCCATTTGGCATACAAGCGATCTACGGTCATATTTTACATCTCAAGCAGGACAGGCCGATTAGTAAGAGGGAGATTACAAGGGCTTGCAGCAATTACTGCAAGCGTTAAGACTTCAGCTGAAGTCGTTTACTTAAGGTCCTCCAGACGATCGGTTGTGGTATATTCAGCTCTCTACTTGCTCTGTCTGTCAACTTACGCGGGCTGCGAGCGACACTCGCCGGCACGTGGTCTACCGTTTCTTCACCCACTGCAAGCCGACCCATTGATTTTTCCTAGCAGAGGCATCCTGCGGCTTTAAACCGCGCATATAATCGCCGAATCGAGTTGGCGGGTCTTTGTTGAACGGCTCTGAACTGTCGCTGGACTGTTACGACATATTGATGCGAATGCATTTCGAACACAGCGTACGCTTTCTCGGCGCCTGTTCGCTGCCCACTGCTGAACTTTCGTGGCAGAAATCTGAAGTGCGGCAGCAACAATACAAAACTTCTTGATTTTTCTATGAGCTACAGTGAATACATGAAGTCGTTTCAGTCATATAGTAACTGTGTATGTATGTAGAACAAAATCAATGACTTACTCGACATCTACATCTACATACGTACCAAGCAAGGCACAACACGGTGCATGGCGGAGAGTACAGTCGTTCTCTTCCCTGTTCCAATCGTAGATGGAGCGATGGTAAAATGTCTTTGTGCTTCCGTAAGAGCTCTAATTCTTCTTACGTCTTCGCGGATCTTAAGCGAAATGTACGTTGGCGGCATTACAATCGTTCTGCAATATACCGATGTCGTTGTCGATAGCGATCTATGCGTCTGGCGGCCACTGTTACCGGTGGGCTGACTACAGGTTGTACGCCCGGCTTCCCTTACTGATTTCCATTACCCTTCAGATTTAATCTGCAATCAGTTGGATATATATCCTTCAGCCATACGGGTGAGGTGCAGTTAAAGATACAAGTGCAAAAGCATCTTATTAAACTATGAATTTTATGAACTGAATCAAGTGAGCCTGTTGTAGCGAGGGGTTTTTGGAGTGGATTGGGGTTGGGTTGTTTGGGGGAAGAGACCAAACAGCGAGGCCGTCGGTCTCATCGGATTAGGGAAGGACGGGGAAGGAAGTCGGCCGTGCCCTTTCAAAGGAACCATGCCGGCATTTGCCTGGAGCGATTTAGGGAAATCACGGAAAACCTATATCAGGATGGCCGGACGCGAGATTGAACCGTCGTCTTCCCGAATGCGAGTCCAGTGTGCTAACCATTGCGCCACCTCTCTCGGTTTTGGAGTGGAGATGGAGTTATCGTCGCAGTGCTGCTTGTGCTTTTGATGATGGAGCATTGCTTTATTTACGGTGACGGCCTTCTTATACAGTGCCGCTACACTAGATATCAAATCCCCACTGTCGACTTGCTTTCTCTTAGGCTGCTCTTTTTACTTGTACCCCTAGTATCAGAACTTGTTCTAAAGACTTATATTATTACAGTTTTCCAACACGAGATTTCTTTACAGCCCATGGCCCCTGTACAGATCGAGGTTACGAAATATACACGGTCGTTCCCAAATACCAAGAGGTTAAGTACAATTAACAGCTTTGGGATACCTGACCCGAAAGCTGCTGCCCACGTCAGAACCACTCTTAAGGCGCACAACTGATAATATTCGCGCAACGGACTAAACGAAGCTAACAATCAGACTGTGGACCCCCAGCAGTGCACTTAAGTTAGGTAATTTAGTGCCAGAACCCTGCCCACCTAACGCATTCTCAAATCACAAGAAAATTAATAAATTCGTGAACGATCAGGAAGAAGAAGCTACTGGAATTAAATATTATTTTTCTCAGACTTCGTTTATTGTGATATAAAACATGTGTACATACAAGAATAGAGCATTGGCAAAAACTAAGAACAAGCACATACGAAAGTCACGGTCACAGATGAAACCGACGATTGACAAAGTTGTTAAACTGGGATGAGGTGATCACGTTAACACGTCGCCTCCCAAAAAATAATCGCAACGAACGCTCTAATACGTGTTGAATTGACAGAGATTGTGAACCTCCGGCTGGACGTTCAGTACAACGTACATTGGGTGAAATACAAGTGCTGCAGGTTAGATGGACCCGCTGCAGTCAAGACTGCGTTCCTCAATGAAAGATACCCGATATACACGCGCTGCAGATATGCTCTCCAATGTACTGCTCAATGAGTGACGTGGAGTTTGCTTAAAGGTGCGTACCTGCCAAGACCGGTGCACCCTTGCCAAATTGAGTGGAGAATCACGGCTGGCGTACGCCGGAAAACCGAGACTGTACCCTCCGGCGGACCTGCACTGAATGCCACGAGAAGTCTTCCCTTCCTTCCCTTTTCACCATAACTCCACCGAGAAGTGTGGCCAAAAATTGTCGTCTCCAGTTGTCAAGTGACTCGGGCAACTCGCGTCAATGGTGTAATTATAACACTGACCACACCTACCTCCTAGACACGGCATGGAGTATTCTCCCACTGGGAAAGCTTGCCGACAAAAAGTATGCAGACCTTCACAATGAGTTCTGACGTCAACGGCCGCACCGCTGTATCATCCCACGCGCGCAGGGAAGTCCAGCCACCGAAACGTTGTGGAGGGCACTTGGCTCCCATGCTGCCCTGGCGCCAGAGAAACGCGCAAGAATCTCCCCCGCTGCAGACAATGCCCTCCACCCCAGAGCGACAGTTTAAGTGGGCGCCAGACTGTCGGCCGCAACATGCTCAAGTCGTGTCGTAATTGGCCCAGCTCCAGCCAAACCAGACAACACGTCGCGTAGCGTAATGCAAGGCGCCGGCCAATGCCTTGCAGTGTGCCAGCCAGCATCCTGCGTCCCAGGGATCTGAAAACATCAAAGGCGAGAGTTGCCTTGAGCCTCCACAATGAGCTGCGGCGCGCCTTTGTGACAGCACGGACGAGTCTGTCTGCCTTCCGAGAACTGCCAGTCCCGCCTCGGCTCTGACCTCGGCCGGGGGTCCTCTCGCACATCACCATGGACACGTCTTCCAGGCTTACCCTTCGATAAGAAAAATAAAACAAAGTTATAATTGTCAATTTCTGCCAGCTATTAACCGTAGTGTCAAACACACTCTGGCATTCCATGTTATACACTCATTTAATTGCCCTGGTGGGTCACTACGTCTCTGAAATGACTACAATTCTACTGCTGTGATCATTTAGTTATTTAAGATAGAAGAAAGCGAGCACAAAGGCTTAGCTCCCTGTCAAGATTTATCAGGTATATATTTCTGCATCAGCTCCTCTTAAGTTTTTACTGTTCTATGGTCATAAACTTGAGTTAGTGACAATAGAAAAGACAGTTGAGTCTCAATACCTTCACACACAGACAAAAGTAATGTACCGTAATGAATTATCGGATACATGTTGGTGTTGCTGTTGTGGTCTATGTTACTGTATCTGTGCAAGCCACTTCATCTCTGAAAAATTATTGCAACGTACATCTATCGGAATCTGCTTACTCTATTCATCTCTTGCTCTACCTCTAAGATTTTTACCACCCACATTTCCCTCCTAAACTGGTGATCCCTTGATGTCTCAGGATGTGTTCTATCAACCGATCCCTTCCTCTAGTCAGGCTGAGCAACAAATTTCATTTCAATCCACTTCTGTTCCGTACCTCCTCAGTAGTTACACTGTCCACCCACCTGGTCTTCAACATTATTCTGTAGCACAAAATTTCGAAAGCTTCTATGCTCTTCTTCTCTAAACTGTTTATCGTTCATGTTTCAATTTCATACATTGCTACTCTACATACAAGTACTTTTCTCTGAGAATTCCTAGCACTTAAATCTATATTCGATGTTAACGTGTTACTCTTCTTAAGAAACGCTTTTGTTGCCATTGCCAGTCTACATTTTATATCGTCTATACTTTGGTCATCACAGTTATTTTGCTGACCAACAAACAAAACTCATATACGGCATTAAATGTCCCGTTTCATAATCTAATCCCCTCAGCATCCCCCATCTTTAATTCGACTTCACGCCATCATCTTTGTTTTGCTTTTGTTGATGTTTATCTTGCATCCCCTTATCAAGACTCTTTCTTTTTCGTTCAACTGCTCTTCCAAGTCCTTTGCTGTCTTTGATAGAATTACAATGCCATTGGCTAACCTCGAAGTTGTATCTCTTCTCCCTGAACGCTAATTCCTAAACCAAATTTTTCTTTTGTTTCTTTTACTTCTTGCTCAATGAACAGACTCAATAGAATCAGGCTAAATCCCTGTCTCATTCTTCTCAAGCATTACTTGCCTTTCATGCCTCTCGACCTTATAACAGCCATTTGGTTTCTGTACAAGCTGTAAACTGCCTTCTGCTCCCTATATTTTTCCCCTGTTACCTTCAGAAGGCTCAAGAATCGTGAAAGAAAGTTGTATTCATGGAAGAACCCTGGAGATGTTTCAGATAGATTATATAATGGTAAGACAGAGATTTAGGAACCAGATTTTAAATTGTAAGACATTTCCAGGGGCAGATGTGGACTCTGACCACAATCTATTGGTTATGAACTGTAGATTAAAACTTAAGAAACTGCAAAAAGGTGGGAATTTAAGGAGATGGGACCTGGATAAACTGAAAGAACCAGAGGTTGTACGGAGTTTCAGGGAAAGCATAAGGGAACAATTGACAAGAATGGGGGAAAGAAATACAGTAGGAGAAGAATGGGCTGCTTTGAGGAATGAAATAGTGAAGGCAGCAGAGGATCAAGTAGGTAAAAAGACGAGGGCTAGGAGAAATCCTTGGGTAACAGAAGAGATACTGAATTTAATTGATGAAAGGAGAAAATACAAAAATGCAGCAAGTGAAGCAGGCAAAAAGGAACACAAATGTCTCAAAAATGAGAGCGACAGGAAGTGAAAAAGAGCTAAGCAGGAATGGCTAGAGGACAAATGTAAGGATGTAGAGGCGCATGTCACTAGGGGTAAGATAGATACTGCCTACAGGAAAGTTAAAGAGACCTTTGGAGACAAGAGAACCACTTGTATGAAAATCAAGAGCCCAGATTGAAACCCAGTTCTAAGCAAAGAAGGGAAAGCAGAAAGGTGGAAGGAGTATATAGAGGGTCTATACAGAGGCGATGTTCTTGAGGACAATATTATGGAAATGGAATAGGAGGTAGATGAAGATGAAATGGGAGATAAGATACTGCGTGAAGAGTTTGACAGAGCACTTAAAGACCTAAGTCGAAACAAGGCCCTGGGAGCAGACAACATTCCATTACAACTACTGACAGCATTGGGAGAGCCATTCCTGACAAAACTCTACCATCTGGCGAGCAAGATGTATGAGACAGGCGAAATTCCCTCAGACTTAAAGAAGAATGTAATAATTCCAATCCCAAAGAAAGCAGGTGTTGACAGGTGTGAAAACTACCGAACTATCAGTTTAATACGTCACAGCTGCAAAATACTAACGCGAATTCCTTGGAAAAACTGGTAGAAGCTGACCTCCGGGAAGATCAGTTTGGATTCCGTAGAAATGTTGGAACACGTGAGGCAATACTGACCCTACGACTTATCTTAGAACAAAGATTAAGGAAAGGCTAACCTACGTTTCTAGCATTTGTAGACTTAGAGAAAGCTTTTGACAATGTTGACTGGAATACTCTCTTTCAAATTCTGAAGGTGGCAGGGGTAAAATACAGGTTCAAATGGCGCTGAACACTATGCGATTTAACTTCTGAGGTCATCAGTCGCCTAGAACTTAGAACTAATTAAACCTAATTAACCTAACGACATCACACACATCCATGCCCGAGGCAGGATTCTAACCTCCGACCGGAGCGGTTGCTCGGTTCCAGACTGTAGGCCTACAACCGCACGGCCACTCCGGCCGGCGTAAAATACAGGGAGCGAAACGCTATTTACAATTTGCACAGAAAGCAGATGGTAGTTGCAAGAGTCGAGGGGTATGAAAGGAAAGCAGTGTCTGGGAAGGGAGTGAGACAGGGTTGTAGCCTCTCCCCGTTGCTATTCAATCTGTATATTGAGCAAGCAGTAAAGGAAACGAAAGAAAAGTTCGGAGTAGGTATTAAAATCTATGGAGAAGAAATAAAAACTTTGAGGTTCGCCGATGACATTGTAATTCTGTCCGAGACAGCAAAGGACTTGGAAGAGCAGTTGAACGGAATGGACAGTGTCTTGAACGGAGGGTATATGATGAACATCAACAACAGCAAAACGAGGATAATGGAATGTAGTCGGATTAAGTCAGGTGATGGTGAGGGAATTAGATTAGGAAATGAGACACTTAAAGTAGTAAAGGAGTTTTGCTATTTGGGGAGCAAAATAACTGATGATGGTCGAAGTAGAGACGATATAAAATGTAGACTCTCAAATGCAAGGAAAACATTTCTGAAGAAGAGAAATTTGTTAACATCGAGTATAGATTTTAGCGTTAGGAAGTCGTTTCTGAAAGTATTTGTATGGAGTGTAGCCATGTATGGAAGTGAAACATGGACGATAAATAGTTTAGACAAGAAGAGAATAGAAGTTTTTGAAATGTGGTGCTACAGAAGAATGCTGAAGATTAGATGGGTAGATCTAAACATAATTAATGAGGAGGTGTTGAATAGAATTGGGGAGAAGAGGAGTTTGTGGCACAACTTGACTAGAAGAAGGGATCGGTTGGTAGGACATGTTCTGAGGCATCAAGGGATCACCAATTTAGTACTGGAAGGCAGCATGGAGGGTAAAAATCGTAGAGGGAGACCAAGAGATGAATACGCTAAGCAGATTCAGAAGGATGTATGTTGCAGTAGCTACTGGGAGATGAAGAGGCTTGCACAGGAGAGAGTAGCATGGAGAGCTGCATCAAACCAGTCTCAGGACTGAAGACCACAACAACAAACACCTTCAGAATTTCAAAGACAGTATTGGAGTCAGCATTGTCAAAAGCTTTCTCTGAGTCTGCAGAAGCGATAAACATAGGTTTGCCTTTCCTTAACATACTTTCTAAGATAAGTCGGAGGATCAGTATTGCCTGGCATGTCCCTACATTTATCCGGAATCCAAATTGATCTTACCCGACGTCGGTTTCTAATAGTTTTTTAAATTACTCTTCAAAGAATTCATCTTAGTATTTTGCAGCCATGACATTAAAATGATAGTTCGCTAATATTCACACCGTTCAGCATCTGTTTTCTATTTTTTTAAATTGAAATTATTACATTCTTTTTCAAGTATTGGGGTATTTCTCCTGTCTAATACATCTTTTACACCAGATGGAATAGTTTTGCCATGGCTGGCTCTCCCAAGGGTGTCGGTAGTTCTGACGAAATGTCGTCTACTCCCGGGGCCGTGTTTCGAATTATGTCTTTCTTCTCGCAGTCGCGTATCACCTATCTCGCCTTCACGTACGTCCTCTTCCAACCTTGTAATATTGACGTCAACTTGATCTGCTTACACAATGATCAAATATATGTGTGTACATGCGGATTTCTGTCTTTGCTTAATACAAAGTATGTATACGTAATTCTTCCCTTGATTATAACTGGCTTACAATCGGAGCTCTTGATAATTCTACAGTTGCTTTTCTTTTCTCCAAATGCCCCTTTAATTTTCCTGTAGGCGGTATCCATTTTGCTCCTATTCCTGCTCACCCATTTTGCAATTCCTGTGAATCTCATTTTTTAGACGTTTGAATTTCCTTTCGCCTGCTTCGTTTGCTGCATTCTTATATTTCAAAATTTTAAACATGGCTGAAGCAGCAACTGTTGAAAATCGTAACGGTAAAAGAAACAGCCAAGCAGTTGAAGGATAAAGATTTATTGAAATCCTTGATCACAGTTTCGGTATACCTAAATATACCTTCATCAGAAGCAAAAATACACCTGAACGGGAAGACACCTTCATTAGAAAAAAAAAACAAAAAAATACTTAACAACATAACTGAGATAAATAATAGCTTAAAACAAAGTGTGATTCATACCATTGGGGTACAAGAAGAACTTAGCACTAAATCCGGAATTTACAAAATTACTTGTAACGACTGCCCCAACTATTACGTTGGACAGACAGGTAGACCAGTTAAAGTAATATATAAAGAACACATGCGAGGTAAAAATGGGGAAAACGTGTAAAATTCCACGTTTGCTGTACATCTATTGCTGTTACAGGATACGCCAAGTAAACTGGATGACGTAGAATTGCTACACGAAGTGGGTAAGTGTTACAAACTGTCCGCAACTCGTGGTCGTGTGGTAGCGTCCTCGCTTCCCGCGCCCGGGTTCCCGGGTTCGATTCCTGGCGGGGTCAGGGATTTTCTCTGCCTCGTGATGACTGGGTGTTGTGTGATGTCGTTAGGTTAGTTAGCTTTAAGTAGTTCTAAGTTCTAGGGGACTGATGACCATAAATGTTAAGTCCCATAGTGCTCAGAACCAGTTGAACCAGTTGTTACAAACTGGACCTGTTCGAAGAATTAGAAATTTTCAAACATCTGTCTCAGAAAGATGGATTTATGCTTAACGGACAGGTGCAGCTTTGAAACAAAAATTTTTTGGATGGTTTCAAACCCCTATTGCTCTAACGTTATATAATTTGGCTGACTAGAAGCTAGTGCGTATCTGGGTGTAGAGCCGACTAATTTTACTTCTTGTCCTGTGCATGACGTATGACATGATACACTTGAAGAAACAACTCCTGTTACTCGAGTAATTACAAAAACCCAACATATGTACAGCTTCGTGGACACTTGATTTGCTATTATATTTCGTCCATTTCCTCACATGCGCATTGCATTACAGTCTTCGTCTCTGGTAGCTTAGTGTTTTAGACAGATTTCGTGACTGTGTGTTCTTAAACTCCCATCATTTCAGGCATAGCTGCAAATAGGTCAAATAGTGTGAAAAAGGAAATACTGTGGATATACCAGCGGCTTTAAGCATGAACAATCCTGTGATTTCTGAGCATTTCTCGATGTGATGGACTGATAGTATGTTTTTGATGTTTTTAATTGAGTTGACAATTTCATTCTGTGTGAGTTACGACATTACAACGACTGATATAGTGATCTTTTCAGAAAATCTTTGTATTTGCCCTTTGCCTGGATTCCAAACAGACTGTGCGGTATTATTACTGGAGCAATAGAATGCATGAAGGATCTTCCTTAATATCTCTGGTTGGGTTGATGTCTGTTCTGATTAGCTGATGGTAGGTGACAATCACGGTTCGTTGGCATTGGTAATAATTCCTTTTCTTCTGCTTTCCGAAGATGATGTCTCTAGTGCTAGCAGGCAAACCACGTTGTGTTGGTGCTACGATGGATTTTGTGTCCAAGTCACTGGTGGTCGTGTGGTTGTGGGAGTTTTGGGATTGCCTCAACCTCTTGTAAAAGAATCGTGCTGACTCCTCAAAATGCTTCCAGCGGAGTAGGGGAGGGATGGGGGTGAGGGCTGGGATGGGGGGAGCGGTTGTGACTCGCTGTAGCCACCCATCGAGGTAATACCTTGGCAAGTGTATTGCCAGATGCAGTGAACGATTCTCGCCACAGAGTGTGAACTGAATATTTGAATCCACAGTGTCTCACCTGATTTTGGCTGCATTTTGCAGGATCGACCGCATCTTGGACAGGGAGACTCCAGTCGTTCTGGTAACACTTATCTTGGGTTTAGTAACAGGCGGAGGTTCTTCAAAAAACCCATCGCCGCCTCCTGCAGTTGATCGATGATGGTGCGACGGTAGCCGAGTTTCCAACGTGACGCCGAGACTACTCTCAGCGCCACTACATTACTTCTATGAACTTGGACATCCTATGGGTTGACCGCTATAGTACGGTGGCTGACGACTGATGCAGTGCCTGCACTGAAAATCAGGTGTTACTTCGGGGCTCATGGACAAGGAGGCTATACGTCTTCCAGACACAGGCTGATGTGTTGGGGCGTTTAAGCTCCCTCTGAAGGATGTAAGTGTTCCGGTCCTACATTCACACGAGATGGGCTCCCGGTACCCGCTAAAAGCTTTGATGTGCTTTTTTTCGTTTCGTCCATTCCATAGAAAACGCATATTCTCTATTTTTCTCCGTCCGTGTGGTATCATTAAGAATTTTATTGAAAGGAGTGGTAAATTGTAAGAAACTGAATCCTCCGTCCAGGTTATGAGGTTTACAGCAATCCTTCTTGCGTTAGATTCGTTAATTACTTTGCCCATGTATAACTTCAGGTAGTGCTTGAATGACTTCATTGTTTTTGGACGTATCAGTTGGATGTGATTTTGATTTTCCATGGTCTGCTCCTTTGTTCTTTTGGTATTCTGTCCCTTTTACGATACGGTACAATGGTGCAGCTTTTAGAAAATGTAGGTCAAATCTGGCATTACAACAGACCTTTTATCCTACTTGTAGGGTGTGAAATGCGTTGGGGAAATGTTTTTTTAGCAGTCTAGTACTTGTTCCGGAGATTGCACCATCAGGGGGCGGACCATCGTTTTTAGTTTTCTTTCTCGGTTTCGACTTTGCCGCAGAAGTTGAGTTTGGTCGCAAAGCCCGCTTTTCGACCATAGCACCCAATCCTTTGAAACACTATTCGCAGCTGTAGTAGCTTTTCGATGAGGCTCTTCTAGTGTGCGAGCTGCATGGGCAAGAGACCTCACCACAATTTTTGTTTATGGCGAATGGTGATTGCTAGAGACGCCTAGATCCAGATCGGTGTTTGTACGTTTCTATATACGTAGTAGACCGAAAGATTCGTCCGGTCGTCTCTTACGTAATATCCCAAGGATACGTTGATGACCATCGTTAGTCCAAGTTTGATGATAGAGGAATGTTCAAATGTATGTGAAATCTTATGGGACTTAGCTGCTAAGATCATCAGTCCCTAAGCGTACACATTACTTAACCTAAATTATTCTAAGGACAAACACACACACCCATGCCCGAGGGAGGACTCGAACTTTCGCCGGGACCTGCCCCACAGTCCATGACTACAGCGCCCCTAGACCGCTCGGCTAATCCCGCGCGGCGATTAATTTTCCGTAACAAAGATATTTTTTCTTCCTATAGTGTATATTTATTTTCATTCCAGATGCGTTTCACCTTCGATGTTAAGGCCTCTTCCGTGGATTTAAGCTGGAATAATCGAGTTTCATTTTTATATGCGATACTTGTGGGCTAGAAAAAGTTCACGGCGTCAAATTTTACACGAATAAAGTGTCGTTCACTGATATTCGACTGTCCTGCCGAAACCTGCGTTTCTGCTAATCTGATCATAGGTTAGATATCGCACGTAGCTTCACTTATGAAACATTGCCACATTTTCCCACTGAGAGCTTCTTTTCTCGAAATTCTCATACTGCGGTTGCCAACCTAACGACTGTTCATCTCTCTCTCTCTCTTATTTTATTTGTGTGTGTGTGTGTGTGTGTGTGTGTGTGTGTGTGTGTGTGTGTGTGTGTGTATTTTGTGTGCGTGCATTAGTGCATATGCGTGTGCGTGCATCTGTTCAGCTAAGCCTTTTTATATCATCACTATAGTTTCACACAACCACTTTCCTCTCACTCTTCCCTGAACCACTACAAATTACTTCTAAACCAAAAATCGAAATGTGTGAACACGAAGAATACCTTACCACTCTCTGATTACTGTTCAACACACATCCAACTTGTGCACAGAGAGAGAGAGAGAGAGAGAGAGAGGGAGAGAGAGAGAGAGAGAGAGAGAACAGAAAAGAGCAGATGTTAGGTTGGCAACACTTATACTTAAATAAGAAAGGAGACATCAAATGAACGAACAGTGGAACGATAGAAATGGTTCACGGCTCTCGGAAGCAAAAAGTAAAATCTTGGCAGTTTTTTATAGCGTAAAGAAAAGTTCGCGATGAGAAAATAATATATATGCAGAATGAAGCGACGAATGAAAATTGTCACATGGTCAGGATTGGAACCCAGGTCTCCTGCTCACTGGGCAGATGCACTAACTACTAAGCCACCCAGGTACAGTGGCTTTGCACAAATGCACAACTGCGGGGACTGCCTTAGCACGCCTCCCACCTCAACCGAAACTGCCACTCAAGCCTCAGCCCACTTGGTACTTCCCGTAAACTTGAAGAGTTTAAATACCATAGATCTTTGAGACTTGAACAGGTCTCGGGACCATATATAGTTCCATTTGATTAAAACACCTGTTCCTGGTTTCAGGCTGGATCTCCCGTTTCGTTCTATGCTGAGGTGCTATTCAATACAGTTGGAGATCCTTTGCAACGCTGCTCGGGTTTAGGGGGAATACTAAGCGGGTTCTGGCGTGAATGGGAATTTGGGTTGAGGAGGAAGGGCTGCTAGAGTAGTTCGTGCAGTTACGCAAAGCCACTGTGCCAGGGAGAGGTGGTGGTTAGCGCATCTGCTTAATGAGCAGGAGACATGGATTCGAATCCCTGAATTGGCACAAATTTTCATTCACCTGTTCAGTTTGTATTCACCCTGAAGAGCCAAAGAAAGTAGTACACTTGCCTAATATCGTTCAAAAATGGCTCTGAGCACTATGGGACTCAACTGCTGAGGTCATTAGTCCCCTAGAACTTAGAACTAGTTAAACCTAACTAACCTAAGGACATCACAAACATCCATGCCCGAGGCAGGATTCAAACCCGCGACTGGAGCGGTCTTGCGGTTCCAGACTGCAGCGCCTTTAACCGCACGGCCACTTCGGCCGGCGCCTAATATCGTGTAGGGGCCCCCGAAAGTACGGAGAAGTGGCACAATACGACATGTCATGGACTCGACTAATGTCTGAAGTAGTGCTGGAGAGTACTGACACCACGAATCCCGCACGGCTGTCCATAAATCCGTAAGGGTACGAGGGGGTGGAAGTCTCTTCTGAACAGCACGTTGCAAGGCATCCCAGATAAGCTCAATAATTTCATGTCTATTGAGTCTGATGGCCAGCGGAAGTATTTAAACTCAGAAGAGTGTTTCCTGGAGCCACTGTGAAGCAACTTTGGATGTGTGTCGCATTGCGTGCTGGAATTGTCCAAGTCCGTCCCGTATCACTCCAACTGCACACTCCCTCACCATTACAGACCCGCCACCAGCTAGGACAGACGCATGCGGACATGCAGGGTCCATGGATTCATGAGGTTGTCTCTATACCCGTACACGTCCATCCGATCGATACAATTTGAAAAGAGACCCGTCTGACCAGTCAACATGTTTCCAGTAATCAACAGTCCAATGTCCGTCTTATGGGTCCAGGCAAGGCGTAAAGGTTTGTGTTGTGCAGCCATCAAGGATACTCGAGTGGGTCTTCGGCTCCGAAAGCCCATATCGAATGATGTTTCGTTGAGTGAATCGCACGCTGACACTTTTTGATGGCCCAGCATTGAAATCTGCCGAAGGGTTGCACTTCTGTCACGTTGAACGATTCCCTTCTGTCATCATTGGTCCAGTTCTTGCAGGATCCTTTTCCGGTCAGAGCGATGTCGGAGATTTGATGTTTTACCGGATTCCTGATATTCACGGTACAGTCGTGAAATGGTTGTACGGGAAAACCTCCGCTTCATCGCTGCCATGGAGTCACTGTGTCCCACCGCTCGTGCGTCGACTATAACAGCACGTTCAAACTGGCTTAAATCTTTATAACATGCCATTGTAACAGCAGTAACCGATCTAACAACTGCGCGAGAGGTTTGTTGTGTTATATAGACTTTGCCGACCGCAGCACCGTATTCTGTCTATTTACATATCTCTGTATTTGAATATTAGTGTCTTTGGTGCTTCAGCGTATACATCATAGATATCTGAGACGTGGAAAGGTTTCTGGAACCGCATACATTTTTATTTGGTAAGCCGATATTAATAACTGAAATGACGACCTCTAATGTATGACCAGATGAGAGGAATTGTTGATTCTGGCAGGACAAACAAACAACGTGTAACACCATAGTTAAGATCGTAAATATTTTTTTCTGATTGATTATGCTTCATATAAAGTATGTTTTCTTTGGTATGTAATCTTTGATATACTGTAAATATGTAGTAAGATATGCACTATGTTTTCTCTTCACCGTTAGAACACTTTGCATCATTTGGAGGAGGATAACTTTCATTGTATGTAATTTTTTGTTGATTTACTAATATGTGTAAAAGGATTTTGTAAAAGGTATCAATATACAACTACGTATATGCTGATTCAAACTTAGGACTTTTGAATAGTATAAATGAAAACTTGGTGTGCTTCCCGTCTGGTTTACTGTGCGCAAAATGTGGTTGGTGCAAGGGAAAAGGTGGAGCAATAGTCAGTCGGATACTGGCAACCGTACAGTCGGCAGCTAGTAATTGGATGCATCACTTCTAACGGAAAGTCCACCTGCTGTTATGTACTCACCACCAACATTGCGCAATCACTTCACAGCAATCACAGCAGTCAGAACATTTGTGAAGTATTGGATCACACATTAAGTATGTGCAAATATAAGGTAACTCATGTTAAATTCGTGTACCCACCTTGAATTGTTTCCTATCATGAGACCACTTAGGAGCCTCTCCTATTGAACAATGATTTCCGAGTGCCCTGAGTATGAGAACTGATAATCAAAAACAAGTGTTTGATTACTTTTGCTTGATATTGAGTGCAAAAAGTTGCCTAAAATTACTGCAGATTTTGTTGAAGTTGAGGGAGGAAGTAAGTGTTGTTTTTATGAAAGCCTCCCTAGTAATTGATTTGCTTTTGTGGTTTTAAAGATTACTTGCTTAAATTCTGGCTATAAAAGTAAATGATTACGCTGATGACGAACAGTTAACAAGTTATGTTGAGGTTAGTTAAAGTAAATGTTTTCAAAGGTATTTTTGAAATACGATATCTGGTAAAAATATCTACTGCATTAACTGTTGGAAAGACATATAAGGTGAGTCAAATTTATGAAAAAGTGTTACCAAAGTTTACTGATTTTAATTTGCTTCAGAGAAGTGTGTCCAGTTTTCTTTATAATAGCAGTCAAGATTAAGCGCCCCCCGCCCCACTGTAAATTGTTCAAAATGTATAAAGTTACTTGATTAATGAATATACCATCTGTTTTTAAAGTTTATGTTGAGTTTTGTGCACATTGTGTGATAAAATGTGTTATCAGATTGGGAGCCCCCTACTTACCGTTTTTATTACTGAAGGTAAAGCTACTATGATTGCCCTAGTCGCAGAAACAGTTACAACATTGCTTACTAAGGAATGTGTGAATGTTAATGCAAGTGAATTTTAATTAAATTTGTGCTGTGTAGAAAATATCTGATGAAACAAGACTAGGCCCATGTGCATTTCTAGTTTAGTAATGAACTGCAATTGCTGTGATGATGAAATAATTCAGGTTTGGAAAAGCATTTACTGTTGATGAGTGTTAAAGTGCCATTTGTGTTTGTGAGAACTTGAATATCTCACAATAACTGCTTTTATCCATTATAAAATTTTTATACTTGTGACAGGGTTCATTTCACTTCAGTAAGATAGGAGTAAAGGTGGTGTTTTTCCACCAAAACTATTTACTTTTTCTCTAAAAGAAATGTTCCACGTTTCTATGCCTGATTACACTGGCGACCATGTTCCTTTTCATTTGAATAAATTTGATTAGTTAAAAACATTATCTAAATTGGATCTGACACTCTCTGTGTTTTTACGTTATAAGCAGAAATCCTTTAGGCATTTCACGGTTAAATTTGTAAAAATCCTCCCAGAGGGTAACATTATACCGTATTCAAATTCCAAAGTTGGGTATTATCTATATGCTGACATAGCAAAACGGTGCAGTGATAGGGTTATATGTGGCGCCGTGGGACACTTTGCAGCAAGAGACTGGAAAAATGATAAATATTACGTGATTTAAAAAGTAAAGTAAGCACGAAACGTCCAGCGGCACGAACTTGCAAAACATTGGAAAGAATAAATAACAAGAGGTTAGCTAAGCTTGGAAATGAAAGATATCAAAATAAAATACTAACTAAAATGGAAGGAAAACTGCAAATTAACCAAGGCAAGCAGGATGGGAGTGGGCGAAATGCGCCGGCTGGCCGTAGTTAGAGCAGTGCAGACTATATAGAATTTCAGTTTAACGTAAATGAACAAATCTAAGCCATGAATGTCGCACAAATAAGACAAGGAAAGCAATGTGATTGAAGATAGTGGCTATACGAATGAGTCAAGGGACATGTTTGACTCACTAAAAGTAAAAAAAGGAAGTAGAATTTAAATGCGAAAATGTAGTAGAACCGAAAAGTGAAAAGTCCCCAGATATGATAGAATTGTTCAAAATGCTGACGCCCAAATTGGAGCACAGGGAAGTGACATTAATAATCAAATTAGTAAGCAGATCGAAATGCAAGGAACAAAAATTAGTAAGCAAATCGAAAAGGTGGACGCAAAAGTAGGCGTTGTGAGTAATGCGATTAGAAATCTTAAATCTGAAGTTGATGCTATTAGCAATAATGTTATTAACATCCAAGGACAGATTAATGACATCAACGAATGATTTGATTCTGAAATACTAAAAATTCAGGAACGAGCAGAACCCCTAGTCGTAATGAAAGTTGATGAAAAACTATTCGGTATTAAATCCGAAATATTAGCCGAATGCAACACCGAGTTTGCTCAAGTGAGACAATCGGTGACTGAAACTAAAAGAGAGCTATGGAAACAAATAACTACATGCGAAAAAATTGCGAATATCATCCTTCTTAAATCCAAGGCAAAATGTGCGACTTGGAAAGAAATATAGGGGAACGACCGACCCAAGTTACAGAAAGAATAGTTTGCAGCAAATTATTAGAGGGCGAAGAAAAGTTCGACCCCGTAAAAAGACACAACGGGTGGCATCCTCTTGATTTCACAAAGAATTGTGAAAGAAATTTTTCTGAATACTTGATAGATCAGGAAAAGATTAACGTAATGATTAGTGCATTAACAGGAGACGCTGAAAGGTGGGGGCTAAATTTGGAAACCGAACGAATGTATTTTGAAGAATTTAAGCAGAAATTCATTGAAGAATATTGGTCAGAACAGAAACAAGACCATTTGTGGCGCGAATGTATACTGACCAGGCTGTATGACCTCAGAGGCAGACAATCTGCGAAAGAATTTTGTGAGACCCGGTACCGAAAATTAATTCACTTGAAGACTAGACGAACTGAATCTGAAATAGTGTGGGAACTTTGGAAAAAAACTCCCTGAAGATTCCAGAAGATACGTAGGAAGTAATCATAGAAGTTTTTCAGCTTTGTTAGAAAGGGTTGAGGATGAAGATCACTGGAGAGGAAATCGTGAATTTCGTACAAACAATAATAATCAAAATGAGCAAATAGAAAATGAGAGATTTTGATGTTTTCCGCAATTCATAGTATGCTGAGGGGCACGTAATGTTTTGTATGGATACTGCTCTGAACTCTTGTATCAACCGAGATATTGAAACAGCTATGGTTTTCTTAATGGAACTGTATGATTTCCATAACTGCGTTCAATAGCTGTTGGAAAGGCGAATACGGTGGTATAGCGCTTGTTAGTACTAACGTTGAAACGTATCGCAAGAGAGTCCGAGAAACGCACTATATTTGGAAAGCAATGTGGCCAGAGTCGGCTATTGCGATGTAAACACCGCCAAACACAGCTCTCATGCGAGGCTCCGTCGTTATATACAGCAAGACATGCCGACGCTACGGAGATAAAACCTCAATTTCTATACGACATAAATACAGGATAAGCTATATGAAACATAATTATACTAGTTTCTGGCGCATCAGCTGGGGCTTAGGAAAATTATTTCAAATGTGTGTACGTTTTTCGGAACAGCTACAGCTTGCGTCAGGCAGCTTTCCATTACCAGTTCGACAGCATTCGTTTGACATTCGCCGTATAAAAGCAGCATATATGACTGCTCCTCATTGGTGCAGATATCTGCATGCAAGAAATGTTGAAGGAGAAATGACCTGTCGATAGACAACACAGCTGCTGCTAGTTCTGCAGTGCAGAAAAGCAAACATTCGAAGAGTTCTGCGTTTCAGTTTTAGATAAGTTCGTACCGACTAAGGTCCAAAGCGAGGGGAAAGATCCACCGTGGTATAACAATCATGTACGAAAGGTACTACGGAAACAAAGAAAGCTTCATCATAGGTTTAAGAGTAGTCGAATCATAGCTGATAAGGAAAAGCTGAACGAAGCGAAAAAGAGCGTAAAGAGAGCAATGAGAGAAGCATTCAACGAATTCGAACATAAAACATTGGCAAACAATCTAAACAAGAACCCTAAAAAGTTTTGGTCATATGTAAAATCGGTAAGCGGATCTAAATCCCCTATTCAGTCACTCGTTGACCACGATGGCACCGAAACAGAGGACGACCGAAGAAAGGCAGAAATACTGAATTCAGTGTTCCGAAACTGTTTCACTGCGGAAAATCGTAACACGGTCCCTGACTTCAGCCGTCGCACGGACGCCAAAATGGAAAATATTGAAATAAACGATATCGGAATTGAAAAACAACTGCTATCACTTAGTAGCGGAAAAGCATCCGGACCAGACGAGATACCCTTAAGATTCTACAGTGATTATGCTAAAGAACTTGCCCCCTTTCTATCAGCAATTTATCGTAGATCGCTGGAAGAACGTAAAGTACCTAGCGACTGGAAGAAAGCGCAGGTCGTTCCCATTTTCAAGAAGGGTCATAAATCAGATGCGAATAATTATAGGCCTATTTCGCTTACGTCAATCTGTTGTAGAATAATGGAACATGTTTTGTGTTCTCGTATTATGACGTTCTTAGATAATACAAATCTCCTTCATCATAACCAACATGGATTCCGCAAACAGAGATCATGTGAAACTCAGCTCGCCCTATTTGCCCAAGAAATTCACAGTGCCGTAGACACTGGCGAGCAGATTGATGCCGTATTCCTGGACTTCAGGAAGGCATTTGATACGGTTCCGCACTTACGTTTAGTGAAAAAAATACGAGCTTACGGAATATCGGACCAGGTTTGTGATTGGATTCAGGATTTCCTAGAAGAAAGAACACAACATGTCATTCTTAACGGTTCAAAATCTGCAGATGTAGAGGTAATTTCGGGAGTACCGCAGGGAAGCGTGATAGGACCTTTATTGTTTACAATATACATAAATGACTTAGTTGACAACATCGGTAGCTCCGTGAGGCTATTTGCAGATGACACGGTTGTCTACAAGAAAGTAGCAACATCAGAAGACTCGTACGTACTCCAGGAGGACCTGCAGAGGATTAATGCATGGTGCGACAGCTGGCAGCTTTCCCTAAACGTAGATAAATGTAATATAATGCGCATACATAGGGGCAGAAATCCATTCCAGTACGATTATGCCATAGGTGGTAAATCATTGGAAGCGGTAACGACCGTAAAATACTTAGGAGTTACTATCCGGAGCGATCTGAAGTGGAATGATCACATAAAACAAATAGTGGGAAAAGCAGGCGCCAGGTTGAGATTCATAGGAAGAATTCTAAGAAAATGTGACTCATCGACGAAAGAAGTAGCTTACAAAACGCTTGTTCGTCCGATTCTTGAGTATTGCTCATCAGTATGGGACCCTTACCAGGTTGGATTAATAGAAGAGATAGACATGATCCAGCGAAAAGCAGCGCGATTCGTCATGGGGACATTTAGTCAGCGCGAGAGCGTTACGGAGATGCTGAACAAGCTCCAGTGGCGGACACTTCAAGAAAGGCGTTACGCAATACGGAGAGGTTTATTATCGAAATTACGAGAGAGCACATTCCGGGAAGAGATGGGCAACATATTACTACCGCCCACATATATCTCGCGTAATGATCACAACGAAAAGATCCGAGAAATTAGAGCAAATACGGAGACTTACAAGCAGTCGTTCTTTCCACGCACAATTCGTGAATGGAACAGGGAAGGGGGGATCAGATAGTGGTACAATAAGTACCCTCCGCCACAAACCGTAAGGTGGCTCGCGGAGTATAGATGTAGATGTAGATGTAGATGTAGAATATTTCCCGGATTCTTTTGAGAAGAGTTTCAATATCAACATTAAGAATTTATATCACTGTTCTCGTCTTTTCAAGCGCTTTCGGGTGCCATTTAGAAAAGTATATCATTCTATTTTTTTAAAAATCGTACTTCCTTCAATATCTCGATCTATACAAGACTTAAAATCCTGTATAACATACAAAAATACGTAACACTTAGTGTACTATAATTTGCCGAAAACTTCGTTTCGATATCTGGAACCGTTCAAGGTATAAAGGTAAGGTCACGTCTTACGTCACTCATTCTGCGTATTGAGACTCTCCAGCAACAAAGGAGTAATTCCAGATTACTGTTTCTTGACGGACAGGGGTGGGTGGCCAACATTAAAAGATATTAGAAAGGAACAGGTATATTTCTGACCTAAGGCCGGCTGCTCTGGAGCAAAGCCAATATCCAAGGGAGCAGCGGCAGGTGACCTAAGCCTTCTGCCTCGGAGTAGATGCTAAATACAAGGGAGAGTAAATATTCGCGATCTCCCCCGTTCGTGCAGACAATGAAGACAGTCACATGGCCTCACTCTCAAGCCCCCTAATTGCTTACTGATAAAAGACTAGGCGGTATGCGTCTTAATGCAAGCAGTGTACTGGCCTAGAGCTTTAGTCCATCGATTCAGCCCTCATTTAGCGAGACATTTACTTGCAAACAACGTTTGTGTATGGAAAGTAAGATCGATAGAGGAGAAAAGACAATAAAATACCTAATATATTCAATAGTGATCTACGAAGCGACTGACAACTGGGTTGTATACTTCTACTTCAACATTAGTTTCTAAGCGTATATACCCTATATGGAGCTTATAGGTGCTTGCTGTTTTTGTACTGCACACAGTGCTTAAGGCATCCTTTCTTGACTATCCTCCTCATTATACAAGCGATTCTTTCTGTCAGCATCTAAAAACGTTCTCAAAGTACACTACTGGCCATTAAAATTGCTACACCACGAAGATGACGTGCTACACACGCGAAATTTAACCAACAGGAAGAAGATACTGTGATACGAAAATGATTAGCTTTTCAGAGAATTCACACAAGGTTGGCGCCGGTGGCGACACCTACAACTTGCTGACATGAGGAAAGTTTCCAACCGATTTCTCATACACAAACAGCAGTTGACCGGCGTTGCCTGGTGAAACGTCGTTGTGATGCCTCGTGTAAGGAGGAGAAATGCGTACCATCACGTTTCCGACTTTGATAAAGGTCGGATTGTAGCCTATCGCGATTGCGATTTATCGTATCGCGACATTTCTGCTCGGGTTGGTCGAGATCCAATGACTGTTAGCAGAATATGGAATCGGTGGGTTCACGAGGGTAATACGGAACGCTGTGCTGGATCCCAACGGCCTCGTATCACTAGCAGTCGAGATGACAGGCATCTCATCCGCATGGCTGTAACGGATCGTGCAGCCACGTCTCGATCCCTGAGTCAACAGATAGGGACGTTTGCAAGACAACAACCATCTGCACGAACAGTTAGACGACGTTTGCAGCAGCATGGACTATCAGCACGGACCATGGCTGCGGTTACCCTTGAAGCAGCATCACAGACAGGAGCGCCTGTGATGGTGTACTCGACGACGAACCTGGGTGCACGAATGGTAAAACGTAATTTTTTCGGATGAATACAGGTTCTGTTTACAGCATCATGATGGTCGCATCCGTGTTTGGCGACATCGCGGTGAACGCATATTGGAAGCGTGTATTCGTCATCGGCATGCTGGCGTATCACTCGGCGTGATGGTATGGGGTGCCACTGGTTACACGTCTCGGTCACCTCTTGTTCGCATTGACGGCAATTTGAACAGTGGACGTTACATTTCAGATGTGTTACGACCCGTGGCTCTACCCTTCATTCGATCCCTACAAAACCCTACATTTCAGCAGGATAATGCACGACCGCATGTTGCAGGTCCTGTACGGGCCTTTCTGGATACAGAAAATGTTCGCCTGCTGCCCTGGCCAGCACATTCTCCAGATCTCTCACCAATTGAAAACGTCTGGTCAATGGTGGCCGAGCATCTGGCTCGTCACAATACGCCAGTCACTACTCTTCATGAACTGTGGAATCATGTTGAAGCTGAATGGGCAGCTGTACCTGTACACGCCATCCAAGGTCTGTTTGACTCAACGCCCAGGCGTATCAAGGCCGTTATTACGACCAGAGGTGGTTATTCTGGGTACTGATTTCTCAGGATCTATGCACCCAAATCGCGTGAAAATGTGATCACATGTCAGTTCTAGTATAATATATTTGTCCAATGAATACCCGTTTATCATCTGCATTTCTTCTTGGTGTACCAATTTTAATGGCCAGTAGTGGATGTAGTTTCTATTTTTGCAGTTGTTGTAAAATATCATCTTCATCAGGCGTACCCTGTTTTGTAGTCTCTACGACAAATAACCGTATGAGGCTGGGTATGACAAACACGAAATATACCTTTATTGAAGCTTTACATGTTTACAGCTTACAAGTGAACAACAACAACGACAACAACATCAACAAGAAGTGGGCCAGCGCGCCGCCGGCTGCTGCCACCCCCGCAGGCCGGAGGGGGCTGCCCGGGGCTCGGGGCTGCTCTGTGGGCGGCGGGGGCGGCGGGGCGGCGGGCGCGGCCCACGCGGACTGGCTGGCTGGCACTTCCACGCTCCACGGCGCTCCACACTGTAGACAGGGCCGCCGCGGTGCAGCCTATCCGCCCGCACACGCTCCTGACACTTGTCATCGTGGAGTCTGGCGGCACACAGAGGCTGACTCCGACACTGCTGCAGGTATCGAGAGGACACTAAAAATCGCAGATGGAACAGCTGAAGAAAAAGGGGAGGAACACTGCACTTTAAATATTCGCAATAAACAAAAGTCACACAAAACGACACAAAAGAGAGTTTTTGTGTGTGAAGTTCTTTCATGTGGTGGGAACTTCAGGAAAAAGTAGACAGGGCTCTTCACAGGTGCTGCTGTTTGTTCACTTCGTGTGAAACGGACGATATTTTAATAACACAGCAGTCCAACGCTTAGAGCTGAGTAATGTGCGCGTTGGTGCTAGTAGATGCAGGAATGCGGTAGCGTTATGGAGTGTCGACTCCAAGCACACTCCGTTTCAAAACAGTGTTGACACACGTTTGTAGGTCAATGTATGCAGTGTACACCGAAAGGTCGCTAGTACTAGTGAGTTAGTTATTAGTTATCCCGGTAACTAAACATTACATACTCTCATATTTTGCCTTAAATAGTAGTTATGTAGTAAATAGTGGTTATCACGTGCCATTTCGAGTCCTGTGGGAGCTACGAATTCTCTCCACCGTTCTAGAAGTGTAACTTCCTCACTGTCCCTACAGCGCTTCACGTTTCGCACGAATAGTTATTACTTGCGCCTCCAAGTAATGTACCATCTGAAGAGTTATACCATAGAGTGAAACTTTACTGACTGGGTAAAAATGTCTTCATTTCCATATAATTCAACTTTATGAGAATTGTGGCTGTGGTGAGACTATTATACTTATGATTAGGGATAGAGGTGAAGATAATGATTCGCTGTCTTTCGCCGGCAAACAGGAACTGCAGTTTTGTTTCTGATTTTCCGATTCTACCTGTAACCACTGCCACTGGTCATTATGGTCGCCACAAACCCCACCGCCGTACGTCACAACGGAAATGTACATCGTTTAACAATAATGTAAGAAGTTCGTAATGTCGACTTCTACAGGTCCTTATTTAGTTGCAGAGTATTTCATTTTCATTTTTTTAACATTTACCAGTATTTTTCAAAATTAGGTTCTAATAATTTGGGCGACAAGCTACCTTCCTTTAATATTCGTTCATTCAACAGGGTGGAATAGTTTCAGTCGTAATGTCAGGAGCAATTTCAGCGATCGAAGATTCGCGAAGTATTTTATTTAAAATACAGCTGTGATCGAATTCTTGAAAGGAAACGTCACCGATTCCAAATTAATAAATGAACGTATTTTTTGGACATTTCACTGTAATTTATTCCATCTTTTATGAATTTTTTTCCATCCACATCTGCTGATAATATCAATGATAAAATCTAGCAGAGCTGTAAAAATTATTTATTGCTAGAAAGGAAACAACAACCCAGTTTCAGGACCTGTGTCGCGGCTTCATATGTATATTAAAATGTGAGTCCATAAACGATGGATGTCTGAGGTTCAAATAGGTTAAAACATGGTCAAATAATGCATCCAGGGATGCACTGTTTTAACACGTTTTAACCTATTGTAACCTTAGTTACCCACCGTTTGTTGGCTCACATTTCAATATACACCTGAAGACGGGACACGGGTCCTGATACCGGGTTCTTGTTTCCTTTTTAGAAATAAGTAATTTTTACAACTATAGCGAATTCATCATTGATGTTGTGAGAATAACTTCATTTATTCCTGGGAAAGGGATACGATAACTTAAAATTTTTGGCTTTGTTGATATTATCATATTAAAATAGTTTGTACGCTGCATGCTGGTAATTGTAATGATTTCCTTCGATATAGCAATCTCTTCAGATGGGAGAGCGTGTATTGGGTTATCACTCGGAAGTGTTTAGTGAACTGTAGCAGTCAGCTACATAATAAGTGGTTACACGATATGTGTTAGCGGCATTATGCTGGGTAAGAAGAAAGATGAGTGAGATTACAATGAAATGTTCGAATTTCACTTCGGCCTGTCTTGGACACGGAAAAGCGGCCTGATGGACGAACTTCTGTTTAAGACTGTTGTTGGGGAAACTGAGACCGCCATTTGTGACAGAGCCTAACGAGGCAGCAACCTCGCAGTGCGTCGCTGGACTGGTGTGCGGGCGGACAGGCGGTGTGAGGTGTGGCAAAGTGGCGAGAGACGAGCGTCCAGCGATAACACGCCGGCGCGCCGGTGAAAGCAGGGTCAGAGCTGGCTGTGTCCCGGAGTAGCGGCCGGCTGCTGTGCGCCGCAGCGGCTCCAGGTGGGGCGACGTCTGCACGCTGTGGCCGAGGGCGCCGCGGCGACAGCACGAAACCGCCGGGGGCTGCGCCGGCCGCCACGTCACTCTACAACTGCAAACAAGCAACGCCATGCTCACTGTACGACGAAGGAATTCTTACACATTTTCACTAGCAGTGCTTCACCCAAATTAACCCTTTCGTGGGCAAAATTATTGAGCAGCTTTTTTTTTAATGAATGGAGAGCAGATAGTAGTTAATAGATAGGTGTATTAATCATACAAAATATCAAATTTGTTCCAACTGTGAAAGTGAGGTCACACAACAAAGTGGGAAGTATTCTTCTCACTGCCTTTAAATGACAAAAACAACTTTTACAATATATGTCATACTTATTTGATAAATTTACTTCTCTTGTTACAATGATTGTTCACAATTACTTGCCATGAAAGTTTCTGAAACATGGTTCTATGCAAAGTGGTATTTGACAATATGTACAAACACAGCGAGTGCTCTTTTCCGCAGCTTTGGAACTACAATGACTGCACGTCCTGTAGGTTTCTCCTAAAATGGGTCGATGCTCCCCTACAGCCACATGACGAAAATCTTCAGGTACTTTACCCCTTTTTGCCAGAAAGACAGGTTTTTGTCCACTCCTTTTTTGGGATGAGAAGCCAGCGACCAATTGTCTGGCTAGATGGATCTTGTATGTGAGCTGATCATGCTGTCAACTTTCTCTTTTACTTATTTTACACAGGATAAAACTGCTCACTGCAGCAACGTCCACCAGGAAATAAAGTATTCTGTGCCGCCATTTTACAGAACGTCTGCCAACAGTATACCTTTCTCGTAATTGATCAAACTTATCGACACCACCCATTATTTTGTTGTATTCTGCCACAACTTCAGGACAAGAAATCCCTGTACTAGTACCATCCTTGTTTTTCCTTTTCACTGTGGCTGTTTCTCATGGGTCATGAATTGAGGACAGGAAAGTGACTGGATGGTTACCCATCCATTTTACTGCAGAAATGGCTCCTTTTGTTTCAAACTGGAATTCTCCTCGTTCCAATTTTACGTTTTCCTTCATAAATTTGGGCAAATCAAAAGTATTTACCTTATACTATAGCTTTGAGGAAAAACTCACAAAAGGTCACGCAAACAGCACTGAAAGGCTCCTCTACAGAGCAACACTCAGCTATACAATGCCTCTGCTTGAAGGTACAGCAAAAACGGCGGGAACCTCCGATTGGAAGTAGTACGCTATACTGTTCACTAGGTGGTAGCACCGTACAGAGGTGGGAACTGTGAATCCCACGGGACTAGGAGCGAGTTAATTGTAGTGGGAAGCATGTTTCCCAGGGCTCACGAAAGGGTTAAAATTCTACGTTTACTGCTCGCCATTAAAATAGTAACACCATGAAGGCGGCATTCAAAAAACGTCAAACTGACACTGAATGTACTACTTGATTATGTATACAAATCAGAAGAATATCAGTGTATCCATGACAGAGGCCTTGCTGCATTGAATACAATGGTCCTGCGCCAATAACCGAAGTTAAGAAATGTCGGAAGTGGTTATACACTGTAACAATGTAACTCTGTAACACAATCCCCGACTCAGAAGATATAGTTGCTGAACAGTTCAAAGAAAACTAGTGTCTCATTTCAAATAAGTACCCTGCTCATACAGTTATAGTCGGTGGTGATTTAATGTACCCTCGATATGCTGGAATAATTAAACGTTTAAAGGCGGCAGGCATAAAACGTCATCCGAAATTGTACTGAATGCTTCTGTAAGGTGTCAGACAAATCCAACACCTTCCATGAAAACCCTGACATAATAGCAAATCCGGCAATATGTCACATAGCTCCGAATAAATCCTGACATTAAATTAACCAAAGTAATACGATCAATGAGTGAGAAAATGGAATACCACAGATTAACACAAGAACGCCTAAATGCATGTCATACCTTCCCACCATGAAACAGACGCAGTTCCGAGGGAAGAAGCGAGAACAGAAGCCGAGAGCATAGCTGTGTAGGCTAGAAGGCCCTACGACACCCACATCGCTGGCCGACCGCCGGGAGGTCTATCCCTCAGCCCGTGTTAAAAGATAGAGCCCTCCAGAAGAACAGTATACATCTTACGATATCACTAAAAGGGCCACACCAGCTGCAAGTTTTAGAGTGAGACTATATGCGTCTCTGTTACATAGCAAACATTAAAAACATTTCCCCACCACGAAAAGTATAACGTTTCTCATTGGATAGACAGAATTTTTGTAGGCGGAGCTTAAGGTTAACATTGAGACGCTGATTAGTCAGTTGGAAACACAGCCAGATACCTTTTTCTTAAACCAACTTCGGTAAACTGTAGTAAGGAGAAGTTCGAAAGAGTTGCTACCGAGACGGCGAGGTGTGTGGAGCTGCGCCGCCCGCCGCCCCTGATGCTGCCTAACCACCGACAAGGTAATGAACGCACGCAATGCCGCATAAGAGCGCATAAGGCTTCACTCAGAACTGCAGAAGTCTCATCTGTTACATCTCCTTTTTACGTAATACTAGTGTCGATCATCAATTAAACTTCGTGGTATTCACATTTGCTACTTGAAGTTAAAATCTGAATCGCAATGAATTTTCTGTTATATAATTATTGAGAAGCCACGTTAGCCACTGCAATTTATGACAAGTTAAATAAGTGATTAAAGATAATTGAGGGTCACTGTAGACCATTTTTGATAGTTTTCTCTTTTATGAAACTTAATTTAAACCTAGATTATAGATGTGATATGGCATAGCTCATCCTTCGATCCATTATAGAACTTGGAAACCCATTCAGGGAATATTCGTTCACATTTTTGTTGAACGCAGTTGGTTTTTATCATCCTGTATTAATATATTTCCTTCAATCAATAGTACAATTTATAAACAATGTTTTGTGAGTAGAATAATAATTTCAATGGTAATCTTAACCGCTTTTTCGACGTTGTTTTACCAGCTAACTAAAAATAGGAAAGCCTTGAGCCCCTTCCATTAAATTTAGTTAGTATTAAGATTCTTTTACAGGGAGTGCAGTGGAGCTGACGCTGAAATCATTAAGTATTTGATTATATCATCGCTAGTCTCACTGAACACTTCTGAACTCTACATGTCATGTGTGGTCCGGCGTCTCCTCACCAGCAACAGGTCCCAGTTTGAAACTAGTCAATTCCCTAAAAAACACGCTCAGAGCGTCGTTGCGCGAAAGTGGTAGGGAGACACGACTTAGAACAGACACCATGCAGAATGTTAGACTTCCTCAGAAAATTATTTTTAACTATTAGCTCATGAGCCCACTCGAAGCGTAAATGGTTGTGAAAGCATACTTGACCTTTTAGCAACAAATAATCCTGGACAAATAGTGAGAATTGTGACGAATACAAGGATTAGCGACCACAAGGCCGTTGCTGCTAGGCTGAATACCGTAACACCTACAACCATCAAAAATAAGCGCAAAGTATATCTATTTAAAAAAAGCTGATAAAAGTGCTTATTAAGCCTTATTAAGACACAGTCTTCACTCCTTCCGATCGGATCATCTAAGTGTAGAAAAGTTGTGGAAAGTTTTCAAAGAGATAGTATCGACAGCAATTGAGAGATATATACAACATAAATTAATAAGTGATGGTACTGATCCCCCATGGTACACAAAACGGGTCAGATCGTTGTTGCAGAAGCAACGAGAAAATCATGTCAAATTTAAAAGAACACAAAATCCCCAAGATTGGCAAAGTTTTACGGAAGTTCCAAATATGGCGCGTACTTCAATGCGAGATGCTTTTAATAATTTCCACAACGAAGTTCTGTCTCGAAATCTGGCAGAAAACCCAAAGAGGTCCTGGTGATACATAAAGCACACCAGTGGCAAGACGCAATCAATACCTTCACTGCGCGATAACAACGGTGAAGTCACTGATGACAGTACCACTAAAGCAGAGTTATTAAACACGGTTTTCCGAAACACCTTCACCAAAGAAGACGAAGTAAATATTCCTGAATTCCAATCAAGAACAACTACCAACATGAGAAACATAGAAGTAGATATCCTCGGTGTAACAAAGCAGCTGAAATCACTTAATAAAGGTAAGGCCTCCGGTACGGATTGTATACCAGTCAGGTTCATCTCAGAGTATTTAGCAATTATATACAACCACTCGCTCACAGAAAAATCCGTACCTGAAGACTGGAAAATTGGTCAAGTCACACCGATACCCAAAAAGGGAAGCAGGAGTAATCCGCTGAATTACAGGCCTATATCACTAACGTCGAGTTGCAGCATGGTTTTGGAACATATACTGTATTCGAACATTATGAGGTACCTCGAAGAAAACGATTTTTTGACACATAGCACGGTTTCAGAAAATATCGTTCTTCTGAAACACAACTAGCTCTTTATACTCATGAAGTAATAAGTGTTATCGACAGGGGATGTCAAATTGATTCCATATTTTTAGATTTCCAGAAGGTATTCGACACCGTTCCTCACAAGCGTCTCGTAACCAAACTGCGCGCCTACGGAGTGTCGCCTCAGTTGTGCGTCTGGATTCGTGATTTCCTGTCAGAAAGCTCACAGTTGGTAGTAATAGACGGAAAGTCATCGAGTAAAACAGAAGTAATATCCGGCGTTCCCCAAGGAAGTGTTACAGGCCCGCTGTTGCTCCTGATCTATATTAACGACATAGGAGACAATCTGAGTAGCCGTCTTAGATTGTCTGCAGATGATGCTGTCACTTACCGTCTTGTAAAGTCATCAGATGATCAAAACGACTTGCAAAATGATTTAGATAAGATATCTGTATGGTGCGAAAAGTGGCAATTGGCCCTGAATAAGAAAAAGTGTGAAGTTTTTCACATGAGTACTAAAAGAAATCAGCTACATTACGATTACTCGATAAGTCAAACAAACCTGAGGGCGGGAAATTCAACTAAATACTTAGGAATTACAATTACAAATAACCTAAATTGGAACGATCAAATAGATAATATTATGGATAGAGCAAACCAAAGACTGCGATTCATTGGCAGAACGCTTAAAAGGTGCAACAGGTTTACTAAAGAGACTGCTTACACCACACTTGTTCGCCCTATTCTGGAGTATTGCTGTGCAGTGTGGAATCCGCATCAGGTGGGACTGACGGATGACATCGAAAAAGTACAAAGAAGGCCAGTTCGTATTACCGCGAAATAGGGGAGACATGATACGTGAATTGGAGTGGCAATCATTAAAACAAAGGCGTTTTTCGTTGCGACGGGGTCTTCTCATAAATTTCAATCACCAGTTTTCTCCTCCGATTGCGAAAACATTCTGTTGGCACCCACTTACATAGGAAGAAATGATCATCACGATAAAATAAGAGAAATCAGGACTCGCACAGAAAAATTTAAGTGCTCGTATTTACCACGTGCCGTTTGAGAGTTGGACAGCTTCAAGGTGGTTCATTGAACTCTCTGCCAGGCACTTTATTGTGAATAGCAGAGTAATCACGTGGATGTAGAACAGAAGAGAAAAGTGACTCACCTCGAAGGAATTATCCGAATGAGACATGTGTAGATGTACCCGAACAGACAAACATATTATTACAGTTTCAGAAAAAAGGAATGATTTATTCAAGAGAAAGAGCTTTACAAACTGACTGCTTACAGACTGTGTCGCCTGGCCACCAAGAGCTGTTGCAGGAAGATTGATTCACGGATCCAGTTATATGGCTCCTTCCATTACGACTATGACGATTGGGGCCTGAAGATGGCATCACTGTAATGCCGAAACTGGTAGCACATAGAAGTTCATAAAATAAAATAAATTTCTACAATAAATACAGCTGTTGGTAAATTATTGCAACAAGAAGATTGTCAGTTCTCGTTTGTGTAGTCGATAAATTAGACATTGGCTATTACATTTATGACCTATTGAGGATAGTAGCTGTATTCTGAGATCTGATGACGTTATCTTCCAACAAGATAACGTAAGGTCTCGTATTGCCCTTGCTGTTGTCATCTACCTTGATACAGAGGACGGCTGATTATTGCCCTGAACAGTACGTTCTTCAAAGCATTTAAATATATCCAAGGTCAAGGAAAAATTTAAGTCTGGGGACCTGGGAGGCCACACTTTTGGTTGCCGAAATAATATTTGCCAATACTAGATAAATAATGAAATGAAACGAGTGGAGTTCGCCATGTCGAATGGTACGGTTGTTTTCTCCACCTCCAGAAAGTAATTTTTAACAGAGTGTCGCAGTGAAGTCATGAGAGGAGGGACGGCGCGGACACGTGATTGTCGTGAGAGCTGCAATGGCGACCTGGCGGCCAGAAGAGTCGGCGGATTCGTCAGTCAGCAGTAGCAACTGGAGTCAGCAAATCTTCCGGAGGCCGCCGCCGCTGCTGCGGTGGAAGCAGGGATCAAGCCTGCAGCGCGTCCGTGTCCGTACGGCAGGATGAGCCTGAAGGTGTTGGAGTCAGTCAGTCATTGCACGGATTGCATGCTGGCGTAAACTGTCGCCAGCATACACGTAAGCAAAGATGTAACACGAAGATCTATAGTAGGCGCTGGATCAAGCTCGCCTATCGGAAAGGAGGCCAAAGACAGATTCACAAGCAACACGCCATCAACGGCCTCTCGACAACAAGTATTTAGATTTCACCCGCTGACCGGAGGGGCCCGGTCACTAGCTCAGCAATAGCGCAGTCACTAGCTCAGTGACTCTCACTGACTCATTCTAGTTTGGCGTCTGTCATTTATTCGCAGAGCGGGCTTAAGCTACAACAACACACAGCGTCAGATTGTAGCAATTACCGATATCGTCTGCAAGATGACAATGATTGGAGAGCTTGTACCAAAACACATGGACAGTATTAAAGTTAAGTAAAAACTTATAGTTCATATAAATAAAGAATGTGTTAATCCACGAGGACATCTGTGCTGTGAAAAGAAGATACCGGCCACCCATATTAACACTATGCCTTCTGGTGACACCACAGTGGTGTCGTTCGCTAAATAGCGGTCAACGGCCGGCGACACCACAGTGATGTCGTGAGCATACTATCGCGCAGTGGCCGGCTACAGCACTTCACTATCTTTTGCATTCTGTTGGTGTTTTGTTTAGGTAGCAATAAGTTACACACGTCAACAAGTACGTGCCCTTTCATTATGCCAGAACGAAAGAGATGAATGCGCGGACGTATTGCCTGACGTTTCGGACGACTTGGTCGAGTTGGAAGAAGACACTGAATATAAAAAAAATGAAAGTGAAGCAGAATTATCGAAAGATAGTGAAATACGTGGAAGAAGAATTCGGCGAACGCTACGGTTGCCAACTGATTCGGATGAATCAGAAGAAGGTGACAGTGCACAGTGGCCAGAATTTGATTTACCGAGGACTAAATTTGAAGGATCTCCCGGTCCAAACATATTTCCCAAAGATACACAAAGCGCCGAGGATATCGTAGAATTGGCTATTAAGAACGATCTATTTGAGTATATTAGCAACGAAACCAACAAGTACTACAGTCAAAGTTGCAATAGAAGGAAACTGGATAAAAAATGCCAAATTTGTCAACGTTACGGGACCCAAACTTAGAAAATGGTTTGGGCTTTTATCCTTACTGTAAACAAAAAAAAAAAACAAGGATCTATGATTATTGGTCAACGTTACTGGACACACCGAGATTTCGCAAAACGATGTCCCGCAATCGATTCAGACAAATATCATTTTGACATTTTTCCGATAACAACAATGAACCGGATAATGCCGACTGGCTTTTCAAAGTGCAATTCATAATTGACTATTTTTCCAAAAAGTTTAAAGAAATCTTTAATCCCAGTCAAAACATATCAATTGATGAAAGAATGATACCATAGCGTGGACGGATAAATTTACAATCCGTCGAAAATAACGAAATATGGCATACTCATTCGGATGCTGTGTGATTCGAGTACGGGATACATTTCCTTATTCAAGATATATAGCGGCGCTGGACAGCCTTTAGCAAAAAGAGTGATGGAACTATTGACACCTTCTTATGGAAAGTGGCATCACCTCTACATGGATAATTATTACAACAGTGTAGAAGTTGCAGAGAAGTTACTTGGAAAAAAAATTCGAGTTTGTGGAACGTTACGGCAAAATATAGGACTTCCAGAAACATTAAAGCGCGCAGAAGTCAATGTGTTTGAAGCTTTTCATCAACGGAAAGGTGAAGCACTCGCACAGATATGGAGAGCTTCGAAAGCTAAAACGGTACGAGTGATCTACAATACATAATATCACTTTGACTGACACTCAAAGAAAACGTAGAAAAACCAATTACACAACAAAAAGGCTAAAAGTGTATTACACTACAACAAATACATGAAAGGAGTGGACCGGGCAGACCAATAATTGAGTTGTTACCCTATACACAGAAAAACTATAAAATGGACAAGAAAGGTTTGGATATACCTCTTTAATTGCGCATTATTTAATGCGTACCGTACATGGCAATATTTCAATACAGGCAACAAGAGTCTCGTATTTCACGATTTTTTACTGAAAGTGTCTTATTCGTGAATAAAGACCATTTACCGGCTCCTGAGCAAAACTTGCGGATTGCCACTACGTCGCGTACGTCTCATCATGATCCGGTTGACAGACTTTCCGATCACATAAAGCAACACCAGCTAATATTTATTTCCGAAACGAATAAACGAAAACGAGGGAAATGCCATGTATGTTCCAAAAACAAAAAAAAAGAGAAAACAAACTTAATGTGCAAGTCTTGTGGAGTTGCGTTACATCTTGGAGACTGTTTTGCTGGATATCATACGAAAGAGAAGTACTAAGTACCAAAGACAATGCAAATAAACGAATATACGAAACAAACAAATTTTGTATTTATTTACTTATGTATATCTTCGAAATTTTAATAGGGGAACAGGCTTGTGAACTTATGAGAACTAACGACGAGATTAGTAAAACTTAACAATTTATAACCTCCCGATAACGTCAAGAACGGCCAGCGACAAGCCAAATAATCCGAACGACGGCAAGTGAATACATTTATACGAGACGAGCGGACGGCAAAGTTTTAACATCCTCTCCCTTGCTTCTACGGTACAAGATCCCACAGTGCCAAACGAGGATGCTACAGTGGCGATGGGGAAACTAAAGATAGGGACGAGCAAATTCCGGGCACAGGTGTAGATTACGGTCTACAGAATGTGATGTGTTACGGTCCTGTTAGGTGGTCGCCACTACGGTCTGTGCAGGGAATCGCCACTGTGTGCACACAATAGCGTGTTTGAGCAGTGGTGTATTTTTTCCGACCGGAAGGACAGCAATCGCAGTGGAAACGGAGAAAGGGGTATTGACACGTGTTGGTCGTTTTGTAGTTGGTACATTGCACTGTGTGTTATGCACGAGATGCATTGTGTACGTTTGCAAGTCACATTTTCTGCGCGGGTAACCTCGGCCGGAAGACTTTGCTTATAGTGTGACAAGTTGTGGTCGTTTATCGATGACATGCAGGTGTGCGGGCGTGTACGTTAAGCGCAAGAGCTATTCTACTTGGGACCGACACGTTGTGAACATGATTAATTTTGTTAGTCCTAAAGTGTTTTGTTTCAACTGCGCCATGAGCATTAATGCTTAAAATTGATATAGTTACTTTTTATGCGAATAATCAGTAGTTTGTATTTTGCATAAGAATATATGAAGAGACATCCTTAGCCAGTTTGGTAGAGCGATTTATATGGCTTGTTGTGGTAGCTGTCAGGTGACGATGGTTGTAATAGACCCATGCATATGTGTTTGTCGTGATTCTAGTATATTTTAAGAGCTATTTTTCTATTTTATGTCTTACTGATGAAGTTGTCTCAGGTATTATTACTGGTTAAGACCGAAGACCAAAAACTGTTAATAATAATGTTGCAGCCCGGTTGTGTCTGTTATATTTAATCCTCTGAATTAGCCGATTGTGTGGGGACAATATTTAAATATCTATGCGGGCCACTGAAATATTTTGTTTCATTGAAACTTGTATTTTATCCTATGGGAAGTAATTTCATGTCCGAATGCCGAATTCCAACAGTCGCATGTCTGTACTTATGCATACGTCGTGTCGGTGAACATACTGGTTTCTGGAGCTTTGCTTGCTAGCCCCTTTCGTTTGTACCTGTAATAATCAAACAGCGTATACGCTGTAGAGGCTAAACTACTAAACTAGATTCCGTTAGAACAGGCCTCGGAAGGCGCAACGGTACCGATCGACCGCCGTGTCATCCTCAACTGACAGGCGTAACTGAATGCCGATATCGAGGGCCAGCCGTTGTCGGTTTTCGTGATCGGAGCCGCTACTTCTCAGTTAAGTAGCTCCTCAATTGGCCTCACAAGGAGTGCATCCCCTTGCCAACAGTGCTCGGCAACGGTCACCCATCCAAGTGGTAGCCTAACCCGACAGTGCTTAACTTCGATGATCTGACGGGAATTGATGTTAACACCGCAGCAAGGCCGTTGACATTCCGTGGAGGGAGAAGATCTAAAATCTCGTTATTTGTTATCTTTCCTGTTGTTGCAGCTTTAATGGCCAGAAATGTATTATTAATTCGCGCTATACATTCAGGATTTGGATGTCATATTCAAGGATATTGTATTATATTTATATTTAAAGCAAAATTTGCTGAATACATGCGATTAGTCAAACACAATAAATTCACAAGTACTGCGATAAACTTTATTTTAAATGTCTTCAAAAATATTTTTGTGGATATTGTCTGGAACATTTTTAAGCACATGGCCTGTCATTGTTTCAGTGTGAAAGATAATATTGGCAAATAAAAACCCGCGTGAAGCAGTAGACGAAATGCTTGTAATGAGGATCATTTTACACGGGAGGTAGTGCATCCATGTGGACAGAACCAAAGCGATTTGTTTTGCGCTGAGCCTTACGCGTCAATTCACACGAGAGGCGCAGAGCCAGTCCTCGGTTCACTGTAACAGTTATTGCATCTTGTCAAGCGATACGCCGCTAGAACCGTGTACTTCATTGCGGTTTCGGCACACGTTTTTAAATCAGCACATCTTTTTTTCTATTGTCGGCAGCTGATTGGTAGATTGCGGTATGGTAAAGGTCTTCTGTATTTTCTCACGGTAGCAAAAACTGTATTTGATGTAGATATCTTAATTGCAGAAGTGAAGAGCAGGCCGATACTGTACTAGTGTTACGTAACATAGATTTTGACATCTTGTCTCCACAGGAGAAGTGAACCGCAGGAGAACAAAGTCACGTAAGCACCCCCCATCCATCCACAGACAGAGGAAATACTGCGTACACTCTCAACGTTACCATCGGCGCGCCCCAGACATCGAAAACACTGTGAGTCATCTGCCAGTTCTGCGCCACTGATAAACTTGATTTCACTATGTTGTAAACAGATGCAGTGCTTACATAGCTACAAAGTTCGAAAAGAAAATTTCACGAAACCAGGCTATTTGTTAATTTACTTTTTTCTATCTATAGAAAATAATTTGTTACGATAAGGTTTTTAATAACAGAAAAAATTATTTGGTACCCAGTTCAGAGTGGCCACCATTTGTTTCCTCAGATTTATGTCCACTCATTTCAGTAATGTACGGAGAATGTTACTGGGATGCGGTATACACGGCAAATTCTTAGCACCTGATTTAAATTTCTTGTGAAGCAATGGAGAACTATTAAATTTAGGAGAGATTTACTTAATAGGTGGTAGACAGTCTTTCTTTTTCGTATTTAGTGATTCTTCATGATGACATCACTTGCAGCGACCATAAGTGCTTCCTACAACTACCTGCCGAAAGGCGGCAGTTAAGCTCGCATATGATTTGTAGACCACAGTGGGCGGTAACTCTTGGTCCGTGTGCCGAAGAGCAACTAACTGAAGCCGCTCCGCTCAGCGCAGCCAGGTGCACGACCTCCCGTATCAACAGTCAATCGGCTTATCCTGCCGATGCGGCATCCCTAGGTTCAAGTGACTGGCTTATTACTTCGGCTGCCTGCTACTACAAAGCAGTAGAATTGCACTAATTAATTGGTGCGCACGAAGAACGAGTGTAGATCTAGGCCATGATCTTCACATCTGTGTAGATGTGAAGCGGCTCTGACTGTATTGGTTCACCGTCGAGTTGTAACAGCCTGAGACGCGGCAGTGACATGTCTGTCCACTGTGGACACCCATTGCATTCCTCGTCAATAAATTAACCCGCGTAATAATGCTCCTATCGGAGCGCAAAAATGCGAATATGCTCCTGTTTATGTAAAAGACTCTGACAAGTGTGGTTCCAGCAGCTTCATCCTACCTTCCTCAACAACTTTAAAATTTTTCCCAAAAATTCTGCCATGTGAACATACACTGCTGGCCATTAAAATTGCTACACCAAGAAGAAATGCAGATGATAAATGGGTATTCATTGAACAAATATATTATACTAGAACGGACATGTGATTACATTTTCACGCAATTTGGGTGCATAGATACTGAGATATCAGTACTCAGAACAACCACCTCTGGTCGTAATAACGGCTTTGATACGCCTGGGCGTTGAGTCAAACAGAGCTTGGATGGCGTGTACAGGTACAGCTGCCCATGCAGCATCAACATGGTTCCAAAGTTCATGAAGAGTAGTGACTGGCGTATTGTGACGAGCCAGTGGCTCGGCCACCATTGACCAGACCTTTTCAGTTGGTGAGAGATTTGGAGAATGTGCTGGCCAGGGCAGCAGGCGAACATTTTCTGTATCCAGAAAGGCCCGTACAGGACCTGCAACATGCGGCCGTGCATTATCCTGCTGAAATGTAGGGTTTCGCAGGGATATTATGAAGGGTAGAGCCACGGGTCGCAACACATCTGAAATGTAACGTCCACTGTTCGAAGTGCCGCCAATGCCAACAAGAGGTGACCGAGACGTGTAACTAGTGGCACCCCATACCATCACGCCGGGTGATACGCCAGTATGCCGATGACGAATACACGCTTCCAATGTGCGTTCACCGCGATGTCGCCAAACATGGATGCGACCATCATGATGCTCTGAACAGAACCTGTATTCATCCGAAAAAATGGTGTTTTGCCTTTCGTGCACCTAGGTTTGTCGTTGAGTACACCATCACAGGCGCTCCTGTCTGTGATGCAGCGTCAAGGGTAACCGCAGCCATGGTCTCTGAGCTGATAGTCCATGCTGCTGCAAACGTCGTCTAACTGTTCGTACAGATGGTTGTTGTCTTGCAAACGTCTCCATCTGTTGACTCAGGGATCGAGACGTGGCTGCACGATCCGTTACAGCCATGCGGATAAGATGCCTGTCATGTCGACTGCTTATGATACGAGGGCGTTGGGATCCTGCACGGCGTTCCGTATTACCCTCTTGAACCCACCGATGCCATATTCTGCTAACAGTCATTGGATCTCGACCAACGCGAGCAGCAATGTCGCGATACGATAACCCGCAATCGCGATAGGCTACAATCCGACCTTTATCAAAGTCGGAAACGTGATGGTGCGCATTTCTCCTCCTTACATGAGGCATCACAACGACGTTTCACCAGGCAACGCCGGTCAACTGCTGTTTGTGTATGAGAAATCGGTTGGAAACTTTCCTCATGTCAGCACGTTGTAGGTGTCGCCACCGGCGCCAACCTTGTGTGAACTCTCTGAAAAGCTAATCATTTTCGTATCACAGCATCTTGTTCCTGTCGGTTAAATTTCGCGTCTGTAGCACGTCATCTTCGTGGTGTAGCAATTTTAATGGCCAGTAGTGTATCTGTGCTCTTTTTAACCAGCAACTCACCTCTCACTCCCGCAAGCTCCCCTGACGATAACTCGCTCACACCCATTGTTCCATCGCTGTAAGCCACTCATCCCCATACACCCTCGCTTGTCCTTTCTCACACAGTCAGTCAGCCGTACTCATTGCCGTTATCTGTTTGTGTCACTGTGTCACTGTCTTCCTGTCTCACAGCCATAGTTTCCTTCGTTCTGTTCTACTACTACTGGCTCCTCTCACTGTGAATGTCTCCGTCTTGCTACTACCTCATTGATTCCTTTCCACTGACGCTGTCATTTCGCTCTGTCATTATCTCTCTCTTCCTCGTTGTCATTGTCGAAGGCTCTGTCTCTTATCAATGGCTCTCACCAGCTTCCACACTCTCCCTGCTTCCTTCACTCTTTTCCAGGTACTGTTCTGTCATTGTCGACTACGTCCCACTACAAGTGCGTGCATCCGTTTCACTCACACTGCCATTGTCTCCTTCGCTCTTTCTATTTCACAACCACTGTATACTATATTCCAGTATTTTTTACGCTTCCATTTGTTTCCCCCTGGCACTGTCTCTCTCTCAGCATAAAAAACGCGAATATGTTCGCGTGCGAAAATTTTTGGGAAAATTTTTAAAAGTGTTAAGGAAGGTAGAAAGAGGGAGCTAGTATTCTACTTTTCAGTCAGTCCTTTAAACGGAGTTATATGGAAAGAACTTTATGCGTCAGTAAAATTTTGATAGTTTACTTATGTGAAACAGAAATAGTTCAGAATTAATTTTACAACTCAGACCGGACTTGAAGTGTACAAAAAATTTTCATGTTGCTCAGTACTACAACATGGGATTCCCAAAAACCTTCTGAGGGTAACATACACACTTTACAGATTATTTCACCATGCTACGTCACTTTATAAACACTGGATTGTAAGTGCGCATTTTACGTGTGCTACTTGGCTAACTTCAAACCTCTGTGTTTCAGTAATGGATAAATCTATCACGATAATTTTCAAGCTTGCTCCAGATCGAGATCTTAGGAATACAGTGCTCTGATAAGTGGTTGTGAATAGACAAGATGAGTTGCTGACGCAACTACTTAGATCTGAAGATGATCCACAGCGATCAAAACATTTAATCTAATTGAAAATATGAGATGGAACAATGAATGAGAATTATCTTAATCTTAGGAATACATTACCAAAATTTCAGACGTTTGTTGTGCGTAGCCGTCTTGGAATCTGCGGCTTGGTTTTGGTAGACCAAGAATCAAGTTTTTTCGGTTTTCTCTGGAACCGGCCATGAACGCAATGGTTCCCCCACAACGCCCCTCAAGATACACTGTAGATCACATCAAGTGAAAAAGGACCAACCGATGTACTCCGTTTGCGTAAAGTGGAAGATGTGTGTAATATTCGAAGTTTGACCCTGTGACGTAGAATAGTTACAATAAGACGATCCTTCCGCAGGGTCTACAAGAGGCTATCCAAAACACTTGGCTCTGTCTTTCTATCACCTATTGAATCCGAGGTGTAAGACCATATTTTATCCGCAAATCGTTCTACGGTTTCCATATTTCTCTTAGTTACCCCTTTTGTAACTAAATTTTTATGTTTGCTGGCAAATTGTTGAAGATGAGTGTTCCTGAGTAGTGGACCCCTTTTTGAACTAAAGTAAGTGCTTTTAAGTCTTTGTGCAGATCATTTTTGTTCCTGGTATTGTATATATGAACTGAGCTGTTTGTTGGGAAAAGAGATATATTATTTAGGACAAATTTCATTAAGGAGTAAATATACTGAGAGGCAGTAGTTAGTATACCCAGTTCTTTGAAGAGGTTCCTACAGGACGTCCGTGAATTTACTCCACAAATAATACGTATTACACGCTTTTGGACTCTGAAAACCTTTGTTTGACTTGAAGAGTTACCCCAAAATATTATACCACATGACATTATGAAATGAAAATAGGCAAAGTATGCAAGCTTTTTCATTTTTATGTCGCCTATGCCTGCTAACACTCGAATTGCAAATACAGATTTGTTAAGGCGTTTCTGCAGTTCTGTGGTGTGCTCCTCCCAACTGAATTTATTATCAAGTTGTAATCCCAGGAATTTAAGACTGTCAACCTCTTCTACTTGCTCTCCTTCATACTTTACGCATATGCTGAGTGGAAACCTCTTACAGGTTCTGAATTACATATAGAGAGTCTTTTCAAAGTTTAATGTCATTGTTACATATGAAGAAAAGCGTCGAACCCTATACAGAGTACTTTGGCACCTTCAACTTTATGTGATCCCACTCACAGTTCAACCTCTTCCCTCTTTGTTGACACTAGGGAACCATCTTCTACTTTACAGATATGAAGGTAAACATTGTTGGGCTTTTTCCATAATGTCATAACCACCTCTAACGTCATCGTTGTCGATGAAACGTTAAGCGCTAATCTCCCTTTCTTCGTACCTAATGCCGTAATACTTTAGCCTACCAAAACGGCTAGAAGCGACGGTAGACGGTACTAGTGTGGTGGCACATAGGGGTGACCAGTCTGTCCGTTGTGCTTATTTCGTCCCGCGCCTCATGTGGTTTAGAGGACCCAAGGAAGACGCAACTAAAGAACCTCAACGCCGCTCCCTTTGGGTACGAGTCGAGTGACTGAAGCACTGCGCCACTAATTTAGTGTCACGCATGCAGAATTAGGTGGAAGGAGATGGGCTGCTAAGTTACAGAGAATGAACTAAGTGTCTAATGGAGGCCAAGTGTGTGGGGTACCTGGAAGAAGTTGGACTGCTGAGCTGCAGAGAACGAGTTGGGTGTGAACCAGAGGCGAGCGGCGCACGCACCTGGTGGGAGCTCAGAGCAGGTCGTCGGTGGAGGCGTCGGCGCGCGTGGTCTTGGTGCCGTTGGCGGTGTGCGCGTGCAGCGGCCGCAGCTGCGCGTCGCCGCCGTTGGCGCCCGCCCCCGCCGCCGCGCCGTCAGCCCTCTGCCTCTGCCCCACGCTCCGCCCCCGCTGCGCCCCGCCGCCGCCGCCCGCCGGCCCGCAGTAGATCACCTTCCGGAACGCCTTCCGGAAGTTGTCCGACAGGAACGCGTACAGGATGGGGTTGACGCACGAGTTCATGTAGGCCAGCACGTGCGACACGATCTGCAGCATCACCTTCGCCGTCGTGATGTCGTACATCCCGACCGTCTTCAGCACCAGGATCACCTGCCGAGCACACGACACACCTCTGATAAACAAACATCACAACACCGGTACGGGGAGCAGGTTACATTTGTGAAGGAGCTACGTCACACTCATATCAGTCTTCTACAGAGTATGGGCAAACAAACGGTAATGCTTGAAGGTAATGTCTATCTGCGAGGGCATGCTCAAAACTGATGCTCTGACTTTTGTATCTGGAAACGTGTAAGACTTTTAAAGTAGAAAACTTTAGTAACACATTACATTTTTATTCGTCATGTCTATATGCACTACTGGCCATTAAAATTGCTACACCAAGAAGAAATGCAGATGATAAACGGGTATTCATTGGAAAAATATATTATACTAGAACGGACATGTGATTACATTTTCACGCAGTTTGGGTTCATAGATCCTGAGAAATCAGTACCCAGAACATACACCTCTGGCCGTAATATTGGCCTTGATACGCCTGGGCATTGAGTTAAACAGAGCTTGGATGGCGTGTACAGGTACAGCTGCCCATGCAGCTTCAACACGATACCACAGCTCATCAAGAGTACTGACTGGCGTATTGTGGCGAGCCAGTTTCTCGGCCGCCATTGACCAGACGTTTTCAATTGGTGAGCGATCTGGAGAATGTCCTGGCCAGGAAAGCAGTCGAACATTTTCTGTACCCAGAAAGGCCTGTACAGGACCTGCTACATGCGGTCGTGCATTATCCTGCTGAAATGTAGGGTTTTGCAGGGATCGAATGAAGGGTAGAGCCACGGGTCGCAACACATCTAAAATGTAACGTCCACTGTTCAAATTGCCGTTAATACGAACAAGAGGTGACCGAGACGTGTAACCAGTGGCACCCCATACCATCACGCCGGGTGATACGCCAGTATGGCGATGACGAATACACGCTTCCAATGTGCGTTCACCGCGATGACGACAAACACGGATGCGACCATCATGATGCTGTAAACAGAACCTGGATTCATGCGAAAAAATGACGTTTTGCCATTCGTGCACCCAGGTTCGTCGTTGAGTACACCATCACAGGCGCTCCTGTCTATGATGCAGCGTCAAGGGTAACCGCAGCCATGGTCTCCGAGCTGATAGTCCATGCTGCTGCAAACGTCGTCAAACTGTTCGTGCTGATGGTTGTTGTCTTGCAAACGTCCCCATCTGTTGACTCAGGGATCGAGACGTGGCTGCACGATCCGTTACAGCCATGCGGATAAGATGCCTGTCATGTCGACTGCTTATGATACGAGGGCGTTGGGATCCTGCACGGCGTTCCGTATTACCCTCTTGAACCCACGGATTCCATATTCTGCTAACAGTCAATGGATGTCGACCAACGCGAGCTGCAATGTCGCGATACGATAAACCGCAATCGCGATAGGCTACAATGCGACCTTTGCAAAGTCGGAAACGTGATGGTACGCATTTCTCCTCCATACACGATGCATCACAACAACGTTTCACCAGGCAACGCCGGTCAACTGCTGTTTGTGTATGAGAAATCTGTTGGAAACTTTCCTCATGTCAGCACGTTGTTTGTGTCGCCACCGGCGCCAGCCTTGTGTGAATGCTCTGAAAAGCTAATAATTTGCGTATCACAGCATTTCTTCCTGTCGGTTAAATTTCGCGTCTGTACCACGTCGTCTTCGTGGTGTAGCAATTTTAATGGCCAGTAGTGTATTTATTTCTCAAGACAGTGATCCCAACGAGAGATCAATTTGCTGATACCGTTTCTGCAGAAGGCTTGACTTTGTTCAGGGTCACTCCACCTCACCTCTGCTCGCATCACTTCATCACTATCAAGGTAAAGACCTCGAAGGTATTCTTTAAATTTTCGAAACAGATGAAAATTGGATGAGACCAAGTCGGGACTATGTGGAAGATAGATGACAGTGAACTCTAGGCGTCGGATTGTTGTAGATGTTGCAGCGGTCGTGTGTAGCCTGGCATTGTCATGCTGAAGGACTGGGTGCACCATGAGTGGACGAACTCTTCGGATTCGTGATTTCAGTTTTCGAGGATCGCTCACGCACCGCCATGTTGTTCGTTACAATTCGGAGCCCTCTAACGGCAGAGGGTTGCAACTTGCTGTAGCAAGGCGGAAAAGTCGACCGAGTAATACTCATAAGTTGTAATGCCTCAGCCGATATAAAAAATTCGGAGACATTACTTTTCAACTCGACCTCCTATGTATGTGCAAAATGACGAAGCATAAATGTCTACAGCAGAAAAAAGAGGCTGGAGATCCATGCATGTCTACTGGAAAGACAGTTTCCACCTATTGGAAAATCAAAGTGAGCTTTAGACGAAAGAGAAGCAGCTGTTTCAGTATTAAAAGCTGAGATGGCAAACCATTACTAAAAACAGAAGGGAAGGCTGAAAGATGGAAGGAATATATGGAAGGCCTGTACAAGGGAAATGAACCTGAAAACAGTATTGTACTATGGGGAGGATAACCAGGTAGAGATGAGACATTTGATGGTGCGAGAAGAATTTCACAGCGAACAGAAAGATCTAATTCGAGTCAAGGCCCTACAGTAGACGACATTACCTCCGAATTATTGAGGTCCATGACAAAACTATTTACCCGATGCAGTAGATCGGTGAACAGACGAAATACAATCAAAGAAAAGGTAATAATTACCATTCCAAAAAAGGCAAGTGCTGACGAGTGTGAATCTTACGGAACTATCAGTTTAATACACTGAGGCGACATATGTCTTGGTATACCTCCTAATATCGTGTCGGACCTACTTTTGCTGGGCGTTGTGCAGCAACGCGACGTGGCGTGGACTCAACGAGTCGTTCGAAGTCCCCTGAAGAAATATTGAGGCATGCTGCTTCTACAGCCATAACTGCGCAACTGTTTCCGGTGCAGAATTTTGTGCACGAACTGACTCTTGATTATGTCGCATAGGCCGCGCGGGGTCGGGGTAGCCGCGCGGTCATGGGCATCTTGCCACAGTTCGCGCGGATCCCCCCGGAGATCTGAGTCCTCCCCCGGACATGGGTGTATGCGTTCTCCTTAGAGTAAGTTAGTTTAGGTTAGATTAAATAGTTTGTAAGACTAGGGACCGACGTCCTCAGCAGTTTGGTCCCATAGGAACTTACCACAAATTTTCAAATTTCGTATGTCGCATAAATGTTCGACGGCTGGTCAAACCATTCGCTCGAATTGTCCAGAATGTTCTTCAAATTAATCTTGAACAATTGTGGCCCGGTAACATGGCGCATTGTCGTTCATAAAAATTCCGTCGTTGTTTGGGAAAATCAAATCCATGAATGGATGCAAATGGGCTCCAAGTTCCAGAACATTTCCAGCCGATGGTAGGTACAGTTGGACCAGAGGACTCAGTCCATTCCGTGCACACACAGCCCACAACACGGTGGAACCACCACCAGCAGGCACAGTGCCTTGTTGACAACTTGCGTCCATTGCTGCGTGGGGTGTGCGACACACGTGGTGAACGCGGAGTCTTACGCGACGGCATACGTGAATAAAACGTTCTCGGTTTTCCAGCCGCGTCAATTCGAATAAAATCCTCGAGCTTTCGATGACCATGCATTACTAAAGACACACAAGGGAAGTGTTCCTCTGAGGCCCATTGTTAGTGCAATCAGTTCGCCCACCTACAGACTTTCAAAACATCTGGAAGGTTTATTAGCACCAAAATTGGGACATTGTGAAAACCATGCTGTCAACTCGCAGAAATTTGTTGAGATACTCAAAAGAATGAAGTTAGGCTAAAAGGTCCTAATGGTTAGCCTGGACGTTTTTACTAGGGTGCCAATACAAGATACGCTGGATCTTTTGGCCCAACATTTTCCAGCTTGAATCATTAAGTTGTTCAGTCACGTCCTAACGACAACGTACTTTTTGAACTGCGGTGAATATTATGAGATGACGGACGGCACAGCTATGGGATCACCACCGTCTCCAGCAGTCACTAATTTCTTCATGGAGAACTTTGAGGAGCAGGCTCCGCAAACTGTGACATTACGGCCGTCTTGCTTTCTACGATACGTTGATGACGCCTTCCTGATATGGCCTCATGGTGAAGATACACTACAGCAGTTCGTCGATCCCATGAATGGTATCCATCCCAACATTAAATTTACTGTCGAGATGGACAAACTCGGAAAGCTACTATTCTTGGATGTTTTGGTTGACCGGAAGACAGGAGGCCAGCTTGGCCATTCAGTGTACCGGAAACCAACACACACTGATCGGTACTTGAACGCCAATACTTTCCACCACCCTGTACACAAGAAAGCGGTCCTGAACACGTTCGTTCGTAGAGCCAAGATTGTCTCTGACGACGACCACCTACAGTCTGAATTGCAGAACTTAAAACGTCTTTTCGGGGAAAATGGATACAGCAAAAGAGACATCGCAAACGCTTTCAAGGGCAACCGACGGAAGACACCAGGTGAATCAGTAGAAGAGACCAAACGGACTGCATTCTTGCCATACGTTGGAGAAACTTACAGCAAGTTAGGACGTCTACTGCAGAAACATGGGCTAAGACCAGTGTTCCGGCCCGCCCCCAAGTTACGAGATATGTTGCGCCCTGTTATAGACGACATTGCTCTTCGAGTGTCCGGCGTGTATAGTGAACCCTGTGAATGTGGCAGCATGTATATCGGATAAACAATTCGTACGAGTGCGGAGCGTTGTACTGAGCACAAGCGCCATATAAAACAAAGGGAGATTGACAAGTCGGCCATAGCGGAGCATTGCCTAGAAAACGGACATAAAATACAGTTCGAAAATACAAAAGTGTTGGCTCATGCATCTACATATTGGGACTCCGTTATAAAGGAAGCGGCCGAGATTCGTTTAACAACAGTTTCAACAGAGACCAGGGGTACACGCCCAGCAGGGCATGGGGGCAGGCGTTGGGCATCGAAAGAAAGCAAAGACAGATGCGTGACGCGAGAGTGGCAGTTTCAAACGTGGCGCCTGCCCTGGCGCCACCTGACGTCACCGGTGCTGCCACGGGCAATAGCTCCGCTAACTGCCCGGGTCGACGGCAATAGCTCCGCTAACTGCCCGGGTCGACGGCAATAGCTCCGCTAACTGCCCGGGTCGACTTACGCGCGCGCTCCACGGTGGGTCTATCTGATGGGCTGCTGATGATGTCATCATGCCTATACAAGCGAGAAACCGTAGCAGCCCCTGCAGTCAGTGAACTCCTGACGACGATGGCGGAGACGGTCATCGAAAGCTCGAGGATTTTATTCGAGTTGACGCGGCCTGAAAACGGAGAACGTTTTATTGATACGTGGTGAACCCCACTATCAGCTCTTACTAACTGATCAGGTTATGGTTTTCCAGTCGTATAGGAGCAACCAACAGGCTCACGAGCCAAAGAGAGGCACTACAGGCAGTGTAGAGTAGTTAGCAAAGGCACTCGCGTCGGAAGTCTGTTGCCATAGCCGAAGTGTCCTAAAGGATACGTTAGTCGATGTCCAACATTGATTTCTTCGGTTATTTCACGCAGTATTGCTTATCTGTTAGCACTGACAACTGTACACAAACACCGCCGCTCTCAGAGGTTATGTACAGGCCGTCGGCCACTGCGTTTCCCATCGTGAGAGGTAAAGCCTGAAATCTGGCATTCTCCGCGTACTGTTGACACTGTGGATCCCGAAATAATGAATTCCCTAACGATTTCCGAAAAGGAATGTCCCCTGCGCCCAGCTCCAACTACCAGTCCGCGTTGAGTCCGTCACTTTCCGTCATTCAGCCATAATCGCTCCTGAGTACAAATGACAGCTTCAGCAATGCACTGCCCCTATACGCCTCGTATATGCGATACTATCGCCATCCGTATATGCGCATTTCGCTAGCGCATGACTTTTATCACCTCAGTGTAAGTCATGCCGAAAACAGTAATATGAGTTACTTACAGAAGAACTAGAGAACTAGTAGACGTCGAACTCGAGGAAGTTTAGTTTGGGTTCCACAGAAATAGAGGAACACGTCTGGCAAAACTGACCTAGCGTTTTATTTTAGAAGATGCATTGAAGAAAGCAAACCCTCGTTGGCAGCATTAATAATGGTTCAAATGGCTCTGAGCACCATGGGACTCAACATCTGTGGTCATAAGTCCCCTAGAACTTAGAACTACTTAAACCTAACTAACCTAAGGACATCACACACATCCATGCCCGAGGCAGGATTCGAACCTGCGACCGTAGCGGTCACGCGGTTCCAGACTGAAGCGCCTTTAACCGCACGGCCACACCGGCCGGCGCAGCATTAATAGATTTAGAGAATGCTTTCGACAGTCTCTACTGGACTACACTATTTGAAATCCATAAGGTAGCATGGATAAAATATAGCAAGTGAAAACTTATTCATAACTTATGTAGTAACAAGTCCGCAGTTATAAGAGTCTAAGCACGTTCAAGGAAAACAGAAGTCGAAAACCGAATAAGACACGGTTGCAGCTGATCCTCGATTAATTCAATATGTAGACAATGGGCAACGTGTAAAAGAAATCAAGGAGAAATTTGAAAAGGAAATTAAAATTCAGGGTGAAGAAATTAAAACTTTGAGGTACGCTGATGACATTATAATTCCGTGGGAGACGGAAGAACACTTGTAACAGCAGCTTAAGAACATTGTTAGTGTTTTGAAAGGGGGATATACGATGAAAAACAATAAAAGTAAAACAAGGGTAGTTGAATACAGAAAGACAATAAAAGTAAAACAAGGGTGGTAGAATACAGACAGATTTTATCAGGCGATGGTGAAGAAGTTAGATTAGGTAATGAGACACCAAAATTAGCCGATGAGTTTTGCTTTCTGAGTAACAAAATAACTGACGGTGATCCACGTAGGGAGGATGTGAGGTGTAGACAGGCAATGGCAAGAAAGGCGTTTCTGATGAAGAGAAATTTGTTAACATAGGTTTTAAATTTAAGTTATAGGAAGTCTTTTTCGTTAGGTATTTTTTCAGAAGTATAGCCTTTTATGGATGTGAGACGTGGACGAAATGCAATTCAGACAAGAAGAGAATGAAAGTTTTTAAATGCCGAAGATTAGGTGGGTAGATTGAATACCTAACGAGGGAGTACTGTTTCGCACTGCTTGAAAAGAAGTTTATGGTGCAATCTGTCTAAAAGAAGGGGTCGGGTGATAGAACACATCCTGAGACATCAAGGACTCGTCAATTCGCAAATGTGAAGAGCTGTTCGAGATAAAAGTTGTGAACGAAGACCACATTTGTCAGGTTGCTTTGGGTTCATGTGGCAGTAGTTATGCGGAGATGAAGAGGCTTGCATGTGGTATAATAGCGTGGAGAGGTGCATCAAATCAGTCTTTACACAGCAGACCACAAGCAACAAAATGTATTTCTTCAGATCTTAGATACTGTACTTTCAATAGTCTTGTAATTTACGTGTTTCAGCATTTCTGAAAATTTAAAGTGTGTGGGTGTGAAACAGTGGTCGAATGTCATTTTGGGAAATAAATCATTATTAATGAACTGCAAAGGCATTTTAAAACGGTATCTATGAAAGCTGGTATTTGACTTCTAAAGGAATAGATTAATTAAGAGAGTTGGAAGCGATACTTTGTATCAACAGTATTCATTTCGTTCGACAATGGTGAAATGCCGAAACACACAAGGAGGAAATAAAATAACAAATTTTTTGGTCAAGACTACGAGTTTCATTATAGGTGCAGAACATGACCATCGCTTCTCAATGCATTTTCGCAAGAAGTGTCCAATGAAATATATATAGGTTTCGAGTAAAATGAAAAACAAGGAAGAAAGAAATTCTTATGGCTATTGACGCTTTATATGATTTTTGGCCAGAATATTACAAGACTTTTGAAAGTACAGCAGGTCAGGTATTGAAGTGTGGATACATGAACGCAAAACAGATAATCTGTATTGACAGGTGTGGTCCACTTGGCGGCGCAGTTACGACAGTGTGGAAAACATCAAGTTATGAATTAAGTGGTGTGTTTACAGGAAGACTGTTAGACGCAGAGAAAAAACAAGCAAGATACAGAAGTGGGGACGTATTAAAGTAGCAATGATCTCAATACCTGTTCTTTAGGTAATTTCATACATGACTGATTCGTTCACTAGAAAAATACTGCCGTTATCTTTGGAGGTACTTGACCATAGATGTTACAAATACTGTTATACGAGCTACTTAATCTCTGACATAGGCCTGTAATCAGCCAACTACACTGAACGTAAGTTATCATACTGTAAACTGAATATGTTCTATTAGGTAAATTTAAAATTCTGTGCTGTAATACCTTGTAAATTCCACAGTATCTGACGATGCTCTTCTTAAATCGAGCGAAACAGGCTGATAAAAAATATTCATTGCAATTGTGGTTGTCTTACAAACTCAGCTTACGATATTTATCAGGTTACTCTATGGAATTCTGATGTTTGAATATATCCATTTGATCATCAATCTGACACTTGTATCATGTGTATTAATTAACGATTGAAGTGTGTGGAATACAGTTAGGGGACAAAAATACCACGAAAAGAAAACAGAGGGAGAAGAAAAATCGACTGTACCGTCGCGATTAATCCAAAGTCCTTCATCACCATCAGCTTATTTCTTGGCCCACCAGGATGTATTAGTGTGCAATGCCCTGTGCCAATACCACTAATAAATTATACAGACTTAAGCAAACAGCGTCCGTGTCGCAAGAGAAAACAACTACTTTCTCTTTAGTTTCGATAAGGTACACCATTATACACATGCAAAGAGCCTGCATATTGTAAGCGACAAGATGAAAGCTGCCTGATGTCTCATCTAGCCACCACGACAATGTCGTGAGGGAAAAAAAGCACTTAATGGCAACCTTTTGGGGGCAAGACCGCAAGGGAACTTCGAGGGCATTGTGATGTCAACCACTTAATTTTCACAAAGCCTTGCAAGGGAAAACAAAGAATCGCCGTCTATTATGAAGCACAGACTATTAGAAGGCTTCCCATGCTTGTCTTGAGGCACGCTTAATTTCTTATTAGCGCACGGAGAGAGCGTTTACCTTAGTGTGACTAATTTCGTAGCGTCAGATTCCTAACCGCGACAAGAATATCAGTGTGTCGCACCTGTGATTCATCACGTCGCTCGTCGCAGGCCGTAGCGCTTGTTTGCCTTCGTCTTTCGGGTGACCCATCAGTCACGCCAGTGTAAGCTTCCAGAAATTGAGCGCTCGGCTCCGTCCACAGCTGCGAGGCTCTCCCTCTGTCCGCAGCTGACGCTGACGTCGGGACTAGCGGACACGTCACTGTTTGCGACATACAGGAGACGAACAACAGTTTACATGTTCTCGAAATTTTCGTAACACACGAGCCCCTCCCAGAAAACGAAATCTCTTGCACCTGATCCCAGTTTAAGACAGGTAAGCTTTGCCTCTGTAAATTACTCCCTGAGAGCGTCTACTTTTCATATAAATTTACATTACTACACTTGTCTAAACAGATATCCGTATTATATTTTCATAAATCAGCTACTGTTTCGAACACGTCCTTTGCTCTATTGTACCAAAATAATATCTTCTGATATTGTTGCGGTCTTCCGTCCAGAGACTGGTTTGATGCAACTCTCCATGCTACTCTGTCCTGTGCAAGCCTCTTCATCTCCAAATGACTACTGCCATCTATATTCTTCTGAATCTGCTTAGTGTATTCATCTCTTGGTCTCCCTCTACGATTTATACCCTCCACTCTTCCCTCTAATACTAAACTGGTGATCCCTTGATGCCTCAGAACGTGTCCGACCAACCGATTCCTTCTTCTAGTCAAGTTATTCCACAAATTCCTCTTCTTCCCAATCTTATTCAATACCTCCTCATTAGTCACGTGATCTACCAAACTAATCTTCAGCATTCTTCTGTAGTACCACATTTCGAAAGCTTCTATTCGTTTCTTGTCTAAACTAGTTATAGTTGATGCTTCACATCCACACATGGCTGCACTCTATACAAATACTTTCAGAAAGGACTTCCTGACACTTAAATCTACACTCGATGTTAGCAAATTTCTCTTCTTCAGAAACTCTTTCCTTGCCATAGTCAGTACATTATATATGGTCTCTACTTCGACCATCATCAGTTATTTTGCTTCCCAAATAGCAAAACTCATCTACTACTTTACTAGTCTCATTTCCTAATATAACTCTCTCAGCATTATCTGAAATAAATCGACTACATTCCATTATCCTCACTTTGCTGTTGTTGGTGTTGATCTTATATCGTCTTTTTAACACACTGTCCATTCCATTCAAATGGTCTTCCTGGTCCTTTGCTGTGTGTAACAGGATTACAATGTCGTCGCCAAACTTCGAAGTTTTTATTTCTTCTCCATAGATTTTAATTCCTACACTAACATTTTCTTTTGTTTCCTTTACTGCTTGCTCAATATGCAGGTTGAATAACATCGGGGAGAGGCTACAACCCTGTCTCACTCCCTTCCCAACCACTGCTTCCCTTTTATGTCCCTTGACTCTTATAACTGCCATCTGGTTTCTGTACAAATTGTAAACAGCCTTTCGCTCCCTGTATTTTACCCCTGTCACTTTCAGAATTTGGAAGAGAGTATTCCGGTCAACATTGTCAAAAGTTTTCTCTAATTTTACAAATGATAGAAACGTGGGTTTGCCTTTCATTAACCTCGTTTCTATGAGAAGTTGTAGGGTCAGTATTGCCTCGCGTGTTCCAACATTTCTACGGAATCCAAACTGATCTTCCTCGAGGTCGGCTTTTACCAGTTTCTCCATTCGTCTGTAAAGAATTCTTGGTAGTATTTTGCAGCCGTGGCTTATTAAACTGATAGTTCGGTAATTTTCACACCTGTCGGCACCTGCTTTCTTTGGGACTGGGATTATTATATTCTTTTTGAAGCCCGAGGGTATTTTGTCTGCCTCATACATCTTGCTCACCAGATGGAAGAGTTTTGCCATGGCTGGCTCTCCCAAGACTACTAGTAGTTCTAGTGGAATGTTGTCTACTCCCGGGGAATTGTTTCGAGTTAGGTCCTTCAGTGCTCTGTAAAATTTTTCAACCAGTATCGTATTTCCCATTTCATCTTCATATACGTCCTCTTCCATTTCCATAAAATTGCCCTCAAGTACATCCCCCTGTATGGACCCTCTTTCGAACTTTCTGCTTTCCCTTCTTTGCTTAGGGTTGGTTTTTCATCAGACCTCTTGATATTCATATGGGTGGTTTTCTTTTCTCCAAAGCTCTCTTTAATTTTCCTGTAGGCAGTATCTATCTTACCCCTAGTGATACATGCTTCTACATCCTTACATTTGTTTTCTAGCCATTCCTGCTTAGCCATTTTGCACTTCCTGTCAACCTCGTTTTGAGACGTTTGTATTACTTTTCGCGTGCTGCATTTGCTGCATTTTTATATATTGTTCTTTATTCAATTAAATTCAATATCTTTTGTGTCACCCATGGATTCCCTCTAGCCCTCGTGCCCGTCGTTTTACCTACTCCGTCTTCTGATGCCTTCACTACTTTATCTCCCAAAGCTACCCATTCTTCTTCTACTGTATCTCTTTCCCCGGTTATTGTCAATTATTCTATAATGCTGTCTCTGAAACTCTCTACTGCCTCTGGTTCTTTCCGTTTATCCAGATCCCAACTCCTTAAACTCCTACCTTTTTGCGGTTTCTTCTGTTTCAGTCTACAGTTCATAATCAAAGGATTGTGGTCAGAGTCCTCATCTGGCCCTGGAAATTTCTTACAATTTAAAACATGGTTCCTAAGTCTCTGTCTTACCATTATATAATCTATCTGAAACTTTCCAGTGTCTCCAGACCTGTTCCACGTATACAACTTTCTTTCATGATTCTTAAACCAAGTGTCAGGTTCGTTTAAGTTATGCTCTGTGCAGAAGTATACCAGGCGGCTTCCTCTTTCATTCCTTACCCACAGACTATATTAACCTACTACTTTTCCTCTTCTTCCTGTTCCTATTATCGAATTCCAGACCCGCAATAACTATTAATTTTGATCTTCCTTAACTATCTGAACAATTTCTTTTATCGCATCATACATTTCTTCAATCTCTTCATCATCTGCGGAGCTTGTTGCCATATAAATATGTGCTACAGCGGTAGGCGTGAGCTTTGTGTCTATCTTGGCTACAATAATGCGTTAACTGTGTTGTTTGTAGTAGTTTATCAGCGTTCCTATTTTTTATTTATTATTAAAAATACTCCAGCATTACCCTTACCTGATTTTGTATGTATAATCCCGTATCCACCAGACCAGGAATCTTGTTCCTCCTGCTACCGAACTTCACTAATTTGCACTGTATCTAACTTTAACCTATCCATTTCCGTTTTCAAATTTTGTAACCTAAGGAATCTGACATTCCACGCTCCGATCCGTAGAACAATACTTTTGTTTCTGCTGATAAAGACATCTTCCTGAGTAGTCCCTGCTAGGAGATCCGAATCGGGCTCAAGACGCCTTCATTATTTAACCGTACAATAAAGCTGCATGTCCTCGGGAAAAATTACGGCTGTAGTTTCCCCTTGCTTTCAGCCGTTCGCAGTATCATCACAGCAAGGCCCTTTTGGTTAGTGTTACAAGGCCAGATCAGTCAGTCATCCAGACTGTTGTCCCTGAAGCTACTGGAAAGGCTGCTGCCCCTCTTTAGGAATCACACGTTTGTCTGGCCCCTCAACAGGTACCCCTTCGTTGTGGTTGCACCTGCGGTACAGCTATATGTATCACTGACGAGTGAGATGATAGGTAGTTCAACATTGTAGGAGTTTATGATAACAAATTCAGACCAAATGAGACACACAGAATCTGGTGCCCAAATAGCACACATTGTAGCCTCTCTGGCGCCAATCCGTGTGTGTATCCTCGCTTGCAAATGATCATAAAGGCGGGGAATGACATTCTGCTGTAGAATTCCCCAAGCATCTCGAGCCTTTGGTTGCAATTCGATGCTGGTTGTTACAGAGCCTGTAGAGCGAGTAAGTTATGGCTGCGACGTGTCCCACATAAGTTCAATGGGCGAGAGATCTGGAGATCGTGCTGGCCAGGTCAAGCGGTGTACAACACGAGGAGCACCTTGCATCGCGGCAGCCGTATGTGGACGTGCATTGTCCTGCTGGAAAAGCGCATCACCTTCCTGTCGAAGAAATGGCAATAGCACGGGGATAGCAACTTGTGCAATGTTGTGAGCACTGGTTACTTTACCATGCAGAAACATTAAATGTGACCGCGAGTTGTAAATTATGCCTAACCCATCCCCTTCTCCCACTTTATGACGCTTGAAGTGGGACGTGTGTGTCTTGCACGAATACACTTCAGAATAGACCTCTTACTGGATCTACGCCGTACACGTGTACGTCCATCACTCGCATACAGACAGAACCCACTCTCATCACTGTAGACGACAGAGTGCCATTCCAGTCTCCATTCAACTCTTTCACACCACCAGGGGAGTCATGATGTCGTGGTGTCAGTAGTAGCCCAGCCAGAGGTACACGTGACCTTAACCCTGCTGCTATTAGACGGTTCCCGATGGTCCCTGATGACACAGCAGGTGCAACATCTGGCCAGATTTCGCCCCTGGATGATGATCGGTCGGCCACCTCTACTCCCACAATGCGTCGATCTTGACGTGCGTCTGCACTACGCAGACGTCCAGGAACTGGTCTTCAGGTGTGGGAATGTTCCTCAGACAACTGCTCAAAGCACCGACACAGCGCCGATACAATGTGCCAATCATGTGCAGCAATCCGTCGATGTGTTCATTCGGCTTGCCGCAGGTCCACAATGTGACCCTGTTCAAATGGCTGAAGCTGTTCGACGAGAGTATGTACTTATCGTTGAGGGTTTTTTGTGCCATAGAATGAATGTTGCAAACACTGTTCATCTCTAAGCTCAGCACCGTTACTGCCCGCAGTTCCAAAAGATTCACAGCGTGGCATCCTGAGCGGCATCTGATCGCCGGTGACTGTGGCCAAGGCATTACTAACAGTACAACCCCTTAGTACGCACATATTGCAATGTCATGAACATACTACTTAATGGCCCTGCATTCTTTTCTGGCAGCGTAGATACAAGGTCTGCAAACAACAAACCAGCAGCGACATCATAAATAAAAAATATTCTCACATTATCTGCGCTAACGTAAGTAGCTCTATTTACACAACTAAAAATCGGTAAGCTCTACTCACGGCTCCAAGTGCGATAGTAATTTTTTAACTATACATGTAGTTAACAGCACACCTGCGGAATCCTACTCAATGTACAGTCACTTTCAATTGAAAACGAATCTTCTCTAGAGTATTGTTCCTCTTGATTATCAAGTAGGGATGGCAACAGAGATTGAACAAAATCAGAGATGTGTTGCTAGAATCATAAAAGGTCAGCATAGCCCATATGAAACTGTAACAGAGATACTCAGGTAACTAAAAGGTGAATCACTAAAAGAAAGGTGACATAGTTCTTTCGAAAGCCTATTGGGTGAATTTGGGGAACCTGTACTGGAGGAACACTGCGGGAACTTTCTACCGTCGTCATCGTGTACCTCACACAGGTATCATGGGAATAAATAATTATTTTGCATTGCTCAGTGGGCGCTTGTGGAACAGGACAGAAGATCGCATGTTCTGCTAGGACAAAAGGTGTGCAGCGCAATCTACAGTAACTTGCGGAGAATGTAATATGTACATGTAGTAACCGATACGAATCACAACTGGAAACGATTACTGTAAAATTATGTTTAAGAAACCGACAATCTTAATTGACGATTGAGCGGAAACAGTCCTTCTTTCTTTCTTTCTGAGATGGGCTGGTTTGTAAAGCCGTTGTTTCTTCTCTAAAGATATCTATTATGTCTGGAACTGTCTGTTTCTCTACTATTTTCACGTCTGCGCTGTCGTAGTGCACTTGGTCACATTGTCCATTCTGAATGGCGACAATAATAACACTAATGATAATAATAACAATAATAACAATAATAACATTACGATGCTCTAACATAAAAATCGGCTATCTGGCATTTGCACATGACATGGTAATACTGGCAGAAGACAAACTACCAAGATACAAGCGGACCACTGAAAAGACAGATTTAAAATATTATTTGAAAATATATAACTAAGATATAGAACAAAACAGACCCTACACAAATATATCTTACCAATTATAAGTAACACAAGGCCGAAATTTAAGTACTTAAGGCAATGGATAACACCAATATGGATACTAGCTGCCGCAGTAATGGAAAGAGCAAGAAAAGTATTTGAAACTGTGTACTATTTAGGCCAAAATTTTTATAACAAAATATCAATTTTAATCAATACAACACTCAGGCACTACGGTTCAGTGATGAAACCAAAATATTTGAATGCCGTCGAATTTTTCCTGTTAAATAAACTTAGAGAATTTGGAAATAAAAAGAAAGAAATTATGAGGACGATTCTAGAGAGCCAGAAAGAATTAGAAATTACAATAAAATAAGGAACTATAGGGGAGAAATATAAGAAAACTGAAAAACTTAGAATATCCTTAAGAAAAACAGAGGGTCTAGAGCTACGTCAAACACGTAGCAGCAAAGGGAGTCGTTATGGAACCCTAGAATACACGGAAAGCAGAAGCGCCAAATTAACAGGCCGAAAGATGCAAAGGAGGATATGGCAGAAATGAACACTGACTTTTTGTAGTAAACAACAGAATACTGCTTAGAAATACAGAGAGCCGGAGTTCAAATGCAATAGAAGACGTTAGAAACTACCTGGTCGCAAAAGAGAAAAGGTCTTTCGATGGGAAAACACTGACGACTGGTTTCGTGCCCACTGCTTTGAAGCCTGATGCACAGATATCGTGAGAAAGTGACAGCCAAGGGTCATTAAACATATCTCACTCCCGTGGCTTTGCGCCAAGTGGGAAGTGCCACTGCTACTGTCTTAGCAAAGGTGTCCTTCAACATGTCAATACTAACACCGATGGAGCGCCAAAGGTAATAAATTACACTGAATGTCAGTGCGACCAGAGACATTACACCACAAACGATCAACAACATTGTCAGGATAGACACATGAAAAGAGATAGCACAAGAGATGAGCACGTCTTGACGTTATCGGTATTTACTCGTGCAACAGACATAACAGTGAGTGACTACGCGCCATGCGATTCTTCAACAAGCGTAACGTTGCGATAAGCATTCTAGGTTCTCACACAGGACGGGCGATTAGCGTAGTATTTGGCGTCAAGGACTAACCACCTATTTTAGATAATATGAAAAGTGAGATCTACGCAGGATCAGTCTACTTCAAGAAACAGTGGGAGGTTGGGCTATATTCCGGCAGTACGTAGCTGTGCACAAGTATCCAGTACGTATAATGTTTCTCCGAAGAAAAGGCGAGTGCTGAAATGGATCCTTTCAACAGGCCACAGTCGATTTCTTTATGCTGTTTTGCCAAATCCTAATTAGTGCTCTGTGTCCAATGATCTTATCTTCAATATGACATTAAACCCTAACCTCTTACCCCTTTTTTCTTTTGCTGCTAGTTCTTTAATGTCCTCCAGTTTTTTGCTAGTTAGCGTCGATCAACACAGGACAACTTCCAAAATAGGTGACTACGTGAGGTGTTGTGGTTAAATCATTGGACTCATATTTGGAAAAAAGCAGTGTTCAAATCTCATGTGGACCATTCTCATTTAGATATATGAGCTGGATAGGATACCGACACTCTTCCACTGACAATGCCGTGGCTATCATCCTAATGCCGGCTTCCTACAACAGTACTTCTCCCTCTATATCCTACGTTTTTCACGTTTTTAAAACACAGATAATGCTCCACCTCTATCCAGTTCACTGTCTAAGTAACTTTAAATTCTCCTCTTCCGTTGTCAAAGTAGTTCTAAACGGAATGTGGTAGTAATACTTCAGCATCGTCAAAGATTATACACATACAAAAAAAAGTTTTTCATCACCTCGGTTCCTAGAACTGAAGACAGACGTTGACTGTGGATATTGTATCACAGACACAGTCCCTTTGACTGTTCAGAGAAGTGACTAAAAAAAATGGTTCAAATGGCTCTGAGCACTATGGGACTCAACTTCTGAGGTCATTAGTTCCCTAGAACTTAGAACTAGTTAAACCTAACTAACCTAAGGACATCACACACATCCATTCCCGAGGTAGGATTCGAACCTGCGACCGTAGCGGTCTCGCTGTTCCAGACTGCAGCGCCTAGAACCGCACGGCCACTACGACCGGCAGATGTGGCTAAACCCACCCAAAGTTGTAAACAATAATGTATGAGCAGCACCTATTAGACGGAGGGGGTCCGATAGCCGATCAGTTCCAGTCATTCCACCATGAAGGAGGTACAAGGCTCGTGTTGTCTGTAGTTCAACCATGCCTACACGGTCAATACCGCAGTTCGATCGCGTCCGCATTTTTACTTTGTGCCAGGAAGGGCTCCCAACAAGAGAAGTGGCCAGGCGTCTCGGAGTGAACCAAAGCGACGTTGTTCGGACGTGGAGGAGATACAGAGAGACAGGAACTGTCGATGGCATGCCTCGCTCAGGCCGCCCAAGGGCTACTACTGCAGTGGATGAACGCTACCTACGGATTATGGCTCAGAGGAGCCCTGGCAGCAACGCCAGCATGTTGAATAATGCTTTTCGTGCAGCCACAGGACGTGGTGTTACGACTCAAACTGTGCGCAATAGGCTGCATGATGCTCAACTTCACTCTTGGCGTCCATGGCGAGGTCCATGCAGCGTGGTACAGCTGGGCCCAACAACATTCCGAATGGACCGCTCAGTATTGGCATCACGTTCTCTTCACCGATGAGTGTCGCATATGCCTTCAACCAGAGAATCGCCGGAGGAGGCAACACGATCAGGCTGAACGCCTTAGACGCACTGTCCAGCGAGAGCAGCAAGGTGGAGGTTCCCTGCTGTTTTGGGGTGTCATTATGTGGGGGCGACGTACGCCGCTGGTGATCATGGAAGGCGCTGTAACGGCTGTACGAAACGTGAATGTCATCAAAAATGTGTTTGAAATCGTATGGGACTGCTAAGGTCATCATTCCCTAAGCTTACACACTACTTAACCTAAATTATCCTAAGGACAAACACACACACACCCATGCCCGAGAGAGGACTCGAATCTCCGCCGGGACCAGCCGTGAATGTCATCCTCCGAACGATAGTGCAACCATATCGGCAGCATATTGGCTAGGCATTCGTCTTCATGGACGACAATCCGCGCCCCCAATCGTACACATCTTGTGTATTCCATCAGGAGAACGACATCGCTCGACTATTGTGGCCAGCATGTTCTCCAGACATGAGCTCTATCGAGCATGCCTGGGATAGATTGAAAAGGGCCGTTTAAGGACGACGTGACCCACCAACCACTCTGAGGGATCTACGCCGAATCGCCGTTGAGGAGTGGGACAATCTGGATCAACTGCGCCTTGATGAACTTGTGGATAGTATGCCACGACAAATACAGGCATGCATCAATGCAGGAGGACGTGCTACTGGGTATTAGAGGTACTGGCATTTGCAGCAATCTGGGCGACCACCTCTGAAGGCCTCGCTGTATGGTGGTACAACATGCAATATGTGGTTTCTATGAGCAATAAAAAGGGCCGAAATGACGTTTATGTTGATCTCTATTTCAATTTTCTGTACAGGTCTCAGAATTCTCGGAACCGAGGTGATGCAAACATTTGTTTTTTGATGTGTATGTATACGGTTAGGTGGCAGAAATCGTGGGATAGCGATATGCATGCATACAGGTGGCGGTGGCATCGCGTACAGAAGGTATAAAAGGGCAGTGCTCCGGAGCTGTCATTGCACCCAGGTGATTCAAGTGAAGAGATGTCCCACGTGATTATGCCAGCACGACGGAAATTAACATTCTTTGAACGGGGAATGATAGTTGGAGCTAGAAGCATGGGACGTTCCCTTTCGGAAATCGTTAATTCAATATTTCATGGTCTACAGTGTCAACTGCGTGCCGATAACACCAAATTTCAGGCATTACTTCTCACTACGGACAACGCAGTGGTCGACGGCCTTCACTTAAGAATCGAGAGCAGCAGCGTTTGCATAGAGTTATCAGTGCTAACCGACAAGCAACACTGCGTGAAATAACCCCTGGAACGTATGAGAAACGTATCCGTTAGGACAGTGCAGCGAAATTTCGCGTTAATGGACTATGGCAGCAGACTATCGACGCGGGTGCCTTTGCTAACAGTACCACAGCGCCTGCAGAGCTTCTCCTGGGCTCGTGACCATATCGGCTGGACCCTAGACGACTGGAAAGCCGTGGCCTGGACTCCCGATTTCAGATGGTAAGAAATGATGGTAGGGTTGTTGGGCAGACCCCAAGAAACCATGGATCCAAGTTGTCAACAAGGCATTATGCGAGCCGGTAGTGGTTCCATAATGGTGTGGGCAATGTTTACATGTAATGGACTGGGTCCTCTGGTCCAACTGAACCGATCAATGACTGGAAATGGCTGTGTTCGGCTACTTGGAGACGATCTGCAGCCATTCATGGACTTCATGCTCCTAAACATCGATGGAACATTTATGGATGACAACGTGCAATGTAATGAGGCCGCAATTGTTCGCGATTAGTTTGAAGAACGTTCTGGACAGTTCAAGCAAATGATTTTACCACACAGATCTTCCTACATGTATCCCATCGAAAATTCATGGGACGTAAACGAGAAGTCAGTTCGTGCACAAAATCCTGCACTGACAACACTTTCGCAATTATGGACGGCTATAGACGCAGCACGGCTCAAAATTTTTGCAGGGAACTTCCAGTAACTTGTTGATTCGATGCCACGTCCACTTGATGCACCACGCCGGGCAAGAGGAGGTCCCACACGACCCAGTGTAGAGAATCTGCAGAATTCTGCTCCCAACTGATTCGTTTTAAATTCTGTTATTTCTACCAATGTGATTCGTTACCTTGCATAGCGAGTATTTAAGAGTACTGCATTTATGAGTGGGGTTCTTATGTTATTTTTCCATGAAATTAAATGCCGCAGGTTTGCTTGCAGTCGTTCTCATTAAGTAAATTAGTGTTCCACAGTTTTTCTGTACTTGTATAAGGATGAAATAAACATTTAATTATTACTAAACCATCTTCCTTTCCCCTGAGTCGCCATTCCAGTATCCTTGTAGACTTCAAACATATGAAGCTGACTGACGTGTTGCTGGCAGGGCAGCATGGTAGTTTGCTGACAGCCGATATTGTCACGATATCACAGTAGAGGGTGGTCCATTGATAGTGACCGGCCCAAATATCTCACGAAATAAGTGTCAAACGAAAAAACTACAAAGAACGAAACTTGTCTAGCTTGAAGGGGAAAACCAGATGGCGCTGTGGTTGGCCCGCTAGATGGCGCTGCCATAGGTCAAACTGATATCAACTGCGTTTTTTTAAAATAGGAACCCCTATTTTGTATTACATATTCGTGTAGTACGTAAAGAAATATGAATGTTTTAGTTGGACCACGTTTTTCGCTTTGTGATAGATGGCGCTGTAATATTCACAAACGTGTAAGTACGTGGTATCACGTAACATTCCGCCAGTGCGGACGCTATTTGCTTCATGATACATTACCCGTGTTAAAATAGACCGTTTAGCAATTGCGGAAAAAGTCGATATCGTGTTGATGTATGGCTATTGTGATCAAAATGCCCAACGGGCGTGTGCTGTGTATGCTGCTCGGTATCCTGGGCGGCATCATCCAAGTGTCCGGACCGTTCGCCGATAGTTAGATTATTTAAGGAAACAGGAAGTATTCAGCCTCACGTGAGACGTCAATCACGACCTGCAACAAAGGATGATTTCGCGGCTAATCCGCACATCAGTAGCAGACAAATTGCGCGAGAATCGGGAATCTCAGAAACGTCGGTGTTGAGAATGCTACATCAACATCGATTGCACCCGTACCATATTTCTGTGCACCAAGAATTGCATGGCGACGACTTTGAACGTTCTGCCACTGGCACAAGAGAATTACGGGACGATGACAGATTTTTTGCACGCGTTCTATTTAGCGACGAAGCATCATTCCCCAACAGCGGTAACGTAAACCGGCATAATATGCACTATTGGGCAACAGAAAATACACGATGGCTGCGACAAGTGGAACATCAGTGACCTTGGCGAGTTAATGTATGGTGCGGCATTATGGGAGGAAGGATAATTGGCCCCCATTTTATCGATGGCGATCAAAATGGTGCAATGTATGCATACTTCCTACGTAATGCTCTACCGATGTTACTACAAGATGTTTCACTGCATGACAGAATGGCGATGTACTTCCAACATGATGGATGTCTGGCACATAGCTCGCGTACGGTTGAAGCGGCATTGAATAGCATGATAGCAATGATAGGTGGATTGGTCTTCGAAGCATCATACCATGGCCCACACGTTCACCGGATCTGACGTCCCCGGTTTTCTGTCTGTGGAGAAAGTTGGATATTTGCTATCGTGATCCACCGACAATGCCTGACAACATGCGTCAGCGCATTTTCAATGCATGTGCGAACATTACGGAAGGCGAACTACTCGCTGTTGAGAGGAATGTCGTTACACGTATTGCCAAATGCAATGAGGTTGACGGACATCATTTTGAGCATTTATTGCATTAATGTGATATTTACAGTTAATCACGCTGTAACGGCATACGTTCTCAGAAATGATAAGTTCAGAAAGGTACATGTATCACATTGGAACTACTGAAATAAAATGTTGAAACGTACCTACGTTCTGTATTTTAGTTTGAAAAACATACCTGTTCGTCTACAATTGTGAGCCATATGTTTGTGACTATTACAGCGTCATCTATCACAAAACGATAAAGTGGTCCAACTAAAACATTCATATTTCTGTAATATGTAATAAAAATGGGGATTCCTATTTAAAAAATCGCAGTTGATATCCGTTTGACCTATGGCAACGCCATCTAGCGGGCCAACTATAGCGCCATCTGGTTTCCCCCTTCAAGACAGACAAGTTTCGTTCTTTGTAGTTTTTTCTTTTGACGCTTATTTCGTGAGATATTTGACCCGGTCACGATCAGTGGACCACCCTGTATATCCTACTGGCTTCTTATACATATTACTCCAAAGAAACAACTATTTCACTGAATATTCTATTTTGTCTTTTAAAAACATCTCCATGTGTATAATTATTTTGTGATAGTATGATATTTAACTAATTTAATGAGGAAAAATTGAATAAGTGGTCATTGTTGTCATTATCTCCGTTTCAGTGCAGTTTCTGCGTCTGAAAAACAACTCCTCATTGAGACTAAGTCATTATTTCTGCGTTCGGTAATCTTGAACACAAGGGCCTGTTTAACCTGTGAGGAGAGACATGAATGCCCTCTGCATGTGTGTCGTGGATGCGATGTCGCAGGTCTTGTATTTCTTTGCGTATTGTCTTCTCAAGATGGGCTGCGGCACTGCCTAGAAGCTAAACCCAGGCCCATACCAACTCTGCGGCCCTTAATTGAGCAACAGTCTGAATGACCAACTAATCTGTCCCTGTAATATTAATCAACGTGGACTTGTTATGATGGTAATACGAAAGGTTGAAAGCAAGGGGCCCCTACAGCCGTGATATTTCCGGAGAACATGCAGCTCTAATTTCTGGTTTAATGATGACATGCTTTTCAGTAAAACATTTCTGAAATAAACGAGATCCATTCGGATCTCCGGGAGATCCTAATGTTCAGGAGGATGCTGTCATCAAGAAAAACAAAACTGACGTTCTTCATGACACAGCATGAAATTTGAGGTCCGTTAATCGGGTATGTAAACCTGAGAATTTGAAAAGACAACTGTCTGAGCTGAAATTAGATATAGCGCAATTTAGTGAAGTCTGGTAATAGAAACAACAGGACTTCTGGTCAGGTGAGAATAGAGTTTTGAACAAAAAATCAAATAGGAGAAACTGTAGGAGAAAATTAGGAAAACAGTGAACGCTTGGACATAGGCAAAGCAGTTTCAACCCTACACCGGCCACTGTAGTACAAGCTCACATGCCTTCCAGCTTCGCAGATGACGAAGAGATTGAAGTAATGGAGGGTATTCAGATTTTCCCGTTATAAACTTCCAGGACTTGTAGAGGGGAGTGAGTACAAAATATTTTGAATAGAAATCAAATGGTTCAAATGGCTCTGAGCACTATGGGACTCAACTGCTGAGGTCATTAGTCCCCTAGAACTTAGAACTAGTTAAACCTAACTAACCTAAGGACATCACAAACATCCATGCCCGAGGCAGGATTCGAATAGAAATCCATTGCCCTTTCCGTGCTACGATGGTTTCAGTTCAGATGTTTAACTTATCCACTTCGCTTGAGAAATTGAATCCGACATGACGCAGTACGCTTATTAGGTAACAGCCCGAAAGGAAACAAAACGGACATCCATTTACAACTTAAAGACTTTTCTTGTATTAACACTTAAACATTATGTGTTTACATCATCCAAAAATAAAAATGACCCCAGCGCACTGTAGATATAGAACACTGCTGATGCATTACAACAGCGGCTCGATGTGGCGATCACCAGCATTGTTACAGACATTGGACCTACGAATCGTGTTCTGGTACACACTCTGCTGCCCACGTGGTGTCTCTTCAGTTTCCAGTACAGCGGCCAGATCTCGTACCAGCATATCTCTATCGGCGATGCACAGGCATTGAATAGGTCTCACAGTAAGGCAGGCGTTAAGTGACATCAGGTGAGCGTCTGACGTAATACACGTCATCCTGTCTACCCTACTACTTAACGGGACGAGCAACTCTGAGATTTTTCTCCTTCCCTCAGCAAACGTGTACGCGTAATGCATCTGCATCTACATCTACATCAACATTTATACTCCGCAAGCCACCCAAGGGTGTGTGGCGGAGGGCACTTTACGTGCCACTGTCATTACCTCCCTTTTCTGTTCCAGTCGCGTATGGTTCGCGGGAAGAACGACTGTCTGAAAGCCTCCGTGCGCTCTCGAATCTCTCTAATTTTACATTCGTGATCTCCTCGGGAGGTATAAGTAGGGGGAAGCAATATATTCGTTACCTCAACCAGAAACGCACCCTGTCGAAACCTGGCGAGCAAGCTACACCGCGATGCAGAGCGCCTCTCTTGCAGAGTCTGCCACTTGAGTTTGCTAAACATCTCCGTAACGCTATCACGGTTACCAAATAACCCTGCGACGAAACGCGCCGCTCTTCTTTGGATCTTCTCTATCTCCTCCGTCAACCCGATCTGGTACGGACCCACACTGATGAGCAATACTCAAGAATAGGTCGAACGAGTGTTTTGTAAGCCACCTCCTTTGTTGATGGACTACATTTTCTAAGGACTATCCCAATGAATCTCAACCTGGTACCCGGCTTACCAACAATTAATTTTATGTGATCATTCCACTTCAAATCGTTCCGCACGCATTCTCCCAGATATTTTACAGAAGTAACTGCTACCAGTGTTTGTTCCGCTATCATACAATCATACAATAAAGGATCCTTCTTTCTATGTATTCGCAATACATTACATTTATCTATGTTAAGGGTCAGTTGCCACTCCCTGCACCAAGTGCCTATCCGCTGCAGATCTTCCTGCATTTCGCTACAATTTTCTAATGCTGCAACTTCTCTGTATACTATAGCATCATCCGCGAAAAGCCGCATGGAACTTCCGACATTATCTACTAAGTCATTTATATATATTGTGAAAAGCAATGGTCCCATAACACTCCCCTGTGGCATGCCAGAGGTTACCTTAACGTCTGTAGACGTCTCTCCATTGATAACAACATGCTGTGTTCTGTTTGCTAAAAACTCTTCAATCCAGCCACACAGCTGGTCTGATATTCCGTAGGCTCTTACTTTGTTTATCAGGTGACAGTGCGGAACTGTATCGAATGCCTTTCGGAAGTCAAGGAAAATAGCATCTACCTGGGAGCCTGTATCTAATATTTTCTGGGTCTCATGAACAAATAAAGCGAGTTGGGTCTCACGCGATCGCTGTTTCCGGAACCCATGTTGATTCCTACGGAGTAGATTCTGGGTTTCCAAAAACGACATGATATGCGAGCAAAAAACATGTTCTAAAATTCTACAACAGATCGACGTCAGAGATATAGGTCTATAGTTTTGCGCATCTGCTGGACGACCCTTCTTGAAGACTGGGACTACCTGTGCTCTTTGCCAATCATTTGGAACCTTCCGTTCCTCTACAGACTTGCGGTACACGGCTGTTACAAGGGGGGCAAGTTCTTTTGCGTACTGTGTGTAGAATCGAATTGGTATCCCGTCAGGTCCAGTGGACTTTCCACTGTTGAGTGATTCCAGTTGCTTTTCTATTCCTTGGACACTTATTTCGATGTCAGCCATTTTTTCGTTTGTGCGAGGATTTAGAGAAGGAACTGCCGTGCGGTCTTCCTCTGTGAAACAGCTTTGGAAAAAGGTGTTCAGTATTTCAGCTTTACGCGTGTCATCTCTGTTTCAATGCCATCATCATCCCGGAGTGTCTGGATATGCTGTTTCGAGCCACTTACTGATTTAACGTAAGACCAGAACTTCCTAGGATTTTCTGTCAAGTCGGTACATAGAATTTTACTTTCGAATTCACTAAACGCTTCACGCATAGCCCTCTTTACGCTAACTTTGACATCGTTTATCTTCTGTTTGTCTGAGGGGTTTTGGCTGCGTTTACACTTGGAGTGAAGCTCTCTTTGCTTTCGCAGTAGTTTCCTAACTTTGTTGTTGTACGGTGGGTTTTTCCCGTCCCTCACAGTTTTACTCGGCACGTACCTGTCTAAAACGCATTTTACAATTGCCTTGAACTTTTTCCATAAACACTCAACATTGTCAGTGTCGGAACAGAAATTTTCGTTTTGATCTGTTAGGTAGTCTGAAATCTGCCTTCTATTACTTTTGCTAAACAGATAAACCTTCCTCCCTTTTTTTATATTCCTAATAACTTCCATATTCAGGGATGCTGCAACGGCCTTATGATCACTGATTCCCTGTTCTGCACTTACAGAGTCGAAAAGTTCGGGTCTGTTTGTTATCAGTAGGTCCAAGATGTTATCTCCACGAGTCGATTCTCTGTTTAATTGCTCGAGGTAATTTTCGGATAGTGCACTCAGTATAATGTCACTCGATGCTCTGTCCCTACGACCCGTCCTAAACATCTGAGTGTCCCAGTCTGTATCTGGTAAATTGAAATCTCCACCTAAGACTATAACATGCTGAGAAAATTTATGTGAAATGTATTCCAAATTTTCTCTCAGTTGTGTTGCCACTAAAGCTGCTGAGTCGGGAGGTCGGTAAAAGGAGCCAACTATTAACCTAGCTCGGTTGTTGAGTGTAACCTCCACCCACAATAATTCACAGGAACTATCCACTTCTACTTCACTACAGGATAAACTACTACTAACAGCGACGAACACTCCACCACCGTTTGCATGCAATCTATCCTTTCTAAACACGGTCTGTGCCTTTGTAAAAATTTCGGCAGAATTTATCTCTGGCTTCAGCCAGCTTTCTGTACCTATAACAATTTCAGCTTCGGTGCTTTCTATCAGCGCTTGAAGTTCCGGTGTTTTACCAATGCAGCTTCGACAGTTTACAATTACAATACCGATTGCTGCTTGGTCCCCGCATGTCCTGACTTTGCCCCGCACCCTTTGAGGCTGTTGCCCCCCTTTCTGTACTTGCCCGAGGCCATCTAACCTAAAAAACCGCCCAGTCCACGCCACACAACCCCTGCTACCCGTGTAGCCGCTTGCTGCGTGTAGTGGACTCCTGACCTATCCAGCGGCAACCGAAACCCCATCACCCTATGGCCCAAGTCGAGGAATCTGCAGCCCACACGGTCGCAGAACCGTCTCAGCCTCTGATTCAGACACTCCACTCGGTTCTGTACCAAAGGTCCGCAGTCAGTCCTGTCGACGATGCTGCAGATGGTGAGCTCTGCTTTCATCCCGCTAGCGAGACTGGCAGTCTTCACCAAATCAGATAGCCGCCGGAAGCCAGAGAGGATTTCCTCCGATCCATAGCGACACACATCATTGGTGCCGACATGAGCGACCACCTGCAGATGGGTGCACCCTGTACCCTTCATGGCATCTGGAAGGACCCTTTCCACATCTGGAATGACTCCCCCGGTATGCACACGGAGTGCACATTGGTTTTCTTCCCCTCTCTTGCTGCCATATCCCTAAGGGGCCCATTACGCGCCTGACGTTGGAGCTCCCAACTACCAGTAAGCCCACCCTCTGCGACCGCCCGGATCTTGCAGACTGAGGGGCAACCTCTGGAACAGGACAAGCAGCCATGTCCGGCCGTAGATCAGTATCAGCCTGAGACAGAGCCTGAAACCGGTTCGTCAGACTGGAGAGGCCGAAACCATCGTAGGGCGGAGTCAGTACGTTTCCGGGCGAGTGCTCCTACTCACTCCTCCTTGTAAGTCCGAGATATTTCTAACGGGAGTTTCCGAACACCGTGTATATGATGAGATGAATTACTCAGATCGTAAGGCTGAATGTAGTACAAAATTTAATCACTACTAACACTTCGTTTACAAATCAAGAGAGAAGGTCCTGTTCGTAGAAGAGATATGGTGCAGGAAGATTTCAGGCAGATTTTATGACAGTGAGACAGAGATACTAACATCAGATATTATGTTGCACTTAATTTCCAGGGACAGGTGTGGACTCGGATGCTAAAGTGTTGGTTGTGAATTGCAGAAATGAAGAAATTTCAGAAAGTAAATTAAAGATGACGCGACTTGGAAAAGTTAAAAGTACCAGATGTTGTTGAGAGACTCAAAGGGAGCAGTAGTTAACGGTTAATTGAAACAGGGGAAATGAGAACAACCAATGGTTAACTCTGAGAGATAAAATAGCGAAAGCAGCAGAGGAAATCCCTGTATAGTGCGCGAACTATAGAAAGACAAACCTGTGATGGCTATAGAAAATACGCAAAGCTGTAAAACCATTCGATGAATATGGGAAAGTTGGATGCCGCCGACAGGAAAATGATAGAGTCCTTCAGAGCAAAAAAGCAGACGTGTGAATAACAAGAGCGTAGATGACAGGCTAGTAGCGAACAAAGAAAAGAAAGCTGGCAGTAAGAGGAGTATACAGAAGGTCTATAGAAAAGTAGTGAACTTGAAGACAATTAATCTAAAGAGAAAAGAAAATAAATTAACAAGAGATGAGAGGTGAGACGCTGAGAGACAAATGTGACAGGGTTAGGAAAAGACCTACGTAGAAACAAGCCTTGTGGAACAGACTAAATTCCCTTAGAATTACCGCGCGACCGTTACGGTCACAGGTTCGAATCCTACCTCGGGCATGGATGTGTGTGGTGTCTTTAGGTTAGTTAGGTTTAAGCAGTTCTAAGTTCTATGGGACTGTTGACCTCAGAAGTTTAATCCCATAGTGCTCAGCGCCATTTGAACCCCTTGAACCTTCAATTACTGAAGTCCTTGGAAGAACATATCACGACATTCTACCCGGGATGCAATGTATATAAGACAGCCAAAATACCCGCAGACTTCTAGAACAATGTAATAATTCCAGTTATAAAGAAGGCAGTCGTTGACTGGTATGAATATTAACGAACCATCGTGTAACAGTCATGCTTGCACAATATTGATTCGTGTTATATGGGTCACTCTGCAGCCCCTATCGATGTCGTTTTACGCAACCCGCACTATTTCTGTATCAGGAAAACTATCTACACAGGTGACAGCCATATAATCGGTTTAAGTTTCCTCTCGGAGCATTGGGTGAATGTTAGCAATCGGAATCAAACTGTAAAAAATACAAGTGGAATTGGCCATTAGTTACACTTTTTTTTTATCAAGATGTACCTTACTTCCGCCATACTTACGGAAGTGTAGCCAATTTTTCTCGTTTAATTAATGGTGTAGTAATACAGGTTTTTGGATGTCTCTGTAAGTTTGTTCTGATTATAGTACTTAATCTTTCGTAAATAGTTTAAAAACGTTGCCTTATGAAGCGTGTTTCACCATCATGTCAATGAAATTGACCGGATATATCAAAATGAGTCCGCAGCTCGTGGTCTCGCGGTCGCTTTCTCGCTTCCCGAGCACGGGGTCCCGGGTTCGATTCCCTGCGAGCTCAGGGATTTTCACCTGCCTCGAGTTGACTGGGTGTTTGTGTTGTCGTCATCATTTCATCATCATTCATGAAGGTGGCGACATTGGACTGAGCAAGGGTTGGGAATTTGTACGGGCGCCCACAAGCCAAGTATCATCATCATATATCAAAATAAGCGTGGAAACAACAACTTCCCGGTATACAACCCAACGAAAAGATTAATATATGACACGCTGCGTTAATGAGCTAAACTAGTTTCACAAACAATATTTGTGCAATAGCTCTAAGATGTCTTCTTATATTTTACCAGTTATTCAGCGAGATTCTGACCATGTGCTTCACATCTGCAGAGCGTTCTGGTCAACAAAATTGTTCTGTTATGTAGGCTTGCATAAAATGTCATTGGTAGGAGCAGTTGAGTTACCCTCTATATAGAAGAATGGGAACATCAGCAGCTGCTGGCCATGGGGAAGATCTGTTTGGATTTTGGAGTAATGTGAGAACATGCAAGGTAGTACTGTCTTATTTTATAAGATAGTCTGAAGAAAGATAAAACTATGACTGCAGCATTTCTAGGTTTGGAGAAATCTTTTGACAGTGTTGACTGGAACCTACTCTTTGAAACCTGAAGGCAGCAGGGCCGGCCGAAGTGGCCGTGCGGTTAAAGGCGCTGTAGTCTGGAACCACAAGACCGCTACGGTCGCAGGTTCGAATCCTGCCTCGGGCATGGATGTTTGTGATGTCCTTAGGTTAGTTAGGTTTAACTAGTTCTAAGTTCTAGGGGACTAATAACCTCAGCAGTTGAGTCCCATAGTGCTCAGAGCCATTTGAACCATTTAGCAGCAGGAATACAAAGCAGGAATTGGAATGTTATCTACATCTTGTACAGAAACAGCAATTATAAGAGTGGAAGGAGATGAAAGGGAACAGGAGGTGAGAAGGCAGGGTTTTAGCCTCCCCCCGTTGTTATTCAGTCTGAAAATTACACAAGCAGTAAAAGAAATCCAGGAGAAATTAGGAAAGGGAATTAAAGTTCAGGAAGACGCCTTAAAGCATATTACGTATGTTTATGGTTGAATGAGATCACCTAAGAGCAACAAAAAAACTTTGAGGTTTGCTGATGCTGTTAGAGACAGTAAAGGAGTTCGCAGATCAGTTAAAGGGGATGGTTAATATCATGAAGAGAAGTTATGAAAAGAATATCAGCAAAAGTAAAACAAGGAGAATGGAACGAAGCGTTGCTGAAGCAACAGTACTTATCCACTAAAATTAGTGGATAAGTATTGTTACCTGGGAAACAAAATAACTGACGATGACGTAATATAGCGGATATAAAATAGAGACTGGCAATTCTGAGGAAAGCGTTTCTGAAAATGAGAAATGTGTTAACATCGAATAGAAATGTATTTGTATTTTCTTAAGGTTTTTGTCTGGAGTGTAGCCTTATACAAAGTTGAAATATGGATGAAAAACAGTTGAGGAAGAGTAGAATAGGTGCTTTTCAAATGTAGTGCTACAAAAGAATGCCGACGATGAGATGGGTAGATTGAGTAATTCTCGAGGAAGTACAGAACAGGACACATCCTGACGCGTCAAAGAATAGTCAGCTCGATAAAGGGGAAGAAGGAGGGGGAAGTTGCAGATGGAAGATATTCGGTAGTACAGTAAGCACGTGCACATAGATACAGGTTTCACTAGTTGTGCAGAAACAGAGAGACTTGCACAGTTACTTCCTGCCACTAATTACCCCGAAAACTCTCCCTTTGTTCGCTTGGAAAAAAATTTCACGGCAGTTAATGTTACCAGCCGTATTGTCTCCTAGAATGCATGGACCATGAAGCGCTGCGGAACACTCATAGGTGGGCTTAATTAATCTAAAATCCCTACGAATACTTGAAACTTTCAAGCGAGAGTAAAAGTTAAGCACCCGTGACTAATGAGCCCTTATCTGACAACAAAGACTTTCTGAAGTTCATTTGTTCCTGTGATACTTAATCCACTAGAAGAAAGTCTTAACAGCGCTGAAACACTAATTATATTAATATAAAAGCTGAAAGTAAAAAATAACTAAAGAGTAACATTTATTCGCCTTAATGTCTTGCCTAGTTCCAACAAATTTAATTTATTTGTTTCTGTATTGGCTAATTTAGCCTAATCTCCAATCTGTGCGAATGGTATGTTTGATTTAAAAGTTGAATGACACCGAATGGCTCTGTAGCAAGATCTTCTCCTGCCCTTCACAATTTTAAAGAACGTCACTTTAAATAATTCACTGACACTTCCTACAGTATAAGTGCGATGTCGACTATAGGCATTATATAATACTTGCTCCCTGTTTGGAAGACACAGTTCCTCATCTTACATCCGCTCTTTTGTGCCCCTACAGAAAGAATGCTGGAAAACGCACTACTTATCTTCATTCTGCACATCTTCCTCGCGTCCCATTTTTCCACCTTTAGAGCGTTGTTATTAATCACCAATAAATTGATCAGACTCGGCTAATACTGATTCCTCCGTTCGCTACTGATCATAGTAACGAGAACTGGAGATCAGAAGGGTAGCAGATTTTGCAGTTAGATCCGCTGCATCGTCAAGTTTTACAAGCTCTCAAAAGTCAATAGGGATTGCCACGTCACGACTCAACTTCAGCCGATCTCCGTTTCTCTACAGGTCAATGTTTTCAGATGGCCAAGGGCTGAGGTCTAACCACATAGAGCCTATCTTTCACAGTATGCATCTAGCTTTATTTTGCAGCCTGTCAATAATAGCACTTTAAGTTTCTAGAGTGATCAATCCACCTGTATCACCGCCGCCCTAATTTTTCGACTGAGGCCCACTTTAAATTATCGTGCAGACTGAAAATTCTTGGAAGAATAAAACTCTGTGCCGGCCAAAGTATCGAGTCTTGCCATTTGTAGGTAACGCTTTTGAAAGGAGTTTTGCTTTTCTTCCCTACTTTTATCATCGCTGAGATTTCTCTATCACAAACGAGTTAAGGCTCGATGAATTTCTACCTCTCTAAGCCTATAGGAGTGAAATAGTTCGTTCGCACAACGGCACATTAACTTATTCGATGTAAGACTGCTTCGCGGTTGTTTACTGAGTTTTGGCCGTTTCGTCCGGTCGTTAAGAGCTTCAGGTGGCGTAGTGTGCTGGCATTTGTTTCAGGAATCGGTGGCGTCTGCATCGGCCACCATGCGGAGCCGTATATTGCTGTGGGCTGGCAAATATTTAGAGGAACGTGGGTTCACTTTGTGCAGTTTGGTGTTTCCAGCGCAATTTTCCAATAAAACTTTCACTCAGTGGAATTTTCCAGAATTTGTAAAATTTGACAACCAAGAATTAAGGAAAAATGGTGGAAAACTGATTACTTAAGCACAAATTATTGTTTTTACGTATTCGTGATAATTTCCCTTAAAACCAACTGTAAGTAAGATAGTTGTAGTATCTCTACTTTTACTATATTTAATCATTTACCGGTGAATCTGACAAACAGTGCAATAAAGTTTATCTGCAAATATAAGATGGATTCCCTCCCTCACGTGGTAATTATCCCCAGTGTTTGGGGAACTTTGTGCTTGCGAAGGTATTAAGTATGTCCGCGTGAAAATAATCGCCGTGTAAATTACGTGTCACTTTGCTGTTAATAAATACAAATAAAACTCCACCGATGGCGTTGCAAGCTCGGTTGAGAAAGGAGGGGGGGGGGGGGGGGGGGAGGAGTAACACCTCCTTAAAAAACCCTTTGTTCTCCTGTCCGGTGATGGTACCTAGTGCGGTCCGCTTGTTAGTTTAGCGATGGAGACCTCAACGGTAGTGCAGACGGTGATGAAAATCATTGGTACAGCATAACTGGCGCTGAGGCAACCTTGGTTTTAGGGGCAATATGAAAGCTACAACCTATAAGTCCAAACGCCTTTGTTCCCGTATCCGGCGGCATTTGGTCAGCATTAGTACCCCATGTGAGGGGTGGCTGTAATAACTCTCTTGAGCCTCTGTTTTAGATGTGACTTGTCACATACCAATTCCCCAACAAGAAGATCAAATAGTTTATGCATGACGGATATTTCTGCAAATGTAAGTACCTCAGGAGGTAAGCTACGAAGGACATCCTGCATCACAGGAACTGGTGCAACCAGCGCATCGTAATCCTGGAGCAACGTGCAAGGTAGAGAACTCACAATATTCTGGAACCCTACAGGAAAATCAAGAACAAAGAGGAAATTTGGCATCTTAAACAAATATTCACTTTTGAAAACAGAGAAAGAAAAGTTGATATTAAAGTATTAGACGAATAGAAAATACTACTTTTGGCTCTTCAAGAAGCTATGTCTACTGATGATAGAATCATAAGGATACAGGATTCTGAATGGAAAGAAAGACAAGAATCCAATGGGAAAAGGCATTTAACATCTAGGAACAGGAATCGTGGTAAGCAGAACAATAGTTAATTCGGTAATAGGTTTTTATCCTGCAAGTGAAGGGCTCTCAATTCTTTCTGTCCACTTCTACCGTACAAACTGCCTTGTTCCAATAAATGAGGACACTAAAGGGAATACAGAAAAAGAGGAAAGCTTCTAGGAATCACTGGAACACGAACCATGAAAGGTTCCATTGAAGAACGTTAAAATTGTACTAGGGAATTTCAACGTGCAGACTGGAAAGGAAATAAGATGGAAAATTCGCCCTAAACAACCAAGAAAAATATTTGCAAGCTACTTCATGTTGTTTTTAAATTGTGAGAAACCAAAACCAAAATTTCAAGAACAAAATCGAGGATGCGCTTACACAAACTCAGAATTAAAGTGTCATTAAAGGTTTGAAGAATGATAAGGCCCCAGGGGAAGATTTAGTAAATGCTGAAATTTGGAAAGCTGCAGTTGTTGGAACAGTCAAGAAGCTACATGAAATCTTTCAAAAACTCTGGGGAACAGAAGCTATACCATGAGTTTGTAAGGCAGCATTAATTCACGCAGTCCACAAAAAAGGAGAGAAAACTGACCCCCAACAACTATAGAGAAATTTTCCTCCTTGCAATGAGTTACAAAATTTTTTCAAAATCATCACAAAACAGAGAGGAAAATCAACTGGAAAAGTAGTGAGAAGAGTCCAAGGGGGTTTTGAAGAAGGTCGATCCTGTGTGGAACAAATTTTTAATCTGAAATTTACAATCAGAAAGTGCAAAAGTAAATTTTTAGGCGAAATCTCCAAGGTTTTTGAGATAAAAACTGTGTGAGACAAGGACATGGATTATCCCAACTGCTTTTGAATTGTGTACTAGGAAAGAAGAAGAAAGATTAAAAAACAGCAGTAGGGGGTTTTGGTTTTCACGACGATCTTGTCATCTTAGCTGAATTTATGAAGATGCAACAATGCGGATGAATCTCCTACAAGAGACAGCTTGAAAAGCGGGCCTACGAATATCTTCTGAAGAAAGAGAGTATATGGCAGATGCGAAGGAGCCACCAAAATACATGGAAACTGATAATGAGAGAATAAAAAATACTACAAAATTGAAATATTCATGTGAAATAATACAACCAAATGCTATGAACAAAGAAGCTAACTTAGTGATGACAGGAAATCGGAGGTGGCTACTCAATTAAGAAAGTATTTGTGTAACAAGAAATCTATGTCCATAAACGCAAAACTCCGACACTGCAACGTTTTTATTACACCAGAATCCCTTTTTGCTTCAGAATGCCTTTCGTTAAATAAAGTCATCAATTAGGTGAAATAGAAAAAAAGGAAACGAAATAACCAGAAAAATGTTTGAGTCAAACATGACAAAGGGAATTTAAGAAGTAATACATAAGTTTATGAATAACTGGAACGAATGAGGAAGAGAAGAGTTGTATTCTATGGACTTCAAAAAGGGTAGATGAGAAAAGAATAACAAAAATGATTTTAACGTTTTTGATAGAAACCCAGGAATATCAATGACATGGATCTAAGAAGCTACAGCAGACCTGAGGGAAATGGAAGAAAATGGTTTTGCAGAAAAGGCAGCTGGAACTTAAAATCACGAATTTGTAAGAGTAAAGTGTACTTAAGAAGAAGTAGAATTCAAAAGTTGCTTAATACTGTTACTTGTTGCACGTAGCAGTAGGCAGCATTTTTTTCCTCCTACTTTCCTTACACGTATGATTTACTGCTACAAATTGGTATTTTATTTATGATCGCTTTCCTGAAAAAGCACTTGATCACCAGCAAAACACGAAAGATACCCTACCTTGCATTTGATCTGCTGCTGTGGAAATGGGTCTATGCCCTACATTAACACCAGGAACGTAAAAACACAATTTTGCACCTGAAGATTATCACATGGACCATCTAAACGGGTTACGGGAAAATAAACCAGTGACTGCACAGTAAACTTTTATTTCTAACAACTTGGAATGTGTAATCACTTTCATTCTCACAGTTCAACAATTAGTTTGACCATTTCTTGGATAACGAGTAATCACAAACTTATTCTTGGCGTGTCTTCTCCAGAATATTCAGCGTCTTCAAAACAAGTAGAGTACCAAACTCATCTGCACCACAATTCTCTCTCTTTTCCTACTTCTCCATATATGGAACATAGCACTTTAGGTGTAGATAATGATTTCATTGCACCAGTAAACTACTTATCGTAATCACCGTCACGAATACTGGAAACATCCAACACCTCCGATGAGTATAACAGTGGTAGTGGCGGAGGACATACGGTGCCATATGTAATTTTACTTATGTTCGAAACAGGCTTTTGTCTGTTAAAGTTATTTTATTGGTCTTGACGGACCAGCTGGGCTACGACATTTTTCATTTATTAGTTGAAATGACTTCTGAAGGAGACTATATTATTATAGCAGAAACCATGGTCAAGGTTTAAAATAATCATAATTTAGTACAAATGTGGGCTGTTTTTCATTCGAGACAACCTCCGATGACTCTTGTGCTCCTCCTTACTTGCTCCTTCTTACTTGTTCCTCCTTACTTCTGGTTTCCTTTTTCTTCTTATCCGGCTGCCCAGCAAAGAACACGTAAAACTTTCTCACACTTGTTCTTCAATCCAGTACGCTGTTTCTTTTCATTCCTTATCTTCTTGTCCATTTCAGGTTCTTCCATCTTATTCTTCCAGGACATACATGCCTATTCTCTTTTACTATACCGTTACCCAAGCATGTCATTAAAAACTAATGCGACAAGATTCTGAAACTTGAACTGTTGTAGTTAGAAAACTAACCCGCGCAGTGATACATAGAAATACGGGTTTTAATAACATACTGCGATAAAAGCAAATGGAGTAAGAATTGTAAGCTTGCCTTCTCGTTTTTACTCTGCTAAAAATAACAACAACCTGGCCTATTTTATTTCCCTCAGACTTACGCAATCCATGTCGTCATGTTTACCTCGAGCTTCGAATATCAGATGCGTACGAATACCCATTACGCCAGATTGCTGAACTCCTCGTTAGATGTATCTCGCCATTAGTATGGTCAGGGCCACGTGGGATAATAGAGGGAGAAATTAGTGCACATCAATATATGCTGGACGTAAGGACTGTACTATTCAAGTGGCATAATTTATTTTGAACTTATGTAGGTCCTTCTCGCCAGTTCAATATTGGCTATACATGATTACTAAAAAGGACGGATCCAATGTAATTAATTTGTATTTAATGAATTACAAATTGAAAATGAATGCTTTATGTACCTTTGGAAAAAAAGAGGATCTAAAGTTTCGTTTACCACCGATAGTATGGTAATGAGGTGTAAAAAACGACAGCGATCGTGTTCGCGCCCGTTGCCTGCCAGTGCGCATCAGTTCATAGGCGCCACCCGTGCAGCACACTTGAAGTTTTGAAGAAGTGAGTGAGCAGTTTCAGCACAGAGGGCATTTTATCTTTGACTCTGCCACCAAGTAGGAAAAGCACCAGGCGTTGCTTCGAGCAACTTCGACAACCTGGTCGTCTCACCAAAGATCGAAGCACGGGCCGACCGCATGAGTCAAAATGAGGACATGACCAGCAGGAGGGAGATACACTGCAGAATTATAACCCGTGTCTGTCAACTTAAAAACATTGTTTTCATCTGTATATAGATTACTCATATGCGATTCATATTTCGCGAATTTAATTAAATTGGATCCATGGTTTTGGAATAATAGTTTAGTATTGCTTGTCGGCACTTTTTTCGTTAAGTAGCTTGGACACCCTTTTCGGACCGAGCTTTGACCATATGTGAGACTCAGTATGTGCTGTGTGCATTCAGATGTTCCGAGGAGCAGCTGTATTACTCGTATCTTTCTCTGATGACCACGTGAGTCTCACGTTCAACTAGGAGGTTATATAAGAAATGTACATGTCAGGTATTTGGAATTCAGTTTTACAGGCTTTTAATGTATTTCTAGTGTACTCCATCTATCCACTGTAAACATATTAGTGTTTGAAGGTATCACACTATCTTGTCCATGTGAGTTAAGACCGGCATAGCACATGCTGGATCACAGTTCAGGACAGCATGTCTCAATAGAAGCTCATGAAATGGCTAAAATAACTACAGATGTATGTCTAACAATTTCCGTGAGAGAACTACTTATAGCCGCCGAGCTTCAACCCTGCCAGAACCTATCCGCAATTTTCCACACTTCACAGAAGTTCACTTACATACCTCGTAGACCGGGCATCCCTAGAGCAAAATATATTTATGAGACACCGCCTTGCCACAGCCCACGGGATTTCGATTGCGAATTATCTCTGTAAACTGAAATGATCGACGTTGTGTTGATGCAGTGTGGCACACTGCGAGGGTGTCAGTGACAGCAGTGCGGTAAATGTTAGATAATCCTATTATCACAAGGATGTATGATGTTCCACTGTCTCCGCCATTAGAGAATTTATTGCTGTTGTTTAGGATAGATGCGCTACAAACAATTTTAGCTCCCATTTGCAAGTTTATGCACTTTTTGTGTGGATCTACAACAAGAGTTGAGGGTACAGGGATTACTGAAGAACAGTATGAATTAAAACGACGAATTCGGAAGTAAGTTGTTGATATCCTCAGATGTTTCAGTGAAGAATGGTAAAACTCTGGATGTAATAAGTCCGTTTCATCTTCGCTTATTTCATCATTTCTCATATCGTTCCGATACGTACATGCTGGTACCTGATACATTTCTAGGTAGTTGATGCACTGGTGCACCAACGTTTTCGCTGAGACAATGATTAGTGATTAGCGATGGAAAAGTCATCTTAAGCGGTTTCGGTTTTAAGGGATAGCCTGGTGCGTTGCCATTCGTTTCTAGGATTTGTCGGCGTCTGCCTTCACAGCGTGCAGAACCTCGGCGTGCTACAGACTGGCAACGGTCATGTAAACATCTGATTCATTTTGTTGCTTTCATTTGCTCTTATTGTAGTCTAACGTTCATCCAGTCCCATTTTGTAACGTTTTTAAATCGATAAACCAACCATTAAATGTACGTCAACATGGGAATGACCAGGACCATATAGTGTAATAGGGGTAGAAGTCCTTTTCAAGGCTCATAAGCTATATTGAACCTTTGAAGGTGCTCCTTGTTAGTATTGTGAAAAATATATTTCTTGGTTGGAACTGTTTTCTCCACACTCATGGAACATTTAGCCAGGACTTCACGTTTTCCGTCTGAGTATAAATCAGTTTATGTTCTCGTAAGGTTAATATTATGAAAATGGGCTATGCCAAAAAGGCGTACTCAAAAGTCACACGTGTCCACATTTGAAGATTAAAACTGAAGAAGCTGCAAGAAGGCAGGAATTTAAGGAGATGGGACCTGGACAAACTGAAAAAAGCAGAGGTAGCAGAAGGTTTCAGAGGGAGAATCAGAGAACGAGTGACAAGAACATGGGAAAGGAATACAGTAGAAGGTGAATGGGTACCTTTGGGAGATGATACAGTGAAGGCAGCATTGGATCAAGTAATTAGAAATCCTTGGATAGCACAAGAGATAAATTTAATCGATGAAAGAAGAAAATATAAAAATTCAATAAATGAAGCAGGCCAAAGGGAATACAAACGTTTAAAAAATGAGATGGGCAGGAATTGCAAAATGGCTAAGCAGGAATGGCTAGAGGTCAAATGTAAGGATGTAGAAACATATATCACTTGAGGTAAGATAGATGCTACCTACAGGTAGAGAAGAGGACTACCAATATGAATATCAAGAACTCAGATGGAAAACCAGTCCTAAAAGAAGGGGAAGCAAAAAGGTGGAAGGAGTATATAGGTCTGTAAAAGGGAGATGTACTGGACGGGAATATTATGGAAAGAGAAGAGGACGTAGAGGAAGATGAGAAGGGAGATACGATACTGCGTGCAGAATTTGAGAAAGCATTGAAAGACTTAAGTCGAAACGAGGCCCCGGGAGTAGACAACATTCCACTAGAACTACTGATCGCTTTCGGAGAGCTAGCCACGACAAAACTCTTCCATCTAGTGGGCAAAATGTATGAAACAGGCGAAATACCCTCAGACTTCAAGAGGAAGATAATAATCCCGATTCGAAAGAAAGCAGATGCTTCCAGGTGTGAAAATTACCGAAGAATCAGTTTAATTAGTCACGGATGCAAAATACTAACACGAATCCTTTACAGAAGAATGGAAAAACTGGCAAAGGCCGACCACGGGGAAGATCAGTTTGGATTCCGGAGAAGTGTAGGGACACGTGAGGCAATACTGATCCTACGACTGCTCTTAGAAGAGAGGTTAAAGGTGGGCAAACCTACGTTTCTAGCATTTGTAGACATAGAGAAAGCTATGACAATGTTGACTTCAAAACTTTTCTTCAAATTATGAAGGTGGTAGGGGTAAAATACAGGGAACGAAAAGCTATTTAAAATTTGTACAGAAACCAGATGGCACGAAAGGGAAACAGTCGTTGAGAAGGGAGTGAGACAGGGATGTAGCCTATACGCGGTGTTATTCAACTTGTATACTGAGCAAGCAGTAAAGGAAACAAGAGAAAAGTATGGAGTAGGAATTAAAGTCAGAAACAGCAAAGGACTTGGAAGAGTAGTTGAACGTAATGGACATTATCCTGATAGGAGGATATAAGATGAACATCAACAAAAGGAAAACGAGGATAATGGAATGTAGTTGCATTAATTCAGGTGATTCTGGGTGAATTAGATTAGGAAATAAGACACTTAAAATAGTAAATGAGCTTTTCTATCCGGGAGTAAAATAACTGATGATGGTCGAAGTAGGGAGGGTATAAAATGTGGTCTGGCAATGGCAAGGAAAGAATTTATGAAGAAGAGAAATTTGTTAACATCGAGTATAGATTTAAGTGTCAGGAAGTCGTTTCTGAAATTATTTATATGGAGTGCAGCCACGTATGGAAGTGAAAAATGGACGATAAACAGTTTACACAAGAAGAGAATAGCAGCTTTTGAAATGTGGTGCTACAGAAGAATGTTGAAGAGTAGATGGGTAGATCACGTAACTAATGTGGAGAATTGGGGAGAAGACTAAATTTGTGGTACAATCTGACTAAAAGAAGAGATAGATTGGTAGAACACATTCGGAGGCATCAAGGGATCATCAAATGAGTACTGGAGGGAAGCGTGAGGGGGGTGGAGAGCCGTAGAGGGAGACCAAGAGATGAATACACTAAGCAGATTCAGTGAGATGTAGGTTGCAGTAGGTACTTCGAGATGAAAGGGCTTGCCCAGGATAGAATAGCATGGAGAGCTGCATCAAATAGTCTTTGGACTGAAGATCACAACAAAAACAACATGTGTTCTTCACTCTCAGATTCTTTTCACTTTCGTAATTCTTGTTGTCAAGTTGGTCTCATATTTGACAAGGAACTAATACAATAAATTTGTACATAGAGCATTTGCCAGTCTGATCAGTGAAGATTTTGTATTTCTGTTGTGTTCTCAAACTAATTATATTATAATGCAGTCTCCCACCATGTTCACGTGGGGCAAGGTTAGCACTAGCACTAACGTTCTATGCTCTGTCTCCTGTATAGACGAGCTACACTTTGCCTCCCAATAAACCGACGTCGACCATTACCTTTCCTACTAGCGAACTTACATGCCCCTTCTGTTTCTTAACAGTTTTCAACGTTACAACTGGTGGTTAATCGACGTGACTGTGTGAAGCACCACATTGCTAAAGCTATATTCAAACGTTAGAGTGTTCGTCTGCATTAACTTACATTTTGTTGTATTTATAGCAAGCTGCCTGTCATGGAGTGTCCCTCAATTGACTCCTGTTTCCTGGTTTGTTTGGAGTGAAAGGGACTGAACTTCAAGGTCATCAGTCCCTTTGACTCTCGCCCTACAGCCTCTGTGATATGTTGTCAGCAGTAAACGACGTATGGGAATTTGAGATCTGAAAGCAGCTTCCCCTAATAAGTATCAGACAGTACGTGGCGACACTTTGCATATAACCCATTCTGGAATTTCAGCGTTTCTCATCCGTTTATTCGTCAGAGCCATCAGAACAATTCTACGATGTTCTCGGGCCGTAGTCCTTCTGGAAAGACCCCTACTTAGACTTTCTTGCCACACTGTGTTCCGACTCCATCTCGTCACAACTGGTTCTGCAGACAAAGTACTACAGCCAACTGTATGTAATCTGTCGGCATAGTGCCTCCATGTCCTACATCTAGATCTCCACACACACTGCGCAAGCCACCATACGGTTCATAGAGGAGGGTACCACGTACCACTATCACTACTTATTTCATTTCTTGTTCCGCTCGCAATTAGAGCGAGAGGGAAGCGACTGTCTATAACCCTCCATATGAGCCCTGATTTCTCGCGTCGTATCTTCGTGATCCTTACACGAAATGTACGTTGGCGGAAGTAGAATCGATTTGCAGTGGGCCTCAGATGCGGATTCTCTAAATTTCCACAATAGACCCTCGCAAAAAGAGTGTCGTCTTCCTTGCGGGGATTACCGTTTGTGATCACAAAGCATTTCCACAATACTTGCGTGCTGATCGAACCTCCCCGTAACAAATCCAGCAGGATGCCTCTGAATTGCTTCAATATCTTCTTTTAATCGATGTGGTGGTGATCGCAAATATTATTTATTTGTTTGTTATTTTCTTTTAGTCCATTATCTATGTAACTAAACACTCTAACGGTACTCGGGAATGGGTTGCACTAGTTCTATGCTCCGTCTCCTTTATAGACGAGCTACAATTACCCTTCCAACAAGTCGACCATTGCTTTTCCTATTAGCGCCCTTACATGCTTCTTCCATTTAGTATTATTTTACCACGTTACAGATAGATGATTAATCGATGTGACTGTGCTAATCACCACGTTACTGATGCTGATAATGGTTTTCTTTACTCGTCTGAATTAACTTACATTTTTCTAGATTGCGAACACGTTGCCATTCAGCACACCCACTAGAAATTCTGTCTAGGTCATGTAGTATCCCCCTAGTCACTCAAGGATGACCCTGCCCTACACCAGAGCAAACAGCCGTAAATTGATGTTCAGCCTGTCTGCCAGATCATTTATGTACGTAGAAAACAAGAGCGGTCCTATCAGACTTCTCTGGGGCTCTCCTGACTGTACCCCTGTCTCTGGTGAAAACTCGCTGTCGATGGCAACATAGTGGGCTGTGGTACTAAAAAAGTCTTCGAGCTAGTCACGTGTTGTTGTTGTTGTTGTTGTGGTCTTCAGTCCAGAGACTGGTTTGATGCAGCTCTCCATGTTACTCTATCCTGTGCAAGCTTCTTCATCTCCCAGTACCTACTACAACCTACATCCTTCTGAATCTGTTTAGTGTATTCATCTCTTGGTCTCCCTCTACGATTTTTACCCTCCACGCTGCCCTCCAATACTAAATTAGTGATCCCTTGATGCCTTAGTACATGTGCTACCAACCGATCCCTTCATCTAGTCAAGTTGTGCCACAAACTTCTCTTCTCCCCAATCCTATCCAATACCTCCTCATTAGTTATGTAATTTACCCATCTAATCTTCAGCATTCTTCTGTAGCACCACATTTCGAAAGCTTCTATTCTCATCTTGTCCAGACTGGTTATCGTCCATGTTTCACTTCCATACATGGCTACACTCCATACAAATACTTTCAGAAACGACTTCCTGACACTAAAATCTATACTCGAGGTTAACAAATTTCTCTTTTTCAGAAACGCTTTCCTTGCTATGGCCAGTCTACATTTTATGTCCTCTCTACTTCGAGCATCATCTGTTATTTTGCTCCCCAAATAGCAAAACTCCTTTACTACTTTAAGTGTCTTATTTCCTAATCTAATTCTCTTAGCATCACCCGACTTAATTCGACTACATTCCATTATCCTCGTTTTGGTTTTGTTGATGTTCATCTTACAGCCTCCTATATCTCTCTCTGGGAACATTATCCGTAAGCTCGGACCTTTGTCAACAGCCTGCAGAGGGGCTCCGTGTTAAACGCTCGCCGGAAAACTACGGTTACGGAATCTGCCTGCTGCCCTCCATTCATGGTTTTTGGGACATCATGCTAAAAGAGGACGAGCTGATTTGTCGCAAGAAGTGCTTTTTAAATCCGTACTGATTTGTGGACAGAAGCTGCATTTGCAGCTCATATTGCTGAAGAAAACCATTAAGTGAGAAACATTGAGAACAACTTAAAAATTTTACATCTAGTAGGAAAAGGAGCCACTATGAATGTATTAGAAGAAATTGAAATACAAACACACAAAAACAGCACCTCAGAATATATCCTTAATGAACAAACCGAGTTAGCTGACACCCCTTTCCTGAAAAATTTCCAAGAATTATTTTCCACCCTCCAAAGCAAATAATATTCCTACGCCTATCTGCAGATCAAGTAGCAAATTTATATGTTACTACAATTCTCATGATGCTAAATGTAAATAAATAATGTACTGTCTTACCTATACAGTACTCAAAACTATCAACTTTGTAATTAATGTAACAGTATTCGCTCTAAAGCTCAGGAAATCTCTCTGTACTAGTGTAAAGGGCGTTTCAGTTGCATAAGTGAATTTATGATCTTTGTCCAAACATGGGACATCTTCATGATGTTACGATATATCACAGCATCTTTGTCACTCATATGTTTGTAAGCACTTTGTATTGTATCAAAACATGTGGTGTGTGCTAGAAATCTTTTCTGTGACAAATATAAAGTGTTTAGCGAAAACAATTTACGTATGCAACGATAAGAATGCAGTGGGAATATATTCACATCTGTAATGAAAACAAACACTTCAAACCGACATTTCACGTAATCACATCCAACGAAAATCTGCAATGGAACCATCTGCGTGGCGTGCTTATAATTATATATTATTTATATCTTAGGACAATTAATCTGTAAAGAAACGTTGTAATGAAAGCATGAAAACCGTCTGAAGATGAATCATAACTATTCGAGACCGGTAACGGTACCCTTTGAATAAAGGAACTGAAAATAAATTCGTGGTTGGTTGCTGTCTCAACACCATCGACATTTGTCTTCAAACAACAGCCATGGTCTCCAACCATGTCATCATATGACAAAATTGCAAGAAGCTTTTCTGTCTCAACCAATTTTGTTACCTTCTAATTCAGCATGTGTTCAAGAATTCTGCAGTAACCGGGTGTTACGAATATTGGCCTGTGACTGTGAGGGTCCGTTCTTTCACCTTCCTTTTATACAGGAGTAACTGGCGCTTTTACTCAGTTGTCTGGAACTTTGCCCTGGACGAAAGATTCGCGTTACGTGCAAGCAAATGGTAGCCATGAATATGACTGAAAGGTGGCGATAAGGTGCCTAGAACGTCGTCTGGGCATTCTGCGTTGCGATCTACGTCTCCAAAAATCCATTCAAGTTAGACACAGTAGGCATGATGTAGTTACGAAGGTCGTTCAATAAGTAATGCCACACTTTTTTTTCTCAGAACGTATTTATTGTTAAGAGTCAGAATTTGGTGGCAATGTACATCAACATGTCTCGTCCACGTCCTATTTTTCTACATAATCTCCATCACCTTCTATGACCGTACACCAACGTTGTAAAAGCTCTTGTCCCGTAGGCGTAGCCATGTTTCCGGCGCAAAGTGGTGCACCCAGCTTTCGTGCCCCATAACGATCCGTGACAGAACGACCCCTCCGTCGGTCTCAAAACGCTCCAACGATTCAGATCAAATGGCCTTTCCTTGAATTTTGTGGTCCGCTGTGAGCATTCGTGGAGCCCATCGCGAGCACCTCTTTGAATATCTGAGAGTTTCGGTCAGTGCAGATGCACGTCCAATGCTGACCGACTACTGTAGAGACAATTGTCGACTTGTGATGCGCTAGTCGGCACGAATAATTGCATCTGCACGATTCAGCGTGTCTGGAGCAGTGGCTGTGACAGGACGTCCCGAGCGTGGCTGATCATGTAGCTCTGATTCTGCATTTCCTTATGCTGTAACTTTATTTACCTATCGCCTAACAGTACTTTCTTTGTATCCCGCCTGGAAGGCGGCGCGTGGGTAGGAGCACGAAAGGATAAACACGTCGGTACTTCAAATACAGTTAAAGCACCTTTACCAGTGTATAAACGGTCGGAGGTTAGAATCCTGCCTCGGGCATGGATGTGTGTGATGTCCGTAGGTTAGTTAGGTTTAAGTAGTTCTAAGTTCTAGGGGACTGATGACCACAGATGTTAAGTCCCATAGTGCTTAGGGCCATTTGAACCAACCAGTGTATAAACATATGCAAACATATTACATAACTTTGCAATGAGGTGCGAAGCTCAAGCTGAGTGTCCCGGCCGTCTGCTCTTGATCAAATGGGCTGAAACTGGAGCGGAGCTCGTAGAGCTCTCCCGCTCCGGCTAGAGTGCGCTGTCGTCGGTGACTCGTAGTGCCAACTTACGAACCTATGCCGTGGCATCGTTGCTATCGATACCACACTTTTATCAACTAAAGCATCGCCATACACGGCACTCAAACGTTTATGGATGCTCCCCACGGTTTCTTTTTCTGCGCTCGAGAATTCAATAACAGCGCGCTGCTTGTAGTGTGAGTCTTATGTAGACCGCATTTTGACGATGTACTACAGGTCTGACATCTGCCATAAGGGTTCGCAGTTTCACCGTCGCGCAGTACAAACATCAAACATGAAGCACCAATAAGGACGTTTGTCTGTGTATATTAATGCCTCTTTCAAAAAAAAATGTGGGGCATTACTTATTGAACGACCCTCGTACGTCATCGTTCATCTGTAAGAATAGTTTTTCCTGTGTTAAAAATAAGCTCGCATAAGGATGAAATAATATTGGGGTATCAGTTTGGCATCATTCGGTCAAGATGTTCATGGCATAGCACTTCCCACTGCCCTCAGTGTAACTGTAAGCGATCGTTAATGTAGGTTGATTCTTACAAAGAAGAAGACAGCAACCTGCCACTAGTGGCTGGTTGCCACTAGTGGCTGGTTGCTGGCTCCTTCTTTGTAAGAATGAACCTACATTATTTGTACACAGCCACGGTCTCGCCATGTCAGTTTTAGACAAAATAGCTGTAAGCGATCGTGTTCTATAGTGAGAGACTTTATGAAGTGCTCACCTGTATGGGACACCAGCAGACGGCGAAGATGGCGACCACGACGACGACCATGCGCGTGACGCGCTTCTTGCCGCGCCGGCTCTCGGCGGAGAGGTGGCCGCCAGGCGCCCCGGCGCGCCACAGCCGCATCAGCATGCGCAGGTACAGGCTCACGATCAGCAGCAGCGGCAGCACGTATGACGTCAGGAAGAAGCTGATCTGCAACACCACCGCCGCAAGACACCCCGTCACTGCTACTGTCGTTCATCTTCAAAGTCTTTCATGGGCCACAGAGAGTGTTACATACACGAAGTTCTGAACCAGAAATAACCACCACGTTGGACCTTGAACGAAACACAGTTGCGTGTATTTTCTTCAAACATATATAATGTCCGCATGTGCGGACATTACGGAAGGCGAACTACCCACTGTTCAGAGGAATGTCGTTACACGTATTGCCAAATGCTCTGAGGTTGACGGACATCATTTTGAGCATTTTTTTGCATTAATGTGGTATTTACAGGTAATCACGCTGTAACAGCATGCGTTCTCAGAAACGATAATTTCACAAAGGTACATGTATCACATTGGAACAACCGTAATAAAATGTTCAAACGTACCTACGTTCTGTATTTTAATTTAAAAAACCTACCTGTTACCAACCGTTCGTCTAAAACTGAGACCCATATGTTTGTGACTATTACAGCGCCATCTTTCACAAAGCGACAAAAGTGGTCCAAGTAAAACATTCATTCTTCTTTACGTACTCCACGAATATGTAATAAAAAATGGGGGTTCCTATTTAAAAAAAAGCGGTTGATATCCGTTTGATATATATATATATATATGTTTCTACTTCATTGGTGTATTTCTCTTATTTTCTAACAACACTTTGTTGTACAAGTCGCTATTTGATACGAGAGTTGAAAGGTATCTGTTGTTTCAGCCATCCTGTATCTGGATGAAGTACGGGATTGTTCTTAGCTTCTATTTTCCGATTGCACTTTAATAAATTTCGATATTGCTACATCCGAAGTACTTGAATTTTCCTTTTGGTACTTGGAAGCGGTAGATCGGCCACTGAACAGATAGGGCCACATGAGAACGTAGAATTTGAAACGAAGAAGGAGAGTCAGTTGTACGAAGTCGGTCAGTCTGTTGTGGACACATGTGGGCTGTCCTAAGGGGACTCGCGCTGTAAAGCAGTTCATGTTGTTGTGAGGTAGTTGGCGCTGAGCGGTTGCGCATATGAAGTGTCTCCTATTCTGAGTTTGTAAGGGCAGACGGCACGGAGTCAGAAGAGGCCTTTTGATAGTCGTTTTTGTCAGACAGGTTGTAGTCTGAAAATTCTGCCGCCTTTCACTTTTTTTTCTGTTAACTTCCCGGCTGTTCCCATTCAGCCAACTCAGTAGTGGAATCTAAGTTGTGACGGTACGATTGTAAGGACAACACAACACGCACTCTCTGATCTCACTCTCTGATTCGGCCGGTAATCGATCCCGGGCCCTTGCGCTGACCGCGCAGCTACCGGGGTGGACCTGCCACTCACTTGAAGAGGAATGAATAATATTGTAATTTGTCATGAGAGTGGCCACACCATCATACCATGAGAGAGCGAGCTATATTTCTTAAATTAATTACGAAATGTGCAAACTTCTCCTCTGTTTTTATTCTGCTCAGCGATACGAGATAAGCTGTTACTGTTTTCCTCACAGTTAGATGTTATATGTGGAGACAGTGTCACTGTTAGGTTTTCCAGCGAACCGTGTAGCAAAGTAAGAGAGTGAGATCAATTTACAGCATTCTGACTACGTTCACCTCCCATGTTTGATCCCCTATCGGAAGTTAGCAAGTCGTTGTTTCTGTCACCAAACATCGTTGATATTTCTGTGTTTTTTTTAAACATTGTCGAACTGTCGACTAAAGAATCGAGCAGAATGTCACTGTATTAAGTGCAGCAGATGGTTTGAGTTGTATTAATCCGTGTGAAGTTTTCTGATGATAATCATTTTAACACATCAGAAGTTAACCTGAAATTTCCATTTTCACTATCTTAGTCAGACTGATGTTCCCGTCTCATGACGTTGTAAAATACACTGAAGCGCCAAATAAACTGATATAGGCATGCGTACCCAAATACAAAGATATGTAAACAGGCAGAATACGACGCTGCGGTCGGCAACGTCTATATAAGACAACAAGTATCTGGCGCCGTTGTTAGATCGTTTATTGCTACTACAATGGCAGATTATCAAGATTTAAGTGGGTTTGAACGTGGTATTATAGTCGGGGAACGAGCGATGGGTCACAGCATCTTCGAGGTAACGATGTAGTGGGGATTTTCCCGTATGACAATTTAACGAGTGTAGCGTGAGTATCAGGAATCCGGTAAAACATCAAATCTCCGACATCGCTGTGGCTGGAAAAAGACTCTGCAACAACGGGACCAACGACGAATGAAGAAAATCGTTCAACGTGACAGAAGTGCAACCCTTCCGCAAATTTCTGCAGATTTCAATGTTGAGCCATCAACAAGCGTCAGCGTCAGCTTGCGAACCATTCAACGAAACATCATCGATATACGTTTTACTCTTGTTCGCTGCAAGTAATACTGCAGACGCAGAGTTCTATGAGTCAGTTGTGAAACAGTTATCGCTACGCATCCAGTGGATTGGGGGGGGGGGGGGGGGGAGGCGCAGTGTCACAGTGAGACACGCGACATGGTGCAAACAATACTAGGTATACCGGAATGCTAGTCATCGGTCGTAGATAGTTTTCTGCTGTCTCCTAACATGAACACGTGATTTGTAAACAAAGCCAGATTCGTCGAGAGCAGAGTTATGAATGAGAGCCAATAATGGGAAGAAGAAAGTGTAGGTACAATGCAGGTTCGAATACAATAAGGAGAATGGAATGACGGTACTTCACAGACATCCTGCGTCATCTATTATTTCTGATCCAACAACAACATGGTGTCATATTTCAACAGGACAACACTCGTCCAGACATGGCACGTGTCCCAATGAACTGTCTGCGTTATGTCTAGGTACTGCCCGTGCCCGCATGATCCCCAGATATGTCTTCGATAGAATACGTGTGGGACGACCGCTGACGTCAAATCCGTCTAAGTGAGTTCCCTGTAACTATCAGTCATGACCTGACGTCATATTTGATGGCTCCTCATACACCACACTGTACTGGAATGAATCCCGGATGCCTACCTGCGTCGCTGTTGCGAGCAGCTCGGCCTACTCGACGTATCCTTGGAAGTGATCGTCAACTTTCAGCTGTAGCTTCTCTGCGGCAAGGATGAACATAAAAAGAAGTGAAGAAAGGGTAATGGAATTTGCTCAATTAAGCTGCCTGACAAAGAAAGTGAAGCGCACAGAAGGGGAGGAGGAAGCGGAATGAAACTTCAAAGGTTGAGAGGTTATTTGATATTATTTTAGTGATTTACAAAAAACTTGTCAGTAGGAACCCACTTTTCAGTATGACGTTGCACCCTCTCTGGCCTGAAAGTACGCACTAATTCTATTGTAAAGTGTAATAAAGACGTTACATCCTCCCCTGACGCAAACTGGTCCTCAGCTTTTGACTGGTCCCTGATATCCTGAATACTTTCACTTGGACGGATTTGACGTCAGCGGTCGTCCCACACGTATTCTATCGAAGACATATCTGGGGATCATGCGGGCACGGCTGTACGTAGACATAACGCAGACAGTTCATTGGGACACGTGCCATGTCTGGACGAGTGTTGTCCTGTTGAAATATGACACCATGTTGTTGTTGGATCAGAAATAATAGATGACGCAGGATGTCTGTGAAGTACCGTTGTGCCGTCAGTCATGACCTGACGTCATATTTGATGGCTCCTCACACTATGACGCCAGGAATAACTCTTTCGTGCCTCTCCAAAACAAAGGAGGACTGGGACCTCTTACCACGTTGCTACCGTACATGTTGACGACCGTAATCTTGTTAGTTCGGAACCGCGATTCATCGCTGTACGCAACGTAACCCCATTCATCAATAGTCCATGCTTCTCATTGATGGAATCACTGCAAACGTTGCCGATTGTTTCGTAGTATTAACAGTAGCTTACACATGTCTCACTGATCCCCTAGTGTGGCTGCTTCTAGCCTCTGTCCAACAGTGCAAGATGAGCAGAGTGTTGCATTCAGTCCATTACTTTTGCTGGACGGCAGGATGGCAGGCGCAAATATACTTGGTGCGCAATACAATGATCCTTCCTCGTGGTCAGGCGTGGTCGATCGGACCGTTGACTACTATTACTCATGCTTTCACGTTCCCATGCAGTCCAATGTCGGGCGACTGCCACATCTGAAAACCTGTACATTACACTATGCGACAAGCCAAACCCGCCAAATGGGCTTCAAACCCGGTAATGTAGTCAGTTGCTGACACACACGAGTAAGCTGCATGTTCGAGTCCGTAACAGTGATCATCAACATCTGACGCAGTTCAGGCCACTCATGTATGGTAACAACACTAAACACAAAGGATACAAAAGCTCTCTGGTGGCTGTTTTACCTGTCACAGGGAATTTGCAACTCGAATCATTTACATACCTGCCAATGGACTGTACGAAACGTACTTATATTGACATCCGATTATGTCTTATGGATACTTCGGCTTTTTGTTAGGTAGTGAAGACAAGAAGTAAGACAAAGTTGTAGCTGCTGACCTTCTCCATTTGGGCAGTAAAATAACTCATGATCGCCGAAGTAAAGAGGATGTAAATTGCACTCTGGCAATACCAAGGAAAGCATTTCTGAAACAGGTGGATTTATTAACATCTAATATATTCTTAAGTGTCAGGAAGACATTTCTGAAGGTGTTTACCTAGTGTGTAGTCTTGTACGGAAGTGGAACGTGAACAGTAAATACTTCAGACAAGAAGATAACAAAAAGATTTGTAATGCAGTGCTGTAGAAAAATGCCGAAATTAGACGAGCAGGTTTGACTACTAATGAGAATGTACTGAATCGAACTAGGGAAAAAGAAATTTAAACCGTAACGCGGCTAAAAGATGATAGGATACCTCTTGAGGCGTCAAGGACTCGTCAGTGTGGTAATGTAGGGAAGTGTATAGGAGCAGGGTACGGGAGGGATAAAAGTTGTAGAACGAGACCAAGGGTTGGTTACAACAAGGAGGTTCGAATAAATGTGGGTTGCAATAGTTCTGCAGAGACGAAGAGGCTTACATTGGATGGACTAGTGCTGAGAGGTCTAGCTAACCAGTCTTCTGACTAAAGACGGGGAATACATATATATATATATATATATATATATATATATATATATATATAAACAAAAAAAGAAGGCAGGTGCCTAAGTTCTACTGTAAGCCAGGACTGCTAAATCAGGTAGGACATATAGCCTAAAATCAGAATGCAGGAAAGACATTCGCAAAGATAGATGAACTTAGGCAGGCAATATGAAGCCTTAATATGTTAAACGACTATCTCAAAATATAAAGCGAACGAGCCAGAGTGAACCAATTACTGTAATGTTTATTAAACTTACGGAAAAACGGTGCGAACTCATGCACCAACCCAATAGATGTTAGATGACGTCTGCTCATGACCTCTGCCTACGACGTCTGTTACATGTACACTAAGCAGTACCGCACTTGTATACTGCATGTGTCAGATTTTCCTTGCATGATGTATGTTACGTGTTTCTATGTTGTCCGGATAGACTTCGGTATTCTTGATGCAATTATGTTTCGTGGATAGCCAGCTTACTGATGTCACGAACATGAGTTTATCTGGTCTATATACGTATCTATTGAATGACGCCAATGGCAAAACTTCTTTCATTCATCTCGTCATACATCTTTTCCGTAATCAAACATACTGTATTTGTACTCTACGTCCACTGTTAAAGAAAAATGGTAGCTTCTTTAAAGAACTCGATGTGTACGGCACTCGAGGTTGTCATAATGTAACTATTGCTCAGCATTAAGAAAATTAAAACGTCAGAGTGATGGTAGTTTTCTGAAAATGCGAACTAAATTTCGGCCACCTGAAGCTTCAAAGTTGCGTATCGGACAGCTGCGCATATCTCTTTCGTAACTGGCGGCCAACAGGCGCTTACACGTGTGGCGAGAAACTGCGCGCAGGCGGAGGTGTGGAGATATGAAACGGGCGAGTTTAGCGGGGCGGGAACTGGCGGTGAGTGGGTGGCTGAGGGAGGTAGTGGGGGCTGGACAACTGCTGCTGCCGCTGCCGCCTCTGTTCGCTGCCACTGTGCGAGCGAGCGCCCGCCTGCACCCACTGCCCTCATAACCGCCGCCCTGCCACGTTTCACAGCAGATTACGGGGAACGCCCCCGGCTACTCGCCTGCTCTCACAAGCGCCTCGCCATCCGGCGCTGTTGTTTCCTAACTGACGGGCCAATCTCGCGGCAGGCTGTACAGATTACTTAAACCACTACCGACTCACTGCTATCACCACAGCAAGGCTTTTTCAATTTATTTTTAATTACCCGCTGTGTACACAGCATTGCCCAGGTACACATTTATTCCAGTTTTCTATTAGTCCTCCTTCCCCGTATCTCTGTTCATCTCCTTCCTCTGTCCTCCTTCCCTCCCTCTCTCTCTCTCTCTACCATTCTCCTTTTCCCCTTTTCTATCCATTTCTCCTCCTCTGTCTCTATCCAATTGATATTCACCCACCCTCTCTATCCATCTCCTCCTCTCTTCTCTCTCTCTCTCTCTCTCTCTCTCTCTCTCTGCCCATCTGCTTCTCCTCCCATCTGTGTCCTTCTCCTCTTTACTCCTCTCAGTCTCTTCACATCCTCCTCCCCAACCCTTCTCTGTCCATCACCTGCACCCCAATAGGAGGCTGGCGGTTCTTACCTCCTCAGTATTTCCAGGTAGTAAGTAACATGTGTATCAAATTAGAGATGAAATCGATCCAGGGGTTTAAGAGGAGCTTTTTATGCGCAGCTTAACCTACGTACGCACATGTCATATTTCACGTATATTTAACATACTTCACACATATTTTCCCTGTATCTGTATCAAATTTCGCCTTGATGTTGCCAGTTTCACGAAGCTCAATGTTTATGACGTCGTATCTCCTGAACGTCATGTCGTACAATTATATAATTTTGCAGATATACAGAGTGTTTCAGGATGTCGTTTAGAAATTTGGGGGTAGGTGCCTTACACCAATACAAGGAAAAAAAAGATCAGTAAACATGGGCCCTAAAGTGCATACATACATTAAGAGCATTGAGCGCTTTCTCCAGTAGAAGAGATGTGTTTCACACCAGCAAAGATGAACATGTGCTCACAGCTCTTAAGATATACGTTTTAGAGCTTATGTTTAGTGGACAATTTTGTCTTGTTTTGGTGTAAGAGAAAAACTTCGTTCCTTTTATCATTTTGTTGGAAGAGGGGGAGGGGGGGGGGTCAGTGAGAAAAACAGTTTTGCAAAAGTATGAAACTGTGTATAAAGTTTGTTGCGAACTGACTAAGTGCTCTCACTCTCAAATACCGAATGAATAAAATCTGCGTATTTGTACGTCGTGGGCTGCACTTTTTTTTTACCGCCATCCCAACCTCTTTGGTAGGTAGGTGTTTCTTACCGCCACAGCGCTTCCTTTCAGACAGTAAATGATACATGTACCGAGTTTGGTTCAGTTCGGTCAAGTAGCTAATGAGATCTGCATAAATACATGCATTCACACATACATTTTTGTAATGTGCATATCGATATGACGTCTGAGCCAAAATTTAAACTGACGAATGGAGCTACTTCAGCTGTCTATGAACACAATATACTGCATTATACACTGTACTGTTAATTATGCATGTATGTATTGAAACACGTATGTAACATAGCAGCGATGGCGAGGCATTGTAGCATCTGTGACCAGAGAGTATGCGCTTGACCGCGCGAGTGTTGCGAGCGGTTCTCAGTCAGTCAGTCGTTGCGAGTCTGTAGCTCTGTTTAGTTGCAGAGCAGTTCGCTAATAGTCGTCATGCAGAGCGGTCGGTCAGTAGTAGTAGCCCAGTGCGGTTGTGTGATGTAGGCGGTCGGCAACACTGGTGAAGATGGTGAATAAGGTATACTGTTAATTAATATAATTATTAGATAATGAAAAATTGTAATTATTCTCCAACAAGTTCCCCAATAATAATTTTTATTTCAAAAGCATTTTTTCAAAAATTTAATTTTTTATTGAACTAAAGATCTCGTTGCACTTCCCATTTCATTCCACTTCTTTTGAAGAAAAATTTCACTAGAATCACAAAAAAAAGAGAATATTATTATTTGCAATGCAGTTCCTCCAAGCGGTGCGCAACAACAAGAGCAGAAATGTGACATCCATTTATTCTGAGGTAAGACTTTAATTCTGATTGTTTTACACAGGGCCAAAGACCGATATTTCGGTTTAATTGAATTTTCTTATCACTGAATGGACTTTAATTTTCTGGTGAAGAATTTATATTTGAGTCAGATTGCGAATTTCACATTTTTGTTCCCATTGTCAGTACATTTCATTGTGGGCAGGTTACGCATAGAGTAGTGTCCATTAGCATCCTTAAATAATATTGGCCATTCTTTTAAATTTCTGTGGGGAGGTTACACTTGGCGACACCCAGTCCAGGATCGTATTTCGTTGAGAGTCTTTTGAACAACAGTCAGATATCTGCTCTTGTTTGCTTAGATATAATTAGGATTTAGCGCAACGCTTTTAATAATATTGTGACTTTCTTTCTACAGGTCAACGGCAATTTGTTGCTTTGTTGTATTTGTGTGTTGCTTTTGCATTGTGCTTATTTATTTTGTGAATAATTTTGACTATTGTTAAAATGCCGCGAAAGATTGTGAATAGTGTATCGCGAGGTATTATGAATGAAATTACCGACCCAAACAACTTTACCGATAGGACATGTGACACGCAGTGTAATGATGACAATCCTGCGTTCACTAACAATCACTGCATTACAACCACTGATGATGACTTTTATCTTAATGATGAACAAACGAACTCAATTGTCTCGTCTGTTAATTTGACGACAATTGATGACGCGGGACGCTCTATTGTAATGAGCGCTGCCGAGCTTCACATAACCGATTTGGAAAATTCAAGTGACGTACAGACAGATTTTTGCAATGAAAATAACCAGGATATTCAAAGTACGACGGATTCATTTAATTCCGAAATAATGTCTGACAGTGTACATCCGACTGACAAACCTTTTTCTAAATTACAGAATGACCAAATGGTCACGGAAAGCGAGAGAGTTCTAGATCCACCACTAAACAGCACAGAGAATATAAACGCTAGTTTTGACTTGGTACAAATTATGAGAAGTTTACTACAACAGCAAAGTGAGAAAGCAGACAACAATTTCAAACACTTAAATGAAAAACTTGACAATAATGACAAAAAACAAGACAAACTTAGTGAACAAATTAGAGACGTTGCCGCGCAGTGCCATGACACTAAGGAACAGTTGCGCGTGGAAATTGAGGCTTGTTCTCAAAAAAATAGCGAAGAAATTAAGTCTGTTGCGCAAGAATTAAGGGAAATGCAAACAGCCGCAACAGAAACACTCAGAGACGAAATTAGCGGAGTCGCTAAACAATGCTCTGAAAAAGCTGCACAATTACGGGACGAGTTTAGAGCAATGACGGTAGAACTTTCGCGCACTATGGACGCAAAGATAGACGCGAAATTCGAACAGCAGAACACTCAGATTAACGAGCGCTTTAATCAGCACATTCAGAACAGTGATACGCGTTTCCGCAGATTTATTCAGGATCAAAACAAAGTAAAACGACAAGTCATGGAAACAATCACTGCACAAAGACAAGAGGACAAACGTAAAATATTCGCGAAAGCGAAGACGTATGTAGACAATAATATTACTACAGTGTCCGACAAAATTAATACCATAGAACAATTGAACGCGGAATTACGGGATGAAATTTCTGACCTTAAATCAAAAACAGATACACACACAGTAAATATTCAAACAGTGACAGATAGATTCGAACAATTAGATCTAACACAGGATTGTGATGTTATCAAAGCTGATGTTAAAAAACTGAGCGAAACTACGTGCAAGTTGCAAAAACAGATTAATGCGTCTGATTCTAAAACCGATGATCAGGTTAAAATACTGACTGAAAAATGTGATGAATTGGCCAGTCGTATTGATGCTATCGAAAATACTAATGACAATAAATCAGACGATACTGCACCGGTTTCATTTATCCAAACACCTGAATTTCAAAATTTACAGCAGACGATTAATGAGATCGATTCATCTAACAACACGTTACGTAGGAAGTTATCAAATTTACAACAAGAAGTAACAGAAATGAAAAACACTTCAGTTAATAACATACAACAGACGCCACTTAGCGAACATTTGTCAGACTTACGCAGCGCGTATAATGTGAGCAATTTACAGCAACTAAGCGACTTAAAATCCGAAAAGCCACGCGACTTAAAATATGAAAAGCTACGCAACTTGAAGTACGAAACGACACAGACAAACAGATTCACACACAAACCCGAACGTGTTCTCAAATTCAGTGACGAGAGCGTTGATAATAAGCAAGTTGTATTTGTAAGAAAATGTAAAGAATTTAATAATGACAGAACACAGGTACACACTTTGAGCTGTATACGACAAATTGTTTTTATGCTTTCACCGCTATTGCGTGTAATGCAGAAACTAGCTTTGAAACAGATGCGACAATTTATTTTTGTATTTACAACAGCATTGCGTATAATGAAGAAACTGGAATTAGCAAGAATACAGCGATTTACTTTTGGAATTTTACCGCTATTGCTTGCAACGCAAAAGCTAAAATTTATTTGCAGTGCGTAAAGACCTCAGGGGATTCATTACGCTTTAATGAATATGTGCCGTAGCGAGCATAGGGCCCCGAGCTGTAGTAGTGCTGTTTCATCTTTAGTTTTCTGCACTGCTGCCTTCTCTTCTACTATCCTTTATATCTATCAAAACTGCTCTTTAACTATTGCTCTTTCTAGAATTAAGAAACATATGTAATGAAAACCCGATAAGACAAATTGTTACGGAATGTGACAATTTTCATTAGGCACTCGAGAAATGACAACTACGAGAACTTTAATTACAGATAAAATCGTAATCATCAGTATGTGTAAAAGTAAAATTAACAGCAAACCACATTTTGGTAACAATAGACCTTTTCACCACAATAGCATGAAAGTCAGCCGCTTAGCATACCTAACCAACAATGCAGTCTACAAGGTCAACCAAACTTTAATGTTTCGCCGCGTGCACGTAAAGTCTCAGCTACAACAAATAGTAACGCACGGCAGCAAAGAAATAACTACGTACAGACAACACACTATTTCAATTCGTATCGCAATGCGCAGTATAGAAATTACTATCATGACAGACGTAAAAAAAATGATGAGCACAATTTTCAGCGTACATTTAATAACAGTCGATCTTATGAGCAGCAACAACACCAGCAACAACATATTGTGATGAATGAAACAGACAATAGGTGTCATCTATAGCGTAATACGTCAGTAAGAAATAACAGAGCAGTTCATATAATGGATATGCCACAGCATCCTCCCGTAAATAACAACACGTACGATAGATTTTAACCAGATACAGCACAGATTGCATATTACAGTAACGTAAGCAATAATTTTGACACGCAGAATCGTCTTCACGAAAATGTTATTAATTTTGACGACATCCGACACACGTTTGCATTAAGGACAGAATTACGACGTATGTAGACGATATTCTTATTGCAGAAGCTAACTGGTCTGAACACAATCTGATTCTTGAACAACTGTTACAAACTTTTCGTGCACAAGGACTTACAGTTAACCTCAGTAAATCGCATTTTGGCAAAACTTCTCTAAAATTTCTTGGACACGTAATTTCAGCAGAAGGCATTGCACCTGATCCGGAAAAACTTCAAGCTCTACGTGACATTAGTGTTCCTACGACGAAGAAGCAATTACGCAGTTTTTTGGGCTTAATTAACTTTTTTCGTAAATTTATTCATCACTCCGCTTTAGACACGCCTAGATTATGTCAATTAACAGGTAAAAACCCTATTTGGTCTTGGGATAAGCAAGCACATTCTGAATTTGTGAACCTGAAACATGCTCTGTTGAATGCACCACTTTTATCGCACCCAGATCTTACTAGAAATTTTTCCATTGCCACTGACAGTTCGAACACCGCTTTGGGCGTACATATTTTCCAGGAAATTGAAGAAGATGGTTCAATAGTAATTAAAAACATCGCATTTGCAAGCCGCATTCTGTCACCTGCTGAACGAAATTACTCCGTTACAGAATTGGAAACATTATGTGTTGTATGGGCTTTTACGAGATTTAGGCATTTTCTTTACGGCAGACATACCACCGTCCACACAGACCACAGAGCAATACAATTTTTGCTTTCAGCTAAATTTACTCACGACAGATTGAGCAGATGGAAACTATATTTGCAGGAATTTAATTTTACAATAGTTCACATTCCCGGCACACAAAATGTTATAGCAGACGCACTATCGCGTTCTCTCGGCAACAATCAGCAAGACGTAGCAACCAACTTCTGCAAAACAAATTTCAGTGTCATGTACATTCAGCATGTTGCATTTGAAAACTTTATTTCATCGTCATTACAGGACATAGCAAAGGAACAAAATAAAGACAATGTGTGGAAAGAAATTAAACACCTATGGCAAGATAGGAAAAATGTTACGATTAGGAACCATTACACTGTGCGCAATGACATTCTGTTTCGCCGCTCTCATCCTGACAGCAACAATTGGTTATTATGCATTCCTGACGAACTGGTTAACAAACTAATTTGGTACACTCATTTAAGTTACGCACATTACGGAGCAAGAAAATGTTTTCTTATACTGAGACAGAACTGTTATTTTACCAACATGGAGAAACGTATACGACGAGTTTTAGCGTCTTGTAAAATTTGCCAGAAAGCTAAATCAGACACCACTTCACATATTCCTCCGTTATATCCCATTATACCTGTTAAATTAAGACACATGGCCGCAGTAGATATTTTTGGTCTGATTCCCAGAACTAACAGAGGTTTTTGCTACATATTTGTCGCTGTTGAGCTCACTTCAAAATTTGTTACTTTCACTCCATTACGCAAAGCTACTGCTAAAACTGTTTCGAAAGCATTTGTAAAACATTTTCTATCTCATGTAGGGCATGTAATGAAAGTAATTTCTGACAATGGATCTCAATTCCGTAGTAGCGTATGGACACGCATGTTACGAGCCAGAAACATTTCTCCGATCTATATATCCAAGTACCACGCTTCTTCGAACCCTTGTGAAAGATTAATGAAAGAAATTGGTAAACTGTGCCGAATATACTGCCACAAAAGACATATTGATTGGGACACACACATATTCTCATTCCAAGATGTAATTAATTCCATTCCAAATGAATCCACTATGCTATCTCCGTCTGTTATACTGAAAAATACTGAACCACCTAACAAAATTAAAGAATTAATAACATTTCCTACATCTCGTCGATTACGACACCACGAAATAATTGACATTGCGCTGAACAACATCAAACGTGCCGCAGAGCGCCGGAGAAGACAGCAAAAACAGGTTTGTACACGCCGCGTCTTTCACGTTGGACAGAAGATATTAGTACGTACACACTATTTATCCAGCAAATTAAAAGGTAAGTGCAGTAAATTTGAACTTCTATACGCAGGTCCATATCGGATTCGCAGCATCCCTCACCCCAATGTTGTACACGTCGAAACTTTGAGAACCAGAAAATCGAAAGGCAATCACCATATCTCAAACATTAAACCGTTTATTGAATGAAGACACTTTATGATTCAACACACTATGATGTCATTTACTAATGCAATTAATTCACCTGACTAATTACTGATGATTATCGTATTTTTTCTTTGCAAGTGCCCGGCAAGGTAAGGTTAGCAGGTCGCTTTTCTTGTCGTTACACATCAGACCGTGCACATTTTCCACTTTTTTGTGTATATGATTGTACTCCAGTTTTGTTTGTATGTATTGTGAAATAGTTAAGATATAACACACACCAGTCGACTTTGACATTTTTTTTTGCCTTATGACATCTCAACATCGTGACTGTTTCACATTTTTTTTTTTTGCTACTGCATTGTATTATTCTGTGTACATTTTTGCATCTGAACACTGTCAATGTCTTTGACATATTACGTTTTCTGTCATGTTATGCTGTATGCTTAAGTATGTTACCATAAACCAGTCATTATTTAGTGGGTATATGATTTAAATGCAAGACATTAATCTTTGTTCATCAATTTCAGTAAGAAATGGTGCGTGTAAGAAATAAATTCAACAGAAATGGGAATTTCACCTACGGGATAAACGAAAGGAGATGCAATAACTTTATGAGGAAGAGTAAATGGATCAGGATTAACAAGCATTAACAAGACTATACTGTACTCATCACAGAATAGCAGTCTTCACTAATTTTTTCTTTCAGAATACAAGGTGATTGATGCAGGCTGTCAGAGAGAACTACACATCTTAGTTTTAGTGATGAAATATGCTAGAGATAAGGAATAGTTATGTAATGAGTAATGAAGTGATTTTTTGCAGATGATAATGAATACTGATGAATAAGGATGAAGGATATGGTATTATGGATAATGAAGTTTTTCTTTACAGGTGATGATAATAATGAAGTTATGGTAATGTGGATAATGAAGTTTTTTCTTTACAGATGAGGATAATGTTGAAGTTATGTATTTATGCTACGTAGTTATTTAAGTATATGTTGCAGTTTGCTTTGACAGCAGGTGTTACATTGCATAGTAGGATGACAGAAAGTTTTGGAAAGGACAGCTATGGAACACATTTTTATACACATTTCACTGCCTGTTAATTCGAAGTTCACTACTTTTCAGCATAGTGTGCGTTTCTTCTTTCAGGTCAATAATCCATTTTGTAATTTTTCCAGGAGAAGTTTTTCATGATACTTACTAAACCTGTTACTTATTATACCTGTTCTAGTACTTGCATTTTTATATTTTTACCCATTTGTGTCTATCGTTTATAAATGTGATCACATGTACTGCCTTGTTACATAATCTTGCTACAGCTGACTCATGACGAATGACGTTACCTATCCTCATTTGCTGCAATAGGTCAAAAGCAAATAGTGTTATGTTTCAGCAATTAATTATCGATCCCAACGCAATGCATTGCTACCAAAAAATGTATTACCAGTCCCACATAATGTCACTAGTTTATGATAATTCTGAATAATACTGATCAACTCTGAATAGCATGTCACTTGAGTAATGACCTCTTAATGAGACTATATTCAAAATAATGCTTTGTCACTAGCTAATAACTGCCACTGTTTATTGTAATGATACTACTTATAATGCCTGTGATTATTAATGATTTGACTGTAATTAACTGATTTTAATAATGACTTTGTAATGATCTGAATGCTACTGAAGGAGGAACACTGTTTATTGTAATGATACTACTTATAATGCCTGTGATTATTAATGATTTGACTGTAATTAACTGATTTTTAATAATGACTTCGTAATAATCTGAATAATACTGAATGATGAACTATATTTTATTCTATTCAATACTTGCTGGCCACTGAGTGCCAATAATTAATGTCACTCCACGAATTGTTATTAATTATGCCATTGATTAGCTCTTGTTTCCAATGTTGATACTTTGTAACCAGAAAGGAATGTGACTGTTTAATAATGCTTTGTAATTAGGAGAAGACTAATGATTCTTACTATATTAGAATGACAAATGATTAATTAACGACAAATGATTAATTAACTGTAATTAGACAAATGATTAATTAACGACAAATGATTAATTAACTGTAATTAGACAAATGATTAATTAACTGTAATTAGACAAATGATTAATTAACGACAAATGATTAATCAACTGTAATTAGGAAAAGGCTAATGATTATTATTGGAATGACAAATGATTAATTAACTAATTAGGAGAAGGTTAATGATTCTTAATTATACTCTGTAACTGAAAAGAATGCGATTATTTCATAATATTTTGTAACCAGGAAAAGAAGGCTACTGATTCTATGTAAAACAATTAATGAACATTTTTCTGTAATACTACATACTTGGTACAGAAATGTTCAATAACTGGGCTATGAATGCCACAAACTATCAATGAAGACTGTAATTGTCAATATTATGTGACTTGATGTCCTTCACCTCATAAGCTGACTACCCTGAATTACTGCAATGTCCATTTGTCCTGTTTATCCTAGTGATCATGGAGCACTATATTTGGTTTTTGCACTAATTCTACGTTGGTGTGCCTTGTAAGAGTGTGGTGTTGACACGACATGCTGTCCACCACCATGAGCGATGAAGACATTATTATGGTCCCACTGTTTGGTGTACCTAATGTACTGCCAAAATGAAAACATGGAACATTACTACGACAGTTCAGTGTCTTGGCGACACTGATAAATTCTGATGGGAAAAGAACTTCAAGTTGTGTCACTTGGTGTTGTACTTCTGTGGAAAGATATGGACTTTCAGAGCAGCTGTGTGCAATCTAAAGTGCTACAACCATGATGCAATCCTTCCCTTTCCTATCCTGATTCTTGTCTCATAAAAAAAAAAAAAAAAAAAAAAATTTTTGGTAACATCATTTATGTTCATAGGTTATACTTTTTTCGATTCGCTGAACTCCAGTGCGTGTGCACTTTGGACATGATTTTTTGCCATTATGTTTATTTATTGCGAAAATGCTAAAGACATTTATTTTTTCGATTTGTTCTGAAGTACAGTATATGTACACTCTTGTCTTTTATATTGTATATACATTTTTTTATTTTCTGAACTACAGTGCATGTGCACTTCTGTTAGGTGTTAATATGTTTTCTACTGAACTTCAGTGCCTGTACACTTATCTCATTTTTCAATATGTTTTCTACTATTCTGTATATTCAATACTTCAATGCGTATGCACTTATGTCATTTGTTATTCATTGTATATACATTTCATCATTTACTGATATGTTCTCAACTGCAGTGCATGTGCACTCATGTCACTTGTCAACATAATATTTTTTGCCAGTCTGTTTATTTGTTCTGAATATGCTAAAGAATTTTTTCGGTGCCTGTGCACTTTGTTATCTGTCAAAAAATTTGTATATACATTTTTCTGATTTGCTACTATGTTTTGTACTCACATTTTGTCTTTGTTTGATATATTTTGTACTTAGTGCGTGTGCACAACATTTAAATATTCTGTAAGTTGTAGAATTTTGTTAATTAAAGAAAAATTTTGCCGCGCTTGGCAAGTCCAAATGACTCACCATCGCTGCCAAATTTTTGCCCCCCCAGTGGAGGGTTATGAAACACGTATGTAACATAGCAGCGATGGCGAGGCATTGTAGCATCTGTGACCAGAGAGTATGCGCTTGACCGCGCGAGTGTTGCGAGCGGTTCTCAGTCAGTCAGTCGTTGCGAGTCTGTAGCTCTGTTTAGTTGCAGAGCAGTTCGCTAATAGTCGTCATGCAGAGCGGTCGGTCAGTAGTAGTAGCCCAGTGCGGTTGTGTGATGTAGGCGGTCGGCAACACTGGTGAAGATGGTGAATAAGGTATACTGTTAATTAATATAATTATTAGATAATGAAAAATTGTAATTATTCTCCAACAAGTTCCCCAATAATAATTTTTATTTCAAAAGCATTTTTTCAAAAATTTAATTTTTTATTGAACTAAAGATCTCGTTGCACTTCCCATTTCATTCCACTTCTTTTGAAGAAAAATTTCACTAGAATCACAAAAAAAAGAGAATATTATTATTTGCAATGCAGTTCCTCCAAGCGGTGCGCAACAACAAGAGCAGAAATGTGACATCCATTTATTCTGAGGTAAGACTTTAATTCTGATTGTTTTACACAGGGCCAAAGACCGATATTTCGGTTTAATTGAATTTTCTTATCACTGAATGGACTTTAATTTTCTGGTGAAGAATTTATATTTGAGTCAGATTGCGAATTTCACATTTTTGTTCCCATTGTCAGTACATTTCATTGTGGGCAGGTTACGCATAGAGTAGTGTCCATTAGCATCCTTAAATAATATTGGCCATTCTTTTAAATTTCTGTGGGGAGGTTACAGTATTTATGCATATATGTATGTACGTATGTAGTAACGTATGTGTGTTACTAAACTGCTAATTCGGTTCATGGTGCATGATCCAAATTGCAGATTGCCTGTTTAGCAGCTTCCATAGACAAAAGAATTTTTTTCATTATTTCAGATAAATATTGTTCGAGTTGAAAAATTTTAAATACTGACGTGATCTACTCATTAAGATGCATAGTTTTATGTTAATGGTTTAACACAGCAAGTCAAATATTAGAGTTAGAAACTGTATATACATTTATGATGAGGCAGGGTAATTCACGGCGTGCAATTTACCCAGAGAACAGTTGAGAAAGAAAACTGTTGAGAAAGAAAACAGTTAGCGAGAAACATAAAATATTTATAGAAATTTTTCTCGCTGACATCTTTCACAAAATGATGAAAGGATGAAAAAATCATCGCTGACTATATTTTCTCTGATAATGCACTAAAATTCATCAGTCATGACGTTTTAATTCATTATTTCTTTACTACTAACTTCGTTCGCAAGCCATTTTGGAGACAGTACCCACATACACCACCGAATGTACCAAAAATTGTATGATCCGTAGTACAGGACATAATAAGTCATGAACATCGAGATGCGTGAGAAAGTATCTTTCGCTTAAAACGGACCGCAAATTAGCCAGACAAAAGACATAGAGGGTTTAATAATGAGAGCATTTAGCAACTTTCAACAAGCTTTAAACATAATTTCAAACCTTTTTTGAACTTATCTCCCTTACATACTTGACGTCAAATATTTAACACATTAAACCTTTACAAGATATCTGACGCTTGAAACTGTTTTATACGTTTACATGGGTTATTTAAACAACAGAGTATGAGGGTCCACTGGTTATTACTAGGTTACATACTTTTAACTCTTATCCTAACTCACAAACATACGGACTTCAGAAGGTAAGTTACACAGTTGTCCCTCGCTAACACCACTACGCAACAAGAGCTGCTCGTTGTCAGCAGAGATTAAAGTATGTCCCCGTTTCCCTAGTGGCACAGTTCTGCTGCAGTCCGGATAATAGGTGCATCACAGTGCGCATTTGAAATGTCGTGGTGCTGGAAACTTACTCCGAAGTTGAAGTGCGTGAGATATGGAGATACTTTTGGGCAAAACTTCTAAATTCAGGGTAAAATTTAGGCGGTATATGGACCACATGCAATGTCGCGTCCAGTCGTAGAGAAATGGTGCCAATGTTATGTGACTCTTTTTCCAAAACTGTCCTGAGAGTGATTTAAACCTCGAATGAAAAATTCAGATCAAAAAATCGTTCAAATGGCTCTGAACACTGTGGGACTTACCATCTGAGGTCATCAGTCCCCTAGAACTTAGAACTACTCAAACCTAACTAACCTAAGGACATCCCACACATCCATGCCCGAGGCAGGATTCGAACCTGCGACCGTAGCAGTGGCGCGGTTCCGGACTGCAGCGCCTAGAACCGCGCGGCCACCGCGGTCGGCTTATTCAGATCAAATCGGAATAAATTAATCGCTGTGAGTAAATGAAACATGGATCAGTACCAGTGGCTGCCAGTATTTAACTATGTAGATTATAATTTCCTACATTGAACTGCATGTGAGAAGTCTCTATGACAACAAGTTGGACTTGGCTGTAGGCGAGTTCCGGAATAGTGGTTATCGTCAAAAGAACGGCAGGCAGTCAGAATTTGTCGAAATACACGGGCAGCTAAGGTAAAACCTTAAAAAGTGAAATAGGGAACAGCAAAGTTCAGGGCATCTTTGAAGACCGTGAGATACCACCACCGCGCTCACGTCCTACAAGAACGAAAGTTTAAGAAAGACAACTACCACTGGTTAACCTAAATAATTTAGCAGCAGGAGTAAGAATCACAGTTGTGATAAGAGTTCCGCCGTTATTGGCCAGCACACGAACGTAGACAACGAGAGGGAGAGAGTAGGACACAGTTGTGGGCACCAAGTGCAACGAATTTTGAAACTGATTAACCAAAGTTCCTTCCTTTCTGACAAATGACACACTTTCACAACCAAAAAATGTTTAATTTGACCGATTGTGATAACGGGTGGAGTGGGACACATGGGTTCCGTGAACCTACCTAGACCATGATTTCATACGTACCTAGGACTTTCAGAGTTAAATTTTTAATTTTAGAATGATTTTATCAGGATGTCAACCATGGATAAAAGTATAACAAATCATTACCAAAACATTTTTGTTCCCCTGAAAAGAAAACAAAAAAAAACACACACACAAATTTTCAACATAACATTTGAAGACGGCTTTGACGTATCACAGATCAATGTTTTCCACATTCTATGAAGTTTTCTGGGACGTATACGACTTCAAGAAGAATATAATAATTCCAATCCCAAAGAAAGCAGGTGTTGACAGATGTGAAAATTACTGAACTATCAGTTTAATAAGTCACGGCTGCAAAATACTAACGAGAATTCTTTACAGACGAATGGAAAAACTAGTAGAAGCCGACTTGGGGATGATCAGTTTGGATTCCGTAGAAATATTGGAACACGTGAGGCCATACTGACCCTACGGCTTATCTTAGAAGCTAGATTAAGGAAAGGCAAACCTACGTTTCTAGCATTTGTAGACTTAGAGAAAGCTTTTGACAACCTTGACTGGTATACTCTCTTTCAAATTCTGAAGGTGGCAGGGGTAAAATAGAGGGAGCGAAAGGCTATTTACAATTTGTACAGAAACCAAATGGCAGTTATAAGAGTTGAGGGGCATGAAAGGGAAGCAGTGGTTGGGAAGGGAGTGAGACAGGGTTGTAGCCTATCCCCGATGTTATTCAATCTGTATATTGAGCAAGCAGTGAAGGAAACAAAAGAAGATTTGGAGTAGGTATTAAAACCCACGGAGAAGAAATAAAAACTTTGAGGTTCACCGATGACATTGTAATTCTGTCAGAGACAGCAAAGGACTTGGAAGAGCAGTTGAACGGAATGGATAGTGTCTTGAAGGGAGGATATAAGATGAACATCAACAAAAGCAAAACGAGGAAAATGGAATGTAGTCTAATGAAGTCGGGTGATGTTGAGGGTATTAGATTAGGAAATGAGCCACTTAAAGTAGTAAAGGAGTTTTGCTATTTGGGGAGCAAAATAACTGATGATGGTCGAAGTAGAGAGGATATAAAATGTAGACTGTCAATGGCAAGGAAAGCCTTTCTGAAGAAGAGAAATTTGTTTACATCGAGTATAGATTTAAGTGTCAGGAAGTCATTTCTGAAAGTATTTGTATGGAGTGTAGCCATGTATGGAAGTGACATGGACGATAAATAGTTTGGACAAGAAGGGAATAGAAGCTTTCGAAATGTGATGCTACAGAAGAATGCTGAAGATTAGATGGATAGATCACATAACTAATGAGTAGGTGTTGAATAGGATTGGGGAGAAGAGAAGTTTGTTGCACAACTTGACTAGAAGAAGGGATAGGTTGGTAGGACATGTTCTGAGGCATCAAGGGATCACCAATTTAGTATTAGAGGGCAGCGTGGAGGCAAAAATCGTAGAGGGAGACCAAGACATGAATACACCAAGCAGATTCAGAAGGATGTAGGTTGCAGTAGGTACTGGGAGATCGAGAAGCTTGCGCAGGATAGAGTAGCATGGAGAGCTGCATCAAACCAGTCTCAGGACTGAAGACCAGAACAACAACAACAACATATGCAAATTGTGTAAAACCAGCAGAGTTATTGAGGCGTATAGTAATCTTTCAAAACAATGGCTGTTACGTATAAGAAAACACAATTAGTTACTTCAGACAATTAGTTACTGCTTGGAATCGGGAAGATGGTGATTTGATCTGGTTTTCATGAAACAGAAACACGTCGCCCCATTTGATTGCACACAGCCTACTATATGTCCACCCGATGGTTCGTAGTATTTTTCCTCAGCTTCCGAAAGAAGCTCGCTACATGCTAGCACAAGACATATATGAGACTCAGACGTCTCAACGCTTAAAATTGCGTACTACTGTAGTAGGACATATGCATCCCATCAACTACGAAAGGGTTAACAACCCAAATGAGAGTAAAGCAGGGAGATCCGCGTCTTTTAAGACAATTTCTTACTGGTCAGCACTCATAGTATTTGCCACTGAGCCAGTTAAAATTACGTGACGCTAGAAAAACGCAGATGGTAACGATGTCTGATTTGTGGGGCGCTCAACTGCGCGGTCATCAGCGCCCATGCGATGTCCTAATTTTCACAGTCCAATCTGTCACGAATGATGATGATGAGGACAACACAAACACCCGTCCTAACAGGGGACGTGCAACGTATACACAGAGAGGCAGAGCGAATACTCATGGGATTTTTTGACACACGGGAGAGAGTCACGGGAAACATAAAAACGTGAACTGGAAAACACTTGGAGATGGAAGTCAATTATCTCGCAAAAGCTTACTTCTTCAGTTTCAAGAACCAGTATTAAGCTAGGGGTCTAGAACATACCGGGTAGTTATAATTAAACTTTCCCCATTGAACACGTTATAACACGAAAATTAATTACCGTACGAGTTCCAAACTTGGTAGCATTAAAGTGCAGAGTTTACGCTATGATGTCCATGCGTCACACGGCCACCGTCCAGTTCCAACTATGGCCACCAGGTGCGGTGATCAGTCATCATGCTTCACAGTCTCACACACCTGACCAGCAGCAGTGCGCTTACTGACGTGTCAACATGAGCTTGGACAAAAGGGGCAGGGATTATTGGTGAAGCCCTGTTATCAAAACGACAGTAATGCTGCAGGTGCACTTTGAGAATATCGCCGGATGAAACGATTACGGAAGGGTCCTCTTTCTCCACCTGCTGTACGGAACATGATGAAGAAGTTGGAATCAACTGGAGAACTGGGAGTCGCTCCGCGAAGAGGGCGACAACCGGTTGCACCACAGGCGCTTGATGAAATCGCTGTTGCTATGGCAGACAACACAGCGCGCAATTCCCGTTTGTCAGGCAGTGCGCGTGCTGTGTCACGACAATTGAACATTCAGTGGTCCACTCTACGGAAGGTGCTTCTAACCATTCCAAAATTGTATCCGCAAAAGTTCCATATCGTACGGCAGCTTGCACTACAGGACGCACAACGACGTGTTGACTTCGCTCTCCACTTTCTCGCAACGATTGAACGAGGGCTGGCCCTGAACCATCCTGTGGACAGACGAAGCTCATTTTTCTCTGACGGGTGAGGTGAACACACACAATTGCCGAGTGTGGGGATCTTCATCTCCAGTCAGTGTACATGAAGTTCCTCTGTATGGTGAACGTGTAACTGTATGGTGTGGCTACACTGGCTACGTTCATCATTGGCCAATTCTTTTTTGAATAGCTGGCGCTCAAGTACCAAAGACGTGGAGTGTGATAGGCCAGCGTTACTGCGATATGCTTCGGCAGGTGTCATACCCGACCTACAGGAGAGAGACGCGTTGAACTCAACGGTTTTCATGCAAGGTGGGGCCCCACCTCCCATCGCTCGTGAACTCCACCTGCTTCTCTGAAACACATTTGGAAACGATCGAGTTATCAGCCGATCGTTTCCAAATGCTTGGCCGGCACGATCACCTGATGTCACTCCCTGTGATTGTTGAAGGACGGGGTTTACTAGGGGAACATTCACCATGTGCTGATCTGAAGCGCAGCATATCAAGAGATATAGTCAGCATACCTACGTACATGCTTCATTCTACTGTGCAGAATGAAATGCTACGCTTTCAGACTCTCCTGGACACTGATGGGCACTATATTGAGCCCCTTTTGTAGCACTTACGGTAGGGGCGTGTGATGGTATGATGTACCGTAGCAGCACATTAAAAGTGTATCAATTGAACTGATTCTGCACTATTTCTCTTCCCCATGTTCTTGGCATTAATGCTACCAAGTTTGGTATAGTCATTCTTCCCGCAGTCCAAAGCCAAATAATACGTTCAAGCAACTTACGGGAATGAAGCCAGATGCCGGCTTCGACAACCGCCGACATTTCGACAGATACACACCCTGACATTTTCGCTGCGTGAAGGCAAAGAGAGATATCTGTGAAAAGAAATTTAAAAAATAGTTCAAATGCCTCTGAGCACTGTGCGACAACTTCTGAGGTCATCAGTCGCCTACAACTTAGAACTAATTAAACCTAACTAACCTAAGGACATCACACACATCCAAGCCCGAGGCAGGATGCGAACCTGCGACCGTAGGCTGCAACACACACACAGACACACACACAAACACAAACCCACCCACCCACCCACCCACCCACCCACACACACACACACACACACACACACACACACACAGACGTACACGTTCTTGGAAACGTTACTTTTGTATTAAAAGAGAGAGAGACAGAGATAAATACATTGCTTGTGTGTGTGTGTGTGTGTGTGTGTGTGTGTGTGTATGTGCGTGTGACAGACAGAGAGGCGTTGGATTCGTACAGTACAATGCAGCGAGCCGGGGCGAGGCGACGTGAGACGTCAGCGGTGACCGGTCATGCTAGGATATCCGCATGTCCGGAATCCGGACATCAGACATGTGGCGAGTACGTGACCGAGCCGCGTCGTGTGGGGCCGGACACGAGCGGCTCTGTCCCCCCGTCAACAGACGAGCCGAGACCAGTCAAACATTGAGCGTTGCAGCACTCTAGTGTTTAGCACACCTGCCTAGTGAGCAGGAAGACTGGGTTCGAATGCTAACCCTGATACCAATTTTCACTCGTTACTCCAGTCTGCGCATACAGAGTGCTTCATTGATAGTGACCGGGCCAAATATCTCACGAAATAAGCATCAAACGAAGAAACTACAAAGAACAAACTCGTCTAGCTTGAAGGGGAAAACCAGATGGTGGTATGGTTGGCCCTCTAGATGGCGCTGCCATAGGTCAAACGGATATCAACTGCGTTTTTTTGTAAATAGGAGCTCCCATTTTTATTACATATTTGTGTAGTACGTGAAGAAATATGAATGTTTTAGTTGGACCACTTGTTTCGCTTTCTGATAGATGGAGCTGTAATAGTCACAAACTTATAAGTATGTGGTATCGCGTAACATTCCGCCAGTGCGGACGGTATTACCCGTGTTAAAATGGACCATTTACCAATTGCGGAGAAGGTCGATATCATGTTGATCTATGGCTATTGTGATCGAAATGCCCAACGGCTGTGTGCTGTGTAAGCTGCTCGGTATCCTGGACGACATCATCCAAGTGTCCGGCCCGTTCTCCGGTTAGTTGTGTTATTTAAGGAAACAGGAAGTGTTCAGCCACATGTGAAACGTCAACCACGACCTGCAACATATGATGATGCCCAAGTAGGTGTTTTAGCTGCTGTCGCGGCTAATCCGCACATCAGTAGCAGACAAACTGCGCAAGAATCGGGAATCTCAGAAACATCAACATCGATTGCACCCGCACCATATTTCTATGCACCAGGAATTGCATGGCGACGACTTTGAACGTCGTGTACAGTTCTGTCACTGGGCACAAGACAAATTACGGGACGATGACAGATTTTTTGCACGCGTTCTATTTAGCGACGAAGCGTCATTCACCAACAGCGGTAACGTAAACCGGCATAATATGCACTACTGGGCAACGGAAAATCCACGATGGCTGCGACAAGTGGAACATCAGCGACCTTGGCGGGTTAATGAAAAATTGTAGCGAAATGCAGGAAGATCTGCAGCGGATAGGCACTTGGTGCAGGGAGTGGCAACTGTCCCTTAACATAGACAAATGTAATGTATTGCGAATACATAGAAGGAAGGATCCTTTATTGTATGATTATATGATAGCGGAACAAACACTGGTAGCAGTTACTTTTGTAAAATATCTGGGAGTATGCGTGCGGAACGATTTGAAGTGGAATGATCATATAAAATTAATTGTCGGTAAGGCGGGTACCAGGTTGAGATTCATTGGGAGAGTGCTTAGAAAATGTAGTCCATCAACAAAGGAGGTGGCTTACAAAACACTCGTTCGACCTATACTTGAGTATTGATCATCAGTGTGGGATCCGTACCAGATCGGTTTGACGGAGGAGATAGAGAAGATCCAAAGAAGAGCGGCGCGTTTCGTCACAGGGTTATTTGGTAACCGTGATAGCGTTACGGAGATGTTTAATAAACTCAAGTGGCAGACTCTGCAAGAGAGGCGCTCTGCATCGCGGTGTAGATTGCTCGCCAGGTTTCGAGAGGGTGCGTTTCTGGATGAGGTATCGAATATATTGCTTCCCCCTGCTTATACCTCCCGAGGAGATCACGAATGTAAAATTAGAGAGATTAGAGCGCGCACGGAGGCTTTCAGACAGTTCTTCCCGTGAACCATACGCGACTGGAACAGGAAAGGGACGTAATGACAGTGGCACGTAATGTGCCATCCGCCACACACCGTTGGGTGGTTTGCGGAGTATAAATGTAGATGTAGAATGTATGGTGTGGCATTATGGGAGGAAGGATAATTGGCCCCCATTTTATCGATGGAAATCTAAATGGTGCAATGTATGCTGATTTCCTACGTAATGTTGTACCGATGTTACTACAAGATGTTTCACTGCATGACAGAATGGCAATGTACTTCCAACATGATGGATGTCTGGCACATAGCTGATGTGCGGTTGAAGCGGTACTAAATAGCATATTTCACGACAGATGGATTTGTCGTCGAAGCACCATACCATGGCTCGCACGTTCACCGGGTGTGACGTCCCCGGATTTCTTTCTGTGGGGAAAGCTGAAAGGTATTTGCTACCGTGATCCACCGACAACGCCTGACAACATGCGTCAGCGCATTGTCAATGCATGTGTGAACGTTGCGGAAGGCGAACTACTCACTGTTGAGAGGAATGTCGTTACACGTATTGCCACATGCATTGAGGTTGACGGACATCATTTTGAGCATTTATTGTATTAATGTGGTATTTACAGGTAATCACGCTGTAACAGCATGCGTTCTCAGAAATGATAAATTCACGAAGGTACATGTATCACATTGGAACAACCGAAATAAAATGTTCAAACGTGCCTACGTTCTGTATTTTAATTTAAAAACCTACCTGTTACCAACTGTTCGTCTAAAATTGTGAGCCATATGTTTGTGACTATTACAGCGCCATCTATCAGAAAGCGAAAAAAAAAGTGGTCCAACTAAAACATTCATATTTCTTTACATACTACACGAATATGTAATAAAAATGGGGGTTCCAATTTTAAAAAAACGCAGTTGATATGCGTTTGAGCTATGGCAGCGCCATCTAGCGGGCCAACCATAGGCATCTGGTTTCCCCCTTCAAGAAGGACGAGTTTCGTTCTTTGTAGTTTTTTTCGTTTGACGCTTATTTCGTGAGATATTTGGCCCGGTCACGATCAGTGGACCACCCTGTATAATCACTTACTTTCCTTAAATAATGTTGAGTACATTTGTAGTTTGTCTTTTTTTTATTCTGTTCATGGCTTCTTAGCAGTTGAAGCCGGTTGACCTTGCTATTAATTACGACGTTAAGGAGAATTTCAATAATAGGTCCTGATTTGGATTTCCAGTGATGTCCCTATATCGCTTAAGGTGACTGCTGGCATGGTTCCCCTGAAAGATCACGGCTGATTTATTTCCCTGTCCTTCGACGATGCTAGCTTGTGCCCCGACTCCAATGACCTCCTAGCCGAAGGGAGCGTAAGCCGTAATATCGCCTCATCCTTTGTGTAACAGGAAGGATGTGCAGGGTCCGTTGTTACATGAATTAGAGTTGCTCACGTGGCAAATCATTCCGCCGGCGAGGTAAGTTTACACGTCTGCACAAAGCAGACCAATATTTGTTTCTCTGTTTTGTTCTCCGCTCTCTGAACTGCAAGTGTGTGTGTGTGTGTGTGTGTGTGTGTGTGCGTGTGTGTGCGTGTGTGTGTGTGTACATCGCAGCGCCGGCAGTACAGTCGGTCTACGGGAGTTGTAGAATAATAAGAGAGGAAAGCGCCTAGTCTCGCGGTTAATTCACAAAGCCGCGGCGGTGCTGGTTGTAATCACTATCCGGAAGACTGCGCAGCGGTGACAGCTGAGGAGGAGGATGTGGTAGGAGGGGGAGGAGGGGAGGAGGGAAGAGTGTGGCGGGGGAGCGGCCTGGGCCGCCTTTTTCCTTTTTCAAGTGAAAAGCTGCTGGCCGTGCTCAGTGCCGCGCCGTGCCGCGCCGCGAGCGCAGTTATTGAAACCGGCACAAGTGGCAGCCCAGACGGCGGCGCTCGATTCCCATCCAAATATGCAAATGGAACTGCAGGGGAAGGGGTGGTGGCTTGGCGGGTGAGAGGGGTAGGAGGTAAAGGCGCGGGCCGCTGCCGCTATTGCCCGCGTCGGCGCCACCGTCGCCGATTTCAATGAAGCGGCTTGGCCGGGCCGGAGCCACAGGCTGCTCGCTTCACGGCGGACGCCTCGGCTCACAGTCCCCTGCCGCGCCGCTCACCCGCGCGCCAACAGACGGGTGCAGGCGTCGTATCACACAGCCCGAAACGTACTGTAGCTACCTGTTAGCGAGGAACGCACATGAAATTGACCGAAAATGTCATATTTCAATTTATTTCTTATTTCTTAACACACGAAGCGGCAGAAATTCCCGACGGGTTTCGTTGGTGTACAGTCGTGTGGGGGAGTGATTGGGGAGAAATTCCTTCGTGTAAAACGATTAAGTTGTGGGCCAAGAACTTCAGATCAACTAATTCAACATTACAACAAAAGTCTAAAGGACATTCAAGGTCAGTCAGAACACCAGAAAACCCTGGGCATGCGAGACAAGCCTTGATGTCTGCTAGCCAGCTTCCATGCGTGAGTAGTCAAGCTGCTGATCTTCGAATGCGTCACTGCTCAGTGCGAAGAACACTACACGAGGAGCTGCTCCTTCAGTAACATAAAACTGCAATTATTCAAATGTTCAAATGTGTGTGAATTATTATGGGACTTAACTGCTAAGGTTATCAGTCCCTAAGCTTACACACTACTTAAGCTAAATTATCCTAAGGACAAACACACACACCCATGCCCGAGGGAGGACTCGAACCTCCGCCGGGACCAGCCGCTCTGTCCATGACTGCAACGCCCTAGACCGCTCGGCTAATCCAGCGCGGCGCAATTATTCAGAAGCTTAATATTCCTGACTATGCCAATCGTCAGAGATTTTCGGAAAGAATGATTGGTGTGATAGATGACGACGAAATTCTTCTAATGAGTGATGAGGCTCATTTCCACCTTGATGGATATGCTAACAAACAAAAATCTTGCTATTCGTCGGACACGGCGCAGGTTCGAGTTCTCCCTCGGATTTGGGTGTGTGTGTGTGTGTTAAGCATTGTGTAGGCTTAGAAACTGATGACCTTAGCAGTTAAGTCCCATTAGATTTCACACACATTTGAACATTTCTTCGTCGGACACAATCCCACAAGTTACACGAACGCCCCCTGCATATTCCAAAGTCACAGCGTCGTGTAGGATTACTAGCAAATGTGTTATCGAGGTGCCCTTTTTTTGAAGAGGGAGGGAGAAAAGTTACGGAAAACCAAGAATGTTGCTTGAGAAAGTTGGACACTTTCTTAACTCCTGAACTGAAAAGAAAACGTCTTGGTATGAAAGAGATTTTGTTCCTGCAAGAGGACGCAACTGCTCACACAGCAAATGATGAAATAGCTTACTTCAGGAGGGAATGTAGTGGCCGCGTCATCTCTCGTAACGCCGACAATGCTTGGCTTATTCGTCCGCCCCCCCCCCCTCCCAACCTCTGTGTTTGTGACTTTTTCTTTTGGGGTAACCTAGAATCGAAAGTGTGCACAAACGAAGGCTTTGCACTAGAAGACTTGAAAGACGTTATACGACAAGTGAATGAGTCTATCTGAAAGGAAATGTCTGCCAGTTTTTGGAATGTATGCTGAGGAGTGGCCATCACTTAAATGACGTTGTCTTTAAATAATGTAGCTTTTATATTTTGTCTTTTTTGTGTCTGCAAAAGCCTACATTTACGTTTTTCGCAATGGTTTTTATTAATTGCCATCTTTTGCAATTCATGATAAATAATAAACATGCAAAAACGTTTATAAAAATTGGAATTATTTTTCTTTGGAAACAGTCTGATGTTTGTACCACTCCCTGTAGGACTCGAGGACAATAGGTCTCCAAGATATCGCATCTAAAGAGCCTGAAGAATAATTAAAGGTGTGATGCGACCTTCTATCACGTCCACTTTTTGAAGCAAAACTTCAATACTAGCTCGGTGACCAATAATTCCATGGATTACTGAAACAAACAAGCACGAGATACGTCCAGATGTGTAAAATTTCTCATTCCATCCTGCTGGACCCTGTCCATGATGCAGCCATTAAAGTAGCTCAGCTGGCTGCAACAGAGACAGAAGAGTACATGTGCACTGAAGCACAGTGGTTAAAGCAGGCCAACTTGGGTTTCTGCAAAACTGGCAACGTTCACGGGACCTGTTCAGCATGCTGCACCTGACAACAGGTTGCCGTGTCATTCCAGCATAACTAGCCAGGTACATGGCTGCGTTGGCAGCTTCATTGCAGCTCATTTACCACAGCGGTGGGACCAACAAAACAAACAAACCAAACTTAAAGGAAACTGACGGGAAATTAAGAACTGGGGAATGTATACCACTCATGAAACGTAACACAAATCTAATAAGAGAAAAGTGTTCGTGAGTTTACGAGGCACTTTCAGATAACATCGAATATGTTACGACACGTTTCTCAATTTGACCAGTAGTTTGCTTACTCCATAAATACTATGAAAGATGACACAGATTTAGTGTCTGACAAGTGTGTGGAAATGGGCTAAGGACCTGAAACCATTTAGCAGCAGACAGGCTTTTTTAAATGTAGGGCAAACATTGATTGACAGAGGACATAAATATGGTTCAGTGAATATAAAAAAACCAGGTCTTGGTGGTATGTACTTCAGTGCAAAGAAAGATTTGTATGAAAGAAAAGCTGCTTCATTCAGACATGTAGTTGTTAAATTAACATAATACGAATTCTGCAAACTTCGTGTTTGCTAAAATGCATTTGGAGAATTAAAGAACTATTTTGGTCACTTAGAATGAATTCAGTGAACTCGAAGCACATCCTGGGAAAAGCAATTAAAATTGATATAACTGGGGTCATATTTCGCTGGCACACAGTAATATTACGGAAACTAGATTTCCAAAACCTTACTTCAGTTGGCGTTGAATTACAACGAACACCATCAGGTTCTTAGGTGCAAATGACCTCCACTACCAGAGATGGTTCTGCTTACTACAGCAAACATGATGATGGTTAGAAATGAGAACAGACAGTACTAGTCGAAAGACGGCGAAGCTGCAGAGATAATTGTTCATATCGAAATAAATAAATAAGCCTAAAATACGCTGAAAAGAAAAAAACAAATAAAATACACCATTTTATGGCCTACGATGACCCAGAATGAATGTATATTTCATTGAGTCTCGTCTTGTGATGTTTATGTAAAACAAAAGACTTTTCATCGACTTCCCACAACTACTCATAACATTACAGAGAAAGTGTACGGAATTAACTGCTACAAAGCGTACCACTGCATGAAGACAGGCACCTACATCTCTTTGGTTTTATAAACCATCAGTGACTCTGTCACGTACCTCCATGTCTCTTAATTCACACATATGGAAACGATGTCCTAATTTTCACAGTGCATGTAGTCTATCCTATGTAACCGATAACACATTGACAAGGCATTTTGTAAACACCGACCTTCTGCAATAAAATGTCGTCCTTCACTGATCCCAAAAGCCTGCAGTCTTAGATAATGGACGGAAAATCACTTCCACCTGAAACGAAATGTTGCCCACAAAAGGAAGAAAAGCTAAAGATTTTGCCGGTGTGTTCCCATCTTCATCCACTTCCACATTATAGGTTTTAACTGACAGCACCCTGTTAATCTGCCGAGTGGAATAGCCATTTTTTCTAAACTCTATCCTTGGGATGGTGAGCTCTTTAGTCAAACTATCTAGGGCAGAGACAGTGTGAGCTCTATGTACGAGTGTTTTAAGTATGCTCATAATTTTTGTCGGTTGGTCATAGCTTGAGTTGAGTCCCTAAGTCCACTTACAGCTGGACAACCATCTTTAATAAGTTTTGTGTGCTGAAGAAGCTGTATGATGAAGTAAGAGGGGAAATTTTCCATGCTCACTTCGAAGCTCTTCCTCAACGTAGTAACTTCCTGTGCAGAAGGGGCTGGACAACGAAATCTACGAGAGGACCCTGATGTAGGGGTCCTGAAAGCTCACAAATGTAATGTAACCAATTTGGTAGCTCATAGTTTGTATAATGAAAAGATGCGTGCTCTGCTAAGTGATTCTACGGCTATCTATAGCACGGTTGACTGTGATCTACACGTGTGCAATTCAAAACTTATGCATTACTGAATTCCTCTTGTAAGCGTATTGTCATATCGCTGGCTTAGTTCTGGAGTATCTTTGCGGGCTGCCGCGTCTGTAGAGTCGAGCGCGGGACACGGAAGTGTTATGTTGTGTAGTGTGTTGCTCTGCATGTGAGAGGCATTGTTAGCATGGAAGTTGAAGTGTTGCTACAAGTGTTATTACAGTAAAGTGATAAAATAAGTAGATGATTCAGAGGAAAGTACGTCAAGAAGTAATTTAAAAATGAGCAGTGCTGCTGATAACGTATTTGTGTGTCCTCTCGTTGCGTGTCGTACCGTACAGTATCAATCATCCGCGCCGTGTTCGGTCTCCAAGAATGAACTAATGTGAATCGGTAATACTATTTACCGCAAAAGAGGCCATTTAAGTGCCAGTGTCTTGTAGCGAGCGTGAGGACGTGCGTTCGGTCATCGCGTTCCGCGTTACCAACAATCAGCCGCACAGCGACGATTACGCGCACGCTCGTACAAGTGAAAACTAAGAACTGAAAAATTAACTTTACGAATAGTGTTATATCATCACTAGTGTCAAGGAGGACTGGTACCAAATATCTGTGTACGTGTGACGAGCGTAAGAACTGTCGTGCGATCATTCGGCTTTCGCATCATCAACAATCACCCACGTCGTGTCGTTTACGCTTGCGCTCGTTCGAATGATATTGTGGACTGTTAATCAACCATTAATTGGGATAACACTTTTGAATTAGAATGTAAACAGTGCAACCTGCGACTTTCTTTTATCGTCTCAGAATATAGTTGTTCATACCAGACGTCGGACAGTGTTGTGTTTTAACGTTGAGTGGCTCCCCTAAACCCGCTTGCATATATCGATAGATAATTTCAGGCAAGCCAGCAGCAGTGTGGAGCAGAACAGTACGACCGCCGCGGGATTACCAGGTACGTGGTGTGGATAGGGCGCACGGTCACGTAACGACAAACAGTTTAAGGGTCCCTCCCCCACCATTTGTACTCCCGGGCGTGTTACACTCTTCCTTACTTCAAGAGATCATCACGAGATTGAGACTACATGATTGTGTACTAACAAGACTGTATGGCCTTCCAACAACTCATAGGGAAAATGTTCCATTACGTCCAGTAGCGATCAACGCTGGAGCTCCTACAAGTGAGACTGTTGATGGGCAACTGCTCACATCACATCTGTAGCTTGGCTGACTCTGTCAGTCGACTGGGGGTGTTCTTCATCTAAACAGTTCTGACCTCATAGTTAGCTTTGATGTGGCGTCACTTTTTACAAAAGTTCCTCTTGCAGATTTTTTGGCACTGATTGGAAAAAGTTTCAAGTGGATACCACTGATTTGTTTCGGTATGCTCTACCATAAACCTATTTTATGTTCAACCAAGAATATTTTGACAGACTGATGGCGTCGCCATGGGCAGCCCTCTGTCTCCCTTAGTAGCCAACCTTTTTCTGGAGGATTCTGAGAAGAGAGCGCTTGAAGCAGGTGGCCCTGAAACCAACTGTGTTGTGGAGGTATATGGGCGATACTTTCACACTGCGGCCTCTTGGAGAAGATAAAGTGATGGAATTTCTTCACAATTTCAACTCTGTTCATAACATAAAGTGAGAAGGTTGTCTGTCTTTCCCGAATGACTTGGTTGCCGAAAAAAGGTGTCTCTCTGCTGCATTTAGTTTATCGTAAGTCCACTTATACGGATTTGCATTTGAAAGTGTCAAGTTGCCATCAGAAGTCGGAAACTGTGAGCGTGCTTTAAACACTCACATATGAAGCTAACACTGTCTCAGACCTAGACAGCTTGCTTAAAGAGCTCGCCCACCCAAAGACAGAGTTCAGAAAAAGTGGATATCCCACTCATCAGATTAATAGGGTGCTGTCAGTTAAAATCAAGAATCAGGAAGTGGATCAAGAGGAGAACACGCCGACAAAATCTTTAGCTTTTATTCCTTTTGTAGGCAACATTTCGTTTAAAATAGCAAGAATCCTCCGTAAAATTCCTTCCAACATCTAAGATTTCGGACTTATTATGATCAGTGAAGGACGGTTGTTTTTGCGGAAGGTCAGAATTTACAAGATATCTTGTCAGTGTGTTGTGGCTCGCATAGGGCAGACCACACGCACTGTGAAAGAATGTTGCCATGAACATCACGTTGCACTCGCCTTTTGCAACCAAGCAAGTCAACTGAATATTCAATAGGACATGACAAAACTAGTATTCTGATCACAGTAATATCTTTTTAGTACTCCACTGTTACAGAATCCGTGGAAACATGTCTTGCAAAAACACAGAGCAAAAACTGTCTCCGACGAGGACCGCTTGAGTTCCGAAAACAATCATCTGAAGTATGTGAGCCGAAAGAACGACTATGGGGCACGTGATACGTTCTCCAATACTAGGAAACGTGAAAATGTTACACATTCACTTGATGAGGCACGGATTGAATTCCTTTCCTTCAACGGCGCTACAGCCCGCAAAATAGGTAGAATTCTTGGAAGAGGAGGTAACAGATACATTTTCCGACCTCCTAAAAAGGTAAAGGAGATGCTACGTCCTGTTAAGGACAGTCTTGGCCTAAGGAGCCCTGGGATTTATAACATCCCTTGTGAGTGCGGTAGCTATTACATCGCGGGATTAGCCAAGCGGTCTGAGACGCTGCAGTCATGGACTGTGCGGCTGGTCCCGGGCATGTGTGTGTGTGTGTGTGTGTGTGTGTGTGTGTGTGTTTGTCCTTAGGATAATTTAGTTTAAGTAATGTGTAAGCTTAGGGACTGTTGACCTTAGCAGTTAAGTCCCATAAGATTTCTCACACATTTGAACATTTTTAGCAATTACATCGGTCAGTGCACCCGCACCGTTTCCGACCGCTGTGCGAAACATCAACGACATATTAAAAATCCAGGACTGGAAAAACCTGCAGTTGCTCAGCATAGTAAAAAAAAAAAAAACTGTTTTACGAAACAGCTGCAGAAACAAGAATATGTGAGGAAATCTTGAACCGTGACAGCGAGATGCAGGGAAGCGAGCTCTCGATGCAGAGAGGAGCCAGAATTATTCGTCCCAATGTTCACCCTATGGGGGGGGGGGGGGGGGGGGGGCAGTGGTGCAAGCAGCACAGACGTTGTCACCATTTGTGACAGCATAACGAATTACCGACCAGTCAGAATCCATCTTTGGGCTACATAATGCACCTCAGCAGCAACTTTGACAGTCAGTTGCTTCTGAAGAGGACGATAGATGTAATCGTCGAAACTTGGTATTGTACTCTAAAATGATCGGGGAGAAGTCGGAGAATGTTCTGTACAACTATTTTAGGAGGTATTCCATGACTTTTGTCACCTCAGTGTAAGTTAACCTAGCTGACCCTTTTGGATGCCCATAATAACTGTAATCCATAGAACCGGCGACCTCAAGGCTGTTCACAGGGAACTGAATGGCATTTTTGGGCGCAGTCTTAACAGAAGCTACACCACTCTATATTAACAGCTTAAACAAAGTTTACTGTCGTTATATCATCCGTTTAGGAAGTACTCGCAATGTTTAGTGGTGAATGAAATTACGTAATATAGTAATGAAAGATGTTATAACACGGTCTGGGGCGTTTCAGACTCAGAACCTCAGAATAGAAGTCGCGACTGTTACAGAGTATCTCTCCTGCGGGTCGCGCCATTACGAAGCAGAATTGCAGGCGGCGCGCGATTCGTTTTGACGCGGCTGGCAGCGACCCCGGTAACGGCCAAAGTGCGAGGCGGCAGAGTGCCGAGTGATGCGAGACACACGGCCGCGCCGGACGCGGCGTATAAACAGAGGCGGCGCCGGCGTGGGCGTCACCTGTCCTCGCCGTGCCACGCCGCCAATTGTTTGCGGCACCGCGTTTACTCGGCCCGTCTAATTCCAGCGCGCCGCGAAGCACGTATTTATACCGCCGCCAAAGTAGATTCATTGTCACCAGCATTGCCAAGCGACGATGCGAGAAATTTAGCAGCACGCGACCCGATCGTTACTTCGTTGCAACAAGAGCTCACTTGCCGGTTCACACACACACACACACACACACACACACACACACACACACACACATATATATATATATATATATATATATATATATATATATATATGTTCTCCCTCCCTCACACACACACACGTAGCGCGTCTGTTGTTTTGTAACCGATGCGATCCTACACTGCCATTGGCAGCATATACTTTTATACTGGGCACTGAAACCTTTCGCTAATTACGAGTTCGAAGGACGTCGCTTCTCACTGCCGTATAAATGAACTTCGTTGACATTCAGTTGGTGAAAGGGGGAGAGCTACAAACAAGTAAAAGCGTTCTCTACTCTGTACTGCCAGATGAAAAAACAACTTGAGACTTTCGTTTCTGCACTGTAGTGCGTTCTGGCAAGACTAGATTCACTTCTGGAGAATGTCGAGCAGATACTACAACATACGCTAAATATTATATCAGTTTTAATGCATACTAGTTTAGCAAATAAAAAATCGCCTTTTTCTTGGAGGAATGTACTTTGTTTGTTCCAGACCCCCTTTCGCCTTTTACGTCAAGGTATCTTCAGTGGAATATATTTACTAAGATGGCTCTGAGCACTATGGGACTCAACTGCTGAGGTCATTAGTCCCCTAGAACTTAGAACTAGTTAAACCTAACTAACCTAAGGACATCACAAACATCCATGCCCGAGGCAGGATTCGAACCTGCGACCGTAGCGGTCCTGCGGTTCCAGACTGCAGCGCCTTTAACCGCACGGCCACTGCGGCCGGCGATTTACTAAGATGGTATCTGTTCTTTCGGACATGTCCGAAAGAACATATACCATCTTAGTAGATATATAATTAAGGCTCACCGGCCACTTGATCATCTTCTTCTTCTGTGCGAATGCAAAAACAGTGCCCGAACTCTTACGGGAATCGGCAACGCGCCGCGAGTAATGAGTATAATGGACGGAGGCACTACGAATGTAGTGCGGGACAATACGTTGAGAATGTGGGTTTTGTGGGAGGCGTGCCAGAGATAAATCCCTGCAGTCGCGCTATCCTCTGTGTCCTCGGTGGCTCAGCTGGATCGGCGGCACGGTAGCTCAGCGTGTTCGGCCAGAGAGCCGGTTGGCCTCTAATAAAAAAACTGAGTGGAAGGATCAACCACAGAACTTGAACAGGATGTCTTGCGACGTCCGCGACGACCGAACACAACGATAAAAAAAAAAAAAAAAATGGATAGAGCGTCTGTAAGCAGGAGATCTCGAGTTCGAGTCCCTGTCGGGGCACACATTTTCATCTGTCTCCATTGACGTATGTCAACGCCTGTAAGCATTTAAGGGTGTTCATTTCATTGCAATTTTAGTGGAATAGTTATTCGAGTTTTTGGCTGGTATATGTTTATCCTTTCATCGTGTCACTGTAACTTCACTTACGTAACATAAGTACATTTTCTCGTTACGAACTTCCTTGTTCACAATTTTCATGTTTTTTTCGCTAATTGCTGTAGAGCACTATTATTCTTCTGTCACTAGTTGTTGATATTTTGCCGAAAACAGTGATTTGAAGTCGCAACTACTGTAGGTTAATGAATCTTCCTATTTGATTTGTTTATGTGTATGTTGCCAACCTAAAGAAGTATATGTGTTTGTCTCTCTCTCTCTCTCTCTCTCTCTCTCTCTCTCTCTCTCTCTGTGTGTGTGTGTGTGTGTGTGTGTGAGTGTGTGTGTGTGTGGAAAAAAGCGCAGGTGACGCCTGTATATAAGAAGGGTACAAGGACGGATCCTCAAAATTACAGACCAATATCCTTAACATCGGTTTGTTGCAGGATTCTCGAACATATTCTCAGTTCGAATATAATGAATTTCCTTGAGACAGAGAAGTTGCTGTCCATGCATCGCTCCTGCGAAACGCAACTCGCCCTTTTTTCCCATGATATCTTGCGAACCATGGATGAAGGGTATCAGACGGATGCCATATTCCTAGGCTTCCGGAAAGCGTTTGACTCGGTGCCCACTGCAGACTCCTAACTAAGGTACGAGCATATGGGATTGGTTCCCAAATATGTGAGTGGCTCGAAGACTTCTTAAGTAATAGAACCCAGTACGTTGTCCGCGATTGTGAGTGTTCATCGGAGGTGAGGGTATCATCTGGAGTGCCCCAGAGAAGTGTGGTAGGTCCGCTGTTGTTTTCTATCTACATAAATGATGTTTTGGATAGGGTGGATAGCAATGTGCGGCTGTTTGTTGATGATGCTGTGGTGTACGGGAAGGTGTCGTCGTTGAGTGACTGTAGGAGGATACAAGATGACTTGGACAGGATTTGTGGTTGGTGTAAAGAATGACAGCTAACTCTAAATATAGATAAATGTAAATTAATGCAGATGAATAGGAAAAAGAATGCTGTAATGTTTGAATACTCCATTAGTAGTGTAGCGCTTGACACAGTCTTGTCAATTAAATATTTGGGACAAGCATGTAATGGCAGTTGTGGGAAAGGCGGATAGTCGTCTTCAGTTCATTGGTAGAATTTTGGGAAGATGTAATTCATCTGTAAAGGAGACCGCTTATAAAACACTAATACGACCTATTCTTGAGTACTGCTCGAGCGTTTGGGATCCCAATCAGGTCGGATTGAGGGAGGACATAGAAGCAATTCAGAGGCGGGCTCCTAGATTTGTTACTGGTAGGTTTGATCATCACGCGAGTGTTACGGAAATGCTTCAGGAACTCGGGTGGGAGTCTCTGGAGGAAAGGGGGCGTTCTTTTCGTGAATCGCTACTGAGGAAATTTAGAGAACCAGCATTTGAGGCTGACTGCAGTACAATTTTACTGCCGCCAACTTATATTTCGCGGAAAGACGACAAAGATAAGATAAGAGGGATTAGGGCTCGTGCAGAGGCATATAGGCAGTCATTTGTCCCTCGTTCTGTTTGGGAGTGGAACAGGGAGAGAAGATGCTAGTTGTGGTACGAGGTACCCTCTGCCACGCACTGTATCGTGGATTGCGGAGTATTTATGTAGATGTAGATGTGTGTGTGTGTGTGTGTGTGTGTGTGTGTGTGTGTGTGTGTGTGTGTGTGTGTGAGTGTGTGTGTTGAAAACACATTAATTAGAACTTTAAATTACAGTTTTCCCAAAATATGTGCAACTAGTGACAGAAAAATAATAGCGCTCCACAGCAATTAACGCAAAGAACGTGAAAATTGTGAAGAAGGAAGTTCGTAACGAGAAAATGTACTTACGTTTCGTAAGTGAAGTTACAGTGCCAGATGAAAGGAAACTCAGATTTCAGCCAAAAATTCGGAATAACTGTTCCACTAAAGATACCTTAAAGTAAAAGGCGAAACTCTTTTGGAACGAACAAAATTCGTTGCAGAAACAAAAAGGCGGTTTTCATTTACAAAACCAATATTTGTGTGCTTGATGCGGATGATGGCCACTTTTAATAACGCTGAAACAATCTGAAAAAGTTAACATGGAAACAATGCATGTCCACCGGAATGTCATCTATTTGTGTACTCTATAGCTTATCACTTGACACTATATTGAATGAAAGTCTCATGTCAGGGTACAATTCACTATTAACTTCCATATAGTTCTTACATCTAATAGAACTCGCATTGCTGGATCTGAAGTAAGACAACGGCGTGTTCGTAAGCGATGAATGCAGAGTGGTTCTGAGCGGCACAGCGCTCTGACGTAAGCACTCTTCAAACAGCGGCGGCTTACAGATCCTCTTGAGGGCGTGTCTGTGCCGACGTCATTCATTCGTTGCTGGCTTCATCGTGAGGTATCAACTCTGACATGGGACCATCGTTCTTCGAACGACAGGACAAACCAAAAGCTTGTCTGAGCACCACAATGCATTGCTAACTTGTTCTATTGTGGCTCGTATAACCTTGGCTTCCTTCGGCCTTGAAACTGACTTTCTAGCGTACTACGAAGATAGCACAGACTCTGATGCCGACAGAGAGATTTTGGAAATTCACAGGATTTCAGACAGGAGGTGCCCAATCATACTTCCGCTGCAATGGGACATTTAGCGTTAATGCGGAGAAACTGAACCGCGATGGCAGCACCAGAAGGCCCATTAGTTTTATCTCGCGGGCCATCCCGTGGTGCAGAAGAGACCAATATAAGCGGAACCGCTAGACAGAACCGCCACTTCTTGGTCGAAGGAGGAGTTTGCATTACTTAGAATACATCGCTACTAAAACCCTGGAATGCTGTTATAGCGTATGTCTCAGACTGTGAAATGGACTGTTTACCAGCGTGCTGTCGACGAAATTGGTTTTGAGTTCGGACTTTAGTGGAAACTTTTGGAATCACGTTTTGAGCCAGCCTGCGTCAACCAGGAGGTTTCACTGGTTTTTCATTCGTTTCTGCCCGTTTCACTTTGAACTATGTAGCAGCTTTCACAATGGCAAGTCTTTCTGCCAGAGGTACAGGAAGCCGTGAGGGCAGCGAAAGTCCTATCACGTACTAAGGGTACGCAGTATTGTGAACAAAAAGTTTCCGTTTGAGGGGCGTGCAGTCCAGAATCAGTATGCCAATGAGGCGAAATAGTGGTGAGCATTGAGGCAACCATCCCACCGACGCACCTGGCTGAAGATATCGTTTGGTAAAACATCATGTCGTGCTACGTGAACAAGTTCGTAACTGCCTGTTGCACATCTTCATCCGACAGGAATCGTCGACCCTTCAAAGCCTTTTATACTAGACCGAAGGCGTCATAATATCATGTGAAGAGCGCAGAATCACAGGGCGGATGCTCGAGTGTACCTAATTTGAGTTGCGTAACTTCTGCGTTACGATATTTGCGATACTGGGATGTGCGTTAACATGAATCAGACGCACCTCTTGTCGCAGCTGTCCCGGTTTTCTATAGACGTTCTGGTTACCTGTTAGGCGCAGGCGTGGCCATATGTAACTCTATCAATGCGCCTGTTAACGTTATGATAATGTTAACAGGTCATAATGTAGGACCTAGAAAACTTTTAACTTGGTCAAATCGTCATTGAATAGGAGACAATTACCGCAAATTTGCTAGAAGTGTATAGAGTGTAAGGAGTGTGTCAGAACTCTCCATTACATTGAAAACACACACTGCTTACAAGAGATGCAGTACCTAGTCTTAAAGCAGCATATGTGACCCATGGGGAAACGTCACCTATTAAATGTAATATTGGAGGAATAACTAAATACAGTTGTAGACATTACTATGTTAGAGAAGATAGAAACTGATATATACCTTGAAGGTGATAGCTAGACTTTATACAGGTCTAAAACCGATCTGAGTGAAAACTTTTAGACAGGAACTGCAGAAAGCATACATTCCTTTAGCAGCACGACAGCTCATACTTTCCACCAATTCCCCCCCCCCCCCCCCCTTCAATAGTCATGCGAAATTTGCGTATAGAATTGGAAATGTCTAATGCTTTGCAACTCTCTCACTTTCTCTCTCTCTCTCTCTCTCTCTCTCTCTCTCTCTCTCTCTCTCTCACACACACACACACACACACACACACACACAGATTTACGATGGCACCGTTAGTTTGTACAAGAATAGCACTCGAGAGATCACTCCTGCACAGCAGTAAAAATAAGCGACACATCTCCTGCGCATAGGTTCTGTTCGATAGATGAAAACACTACTTAAAACTCATATTAGAAAAGGAGCAAGCAACAGAAATAAACCATCTACCTATGGAAATATAAATAACACTCATTAAATTGCACTACTCACTGTTGCGTCATTTCGTTGTCACTCATGTCAAAAATATGTATGTGTCATCTTGAACTTCACATAGTGCAAACAGGAACGTATGTCACATAACTGAAATGCTGTTGATAAATGATTTCCAAGTTCTTACCTACAGTATTTAACGGTACAACATTCCCTTTCACATCTGCAGTAGTTATAAAAAACTCAAGTATATGTTCATTCCAGAACAATTTACACATAGTCGATGTGCGGTCTTAGACATAAAAACTGACCGCCGGTCGGCCGCCACAGAGACTAAATCCGAGTCGTTCACTTAAGGTGGCCAATAAAACCGACCGCCTCTGACAACACTAAGTCCCGCCATTTGCTCAATCTGGCAACACAGTAAGATGTGGAAATGTCAGGAGGAAGTGGTGTCTACTTCCGAGAAGTTGTCGCTTTGTGTGAGCCCGTGGTCATGCATTCTAAACTTATAGTCAGGGTGTTCGCGTCCAACCGTATCTCTTTTTCGGCCCTTGTCTAAAGTTATGAGTCTCATTGACTATCGAAGATAATTCGCTTCACATTCTACCCACCAGTAATAACAAATACTTCCAGAAACAATCCCGCAGGACAGCTTGTGGCTGCGTCACGATCAGAACAGCTTACGCTCGAGCGTTTCCTCCAGCTGCAGCGGCTACCGGCCACCGGCCAGACGCCAGGTGAACGCGGCGCGACGCTGTCAGTATATGTCTCAACCGTCATGTTCGAATTTGAAGTTCTAGCTATCGACTTGTATTTAAGCACTGGATTTTCCATACTTGAAAATCATGAACTACGGTTGAGTTTTGTAAAATTGGGTCGCAAGTGGAAAAAGGTGTAACACCTGCAACACAATATTTACTTTTGGTATAATAGAGGGATGAATGCAGAGGAGGCAGCTTGAAAGACTTTAACTGTGTATGGAGCGAGTGCTCTTGCGAAAAATACGCCAGAAGAAGATATTCTTGTTTCAACAAAGATCGTTCTGGCATGAATTATTTTCCACAATAAGTGATGGGTTACCATTTAACCATCATGAGACATTTGCATTCAACAGGCGAGGTTCAGAAGTTTTGTGCAGGAATACTGTATGCTCTACTTTGAAACAACAAAAATCAACAGAGTGACTAAATTGCAGTTTTGCTTGAACGTCATCAGGTCGCTCATTGAGCGTTCCTATGCAGTACTGTTACTGGTTACGAATATGATGCCTTTATCGTTAAGTTCCCAAGAAGAAATGAAAGACTGAGCACTGCCAAAAGACATAAACTCGAGAAAAGAGTAATGTGAACATTCCATCTGATAGCTCCAAGTGTGTTTTGCACTACGAATTCTTCCCCAAAGGAGTGTCCATCACAGCTGGAATTTGTTGCCAACAACTGAGACACCTTTTGGTCGCAATGTAAAAAAATCGACCGACATGCTCATAAATTAAGGATAATGCTGATACATAGTGAAACAACGTTCTGGTGGGCGATCTGCGGGTTTAAATCACCTCGGGGTATGACCATGGGATGCATATGTCCTGCGGTCGTCGCGCGGTGGCACTGGTAGCAGTTCACATACGCAGAGGTGTGTTGGTGCATGTCACAGTACGTTGCAGCGAGTAAGTGTGCAGACGTTTTCAGACGTGCTAATGGTGACTGCGTGTTGAAAATGGCTCAGAGAACACATATTGATGACATTATGAGGAATAGAATACTAGGGCGACTGGAAGCTGGTCAAACACAGCAGGTCATAGCACGGGCCCTCCGTGTGCCACAAAGTGTGATCTCAAGATTATGGCAACGATTCCAGCAGTCAGGAAACGTGTCCAGGCGCTACAGTACGGGACGTCCACAGTATAAAACACCGCAAGAAGACCGATATCTCATCATCAGTGCCCGCAGACGGCCACGGAGTACTGCAAATAGCCTTGCTCGGGACCTTACCGCAGCAATTGGAACAGTTGTCTCCAGACACACAGTATACAGACGACTGAACAGACATGGCTTATTCGCCCGGAGACCTGCAAGGTGCATTCCATTGCCCCTGGTCACAGGAGAACCCGTAAAGCCGGGTGTCAAGAACACAGCACATGGTCATTGGAACAGTGGTCCCAGGCTATGTTCACGGACGGGTCCAGGTATAGTGTGAACAGTGATTCTCGCCGGGTTTTCATCTGGTGTGAACCAGGAACCGGACACAAACCCCTTAATGTCCTTGAAAGGGACCTGTATGGAGGTCGTGGTTTGATGGTGTGGGGTGGGATTATGATTGGTGCACGTACACCCCTGCATATCTTTGACAGAGGAACTGTAACAGGTCAGGTGTATCGGGACGTCATTTTGCACCAGTATGTCCGCCTTTTCAGGGGTGCAGTGGGTCCCACCTTCCTCCTGATGGATGATAACGCACTGCTCCACCGAGCTGCCATCATGGAGCAGTACCTTGAAACAAAAGATATCAGGCGAATGGAGTGGCCTGCCTGTTCTACAGACCTAAACCCCATCGAGCACGTCTGGAATGCACGTCTTCGAACCCCTAGGGCACTGCAGGAGCTCCGACAGGCACTGGTGCAAGAGGTAGGTAGGTAGGTAGTTAGTGTTTAACGTCCCGTCGACAACGAGGTCATTAGAGACGGAGCGCAAGCTCGGGTTAGGGAAGGATCGGGAAGGAAATCGGCCGTGCCCTTTCAAAGGAACCATCCCGGCATTTGCCTGAAACGATTTAGGGAAATCATGGAAAACCTAAATCAGGATGGCTGGAGACGGGATTGAACCGTCGTCCTTCCGAATGCGAGTCCAGTGTGCTAACCACTGCGCCACCTCGCTCGGTACTGGTGCAAGAATGGGAGGCTGTACCCCAGCAGCTGCTCGACCACTTGATCCAGAGTATGCCAACCCGTTGTGCGGCCTGTGTACTTGTGCATGGTGATCATATCCCATATTGATGCCGGGGTACATGCGCAGGAAACAGTGGCGTTTAGTAGCACATGTGTTTCGGGACGGTTTTCTTAACTTATCACCAATACCGTGGACTTACAGATATGTGTCTTGTGTGTTCTCTATGTGCCTATACTATTAGCGCCAATTTTGTGTAGTGCCACGTTGTGTGGCACCACATTCTGCAATTATCCTTAATCTATGAACATGAGTGTGTGTGTGTGTGTGTGTGTGTGTGTGTGTGTGTGTGTGTGTGTGTGTGTGTATGTATGTGGTGTCTGTTCTTTCGGACTTGTTCGAAAGAACAGACACTACGAATCGAAACAGACAGCCTTGTTAATCAATTAAACATCGAAGGACAGATGTCCGGACTGTCACAGGGCGTTAAAATAAAGCTACGGCGGCAGATGAAAATTTATGCCTGACCACTTTCGAATCCGGATTCGTGGTGTCTTTTTCTTCGTACATGTCCGAAAGAGCAGACAACACACATATATGCATATACACGGTGTTTCAGGAGGAATAGTGGCAGTCTAGAGGAACTGCATAAAAAATTCCATAGAAATGTGTCCCACTTTTTATTGTGTACAGAGATACAGCTGTTAGTACGTAACCCTAAAAAACTCAAAGCAAAGGCAAATGACATTCAAAGTTAATTTTCAAAAATTTCCCCCCTAACTTCAATGCACTTTTGACTTCTCTTGATAACACCATATGTAGCTCTTCTGAGGTCGTCCTTGGGTTCTTTTATGAGGGCTGCCCTATTCATAATCCATACGATGAAATCTGCTCGTGGGTTTACTTTTTCTTTGTAGACTTCGCCTTTCAACCATCCCCACAGGCAAGACAAGTGCCAAGTCCACTGATCCATCTTCAGGAAAATTTTAGTTCGGATGATGTCATGCTGGAGGACCATACGCATTCTGGCAGCCAAAGGAATCTATTCTAGTAATCCTGGAAGATTCTTTTGAAGGAAGTGTAGACAACGGGGTCCTGTAAGATGCATTGAACCCAGCTGTATGCACTCGATAAAAATTGGATATATGTTATATGGTATTTTTTCTGCAATTTCTCTATACTACCACCTCCTACAATATTTAGTATTCCTCCTGGAACACCCTGTATAATTATTCTCGCCTCGACGGGCCATAGAAAGTTTTCAGTGCTAGACGCACGTCATCGTTCGAATCCTCGAAGGAATACAGTGTGGCTGCTAGCGAGTGGTATAATGGACGAGGGGTACCTCGCATGTGGTATGCGGCAAAGATGGGAATTTGCGTCTAGCGAGGAACTTGTGTAGATAGGTCTTGCAGGTAGTGCAATGGTCAGCGCGTCTGCCTAATAAGCAGGAGGTCCAGGTTAGAACCCCAGTCGGGCACATATTTTTATCTGCCGTCGTTGCTGTGTTTCAATGCCCTGTGAAAATATGGACGTCTGCTCTTCGATATTTAAGATGCAAATGTTTTTGAGGCAATACATGTGATTTGCGAGCATTTGTCTTGCCATCAATGTAACGGGACTTCACCGGCATACATTCCTTAGTCATTGCTTTGTGATGGCGCTAACCCGTATCACGTACATGCGAATCAGCTTGTAGTACATATTTAGTCAAATAACAAATGGTCAGTATACAAGTATTTAAGAACAGTGGAAGCAGGATTGCAGCGAGATGCTCACTTAACCATGTGCAACATAGAGTACCTGTGTAGTGAGTCATTTCAGCTACATAGCTGATGGTAATATTTGTCAAGAATATCTCTGTAGTCATACAGTATCAGTAGCAGCTCGTGAATGGGGTACTATCTTCGTTAAATTAGATTACTCAAGCTGACGCCAGATAGAGAGAAGCGACGACGCTACCACAGCGCTAGATTATGTGCGCCACCATTAATGTTTAACGTAAGCAATTTGACAGCATAACACCACCTCATCCACTGACAGCCTGTAGCATTATCATCACACAGTTGTTACTCGCAGTGACTGTAAGTTGCTGATGGTTGTCAAGAATAGCGGAGAGCGCCTCATGAATGTGAAGTTCCATTTGCATTACGCCTATGACAGAGAGAATGCCTAAATAACAGTAAGAGGTTACCCAGCGAAGGGACGAGTCCACGTATTGTCTCGAGCTCTTGAAGTTTGATATTAATGTAGTTCCCGATGGTTTAACACTAACGGGTTCTTTTGGCTATCGGAATACTCATATGGGAATTATCAAAGTGTAACTGTTAGAACACACAACTACCTTAATAACACCTCCTTTTGGATTGAATATGACTCGGAAAGCGATGTTAATTTGACGTCTCCTGACGACTTACTGAATGAAGTCTGAAGTGCACTCACAGTTGTGTTGCCTGCAGCATGAATTCTGTATAAAGTGTTGTGGCAGCTGGCAGTCACTGCTGAATACAGACATGCGCAAATATCATCACTGCTCTAGGGGAACTCGTCTTTGTTGAATTTTTTCCATACCGTTATTGTCACAATAACATAAGGCTCATTCTGCTGAAGAACTTGGTGCCCGCAAGTCCTTAAATACGAATCTGCGAGAGGTAGTAACGCATGAAAGGAAACAGACTGTTGGACAAAAGAATGGAGAGCTCACAGCTTTTTGCGTTTCCGTTAGGGCCTACTACAAGATTCGGTGTCATGTGATGCTTCAGAACCCTACACTGTTTATTTTTCACTTAATAATAAAACAAAAGCTATGATATGAGAAGAAGAAATGAGTTACAAGCTTCTCAGAAACTTCAGTTTTTCGTGTCTATTTTCTCACTTCATACTAAAACAAGGGCATCGATATGAGAAGAGGAAATGAAGTATACGCTTCCAAGACATAATACTTCCTTGTGTGCTACTACTGCGTGCATGAAAGCTCTGCAGTTAATTTTTGTGTGTGGGATAAATTTTGACATCACCTTAAATTACTTTGTGAGAAGGTACCTATTTTCTTGGGATTCAAATAGAATGGATATTTCATCACTGGTTAATATTCTGATGACTAATGACATGATATCCGTTCCAATTGCTCCAAGACACTAGTGAGTAGAATCTCACGTTGGTTACTATAAGAACATGCAGGCAGTGATTTATTTCTGTTTATGGCAAAGCGTCTGCCGCAGTGTCCACTCTCAGGCCGGCCGGAGTACCAGAGCGGTTCTCGGCGCTTCAGTCTGGAACCGCACGACCATTACGGTCGCAGGTTCGAATCCTGCCTCGGGCATGGATGTGTGTGATGTCGTTAGGTTAGTTAGGTTTAAGTAGTTCTAAGTTCTAGGGGACTGATGACCATGTGTGTATAAGAACGCTGTGTTTCTGTGCGACATAGAATAATGCAGCAAATTTGTAAAACATTTGTTAGAAACAAGTAACGAGGCAAACTAGTAATTTACATTACCTACAGAGCAATGAATGATTTGTGGAAACATATTCGATGAAATTTTAACTCCTGATTCCTGAAGCTGTCAATTTGCGGTTGTGCATAGGTCAAATGCAGCATTTGAATTAGATTTCCTCCAGGACCTGATCAACTGTCATGTCAGGGGTCAACAGCCGTAGTTTTGCGAGAAGCTGCAGGTTGGAATGACGGTAAGGCTGTTGTACCGTGAGTGAGGCGGTACACGCCTCGGGCGTGAGGCGGCGAGGAATCACGGCTTCGGATGAAGGCGCGATGTGCCGCGCGGGAGTCAAAGAACAGAGTGGTGTACTCTGCCAGTAGTCACCCCAGAAGCCTGTTCACAGGTTTGGCGCCACAGACTTAATTTGTGGTCTTAGACGAAACGACGTCATTCTTTACATTAGCAAGAGCACACGTTCATGATTTATTTACGTAAGGACCAAAACCAAGTGACGCTGTTCAAATGGCCCTGAGCACTATGGGACTCAACTGCTGAGGTCATTAGTCCCCTAGAACTTAGAACTAGTTAAACCTAACTAACCTAAGGACATCACAAACATCCATGCCCGAGGCAGGATTCGAACCTGCGACCGTAGCGGTCTTGCGGTTCCAGACTGCAGCGCCTTTAACCGCACGGCCACTTCGGCCGGCAAGTGACGCTGTTGTTTACGTATGATCGAGGGCTTCAATTGGGAGGGAACGGGCGATGTAATTGATATGAGAGGTAGATCTCTGGGATTACCTTGAGTTGTTCTAGAGGGAGGTGGTTGCAGTTGCTGTAGGAGCCGATGGGAGATGAAAGAAAGATAGGAAGTGTTGATGGAGGTGCGTTTCTCAAGTTTGGAGGAAAAAGTGTGATGTTAGGACTCAAGTTTATGGAAGATGTGTGACGGCGAAGGTGTTCTAGATGCTAGAGTTGGAGAGGTATCTTCGCGAACTGGTGTAGGATCGGGGTGGGAGAGGTTAGCAGGGTGCTAAAAGGAAGACGTAATGGATGTCTTTCAAAGATTTTAAAACACAATTAGTAATGAGGCGGATACTGATCTAATATATATGAATATGGTGGAGTGTAGTTCGCGTTGCCACGTTATCGGCAGTACTCGTAGTTTTAGTCTGCTTGGGCGCTCTTTTGGATGGTCAGTTAGTGAGAATTATAATTTTCAAAAATGCTTTCCGGTCTTGCAGACTTGCTCACAGGCTGCTACATGTAACTATTATGAGGATACTAACATGGCAGCACAAAACAAAAGAACAGTTGTATTTTATGTAAGCCTGCTGGCCTTTCTGTCCATTATTGACGATAAAATCTTCCGAACGACTGGGCCGCGTCCTATTAGTCTCCAAGCTCGACCTTTCGCACATCCCAGTTGGGATCTTCCTTAGTGTTCCGTTGCCAGGGGGCACCATGAAATTTCTCATTACGTCTCGCCCTATTCTACAAACTCGCTGTTTCGGACCCTCCGCTGGCATCTTCCTCAGTGTTATGCCACCTCTGGGAACGTCAAAGTCTTTTGATTAGGCCACATGTTATTCTACCAACTCAGCATTTCAAAGACTCTGCTGGGATCCTCCACAGTGTTATGTCAAATGGGAATACCCTAAGACTGATGCTTAGACCGCATCATGTTCGTGTCCAAGCGCTACGTTTAAAAACCTTTGCTCGGGTCTTCCCCACTGTTCAACCACACAGGAACACCCAACGGCACCTGATAGGCAGACATACTTTTCTCCAAACATGACGTTTTGAACTCTCTGCTGGGATCATCCCCAGTGTTCAGGTACTCAGGAAGGCTCATTGTTAATACAAGTCCATTCTAGAAACTCGACATTTCAAATCCTCTACTTTCTCAGTATTCTCTCACATGCGAACACGACAAATTTCTTGATTATACTGTGTACTATTCCTCTCCGAGCTTGACATGTTGAACACTCTATTGGAATCTTCCTGAGTGCTCAGCCACCCTTGACGACGATAAGGCTTCTGATTAGGCCAACCTTTCCTACAAACTCGACGTTTCTGAACACTCTGTGGGGATCTTCCTCAGTGTTCAGCGAGACGGGAATTCTGGAAGACTCCTGAGGAAGATCCGGATAGAGTGGTCGGAACGACGAGTCTGCGGAAGAGTATTACGCAGGCTAATCACCTGCAAAATACAGTCTTCAAAGTCTGGTCTTGTGAATGTGGTGACACCAGACAACATTACCGAAAATACACTACTGCCAATTAAAATTGCTACACCAAGAGATATGCAGATGATAAACGGGTATTCATTGGACAAATATATTATACTAGAACTGACATGTGATTACATTTTCACGCAATTTAGGTGCATACATCCTGAGAAATCAGTACCCAGAAAAACCACCTCTGGCCGTAATAACGGCATTGATACGCCTGGGCATTGAGTCAAACAGACCTTGGATGGCGTGTACAGGTACAGTTGCCCATGCAGCCTCAACGCGATACTACAATTCATCGAGAGTACTGACTGGCGTATTGTGACGAGCCAGTTGCTCGGCCACCATTGACCAGACGCTTTCAATTGGTGAGAGATATGGAGGATGTGCTAGCCAGGGCAGCACTCGAACATTTTCTGTATCCAGAAAGGCCCGTACAGAACTTGCAACATGCGGTCGTGCAGTATCCTGCTGAAATGTAAGGTTTCACAGGGATCGAATGAAGGGGCGAGCCACTGGTCGTAACACATCTAAAATGTAACGTCCACTGTTCAAAGTGCCGTCAATGCGAACAAGAGGTGACCGAGACGTGTAACCAATGGCACCCCATACCATCACGCCGGGTGATACGCCAGTATGGCGATGACGAATACACGCTTCCAATGTGCGTGCACCGCGATGTCACCAAACGCGGATGCGACCATCCTGATGCTGTAAACAGAACCTGGATTCATCCGAAAAAATTACGTTTTACCATTCGTGCACCCAAGTTCGTCGTTGAGTACGCCATCGCAGGCGCTCCTGTCTGCGATGCGGCGTCAAGGGTAACCGCAGCCATGGTCTCCGAGCTGATAGTCCATGCTGCTGCAAACGTCGTCGAACTGTTCGTGCAGATGGTTGTTGTCTTGCAAACGTCTCCATCTGTTGACTCAGGGATCGAGACGTGGCTGCACGATCCGTTACAGCCATGCGGATAAGATGCCTGTCATCTCGACTGCTAGTGATACGAGGCCCTTGGGATCCAGCCCGGAATTCCGTGTTACCCTCCTGAACCCACCGTTTCCATATTCCGCTAACAGTCATTGGATCTCGACCAACGCGAGCAGCAGTGTCGCGATACGATAAACAGCAATCGCAATAGGCTACAATCCGACCTTTATCAAAGTCGGAAACGTGATGGTACGCATTTCTCCACCTTACACGAGGCATCACAACAACGCCTGTCAACTACTGTTTGTGTATGAGAAATCGGTTGAAAACTTTCGTCATGTGAGCACGTTGTAGGTGTTGCCACCGGCGCCAACCTTGTGTGAATGCTCTGAAAAGCTAATCATTTGCATGTCACAGCATCTTCTTCCTGTCGGTTAAATTTCGCGTCTGTGGCACGTCATCTTCGTGGTGTAGCAGCTTTAATGGCCAATAGTGTAAGTGGCAGGTCACATACTGGAATTCTAAGAGAGAATGAAAACCGAGGAGGAACTGCAAGACTCATTGTGGCATACGGGAAGCATCTGAACTCGTCGCCGCGGTGGTTGGAGGAATTAGTGCGTTAGGGACTGTGACGGGCCTGTGGGACAGGAGAAGCGGAGTGCTGCGCGGCTCGTGTGGCGGAAGTGAGTTACGTGGCTGCAGGGCGCCGGCGGCCATCGAGAGGAGCCGAGCAGAGCCGCTCCTCAAAGCGACGGCCAATGACAGGCGGCCGTCCTGCAGGCCCGGCACAGGCCCTGCCTAATCAGGCGCCGCGCCTCGCCTCTCCACGGCGCCTCGGCTCGTGATCAAAGCGGCGATACGCGGGGGAGCAGCCGCAGGTGCCGCCGCCCCCGCACGCACCCCTCTGTTCTTTGACTCCCGCGCGGCACATCGCGCCGTCACCCGAAGCCGTAATTACTCGCCACCCGACAGCCGAGACGTGCACCGGCTCACTCACGGTGCAGCAGTCTTACTGTCATTCCGACCTCCTGCTTCTCCACTGGAGGTAGCTTAAGAGTAGCTTTCATGTCAAACTATTCCACGCAGGGGTTCCCAACAAAATTTTCTCGAGGACCCCCTCATCATTGGTACCTTGTCATATCAGAGTATCAAGGGCCTAAAAAAGCCAAATTAAGAGTCACAAGTTAGCGTTCGCTAAAGGTCTGCTCATGAGGAAGCGGCCAAAACAAAAAAATTGTTATCATACGAAACATATTTAACATATATTTTTTATTGTAATAGCATCTTGCGGACACCTCTGGCATAGCTCGCGGACTGCTGGGTGTCCACGGACCACCTGTTGGGAACCATTGGGGTTAGTGTGTCTGAGTCTAAGTAAGTGGATAATTCGGGATAACTATCCTCGGTGGGTGCACACAAACAGCTTCGTGAGGTCGATTGAAGAGCATTTTCGGAGCTGTCATATGTACTCAAGTGAATGGTGAAAAAGGTTTCCGACGTAATTATGGGCGCACGACAGGAATCAATAATCTTTGAACGCAGAACGGTAGTTGGAGCTAGACATTTGGGATATTCTATTTCGGAAATCGTTAGCGAATTCAATATTCCGAGACCAACTGAGTCAAGAGTGTGCTGAGACTGCCAGACTTCAGGCATTATCTCTCACCATGAACAACGCAGTGGCCGACCGAGAGCAGTGACGTTTGCATAGAATTGTCGGTGCTAAAAGACAAGCAATACTGTGTGACATAACCGCAGAAATGAATGTGAGATGTACGACAAACGTATTCGTTGCCACAGTGTGGCGAACTTCTGTGTTACTGGGCTTTGGAAGCAGATGACCGACGCGAGTACCTTCGCTAATAGCACGACACGCCTGCAGCGCCTCTCCTGTGTCCGTGACCGTTTCCGCTAACCCTACACGACTGTAAAACCGTGACTTGTTGAGATGAGTCTCGATTTAACTTGCTAAGAGCTGATGGTAGGGTGCGAATGTGGCGCAGACCTCACGAAGCCCTAGACCCAAGTTATCACAAGCCGGAGTGCAAGCTGGTGGCGGCTCCATAATGGCGTGGGCTGTGTTTACATGGAATGGACTTGATCCTCTGGTCCAAGGCAACCGATCATTGGTTCAAAGTGACTATGTTCCGCTACTGGGAGGCTATGTGCAGCCATACAAGAACTCCTGAACGACGATGGAATTTTTATCGATGAAATGCGCCATGTCACCGGGCCACAATTGGTTCCGATTAGTTTGAAGAACATTCTGGGCAAGTCGAGCGAATGATTGGGCCACCAAGATTGCCCTGCATGAATCCCACTGAACATACATGGGACACTACCGAGAGGTCAGTTCGTGTACAAAATCGTGCACTGGCAACATTTTCGCATTATGGACGGCTATATTCAATATTCAATATTTCTGCAAGAGACTTTCAACAACTAGCTGAGTCCACGTCATGTCGAGTTGCTGAACTACTTTGGTCACCTCAGTGCATACCTCAGAGAATCGATGGTGATCCACGCAGTATAGGAACTAAAAACATATATGCCAGATACGCGTTGGGGGGGGGGGGGGGGGGGGGGGGAGGAGTGCTTCCATCCCCTTCACCCCCCCCCCCTCCACCTCTTGCAGACGTCTATGGTGCTGAGCAGACATCTTTGCCCACCCCGCGGCCGGTCTTCATGATCTGATCACGCAGTTAGCTTAATATGTGCAGAAGATGGAACTTGGTGACTTGTAAGGGGATTAAGCATGAGCCCAAAACGCCAAGATACGTGATTATGTCAGTCCAAACAAAACGCAAGTGTCAGTCTAATACTATATTCCTATTTCTCTGTGTTGACTTTCAGTGTCGGAGCAGCGTTATGTTAGTGTTAATTTTGGAATTTCCCCACTAATGTCTTATTGTTTAGTGGTCTTGCGACAGATAACAACAGCAAGTGAGGGTTCCTAAATGGAGTCTGACACTGAAGTGCATATACATACAGAGATGTATCATTGAATTTCTCACTGCTGTACAAATGCTCCAATCACGACGCTTTCTAAAGATGTATAGAGAAGATAGGGTAAACATGAGTAATGTAAGGCGGTGGGTACTGTGTTTCAGTAGTGATGAAAAGGATGTGCACAACAGGCTGTGCCCGATAAACTCTGTTCAGCTACAATCCCTGGTAAGATACAGTCTGGATCAGCTGCGCTGAGACGATTGGCGGGCTACCACGAACGAATTGTGCGCAGAGCTGAATGTCGGCTGTATTGCCTTACACGAGATGTTATGCAACCTTTGTTGCGGCAGTGTGAGGAATGGATCCTACAGACCTTTGGTTCAAATGACTCTGAGCACTATGGGACTTAACCTCTGAGGTCATAAGTCCCCTAGAACTTAGAACTACTTAAACCTAATTAACCTAAGGACATCACACACATCCATGCCCGAGGCAGGATTCTAACCTGCGACCGTAGCGGTCGCGCGGTTCCAGAGTGTAGCGGCTAGATCCGCTCGACCACTCCGGCCGGCTATAGACCTTTACCCAACATCATAAACACTACTGAATGGTAATTTTTCGAGACCTGTCGAAGCAATACGAGACTGAAGTTGATAATTTTCTGAATACCATCACCTCCATGAACGTGTCATAACTTAGAGCTGCAGTCCACAAGACGGTCCATGCAGTACCAACAAGTGACTTTAAAGACACAGCTATCTGCAGGCAAAGTCATGCACACAGCTCCCTGGGACAGGCTGTGCGTGGCTGGAGCGTAAAGTAACTGTCTGTTCAGAGCGTTACAACACTACGCTGACTATCTTGAAAGCCTGAAGTTCCGGAGTCAGGCTGCAGAAGAAGACAAACTTCTGCATGCAACACAATAACGACAGTCCCTACAATGATGCTCTGACCGTAGATCTCAATTCTAATTTTAGCTGTACTGTCTTACCATATCGCTCGTACAGTCCTGAATCAGCACCCCAGACTTACATTTCCCTGAGCTTAAGGAATATGCACTACGTGGCTAACACCTTCCAGGCTTATAAGCTGTTCTCAGAGCTGTAAGACAGCGGCTAGCTTCAGCAGGTTCAGTTCACTCCAAGTGAGGTTTCAGGGCAAGGCCCACATTGTAAAAGTATTTCCACAATCGGGATCTCACTCTGGAGCCAGCGCTAGGACGACGCCACGCCGACCTTCACCTCCAGGACCTGCCAACTATGGACCTGCTCCAGTCGTGGCTTCTACAATGAAGAGATGTGACTCCAACGTCGTTACTAGCAATTGCACCTTGTAATGTTTGTCTTTGTTTTTCATCGATAGTAGGCTGGACTTTCGTGCATTCCTTCTTGTTCGTCCTCTCAGGACTTTGTGGCATCTTAGTATCTGGACATCGGATGTCGGAGCTATCGATCTACTGTGACATTATCAGGCGTTCAGCCCTTAGATAGTGTTGTTGTTCTTCAAATATTCGAGTAGTGAATCGTTTCCAGCTGCTGTGTTCCAAACTACCTTCTATCAGAGATGATGTTTATATGTGTTACAATAAATGTCTTATTCATTTTATAACTGGGCACTTTTCCTGCACCGCTTTCAGCGAACTGAGCCGTGCGTGGCTCATATTCGTGCCATCTTTATTTAACAAAAAAATGGTTCAATTGGCTCTAAGCACTGTGGGACTTAACATCTGAGGTCATCAGTCCCTTAGAACTACTTAAACCTAACTAACCTAAGTACATGACACACATTCATGCCTGATGCAGGATTCGAACTTGCGACCGTAGCAGCAGCGCGTTTCCGGACTGAAGCGCCTTTATTTACCATCTTGTTTTTACCGTACGGCCGCATCGTCATTTTAATTTCAATTACTGGTGTCACTGAATTGCTGTCTTGTCTGCCCGTGAGCGGCAGCAGCAGCGCGTATCGATAAGTACACTGTCGCACTATCTCTGGGCGACCGATAGTATTTCCGGGTCGTCGTGTGTCTGGCAGTCAGTTGGAGATCGGACCTGGAGTAGTTGGAATTGGAACGCGGCAGAAGTGCAGTTGGGACTTAGCAGCCAGCAGTCGGGGAGGGAGCGCTAGGGAGGCGCGGACAGCCGGTTTTCACCGCTCGCGACGCAGGATCAACTGTCCGACAGACTGAGATGGCGGCGGCATCGGCTGTTGGTCGCGTTCAGTTGGACGTATGTTTGGTCTTTTGACCGTTTCTGGGCCTCGTCACTGGTTCATCTTGCTGGATGTGGCTCGGTTCCTTCTTGTGCGGAGACGTCGTGGCCAAATGGCAAGAGTTACCTCTGCATGACTGGGTCCGAGCCGGTGTGGCCGGCCGCGGTGGTCTAGCGGTTCTAGGCGCGCATTCCGGAACCGCGCGACTGCTACGGTCGCAGGTTCGAATCCTGCCTCGGGCATGGATGTGTGTTATGTCCTTAGGTTAGTTAGGTTTAAGTAGTTCTAAGTTCTAGGGGACTGATGACCACAGTAGTTAAGTCCCGTAGTGCTCAGAGCCATTTGAACCAAAACGTCGTCGAGCCGGTGCGCCTGGATCGCCGTGACTCCCAGTTCCCGACGGACTGCGGACGCACGTGGTTTGAGTGCCAATGACCTTGGTTGGTTGTTAGTCGGTCGTCTGGTCAGACGACGTGTGTTTCGTCACCTGCCGTCCTTCCGGTTTGTGTGTGTGTGTCCGCCGGTGATTTGTCTAGTTGTTCATCAGTGATTCGTTTTACGAGTCTTCGAGTTTCTTGTGGTAGTGTTTCGTGCAACACTGTGTACCCTGTGTCAGTTCGACTGAGCAATGCTTTAAATGCTGTAATGCTGTGTGCGTACTGCAGTAGCCAGTTGGTCGGCTGCGACAGAGCAGCGAGAGAATGTTTTCTTACCGTGTTGGTGCTGTCCGCCAAGGCGAGTAGTTCCACAGCCGTTGCGATGTTCATGTATGTCAGTAGTTATCGTGCCTTGGCTTATTAACAAACCAATATTTGAAGACTAGTGTTATTGGTCTGTTTGGCATTTTGGTTGTAGTGTTTTTGGTCTGGTGACCGAAATCAGGTAGTTGGTTGGTTCGTCGACTGTCTGTCGGTTGGGTTGCCTTCCGATTTAGAAGTTGTTGGTCAGGCTGCCTGTTTCGACTAAACGGACGTTAGTCTTACAATTCCAGGTCGACCTTTGGAAACTTCTGAGCGCCGTTCCTTGTCTGTTACATAGTAACTTCCCTGTTTGAGTTTTCGTTATCTGGTTGATGTGTGGCCTTCAGCCGATTTTTAATTTTTCTTAAATTGATGTTCTTGTCTTTCCCTTTGGCATGAAATGTTTTAAGATAAGGCCTTCTGCTTTTTGATTATAAATCTTCTTATTACTTAATATGCGGCCTCCAGCCAAGTTCCATTCAAATTAAATTGCTAAGTCCTTCAGCCTGTTTAGATTGAAGATTTAGAAAATGCAAAAGGGTGAAACCTCCAGAAGAACCTTGTATTTCAATTTCTTACTTTGGCCTTGTGTCTTGGATTTTGAGTGTGGCCTACAGCCGATCTAAATTTAATCAAAGGAGGTCTATTAAAGTTTTGAGTGTTTTGTATCCTTGTTGTAATACTGTGTGTTGATAAATAAAGTTTGTATGTTGAGTGCAACTGACAACAACTCATTTTGGCCTCTTTCCACAACCTAATCCGCTCTGTCCTGCTAGCGCAGGCGTTTCACGGACATATCAGTGGGCGATGATTTGAGTCAGTGTCTCACAGTAGATAGTATTTTGGTACAAGTTCTACTTTTGTCACATTTTTTACAGCATGAAGAAACAGAAGAATTTCTGTGCCCAAGTATTGTTACTGCTCGGGCTGCTGCAGAGCACCCACGAACTCCTCATTGAGTGGCTGTCAGCCATCTTTATGTCTCCTCCAGAGCTCCATGAACTGCCTCTCCAGGATCCACTCTATGGGCAAAGACTCCCGAGCAGCAGTCTCGCCATTCCAGCAGTTCGACTAGAAGGCCAACCTGTTGGCAAAGTACGTCGCATGCATGGAACCGTATTTCTTAGCCCACAACATCACAGTTAAACACAGCAACGCGCCTTATTTCTGGCATTCGTGGGCCCAGACATTTACTACCAACTGCAAATGTCGACCTCCATGCTCTGCTGTATGCCAGATTAAGGTTCTGCTTGTTAGAATACTTTGAATACCAGGTGCATGTCGCGGCAGCTCAGTAGAAATTCACCAGCTGCCATGAACTTAAATGGGAGGTCTGACTGCGAATGAGTCACCTGCCTCCAAAGTCTGTCTTGCGACTGCCCCCTTTAGTAATCTTCTAAGTAACCGTAAGTGGCTTTCTTGGTCTGGGACATGATCCTCGTGCATGCCCGTAATGAAGGACTATGCATAGATCTCCTTGAGTTGAAAATCCTTTCCTTAGAAAAATGTGTCCCTATTATTAGAGCTTTTCAACAGTCTCTCGATTCGTCAGCCATCCTGCAAGACCTATCGCAAGTGTTCGCCACTCGACTAATCCATCGCCTTCGGCTCCAATTACGCCCCCCGTCCAGGTCAGATTCATATAATGCAGGTAAAGACTAAGCAGGCAGACGACACCCTCAACAGGCCTCTTTCTGCAGCCAGTGTTTCATTAGGCGCCAAAGACACCAGTGCCACTAGCAGTGCGTTAAGTGCACCTCTTGCGGGAAATCTACCTGCATGTATAATTTGACGTTGATACCTACATCAGAATATTTTATGATCTGAAGATGGCAGTAGGCGACACCCGGAAATAGTGAAGCGTAAAGGTTTGTGTGATTAATATGGACCTTTAAAATAAAGTGCCATAAAATGATCACGGACTCATTTTCAGACCTTTTGTCTTCAACAAATAAATCTGGACATTGTGCTGAAGTTTGCCAAGCAAAACTCAGAATGATTGTTGACTGTACATGTATTGACTGTTGCACACATGGACGGAAGACAGTGTCGATCTTATTTCTGGACATATCCTGCATTCAATCTGTACATCACTGGAAAGAGCAATCTCTATCACTCGCTGGAGCTATCAACAATGTGCCCATCGAGCTGGAGATACACTTCGGGTCCTCCACAACCATAATAGATTGGCAATCAAGTGGAGACTCCTCACCTTCAATCTTTGGACTATTCGCTGTGTAATTACAGCAATGAAGTCACTAAAGTCAACAGAAAGTTTACATAAAGTTTTAAACATGGCTGCGAGGTCAGCGACCGTTTACAAATTAAAGTTAAAGCAGTTACAGCCTCTGTCGTAAAAATTAAGTATTTTGACCTGGTTTCGACACTTCTTTGTGTGCCTTCATCAGAAAGTCAGTTTTCAGTCTAAACAACTGTACTTCTAAGCTTTTACGTAGACAAAAAGTTACAATGTCTGCTGCTGTCAAATAAAACATTGCCTGTTACTTCATGTACTAAATAATGTTCATCTTAACATTCTTCTGTCTATATTTTAAATGTTAAGCACTCTACCTATATGTGCGGCTACTAGATGACACTCTTGGTATTATGTTAACCAGCCCGCAGTTGCTAACGCTGGCGCCTCAGTCTGTTGCTATCTGTGGCCTCACATGTGTGAACAGTCCTTAGTGGCTCCCCTTCCATGTATTCTTTTTTTTTTTTAAATAGTGACTAAAGCTTTGTCGCTTGATATTTATTTTATACGTGTCATGTAAATACGGTTTCTGTCTTGCACTGTTATCCAGTACTTACATTAGCATATAAAATAATTTTTCCCATAATTTTTGTACTTACGTTATAGGCCAGTTTGAATGTTTAATTTCTCATGAAAGCACTCATAGAAGTTTCGAAACCAGGTCAAAACACTTAATTTTTGCGACAGAGGCTGTAATTGCTTGAACTTTAGGCAGTTTACAGTCTAAGTTCAGTAGCATTTGCCCACACTCACAGCCAGGATTTTAGTTGTCGATGCTCCTGAAGCCATCGGTCTCTTGGGTCTGTATCTATCCAACGCTGTTGGCTTAGAAATCCACGACTGCACCGCCACCGTCAAGTTGCTGGGCACCAACTCCTACTTAGAACACCTTGGTTCAAATGGCTCTGAGCACTATGGGACTCAACATCTGAGGTCATCAGTCCCCTAGAACTTAGAGCTACTTAAACCTAACTAACCTAAGGACATCACAAACAGCCATGCCCGAAGCAGGATTCGAACCTGCGACCGTAGCGGTCGCGCGGTTCCAGACTGAGGTGCCTAGAACCGCTCGGCCACATCGGCCGGCAGAAGACCTTGTTTCCAAGTTTAGTTTAATGTCCGCATAAACTTTAACTGTTTGTTAATGCACATGTGCCTCTTCTTCCATCAGAAACACTGAAGTTCTTCAAAGACAGAAATGCTCCCTTCGCACTCAAAGACCAAATTAGGCCGGAGCTACAGCTGTTGCTGGACGACAGTATTCTCACTTACATTCGCAACAGCCAGGGGGCCACAACCATCACATCATTATTCTAGAAGAAACCAAACGATGCATTGCAAACTTGTGCAGACTTCAAGACAACCATGAATGCCCAATCTACTCGCACTGATAAACCCTGCTCCTTCAATAGGCCAGCCTCAAATCCAATGGATACAAGTATTGTTATCTGGTTCACCAAGTGGAATATTTGCGTCACCTTTTTAATGTGTCAGATGGCCACTCAAACCCACAGTATAATGAGGCCGTGCAAAAACTTCCAGTGGCAATGGACCCCAATATGTGATAAGTCTTGCGTGATTTGAAACAAGCCCTCCTACATTTCACATACCTCACAGTGTATGACCCCACAAAGCCTTTAATCTTGACAGCTGAAGCATAGGACTATGGGTTGGGAGCAGCCTTTCAGAACTGACTGATATGGCGCAGCAACCAACTGCATTTGCGTCTAAGAGTCTCTCTGCTGCATAGCGTAGCTACAGTCAGATAGAAAAAGAAACCCTAGGCATCATATTTGGCCTAAGAAAGCTTCATGACTGTGCCTACAGGTACAGTTTCACATTGTTCACGGACTACAAGCCCTTATTCCCTCTTTTCAAAATGTTCAGAAAATATTCCAACCAAAATGACATGCTGCCTTCAGTAGGGGGTCTATTTCTTTCAAGTTACAACTGTGACATTCGTTACCAATCAGTGACCCAATGTGCTGATGCTCACCTCCTCTTGCTTCTGCTTTTGGGCCATGACGCTGCCTCTGAAGCGGCTTCTGAAGTCTGCTTCCAGCTGCATGTCGTCACCAAGGTAAAAATGTTAAATGCCAAGCTCATCACATGCCACACTGCTGAGGATCTAGTGTTCTGTGAGGTCCTCCATCTGGTACAACATAGTTGCCTGCTAGACCACAAGCAGCTGGGGATCAAAGCCTACTGACATCACTGGAATGAGCTTTTCACCATCAATGGTGTTTTCCTGCTGAGGGTGGACGATGACTGCATCAGGGTCGTGATCCCAGAGGCCCTCCAGTAGCGTGTCTTGTCTCTCTTCCACACAGGGCAGTGGGGCATTGTGCTCACCAGGAGCCTGGGCTGCTAACATGTCTACTTTTGAGACATGGATGCAGTGATCACTCACAGTGATCCTGAAAGAGCAATCAGGGCGACCTTCCTTGTGAAGACGCTGCTGCCACCTGTCCTGGCTTCTGGGGTCTGGTTAATCACCATAGATGTCGGCAGTGGTTTCCCCTATGTCTCACACATAACTGCCACATCCGCAGGGAACACCATTCAAATGCTGTCATGCATTATGTCCATGGTAATTTCTCCTTTCTGTGAAGTAAATAGCATAGTACTGACACATACTGTACCCATCCATCCTGCTTCTAAAGATCTAGCCAACTGCTCTGACTGTACCTTTAAATTACAGCAGTTCAAGCTCCACCAACATCACCCTTTTGGCGAGGTTCTTACACTCTTTCTGGCTTCTTATTGTTCTACTCCTCAGGATAGGTCACCTCCAGCAAAAAATCTCCATGGCCGAACACGTAAATCATTGTGAGCCAGCTGCCACCATATCTCTTTCCGATATCCCATGTAGGTCCTTTTCTTAACCCATGGCCGGCAGTATTGATTTCCTGTAGTCGTTTCCAATCTTCTGGGCTGGACATGGGTGGGCTGACAGTTGAAGATGCAGAGTGTGCTGCAAGCACAAGAGGCAGAGTCTTCCACAGTGCCCATCCCGGACACTGCCAGCCAATCTCAGCTCCATCCCTTGGCAGTCTCCCTAGAGGAGCCCTCAGTTACTCCATATGCCACATCAGCACCAACATCGATGGGGGAGGACATCAAAGACTCCAAATTAATTGTAACATGTGTGAGCTGTAATGTTTCACTCTTCCATACCGCTCGAAGACAAAGCAAAACAAAAGCTGTTAGGGGTCACGTAAGGTACACAGCACCAGACATAACCAACAACGGCGCTGACATAGCGCTATTCAGCAGGCAAATATGGAAATCCTGTGTGGTACCAGGTTAGTGTGGCTGTAAACGATTCATGAATAATTCGAACTATCTGAAATTTACGACCTTCTACGTGTTTTCATTATTTGGCTGGCACAGTACAGCATTTTGTATGCGTAACGTTGCTGCTCGGCACGAATTAAGATAGGCATCCCTACACCCATGACATTCTCGTATTGGACAAGAGCTTCACAGGGCTCGGCTAAGGTCCCGAGAGAGTTTCATGTGGTCCTCTCAAAAACTACCCGTGAACCAAGAAGCATCCAGTCTGCAACACAGAGTATGCACTCAAATGTTAAAAGATGTTTTCCCGCTTGTGAAGATATCGACTGGGAGACATGGAAGGATCTCTGCAGACTGACGTGACATTGCGAGTCGCAAGTCAAATTTTCGGTAGTGGGAATTCCATAGAAGATGAGTTTTCCTAACACGGAGAAAACAGCGATGGATCTCCTGTCCAGGCATAAGCTGTGACCATCAACTTACACTGTCAGAAAAGAAATTGGTACACACTTTTGGAGATTTCCAGTTCACTCCAGATTTATTGCTGCGAAGGTGCACAAGAAATACATCAAATGATTACATTTATAGATCAATAGTAACTGATTCTGAGATACCAGGCCGGCCGGGGTGGCCGAGCGGTTCTAGGCGCTACAGTCTGGAACCGCGCGACCGCTACGGTCGCAGGTTCGAATCCTGCTTCGGCATGGATGTGTGTGATGTCCTTAGGTTAGTTAGGTTTAAGTAGTTCTAAGTACTAGGGGACTGATGACCTTAGAAGTTAAGTCCCATAGTGCTCAGAGCCATTTGAACCATTTTTTTGAGATACCAGTTATCTAACCATGCTAAAATACCCATATTACTAAATGGCATAGCCTTCACGGGCGGCAATGCAGGTGCTGACTCTGGCAACCAGTCGAACGTACAGATGGGAAGTACTGTTCTGGGGTTATATCACGCTTTCTCGACCTATTCATGAAGTTTTATAAGAGTTGTTGGCTGACGAGTCCCAAGAGTAATTTCTTGTAGTGTCGATTGGGAACAAGTCTGGAGACTACTGGCCAGCGAAGCTACTGTACGTCTTGCTGACCACGTTGAGTTTCACAGGCAGTGAAGAACAGGCTGTTAGAATGACACATCACCTTTCTGCTGCAAGAATGGTAAAAGAATGGGTCTAACAACATTATGAACGTTCCGGGCGCTCGGTAGCGTCCGCGCCAGAAACACCAAAGGTGAACGAGAGCTGTGGCTTGTCGTACTCCAGACCATAAGGCCTGGAGTGGGGCCAGTGCGGCTTGGACGAATGCACTCTACGAGACAGCACTCGCCAGGTCTACGTCGTACGTGCAAACGATCATCACTTTCGTGCAGGCAAAATCAGCTTTCATTGCTGAAATCCATGGCGCAACATTCCACCTTCCAAGTGATCCTCTGACGGCACCAGTCGAGCCATGCACCTCGATGTTGTGGCGTGAGTGGAAGGTGGGCTACAGGTGTGCGTGTCCGTAATCCCACTGCTAATAACTGGTTCATAAAGGTTGGTGTTGATAGGTCTGGGCTCACAAGCCCACTTATCTGTGTTGTGGTAGCTGTACGATCTTCTTCTGCTGCCCTAAAAATAAGACAATTCTGGCAGGCGTCCGTGCTGTGTGGATGTCCAGGTGAAAATCCCCATTAGTGTATGAGTACAAAATAAATGCCCAGTCTTTGGAATCGGTAACGTCCGTCACGTATCTGGGTGGGCCTATTCGAAATGATCTCAAATGGAATGATCAGATTACACAAGTAACGGTTAAGGCGAACTCTAGATTGCTGTTTATTGGTAGAATCCTGAAGCGATGCAGTCCTTCAACAAAGCAAATTGCTTACAATACTTTAGTTCGTCTCTATGGGACCCTTTCCAGTTGGGTCTGATTCAAGAGGTTGAGAAGGTCCAAAGAAGAGCGCCAAGATTCGTGACTGGTACATTTAGCCATCGCGAGAGCGTTGCAAATCTCATAGTTTCGAGTGGGACACACTTGCAGATAGACGGCTCGCTAAACAGAAGGAGCTGCTCACTAAATTCCGAAATCCGATCTTCACCGAGGATGTAGAGCATATATTATTACCACCAACTTTCAAATCGCGCAATGATCACGATTCAAAGATAAAGGAAATAAGAGCTCGTACTGAGGCGCTCAGACAGTCGTTTTTCCCTCACGCGATCCGTAGGTGCAGAACCTCGAGTACGGGTGTGAGAATGTTCACGTGACCACTGATACCACATCATTGCACAACTGGCACAGCATCTCCAACTTGTGTGGCAATTCTCCGAAAGGACCATCCCGCCACTCGGAGGACCACAATTTGATCCCTTTGAAACCTGCTCATTTGACTGTAGGAATCATAAGTGGATCTCCATGGCATGGTTGCCAACTTGTTTCACAGGTCTATACCACACTAAGCATTCTGGGTGTGAGCATTCACTGTTAAAGCGTAGACACAGATTGCGCTCTGGTAGCTATGCCACTACGCTATCTGTTAGGAACGATGTTGAGACGTTTATCAGAGTATCTACTATCCCTAAGGTGGCATGTCCTATCATCGGATCAAAATCGACTTCGTCTTTTCAGATGAACTAATTTTTATTCCCAACAATTCCTTTTTCTCCGCCCTTATCCAGTACGTTGACATGTTCAACGTGTAAATCTGGATCTGTCCGTGTTAGTGGTAGAGGGTGGCCAAACGCGTTTCTTGTCAACAGCACTTTCCCCCGGGACGGAATTTGTGTATCCCGTCTGTTTGCATAATGTGTTAATGAGATTTCTGAGATTCGAATTTGGTGTGCAATTTATAATTTGCTACACTGTCACATGATTTATAAACTGAATAGCTTCACAGCTTCTTGTATTCTGTAATGTCTACTAGTATTCATTATTAGTGCTGATACGAATAAACGAAGACAAGGATATTTTCACTGAATCATTGATTAGTGTGGCTGTGTTCTTTAACTATTACTGCTGTAACAAACAAAAGCATTTATTGCAGGAAAATGAATGGGTGCTATTTTATCCCATTATCTGCTTTTTGTTGTGGCTTGAAAGCAGACTAAAGCATTGCCAGTTGCATTTAGAGGCGTAATGAAAAATTTTAAATGAGAATATCCAATGTTTTAAAATTTGTTTCTAGCCACTTAACAAGTATACAGGGTGAAGAGAGAACAGAAAACATACATCTTACTTTGTACGCTGTAGGCATAGCGTGACCTGAGCGGCCATGCAGACATATTTGACTCGTATGATTCCTTACTGTATGTTCGTTCATATTTGCTGCAACTCTCTCACTGGATTGTGAGCACTATGATGTGATTGCAGATGGTGAGTTATGTGGGCTTTATCATCGGGAGCAAGTCCACCTATTATCCTGCAGGGAAATACCACCGGGGAGCCTTGAAATGGCCGCAGATTATCTCCTCTTTGTGCTGTTAACACACGTCGCGTCGCTACTAGTGCTGGCCTGTATCGTGTGAGAAGTGGAGTTGGGTTGCAGCAGAGACAGGGGGTGGTTACAATTAAACTTTCGCTACCTGAGAGGGTCCCCATGAAAAACGAGTGAACGTAGGACAGCGAAACTTTGTTGAAATATTTGTAATGCAGAAGAGAAATAACGAATAAACCATTGAAAGAAACACATTTTAATTTCCAGATGAGAAGGTAACAAACTTTGCTCAATGCGACGACCATCTACATCCACGATAGCCTGGAATCGTACTAGAGATTGTTTTACTACTGCTCGAAACATCTCAGGTGGGAAGGCTACCTCGCTCGTTATGCTGCTCTTCAACCTCCAACGTGTGTCAGCGTCCCGTTGGACTCCACAGCCAGAAATCACACGGGTTCAAATCTAGTAATCTTGGTGGCCGCGCAATCTGGAACTCCGGTTGTTCGAACTTCCGAATCATGTTCCCTTAGTGCGCTGATAACTGCCATCGCTGGCAGCGCTATTGCTGTTGTTTCGGTAAAATTGATATACGACTGAAGTCCTTCTCACCTTGTCCAGACGCATGATGTCTGTCTTCTCTTGTTGTAATGCACACTGACGCTTGTATTCCAATCCTATTGCCGCCGTACCAGTACCGGCGCCTAAACGCAAGCTATTAGACTGACACCATTAACAACTCTAATCCTGCAGTGCTCAATCTGAACATCATTCCTATAAAACTATTTACCCACACGGTATATAGCTTTCCGTCTACACTGACTCAGGTAGCGAAAGTTTAATTGTAACCACCATATGTAACAAAATCGAGCCACTGCTGCCTTAGGCGTCCTCCCAACACACACGAACGTCACTATTGTGCAGCCAGAATCTGGAGTTGTCGGAAAATTCAATCCGGCGCCAGTACTACACAATCTGTGGTAGTGATTTACGACTCCACAACGAAACTATATGGTACTTGTTGGATGTCATCCCGTAGAAGTACGTCCCCGGTAGCCGAGTGGACAGTCGGCTCGCAGCCCTGCTAGCATGCGGAGCTGCTCCGCGCGCCGTGTGACGCTCCGCTCCTGGCGGTGTTTACTTCCGCGTCGCGGTGTTTGTGTCTATCGAGTCCAGTACTAACGTACACCATGGCGCACTCGTACCGCCGTGCAACGATCAAAGTAACGTTTCAGGCCGAACATCCACGACCCAGAGCTTTCGAAGTCGAACAGTTCATACGTGAGGATCTACGTTTGAACCCCCAGGACGTAATCGGCATACATTTTTCCATCACTGGAAGTGTTGTCTACATCAAGATGTCGACGGAGGAAATTTGCAATGACATAATTCACCGTCATGCCACCGGACTGAAATTTAAACACTCTGATGGACATATGGGTGCTGTGACAGTCGCCCATGCTGGATTCGGTCTCCGGACATTGCGGGTGTTTGAACTCCCGTTCGAGGTGCCTCAGGATGTGGTCATTGCCGCTTTCCAACCATATGGCACCGTCTTGGGTCACGTCGCGGAGAAGTGGCAAACATTTACGACCTACCCCGTATTAAATGGCGTCAGGCAAATAAAAATCGAGCTGACGAAACATGTCCCATCGTACCTGCTGATTGGCGGTGTGAGGGCCATCGTCATGTATGATGGACAGCCACGAACGTGCGCAGGATGTGGCCAGGAGGGACATGTACGTTCCGAATGCTTACACCGCCGTTTAATACAGACGCCGTTACGTGAAGAGACCCAGGCTTCGACGGTCACGTCCTTACCCATCACCTACGCCAAGGTTGCACAGGACCCCGTCGTACCAATCTCGATTGCGCCAGCAGCATCGTCAACGCCACCCGCCGCAGCACAACGCGCCGAGGACACAAGCACGGCGTCACCTCCAGTGCTCGCTTCAGGACCGTCCGGTTTGCAGACCGAAACCGATGTTCCTGTTGGATCCATGGATGTCGACCTCGGTGTCGTGCCGACGTCTGCCTTTGTCCAGACGGGTTCGGCGTCAGACGACGGGCGACCACATTCTGATTCAGAAGGCCACATCAGAAAACAGCGGTCGCCTCGCAAACACAGGAAACGACGACGAACGCCTTCCGATGACGCCCTTTCTCAGACGGCCCCACGAGATGTCGACCTGATGTCTGACGGTTATCTCCCACATTGCGTCCAGTCACGCGATGTGGCAGCAACAGGAGCCCCTCCTGTGACGCCTACTCTCCCAGCCAAGGACGTGTCCTCGCTGTTGTCAACGAATGATGACGGCGGTCCCCCTGCCACTCATGTTGCGGAATCCACAACACCCGTTCCGGAAGTACGTGACCGTCACATGTCCACGTCGTCAGCTTCCTGGGCCGATGACGTTGAAGAAGAAGCGGAACAGACTGCCAGCGTGTCTGCACAGGAGTCCACCTCGGCGACACTGGGGCTGGCGCCCCGCCAGTAATTATCACCACTGCGGGATCACCGGCGGGTCTCCACCTGCTGGCTACTTCTACCGCACGTTCTGCAGATACTGAGGATGGCCGCACACAGCAATATCGTATCGCCACGATGAATCTTGCCACCATTCGTGCCCCCCATAACCTGGCCATGTTCAGAGACACTATTTACTCTGCGGATGTGGATATAGCACTCTTACAAGAGGTGTTTGTGGCTGACTTCCTAGTTCCCACCGGATACAACGCCCATGTTTCCTCCGCATCCGATACCGGTAGCGGCGTCGCCATCCTGCTACGCGACGGACTCCTTGCAGAGGACGTCATCTACCTCCCCACTGCGCGAGGTATGGCCCTCACACTGTTCGGCGTGCGTATTATTAATATCTACGCTCCGTCCGGCACTGGCCGCCGTCATGACCGACAAACTTTTTTTGCCGAAAGCGTCACACTCCTCTTCACCGGTCCGCAGGACGATTTGGTACTCGGTGGGGATTTTAACTCGACACAAGAGCCCGCGGACCAACTCCCGCGACATTCCCCTTGTGCATCTCTCTCAGTGGTCATCGACCGTCTCCGACTTGTTGACACATGGAAGAAGCTCCACGGAATTCAACCGGGCTATACATTCTACACCTCTCACTCGTCAAGCCGCATAGATCGCATCTACGTTACCCGCTCCCTTGCTGATGGCACAAGTCATGCGGAAGTCTGGCCCTTGGCCTTTTCAGACCATGATGCATACCTCTGTGACGTCACTCTCGCCCGACAGCACGTGTGGCATAGTCGTGGTCTGTGGAAACTCAATGTCGCTCACCTGACCTCCTCAGACTGTCGCCGTATGGTCGAAGAAGCGTGGGCACGCTGCCACCATCGTCGAGAAGCCTATGACTCCACCTTATCATGGTGGCTTTCCTGTGCAAAGCCGACCCTCAGGAAGACTCTGATGAGTTATGGGAAGGAATTAAAGGCGTGGCAAACTAATACCCTGCACTTCTACTACACCATTCTACGTGACTGTGCGGCGATGCCTTTCTCGCCAGCCCGGCAGTCGATGGTCCATCGCACGAAGGCGCAGATCTCCTTGATCATGCGGCGTAACTTGGAAGGAACTGTAGTCCGTTCTCGAGCTTCTAATCGAATCCCTCAAGAACGTCCGTCGATGTACAACCTCCTTCAGGAAAGACAACGACGACGACGAGCTCTGATCCAAGTCCTCACTGATGTGGAAGGGCGCCGGCACGACGCCCAACAAAGCATCGGTCGTGCTCTCCATGCTCATTTTGCCGGGCTATACGCAGCCGTACCGCATTCTGCAGCACTGATCACAGAAGTCGCTCAGCTCACTACGAACACTCTTCCGGAGGATGCAGTGCATGACCTCCAAGACGACGTAACCACAGATGAAGTGGTAGATGCTATCAAGGCGGGTTCCGATAACAGGTCTCCTGGACCTGACGGTATACCCATCGAATTTTATAAAAGTTTTCAGCATTTGTTGGCTTCCACGTGGACGGCAATCGCACAAGAGCTGATGTCACAGAGGACAGTGGTCCCGAGCGCCTTTCTAGAAGGAATTATTATCCCCGTACATAAACCGCGCGGGTTATCGAGGGTCCAGGACTATCGACCAATTACTTTGCTCAACAGCGACATGAAAATATTCACACGGCTACTGGCATCGCGACTCAAGAAGGTCGCAGGTTACGTCACATCCTGCGACCAGACTTCCCTAGGAGGCGACAACAACATCCGTACGGCCCTTTGCCGTTACAGAGACATGATAGCATTAGCGCATCATCAGCGTCTCCCTGGCGCCTTGGCTTCACTGGACTTTAGCCAGGCTTTCGACCGTGTTGACCACTTCTATTTACGGACAGTTCTTCAGCACATGGGTTTTCCTGGCGGTATTGTCACAGTGGTTATGCGCCTGTTGAGTAGTGCAACCTCTAAAATCATGTACAATGGTCATCTTACACCGTCCCTTGTCATCGCACGATCTGTACGGCAAGGATGCCCTCTTTCCACGATTTTGTATGCTTTCGCCTTGGAACCCCTGCTCCAGGGCATGCGCCAACGTTTGGAAGGCATGGCTGTGCAAGACCAGCGTTTTTGTTGTACAGCCTACGCAGACGACATAGTACTATATCTGCGCAGTGAAGATGAAGTACGAGCAGCACTGACATGGGTGGCGACTTACGGCGAAGCGTCGGGGAGCTGCCTCAACGTGTCAAAATCCAAGGTCCTGCTCATTGGTGAGGGCTTGCCGGAGAGATGCGCTGCCCCCCTTAGTGTCGCCGCCACCATACGGTGTCTTGGACTTGATTTCACAGCAGACCTGCGCCGCTCAGCGGCTATCAATGGTAGACGCTTGCTACAGACAATCAGAGCAAATCTCGCAGATCACCGGCTACGAGCTCTCGACGTTATCTAACGCGCGCAATACGTGAACATGTATCATGCTTCCCGTATACCACACGTGGCTCAAGTACTACCAGTCCCAAATCTCCTGGCGCGACGACTGTTGATGGCTTTCGGCTCCTTCGTCAGCTCGGGGATGTTATTCAAGGTGCAGTATGAATCCCTTGCACTGCCACGAGATCGTGGCGGGGTGGGACTCATCCACGTGCCGACTCGTGTCAAGGCACTATACGTCAGCTCCCAACTCAAACTTTGGCATCGTTGCCCGCAGAGCCTTACTAGCCTCCTGCTTCACAACTTTGCACCGGCCTCCTTGTCCGCCCCAGTACTGATATCGACCATTCCAACCCCCTTTTATTACATCCAACGATTTTCCCTGGAGTTCAGTTATATCTACCGGTCCTTACCACTTACACGTTTGTACCTCACGAAAACAGTCTCCGAATTGTTACAACAGTGCCGCCCGTCCAACCCCATCGAACATAAGTATCCACAGTACGTGTGGCGACACATATGGAAGGCGATCCATACGCGTTTTCTCGAATCAGACGTTCAATCAGCGTGGTACATCACCGTGAATGGCAAACAAGTTAACCGAGATCGTCTGCACCGCATCCATCTCGCCGATTCATCCCTCTGCACCCACTGTGGCGTGGATGACACGGATGTCCACCGGTTCCACTGTGGCACAGCGCTAGACGTCTCGACACTTGCGCAGCGAATTTTGGCGTTTCTTACTCGCCAGACACCGGCTCAGATCGACGTCCACATGCTTTTGTACCCCGATAAGACTTTCTACCCCCTCTGCCAAAACTAACTCTGTGAATTGGATCTGTGGCCACACGATCCGCTATCTTTTTACTTCAGGCGGCAAGTCTACGCTAGGATATTGGACTTATCTCAACGAACGACACTGCGTCCTGATACGCAACCCACGCTATAAACAATATTTTTCTAATTTCTTACGGAGCACTTTCGATGACCCACCTAGTAGCTGGAACGTCCAAGCCCTGAGAAGCTGAAAACTGTATAAAACGAACCGAACTGAATAGATCTGCTACCCAGAACCCACGCCTACGCCATGAGAAGACACGTTTGGACGAGCTGGCATGCTGTAGGCGGATACACTTCAGGAGCTCCTGGAAGAACTGGACTTTAACTACAAGTCGCATGACGACTTAAAAAGCTTTTCCTTATTTCTTCCTCATAGTTTGTTCTTAAAGGAAAAAGAAATTTGATTTTGACTTTGAGAAACTTTTTTTGTTGCAGAGGATTGCTTCTTCGCCAACAAGACGAAGGAGACTCATTTTTGTTTACTGGAAGGAGAAACCAGTATAATCGGAGTCTTTGTTTTCTTTCGAAATAAACAAAACAAAAAAAAAGTGGTCAGCGCGACAGACTGTCAATCCTAAGGGCGCGGGTTCGATTCCCGGCTGGGTCGGAGATTTTCTCCGCTCAGGGACTGGGCGTTGTGTTGTCCTAATCATCATCATTTCATCCCCATTGACGCGCAAGTCGCCGAAGTGGCGTCAACTTGAAAGACTTGCACCAGGCGAGTGGTCTACCCGACGGGAGGCCCTCGTCACACGCCATTATTATTATTATCCCGCAGAACATATAAAACACACCGGGGAGCCAACTGCTTTTCAGCAAAGTTTTTCGAATTCGTGTCTTTACGCCTGGTTTGTGGCCAAAATATCGATTAGATCTGTTCCATTCTGCGGAAGGACATGTAATGGAATTGAATGAGTATTTGCCTGTACTACCTAACGACTTATAACATACATGTATGTTTAAAATCGGTAAGAGATGGAACTGATCCCCCGTGGTACACAAAACAGGTCCGAACGCTGTTGCAGAGGCAACGGCAAAAGCATGCGAAGTTCAGAAGAATGCGAAATCCCGAAGATTGCCTAAAATTTACAGACGCGCGAAATTTGGCACGGACTTCAATGCGAGATGCCTTTAATAGGTTCCACAACGAAACATTGTCTCGAAATTTGGTAGAAAATCCGAAGAAATTCTGGTCGTATGTAAAGTACACAAGCGGCAAGACGCAGTCAACACCTTCGCTGCGCACTGCCGATGGTACTGTTACCGACGACTGTGCCGCTAAAGCGGAGTTATTGAACGCAGTTTTCCGAAATTCCTTCACCAGGGAAGACGAATGGAGTATTCCAGAATTTGAAACACGAACAGCTGCTAGGGGTTGCGAAGCATCTCAAATCGCTTGATACGGGCAAGTCTTCAGGTCCAGATTGTATACTGATCAGGTTCCTTTCAGATTACGCTGATACAATAGCTCCCTACTTAGCATACATATACAACCGCTCGCTCACCGCTGGATCTGTACCTAGAGATTGGAAAATTGCGCAGGTCGCACCAGTGTTTAAGAAGTTTAGTAGGAGTAATCATCGAACTACAGACCTATATCATTGACGTCTGTTTGCAGTAGGATTTTGGAACATATACTGTATTCAAACATTATGAATCACCTCGAAGGGAACGATCTATTGATACGTAATCAGCATGGTTTCAGAAAACATCGTTCTTGTGCAACGCAGCTAGCTCTTTATTCGCACGAAGTAATGGCCGCTATCGACAGGGGATCTCAAGTTGATTCCGTATTTCTAGATTTCCGGAAAGCTTTTGACACCGTTCCTCACAAGCGACTTCTAATCAAGCTGCGGGCCTATGGGGTATCGTCTCAGTTGTGCGACTGGATTCGTGATTTCCTGTCAGGAAGGTCGCAGTTCGTAGTAATAGACGGCAAATCATCGAGTAAAACTGGAGTGATATCAGGTGTTCCCCAGGGAAGCGTCCTGGGACCTCTGCTGTTCCTGATCTATATAAATGACCTGGGTGACAATCTGAGCAGTTCTCTTAGGTTGTTCGCAGGTGCTGTAATTTACCGTCTAGTAAGGTCATCCGAAGACCAGTATCAGTTGCAAAGCGATTTAGAAAAGATTGCTGTATGGTGTGGTAGGTGGCAGTTGACGCTAAATAACGAAAAGTATGAGGTGATCCACACGAGTTCCAAAATAAATCAGTTAGAATTCGATTACTCGATAAATAGTACAATTCTCAAGGCTGTCAATTCAACTAAGTACCTGGGAGTTAAAATTACGAACAACTTCAGTTGGAAAGACCACGTAGATAATATTGTGGGGAAGGCGAGCCAAAGGTTGCGTTTCATTGGCAGGACACTTAGAAGATGCAACAAGTCCACAAAAGAGACAGTTTACACTACACTCGTTCGTCCTCTGTTAGAACATTGCTTCGCGGTGTGGGATCCTTACCAGGTGGGATTGACGGAGGACATCGAAAGGGTGCAAAAAAGTGCAGCTCGTTTTGTATTATCACGTAATAGGGGAGAGAGTGTGGCAGATGTGATACGCGAATTGGGATGGAAGTCATTAAAGCAAAGACGTTTTTCGTCGCGGTGAGATCTATTTACGAAATTTCAGTCACCAACTTTCTCTTCCGAATGCGAAAATATTTTGTTGAGCCCAACCTACGTAGGTAGGAATGATCATCAAAATGAAATAAGAGAAATCAGAGCTCGAACAGAAAGGTTTAGGTGTTCGTTTTTCCCGCGCGCTGTTCGGGAGTGGAATGGTAGAGAGATAGTATGATTGTGGTTCGATGAACCCTCTGCCAAGCACTTAAATGTGAATTGCAGAGTAGTCATGTAGGTGTAGATGTAGATAAGTTGTAATACAACTGATCTTTGGAAAGAAATAACGGAATTGCAGGTTCACAAAAGTACTAAAAGAAATGAGCGTTCAACGTCTCGATCTGTTACAGAGTCAGAGAGACCCACAATAGCATACATTACATACATATTTCTTTCTCATAACCATGAAATGAAAGAGGGATGATTTTTATTAATGAATAATTGTATTAGATACTGGAACTAATAAAAGTCAATTAGCTTTGCTTAGCTCGCCAACCCTTCATGATACGTTAATTATAAATTGATTACAACAGGCGAACATGAGCGCCAACACAGTTCTCTAGGACAGAAAACTGCAAAATGGAGGTGGATAGTGGCCACAATAGTATTTGTAAATATAAGTAATGGTGCGAGCGAAAAAGGGTGCGACAGAGATTTAAAATTCGTCCGCAAAGCATCTATGAATTCTTATGTTCTTGCAGCAGAGATTACTATAATCACTGTTTACTAGATTCTACTCAATTGATATTGCAGTTAGACGATACTCTTTTCTGGCTCCTAGAGATGTTTCCATACCCATGTGTCTGCCATGATGTGTCCACTGATTGCACCACACCAAAATATTATACAATATGAAAAATTGTATACTGAAGCGCCAACGAAACTGATATAGGCATGCGTATTCAAATACAGATATGTATAAACATCGTTGCGGCCGGAAAAATATCTTGCAAGAACAGGACCAACGATGTCTGAAGAGGATTGGTCAACGTGACAGAAGTGCAACTCTTCCTCAAATTGCTGTAGATTTCAATGCTGGTCCATCGAGTGCGAACCATTCAACGAAACGTCATCGATATGGGCTTTCGGAGCTGAAGGTCCACTCGTGTGCCCTGGATGAGTGCACGACACAAAGTTTTACGCCTCTCCTGGACCCGTCAACACCAACATTTGACTGTTGATGACTGGGAACATGTTGCCTGGGTGGACGAGCTTCGCTTCAAGTTATATCGAGAAGATGCACGTGTACGGGTATGTGGACAATCTCATGAATCCATGGACCATGCATGTCAATAGAGGGCTGTTCAAGCCGGTGGGGGTCCTGTAATGTTGTGGTGGCAGTGACACAGGACCTATGATATGTCTAGAAACGACTCTGACAGGTGACACGTACGTAAGCATTCTGTCCAACCATCTGCATCCATTCATGCACATTGTGCCTTCCGACGAACTAGCGCAGTTTCATCAGGACAATGTGACACCCGACACGTCCAGAATTGCTACAGAGTGGCCCCATGAACACTCTTCTGAGTTCAAACACTTCCGCTAGCTATCAGACTCCCCAGACATAAACATTATTGAGCATATCTGGGCTGCCTTGCAACATGGTGTTCAGAACTCTTGTACTCTTACGGATTTATGGACAGCCCTGTAGGATTCATGGTGTCACCTCCCTCCAGCAATACTTCAGACATTAGTCGAGTCGATGGCACGTCGTGTTGCGGCATTTCTGCGTGGTCGCGGGAGCCCTACACGATATTAAGCAGGTGTGCCGGATTCTTTGGCTCTTCAGTGTATAACACGAAAAATTGTGGCAAACTGGGACTCGAACATATGTCACTGATAGGTATTATATCTACACCTAATACCGCTGATGTCAAAGAATTCGCAGTCAGCAAATAAATTTCGAATAACTTTGTCAACAATATCTGTTCTTTCATATATGCAAGTAAAGCATCGTGGTAAGTACTGCTACGATGGCAGGCGATGCAACGATATTACCAGCAGTCTGGTGCAGTCCACAGATGTCACCTCACCGAGGCCGATAGCAGGCCGGATCGAGAGGCAGTCACGTTTCGTACGCCGCATGAGTTCTGTCAGATCTCGCGTACCTGCCATTCGGATATCGACACTGCTTTGGACATTGACTTTCTGTCGTATGTTCTTGGTGTTTATACAGAGCTCCACTCACGAGTCCTTGGAACTGATCACGGATTACTCGTTCGTATCAGGCACAGACTCTTTAAAAGTCATTCAGAATATTGAACGAAAATGCAAGTAACGAACAAGTGAATGTAGCAGGATAGTTTCGTGTCACCCAAGGAAGTAAGTCGATTATCACTGAGCTGCTAGACATATTTTACAATTCCGCCCTTTTCGCAGCAGCAGGAAGATAATGTTTCCACAGGCAATTCAGTGGAAGAAGCTGCCAAATTGACATAGAACTGAAATACGAAAAGTAGAAGCCAAGGAGTATAAGCTAACGGGGACACCATAAATTAAGGTCTTTGCCAATTAGTTTAGGAGCCCTCCTCTCAATGCCTGTCATTACTTTTGTTTTAGGCTTTAGGTTATCAGAATATTTATGTGAGAATTATCGAGGAGTAATTGCTAGAATAGAGCGTCATGTCAGTTTTAAATTTTTAAATGGCTGAGTTCTCATTCTGCCGAAGGACCCAATGATAGCAGGTACTTAAATAAAGAGACATTTAAAAATATTGCTTGCAGCAGCATTTACACACAGCGGACCACAGCAACAGGACTGCAACAGTATAGATGGGCAGATGGTGCTGTAATGTGTGCAGACTATCCAGATGCTGCTGATTCATTTTAACAGACTACTAAAAGTCCTTAACAGTGTTCGTTGTCAGCCATTTTGTAATCAAAATGAATTTATGCCTGTGAAAGAATTGCAGAGCAGTACGTCAACAGTACGTGGCCAGTATCGATACTTTTTTACACCACACACACAACATTTCGATCATGTGCTAGTTAATCACAGAAACATGTCCTAAGCTTACACTTTTTTCAAGTCGATTTAATTTCTTCTCTAGCAGACTGCCACTTCACTCTAAAGACGATAAACAATAGTAACAGATTTTTACACCGTTATACACCTCCACTGTTCCCACCGATGTGGATTTCTCGCAGATTTTAGTTCTGTACAGAGAAACTTAAGTTAAAAGTCTTATAATCTTTCCGCAGTTCAAATTATGTGGGCGGTCCCTATTAATATCAAATGTCCGTCTTGTGAATCTGGTACATTACCGAAATTAATCACCATGTCCTTAACTGCCTGGCCGCTGCGACGTCTGTGCTACCCTTAGTGAGCACTAACCACCGGTTCCTTGATTCTGCCGTTCGAATCTTGGTTAGACACGATAACTCTGTTTAATTATCATTCGCCATACGTGCTGTACTCGAATCGTACCAAAGCAAAAGATTTCGGCATGCCATTTAAAGTTAAAAAATGTGCACAACTAGCTGTTAATGAATACTGTAGTATTGTATGTCATTTTGAGCTAGATAACGAAGACGATAGGTGACCATCGAAATGCAGACAAATCTAGGTGTATTCATGAGTACGGGGAAATTATTAGTGAAATGCTGTTGATGGAGAGGTCTCAACACAGTGCTTGATGCTGTTAATCACGGTTTTCCTAACAGGTTAGTTCATTATTCGGTTTATGCAAAATCATTCCCCAACTGAACGAATAACTTTTAGAGAGTAAGAAAACTTCGAATCATCGTAGATAGGTAATCAAGGTATTCATGCGAAATTTCGTACCCACAAAATGTCTAGTTTTGATGAGGATTACTAAATAATTTGTGAGATACATTATTGTCTCCGATAGTAATGAACTGTGGTAAAATTTTTGAAACTTGTTTTCAAGCTTTAAGGACCGTCTCGTCTCTAATAACGTCCTTCCTGATATTTGTAATATTGTGGTATTAATTTATATATGCAACAGTATTGTCTAGTGCTCACTTGTGATTTGTACAGTGAAACTAAAGGAAATTAGAAAACCTGGAAAAAATTATGTTATGTGTGCCATATGTAAATCAGATGAAACGCTGTTCAGGTCATTAGCACACGTTGGAGGATGATAGTACATCAGTCTCCCTCCGACGGCCTCATAAATTAGCATATCCAGGTCCCCTGTCGACTCACACATCGCAATTGCAAGGAGTTATGTTCGTGCCACGACTGTAGCTGCAAAGTTTGGGAGCGTAATGCACATTACCTGTGAGCGAATTTCTTTGTCTTATAGTTCATTAGACGAGAATGTATGTAGATTATGTAGTAGGTTAATTAGGAAGACAATATGAAACGTAACACCGTAAAAGTATTACATTTTCCGCTGTCTTATTGGTAAAAATTTCAAAAAAGGAAACACTGGATTAAGAGGAAAATCCCGTACTAGTTTGATATATAGATGAATAAGCGTACATAGGTGTGTATTTAGGAAAAGTTGACTAGAAAAGTCGTTTCGACAGCTGGAACTATATCTGTTATGTGTGAAGGTTTAGTATGGAGAGCGTTCTGTCGTCGTTGTTGTATTTACTTGCATCATATTCCTTACAGATTTCCTGCGGCGACAATAACGGTAACATCGTAATCGACGTCATCACAAGTGTAGCAAGGAGACCGCTGTGCCATAGCGACTCCAAGGCGTAACAACGACTCTAACATAGTATATAGCAATAATGTCAATATACATATGGAATCTTTTTTTAGTAGCATATTTTTAAAAATTGGTTGAATGCCATAGCCTGAATTGGATGTCATTCTGACATAAAGACGCATGATAATCTCTTGTCTGATTTATAGTCAACATGGAATAAAGTCTGACTCTAATTTCAAGTTCTCGGAATACTAATTTAACAGATGTTGCTGTCGAATCAAGATTTAAGATGATTTCATCTAATAGGGAGTTCGACGACTACTACAGGGCAGATGTGTAATTTCTTAGTAACACACGTATTGACCAAAATCTCCGAACCACCAACGCATTTAATACGCAAGTATAAATGGTTCAAATGGCTCTGAGCACTACGGGACTTAACTTCTGAGGTCATCTGCCCCCTAGAACTTAGAACTACTTAAACCTAACTAACCTAAGGACAGCACACACATCCATGCCCGAGGAAGAATTCGAACCTGCGACCGTAGCGGTCGCGAGGTTCCAGACTGCAGCGTCTAGAACCGCTCGGCCACTCCGGCCGGCTACGCAAGTATATACTGTTTAGATTCGATAGTTGCCCTTATCAGATGCTGTGATATTAGCTCAGCCTTTATAACAGTTATTTTTGAGGAATCTATAACAGTGAATAAATAAACAAGTTATTATCTCAATAAAATAATCCTGTTCCCTAAATAGTCATTTTGTGAATTTTTTTATTGCGCTGCAGTTGTTTTTTCTCCTTTATCTACATTTCCTTGATTCGCTCATCATACTAACTGGCGGGATATCAGCAACACAACTTTTCGCTCTTCACCCAGAAAAAAAACTGAACATTTCAGTTTCATTATAAATGAATATGAAAGTGTAAAATAGTGTATTTGATTTTATTAAAAGTCGCCCTCATAGTTTTTAGATAATGTTGGTGATGGTAGTTAGCGATGCGTTGCATCGAACAAAAAATAGGGCTACGTAGGTGTGGGATAATTTGCGAGAGAGAAAATCGAGTAGTTGTGTAGTCGGTTGAAGGTACACTGGGAATGCGTTCGGACAGTGTGTGGACCGAGGATTGGGAGAATGTGTCATGAGCAAAGTGGCGTGCCGGGATTGGAAATTAAGGGTACTCTTCGAATGGTTCAAATGGCTCTGAGCACTATGGGACTTAACATCTAAGGTCATCAGTCCCCTAGAACTTAGAACTACTTAAACCTAACTAAGCTAAGGACATCACACACATCCATGCCCGAGGCAGGTTTCGAACCTGCGACCGTAGCGGTCGCGCGGTTCCAGACTGAAGCGCCTAGAACTGCTCGGCCACATCGGCCGGCCTCTTCGGATACTTTTGCACTGAGTTTGCAGGGCATAGATGATAAGGGATGATATCGAATTTATATTAAAACTAAGGGAATTTGATGAGCTGGAAGGGAATTGGTATTCAGGAGAATAGATGGTACTGAATAGAATCGGATTGAAGAACATACTTCCTTCTCGTTGAAAGATGCGGTATTGAGATGCTTTTGAGCATTTAGTGATTCTGCGGCAGATTATCTTTTGAGATAGGATATTTACAGGAACTGCACATGTTTCTTTACTGAGCGAGCTGAAATACGGCAGCAAATAGTCACAAAGTAATATAAAACAGACAACTCTTCTAGATCTCATTCATGGATTATTCCGTTGGTGCTTTGGGGGACGTAGGCATATTAAAGTTTTCTAGATACGTTTACTTGCAGTCACTCCATCATAACTATTCACTGTCGAATAAGTTACATACTCGTTAACAAGTACCTGTAAGCACATAATTATCGTGGTTATCCAGTTGTAATGAGTTGTGCTTCAGATTGCGCGATCGTCGGAATTCATCGGGGTCAAATTCTATCAGAAAGCATCAGGCACAGTTGTTTTGATTTTTTAAGGAAACACTGCTAGGTAGGCACTTCTCCTGCGTCGGTAGATTTTTCCCTTTACTTTAAACAAAACTGGATTAGATCCGGCTACCCCACAAGGTAAACCGTTTGGCTTTCTTGTGGTACTCAAGTCGTAAGTATCACAGGGACTGATGGGGTACCCGTCAGATTCTAGTTCAGGTACGGAGAATAAGTGCCACCTCTTGCACAAACATTCAGTTCACGATCTGTTAAATATCAAAGAATTTCACTTACGAAGTGTCGCAGAGTAGATTCTTTGAACTACAGACGTGTCCGGTGACGTCAGTTTCTTGTAGAGTTATGCTGCATATTTTATCCTGTCGTATGGTTACTTTATCTGTACGATGTGTATACGCAGACAGGAGTAACGAATGAAAATTTGTACCAGGGTTAGGACCCGAACCCAGCCCTCTTGCCCACTAGGCAGGTCTGCTAACCAATATGATACTCTGGCAGAGTGGCTTTGCGCAGCTGCACGGACTACCGTATCACGCCACCCTCCTCAGTCCAAATTCCCATTCACGCTTCAGCCCACTAGGTAGTCCCCCCAAACTCGAACAGAATTTCAAAGAGTCTCCAATTGTATTGGAGTAGCACCTCAGCGTGAAATGAAACGGGGGATCCTGCCTGAAACGCAGGCACAGGTGCTTTTCCTCAAATGAAACTATATGGTTCCAGAGACCTTTTTAAATCTCAAAAATCTATGGTGCACGTAGCAAGTGGGCTCAGGCGTGAGTGCGAATTTGGACTGAGTAGGGAGGCGTGCTATGTTAGCCCGCGCAGCTGTGGAAAGCCAACGTGCCAGGCTAGTATAGTGGTTAGCGCACCTGCCCAGTGAGCGGGAGGGCTGGGTTCGAATTCTGGCCTTGGTACAAATTTTCACTCGTCGCTTGAGTGTGCATGTGTACATCATAGAAGTTTGACAATTGACAATTGTCTCTGGAACCATATAGTTTCCTTTGATTATTTGTTGGAACCAACACGAATTAGTTGGAAATCCAGCTTTCTGTGTTTTTTCATAAGACACAGGAAGTAGATAACGGACCATATACTGATAATGTGTTCCATGGCCCCCGGAAAGCCATCGATACATTCCGCGCCATACGCTAAAAAACAAAGCAGAAACTTACGAAGTATGTGAGCAGATGTCATCAGACAGAGCCAGAAGCGCATAGAGCGTATGTCTTACACAAAGTAGGGTGATTGTGTAGGATACTGCTTCCCATCTATCTTTATTTTCTTTTACTCACTATTCGATACGTAATGTATCTCCGCTCCGTACTAGAGCCATCTCTGTTAAATATCTGTAGAGACAATGTATCTGATATGCAGTATGTACTGTCACTCGAAGCGAAAACTACAATTGTTTGTAGCTGTACGTAACATTCGAATCAAGACGTAAATATTTCGGTTTTGGATAACGGAAGAAACAGCATTTTCATTTAATTTCCGCTGCGAGACCGTAGCAGTAAGCAAACTTGATACTTTCGTGAGAGGCAGTGTAGGGTAATATCCAATCGAAACGTTACCATTGTTTGGATAAGAAAGGGGAAAATGGAAATACATTCCTATTTCCGCTGAGTGCTGACTCAGTCCGTTGAGAAATTCAGGAGAGAAAGCCTGCGTTCCGAGTCCGGAGGGGAATTATAAGTAAATGTTGTCTCTTCGTCGACAGAATGGATAGTCTTTACAGCAACTGTTTCTGAAGACCGCTAGGAAAACTGATGTAAAAGATCGAGGAATACGAATATCATCATTGTAACACTGCCCTCTGAAATCAAGAGTCCAATTAATATTGCATCTCAGAACCAGTCACATAGAGTCACTTTTTTCTTTTATTGCGAAATATGCATCAGAAATTCAATCCAGCGCTTTCAACGTTTTATCGTTGTACGCTCATCGTCCCGTTACTGTTTGCTGCTGGAATAATAAAATTAGTTATAACCACGTAACAATAATTGAAGTTGTACAATTCAGTCATTTCAGCCTGAGTCTAACGAAGAATCAGAGTATCAGAAAAATTAATGGTATGTTACATAAAAAGGCTGCAACATTGTTCTGTCGCGGCTTAACAGTTCACAAGTTTACACCAAATCTGTATGTGTGAACACTGCATCGGTTTTCCAGAGATCAGTACAAAAAATGTTTTTCATTCTGACGGGAATGGAAGAAAGTGTATATTTCACTGTCTTTTATTTTCTTTTATCTAAATGTTACCTACACTGTTAATCAATTAATGTAGATTATTGCTGTGTCATTGTCTTGTATGTGAAGTAGTAATTACTAACAAAAGTGTCGTGACATATATGTTTAGTCGACCTGTCTCAAAATATATGAAGATGGTATCTGTTCTTTTGGACATGTCCGAAAGAACAGATACCATCTGTGAACGTGCAGCTCTCTTAGAATGAAATGATAATTAAATCAAGACCCTTAGCTGTCGACAGGCGCTGATACACATCAACGGGGACAGTTGAAGATGTGTGCCCCGACTCGGAATCGAACCCGGGATATCCTGCTTACATTGCAGACGGTCTATCCATATCTTTTTTTTTTTTTTTTTTTTTTTTTTTTTTGATCTCATTTTGTTCGATATAGTTCGTTGCGGATGTCCCATGACACGCGTTCAAGTTCAGTGTTGCGCCGTTGACTCAGTTTTCTTATTACGGAGGGCAATCCATCTGAGCCACCGAGGGCACAGAGGATAGTGCAACTGCAGGGATTTATCCCTTGCACGCTCCCCGTGAGACCCACATTCGCAGCTTAATGTCCACACAGTACATTCGTAGTGCCCCTGCCCATTACACTCATTACTCCCACGACAATCTTACCGAGTCCTGTAAGAGTTCGGGCAATGCGCGTGTATCTACGATACCATCTCCATATAGTTAAGGCTAACTGGCCATTGACCTTCTTCTGTGTGGATGCGCATGCTTTGCCCGAACTCTTACAGGACTCGGTAAGATTGTCTGCCGCGAGTAATGAGGGTAACGGGCAGGGGCACTACGAATGTAGTGTGTGGATATTAAGTTGGGAATGTGAGTCTCACGGAGAGCGTGCAAGGGATAAATCCCTGCAGTCGCACTATCCTCTGTGTCCCCGGTGGCTCAGATGGGTAGAGCGTCTGCCATGTAAACAGAAGATCCTAGGTTCGAGTCCCTGTCGAGGCACACATTTTCAGCTGTCCCCGTTGATCTATATCAACGCCTATCGACAGCTTAGTGTCTTGATTTAACAATCATTTCTTTCTTAAAATAAGACGGATAGCATTTTATTATGTGCTGTTGATAGAAGTGCAGCGTCCAACGGGGATAATATTTAATCTTGTTATAGTTCATCCAACAGGCCTCCAATACGACGAGATTTTTTTTCCATGTGGGCATCTGCCCTTTAATCCCCGACTGCACAGATACGTTGGCAACTGGGATGGCATGACGCAGGTGTACTTTATTTATTTATTTACCTGCAGTCATTTGACTGGTTTGAGGCGGGTCTCCACGATTTCCTGTGCTGCGCTAATTTCAGAATAGCACATAAACCCGGCATCCTCAGTTAACTGTAGAACTTTTTGACCTCTACTGCTCTCTCTATTAACATGGAAGTTATTTCTCGATGTCTTAACACATTTCCCATGATGCTGTCCCTTCTTCCAGTTAGCTCTTAGCTAATATTCCTTACCTCACCAAGTCTGTGAAGAATCTTTTAATTTCTAACTAGTACGTTTAAGAATCTTTTAATTTCTAACCAGTACGCTTACTTTCCACGATCCTTGTGATATACCAAATCCCAAACATTTCGATTTTCTTCCTTTAGGGTTTTCCCTCTGTCCATAATTCACTTTATTAAGACGCTCAAGTTTATAATGATATTCGACTTGGGTCATTAGGGTAGCCGGCTCTCATTGCTCTGAAGCCACTACTGTCTTTGCCACGCAGAGGGAAGCGACCTGGCAGTGCAGGATAAGGCTGTTTCTCATTGGTAGGCCAGAGGGCAGCCAGCAGCCGCCGATGCCCTGTCTGCGAGCCGCTTTGCAATGCATTGGTCATATATCGGCTATACTACTAATGCACTGATAACGTGCCAGTCATACGGGATTACCCTTCAAGGCAGGTCAGACTAGACTAGTAATTTAGCCAAGCTGCAGTTGATACAGAAACAGAATGTGTGTGCACAGCATTGTTTGGTCAAGTGTTCCAGTAAAACCGTGTAGTGGGCTCGACCCAGTAAGATGAATAGTAGCAGCCCATCTCGTGGACGCACAGTGGAAAATGAGAACCAAGTATCCGATACGAATTATTACCTGAAGTTTTTTTATATGAATAACGAAGACCCTATCTGACACACATTCAGTAGATATGTAAAGATGGATGACACGAGGAAAGTTTAAATCGTTGCACTTATTTGTATTTTACCCTATGACTACGTAAGAAACTATGATCTTGGTTTTCAATGTCCTGAAACATTAGCCCTTTATATGAAATCTAACGCATAATTGGATAAACTCAATCCCATGAACTCTTTTTAAGTTTCATTCCGAGCGAGGTGGCGCAGCGGTTAGCATGCTGGATTCGCATTCGGGAAGACGACGGTTCTAATCCGCGTTCAGCCATCCTAGTTTACGTTTTCCGTGATCGTGATTTCCCTAAACTGCTTCAGGAAAATGCCGGGATGGTTTCTTTGAAAGGGCACGGGCGACTTCCTTCCCTATCCTTCCCCAACCAGAGGGACCGATGACCTCTCTAGTTGGGTCCCTGCCCCAAATCAACCCACCAACCAACAATTTAGTTCAATAGTTGCAAGAACTTCCTCATAGTGCAACAGAATAATTAACGGGGTGTTTAACAAGAGTGAAACCACGACAAATCGAAATACATAATACTCGCAACAGACGCCACGCAGCTACTCTCTATACTGAATTACGCCTTGTAGGTGTAATTGTACGATGCAAATGTTATTGCTCTCTGTATTCTATAACAGTAATAAATCTGAAAGATTGAAGGTAGAATTTAAAGGCTCCATTTCCGCAAGCGTAATCTATAAATTCCACAGCAAAATAAACCGTTTAACACAAGGCTTTTCTCAAGTTAAGAGCTGCTGGGCTTGCTAACCTTTTTTGTGGATAACCGTCCGAGTCTGTCGAGCGTTCCTGGCAAGCGGGGTGCTCTCAGCCCTTGTGAGGCCAATTGGGGAGCTACTTAAGTGATAAGTAGCGACTCCGGTCACGAAAGCTCGCACTGGCTGGGAGAGCGGTGTGCTGACCACATGACCTTGTATATCCGCATCCAGTGATGCCTATCGACTGAGGTTGACAAGGTGGTCGACCTGCCGAGGCCTGTTCAGACTGTGTGTTGTTTTTTTCTCACTTTTGAAGACTGTATTCTCTCTCTTCGTTTTAAATATAGTTAAAACTAATGTAGTATGTTCGAGAACATAGTAACATGAAATTTTGTACTCACGTCGTCCTCAGTTGCGTATATATTACGGTATGTTCACAGCTATTGATTTGGGAACTTCTAATCACAACTGAATGAAAATTTTGTATTCTTGCTGCTCCACACCTTTCAGGTATTTATTAACTGACATCTTCTATATACCATGACATGCACTAAAAAGGTTTATTTTCCAAATCCGGTTTTCAAGTTTATAGCTCATCACCAGTAGCATCTGATATACGGTAACAAACAACGGTATGGACATCGATTTCTACAAAATGACAACTGTGTATAAACTAACAGGAATATAGGTCTATTTACATTAGGTACCGATTTAGAAGAGACGTTCTTATTAGTTAATACGAAAGGATATGAAATTTGTGCTGTCACATAATATACAGATTGTTATGTATGTTAGTGTTGTCAAATCTTAGGCAATGGCAATTTTTTATCAGGTTTGACTTAACTGTCGTGTAGCGTAAGCATGCGACTGACAGATCAAAGAGTCTACATTACCTATCTTTGGTTATTTGTAAGATCATATTTACATACACCTCTGACATGCATTCATTTATGTAAATTACAGTTTTTCGACAGTTGATATGTGAAAGTAGAATATGCAAAAGGTATAAAATTGCAGAATAATCCAACATATCACGTCAAATAAGACAATTTTACTAGGAAGACATAGACTCCAAACCAAAATTATTCGATTAAAACACTGTTGCAATTTTGTATATACACCTTATTCCGAAACTCACTTTGTTCATTAAATATGCTGTTCTGTTGTTTTGTATTATGGATGCACATTTTAATTTCTTCTAGAATATTTAATAATCTGTCTTTTTCCGCTTTATGGAGAGTAGTGATGTTTTCGTTAATGTCCTTAGTAGAACGCTTGTATTGTCTTTAAATGAACACTGAATGCAGAGGGATTGGCTTCACTGGCATTAATTCTCTGTATAGATTTTTAAGTTCCTTCCATTTTGCCCGATATAACATTTATCATATTCAATGCACGTTATTTGATACACACGTGACATGTTATATGTTTAGCTCTGATCTACATTGTGTATAAGACGTTATCTTTCATCTTTCTCTATCCTGAAGCCAAACCGCAACCTAGATTTCCGAAAAAAAATACTTATTTTGTCGGAAATGTGACCCTACTATGGTGGGGCTATAAAAATTATCTTTTTCTTTACTTGCTTGCTCTTTATCTGATTTATATTCTTACTACTTCTTGGAACCAAAACGTGTGTCAGTTCAGAATGGTGTGTAGTGTGAAAACTAAGTTTAAATTGGTAGTTAATGGAAGAAAAAAAGCTGTAACAAAGAAAATAGAATAAAATACGTAGATCAGCATCCACGCAAACTGCCACTGAAGATGCTTTGCAAAGAATAAAGGCGACACGTGTATGGCACAAAAACTGTGTTTTTCAGTTCCTATCAGACGGTCCCGAATTAATAATTACCAACATACCGTAATCAAAACGTAGTTCTTAAGCGAAAACTATGGAAGCATAGAGTAATGTTCAGAGGAGTACAAAATAATTTCGTGAGAATCCGAAATTACATGAACATATAATACGTATGTTGTTCAGAGATTGAATACAAAATCTCATGTTTCAGCTGACCACTTGTCTTTACGTGACCATCCATACCCAAAAAAACAATGTAAATTACCTCGTGTGTTAGCGTTAACGCCCATAATATTATTTTTTCGACTTGAAAAGCAATCAGATAAGAAATTTGCAAGCTCAGATGACTGAATAACAATTTGATATTGATACCCGAGTGTTCTAATGTGTTTTTATCAGATTATGTTTTTTTGCGTAAATGATGACGACGTCTAAGAAAGCCCACAGTAGCGACATCTAGGGAGGATGTAGGCAAACAGGTTTCTGGTTGCCACTGTACTTGAGTAGCCAGTTGCAATAATCACTACGTGGACGATGTGGCCCATTATGCACCTTATTTTAGATCCACGTGACGATGCTGTGCTGATTACATTTATATGTTTTGACGATGCCATTATGGCCTTATCACTTTAGGACATGGTGTAAAAAAGATACGTTATACCATATTTTATCTGTGCATTTCCATGGTTGTATGACAGTATATTGTGAGACATATTGCTCTTTTATGTTGAAAGACACACTGCTCACTAGATTATATATTTATATATTTTAGATCTGAGGATGGTCATTACGGACTGAAACCGGTCATCGTCTATAGAATTGATATTGTGATCAGAGACTGGAAAAACATTTGTCCTAAAGAAGTTGTGAACTCGAACAAAGGCCTGAAATTATCCACGTAACATACTACTGCTAAATATGAGTATCTTGCTTAAATAAATCTGGTGTTCCATAAACCATAATCACCCAAATGCAACGGAAATAAGCAAACAACCAACTGTCTCGAATGAAAAACAGCCCACACTTGCACTAAATTATGTTTATTTTAAACCTTGACCACGGTATCTGCTATAATAGTATAGCCTTCTTCAGAAGTCATACACACCAATAAACGAAAAATGTCTTAGCCCAGCGGCTGCTTCAGGACCAATAATATAACTCACGCAGCCGCTGGGGTAAGACATTTTTCATTTATTAGTGTGTATGACTTCTGAAGAAGGCTATACTATTATAGCAGATACCGTGGTCAAGGTTCAAAATAAACATAATTTAGTGCAAGTGTGGACTTTTTTTCGTTCGAGACAATTTCGTAACGGTTGCTGTTGCCGCTGCCATGATGAAAATAATCAAACAAGCAACCACCTCAGTGTAATCTAGAACGAAGTCGTTTCAATGTGGCCATTTTATCACCACAAGACGAAGCGTCTATACTAAACAGATCAGGCAATTCTCGAGGCACCAGACCGCAGAAGAGAATGCACCCTATTACCCGCTGACGTTGCAGCCTCGCGAAACGACTCTGCCTCCAAGTCTTTATATCGGATGACTCACTTAAAAATTTAGGCGACACTGAGAAGTACCTTAGAGTTTCCACCGCAAGATAAGCTATCCTAGCAGACTGATAGCTAACTGTTCTTTGAGACAGACTAGTGGTCTCTGATGCGTTCGTGAATACACGGATTGATAGACGCCTGACAGCAGACGCGTTCCACACTGCCTTCTTTAAAGAAACGAATTTCCTTTGATGCAGTTCATTGTAAAAAAAGAACAGATCCCCAGAATTAGAGGCGATTATACTGCAGAGGTGTTGAGCATATTTTAAGGTCGAATGTAATAAATTTCCTTGAGAAAGAAAAGCATGTATTCACAAACCAACAGGGATTTAGAAGGCATCGGTCCTGCGAAACTCAGATTGTCCTTTTCTCGCACGATATATAGCGAACTATAAATGAAGGGCAATAGGAGGATTTCACGTTCCTAGATTTCCGGAAAGCCTCTGACACAGTGCCGCACTTCAGGCTGTTAACGAAGGTCTGAGCATGCGGTACAGAGCCTGAGGTTCATCAGTGATTCGATGACTTTTTCTTAGAAACAACTGGTCCCGGCGGAGGTTCAGGTCCTTCCTCGGGCATGGGTGTGTGTGTTTGATCTTAGGATAATTTAGAGTAAGTAGTGTGTAAGCTTAGGGACTGATGGCCTTAGCAGTTAAGTCTCATAAGATTTCACACACATCTGAACTTTTTTTTTTTTTTTTTTTTTTTTTTTTTTAGAAACCATTACGTTGTTCTGGACGAGGACACGAGGACGCTTCATCGGAGACCATGGCGTTGTGAGAACTGGCGCTGTGGAGTCTGATAGGGCCGCTCTTGCTTCATATGCGGCTGTTTACTGATCACGTTCTAGTGCCACCTTTAAATGGCTATAGGAGAAACAAGATTAACTGAGCTGGATATCTGTTTGCATGAAGATTGGCAGCTTTCTCTAATTTTGAGAACATAGAAGAAAATACATATGAGTAGAAGAAATAATCATGTTATGTTGAAATACATTGTTAGTGATCATTCATGTGATTAAATATCTAGGTATAAAGTTACAAAGCGACATGAAACGGAAAGAGCAAGTAAGATTGGTTGTAGGAAAGGCGAATATAGTTTGGGAGGAGTCTAGAAAACTGTAGCTCATCTACAGAGGAGTCAGTGTGCAGAAAATTTATGCGACCCGTCGTCCCGTTCTAAACTTTTGTTGAGGATTTTAGGAACTCACCAGAACGAATTAAGCAAAACACATTGAACCAATTGAGAGGTTTTCTGGTAGATTTGTAACCGGTGAGTTCGACCAACATGGGAGTGTCCCATGCGTCTAGGTCCAAACACCGTTCCGCGTTCAAAGTGTGTTACTGCCCGTCGTGCGGCCATAATCACGTCGGCACATTTGCAAATGAATCACCCGATTACAAATGACAGCTACGCCAATGCACTGCCATTTCATACCTTTGGTACAAGAAACTACCGCCATCTGTATTTGAGCGTATCGTTATTCCATGACTTTTTCTGTGTCTCTCTCTCTCTCTCTCTCTCTCTCTCTCTCTCTCTCTCATGACCCCCGCCCCCGCTAATCTCAGTGTATTTCTGTAAAAGCGTCTGTTGGACCACAGTTTTACAAGTAAAATTTAAAATTTACTCTTATGAATGAAATGAAATAGTCGTTTTCCCGTTATCAGTAACAAAATTATCAAGTAAATGATGACTAACTGAAACCCTCAGCTGCCGACAGCTGTTGTTGATATACCTCGATGTGGACAGCTGAAAATGTGTGCCCCGACCGGGACTCGAACCCGGGATCTCCTGCTTACATAGTAGACGCTCTATCCATCTGAGCTACCGAGGACACAGATGAATAGCGCGACTACAGGGACTTATACCTTGCACGCTTCCCGTGAGACTCACATTCCCAACTGTCCACAATTTTACATATGTAATGTACCTTATAGACATTTGCCCATCCACTCATTACTCACGCACGCTTTGGTGATTCCCGTAAGAGTTTGGGCAACTTGTGCGCATTCGCACAGACGACCAATGCTGTTTCTCCTTCCAGTTATATCATTTTATCTGCAGTCTTGACACTGTATCTCTGGGTCAGGGATTACTGCCACGCTTCTCACAGAAGAGGGCCATATGCAGCCGCTAAAAACGGTTTTGATAGCAAGCGTTCTTTCGCCTGGCAAACTGAAAATATCTTGCTATCTCCATCTTGACAATGTATTTGAGTCGGCAACGCCTCCCACGTTTCTTGCAGCAGGAACGCTCGCAGGGCGTCAAGAATTTTTACTGCTGGAGAACAATAGTGGCTGAGTGAGACCCTGTCTTTGACAAATGGTTCAAATGGCTCTGACCACTATGGGACTTAACATCTATGGTCATCAGTCCCCTAGAACTTAGAACTACTTAAACCTAACTAACCTAAGGACAGCACACAACACCCAGCCATCACGAGGCAGAGAAAATCCCTGTCCCCGCCGGGAATCGAACCCGGGAACCCGGGCGTGTCTTTGACAGAGGACGGCCGTGGCCCTTCCTCAGGCGTGATGTCGAAGGGCGAATACATTGTACACTCATCACTGGCGCCCCTATGGACAGATGTAAACACCATCCCTTTAGCAGATTGCATTAAAAGTCCGTTTATAGTGAAGCATGGGGAGGTGGTTTCTTACTCACTTCATTTTTAAGAATATATTTCCTCATTTAGTGCTTTATATTGCGTATTATCGGAATCATTCCACATGCTGATGCCAGCCTAAACTCTCTGGATACAGGACAGCCGGAAGGTAAAATTAAATGTGTAGACAGAGGTTTAGCAGGCAACATAATAATAAATTCTAATGTAAACATAAATTTTAAATTTTTCTTGTCGATTGGTAACATGGCTAAAGTGTTGTGCACTGTGAAATGTCGTCTTTACAGTAATAGAGCTAGTAAGGCATCCGCAGTCACTGAGTTAGAAATGCCGAAATTGGAATTTCGAATAACGGGAACTAGAGAGAAAATCAAAAGTATCAGAGTACCATTTTTACATTTTTAACATATTACTTCGATGAGTTGATCAGATCTGTATTGTGACGTTAAAAGTATCAACATTATGCCAGTGGGTTTACTAATGAGCGCTACCTACGCCCTAAAGGTGAAGAAAATAATGGACTCAATGACGTCCGAAGTTGGGGATGTGACAGCATACACGCAAAATGTTAAATGGGTTAGGATGTTATAGGGGCATTACCGAAACCTGAATACGGAAATCACTTAAACCATCTTTCAGTGAACACTTCACAATAGTCGACCCTTGACCTCTAACTAAACCGAGTGTAAACCCACACTTTGCCAAAACTGTTTTCTGATTTAATAGAGCTCCCAAATCATTCGCCACCTGGCTGAATTACTGCTCCATTGTGAACCGGCCTCTAGGTCAAATACTTCATATTATGGTCTTAATTTGCCTGTCCTCTTTGTGTCTGACGTACTATGTCGCATTTCATGTTAATAAATGAAGCCGAGGAAGGAATCGAAAAACGGAATATTTTGACACTGATGATTGTGTCTCCTTACACTTACTTACGTTAAGTATTCGAGGCCCTACATCCTGGAGGCAAGCATCTTTCCAAGTATGATATTTTAAATTTCTGGAAGAAGAAAAAAATGTTATAACTTCTTTATAGTCACAGAGTACTTTGAAGTGACAAAAATCGTGGGATATAAATATTTACATATACAAATGGCAGTAGCATCGCCTTCACAAGGGTAGTGCATTGGTGGAGCTGTCCTTCGTGCTCAGGTGATTCGTATCGACACGTTTCCGACGTGATTATGGCAGCAAGATGGGAATTAATAGACTTTTATCGCGGAACGATAGTTGGAGCTAGAAGCTTGGGACATTCCATTTCGGAAATCCTTGGGGAATTCAAACCATGCAATCTGTTTGTCAACAAGATAATGTACAAGCTGGTGTTGACTCCATAATGGTGTGAGCTGTATTTACATGAAATCGGCAGGGTCTTCTGATCCAAGTTCATTGACTGGAAATGGTAACGTCTGGCTAGTTGGAGACCACTAGCAGCCCTTCAACGATGTAATTTTTATGGATGACAATGTTCCACGTCACTGGGCCACAAATGTTCGCTACTGGCTTAAAGAACTTTTTGGACAGTTCGAGCGAATGATTTGGCCACCCAGGTTATCCGATATGAATCCCATTGAACATTAATGGCACGCAACCGGAAGGTCAGTTCGTGCACAAAATCCTGCACCGTCAACACTTTCGCGTCATGGACGGTTGAAGAAGTAGAATGGCTCAGTATTCATGCAAGGGACTTTCAACATGTCGACGATGATGATATTTGGTTTGTGGGGCGCTCAACTGCATCGTTATCTGCACCCGTACAAAGCCCCAATCTGTTAACTGTCCAGTCTCGACACTTTCCCGAATGGTGATGAAATAATGAGGACAAGACAGACACCCAGTCCCCGGGCGGAGAAAATCTCTGACCCATCCGGGAATTGAACCCGGGATCCTGTGATCCAGAGGCAGCAACACTACGCTCTAGACCACGATCTGAGGACACATCATGCCTAGTTGCTGTACTATGACGGGCAAAAGGTCGTCCGACACCACGTTAGGCGGCATCCCATGAAGTTTGCCACCTCAGTATGTGCCAGTTATATGGTGTATGTGACCCAATGGCTGAGTGGTTGAGCGCCCCTCTCGATTCAGTGACTTTCATCGGCCACTTGTCACTTCTTTCACCTCTGGCAATACTTGTTAATGTGAAAAATGCCGCCCTTCACCCTGATTCTGTGGCCACCTAAAATAGCTGGTCCCCTGTAACTACGTGGCTAAGTCAGTTAAAAGGTCGGTGACATGTCAAGGACATGCCCCTTCCAAGAGGACCAAGCCCATAAATACTACTGTGGTGTTCAACGCAAGCTTCTGGTTAGTGAGAACTTAATCTTAACTTACGTTAAACAATAAGCAGCAAGCGTTTTCATAAATGCGTTTGTAATTGCAAAATTAGGAACAAGTCGATTTTATATAATATTTTTGAAACTATGAGGTACAACTAAAGTAAGATATTTGTGCTTGCTCTAGCTTTGGAAAGACTGGTTCTCTGGACACTTACATATCACTGTTAGTTTATTCTGAAGTGTGCAGATCGGCACGTGGTCTTATGAGCAGTTTGGCGTCCTTTGCTTTTAATTTACTTCTTTAGTACAAATTACTGAACGCTGTTAAATACGTGGCAAATTGTCTGGTGACATACTGTCGTAAAACCGAGGGATGCTTTCAGCACATCAGTGGTTTTCTAACGCGGTCATATTTGAGGCAGCATGTCCTTCACAAGTTTCCGGCAAGGATGACATAATGATATTAGTACTTACATATTGGCTAGACGTTCATTTTAATGAGTTTACGTACTTCAAGCTACCGGTGTAAAACAGTTAAAAAGCTGATGTATCAGTATTTATGTTAGTATATAATGTCAGTTATGAACAGCATTGTAAGTTACGTTCGGCATTGGGTGGTGTTTTCGACCTCAGCTACGAGGGACAGTCTCAACGTTTTAACTGTCACCTCGGAAAATGATGGTGAGACCACGAAACTTCGTGGTGATGTAGCTCCTTCTGTTCACACCGTTCGTTCAGTGCGGCCCACCTATCCCTGTGACACGATGGATGACTTGCAGGACGTCGTATTCGTAAGAATCAACATTTTCGCTGTTCAGGGAACGTCACGCAACGAAAATCATGTCGTCGTCATTGTGCAAATGCCTGCCATATAATGGTTTCTTTACCTGAGAAAAGTGGGCAAAAACAATCAATCCCTTTTACATCTTCCCACAACGCTTTGTCTTGACAGCTTTCCGTAACCTTGTCAGGAGATATCTGTACCATGCTCCTTAGGCCGTTTGCTCCTTACGAGCATAATCTGCTACACCACGCCACGGCTGACCCAAAAAACACTCAGTGTCACTTTTCACAATGATAGCTGGCTCGTGACATTCTTTGGCGGCGCTCACTTTGTTCCTTTCTCTCAGAGTATTCTTCGAAGCTAAAGTAGTCATTTAGACTGGCGTGAGATTCATTGGAATAATCCACAGGAAATTTAGTCCATCAGCAAAGAAGGTAGCTTACAAAGCAATCGTTCGACCAATACTTGAATATTTCTCATCAGTACGCGATCCTTACCAGATAGCACTGATAAAGGAAACAGAGAGTTTCCAAACAAGATCAGCACGTCTCGTTGAAGGCCCACTTAGTAAGCGCGAAAGCTTCACGAAGGTGCATTATCAACTTCAGTACTAGAAGCTGCAATACAGGTGTTCTGCAACACGATATGGTACTGCTAAAGTTCCGAGAGCGTACATTCCTAGGAGAGTTCAACAATGCATTACTTTCTCCCACGTGTGTCTCTCGAAAAGGCCATGAAAATAAAATTAGAGAGATTCGAGAGCACACGGAGGCTTACCAGCAATCGTTCTTCCCACGAACCATAAGCTACTGGAACAGAAAAATGGGGAAATGACAGTGGTATACAAGGTACCCCCTGCAACACACCGTAAGGTGGCTTGCAGAGTATAGTTGTAGCTGTAGATGTAGACACAGAGAATCAGTTTTGCTGATGCTCCGATTCGGCATTCTTTTTGAATGGGCATGAGCAATCGCCAAACCCAGAAGGTGACAAAATTTGTTATGTTCAAACTATAGGGCAAGATGTTGGCAGTTGATTCACATGTGCTTTTCACTTTTTCTAGTATTGCCTCTATTGTGGTACTCCGATCTTCAAACATTAGTGCATGCACTTCTCTTGCAATTCCCAGTTCTTCACAGAGACATGGTCTGCCACTTCATTCTCTATCATTCAGACATGTCTCACACCAATGGAAGCGTCTGCAACATATAACCACTCCAACATATCGTAGTGCATTGTCTCCGAACACTTCCACTAACTCAGCATGGATTGCTGCACCGTTGTTTCCCTTCAAACGCAAGAAACGAAATACCGCGCAATATTTCACTTTACCAACGTCACGCCGTGGTAGCCGAGTAAATAAGCCATATGCCAGCGACTCCAATCCATCCATCTTACGGACGACCCTTTGTCCCTGCACTGCGTCGTCGATTCGGACGCGCACTGCTTGACATGTGCTGCGTCGGGCAGCTGCTGGGATCTTATACAACATATGCTGGCGCCCCTGTTGCGACGACAACCAGAGTCTATGACACTGGACGAACTCCTACGCACGGATACTGTTTACTTTCCCACCGCCAGAACCAACGCCGTCAACTAGTTGAAGGGCAGGATGCTGTATTATGTTTTGCAAAAGCGCTCTGGATTTATAGTTCCATCTGACAAATAATGAGGCGTTCTGCCGACTTGCATTCCACTGGGCACGACTATCGAATTATTTAGGCGCATTATTCAAGGATCCTCTTGCCCACTGGGGCTTTCTGAGTACCAGAAGGCACACTTGAAGATGATACACGGCACATGGTTGATCCTCTGAGGAAACGGTTTATGGGCGTGAAGACGAATCGGAAGATTCTGGTGGCGGTAGTAGGATCAGTTTATACACACATCAAAAAAATTTTTTTGCATCGCCTCGGTTCCGAGAGTTCCGGACCCTGTACAGAAAATTGGAACAGAGCTCAACATAAACATCATTTCCGCCCTTTTTATTGCTCATGAAAACTACACATTGCATGTTGTACCACCATACAGCGAGACCTTCTCAACGGACCCATCGACAAGATAACTTACTCTTCGCCCGACCAGGGCACAGCAGTGAGTTCAACGGAACAACGTAGAAGATATTGTTGCCCACAACCAACCATACATGGAGCTGTCAAACTACACACAACGCTGGAAAGCAGCAACACGATGAGGACACTACACTGCCTGAAGGGCAGGTAACCGGAACGTTAACGGCCACAACGCAGAAGATTCGACTGGTGCACTTCAATTCAAATAACCAAATAGAGTGAAACTCCATCGGAGGGTGGCAAGAATTTTCCAACTTGAAAACCACGTTGTTGTTCGCGGGAATATCCCAACAGCCGACAACGAACTCCAAACGACACAATGTGAACAGTCTTGACTTGCTGGTAGATTAAATCAAAACTCAACTTTCGTGTCCTGGGTAGGTGAGCCACAGACCTCGTAGCAATGGGAAGAGCCCCACACACTCCGATATCGTGTAGAGAGCACCAGCGGCCCCGGCCAAACTACGTCCCGTGGAGAATTTCTTACTGCTCCACGCCAACCGACCGACTGGTCGCACACCGCCCAGGCGGAAATTATAAACTCCAGGTCAAAGATAGTCCAAGGTGCGAATATCGATACACACCGCTGATGCCACCCGCGGAAGGAGGGGATAACAGCATAATCGCAATAACCGCGGGAGACTAAACACAGTACGCAGCTCGTGGTCGTGCGGTAGCGTTCTTTCTTCCCACGCCCAGGTTCCCGGGTTCGATTCCAGGCGGATACTATCTTGTCCACCCAAAATTTCTCTGGAACAATAACAGCTATTGGAAAACGACTTTCACCGGTATCAATGTAGGGATGGGGCCCATGAATGTACATATTTGGAAACATTCTAAAACGAAAGTATATGTGTTTTTAACACAAATTTATGTTTTTTTAAATGGACCTCCTATATTTTTTCTTCAGCAATCCATAGCATGACAAAGCACATACACAATGGCGTTGATTGCATCGCAATATTCCCATTACATCCCGAGATATTAAGACGCGAAGTTGACACTTGAAACACCCGACATGCGCTGCTAGCGCACGTCCTGAGGCTCAGGCGTGAACCCCATGCTGCCCGTAATCGCGATGTGATTGACATGCGTAATCACACTTCCATACTTACCAAGAGGTCCGAAACGAAAAATACGGTCTGCTGCCATCCTGCATTAACGTCGTACATTCCAGCAGGTATTTATCCCATAGGCTAGGGGCGATGCGGTTCTTTAACATATCTGTGTACCGCAACGTTAGTCACAAAGTTAACTTCGCTTATCGTTAATCCGTTACTAAAAAGGTAATGCCGTTCAACGTTAAAACTTTACTTTACTGTAGATCTAGCGCAAGTGACAGTTAATCATTCACTCGTAATAGTAAAATTCATGTTGACGGTTTTAGTGAAACGAGCAAGTGGACTAAAAGTTTTACCGTTGTTTAGGTAAAAATGTTTTGATTTGGGAAGTTCAGGTAGGACATAGAAGATGAATGTAAACATGTTTAACCAATTAGTTTTATTATCACATAAGTATCAATGTTATGTCTATCTAATGCGTTAAATGGCAAACTGTTGCAAACAAATGAGTCTTAACGTCACTGGGTAAAATGGCCCTTTGTAGAAACTTCCACTGTGATAGCAGCACTACATACTAAACATAGCGTTCACATCTCATGCTTAAAGTGATGCCCATTGGCTTGCATACATAGGGTCACTCTGCGGATGAAGGATGCCCTACTTCGTGCTACTGTTTCCTCTTTGATGGCTGTACAAGCATCAATAACGCGTTGCTTCATGGCCTCTGGTGTTGTTGGTTCATGTTGGTAAACAGCACCCTTCACTGCTCCCCAAAGAAAATAATCCAGCGGTGTAAGGTCCGGAGATCGGGCAGGCCACCTAACTGGGCCACCTCGTCCAATCCACCTACCAGGGAACTTACGGTTCAGAAGTCGTCGTGCTCGTAAGGCGTTATGTGCAGGGCATCCGTCATGCTGGTACCACACGACCATTCTCCGGTTCAGAGGTACGGTGTCCAAGAGAACAGGAAGATTGTGTCGTACAAATCTGGAGTATTGTCTGCCATTTTGGATGCCATTTATAAAGAAAGGTCCGATAATGGTATCTCCAATAATCCCACACCAAACATTAACTTTCCACGGACGTTGATGCTCCACCTGACGGAGCCATTTTGGGTTGTCTGCGGACCAATAATGCATATTCCTCATATTGACAATTCCTTTGTTGGAGAATGATGCCTCGGCGGTAAAGAGAACATCTGCAAAAAAATTTGGATTTGTCAGAAGTTTTTGCTGAGCCCACCGACAAAATGTTACTCTATTGCGGAAGTCATTTCCATGAAGATCCTGGTGTAAATGAACGTGGTAAGGATGAAATTTATGACGTTTAAGAATACGGTGTGCACTTGATTTCGACACACCAACTTCACGTTCAATTTGACGTGTGCTGATTTGAGGATTCACAGCTATGGTAGCGAGCACAGCAACTTCAGCACGTTCATCTGTGCGTGTTCTAGGAAGATGTCCAGGTCTTGGATTTAAGCTTCCCGTTTCACGTAGACGAGATGTGAGACGACCAAACATCCGGCGCGAAGGCGATGGCTTGTCAGGGAATCGTCTTCTGTACAGTCATTCTGCCTGAACAGCATTTCGTCCACCTACAACAGGGTACATTACAGGTATGTAGAGTAGGGTAAAAAATAGACATATTATCTTAATAATTATAATGTTCGCTAACAGTACTATCAACAAACAAGCAATCTCATAACGTATTTCCCATCAACGCACATTCTCCATAGATCAGCAGCATTTCTACCATATCTTCATGTGTGTACATTATACTGTACAGTATAAGTTCCACAACACAACGTTTATTCACAATGTGTAATACCTCCGTGCCGTCACTAGATTACTCTGATGCACGACTACACTGGCAAGCGGTGTACTGCACGCCAAAGCAACAACAAACGGGATGCTCGGAGGGTGGTGGAGTACAGGAGTTTGCATGGGTCGCAAATCATAAACAAGGCGAAGCGGTAACTAATGGCTCTGAGCACTATGGAACTCAACTGCTGAGGTCGTTAGTCCCCTAGAACTTAGAACTAGTTAAACCTAACTAAGCTAAGGACATCACACACATCCATGCCCGAGGCAGGATTCGAACCTGCGACCGTAGCAGTCGCACGGTTCCGGACTGCGCGCCTAGAACCGCGAGACCACCGCGGCCGGCGAAGCGGTAACTGTGGCAGTAGTGGGAACTACGTTGGACACTTGACTAGGTAGAGCCAGGCCCTGCGCGACAGGCAAAATGGGTCATATAACGCATTAGATAAACCTTATTTTGGGTGTGCAGGATAAATAAGACAACCTGACGGGTGTACACCGATCGGTACTGATTCATATTGTGTGCGTAGATACGTAAAACGTGCAAGAGGGAAACCATTATGTGCTTATGAGAGTGGATGGCAGCAGACCGTATTATTCGTTTCGGACCTCTTTATAAGTATGGAGGTGTGATTACACATGTCAATCACATCGCGATTACGGGCAGCATGGGGTTCACGCCTGAGCCTCAGGACGTGCGCTAGCAGCGCATGTCGAGTGTTTCAAGTGTCAACTTCGCGTCTTAATATCTCGGGATGTAATGGGAATATTGCGATTCAATCAACGCCATTGTGTATGTGCTTTGTCATGCTATGGATTGCTGAAGAAAAAATATAGAAGGTCCATTTAAAAAAACATGAGTTTGTGTTAAAAAATACATATGCTTTCGTTTTAGAATGTTTCCAAATATGTACATTCATGGGCCCAAGCCCTACATTGATACCGGTGAAAGTCGTTTTCCAATATATATATATATCAAAAAAAGTTTTTCATCACGCCAGTTCACAGAACTCTTGAAGATAGACGTTGACTGTGGATACTGTATCACAGACACAGTATCTCTGACTGTTCAGAGACGCCACTAAACCCTTCCAAAGATTTAAACAACCATGCATGAGCAGCGCCTTTAGACGGAGAGGATCCGACAGCCGATCAGTTCCAGTCATTTCACCAGGAAGTAGGTACAAGGCTCTTGTAGCCTGTAGTTCAACCATGCCTACGCCACCATGTTGAATAATGCTCTTCGTGCAGCCACAGGACATCGCGTTACTACTCAAAACGTGCGCAATAGGCTGTATGATACGCAACTTCACTGCCAACGTCCATGGCGAGGTCCATCTTTGCAACCACGACATCAGGCAGCGCGGTACAGATGAGCCCAACAACCGCCCGAATGGACCGCTCATGGTTGACCTCACGTTCTCTTCTCCGATGAGTGTGGCATATTCCTTCAACCAGACAATCGTCAGAGACGTGTTTGGAGGCAACCCGGTCAGGCTGAACAGTTTAGACACACTGTCCAGCGAGTGCAGCAACGTGGAAGTGTGCTGCTGTTTCGGTGTGGCGTTATGTGGGGTCGACGTACGCCGCTGATGGTCATGGAAGGCGTCGTAACGGCTGTACGATACGTGAGTGTTATCCTCCGGCCGATAGTGCAAACATATCGGCAGCATATTGGCGAGGCATTCGTCTACATGGACGACAGTTCGCGCCCTCATCGTGCACATCTTCAGGATAACGACATAGCTCGACTAGAGTGGCCAGCATGTTCTCCAGACATATCGAACATGCGTGGAATAGATTGAAGAGGGCTGTTTATGGATGATGTGACCCACCAATCACTCTGAGGAATCTTCGCCGAATCGTCGTTTAGGAGTGGGACAATCTGGACCAACAGTGCCTTGATGAACTTGTGGGTAGTGCACCACGACGAATACAGGCATGCATCAATGCAAGAGGACATGCTAATGGGTATTAGAGTTACCGGTGTGTACAGCAATCTGGACCACCATCTCTGAAGGTGAACAGTGGTTGGCTCATGTTATGTGTTGGATTAAACCTTCGTTGTGATTCTGTGTTTAGTCTGGCTCTGAGCACTATGGGACTTAACGTCTTAGGTCATCAGTCCCCTAGAACTTAGAACTACTTAAACCTAACTAACCTAAGGATAGCACACAACACCCAGTCATCACGAGGTAGACTGTGTGTGTGTGTGTGTGTGTGTGTGTGTGTGTGTGTGTGTCTGCACAGCGTGTATCTGAGGCGGAACGTGAGTGCCAGTCCGATATTCATCTAGTGGGATGTGGAAAAACGCGTAAGAAACCATATCCAGGTTGGCCGGCTCACCAGGCCTCGTCGTTAATCCGCAAGGCACACTCGATCCACGGGAAGCTCGCCTGTCCGAATGCTGTAAGTGCTGTAAGCTTTAACGCACTTTTTAAGGCCCAGAAGGAGGGCAGGAATGGATCGAGAGAGCTTTATTTATTTGCCTTGTAAGACTTTTCCTTTCTTGACTCTGGGAGGCTGGGAATGGGACACCGCTGCCAGGCCTAGGCAGGCGTCCCATGCCCTCTTGCCCTCGCTTCCTGGATTAAACAAATCTTAAAAAAGCGCGTCAAAGCTTCCGGCATTCCGGGAGGCGAGCTTATACCGGATCGGATGCGCCTTGTGGATTAACAACGAGGGGTGGTGAGCTGGCCAGTTGGGATGTGATTTTTTACGCGGTTTTCCGTATCCTACTAGGTGAATACCGGACTGGTACCCACAATCTGCCTCAGATACACTCTAAGCAAACATTCAGAAAGCGTTCTCACACTTCAAATGAGATTTAATCTAGACGCAGACATATGGGATACAGTTTCCATGCCATGGGGGTAACAGTGTGGCGGCAGGAACGGCATCTGGCCACCAACTGTCGCTAACACTGACAAACACAAACAACAATGCCGAACCACCAGACTCGCCGAACCTCACTTGGACAGGATTTGTGATTGGTGTAAGGAATGGCAGCTAACTCAAAATATAGATTAATGTAAATTTACGCAGATGAATACGGAAAAGAATCCCGTAATGTTTGAATACATTAGTAGTGTAGCGCCGGACACAGTCATATCGATTAAATATTTGGGCGTAACATTGCATGTAATAGCAGTTGTGTTGAAGGCAGATAGTCGTCTTCGGTTCATTGGTAGAATTTTGGGAAGATGTGGTTCATCTGTAAAGGAGACCGCTTATAAAACACTAATACGACCTATTCTTGAGTACTGCTCGAGCGTTTGGGATCCCTATCAGGTCGGATTGAGGGAGGACATAGCAGCAATTCAGAGGCGGGCTGCTAGATTTGTTACTGGTAGGTTTGATCATCACGCGAGTGTTACGGAAATGTTTCACGAACTCGGGTGGAAGTCTCAAGAGGAAAGGAGGCGTTCCTTTCGTGAATCGCTACTGAGGAAATTTAGAGAACCAGCATTTGAGGCTGACTGCAGTACAATTTTACTGTCGCCAACTTAAATTTCGCGGAAAGACCACAAAGATAAGATAAGAGAGATTAGGGCTCGTGCAGAGGCATATAGGCAGTCATTTGTCCCTCGTTCTGTCTGGGAGTGGAACAGGGAGAGAAGATGCTAGTTGTGGTATGAGGTACCCTCCGCCACGCACCGTATGGTGGATTGCGGAGTATGTATGTAGATGTAGATGTAGCAATGGGAAAAGGCAAGGGGGAAGAAGCATTGACCATATCAGTGGTCTGTACCATTGTGTTTTAGCTCTTCTAGCAGCATGGTGTGACAAGTGAGAATGTCAATGTGGAGAAGGATACGTGCATGTTCCGCATCTGAAAAAAACCAACTTTATTTTCTCGACATGATAATCGTGTTAAATGTGGTTTGCATCAACTAGTTTTTTTTCTAACTGTTGACAATGGTCTTGCTCAGAAATACGAACAGACATTCAATGTGAAAATAATGTTTCTGAGGATGTCGCTCCTAAAAATTATGGCTGTAAGGCACGTCAACAACGTTTGTTTACATTCTCGCTGTAGCGTCCTTCCGCTGTCGATTGATGACATGTGACAGGCACACCCCCCAGGGAGCCCCGCTGACGCCCCCAGGGACGCGCGCGCCAGAGACGCTCTCGGGATGAAAGCCGCGACCTGTCATCTCCTGCCGGGCTCCCCCTGCGGCCGGGCGTCCCCTGCGGTGACAGCAGTTATTGGGCTGCCGCTGGGATCACGTAACGCTTCTTCAAGAGTCGAGAGGAAGAATTCTCCCGCTGAATTACGGCGGCATCACACCGTAATAGTGTTCTTGTGGCAGGCGTCGCTGGATGACACTACTCGTCAACTTCCACAAGAGAGACCTGCTCTCGAAGGAATGTAATGTCAGTGAACCGTGATTTATTTTCAAAGAATATTCTTAAGAGTTTATTTTATTTACTAGGGATTCATCAAGAACATTAACACATTTAATCACACTATGTAAGCATGGAAGTAGTTGGCAGGGAGTAACTGATGAAATAATAACAAAATTCCTTTTAACAAATGGTAATTTTATTCACTTTAATAGTGCCTAAAAGCATTTTTTAAAAGAAACGGATTTAATATTATAATCAGAAAGCACCTTCTAAATATCAAAGTTACAATTTATTCAGATGCAGAAAGAAACAAGTTTAGACTGTATGAGCTTTCGGGCAGAGAACCTTGCCGCTCCCTTTTGACACGGCCGTAGTTACGACCGCTCACAACAGCCTCTGAAAGACTACACTGGTGCAAATCTGCAACACACCAGATAACTTTAAACTAAGAGTTTTAACAATTTACACGAGCACACAAACTATGCAACCCCCCCCCCCCCCCCCCCTCGTAGGAAAGATGGGAATGGTACAAAACAGTAACAATTAAAATATTAACCTTGCCACCGAAGGTGCAACTTGATTTTAACTTCTAAGAAAAGTCTTACGGTGAAAGGGTGGCAACTTTATATACTAAAATGATCAATTAAATAAAAGCCCATGAAATGCAATATTACATAAAATTCTACAAGGTTGGCCAAACAATAGTTAAGATGCTCTACAGTACGCAGATACCACCTCTCAAGATCATAGGCAATAATATCAAAGTTTCGAAAGATCAAAACATATTTCAGGTATTAGGCCGTTACACTCGAAGCAATAAATTCGTTAACACACCAAATCCGGCAAACATGACAGAGGGAGCTACTAATGTACAGTAGATTGATAGGGAGATTATCGAACAACCCGAACCGCAGGTTGCTCTAACCCGTTCCTACTTCACAAGGGAGAAAAAGACCACCCAATTTATAAACAACCACCTTCCCGCGGTTGGGCAAACGGAGAAGAATGGTGAGACGAACCCAAAGCAAAACGGCCGGAACCTCCCCAAGAAAACAAGTAGAATTTAACAAGAGTAAATAAAATAACATATCACCAATCACTTAACTTCTAATAAATTGCGATTTCTCGAGAAGACCTGGCGCAGCACCCCCAAATCGCTCTCCCGAACCGTCCGCTGCCAGCCGCTTCAACGGGCGCAGGAAGGCGCGCCGATCTCCCGTCTCACGCCGTCGCAGCTCGCACCGGCCAGACTGATGTCGTGGGTTGACTCCTGTTGCTCTCGTGTCGACCGCGAAGTCACTACCCCTCGCTATACGTCGCGGCCCACTGGACTCACGTGGCGACCTCACATACGCCGACGCTCAAAACGGACAGGTCATCTTGTGTCTCAGTGCGCGACCGACCAGTCGATCGATCCACCCGCCAATGACCATTGCCTGAGCAAACTCGAGCGACTGGCGGCCTAAAGCGCAGACTCAGATGCAGGAACTAAGCCCCGACTGGGCGACCACTCGCTGAGTTCTCTTACTGGCGGGGTGGAAAGACTCTCATTTTGTCGGTTTTAAAGGTTGATCCGAACGACAGACATACTATCACTCTGAATGACAGACAGACACTAACTGCCTAACAAATGTGGACGAGAGACAGACTAGCAAACTGGGGACGGGAGACTGACCCAGACTGTCCCCTTGGCGAGCTCATAGCACCCCTTAAATGCACGTGAACAGGCAACCTTTACCCTTTCCCACCAGAGGGAGACACCAAAGCTGCGATTGCCACAGCGGCGCCACCGCCAGAAACGGAGGGCGACTGCTTCACACTACGCGCTGCGGCGCGCTCTTCAAAACAGCAATTTTTACCACGGCTCAGTCAGTAGAGTTAAGAAATAAGCAGAAAGACAACTCGCTGTAACGAAAAAGCTAAAACTTTGGGATTTAATGTATACAACAAATGGAAACGATGAGAGACTAATTCTACTGTCAATGTATGCAGCTATTAAAAAGTTCTACCAGACGAGCTCGGAATGGAATAGCTTAGCGCTGGGCTGATGTGACAGTCCTTATGTTAATAAGACATACAGTCTATGCAGCAGACCTCAGACCGAGGCAGACAGAATTGCAACTGCTGCTCTTCCACTTAACAAGGCACTGTGAAATAACGCTACGTAACGTCACCGGCTGAGCGCCACTACGAAGTCGAACGTACACATAACAGAACAAAGCTCGGCGACCCAGAGTTATTATTGAACTACCACAGTGAGACAAGGAATGCTGGCTTGTCTGGTAAATGACGAGAAATGCGCACATTCAGAGCCATGGTGTCACTCGACCCGTAAAATAGACAGGCTTTCATAGCTCAGGAATACATCCACTCGTGCTGCAATCCTGTAGGCTGTATACTGGCGAATGCTTGAGTAAACAATAAGTTACAGATGTAAGCTAGTTAACAGAGAAATATATAAAACTGTGAGGCTTACATTTATTGGTTGCGTGCAAGCTCTTGAAAAAAAAAATGATGTTGACGGCTGCAATAACATAACATCAATGTCTTCGTCAAGTTGACGCTCTCTTTTTTTAACCCGACTTCCGAGGCGAATGGTTCCGAATACTTCTGAACCTCACTCCTGTGTTAGAAAATGTTGAGGAGGTATTGCGCGTCACGTGCGGGTGTTCCTGGTGAATCAGAACCCACGCTTGCACTTTCACAGACTTTACAGCACTCTGTACTATGTACAGCAGGGGAGGTGTTAGAGACGATGAGTACGTGCATCAACATGACAATGCACTCTGCAGAAAGCAACATCTGTGAGACAATGGTTTGTGAACAATAACATTCCAGAAATGGAGTAGCGTGCGCTGAGACATGAGCTCAACCCGACTGAATACCTTCGGGGTGAGTTTGAGCATTGACTTCGCTCCACACCGCAGCATCCGACATCACTACCCTTTATCGTTTCGCCTGCTGAGGAAGAATGGTCTACCTTTCCTCCACAGACATTCAGATGTTACATTCAAAGTCATCCCATCAGAGATGAAGCCATCATAAAGACTAAGAGTGGACACATCCCCTTAAAATGTTTCAATTTTTTGATGCGGAATTGGCTGTAGTTTTTTGCTGTAACTTAAAATAGTCGAAAGTAACAGGCAATAATTTTCGCGATAATGAAATAATGCCTATTGAACAGAAGCTTCCATTATTTATTGAAGACAGTGACGGATGTGGAAAATAAAGTGAAAGACTCAACTGTACTTTTTACGAGAATATTCTATAATTTGAAATCCGTCGTCAAGAACTATTTTTCCCAGATTTGGAAACAGTTCACATAATTATTACGTGGTATTTTGCAGAACATATCGGATCTTGGAACAGATAGTAACGATCATATTCGATTCCGCAGTGGAACTGAAAATATAGGCTGAAATCTAGACCCAGAATTATGCTTGAATAATACTATGCAGCGAGCTACACGAAGCTGGGCACTACCTTATTGAGAGGCTGCTGGCAACTGTTACAAGTACGCTGCAGCTCATAAGACATGCGTGGATTATTGCTATATGTGGCTAAAATAGCGAAAAATTTTTACCGCTGAAGTGTGGCTCAAAGATGCAGAGTACACTTATCTGTACACTGTAGCAGAGATTGAGTTTCCTTGATGTGGAGCTATCTCGGAGGTTATATTCCTCAACAGCTAGATGGAACTAACTAACTACAGCTTAATAATCATATTTTTGCTTGCTGACTCAGTATGTGGGGTGTTATAAAGAGCCGGAAGACTGTCTGCAGTAGCCTTGTTGTCGGTGTTGCACCTGCCTTTCTTTGCAAAATGTAAGTGCAACATGCACTATATACTAACAATAGAATCTGTATAGTTTTGCTTATCAATTGCTTGTTGTAACAGAAAAAGTTGTGATTCCTCTGCTTGCATATGACAAAACTTGAAATATCTGGAAGCACAGTACGCACTGAAAGGGTACTGACATTGGAGAAAGGACGGTCTTTTTCGATATTGTGTGCGAGAGCTGTCAATACCAAATTTGGAGTGGCGGTGCTCATTGATCTGAAACATTGCAAGATATACCTGCTGTCAAGATTCTTGACCGTCTGTGACGGTGAACTTTAGTTTCCCAAGAGTAGCATTATGTGTATAGTATGTTGCAGAATAATGAGTAACATGGACACAATTGATTTCGCAAACATTGACATATTACGTTTTTGTGTCAAATAGAAATAAATTACGTACATAAAAATGTAACTTTCTATTCAGAAAATACCATGCAGTCGATCAATAAGAGATATTAATAGTAGACATCTAAAACGAAGTTGTTTTGGCTCCTTGTACCTCATAAGAGCGTTTAATTCTCGTAGATGAAGTCACTGACTATCGAAATGTTTTCCAGAAGTGAACGCAAGGACAATACACTAGCGTAAGAGGGAGTATCTTACAGATTCTGAGTAATTCCTTGTTTTTGAAGTGAACGACATTCCTTAATGCATTTATTACACTGAACAGTTTCTGTATTGCTATAAGAAACTGGTTGTTGTGACACTAAATATATACTATTCATATGGCATACAGTTTGCCTGCAAAATGCAATTCAGTGCCATTTCGTTTTTATGAAGGCACATACAGCAGTGAAAACTTGGTTGTCGGATGGAGATGTGTCAAACTGTAACAATCTACTGTTTGCAATAGATGATGGGCTAAAAAGTGTTGAACACAAATATTAAATTCATATGTTTGCATTGTGTATGACAACATAAAATGACTGCGAAAAGGTTCTGATGATAAAATTTATATCTGTAATACTTTTTGTTTCTCCTTTCACTGCTCTGTAATGTACTACGCCATTAAGGGGCAAACTTCAATATATCAAAGTGGAATATGCTTATACTGCACCTTTCGTAATGTAGTTGCTCATATCCATGTATTTCTCAGCAGCCCACTAAATTTCGTGCGGCGAAAGTAGAGCACCGACGGCTGGCAACTCTGTCGCCAGTTTTTAACTGTGAAGAGTAAAACGCTTCTAGCGATATCGGCGCTACGTGACTGAAAACAACAGCTGTCTATAAAGATGAGGTAACAATGAGGTGCTGGCGTAGAGATGTACAAAAAAACGCATTACGTGACTAGTTGTGGTAGTTGAGCGAAGCAGCGGTGAAAAGCCCCTTAACTGTCAGGGTTTTTCTTTCACCACAGGAACTATAGCAGAAAAGGTACTTCCAAGACAGTAGATATTCAAATATTTTCATTCTATCAATGTTTGTATGGATTTTCACTTGTTTAAACCCATCAAGCGTAATCTTATTTTACTGCAACACTGAGATGACGTATAAACAAGTGAGACACACATTGATCAGCTATTAAGCAGTTATACTGTAAAAATAAACACTGACACAGAAATTAAAAACCTAAAAATTAAATTCGAAGAAAAGGAGAAATAATAGAAGCGTGGAACAAATACTCCCACATCTTCACGTGTACTCTGCGAGCCTCTGCACAATTAATGGTGGAGGATACTTCGAGCAAACACGCATGATGGCTGCCTATTCCACTTCCGGTGAAGCTACTAAGAAATGATTCTCTGTACGCCTTGGCAGGTACTGTAACCAACACGTACATTAACTTATCGTATTCGGGATAAGTATGGAGCCAACAGTACTGTTCAGGATGTGGATAAGGAAAGGTCTGGCCGATCAAACACATCAACAAGTCCAGCTTCCGGCGCCACTGTGTTGTAACGTTTTACTAGATCCCCTCAAAAATCTCCGAGGTAGGGCGCACTTGAAAGCGGCATAAGGCGGCCAAGAGTACGACGATATCTGGAAGCTGCAAAATGGAAAGTGTGTATTGCAAGATCGCTTCACGTTATGAACGAGGACCAACCGGATCGAAGAATGGAGTAATTTAGTGGTTTGCAGGCATGCTTCGCGAGGATGAACGGTATGCAGGGACGGTAATCTGGTCTGACGAGGTACACTTGAAACTGAACGGTACTGCAAACCGACACAGCTCACAGCTGCGTGCACTGGGCTCCTGAGAATCCTCACGGCCACTTGTGCAAACATGTTAACCTACAAGAGGTTAATGTGTGGTGTGGTCTGTCATCAGACGACCCATTTTTCTTTGAAGGTACCGTAATTTGTGAGGTGTATCTTCATATTCTGCGAACATCGATTTCACCTGCCAACCAAGAGGTGTTTGGAAATTAAAGATTTCACCTACAACAAGGTGGCGCTTCGGCTCACTACCACAGAGATGTCAAAGCTTACTTGGATGAAAATATACCTGGACGATGAATAGGTCTAAGAGGGGCTATTGAATACCCACCACGATTTCCGGACCTTACACCTCGTTACATATGCCTATGGGGGACTCTGAAAAATGAAGTTTGCCAACAGAAACCAGCTGCACTGAACGAGCTACGATAAACCAAGGAGGCGTCCTATGCGGGAATCACACCGGCAGCACTGACAGCCGTTGTTCGGTCAACAGTTCACCGGTATCGACGTTGTTTAGCCTCTAATGGTGGTCTCTTTGAACACATAAAATAACCATCCCTCTGGGCAAGAATTGTAATGGTATGTCGTGTTGTTCCATTAATACTGACTATCAAAGAGTGCCTACATTTATTTGGACTCCTCTGTATAAAACAAACCAAGTATCATGGCAACTTCTTGCGAAAACATATTTCCAGTTATATTTATGCCAGTTTTCGGATATAAAGCATGGGATTCATGTTTTACAATAGTTATGGAATGCACTGGTGCATCGCCAAAGTTCTCAGTCCTTCAAAATTTGTCCATAACCTAATAATAATTTTAAATATTTATGTCTAATAATGTGTGCTCCTAAAATTATTTATGCTACAAATTTCACGATGAAGTGCAAAACGTAAACTGCCTTTTTTTTTAAAAAATATTGATGCCAATTATATTTTACAAATTTAATTTATTTGAAGGTTGTGACGTGGCGTGATTTTCAAATTATTTTATTTTCGTAACTTCATACATATCTTTTGTTTCCAATACATTTCTAAGAATTGTGCACTTATAAAAACATAATTTTATTCAAATTGTCTCTATTATTGAAAGCGGAAACTACATTATTTCTTAGTTTGACTAACAGGATCTTCTAGATGTTTCTGGAGTATTGTTTTATACATATCAAGAAATTCGCAGCAAACGAATCATTTCAGTTCCTCACCTCAGTGCTGTCACTTCTTGTAAGATGCTAGATTGCTGACAACTGCACATTGTTTAGTATCATGAGAATGATTGTATGAAAATGTTTGTGACTTGTAGTAAAACTGTTTTGCACTGCAATCTCATATCTGAAGTTGGCGACGCGTGAACATAAAAATAAATAATGCTAATACTAAGAACACTGCATTATGCTTCACTCTTATCATACTAAAAACTCGCACCTCTTTCGTTTTTTATTAAGATTTGCAATGAATGCAAGTCCAAAGGCTAAAGCCGTATACAGGGTAAGTAATAGTTTAATTTACTTTCTTAGTAGAATAAAACATATGTTGCAAACATTGTGATTATCATTAGAAATCGAATGAATAATTTAACACCATGTCTAAGAGCGAGTTTGTTCTGTCTTTCCTCTTTACGATCGTTCTGAGTAGCTGAAGGAATCTAAAAGAACGAACATTGCAGCTGCGTCCCCCATCACATCTAAAGGCCGCAGTATTTCTCGCAGAGCACCGCAGTCCCGCACTCATCCAAACAAATGACATTGATCTTACTCGTGCCGAAACTGATGAGGCGAGTTCCGTCAGCTGACGAAACGACGTTATTCTCCTGCGACTCAAAGATCAAAAAGCAGTTCAGATCCCGGTGCCCTGGTACTTCTCTCCATGAAGGGCACACACAGGGAGCTGTCCACTTCTCTTTCATAAGCAACTACAGATTCGGACAACTAAATCAAATTGATTTCTGTGATGTCACTCTACTTTAACACGCCCGACCGGAGGAACGCTCTAGGTAATATATGACATTCACCAGTCGCAGACCGTGCAATGAACGTAAAACAAATTCTGCCAGACGTCATCACGAAAGTTAAGCTTTTTGGACAAATCTCTGAGCCCTCTGAAATAAAGACAGGGGTCAGTCAAGGAGAAGAATTATCCCCAATATTTTTCAGTACCATGCTGGAGAAAAGTAAAGATAACATAGGAAGAAGCTTTGAAGTTGGACAGAGCAAGTGGAATACCCCTTGACCAGAAAGGTTACAACTAGAACGTCAGATGTTTAGCTTTTTCCAATAACCTTGGCCTTTAAGCTAGATATAGGAACGATGCTCAAACAATTTTGGAGATCTTGCATCAAATAGCTGTAAAAACTGGTCTCAAAGTCTCATATGAAAAGACAGAACATTCATATGGAACACAGTCAAAAAGGGACGGATGCTTGAATGTAAAATATGGGAAGGTTGAGAAAACTGACAAATTTCAATGCTAAGGAAAATAGTGCCGACCCAATAGACTGGAGAGGCAATCAAAGAAAGAGACAGAACATTAGAGTTTCCTTACACACTAACACAGAACAGTTTCAACAAACGATTGACATCATACAAGACCAAAATCAGTCACTATAATTCTGTTACATAACCAGATCATCCCCGCCCCCCCCCCCTCCCCATGAGCCATGGACCTTGCCGTTGGTGGGGAGGCTTGCGTGCCTCAACGATACAGATAGCTGTACTGTAAGTGCAACCACAACGGAGGGGTATCTGTTGAGAGGCCAGACAAACGTGTGTTCCTGAAGAGGGGCAGCAGCCTTTTCAGTAGTTGCAGGGGCAACAGTGTGGATGGTTGACTGACCTGGCCTTGTAACACCAAACAAAACGGTCTTGCTGTGCTGGTACTGGGAACAATTGAAAGCAAGGGGAAACTAGAGCCGTAATTTTTCCCGAGGGCATGCAGCTTTACTGTATGGTTAAATGATGATGGCGTCCTCTTGGGTAAAATATTCCGGAGGTAAAATAGTCCCCGATTCAGATCTCCGGGCGGGGACTACTCAAGAGGACGTCGTTATCAGGAGAAAGAAAACTGGCGCTCTACGGATCGGAGCGTGGAATGTCAGATCCCTTAATCGGGCAGGTAGGTCAGAAAATTTAAAAATGGAAATGGATAGGTTAAAGTTAGATATAGTGGAAATTAGTGAAGTTCCGTGGCAGAAGGAACAAGACATTTGGTCAGGTGAATACAGGGTTATAAATACAAAATCAAATAGGGGTAATGCAGGAGTAGGTTTAATAATGAATAAAAAAATAGGAGTGCCGGTAAGCTACTACAAACAGCATAGTGAACGCATTATTGTGGCCAAGACAGACACGAAGCCCACGCCTACTACAGTAGTACAAGTTTATATGCCAACTAGCTCTGCATATGATGAAGAAACTGATGAAATGTATGATGAGATGAAAGAAATTATTGAGGTGGTGAAGGGAGACGAAAATTTAATAGTCATGGGTGACTGGAATTCGACAGTAGGAAAAGGAAGAGAAGGAAACGAAGTAGGTGAATATGAATTGGGGCTAAGAAAGGCAAGAGGACGCCATCTGGTAGAATTTCGCACAGAGCATAACTTCATCATAGCTAACACCTGGTTCAAGAATCATGAAAGAAGGTTGTATACATGGAAGAACCCTGGAGATACTAAAAGGTTTCAGATACATTATATAAAGGTAAGACAGACATTTAGGAACCAGATTTTGAATTGTAAGACATTTCCAGGGGCAGATGTGAACTCTGACCACAATCTATTGGTTATTAACTGTAGATTAAAACTGAAGAAACTGCAAAAAGGTGGGAATGTAAGGAGATGGGACCTGGATAAACTGACTAAACCAGAGGTTGTAGAGAGTTTCAGGGAGAGCATAAGGGAACAATTGACAGGAATGGGGGAAAGAAATACAGTAGAAGAAGAATGAGTAGCTTTGAGGAATGAAATAGTGAAGGCAGCAGAGGATCTAGTAGGTAAATAGACGAGGGCTAGTAGAAATCCTTGGGTATCAGAAAAGATACTGAATTTGATTGATGAAAGGAGAAAATACAAAAATGCAGTAAGTGAAGCAGGCAAAAAGGAATACAAACGTCTCAAAAATGAGATCGAGAGGAAGTGCAAAATGGCTAAGCAGGGATGGCTAGAGGACAAATGTAAGGATGTAGAGGCTTGTCTCACGAGGGGTAAGATAGATACTGCCTACAGGAAAATTGAAGAGGCCTTTGGAGAAAAGAGAACCGCTTGCATGAATATCAAGAGCTCAGATGGAAACCCAGTTCTAAGCAAAGAAGGGAAAGCAGAAAGGTGGAAGGAGTATATAGAGGGTCTATACAGGGGCGATGTTCTTGAGGACAATATTGTCGAAATGGAAGAGGATGAAGATGAAATGGGAGATATGATACTGCGTGAAGAGTTTGACAGAGCACTGAAAGACCTAAATCGAAACAAGGCCCCGGGAGTAGACAACATTCCATTTGAACTACTGACAGCCTTGGGAGAGCCAGTCCTCGTAAAACTCTACCATCTGGTGAGAAAGATGTATGAGACAGGTGAAATTCCCTCAGACTTCAAGAAGAATGTTATAATTCCAATCCCAAAGGAAGCAGGTGTTGACAGATGTGAAAATTACCGAAATATCAGTTTAATAAGTCAGAGCTGCAAAATACTAACGCGAATTCTTTACAGACGAATTGAAAAACTGGTTGAAGCCGACCTCGGGGAAGATCAGTTTGGATTCCGCAGAAATGTTGGAACACGTGAGGCAATACTGACCCTACGACTTATCTTAGAGGAAAGATCAAGAAAAGGCAAACCTACGTTTCTAGCATTTGTAGACTTCGAGAAAGCTTTTGACAATGTTCACTGGAATACTCTCTTTCAAATTCTAAAGGTGGCAGGGGTAAAATACAGGGAGCGAAAGGCTATTTACAATTTGTACAGAAAGCAGATGGCAGTTATAAGAGTTGAGGGACATGAAAGGGAAACAGCGGTTGGGAAGGGAGTGAGACAGGGTTGTAGCCTCACCCCGATGCTATTCAATCTGTATATTGAGCAAGCAGTAAAGGAAACAAAAGAAAAATTCGGAGTAGGTATTAAAATCCATGGAGAAGAAATAAAAACTTTGAGGTTCGCCGATGACATTGTAATTCTGTCACAGAGAGCAAAGGACTTGGAAGAGCAGTTGAACGGAATGGACAGTGTCTTGAAAGAGGGATATAAGATGAACATCAACAAAATCAAAACGACGATAATGGAATGTAGTCAAATTAAGTCAGGTGATGCTGAGGGAATTAGATTAGGAAATGATGCACTTAAAGTAGTAAAGGAGTTTTGCTATTTGGTGAGCAAAATAACTGATAATGTTCGAAGTAGAGGAGATATAAAATGTAGACTGGCAATGGCAAGGAAAGCGTTTCTTAACATCGAGTATAGATTTAAGTCTCAGGAAGTCGTTTCTGAAAGTATTTGCATGTAGTGTAGCCATGTATGGAAGTGAAACATGGACGATAAATAGTTTAGACAAGAAGAGAATAGAAGCTTCCGAAATGTGGTGCTACAGAAGAATGCTGAAGATTAGATGGGTAGATCACATAACTAATGAGGAGATATTGAATAGAATTGGGGAGAAGAGGAGTTTGTGGCACAACTTGACCAGAAGGAGGGATCGGTTGGTTGGACATGTTCTGAGGCATCAACGGATCGCCAATTTAGTACTGGAGGGCAGCGTGGAGGGTAAAAATCGTAGAGGGAGACCAAGAGCTTAATACACTAAACAGATTCAGAAGGATGTAGGCTGCAGTAGATACTGGGAGATGAAGAAGCTTGCACAGGATAGAGTAGCATGGACAGCTGCACCGAACCAGTCTCAGGACAACAACACCAACCAGATCATATAAAGCAAGAGACCGAAAAGCTACGTAGACATACAGTTCAAACGAAGGTACAAACAATGTTGTATTTCATCTGCAAAGAAAGTAATGATTCCTTGACATTTAACGTATGCACTCATCAGCCAGAAATTATGACTAGTGATCTACTATGACACAAAGCAGTCTAGGCGTCCCGTAGTGTCAATGAGCGTGCCACTCGTGTGTAGAGTGGGGAAGGCGGGCTATCTTTCTGAGTTTGACCAATGGCAGATTGTGATGACCCGGAAGTTCGGCACGGATGCTGCATGACTTGTTGGGTGTTCGAGGAATGTCTTCAATACATGGTGAAACCAAGATGAAACAACGTCCAGTCGTCTTGTGGTTGGACGGTCACTCCTCATGCGGATGTAGGACGTCTTAGGCTGGCCAGACTGGTGAAACAGGACAAGAGGCGAACTGTGGCGGAAATAACATCAGACTTTAATGCTGGACAGCGCACAAGTGTGTCTGAACACACAAGCACCGAACACTCGAAACGATGGGTCTCCGCAGCCGAAGACCTAGGCACGTGCCAATGTTAACACCACGGCATCGGCAACTACGACTGAAATCGGCGCGCGACCATCGGCGCTAGACTTCGGCACAGTGGCAGAACGTTGCATGATCTGATGAATCCCGATACCTTCGTCATGATGCCGATGGGATGGCGCGAATCTGTCGTCTGCCAGGGGAACAGCTCTTTGATAGCTGTGCTGCGGGACGGCGGCGGCGGCGGCTCCATTATGTTCTAGGAAACAATCAGGTGGGCAACCATGAGTCCAGCGGAGCTTGTGCAACGCACTACGACGGCCAAGGAGTATCGTACACTGGTTGCAGACCAGGTGCACCCCTTCATGACGATCATGTTTCCCGACGGCACTGGCATTTTTCAACAAGATAATGCCTCATGTGAAAAGGCCAGGAACGTGTTGGACTAGTTCGAGGAACACAATGGCGAGCTCGGATTGATGTGCTGCCCCCTCCCCCCAAACTTGACAGATCTCAACCCGATTATCAGATCTGGGATGTGATTGAACGTGGCGTCAGAGCTCATCGCCCCCTCCCCGGAATTTACGGTAATCAGGTGACGTGTGTGTAGATGTGGTGCCAACTCTCTCCAGCGACCTACCAAGGCCTCATTGCTTCCATATAGCGAAACGTCCCCGCTGTTATTCGTACCAAAGGTGAACATGCCTGCTATTAGGTAGGTAATTACAATGTTCTGGCTGATCAGTATATAATATACCAATGAAGTGTCAGTTTTTTTAGGAATCCATCAAAACTGGTAATACTGTTTTCGTGGAGACTGTTTGACCGTCTGTCTCTGGGGGGTCTGTCTGTCCGTCCGTCCGAATACTACTCGGAGTAGGAACGTTTAAAATAGTGTTTTTAATCGCATGTTAAAATCACTCTTTAATGCACGTTTTAAATAAAACGTAATTTTATTAAAGTGCTGTTGTTGTTGTGGTCTTCAGTTCTGAGACTGGTTTCATGCAGCTCTCCATGCCACTCTATCCTGTGCAAGCTTATTCATCTCCCAGTACTTACTGCAACCTACATCCTTCTGAATCTGCTTAGTGTATTCATCTCTTGGTCTCCCTCTACGATTTTTACCTACCACGCTGCCCTCCAGTACCAAATTGGTGATCCACTGATGCCTCAGAACATGTCCAACCAACCGATCCCTCCTTCTGGTCAAATTGTGCTACGAACTCCTCTTCTTCCCAATTCTATTCAATATCTCCTCATTAGCTATGTGATCTACCCATCTAATCTTCTGCATTCTTCTGTAGCACCACATTTCGGAAGCTTCTATTCTCTTCTTGTCTAAACTATTTATCGTCCATGTTTCACTTCCATACATGGCTACACTCCATACAAATACTTTCAGAAACGACTTCCTGAGACTTAAATCTATACTCGATGTTAAGAAACGCTTTCCTTGCCATTGTCAGTCTACATTTTATATCCTCTCTACTTCCACCATTATCAGTTATTTTGCTCCCCAAATAGCAAAACTCCTTTACTACTTTAAGTGCATCATTTCCTAATGTAATTCCCTCAGCATCACCCGACTTAATTTGACTACATTCCATTATCTCCGTTTTGATTTTGTTGATGTTTATCTTATATCCCCCTTTCCAGACACTGTCCATTCCGTTCAACTCCTCCTTCAAGTCCTTTGCTCTCTGTGACAGAATTACAATGTCATCGGCGAACTTCAAAGTTTTTATTTCTTCTCCATGGATTTTAATACCTACTCCGAATTTTTCTTTTGTTTCCTTTACTGCTTGCTCAATATACAGATTGAATAACATCGGAGATAGGCTACAAACCTGTCTCACTCCCTTCCCAACCACTGCTTCCCTTTCATGTCCTTCGACTCTTATAACTGCCATTGGTTTCTGTACAAATTGTAAATAGCCTTTCGCTCCCTGTATTTTACCCCTGCCACCTTTAGAATTTAAAATAGAGTATTCCAGTCAACATTGTCAAAAGCTTTCTCTAAGTCTACAAATGCTAGAAACGTAGGTTTGCCTTTCCTTAATCTATTTTCTAAGATAAGTCGTAGGGTCAGTATTGTCTCACGTGTTCCAAACTGATCTTCCCCGAGGTCGGCTTCAACCAGTTTTTCCATTCGTCTGTAAAGAATTCGATTTAGTATTGTGCAGTGTTTTAAAGTGTTATAATCAATGTTTAAAAGAAATAAAAATATGATTTTTAAGTATTTTAGCAGGTTACGTGGTAAATCTCACGTGACGGGAAGAGTTCCCACCCTATCTGACTAAATGTCATCAACAAGTAAGAGGATTTACAAATTTTAAAGAAAACTTCTTACGTAATTAACGGACGTCCAGTAAGTATAAAATATAAGGTATCACTGTAAATGGAAGTGGACTGTGTCAATATAAATTTTGTTTGAACCCGCTGCTACAATTCGTGAAAACTGTGAAACCCTTAAAAAGACTTGGATAAATCGATACTCAGTGGATGGGTATCACTGTCCATTGAAACTTAAGAGAGGCAGCTTCCACGCAGCAAAGCATCGTCCTGTCTTGTTTGAATAGAAATGCTACCGTTACGCCAATCTCAATCAGTGAACAATCGTCAAACGAAGTGGGGAAGTGCAACCGTTTAAGAGCGGAGTGGTATACTACACTGTCGTCAAAACTCGTATTATCTGCAGACAAGTCGCAAGAGTGCAAAATGGAACGGTATCCTTTAAATCTGTTTCTCATACTGCGACATTGCGGGTGGTATAGGGCGGGATGGCACTGTAGTGATGCATATGTGGGGCCAATGGATGGGATGTGGTCAAACTCAGTGTTGAGCGGGTCCTGAACCACGCAATGTGGCCACACAGTGGGGTGGGTAGTAGTTCTTGATGGACGACATTACTCCACCTATAGTGGTGTCTCGTCGCTAGGGGACTGCAGCGGCAGCAGACCTGCACGCGTGGGTGCTGGAAACGTGGCACGCCTCCCAATCAGTCCGTCGGCCATCTGCAGTCGGCTCGTGGTGCCTTCATTTGTACAGCCAGTGACAAGCTGATCCATGATAATGGTTACACGCGTATTGCACGCTAGCTTGTCAGAAACTATTTCAAATGTCTGTACGATCCCATATATAAGTAAATAACTTTTGGCGAAACATTTGCGTTTTACTCACGTAAATTCCTATACGAGCCTGCGTCGTCGTCTCCCGCTGCTTAGTCATCACTGTGGAAAGAGGTCATCTCGCAAGTCCGTCGTTCTCAAAAAAAAGCCACCCTGTGGGCAGAGAAAATAAACATTCGGTTCCGCGTTGTTGAAATGTCGTCCTATCCGTCTATCACCGGAGGCTTGTAGGATTCATGCGCCCTTTCGCAAAATTGATGGTCCCGGATAACAAAAAAATTCGAAGTTGTAATTGAATGGGAAACCAAAGTCCACGAACTAAATGTTTTCGTCTTAATGATTTACCTACGACGTAATCACTTTCCTTAAACGAGTCGTGATCTTATGGTTCACTTCCCCAGGTGTAGAAACTATTTCCCTTCCGCTGCAATGCACATCTCCAGTCGCCGTTAGACAGTTGAGCAGACAAGACGGGGCCAGTGGATGATCAAGTGGCACACTTTGTGGCTACTTGTTAACACATATCGCCTCACGTGGTTGGCACTTGGAAAAATATTTTACGGTTGCGTTTCATCCTCACCAACGCTCGAATTATTTTTTTTTTTGTTCGATACTTGCACCATAACAACAGGAGGCAGCTGGACAGCCGTCATTTTGGGTGGAAATTCGCAGTTTTAATCCAGAGATTGGGTAGGGAGCACATTGTTCTCATGTGAGAGCAGTCTATATGCCTGTAAAACATAAACCGCTAGCCAACATCGCAAGAATTTCTGCTATCTTAACTACCAGTTTTTTGTTTTATAGGAGATATCTCTTCTGGACCATAATACGGTGTGTGTATAAGATAGTGTTCGTACGTATTTCTGTTTCAACATCTAGGATAAATGAATAGACGACAGCGAAATTTCTTAGGATACCTCACCCAATGTTAACGCTCTGTGGAGGTTGTTGCTGGACCTGCCCAGTAGTGAATGCTGTGTAAACTGACTTCACAGTGGTTCGTAAATGTTGCGTCATCAAAAAGGACATAAGTTTCCAGATTTAGACTTCCCGTGGTTATCCCAAATATTATGAGGAAATGTCAGATTCGTTCCCTTTGTAAAGCTACGGTGATCATACCACCCCACTCTCCATCAGTACGAGCTTATCCTTTCTGTCATTTTCGTCATCGCATTGCTCTAACATCAGATTCTTCCTTTTTTTCCAATCTCAGGCGTCAAAGAGCAAACCGATAAATTCCACAGGAAGTTCGAAAACACAATCTTCGAAGGCCTAGTGTAAAGAAAGGTTAAAATTTCACAATTTATTTAAACGCAAGATGCGCAAGGCCCTAGTCTGGCTGATCCTGCATTGCTTAGCGATGCGTTTCACACCACTGTGTCAAACGCCGTAGCCAAAGCAGTTACTCCGCGTGCTGCGACTGTTGCAGCTTTGTTCGTCCTCTGTGTGACACCCAAGCTGCCGAAGGGCACAAGAGTCCTAGTAATTCGAGGTATTGCTTCGCGCATCGTCTAGGGAAATCATTTTAGATTACTGTTCTGACATCATTTCTCTGAGTTCCACATCGGTGTGCGTATTTACACGCACATAATATTGGAGCACAGGTGAGTCATCATATAAAAAGGTACTTAATTAAACTCAGCGATGAGGCACTGAAGGCCACGCGATGTCGACAGGCCGCCGTGTCATCCTCTTCCATACGGAGCTACGCGGATACGGTGTGGAGGGGCGTCCGCAGCTCGTGGTCGTGCGGTAGCGTTCTCGCTTCCCGCGCCCCTGTTCCCGGGTTCGATTCCCGGCGGGATCCGGGATTTTCTCTGCCTCATGCTGACTGGGTGTTGTGCGATGTCCTTAGGTTAGTTAGGTTTAAGTAGTTCTAACAAGGGAACTTCCCCATCGCAGCCCCCTCAGATTTAGTTATAAGTTGGCACAAAGGATAGGACTTGAAAAACTGAACACAGATCAATCGAGAAAATAGGAGGAAGCTGTGTGGAACTATGAAAAAAATAAGCAAAATATACAAACAGTAGTCCATGTGCACGATAAGCAACATCAAGGAGAGTTTGAGCTCAGGAGCGCCGTGGTCGCGTGGTTAGCGTGAGCAGCTGCGGAACGAGAGGTTCTTGGTTCAAGTCTTCCCTCGAGTGAAAAGTTTACTTTCTTTATTTTCGCAAAGTTATGATCCGTCCGTTCGTTCATTGACGTCTCTGTTCACTGTAATATGTTAAGTGTCTGTGTTTTGCGACCGCACCGCAAAACCGTGCGATTAGTAGACGGAAGGACGTGCCTCTCCAATGGGAACCGAAAACATCTGATCGCAAGGTCATAGGTCAACCGATTCCTCCACAGGAAAACACGTCTGATGTATTCTATACGACACTGGTGGCGGCATGTGCGTCACATGACAGGAATATGTTGTCGACCCACCTAACTTGTACACTTGGCGAATGGGTAAAAAGATTCTTCTACCTTCCCCGATTTAGGTTTTCTTGTGGATGTGATAATCACCCCCAAAAAAGTGATGAAAACATAAGAGTTTGTCACATAAACTGCAACAAATGAATGCAACAGTTTCACAGTCGCACAGATTTCCCTGTGCTCTGTCAAAACATATGTTTTTAACGTTTTCAAATTTTTCCGTGTGTCGACCGTCAAATCCTGCATATGTCCAAGCAAATCCGAACATGTCCTGGAATTTTAGAGAGCGAAGTTGATTATATGTGAGTGCCTGAACTTTGATAATTGTCTGAAAATAAAAAATAAAATTTTTCAGTCGAGAGAAGACTCAAACCAAGGACCTCCCGTTCCGCAGCTGCTTACGCTAACCACGGGACCACAGCGCTCCTGTGCCCTGAGTATTCTTGATGTTACCTATGTTACGCAAGGACTACTCAGTTTGTATATTTTGCTTATTTTTTCATAGTTCCACATAACTTCTTCCTGTTTTCTCGGTTGATCTGTGTTCAGTTTTTCAAGGCCTATCCACTGTGTCAACTTATAACTAAATCTGAGGGGGTGCGATGGGGAGGTTCCCTTGAAAGTTCAAGGGGACTGATGACCATAGATGTTAAGTCCCATAGTGCTCAGAGCCATTTGAATCTTTTTTTTTTTTCTTGTGGAGGGGCATCTCGAAGCTGAGTGCGCCCTGTTCCACTCCTCCCACAAGGAGAATTCCTTGGAGTACTGGGACCTGAACTGGATTCTCCTCATGGGAGGAAGACCCACTGATCACAGGGCTACACAGGCAGGCCCATACGCACACTGCCAGCAGGCTATTCGGCACATGACACACGTCGTATACGTTCTACGTGTGACCAGGGACGGATGCGGGCCATGAGGCGTGTGCCACAGAATCTGATACTACAGATCTTAGGAGGGCCAGCGCCAGTATTCGGCGTAGAGAGAATTACCGTTCCAGATGACTTTAATAATACACTACTGGCCATTAAAATTGCTACACCACGAAGATGACGTGCTACAGACGCGAAATTTAACCGACAGGAAGAAGATGCTGTGATATGAAAATGATTACCTTCTCAGAGCCTTCTCACAAGTTTGGCGCCGGCGGCGACACCTACAACGTGCTGACATGAGAAAAGTTTCCAATCGATTTCTCATGCACAAACAGCAGTTGACCGGCGTTGCCTGGTGAAACATTGTTGTGATGCCTCGTGTAAGAAGGAGAAATGCGTACCATCACGTTTCCGACTTTGATGAAGGTCGGACTGCAGCTTATCGCGATTACTGTTTATCGTATCGCGATAATGCTGCTCGCGTTGGTCGACATCCAGTGACTGTTAGCAGAATATGGAATCGGTGGCTTCAGGAGGGCAATACGGAACGCCGCTCTGGATCCCAACGGCCTCATATCACTAGCAGTCGAGATGACAGGCATCTTATATGCATGGCTGTAACGGATTGTGCAGCCACGTCTCGATCCCTGAGTTAGCAGATGGGGACGATTGCAAGACAACAACCATCTGCACGAACAGTTCGACGACATTTGCAGCAGCATAGACTATCAGCTCGGAGGCCATGGCTACGGTTACCCTTGACGCTGCATCACAGACAGGAGCGCCTGCGATGGTGTACTCAACGAGGAACCTTGGTGCACTAATGGCATGAATCTAGGTTCTGTTTACAGCATCATGAAGATCGCATCCGTCTTTGGCGACATCGCGGTGAACGCACAGTGGAAGCGTGTATTCGTCATCGCCATACTGGCGTATCACCCGGCGTGATGGTATGGGGTGCCATTGGTTACACGTCTCGGTCACTTCTTCTTCGCATTGACGGCACTATGAACAGTGGACGTTACATTTCAGATGTGTTACGACCCGTGGGTCTACCCTTCATTCGATCCCAGCGAAACCCTACATATCAGCAGGATAATGCACGACCGCATGTTGCAGGTACTGTACAGGCCCTTCAGGATACAGAAAATGTTCGACTGCTGCGCTGGCCAGCAAATTCTCCAGATCTCTCGTTAACCGAAAACTGCTAGAAATAGAGGTTTGCCTTTCCTTAATCTATTTTCTAAGATAAGTCGTAGGGTCAGTATTGCCTCATGTGTTCCAACATTTCTACGGAATCCAAACTGATCTTCCCCGAGGTCGGCTTCTATCAGTTTTTCCATTCGTTTGTAAATAATTCGCGTTAGTAGTTTGCAGCTGTGACTTATTAAACTGATAGTTCGGTAATTTTCACATCTGTCGACACCTGCTTTCTTTGGAATTGGAATTATTATATTCTTCTTGAAGTCTGAAGGTATTTCGCCTGTCTCATACATCTTGCTCACCAGATGGTAAAGTTTTGTCAGGACTGGCTCTCCCAAGGCTGTCAGTAGTTCTAATGGAATGTTGCCTACTCCCGAAGATTTGTTTCGGCTTACGTCTTTCAGTGCTCTGTCAAACTCTTCACGCAGTATCATATCTCCCATTTCATCTTCATCTACATCCTCTTCCATTTCCATAATATTGTCCTCAAGTACATCGCCCTTGTATAGACCCTCTATATACTCCATCCACCTTTCTGCTTTCCCTTCTTTGCTTAGAACTGGTTTTGCATCTGAGCTCTTGACATTCATGCAATTGGTTCTCTTTTCTCCAAAGGTCTCTTTAATTTTCCTGTAGGCAGTATCTATCTTACCCCTAGTGAGATAAGCCTCTACATCCTTACATTTGTCCTCTAGCCATCCCTTCTTGCCATTTTGCACTTCCTGTCGATCTCATTTTTGAGACGTTTGAATTCCTTTTTGCCTGCTTCATTTACTGCATTTTTATATTTTCTCCTTTCATCAATTAAGTTCAATATTTCTTCTGTTACCCAAGGATTTCTACTAGCCCTCGTCTTTTTACCTATTTGATCCTCTGCTGCCTTCAATTTTTCATCCCTACTACTTAAACTACTTAAACCTAACTAACCTAACACACACCCATGCACGAGGCAGGATTCGAACCTGCCACCATAGCAGTGGCGCGGTTCCAGACTGAAGCGCCTAGAAGCGCTCGGTCACTCCGGCCGGCTCAAAAGGTCTGATACAATGGCCTAGACTCTCATCAGAGCCCTGTTTGGAGGTATTTACATCACAATAGCGGATTTCAGCCACATCAAGTCTGTTTTTCAGCGCATTCCAGAGACAGTAATTGCGAGAAGTTTCTACAGCATCATTAGCAAGTGGTATGTCACTACATTAGTCGTGACAAGAGATTTCAAATATTGCAAAGAAGTATATCGTTCTATTTAAAAATAACATTCTTGCGACTGATATATAGTTAAGACTAGAAAATTATCTGCCCTTGCCGCGTACTAACTGCCGAAAATTTTGTTTTGGTATCTCAAACCGTTCACGAAATAGCAAGGTGAACACTGTAGATGAACATGTCAACGAGCCAATCGGCCGTTATTTTTGACTCGTCCATTCCATGTTGGAATAAACGCGGCTGGTGTCAGATGACTCCGGCAGTGTGGATAAGCGCGCGGCGGTCATTAAGTTACGTGTTGACTCGCGGCGAGACGGACGGCCTCCGTGGAGCAGACGGCGGTGTTTGTGATCTGGATCGATGCGGAGGCAGATTACGGGCGAGGCGGTCGTAAGTAGGCGTAAACAGGCTGTTTACTGGCGGTGGGCGCTCCTGCCGGCCCGCCTGCGTCATCGGCCGGCTGCCCCCGCAGCGCACGCGGCGTCTGGGCCGGCAGCTGGTGGCTGGCGGCTGTTCGGGGCGCCCCCGAGGACTCGCAAACACCGCACTGCGGGCGTCCGGGTAATCCGCGCTGCACAGTCGCTGGGGAACTGCACGGTTAGGTGCGAGCACTGCGTGGTGGCGAACACAGACAGACTCTCACAGGACCACGCTTAAATACACTACTGGCCATTAAAATTGCTACACCAAGAAGAAATGCAGATGATAAACGGGTATTCATTCGAGAAATATATTATACTAGAACTGACACGTGATTACATTTTCACGAAATTTGGGTGCATAGATCCTGAGAAATCAGTACCCAAAACAACCACCTCTGGCCGTAATAACGGCCTTGATACGCCGGGGCATTGAGTCAAACAGAGCTTGGATGGCGTGTACAGGTACAGCTGCCCATGCAGCTTCAACACGATACCACAGTTCATCAAGAGTAGTGACTGGCGTGTTGTGACGAGCCAGTTGCTCGGCCACCATTGACCAGACGTTTTCAATTGGGGAGAGAACTGGAGAACGTGCTGGCATGGGCAGCAGTCGAACATTTTCTGTATCTAGAAAGGCCCGTACAGGACCTACAACATGCGGTCGTGCATTATCCTACTGAAATGTAGCGTTTCGCAGGGATCGAATCAAAGGTACAGCCACGGGTTGTAAGACATCTGAAATGCAATGTGCACTGTTCAAAGTGCCGTCAATGCGAACAAGAGGTGACCGAGATGTGTAACCAATGGCACCCCATACCATCATGACGGGTGATACGCCAGTATGGCGACGACGAATACGCGCTTCCAATGTGCGTTCACCGCGATGTTGCCAAACACAGATCCGACCATCATGATGCTGTAAACAGAACCTGGATTCATCCGAAAAAAAGACGTTTTACCATTCGTGCACCCAGGTTCGTCGTAGAGTACACCATCGCAGGCGCTCCTGTCTGTGATGCAGCGTCAAGGGTAACCGCAGCCATGGTCTTCGAGCTGATAGTACATACTGCTGCAAACGTCGTCGAACTGTTCGTGCAGATGGTTGTTGTCTTGCAAACGTCCCCATCTGTTGACTCAGGGATCGAGACGTGGCTGCACGATCCGTTACAGCCACGCGGATAACATGCCTGTCATCTCGACTGCTAGTGATACGAGGCCGTTGGGATCCAGCACGGCGTTCCGTATTACCCCTCTGAACCCACCGATTCCATATTCTGCTAACAGTCATTGGATCTCGACCAACGCGGGAAGCAATGTCGCGATACCATAAACCGCAATCGCGATAGGCTACAATCCGACCTTTATCAAAGTCGGAAACGTGATGGTACTTATTTCTCCTCCTTACACGAGGCATCACAACAACGTTTCACCAGGCAACGCCGGTCAACAGCTGTTTATGTATGAGAAATCGGTTGGAAACTTTCTTCATGTCAGCACGTTGTAGGTGTCGCCACCGGCGCCAGCTTTGTGTGAATGCTCTGAAAAGGTAATCATTTGCATATCACAGCATCTTCTTCCTGTCGGTTAAATTTCGCGTCTGTAGCACGTCATCTTCATGGTGTAGCAATTTTAATCGCCAGTAGTTTAAATAAACTCATTGCACAACGTAATACTTGCCTTAATTAAAAGGCACACTGCTCGCTTTGGAGCGATGTAGGTGGTGAATCATGAACAGCGTAAGGATGCAGAAGGCAGTGCAGACCACTGCATTAATGACACACAATGTGTATCCGCAGGACATGTGGTCTGTAACTGAGAAGTGTCACGATGATCTCTTCAATCGCAAAAATTCCAGAGTAGGCACACATTTGGATCTTCAGGAGGGGGCTACTAAGGGGGAGGTTGACCATGAGAAAAAGACTGAACTACCAACGAAAGGTTAACGTTCTGCGAGTCGGGGCGTGGAATGTCAGAAGTTTCAACGTGGTAGGGTAGCTAGAAAACCTGAAAATGGAAATGTTAAGGATCAGTCTAGATATAGTGGGGTCAGTGAAGTGAAATCGAAAGAAGATAAGGATTTACGGTCAGGTGAGGTAGAGTAATATCGCAGCATGAATAGGTAGGTAGGACAGAGAGTGTGTTACTGTGGACAGTTCAGTGATAGGTTTGTTCTCATCAAAATCGAGAGTAAACTAGAACCGACAACAATAGTTCAGGTATACATGCCGACGTCGCTAGCCGATGACAAAGACAGAGAAAAATCATGTGAGCATATTTAACGGGTAATTCAGTACATAAAGGGAGATGAACATCGAATAGTTATGGGGGAGGGGATGGAATGCGGCTGTAGCGAAGGAGTAGAAGAAAGGAGTGCGGGAGAATTTGGGCTTCGTAGTACGACTGAGATACGAGAAACACTGATTCAGTTATGCAATACATTTCGAAGGAGGATTTATATTTGGAGAAACCACGGAGACAAGGAAATATTTCAGTTAGATTACATAATGGTCAAGCAGTGATTCCCAATCGAGATACTGGATTGTAAGGCGTACCCAGGAGTAGATATAGACTGATATCACAATTTAGTAGTGATGAAGAGTAGGCTGAAGTTTAAGAATTCAGTAAGAAAGAATCAATCCGCAAAGAAATGGGATGCGTAGTGTGACGGTACGTCACATAAATATTGGCATTTTAGCGGTTGTAAATCGTAGTTTACGTATTTTATGAATATAATTAGTGTAAAAATGGTTCAAATGGCTCTGAGCACTATGGGACTCAACTGCTGAGGTCATTAGTCCCCTAGAACTTAGAACTAATTAAACCCAACTAACCTAAGGACATCACACACATCCATGCCCGAGGCAGGATTCGAACCTGCGACCGTAGCGGTCTTGCGGTTCCAGACTGCAGCGCCTTGAACCGCACGGCCACTTCGGCCGGCAATTAGTGTAAAAGATATAGTTAATGTTCTTGAAACAACTGATACGCAGAGATAATTTAATGTCTATGAAAATAAAAAAGGATCGAAAGAGACGCGATTGTACGGCCGAGGAGGAAGGACGTATTTTATACGAGACACACTGGTTTGTTTCGCTTACGGAAGGCAGCCTTTGAGCTGCTACACATATTTTAAGTAAGTTATTCGTATTTATTGCTAAAATAAACTTATTATTATTACAAAATGAATTTCTTTGTAATAGTTGTCACCTCAAATGCTCGCAGTGGCTAACTATTTTAATAAGCATTTTTTCAGTAATTTGCGCTGCGAGAAGCTCATCTTCCTATGCAGCCTCAGGTCGGCCATTACGCGCCGAAGTATTAATTTATTTTTCAGTGTTAACAGTAACTGTAAATGCGAGAGATTTCGTTATAAGAACCTTTTTAAATTGCAACAGATAATTAATTTACGTTAAAGTTCATGTTTTTAAACTATACAGATTCCATGAGTTCAGTAAGTTTTATCTTGGCCGCTCCACGGCAACAATCGAAATTCTCTTAAGCCTTGCTTTGCAGTCAATAAACAGAAATTAACAAAATTACATTCAATTCAGTTAACGGCAACTATATTTTAGTCATCACGTTCAAAATCTAAAGTTGGTACAGGGATAACAGAGGACCTTCAAGAACCCGTTTCATATTTACTTAAGCACGTAAGTAAAAATGATAAGAAACGACAATATCCCCGAGAGAAAGAATCATGCTGATAAATTAAAAATAAAAATATATAAAATATATATAATAATTTCTTTTGGACGTAACGAATCACAAACGGACGTCACAGTAGGTACTAAGGAATGAAGAAATACGCTTGAAGTTCTCTGAGGCAGTACATACTGCGATAAGGAATTGCTCAATAGGCAGTTCAGTTGAAGAAGAATGGACGTCTCTAAAAAGGGCAATCACAGAGGTTGGAAAGAAAAATATAGATGCAAGGAAGTTAACTACGAAGAAACCATGGGTAACAGAAGAAATACTTCAGTTGATCGATGAAAGAAGAAAATACAAAAATGTTCAGGAAAATTCAGCAGTAAAGGAATACAAGTCACTTAGGAACGAAATAAATAGGGAGTACAGGGAAGCTAAGGCGAAATGGCTGCATGAAAAATACGAAAAAACCGGAAAAGAAATGATTCCCGGAAGGACTGACTCAGCATATAGGAAAGTAAAGCACTCTTCGGTGGAACTAAAATCAAGGGGGGTAACATTAAGAATGCAACGGGAATTCCACTATTAAATGCCGTCGAGAGAACAGGTAGGTGGAAAGAGCACACGAAGGCCTCCATGACTAGGAAGAGTTGTCTGATAACGTGATAGCTCGGATTAAAAAGATTGCAAAAGAGGGATGTTGACTTTCTTCTCTAGTGTTCAATCTGTACATCAAAGAAGCAATGACGGAAATAAACGAAAGGTTCAAGAGTGGAATTAAAATTAAAGGTGAAAGAATATCAATGACAACATTTGTTGATGAGAGTGCTGTACTTGCGAAACTGAAGCAGAATGATAGGATCTGCTGAATGGAATTAGCAGTTTAATGAGTACAGTACACAGATTGAGAGTAAATAGAAGAAAGACAAAAGTAATGAGAAGTAACAGAAATGAGAACAGCTAGAAATATAAAATTCAGGTTGACAGTCACGAAGTAGATGAAGTTAAGGAATCTTGTTACCTTGGCAACAAAATAACCAGTGACGGACGGAGCCAGGAGGACATCAAAAGCAGAGCAGCACTGGCAAAACAGACCTTCATGGTCAAGAAAAGGCTACTAGCAGCAAACATAGGCCTCAGTTCGAGGAAGAAATTTCTGAGAATGTATGTTTGGAGCACAGCACTGTATGGCAGTGAAACAGGGACTGTGGGAAAACCGGAACAGAAGAGTGTCGATGCATTTGAGATGTGGTGCTGCAGAAGAATGTTGAAAATTAGTTGGACTGATAAGGTAAGGAATGAGGAGGTTCTCCGAAGAATCGGTGAGCAAAGGAATGTACGGAAAACACGGACAAGAAGAAGAGATAGGGCAGTAGGACATCCTTTAATACATCAGGGAATATCTTCCATGGTGCTAGAGGGAGTAGTAGTGGGTAAAAACTGTAGAGGGAGGTAGAGATTGGAATACATCCAGCGAATAATTGAGGACGTTGGTTGCAAATGCTACTCTGAGATGAAGAGGAATTAGTTGCGTGTCGCATTTGTCTCAAGTACAACGTGCTTTTCCAGCGCTTTCGAGAAATCGAGGTTCAGATTTGCAGAGCGAGGGGGGAAAAACTATTTCGTGAAGGTTGCATTACTCTTTACTCCCTAGTACTATATTAGTTAGTAGTTCTGCTATTGGTAACTATGTTGAATTATACGTGGTCGGCGTCACGAATTATTTCTGAACAGTCATTTATTAAAATGTTAATGAAATTATTAGAAACCAAACGTTGTAATGATGTTGCTTTAATTTGTTCTGAAAGCGGTGCTGATATTCAAGACAGTAAAAGTGGGTTAAAAGCTGTGAGCTATCTGAGGAAGTTAACCTTACATTACTGCGCAACTGTTTCACCAGGTATCCAGTCTAGCTTACCAAATTCCCAACCAGACTAACATTAACTATAATCTTTTAGTACTCATCTTACGACAACCGGTGAGATATATTATATATATATATATAAGACAATTTAAATAAAAAGAAATAAGTCAGTTTATATTTGGACATTTATTTTAACATTGATCATTGCTCCGTTAAAATTACAGCATATCAAACTTGATTCATAACTAAACTGGTGCCTTATTTAGGATTGTGAAAATGTGAGTTTGTAATCTTACGGAACACACCAAATAGGGAACCAAGATTGGGAGACTACATACAACACTGCATTCATAAAATAACACACGAAGAACGTTGAAACATATGCAAGAGGAAATTAACCACAACCAACCGATTCAATTTTCATCCAAAGAAGTTACGTTCGTAGCGCAATCCTGTCCGTCATGAAATTACCACACACTGATATACTAAATTCATACTAACTCTCTGTGAAATCTTCCCAAAAAGAGTATCTGAGGGCTACTTTGATGCTTACACCACAAGCTTCGCGTGGTCAACTTGGTTTACACAAAGAGTGTAACTCCACAATAATTTTGATAATTAAAATAAATTACATCGAAACACGATTTACAAAAGAAAAACCACGAACTGTTTACTATCGTCTTACTATTAACCTGATGGGTCAAACAATTGTATAAGCACGTGGTACTGGTCTCGCGAAGTACACCCCATGTGGGTTGAACATAAAGAAAAGTTGCTATATTGAAAAATATTGTCAAGACGAGACGTTATAATCTCACGCACATTCGCATTTAAGATTGATGATCTTAGTTAGAGTTACTGATCAACACGTGGTTCCACTTTACTCACAAGGTACTGACAAAGCAACTACCGGAAGATATTCTGAATTTCCCACTAGAATTACACTGCGTTGCAATTTAAGATAACATTAGATATTTTAGAGCTAAACCTGAAATAAAGGTGATTAAATTTTCAGTTAGGCTGAACTTAAGAAATACATTGTCCTACAGACTCAGCAGACACGCGCTTAGCCGGAGATTTTACCACTTCAGACGCTCGCCACGGAGAGACTGACCTGGGCACCTACCGGTCGTGCTTAACAGATACAAACGGAAGTGACCAGAGAGGCAGCTCCCTATACCAACATGACAAGGGACAGACGGGGCCATACTAAGAATAGAAACCTCTCTGCTTTTAGAAAACGTAGCTACCTGTTCCCGCGTTGGGCCTACTGTACTCTAGCAGAAAGGCTTGTCTGCTACCATCAAGCATGCAACTAGAAATACATTTGCACATTCATCCTCTCACACAGAAGGGAAGGGGGATGACAGTATCTTATCATATACGGTATATAAAAGAAAGCGGATTTAGGTTCTGTATGAGACTGTGTGACATGAATTTCATATAAACTGTGTTTTAAAGTGTAGTAGTGCGACAGATCGTTCTTGTATATGTGTAAAAGTAACATGTTTCACTGCTCAGTCTCCTCCCAGATAGTCAGAAACACCACAGTAAATTTAGAAGAGGAATTTATGCCGTAAATGACAACATATTTAAGAAATTAACATGAAAGGAATCCAAGAGAGACCTTTCAACGTGCGTTCTTGAGAATATCACGCATAAAATGTGGTTCTTGCTAGTTTATACTATGTTTGTCATGACTTGTGTGGTAGATACTACCCAAAATGCTGTCCGAGTACCAATAACGGAGAATGGTTATAAGTTTACTGAGTTATTTGAGGTAACTTTTGAGTATGTGTGTGAATGTATCGATAAGTAAATGTCCATTTTATCGCTTTTTATCATTACTCAGTTGTACCGCGTCTCGAATGTTTATAATTGTTAAAGTTATTCTTGTTTCTTCCCGAAGAAATTACGGGACTCAAATGCAGTGCGGGCAGCATTGTCTCTAACAGCTTAGTCGGTTGCGCTAACGGCACATGTGGATGGTTGGCTTTCTCGTGCGGTATTCGACAGGCCCGTAAAAGGTTGGGAATTGGATCTTATTGCAGTAGCATTTGTTGCATGTGAGTATGAACAGTCTGTTAAGTAAGAGCGTGGTCGGCATTACACACAGATGGTAAAAGATATCGCCTTAGTTCATTCACAGTCTAATAGTGGGAACTGTGTCTTTCATGTAGTGTCCATAAAGCGTTAGATAACTTTGAATGCTGAGATACAGAAGAAGAGACATGAGTGCAGCGCATTGTCAAAATCATCCACTTGTTTAACCAATTTATAGCGTTTTAAAAACTTTTGTGCAAATGACTGATTTCTCCATATATTTAGACGCCGCGGCATGGCCCATTTTCATTCCTCTTACGAGGCTACAGAGACACAGCTTCAAAAGCGACGCGTGTGCTGCATTCATGTCTCTTCTTGTGTATCTTGGTGAAGTATTCAAAGTTCGCTAGTGCTCCGTGGTCATTACATGAAGGACAAAGGTTCCATTTATTGGGATGTGAAGGAATTAAGGCGATGTCTTTTACCATCTGTGTGTAATGCCGACCACGCTCTTAATTGACAGACTGTACTTCAGATTGGCTAAAGACGAACAAAAGCGGTTACCAGTTGCATGTATGCCTCTATTGTAAGATTTTATACACACAACGAATTAGATAACTGTGACAAGAGTTCGACAGAATCAAATAACATTCATAGTAATGATATTCAGAAGATATAAGGTCAGGGCTTCGAGTGGACCAGTTAACCAAATCAAACTGTATTTTTTCGAACAGTGGCAAACTGCTTCTTAGCTTGAGGGCAGTAGCATCACGCTGTTAAAGAAATTTCCGATTCTCAACTGTTGATAATATTTAGGGAATACTCCACGGTCTAAACTGTTTTCATAAACATCTGTGTTAATTTTGCTATCGACAAAAACAACTGAGTGTAACTGAAATCTGGAAAACTACTCACAGCTGATGTTAACAACACTACTACCACCAGATTTCGCTGTTGGCAATACAGTCTCAAGTTTCCTAGGCGTCTTCCAAGTACAGCATATTTCACGTTGACCAACTGTTCTACGTAACAGTGTTCTCTTTTTCACAGCTGTTCAACTGCTCTCTGTACAAGGCCGGACATTCGTTCTGGGGGGGTTCCTGATAGCTGCACGAGCATGCAAACCAAGAGTCCTGCCGTCTTGCATCGAATCGGTCTCTCAGTGGCCTTTATATGTGTGTTGCCATGGAAGGATTGGAAAAGGGCACAGGTCATCCCAGTTTTCAAGAAGGGACGTCGAACAGATGTGCAGAACTATAGACCTATATCTGTAACGACGATCAGTTGTAGAATTTTGGAACACGTATTATGTTCGAGTATAATGACTTTTCTGGAGACTAGAAATCTACTCTGTAGGAATCAGCATGGGCTTCGAAAAAGACGGTCGTGTGAAACCCAGCTCGCGCTATTCGTCCACGAGACTCAGAGGGCCATAGACACGGGTTCACAGGTAGATGCCGTGTTTCCTGACTTCCGCAAGGCGTTCGATGCAGTTCTCCACAGTCGTTTAATGAACAAAGTAAGAGCATAAGGACTATCAGACCAATTGTGTGATTGGATTGAAGAGTTCCTAGATAACAGGAGGCAGCATGTCATTCTCAATGGAGAGAAGTCTTCCGAAGTAAGAGTGATTTCCGGTGTGCCGTATGGGAGTGTCGTAGGACCGTTGCTATTCACAATATACATAAATGACCTTGTGGATGACATCGGAAGTTCACTGAGGCTTTTTGCGGATGATGCTGTGGTATATCGAGAGGTTGTAACAATGGAAAATTGTACTGAAATGCAGGAGGATCTGCAACGAACTGACGCATGGTGCTGGGAATGGCAATTGAATCTCAATGTAGACAAGTGTAATGTGCTGCGAATACATACAAAGAAAGATCCCTTATCATTTAGCTACAATATAGCAGGTCAGCAACTGGAAGCAGTTAATGCCATAAATTATCTGGGAGTACGCATTAGGAGTGATTTAAAATGGAATGATCATATAAAGTTGATCGTTGGTAAAGCAGATACCAGACCGAGATTCATTGGAAGAATCCTAAGGAAATGCAATTCGAAAACAAAGGAAGTAGGTTACAGTACGCTTATTCTCCCGCTGCTTGAATACTGCTCAGCAGTGTGGGATCCGTACCAGATAGGGTTGATAGAAGAGATAGAGAAGATCCAACGGAGAGCAGCGCGCTTCGTAACAGGATCATTTAGTAATCGCGAAAGCGTTACGGAGATGATAGATAAACTCCAGTGGAAGACTCTGCAGGACCGACGCTCAGTAGCTCGGTACGGGCTTTTGTTGAAGATTCGAGAACATACCTTCACCGAAGAGTAAAACAGTATATTGCTCCCTCCTACGTATATTTCGCGATGAGACCATGAGGATAAAATCAGAGAGATTAGAGCCCACATAGAAGCATACCGACAATCCTTCTTTCCACGAACAATACGAGACTGGAATAGAAGGGAGAACCGATAGAGGTACTCGAGGTACCCTCCGCCACACACCGTCAGGTGGCTTGCGGAGTATGGATGTAGATGTAGATGTAGAAGCCCTTTACGGTAGATAACAACGAGATTTGACGATCGGTTGGAATTTTGACCAGTAGACCAGTGTTACGAGATCACAAACATGGCTTTTGTACTCAAAAGTTATTACTTGCTTCAAAAGTGAATACTTATTCAAATTGCCAAACAAGTGAATATTGTTATTCTTTGTTTGGTTATGCAAAATACGTGAGAGGCCCTGTTTTTTCACTTTTCTAGTTAGCTAATAATGTCATCATGCCATATATCTTTCCATAATTTCTACAAAAATTCGAATCAAAAATTTTTATCAATTACTTTGTGAAACAAGGCAGAAACAGTGTTTGTTTAATTGATTTACAATGTTTCACCAAGAACCCACAGTTGATTCAGTTAACATTTTATCATTTTAAACAGGAAATTTGACGATGTCAGCTATTGAATCCCCAGTCTTAACGGCTTACTGTAATTTGTTTATTTACGAAATTAAATGAATTTACAGGCGTTGCTGCTTGGAGGACATGACCTTCAAGTATACAGCGTCTGCTGGGTGAACAAGAATAAAGTCTGTCGACATATTCTAAATCGCAAAATAATAGTACTACTAGAATACATACTACCAGGTGCATTGTGGTCTTCAATCCAAAGACTGGTTTGATGCAGCTCTCCATGCTACTCTAACCTGTGCATCTATCTCCGAATAACACTGCGACCTACGTCCTTCTGAACCTGCTTACTCTATTCCCCCCCTGGTCTTCCTCTGCAATTTTTATCCTCCTGCCCCCCCCCCCCCAAACAAACATCCCTCCAATACTAATTTGGCCTTCCTTTGATGTCTCAGAACGTGTCTTATCAACCGATCTCTTTTTCTAGTCAAGTTGTGCCACAAATATCTTGTCTCCCCAACCTAATTCGGTACCTCCTCACTAGTTACGTGATCTACTCATCTAATCTTCAGCATTTTTCTATACCACAACATTTCAAGAGCTTCTTTTCTCTTCTTGTCTAAACTGTTTATTGTCAACATTTCACTTCCATACATAGCTATACTCAAGACAAATACCTTCAGAAAGGACTTCCTAACGCTTAATTCTATATTCGGTGTAAACAAATTTCTCTTCTTCAGAAACGCTTTTCTTGCCACTGCCAGTCTAAATTTTGTAGCCCGTTTATTCGGCCATCATCAGTCATTTTGTTGCCCAAATAGCAAAACGTATATGCTACTTTAACTGTCTGGTTCCCTACTCTAACTCCCTCAGCATCACTTGATTTAATACGACTGCATTCCATTACCTTTATCTTGTTTTTGTTCATCTTATATTCCCCTTTCAAGACAATGTCCCTAGCGTTCAGATGCTCTTCCAAGTCCTTTGGTGTCTTTGACAGAATTACATGTCACCGGCGAACCTAAAAATTTTCGTTTATTCTCCCTGAATTTTAATTCCTACTTCAGTTTTTTCTCTTGTTTCGTTTACTGCGTGCTCAATATACAGACTGAATAGCATCGGGGATAGGCTGTCTCACTCCTCTCTCAACCACTGCTTCCCTTTCATGCCCCTCGACTCTCATAACTGCGCTGTGGTTTCTGTACAGATTGTAAATAGCCTTTCGCTCCCTGTCTTTTATCCCTGACACCTTCAGAATTTGAAAGAAAGTATTCCAGTCAGCATTGCCAAAGGCTTTCTCTAAGTCTGGATGCTAGAAATGTAGGTTTGCCTTCCCTCAGCCTGTCTTCTAAGATAAGTCGTAACTTCGTTTTTGCTTCATGTGTACCTACAATTCTCCGGAATACAAACCGATTCGCCCCGGAATCGGCTTCTACCAGGTTTCCATTCTTTCGCAAAGGATTCGTGTTAATATTTAACCACAACTTACTAAACTGATAGTTCGATAATTTTCACACCGGCCGGCCGGTGTGGCCGTGCGGTTAAAGGCGCTTCAGTCTGGAACCGCGTGTCCGCTACGGTCGCAGGTTCGAATCCTGCCTCAGGCATGGGTGTGTATGATGTCCTTAGGTTAGTTAGGTTTAATTAGTTCTAAGTTCTAGGCGACTGATGACCTCAGAAGTTAAGTCGCATAGTGCTCAGAGCCAATTTTCACACCTGTCAACAACTGCTTTCTTTGGAATTGGAATTATTACATTTTCTTGAAGTCTGAGGGTATTTCGCCTGTCTCATGCATCTTGCACACCACGGAATAATTTTGCCTGGCTGGATTCCCAAGGCTATAAGTAGTTCTGACGGAATGTCGTCTACCCCCGCGACCTTGTCTCGACTTACGTCTTTCCGTGCTGTGTCAAATTCTTCTCTTAGTATGATACCTACAATCTCATTTATACAATATACCTTCACAAAATCTACTTACATCGCAACTCATCATATAGTGCGCAGGTGATTGTCTTGGAACGTTTGGCGTCACTGCTTATATACCCGAAATCAGCGCCCTCAACATTTAACAGTGAAGGCTGAAGTTAATCGAATTTGAATGGATCGGTCATTAGAAGACTTGCCCGCAAAAAGCAAAGGTCCCACGTCCGGCTTCCAGTTTCTGGTGGAGTGCTAAACAACTTCATTAAAGGAATGCACGTTCTGAAAACAGTCTTTTTGTGCAGCTTACATGAAAATAATGAACACCTCTCTCTGCATTCAAATGAGTTGTACTATGCAAATTTAGTTCAAATTTTTGTCACAATGTGAGGATGGCATGATCTACTACACTTTCGGAAAAAATACACGACTGTCTTCTGTAGGCCGCGGTGGCCGTGCGGTACTAGGCACTTCAGTCCGGAACCGCGTGACTGCTACGGTCGCAGGTTCGAATCCTGCCTCGGGCATGGATGTGTGTGATGTCCTTAGGTTAGTTAGGTTTAAGTAGTTCTAGGGGACTGATGACCACAGATGTTAAGTCCCATCGTGCTCAGAGCCATTTGACCCATTTTTTTGAACGACTGTCTTCTATATGGAAATCAAAAAGGTTGCCATTACTTCGCATTGGCAATAGAATGTAGATCACGTACAAAACTAAAGCATGCTCACTCTTATTTCTCTCTCTCTCACACACACACACACACACACACACACACAAACTTGTCTCAAGCGATATTCTACGACCTAAGTTGTTCAAACCCTACTGTGCATAGACACGTCCGCAGCTTTTACTGTTTCTGCAGTTCAGACTTTCTGTTTTTTTTCCAATATCGTGAGGAAACGCTCTGTTAGTGAAAGGCACGCATATCAGCAGCCAGTGTTAAGAGACGGTAGAGGTGGGGTAAAGAGCGACGCCACAGGATAGTGGATGTTTGGAAATGGCTGAGTTGGGATCATAAATAACCCTGTAACCTGTGGAAATCCGATGTAAGGGATGGAGTTTCGCGAATGCTAGGATAACGTGCCAGCACAGAAGTACGGAGGAGGCGGCGTTTCCGTATGGGCTATGTTTCATCGTTACGGCGTGGTTTCCCTATTCCGCTTCATAAAACACTAAATGAGGCACGATATGATAATATTTTAAAACGTTGTGTACTGGGTACAATAGCGGAACAGTTTGGAGACGGTGAGCGTATCAGCATGACAACGCATCCTGGCACAAAAAGCATCTGAGAGACATTGGCTGGTGGACACTAACATTCCTGAAATGGACTTGCCTTGAACCCAATGGAACGTCTTCGAGGAGAGTTAGAACGTCGACTTCACTTTCGGCTCTTGAGGGAAAATCGGCTGCCATTCCCTCATAGACGTTGAGACACCTAATAGAGAATGTCCGCAGCGAAGTTCAGGCAAAGGGTGGACACACCCCACATTAACGTCAACTAGTAGGTGTCCCGATAGTTTCGATCAGGTAGCCTATACGTTCTGAAGTGCAATTTTAACTGATTTATAAATACTCATTCCCCTGTGTGAAACGTATTTCAGCACTAAAGAGCTTCTCAAGAAAAACTATGCACAACATAGAACTTACAAAGGACAGCAGATCAGTGCGTTGCTGGTTCATTTAATAACGAGCATAACTTTGTAGAGACTCAACCACCATTTGTATTTCCACCTACACTTATCTAAAAAAAAAGTACTGCGAAAGAGTAAAATTAGAGCGCTCCGAAGTCACACGAAGGTTTGCCAACACTCGTATCTCTGTGCAGCACTGGCGACTGAAACACGAAAACGGGGAAGTGAGAGTGAGTGTTACATGAAGTACAGTTGTAGATGTAAATGTATAGTGATGTACACGTAGGAGAATCATCAACTATTCAGAAATGCGTTCGCGATCATGTCCATATGTAGGCTATTACAATTAGTGAAACCTTTAGAACAGAGAACTCGCAGTTTTGAAGTGCTTTACATTGTGTATAACTGGTACCAGTTGCCAGAACTAATTTTCGCTCTGCAGCTCAGACGCCACCTGTATATTTACAAATAACTTACATATAGATACAAGGGAAGTAACGAGTTAAAGAATAAGCCTTATGAGCAAAATGTGAAATGAAAATTTAGCAATAACCAAAATAAAGCATCGGTAAACAAAGTCTTTATGACGATAATACCGAATACTGTGTTGCTCCAACCCGCTTTTTTCGTTATAAGGCTGGATACTAGCTGACGCGCAGTCGGCTAGGTTACTGAAACGTTGCTGCTGAAGCGAGTTCTGCATCCTGCAGCGACGCAGTATAAGTTTATCGTGGTCACAAGCATGGCCAATCGAGTTCACGTTAGAAGATAACGTAGGCCATTAAGTTCGGTATATTTCTGTCTTCTCGGTGAAGGTCAGGATTTCGGCGCGATGTGCTCGAGCATTTTTGCCTTGAAAGTCGAACGCATCGCCGAAACCTCGATTGCAGGGCTGAGCAATAGACTGGAGGAACATGTCTCGATACTGGACAGCTCTCAAATTACCCCGGGTGCTGGTGAGAGTCATCTGTTATTCGTGCACGATATCAGCCCAGAACATCAATCAGTAGGACTGCCTGTATAAGATGTGACGCTCAACGACGATCTACAGATGACAGACGAACGATGCACTCGTTGGTGAAGAGCACGCAGTTACATTGATCTAACCTAATTTGCACACCACGTTGTTGACTGATTTGTACGGCTGCTTGTGACGGTCATATAGCTTTCAAATTGTTCATGTGAAGACAGCTGCGTTCTGTCGGATCGATTCAGTTCTTCCATTTGCCTGCAGAAAGATCAGCGTACAGTTATGTTACACTGTCGCCAGTGTACCTAAAAGCCGTAACTCACACTTGTTAATAGTCAGCTGGTGCTCCTTGTCGCCAGCTGCCTCTAGCAGACAGATCTCGAATGTTTTGCGTCTGACGACAGTGGATGTTCGACAGTGTTGCTGCAGGGTACGCGAGTTGACAGCCAATTACCCGTGAGTACAATCCTTCTTGCCGTAAACTGACAATGTGCGAACTTTCTGAACTTTAAATGACCGTTAGAGAAATATTGACAAACTGAACAGTGCGCACAACCAGCAGTGTCCCGTTCGTAGTGTTAAACCGTGATCTGCTGAAACACTGTGAGCCTGCAGGGTCCTTTACACAGACGGCTGTGGGCGACGATTTCCTCTGGTCACATGTACAAGGAAAGAGGCTTGCGGCTAGTAAAACGCAAACCATGTATGTCACGGGTGTGATCCAAAACTTTTTTGAGCAAACAACTTCTCGGGCTTCCTCCACAGTAGCTGCGTTGAAATTCCATGAAGATTCGATGAGTGACGCTCTGGTCGTCTTCTGGAGAAGTCAGCTGTTTGTAACTCCCTTTACTGGTAGAAGGGCGCGTCCTGCCTAGCACGACATGTCTTGAATTTTCTTAAATCATTGATTTCCTGGTTGAAGGACACTGCAATTTGTAAGAGAATTCATGTGGAATGTTCCTATAAAAGGGCTACTCATAAATGTGTCACGATCCAGACATACTCAAATGACGTACGTAATGAAAATAGACTTGAACATGGTGACAAACCAATAAAGAAGTGTGTGATATCAGAAGGACGACAGAATTTCAGTTCGTAATTAGTAACAAGAAACTCGTAAAATTATTCGACCCGTTTGTCTGTAACATGCCGGCAGATCTCGCTGAGTTTCTTTTTGATGACATTAACCGTTGGAGGTATGGCCGATGGCGGAGAAAAAGCTGATAGAAATGGAGGTTTGCCGACGTAGCTCCCTTGGCTGCTTCTGGTCGGTATAACTCCCTTCTCTGAGGACACGGAAAGCGACCTGCTCTTATAGGGATCCGGTGCCTGGGGGAAACTTCCTTTACGGCTCAGGCAGATGACTCTACCGATCTACTTATTGGTATCTGAGAGAACGTTCTCACTGAGTTAGCTCGCTACCGGATTCCTAAACGTGCGGTCAAATTGCCGCCGATGTTTCTGAGTCAGTATCAACTTCTACCTTTTACATAAGAAAGTTACTTTTACGGTCCCGTTCGGAGACAAAAACTCATTTCGACGCAAAACAGGGCGAATAAGAATTTAAGCAGCTCATAAAACCCGGAACGGAGAACGAATGTCTGCGCCCACAGCTTAAACTTGCCTCATAACTTCGGGAAAGCAGCACGCGTCATAACCACTGAGAAATATTTACAGTGTCATTACTTTTTATGCTGGGTACCTTACGACAATTGATAACGAAGATATTGGAACAAAGTATTAATTCAGATTTCAGGTGTTTGGCGTCGTATTTAAGGTGAGACAGCACCTTTTGGCAGCAACAGAATTAACAGAAACTTGCAAATTAAGTATAATGGGAGGCCATGAAATTTATATTCCTTAAAAATTCAGCTAACTATACGATTATTCGACGGGAATGAAGCGTACTGAGCAACAATGCACTTCAGTTTTGAGAAGCTTATAACAGAACTGCTGTGTGGCGTAAATTAATCTTTGTTAACAATGAGAATGTTCTCAGATATAGGTGCCTTAAAATTTATTTTATTCAGTGACGTAATACATACCCGTAATTTGGGTAACTCTTAAAGCTAAGCAAAAGTTGCCGTGTCTAGATGTCATGTAAATTGAATTGTTTGTAGAAATTAGTCCAAGAAGGTCCTGCAGAAGCGCGTTACAGCAGTTGTGAATAATAATTACTGCTTCTCAGTATATTTATTCCTACATGAATTTTAAAGCATGCAATATATGACTTTTTCTTATATCAAACAATTCGACGGAATAAGTTACACGAATAAGAATAAATTTATATAGGCTATACTGTTTTTTTAGTCCACAAATTTTCTATTACTTGCCAGCAAACATGAAAAGGTTAGTTGGTAACACAATAAAAGAAGCTTGATTGATTTATTACTGTCGAACTAATTCTGCGTGTTACTTATTCTACATGTTCCAGAAAAACCAACTGACGGGTACGCTAATGATGACTTGGGGTTTCGGTAATACTCCACTTATGTACAGCTTAGATGCGGCATTGCGATCAGCGTATGATTTTTTTTTTTTTTTTGTGAATAGGTGTAGAAAAACTGGTGAATATGTAAATCATATCGAAATATTTACGTTTCAATGTTTATTACAATTATTGTGTAATCTGTGAAGGAAAATAACTTCCAGTTTCGCAACTTCAGTAGCCTTGAGATCTAATTCAGTAACGATTGTGGGTTGAATCTAACACGAGAATCTTATCAGTATGAGTTTCTGGAGAGAACAGTAAATCAAACAGTCTGATCTGACGAAGACTTTACGATGTTACTTCAACAAAAATTTAGCCCGATGGATGAAATAATAATCTTCTAATGATTGAAACTTCTTAGTCATTTCGACATGATATGGGGGGGGGGGGGGGGGGGGCCGGCTTCGGTGGAAGAGACCAAACAGCGAGGTCATCGGTCTCATCGGATTAAGTTCAGGATGGATGGTAAAAGAAGTCGGCCGTGCCCTTTCAAAGGAACCATCCCAGCATTTGGCTGAAGCGATTTAGGGAAATCACAGGAAACCTAAATCAGGATGGCCGGGATTGAACCGTCGACCTCCCGTATGCGAGTCCAGTGTGCTAAGCACTGTGCCACCTCGCTTGGTCGTGAAATGGATCTGGCGTCCGGGATTGAAGTTTGTGTAAATCGTTTTTGCCTGCAAAGGTAGTCAATCCGCAACTGAAATGTTCGCCAGTGGACAAACGGAAAATGTACAGACTTTTCTACAGTGTCATGAGGACATGTGTGCACAATGTTCTTAACGCTTAAAAAATGATACAAAGCCCTCGTAGCAATTCAGACGTCATTACTAATGACGACAGTCGTGAACACGTTAGGTCAATGAAGTTAGTACATAGCAAACAGTGTAAAAACACGTGTCATTCATCAGTAAACAGTCGTTAAGGCAGAAATGAGTACTGAAAAATCTGAAATATCTACTGAACGCAGTAGGTCTACTTGCAGTCATGTGCTTAAAAACACGGTGTTCAATAGATGGGGTGTACAGAAGACAGAGCTACCTTTAGGTACAGCAAACTTTACAAACAAACATGTGCACATAAGTACGAATTTCAGTACGCAAATTTCCAGATATAATGTATTGATATACTCTGACAGCCATGCACGTGGTCTTGCTGGAATCTTACTTGATGATTTTCACGTAAGTGCCACTTCCATTGTAAAACCAAGAACAATTTTAAAGAAATTTTGAACTCTACTTGGAGAACACCAGTAACTGTCGTTGGGATTCCTCATAGGCGCGACTTCTATTGTGAATGATGAAATCCTCAAGGCCAATAGAGTTTGAAAAGATTCGTAAAACATTCCAGAATTCACATCCGTATCTGTAGATTCCCTTGACAGAGAACACTTAACACAACATGGTCTACATCTAAATATTTAGGGTAAGACACTTCTATGTCTTTAAATCCAAGATATCATAAATTCCTTAGGCAGATGCAAGGAGAGTGACCCCATTACTCTCCCATATTCTACTTCCCAGTCAACCACATGCTCCACGGCACAGCACTCATTATTTTCAGAAGCAACAGGACAGCTTACACCACTGTAATCAGCAACAACAGTATCAACTACACCACCTGTAGCAGTAAAAACCACCACCGTGTCAAGCAAAAGAAGAGTGTCACCGCCAGGCTACTATAAAGGTTAACAGTGCGACAGTTCCCAAGTTCTTTTTTACCAGACTGTTCAGGGTATAACTAATAAGACTGCTGAATTAGAAGTACGTTTGCTTGATGAGCTACAGGATATTTCAGTTTTATGTGAGAGTGAACAAAGTTTAAAGGAAAACCAAGCTAGTACTGCTAAAATAACAGGATTTGAAATCGTTAGCAGCTTCTGCAGAGCAACTTTTATGGAGGAACACGTATATATGTTAAGCAAAGAATTAGATACAAAGAAATTAAGTTCAGTAACATAAATACCATTGAGAAAGTATTTGAATATTTTGTTTGCAAAGTTAAAGAACCCATATAATCATTGTGTGTATATTACGATCAACATCAGGCAACTTTATGGGGTTTTTGAATAGTGTAGAAGAAATTTTTAAGAAAATGTTATTGTGCTTGGTGATTTCAATGCAAACTTTAAAATAACCTGTCAGATTGTATCTAAACTGAATAATTTGTTATCTTCACATAATTTACCACCCACTGTCCATATTTTTTGGCTTGCAAACATTTGATCATAAAGTAGAAGTGACTGACACAGGATTCTCAGATCATGAAACAATAAAATCTAGTGTAAATAATGTAATCAGCACAAATTCTAGGAAAAGCGAGAAATACTTTCACAGAAGATTTATAAATGAGGACAACATTAGGATTTTTAATTCATCATTAATAAAAAAAATCAGACTGGGTTTTGGATAAATATGACAACGCAGATATGAAAATTGAGCCATTTTTAGCTTGTTACAAACGTAACTAAGAAACTGCATTCTCTTTTAATAAAATTAAAGGAAAACCAGAACTAACACTTGGATAACACAGAGGATAAGAAAATCTTCAGAGAAACTTAGAAAGTTAATCAAATCAGATAGGCAAAATCCAATTCTGAAAGAGTACCTAAACAATTACAGCAAAGTGTATAAGAAAGTAAATACAGCAGCATAAAATATAAGCAACGATTCAAACATCAACAGAAACAAAGGTAACAAAAAAATTAAATCAGTTTGGAATGTAATACATACAAACTTAGGTAGAAGAAAAGCATGATTTGTACCTCTATCTGTACGATTTGTTTATATTTCTGTATTTAATTAGCTCTATGATTTGTATATAGACACTAAAAGGATTTTTTGTATCAAAATATGACAAGAATGAGATTTTCACCCTGCAGCGGAGTGTGCGCTGATGTGAAACTTCCTGGCAGATGAAAACTGTGTATGGAACCGAGAATCGGACTTGGGACTTTTGACTTTCGCGGGAAAGTGCTCTACCATCAGATGGAAACAACCCCCAGGCTGTGGCTAAGCCATGTCTCCGCAGTATCATTTCTTTCAGGAGTGCTAGTTCTGCAAGGTTCGCAGGAGAGCTTCTGTAACGTTTGGAAGGTAGGAGACGAGGTACTGGCAGAAGTAAAGCTGTGAGGAGGGGGCGTGAGTCGTGATTGGGTAGCTCAGGTGGTAGAACACTTGCCCGCGAGAGGCAAAGGTCCCGAGTTCGAGTCTCGGTCCGGCACACAGTTTTAATTTGCCAGGAAGTTTCAACATATGACAAGTCCGACATCATCGTGACAAAATAAATGATCAATAAATTTCTGGTTCTGTTTTCGGTAGATCTACTTCATGTTGTATTATGAAGACATTTGGCTCCTATCAACCATTTTAGCTTGGATGCTTTAAACGTTCCGTGAGTTTTCAGACATTTCCAGTACACTGACGTACAACGAGTCAAGTGCTGCTCTTCTAGGCTGTGAAACTGAAAAGCCATTTGTTTTCGCAGAATAGCATCGACGTCCCTTGGAGGTTGCCAGCTTGAGTTCCACTTCGGTCTTGTATGTGAGCTTTAAATGGGCAGTGGGTCGTTATTGAATGTATCCTCTAAAGAGGCAGAATATGACATTTGTTTGTGTGCTGAATACAAAAAGTATTATTACGTATAAGGACAATTTGAGAGACAAAGGTAAATGCGATGGGTATCATTCGAAAAACCAATTAGCTGGCTGTTTGACGAATTCTTCCGCTTTCTTTTTTATGAAACCCGAAAATCTCGTCAGGAAGTGTACGTGCACGTGCCGACACAAGAAATTATGTGTGCGCCATGAAACATTTAGGGCTATTCCACACTGAGGCCGGATGAACCAGGGAGTAGAAACAAGAAAGAGGGTAGTTACGTGTTTGACCGATACAGGTATCCTATAAGAAGAATTTATAGTTGTACAGCGATGTAGCAAGATCTCGAAAAAGAAAATTTAAAGAGACTGCAGCGGCTAAGAATACCGGGAAGAGAGGAAAGATCAGGTTGGAGAGAGGGTTGTAATAGGGTAACGAGTGCGTACAGAGGCAATGATAATTCCTATGTCCTTAACTGTCTTCTGAAGCTGGAGATGTTATTTAGTTCTTTAATATAATGCGGGATGTTATTCCAGAGTCGGGTTCCTGATATTGGGAAGGACTTCGAGAAGGTGGCTGAACGATGGAGTGACTAGAAAGGACTTCGCTTATATGGGAACAGGTGTTTCTGCCACGTTGTTCAGACAAGAGCGTTAAGGTTGAGGAGAGATACGTCGGGAAGTGTTCATTCATAAGACGTTGGACAAGACAGAGGCTATGGAAATCACTGCACTTGTCTACACGCAGCCAGGATAGCTGTGCGTATTGTGAGTTAACTCGCATTTCGCTCTCATTTAAGTATGTGGCCGAAAGAGACAGCCTTCCACTAATTTTGAAACGAATCCTGTCGTCCAGGACCGTTTGTCACAAAGGTCGCAGATTCGCCACGAGATGGGGAAATTATCAGGCGTCTATTGTTCTACCTGAGGCCAGACTGATCAGGCCTAAACGCTATAGTGTATGATGAGTGAGACAGACGAGAACCTACGTCATAGGGATACCCCGTAGGAGCTGTTTGTACCCAGGGAGGCGTAGCAGTGTTAAATATGACGGATCTAAGATCGGTCATAAAGGGAAACATTTGTGAAAACTATTTAATTCTGAACTAATTCGGGGAATGAAGCCACAGTAATTTTAATTTACCATATTTCTTAAATTTCCATGAAGATCCCAATAAACCTTGAATATTGATCATATCTATAGTAGTTTAGGATTTAGTGTTGAAGTGAAATTAACAAGATTTGTAACAAAGACTTGAATGCTAAAATTTGAACGCTTTGGTCGATCTTAACGATCGACATTTCATATAAAAGTACATCCTTAAAATGACAAATTTGTAAATATCAATTTCGTAACTTTATTTTTTTAAAATTTTCAGTTAAGCATCAGATCATCATTTCCTCCACACAAAACAACTGAAGGATGACAGCATGACATCTTATTGAATCATTAACCAATAGAATATTTCTTGTAAAGTTTAGTGCATAATAGTTACTTTTGTTATTTATTTATTTATCAGAAATCACATTGGCTGGGGCTACTGACCGTGACACTCCAAGTTAAGAAGCAAATTGTATTGGTTTTATGCAAAAGAATTTAACGTTTATTATGTAATGGATATTATTGTTACTTTATTTAGAACGTGAAAGTGGTCAAGCTTTGATTATTTAAATTGGTTAAAATGTAAAATAATGTAGAATAAACTGTAGCCAATCAGATGGACGGCTTCAGGTAAGGTAACCAGTTGAGCGACGATGATCGGCACGAGGGGAGACGCGGCCGGAGACGTCCAGAGGGACAGTTCAGGTCTAGACATCAAAGTGTACAGTTCGGATTGAGACGCGAAAGAAGACGGTCGGTCTTAAGGTAGCTTGGAAGTGAAAAAACTTTGAGACTTTCGCGTTGTGTGGTGTCGCGTGACTCAGTCCCTGAGCGGTGAGGAGCCGTGCGCCTGGTGTGTACTCTTAACTTTTCGCGTAGATAACGAGGTGGAGTAATTGGACTTGTATTTCACGATGAGAGTGTGAATGATCGAACTGTGTCAAATGGATATGCGCTCGAGTGTAACAGTAACTCTAAATACGACCACTTTTGCTATTAGTTTGCTTTCTGAATAAACGTTATTCTTACCAAATCGCAACTGTGTGGCCTAGCTCCCGATATTATTATTACTGTTATTGTATGTTATATTAACTTTGTATGTTTCATACAATTTCGCAAACTTGTCATCAGCCAAACAATTTAAACAAAGGGTCACAAGTGTCTAATTTAGGGCGTGTAAAGCGTCACATGCTGTTCAACCCATGGACGAGTTTGAGCCAAGACATTTCGACGATGAGGGACCCCATGTGAACCCGAACATGTTTGGGATGTTAACTCGCAGTATGGTGGTGAAATGTCATCAAAAAGTCTAACATCACAGATATAACGAACATACGTATCCATAACCAGTTCCAGGCGCCGTGAGCTTTCCTGAGAAAAGCGTTGAAAGAGAACATTGCTGTAATCAATAATTGGAAGTAAAAATGTTTGTACGAGTTTCTTTTTCAGGTCCAGAGGGAAGCGTTTTTTATATTTCTGTAGAGCGTAGGGAGATTCTGATGACTTCTTGCACATTACAGTTACTTGCTCAGTCCAAATTCGATTTTCATCTGTTACTACGATGCGAAAGTGAGTTGGTTGATATTTGTCACTTTTATGGTTGAAGATGGCTGGGATTCCCGATATTACAGAGTCTAGAACGACCAACCAGTAGCACTTGGGTTTTGGTGGACTGAGTTTTAACCCTATATCCGGCATCCATGTTGATAATGCGCACAGGCCGGTACTGAGATTCTTCATAGCTATCTTCAGGTTTATAGGTTTACATAACTTTTTTTTTACATGAGAAGAAGAATACATATTCTCACTCTGCCTTTCTTGTGGCTTCACATAGCCTTTCGAACACTGTTTTGAGACATCTACTGTTCAGTCTATTTGCTTATTCTGCTGTCTGTGTAGAGCTCAGTGGTCTGCGGGACAACAAAACTCATGTCTCGGTTCCGAGAGTTGCGAAACCTGTACAGAAAATTGGAATATAGATCAACATAAACATCATTTCTGCCCTTTTTATTACACATGAAAGCCACAAATTGCATGTTGTAGCATCATACAGCGGGACCTTCAGAGGTGGTGGTCCAGATCGCTGTACACACTGGTACCTCTAATAACCAGTAGTACGTCCTCTTGCATTGATGCATGCCTGTATTGATCATGGCATACTATCCACAAGGCCCTGTTGGTCCAGTGGACTCCTCAACGGCGATTCGGCATAGATTCCTCAGAGTGGTTGGTGGGTCACGTCGTCCTTAAACAGCCCTTTTCAATCTAACCCAGGAATTTTCGATAGGGTTCATGTCTGGATAACATGCTGGCCACTCTAGTCAAGCGATGCCTTTATCCTGAAGGAAGTCATTCACAAGATGTGCACGGTGGGGGCGCGGATTGTCGTCCGTGAAGACGAATGCCTCGCCAATATGCTACCGATGTGGTTGCACTATCGGCCGGAGGATGACATTCACGTATCGTACAGCCGTTACGGCGCCTTCCATGACCACCGGCGGCGTACGTCGGCCCCACTTAATGCCATCGCAAAACAGCAGGGAAACTCCACCTTACTGGACTCATTCGACAGTGTGCCTATGGCGTTCAGCCTGACCGGGTTGCCTCCAAACACGTCTCCGACGATTGTCTGGTTAAAGGAATATGCGACACTCATCGGTGAAGAGAACGTGATGCCAATCCTGAGTGGTCCATTCGGCATGTTGTTGGACCCATCTGTACCACGCTGCATAATGTCGTGGTTGCAAAGATGGTGTAACGTTGATGCAATAATTTGTTCTGAAAGCGGTCCTGATATTCAAGACAATAAAAGCGGGTTAAAAGACGTGAGCTATCTGGGGAAGTTAACCTTGCATTACTGAGTAACTGTTTCGCCAGATATCCAGTCTAGCTTACCAAATTTCCAACCAGACTAACATTCATTATAATCTTTTAATAGTCATCTTACGACAACCGGTGATATATATACAAAAAGAGAATTTAAATAAAAAGAAATAAATCTGCTTACATTTGGACATTTATTTTAACATTGATCATTGTTTCATTAAAATTTCAGCATATTAAACTTGATTCATAACTAAACTGGTGCCTTATTTAGGATTGTGAAAATGTGAGTTTGTAATCTTACGGAACACATCAAATATAGAGTCAAGATTGGGAGACTGCATACAACACCGCATTCATAAAATTACACACGAAGAACGTTGAAACATATGCAACAGGAAATTAACCACAACCAACCGATTCAATTTTCACCCAAAGAAGTTACGTTCGTAGCGCAATCCTGTCCGTCATGAAATTACCACACATTGGCATACTAAATTTATACTAACTCTCTGTGAAATCTTCATGAAAAGTATAGCTGAAGGCTACTTTGATGATTACACTACATGCTTGACGTGGTCAACTTGGTTTACACAAAGAGTGTAACTCCACAATAATTTTGATATCGAAACACAAATTACAAAAGGAAAACCTCGAACTAGTTACTATCGTCTTACTATTAACCTGATGGGTCAAACAATTGTATAAGCACGTGGTACTGGTCTCACAAAGTACACCCCACGTGGGTTGAACATGAAGAAAAGTTGCTATATTGAAAAGTATTGTCAAGACGAGACATTATAATCTCACGCACATCCGTATTTAAGATTGATGATCTTAGTTAGAGTTACTGATCAACACGTGGTTCCACTTTACTCACAAGGTACTGAAAAAGCAACTACCGGAAGATATTCTGAATTTCACACTAGAATTACACTGCGTTGCAATTTAAGACAACATTAGATATTTTAGAGCTAAACCTGAAATAAAGGTGATTAGATTTTCAGTTAGGCTGAACTTAAGAAATCCATTGTCCTACAGACTTAGCAGACACGCGCTAAGCCGGAGATCTTACCACTTAAGCTCGCCGCAGACAGACTGCCTGGGCCCCTACCGAGGGTGCTTAACAGATACAAACGGAAGTGACCAGAGAGACAGCTTCCTATACCAACATGACAAGGGACGGACAGGACCATACTAAGAATAGAAACCTCTCTGCTTTTAGAAAGCATAGCTACCTGTTCCGACATTGGTCTTGCTGTTCTCTAGCAGACAGGCTTGTCTGCTACCATCAAGCATGCAACTAGAAATACATTTGCTCATTCATTCTCTCACACAGAAGGGAAGGGGGATGACAGTATCTTATCATATACAGTATATAAAAGAAAGCGGATGTAAGTTCCGTATGAGACTGTGTGACATGAATTTCATATAAACTGTGTTTTAAAGTGTAGTAGTGCGACAGATCGTTCTTGTTTATGTGTAAAAGTAACACGTTCCACTGCTCAGTCTCCTCCCAGATAGTCAGAAACACCACAGTAAATTTAGAAGACGAATTTATGCCGTAAATGACAACAGATTTAAGAAATTAACATGAAAGGAACCCAACAGAGACCTTTCAATGGACCGCGCCATGGATGTCGAGAGTGAAGTTGCGCGTCATGCAGCCTATTGCGCACAGTTTGCAGCTTAACACGACGTCCTGTGGCTGCACGAAAAGCATTATTCAGCACGGTGGCGTTGCTGTCAGGGTTGCTTCGAGCCATCTGTAGCGGTCATCCACTGCAGTAGTAGCCTTTGGGTGGCCTGAGTGAGGCACGTTATCGACAGTTCCTGTCTCTCTGTATCTCCTCCATGTCCGAACAACATCGCTTTGTTTCAATCCGAGACGCCTGGACACTCCCCTTGTTGAGAGCCCTTCCTGTCACAAAGTAACATTGCTGACGCGATAAAACCACGGTATTGACCGTCTAGGTATGGTTGAACTGCAGACAACACGAGGCGTGTACCCCGTTCCTGGTTGAAGAACTGGAACATATCGGCTGTCGGACCCCCTCCGTCTAATAGGCGCTGCTCATGCATGGTTGTTTACATCTTTGGGCGGGTTTAGTGACATCTCTGAACAGTTAAACGGGCTGTGTCTGTGATACAATATCCAGAATCAACGTATATCTTCAGGAGTTCTGGGAACCGGGATGATGCAAAACTTTTTTTATGTGGGTAGTGTAGTAGTGTAGTACGCTTCCAGCGTATCAACAGACAATGTTGAACGCAGGGAAATAGAATAAATAAAAATCCAAATCTGTCGTAACCAAAATAACGCTGTAAACAAAGCCTCTGAATCACACCAAGTTCCATGCGGAACCTCTGTATTGGGAGGGGCTGCTGGTATAATGTCGAGGAGGCAGTGTGCGCCTTCGCCGCCCCGCATACTGGAGCTGTCTGATGAGCAACGGCGTGCGCGATGCGTGTAACGTCGCGGCTGGAGGTGTGCTGCAGCCAGGACGGTGTAACGTGACGGCTGGTAACCCTGTTGGGGCGGCGGGCGGCTGCTGCCGCACTGATTGGCCGCTGAGAAAGTTGTAATTGAATTACCGTGCAGGCGCTGGTAGCGGGTGGCTGGGTTGGGCACGTGGCGCACGGCGCAGGCCAGCCAGCGCCTCGGCATCGACCTGCCGCTGGGCCGGCAGCGCCGCGACGCGACGCGAGGCGAGATGGATGGCCGGCGACCGCGGCCGCCGACACCTGTTGACCGCGCGGCGACAGCGCGCCGTAAATCTTGCCGTGAGTGATTCTCGAGCCGACGCCTTCGACTTGACGCGGAGCCGTGTGAAATTAAGTAGGAGAGGTGGCTGTATCACAGTTTACGACGCTTAATTTGTGGCGCCTCATACGGAAGTTTAACTTGGACGAAGGACACTTCAGACAAGAAGAGGAGCTTTAAAACTGCAACAGTACAACAAATTTCTTTCTAAAGGCCAGTGTCCTGTTAAAATGAGCGGTATTAAATGACGCACTTCAGGATGAGCTACCACTTCAGATCGGCATAGTGGACAGCAGTTGCGATGATGATGAACAAACATACTTAAGGGGATAGATCAGGGTGACGCTCGATTTTCGAACCGATATTCATGATTTTCCTTTTCAATAAATAAGAAACCGCAAATTACAAAACCTTTATTGTACACCCGATAGACTGTATTACGTATTTTTGTAAATCAAAAGGCCGGCCGAGGTGGCCGAGCGGTTCTAGGCGCTTCAGTCTGGAACCGCGCGACCACTACGGTCGCAGGTTCGAATCCGGCCTTGGGCATGGATGTGTGTGAGATGTCCTTAGGTTAGGTTTAAGTAGTTCTCAGTTATAGGGGACTGATAACCTCAGAAGTTAAGTCCCATAGTGCTCAGAGCCATTTGAGCCATTTTTTTTTTTTTTTTTTTTTTGTACAACCGATAGATTCTATTGCGTATTATTGTAAATCAAAAACTTGCACCCAGAGGACACTACACGACATCGACGAAAGGCTTCCGCTGAGTCGGTGGACTGTTGGTGGAGCTCTGAATGCCACAATTTTCGACCTACAACAAAATTTCAAACACTGCTTTGAAACCGACGATATTGTATAACGTAGTAATTATGGGTATTTAAAAAATGTTTTTAACAAAATGGCGGCACTCTGAAATAAAAGTCAATACTTCCAAGAAAAAAGTTGTTATAAAATCGTGCACCAAAAGTCGAAATTAAAATGTACTACAGTAGAAAAAACCCCGACTCGCAAGTTACAAAAATAAAAAAGTCGTTATAAAATCGGGCACCAATAGTCGAAATTAAAATGTATCGTAAAAACCCTACGTACTACAGTATAAAAAAACCCGACTCGCAAATTACAAAAAGGTGTAATGTAATTGCAATTATATCCCTCGAGTTATAGCTCGCACCAACTTGAAAATGGTTGTTTTGAAAAAAACGAAAGTTTAAACTTTCAACTTGTGTTGTTTTTTAACCGGTTGGAGTGGCCGAGCGGTTGTAGGCGCTGCAGTCTGGATCCGCGCTACCGCTACGGTCGCAGGTTCGAAATCGGCCTCGGGCATGGATGTGTGTGATGTCCTTAGGTTAGTTACATTTAAGTAGTTCTAAATTCTAGGAGACTGATGACCTCAGAAGTTAAGTCCCATAGTGCTCAGAGCCATTTCAACCAGTTTGTTGTCCTTTAACACTGAAACTAAACTAATCTTTAACCGGCAATGCCAGCACCTAAACTTGGTCTCTTTTTCACCGATGCCGAAACAGCCTCATTTTTTCGAAATTGTAAAGATTAACTGGAAATTTGAAATTTGTGGTAAGTTCCTATGGGACCGAACTACTAAGGTCATCGGTCCCTAGCCTTACGCACTACTTAATCCAACTTAAAATAACTTACGCTGAGGACAGCACACACACCCATCCCCGAGGGAGGACTCGAACCTCCGACGGGGCTAACCGAGCGAACCGTGGCAAGGCGCCTAAGACAGCTCGGCTACCACACGCGGCGATTAACTGGCTTCCACTTGTCAATCGAAACGGTTTTTGCACGACTGGGATTACTTTTCGAAACTTTTCTATCGGTATAAATAAGTTTGTTTGTTGTTTTTAAGCATTCAAGTTTTACTTCTTAACATAAACAAGCGAAATGAGAAGTTAAGCTGATGCGAGACAAGTGTATGCTCTCAGACCGTTTACCATAAAGCAATCATGTTACGAAGAAAAATGTTGTTCACAATAGTATTTTAGTTGATAGTAATGCTCTCTGTGATACCATCCGAAACTAACAGGACCTCTACTCCGTCGGTTAGTGTTACAGTACTACCCCATCGGTTGCATTCGAGCGTTCGGATGCACCAGACACCCATGCACTTATTCACCGTTTTAACATATTTTAACATTCCTGGCACACTTTATGTGGTGTGCGTACTGTAAGACCTTCAGTACACACATCAGATTATTTGACTTGTCGCTCTAACGAAGTAGGCGAGTGTCAGCAATATGTTCGTGGTTTTATCGTGGCGTGTTTATCTTCTGCCGTTAGGTCAGACGATAGAAATGCCACCTGCACGCTTAGAGTAGCTGATTGATGGTGACCAACTTTAAACAGAACTTGATTAATTTTCACACACATTTATTAAAATAATAACAAGCATAAAAATTACTTAACTTGGTTCTGGATGCTATTTACAATTGACAGTCTGAAGTTCCTTTGGTATTGGTACGTTAATCTTATTCTCACATATATCTCTGATACTTGACAAAAGTGTCTATACATTTATCTTCATGGTTATGTACAGGAATATGGTAATCTTATTAGGTGCAGACTGAAACTTGACTATAGACTGGTACAGACAAATGTAGAACGCGTACAGACTGGTGCAGACAAATGCAGACTGGTGCAGACAAATGCAGCCTGACTAATGGGTGGTCTGTACAGTCGTTATAATACCTCGCGCGTTAATGTATCACTGCGCGAGTGTGATCCGCGAGGAGAAAAGGTTCTACGTTAGCAGCAATCTCATTGGCTGCGTTACATATTAATACGCGGATCGGCGGAAGCAGAGTTTGGTCCATCTCTATGGCTGCGCCTGCGCTGTTGTGCTTAGCGGGGCGCGCTCTAGTGGGGAAGTTGTGTACGCGCTGACGACGCGGAACTATATACACAACACTTTATATGAATGAATCTTTAAAGCAGACTAATGAAAATTTGAAGCCAATAAAAAAAGTAAAATTTCTACTCTGGTCTATCGCATGATTACAGTCCAGGCGAACCATGTTGCCCTTTGTAAAACTAAACAGAAATATTGAAGATTCGATGGAAAGACCAGATAAATAACGAGGAGGCAATGAACCAAACTGGGGAGAAAAGGAGTTTACGTAATGACTTGCCTAAAGGAATGAACAGTTTGACACAAGACATCCCATGCATCAAGGATGGTGGAGATGGAGGCAAGTGTGGGAAGTAAAATTTGCAGTGGGAGACCGACGCTTGACCATAGTAAGCGGCTTCAAATGAGCGAAGATACCTGCACATGATACAATATCTGATACAATAGTCTGAATTAGGTGCTTAACTCTGAAATGTAACAAGCCTTCAAATTGCTGGACCGTATTGTTATGTGTTTTTGACGCAGAATGTCAGCAATGTTCAAATAATAATCGGTAAAAAGGAATTAAAAGTTTTGATTAGACTAGGAAATACTTTAGCATGAAGGCGCATTCCTTTTTTTGTGCGCAGTCCCAGTGCACTATCCTCTGCAAAATTTTAAAAGCTCAGGAATTTCAGAATCCATTCTGTTTTTCGAAGTTATTGGGAAGTGGGTTTCAGTGTAATCAGTATTCACTAATGGCAGCGACATTTTCGTGTGATTATACACAATCCGAAACTGCTTAACCGGAATGGGAATACGCCTCTGCTACAACTAACAAGCTCTATGGCGAAATTTGTTCAGCTGTGCTGACAACCGTTTGAAAGTTGTTTGCATTCTTTAGTTTAAACATATTTGTTTCATGAGAAATTTGACCCAATTCACCTCCGTTACTGGCACCGAATAAAACCAATTAAATATATACCAACTGATTAACAACACTTTCTGATGAAGGTTTTTCTTGTTTAGTTAGAAGTTGCTATCTTTCTTGGCAGTGATCTGTACAGGTTCTCCATTTCGATTCGTAAACGACTTCTTTGTTCCAGAAATCCATAAGCGCGTGAACACAAGCAGGTGTAACAGGACCAGTGATTTTCTTGAGATATTTGATCGATACATCAGACAATGTCAGAAGCACTCTCAAGCTGTTCGCTGAGAATGCTATTACTAGAAAATACAGGCGCTGGAAATACATAACGTCTTGCTGCACGGAAGGTCAGCTTTAAAAATTGATAAATGCAACCTAATGCGCATAAACACGACCCAAGACCCAGATAACATCTCATTAAAACATTAGCGGAAAACTGGTGGAGTCAGTCACGTCGTATAAATAGCGAAGTGCAAGAACACGTAGCAACACAGAGCTCTGGGAAAGAACAATCCGCCTATTACACTGGCCGCTCCTGTGTTTATGCGTCAGCGTGGTACATCAATGAATTTTACAGAGGCATGGCTAGAATTATATGATATCGGCGGAGCTCACTCGAACGTGAAACAGAGAACTGTTATTCAAGACGGACATGGTGAAAATAAAGGAAAAGCAAATGAAACTGAATTTACGTCGAGTGCTTCCGTATGCTACCTCAACAAAAGTAAAGTATTGCTAATACAGGAACAGAAAGTCCCTTTATTCTATGACTAAAAATTGCAGAATAATCACTAAAAGCATTTGTCAAGAAAGTTATATGATTCTATGTAGAAACTAAATTTTTATTTAATTCACCAGCAATGCTCAGAAAACGGTTGTTAAATACTGTACATATATCTGATTCATCAGGAACAGTTTTTTTTTTTGCGAACAGACTTTATGTCGTCGACCTTGTGCTGCTGACCAGACGCTTCCTTCACGACTGACCATAAGGTTTAATTTTATCCTGTGAATTAACTATTGTATTTGCATACCACATACTCTTTGCGTTCCTAGTAACATTTTTAAACACCTTCCAATATTGTTTGTAATGGGCTACTGCATAGTTCATAGCGCAGTTACACTTACTAGCAATTCATTAGCAAATATTACAGGCACGTTGCCGACGATGGGACTTACCTCGCAGTTTGAACGTTCAAACAAAACATTATGAATACATCTAACACATTAATCATGATATACAAAGGCCACTGATTTGAGAGATGAAACGGCCAGATTCTCTGCATATACAGGCGAAAAGAGTAGTAACATTTTAAACTTTCGGGATTAGCGGCTTAAGCTTCTGAGAAGGGCAGCGCGTGCGTTAGCTAACGGCTCCGTTACGATCTCGGTTCCCGGTGTATCAACACCTCTAACAGCGTTGGCATCTCCATCAGATAAACCATTCCGTGTTTTCAGGTAGTATCCGCAGCGCTTCTGCATGTATGTGTGCGTCTTTTCTCCGTAGATCAACACAACGCTTAGGCTAGCAGTGATGAACAAGCGAAAGGGCGCAGGGCTCTGATGAACAACGGAGGACCACTCTGTACAACTCTAAAATAATTAACATCCAGACCATCTGACGGGATACAATTAGGAACTGTTGGTTTGCACACTTTTTGCGACAACCTGAGTTCCGTTTTCGGCACTGATTTCAGGAAACGCAAAAGGGTTCCCCAAAACATATAAAGTAATTGAAAATTATGTTGCAATATCTGCCTATAAGTGATGAAACCACTATCCTTTTCAATTAGATAATATGCTAATACGATGCTGTTGGGTCACAAACAGTTAGGTCAAGTCCTCCTCGGCGGTCAATTGAGGAACGAAAGAAACGCAGCGAAAAATTACTTCCAAATTGAGATATTCCATGCACAACCACGACAAAGGAAATGAACTGCTTAATACAAAGACAAGAGGACTGTCAGTAATACTGTAAATGGTTCTAAATTTGCGAAACATTAGAGTTGTACGTTTGGGAAGTGGCAGAGGTTGAAATTCTGACGGGCCGACGCGGCATGCTTGTACAGTATTCTGTGTATCCCTCAGGCTCGGCAATTTCCCGTTCCACTCCTAGCGCCTGTAGTTCGCAATCAAGCTTTGCTTTGGAACGATGATAAACAAGTCTCCTCATCAAAAGCTCTCATTTGCCGGCTTCGGCAGACAGCTTAGCTGTTGCCGACATGCGTAGCTCCTACGCTGCATATAGGAAGTTGTCAGATAAACAGCTCCCACATGTCGTCTTGACTCACTGTCTCAAGAAATGAAATAACCAGAATTGCCTTGAGGAAATTCTGTCGCAAACAGAACGCTTTACGGCGCTAGACACGACTGGATAGATCTGTATGGAACTGTTGTAGTTACAAAGTTATCGAAACGGTAGTTTTGCCACTTTGCTTTATCACTTTCGTATTAACAATTTTAGATCTATGCCACTGATTTTAGGGAAATTATTTGTGGTTGACGAAGTCATAAGTGAAAAGTAGGGAAAACGAAATAAAGTACTTAACCACAAATGAAAGCTTAACTCTGATATGATAAACATGATGGATGCTACCGCAGCTCCCTGTCGTATGGGAAAGAATTGGACGCGTTATTTCCCACGCGGCAGGTGGGGTTGTCAGCTGGTATACATTACAATTCATCTAGTTACAGCTGCTATCGGTAAACAAAGAAACAAGGAAACGCGGAAGGGCCGGTAAAATAAGTCTCACGAGGGGAACACGGCAAGTCCCGTTAGCCCTATATCCCATGAAGTTTGATCAGTGGAAGAAGAGCCAAAACAAGTGAACATGGCCGGCCGAAGTGGCCGTGCGGTTAAAGGCGCTGCAGTCTGGAACCGCAAGACCGCTACGGTCGCAGGTTCGAATCCTGCCTCGGGCATGGATGTTTGTGATGTCCTTAGGTTAGTTAGGCTTAACTAGTTCTAAGTTCTAGGGGACTAATGACCTCAGCAGTTGAGTCCCATAGTGCTCAGAGCCAAGTGAACATGCGTCTCGCCTTACCAGTAGATAGTAGACCGTTTCTGAAAAAACGACAGTCATAGCTTTCGACCTACTTTTAATGTCTTTTAGCGCGCTGTGGCTAACGTAGTGGTCTTTCACTTTTGGGTCCTGTATTCGAAAATTGATTATTGTCTTCATTTATTTTACTTTATTTCATTTATATTCCAATGTCCGCAGAAGCTAACTAAACAAATGTTTCTTATCAAGTTAGGGTTCAAATGGCTCTGAGCACTATGGGACATCTGAGGTCATCAGTCCCCTAGAGCTTAGAAATACTTAAACCTAACTAACCTAAGGACATCACACACATCCATGCCCGAGGCAGGATTCGAACCTGCGACCGTAGCAGTCGCGCGGTTCCGGACTGCGCGCCTAGAACCGCTAGACCACCGCGGCCGGCTCCAAGTTAGGGGATGCAAGGGCGTTATATTACCTATAAGATTACAACTGGATTTCACAATATGTGTCATACATTTATTGTACAGTACATATATGTGTGTACGGTATTTTCAGGGGTTACTATTTTTTAAAATTCTTATATTTTATTCTTGTACCAGTTCTTAATTCTTATATTTTATTCTTATGTTCATTCTTCAGGAACATTTGGTGCATTCCCTTGGATGATGCCGATCGTAGAAACATGGGAAACATAGAAATTGTGAACACTACGGGCTTCGCTCGGAAGCAGGTTTGCCAAACCGACATATCTCCGTATCAATTTCACTCGTGCAAGAAACGTCGTTAACATTGCTAAAGGTTTCACGCATTGACAATAATTTCTCGGCAAACCAGCATAACGGATCACTTTTCTGAGCAATGGCGCTTTCAGCTCAGTATGAACTAAGATACACTACAGGTATTTCGCTGAAAACAATTTCAAATAAATTTTCCTTAGATTCATTGTTTTTTTTTAAATTCATTCACCAGAAATACAATTAGTAGACAAATAAGGACAACGTTATTTCAATACACATTACACAAAATTCATGTAGTAATCTTTTGTGGACATGGGTAGATAAATGAGAAGAAAAACAAAAATAATAATCGGGTTGCACTCAGGGGGGGGGGGGGGGGGGGGCAAAAGTGCGAAGTGGCGACTCCAGCCATTGTGTCACCTCTTCGGATGACACAGGTACTCGCTAAATAGGCACAAAGAATACCTCGAAAACTTTGACGTCATTTTCTCAGGGACGGAATATCTACGGATAAGCCGATACACATATTTACTTATTCTGATCACTTTTCCACCGAACGAAGTTTCTCGGAAGTCGAGTTATGGTAATTGTCGTTTTCTACTAGTGAGACTTGGCGCAGACATTTTGTGAGAGACATCACTGGTTGACGATGTACATGTACTACTGAAATATAAAGATCAAGCTACGGTTAGTTCCAAAGGGAAGATGGTAGCCCAGTTTTGAACTATGGGAAATGTGGAATCCCTACGCACATTATCCCATAATTATGTTCTTGCATAACACAACAACTCAGCTTAAGGAATTTTGTTATGAAAGGGACGCGGGCTGAAAGTATTTTATTCGTAGAAAATAAGAAGTCTCGTTAGTGTGTTTGACTGAGGAATGTTGTGTTTGATGATACCTGCAGTTGTGATTTGTGAGGAGAGACCATAGAACTTAGTGAATAGTTGACCTTTTGGCTGTGGGTAACAATAGTACTTCTCTGTCGAAATGATTAATAATAATGATTAGTAATGTCGTCTGTTTATCTCAGATAAAAATTTTACACATTATCACGGCGCTCATACTTTTCAGAGTTTTGAACTTGTTGTAGAACATCATAAGCAGTAGCTTTCGTTTCCATTGTTCCGAAAGCGTATAGAGCTAAAAAGACAAAGGCATTTGGTATTAATTGATTACATGAAAGTCCTTGATTAAGTGAAGAGGAGAATCCTATGGGAAATATGGCACAGGAAAAGTATACCACACCACTTAATAAAAGCAAGCCAACAGGAGCACAAACGCTCCAAAATTGCATTTCTTAGAAATGATAATTTTAAAACAGGGACAACTCTAGACTTACGAGAAGGATGCAGTTTGCCTCCGAGACATTTTAATGATTACACTAATGGCGTGCTAAGGCAATGGATAAAGGAAATATAATTTTACACCACAACTTTAATCAACAAAATGATTTAATGATAACACTCTTTGTTGAAGTATACTTCCTGTTGTTAATAGTAAGAACACCCTTAAAAGGTGTTTATAAATTAAGCCACCGAGAGCATTAACTATTTAAACTCAACGAACAACAGTTATAGCTTTAAAAGTCAAGAAAATATCGGAAACAAAATTGTAGTAAACGATCAGAAAATGGAGTAAATTAGTTCAAGTTCAAATGCGAGAGGCACGCAGAGGAAGCAGACTATTCAGTTGTACCAGTGAGGCCACATACAGAACACGGAATACAAAGATGAGAAAAGAACATTTAATAAGTCACACAAAACAATGTCAGTACAAGCTACACTACATGGCAGCCAGACAACTGCAGCTGGAAATGAATGCAGAGTACAAGTAGCGGATGTTTTGAGAAGGTAACTACAGGATATCAGACAGAGTATAGAACACACCAGTGAGGCAACAAGTTGTAATAAGAAACAGATTCATGATTTTAGGAATAATAATGGTCAGGTCACAATAATAAATGCAAATAGAATACCCGAAACAATTAATTATCGATCAGTAAGGAAAACAGGCATATTAGACGGAATAATCTACGAGGGAAAACATCATTTGGAAGAGCATAAAAGGCGTTCACAAGAGAGAAATGTAACAAGGGGATATTATCGTGCAAAAGTCGAACATATGAGGAAAGGAGGAGGAGAAGAAGAAGAGGAAGAAGACTCTGGAGAAAAGCTTCACAAGATTTTGTGAGATATAGATGGTTAACATACCTTCAGTCATGCGGAAAATTTCACTCCAGGCTAAAAATTCTTTCAGTATTACGGAAATTAGACGGGTAGCTGTAATAATTAGAGCGGTTAACAGAAATTTAGAAATACAGACTAGTTTATTCCTCTGTAAGCAGAAAAGTGTGACGCATTCATAGCACATGTATAACAGATGCTCCATTTTGATTTAGTATTCGAAGAAGCCACAATTTACGATGCAATGGGCACACAGCATAGAAGATAACTCTTAGAGATATTATGTAATAAATGTATATTGCTGCTGTAATAGTTTAATGACGTATGTATTGTGATGGCTCCATTTCGACTAAATTGCTATCATCAGACCAAGTCCATATGTCATCAATGGTTGCTGTGACTGTGTATTGTACTTAGAAAATGTGGAGGTTTAGGACTCTTACGTTATAAGCTGTCTAGTGGTTTTCTCCAGTTGTTAATGGTCCTTTCTTGTAATTTTTATAATCTGAAGTTTTATCGTAAGATTTGACAGACTGACAGTTGTTACAGTCGGCCAACTCTCACAATTGTCAGTCTATTAAATCTTACGATAAAACCTCAAATTATAAAATTACATGAAAGTTCCATTACCACCAAGAGTGAACCAATAAACATCTTGTAACATAGGCGTCCTAAACGTACACCAAGTTGTAATACAATAATACAATACACAGTGACAGCGACCACTGATGATATATGGACATGGTCTGAAGATGGCAATCTAACCGAAATGGATTCATCACAACAAATAAATCACTGAAGTACTATAGCAGCAGTCTGGGTTTATTAAGTGATACCACAATTGATATCCTCCTTCCGGTATACAGAAATCCTACATAGTTAACCAGAAGAAAATGGTTATTGTGCTAAAAGATGCCGAAGAATGAATATCTCAGCGATGTGTGATGATGAGTTATGATTAGTGATACTATTGTGCATAAATAATTCCACTATTATGTAACTAAGGAAAAGATAGGAAAAATACGACACGGAATAGTACTGCTGCATACAAGCTAGTGAAAAGATCATCCTAAGGGTGTAAGTGAAAGAAGAGCTTTTAAACTACACCAAAACCGTCGTTATTATTTACAGAATTCCGTACGTGTCACAATTTAATGTGCCCAGAAAGTACTTAGAAATTGGATATTAATGACAACGACTAAAACAGGAATAATTTTACTTACTGATATCAAACGAGAGAGATGAGCATGTGGTGACGAATAACTACGTGATAAAACAAAAGTATTTATATGTGACATATCGAGAAGTAATCATATCTTACATTCAAGTCATAAAAAGTGCCATAAAACGTTGTAACACATAAAAGATCCACTGCCTTCAAAAATGAGTGAGATATGAAAAACACAGTCTGCGAAGTCTGCATTATTCGTTCGCCCTTTGTTCATTGTTGTCAACCACAAGAAACAACCTGTTTTGATAGATACAGGCGAAAAGTGCCAGAGAGATACGTATTTCACAAATAAGCGAGTAGCAAGATAATAAAAGCTCTACTGGAACTATTACGGACTTTCTGTCTGTAAAGAAAGTTCGCTCGACCCCTTGGAACAAAGGTTTCATTGCCTTACCTATGACACTTAATGTCACGGACTGGTAGTAGAAGTTCCACAATAAGCCTTTAACTTCTATGGCGTGGCCGTAACGCAGTGTTTACAGGAGTCCAGGACGCGGAAGAACAATTACATCCGACGGGGAGCCAAGGCTTTTGTGCCACAGTTCCATTAATTGCGGCCTCGCTGGTACGAAGCTCTAGATATGTTAAAAGTTACTAAATTTTGAAATTAATGCGCTCCTATTTGGAGGCCGGTAGCCTTGGCCTGTATGACAGATGTGGTTAGCAAATTATTATCATCGTCATCACGCCGCAAATAAAGCTTATGTTCCGTGAAGACCTGTGAGTTTACTATAGTATAACTACACATTTTTCCAGAACATTGTTAAAAATGGCAATATAATTAGTTTAGCACCTAGTTTGTTTTCAGAAAATACTTTCTTCACCAGGCTATGTGGAAGTAAATCACATGAGGTCCAATTTGATATCGACTGTACAGCAGATACAGCATACTGAACGATAGCTTCTGTGGTCAGCCTGTGTGACTGTTCTACTTTTCATATTAAAGATGGTTTTATACAGTCGTTACAACAAGCCGCGAAGCAACGAGATAATTGAATAAAAATATGTTCTCAGTTTGCTACTGCAGAATCCGTAAACACAACTTTCAGGCAGTGAGAGAGAAGAAATACCTAATGAATTAACTCCGGCTTGTAAACTAATCCAAAAAACAATGACGATCCATTGCCAGTTTTATGTTTCTTCATTACCTTCTTAGAGAATTCGCTTTGTAACGAAAGAAGGACGAAATATCGCGGTTTATATCGTATGTTCTTTTATGTTAAGGGATTCAACCATACAAAATCGTTATTCTTGTGATTCGATGAACATCTTTCCTTTCTTGCGAAAAAAATTGACTGTCGTGTATCAACAGAACAAAAAAGGTCTTTATTTCCTCTATCATACTTATGGAATTTTTAAATGCAATTATTTCACCATTTACCGCATTCTAGGAATACTTAAAGAACGTTTTAGGTTACTGAGTCGTATGTGAAGATACATAGGTATACGACTGTTTTATATACACGGAAACTAACTTATGGAATGATCAGATTAGTTTCTGGAGAAATTTAGACACTCATGGAACAATGCTAGTCCAACGACTTAGAAGATTCGCTGCAGGAAGGTAGACCTTTATTCTAAATTTAGGAAAAACGCCTAACAATGTTGACTGGTACACTTTCTTTAGATTTATGAAGTTTTCATCGATTAAAAAAATAACAAGGCGCGGCAGATTATTTACAACATGTATAGAAATCATATTCGAGTTTTAAGCGTTGAAAGACCTAAAGGAAAGCGGTAGTTGGGAAGGGTTTGAAAACGGGTTGTGGACTCTCCACCACGTTTTTCAGTCTGTAGAGTGAGCAAGCTGTGACGGAGATTAAGGAGAAGTTTGAAATGTAATTAAATTTTACGACGAAGAAATCGAATCTTTTACGTTTTTCTATGACACCGCAGTTCTACCAAAGACCACGGAGGACGTGTAAGAACGGTTAAACGGAATCGACAAAGTTTTGAAAACAGTGTATAAGATGAATATAAATAAAAGTAAAAAAAGTGTAACGGCGGGCTGCCGAATTAAGTAAGATAATGCTAAATAACTTAGATTAGGAAATAAGATTCTGAAAACAAAAGAAGATTTTTGCTATTTTGACAGCGAAGTAAAATAACTGACGATGGCAGAAGTAAAAATAACAAATGAAGAATGGGAATAGCAAGAAAAAATTGTGAACACTGAAGGTAAATTTGAGTGTCAGGGTCTAGGTTGTTTTGAAAATCAGCCATATGCAAACACAATTATTTTATTTTTATATTTACCCAGACATGTTTCGACACCAATATGCCATCTTCTGTGGGTCAAATTTTTATTTCTGTCAAGTACAATGTCACGTTTATAATGATGAAACTGCCGTAGGCCTATTTGCTTTGTTTTGTTTAGACACTCACCTTAAAATGACATCGCTAACTGAACTGTATTATTATACTGCGGTTTTAGTGCTCGTTTTCTTCGTTTTTTTTGACAACATGTCATCTATAAACTAGCCGTGAAGAATGTTATTGCGTATTTGTGAAAAATGAGGTTGTGTATGTTTGTGTAGTTACATTTTTCGTCCTGTTTCGTGTCTCTGTTTGGTGTCTCGATCATCTGCTATTTAGTGCATTGTTTTCACTCAGGTTTTCACAAATTACCGCTCACTACTTCACCTCACATGCACTTTCACAAAATGTGGGGAAATGTGATCTGAGCAGCCGCTTCTGACAACATACTCAGTGAGAGGTGTTGCGTTGTCGCTGCTCGCTTGCTCATCGTTGGTCCTCTGTTTGTTGTGGCGCTGATTTAGAATGTTTCGTAAGAACTAGTGTGGTGTGGCTGGTGGAAGAGGACAATGGAAAAACCTTGTGTGGAGTGACGAATCACGGTGCACAATGTGGCGATCCGATGGCAGGGTGTGGGTATGGCGAATGCCCCGGTGAACTTCATCTGCCAGTGCTTGTAATGCTTACAGTAAAATTCAGAGGCGGTGTTGTTATGATGTGGTCGTATCTTTCATGGAGGGTGCTTGCATCTCTTCTTGTTTTACGTAGCACTATCACATCATAGCTCTATATTGATGTTTTAAGAACCTTCTTGTTTCCCATTGTTGAAGAGCAATTCGAGGTTGGGGATTGCATCTTTCAACACGATCGAGCACCTGTTCATAATGCACGGCCTGTGGCGGTCAGGTTACACGACAATAACGTCCCAGTAATGGACTGGCCTGCACAGAGTCCTGACCTGAATCCTATAGAACACCTTTGGGATCTTTTGGAGTGCCGACTCCGTGCCAGGCCTCACCGGTCGACATCGATACCTCTGCTCAGTGCAGCAGTACGTGAAGAATGGGCTGCCATTCCCTAAGAAACCTTCCAGTACCTGATTGAACGTATGCCTGCGTGACTGGAAGATGTCATCAAGGCTAAGCGTGGGCTAAAACCAAAACCATATAGAATTCCAGCGTTACCGATGCAGGTCGCCACGAACTTGTGGGTCATTTTCAACCAGGTGTCCGGATACTTCTGATCACATAGTGTATCAAGCGGGGTAGTGTTTGCAGCGTAGTCCCACATCCACAGTCGCTGTGTATACAGTCATAGAGGGTGTAGTACGGCAAAAAGAATACGCCTGCAGACTCTTTGCTGTGGAGGGAATAGGAAGACTGGAAGAAGGAGAGTAGCAAACTGATGTGGGCCGATGGCTTAATGTGAATAGTTCTGTTGTTTCTCGGATGAGACGACAATTTATAGAGGTGGAAACTGTATCCCGGAGACTAGGACAGGGCCGACCATGTGTGAGATCAGAAAGAGTGGACCGTTATCTGGCTGTAACGGCACGACGGTACCGCCTTACCACCGCCTTACCACTGCACGGCAACTGGAATCTGAGAGTCCCCTGAAGATGTTGTATCGAGGCAAACGGTATCCAGAAAGCTTCAACAATATGGCCTTTATTATTGGAGACCTGACCTCTGTTTACCTCTGGCGTGTCTTCACAGAAGAACGTCTAGAGTAGAACCGTCAACAAGCCACCTGGACTGTCGAACGGTGGGTCAATGTTCTTTTCACAGACGAGTCCCGATTTGGTCTACAGAGTGATTCGTATATGGAGGGCACGTGGAACACGATTTCGGGACCCAAACATTGTGGTAAGTCACCGATAACGAGGAGGATCCTTAATAGTGTGGGCAGGAATTACATTGACTACTCTAACACCTCTTCACGAAATTGTACGGCTGAATCAGCAAGATTTAACTACTGTCAGGTACCGTGAGGAGATTTCGGGATCTTATGCGCGATTGTTGTATGATGCTATGCGCCCAGACTTCGTATTGCTGGAGGATAATGCTCGACCACATAGCTCACAGATGGTTGATGTGTTTTTGGAAACGGAAGATATTGCACGCATGGCGTAGCCTGCTCGCTCTCGCGATTTGAATCCCATAGACCGTGTCTGGGATGCACTAGGGAGGCGGACTGCATCACATCAGCGTCCAGCAACCACTCTACAAGACTACCGAGCAACTCTGCAGGAAGAATGTGCGTTATTGCCTCAACATGAGATTGATGACATCACTCACACCATTTCCCGTCTTTGTCAGACCTGTATTGGTGCCAGATGTGGTCACACTCCATACTGAGCGTATTAATCAGCTGTCTGAATGTGTGTGAAAACCCATTAAGTTGGAAAAAAAACGAAGAACATTTTTGTCTACCTTTATGCATGTTGCAAATGATTACGTTCTGTATTCTTTACATTGTTTCTACCTTAGTATCACCTGTTTACACTGTCTTCCTTGTGGCAAAACAAACGCAACCTTGCAAAATTTCCGTTTGTTGCTTTAATTTTGGACACCAGACTATTTTACCTTTTCGCTGCTACAGACGTGCCTTCTGCATTCTGTGCACAGTGTGGCCGGCCGAAGTGGCCGTGTGGTTAAAGGCGCTGCAGTCTGGAACCGCAAGACCGCTACGGTCGCAGGTTCGAATCCTGCCTCGGGCATGGATGTTTGTGATGTCCTTAGGTTAGTTAGGTTTAACTAGTTCGAAGTTCTAGGGGACTAATGACCTCAGCAGTTGAGTCCCATAGTGCTCAGAGCCATTTTTGCACAGTGTGGCTTTTGTTATGGCTGCACTGCTCAGCAAGTGCTGGTGCCTGTGCTGAGAGACGGCATTCCGGCCGATGTGAAACACTTGTCATCCGACTTTTCGAAAACTATTAGACGAAAAAAATTGATGTTTACTCATCTCACAGTCTGATATCTTCACTCGAAAAGAACTATTTCTTTTCGTTGCCCGCTATAATTAATGCGCTGCATCAAATTGAGTAAAACATTGTACGCAATTTTAAATAGTTCGCGGAGGTTGAAATGCACTGTGTAAGCTCTGCGAATGGTTGATTTTAACTCTTACATTGCTAGGAACGAAATGTAGATAACCTATCAAAATTTCATATAAAACTGAGAGAACAATGGTGTCTAATTTCGTTCTCGAGTTATTAGGTTTTGTATCCGACGGATTGTCGGGCGCCCAATTGTGTCCTCATGCATCACGAATCATGTTGTCAAAACAATCTTCATACCTCATAAATGATTCAAAGTATCGAAATGAATATTTTTGAAAAGATAGCACGCAATAAGGCACATGTTTTATATGATAAATATTAGAAACTTTTTTTATTCACTGACATAAAAAAGTAACTCTTCCGCAGTACTGAGAGGGCAGCGTTTCAGGACGGATACGGACGTACGTAGTACTGTAGGAAAATCCAAGCGGCATGCCTATACATGTCCACAAGACCTTGGGAAACGGCGTAGCAGGATGTGTATACACGCCCACAGCAGCGAAAGGGTTAACACTATGGACGGCTTTGTCCTTTACTTTTTTCTATGTATAAAGTAATCTGGCATTTGTTCCTCAGGAAAGGTTTGCTACTTTATATGACCGTTTTCCTATAATGGCATACTCAAATATTAATATAAGATACGTACGAAAATGTGTTTATCCAAGATTATGAAGGATAAAATCGGAACAATAATAGAATGGAAAATAAGTACGTCTACTCAGTAATACATCATAAATATACAACTTGCAAAGTATAGTAGCTACGCAAGACTGTTAATGTGCACAGGCGAGCTGAAGCATTAAAACTTCTGCTGATGTTTTAACAACGTACAAGTGAAGATGGAAATATGTGGTATGCCAAATGGAGATGGGTATAAATCACGAAATGCGTGTTGGTATATACAAAAATAATGAAAAAATGGATGGTTGATATATTTTTAAAAATAATATAAAGCCTGACTATTGAACAGCAGAATTATTGAACAAGTTTTATTTTAACGAATTGGTGAACATGTTGAAATGATATGGTGCAATCAATAGAATGTTGTACGATAGCTGTTGGTGCCATAAAACAAATTTGAAATAATAAAGGATAAATTAAAAGAAATAATTGTAGATCTGCTATTTCGTTTAGTCATTTACTTCCGAATCAACGACAGCAAAAGATCAACGAATCAAGCGAAACTCACGAAGATAAATACTCAATATTAATAAGTTTGCACGTCGCAGAGTCTCTCACTAGCATTTAATTGCAGTCTGATTACATCATATGAAAAGATGTAAAAATCCGTAGTACACATCAACATGAATGAAATGAACATTTAAACGTTCAAAAGCAATAGAAACACAAGAGCAGACGCTTTTTACTTGGCTCACCAAGCCCAAATTTTAACACTAGGAGGAGTGTAAGTAGTTGCAACACCCGGCACGTCATACATAGCGATCTCTGTCAAGATAGATATCGTTATACTTGAATACAGTAAGCAGGTTAAAGTGGACATGGAGTACAGTAATTATGCGGATATTAAAGTACTTGCACAAGATAGGCCAGTGTGGACAGCTGCATCAAACCCGACTTTCGACTGATGACAACAACATAAAGACGAAATTTGTTGCCATGAACAGATTGTTACTAAATTCCCATTACATTCACTAATAGCGCAAAGTGGACGGCGTTTAAATATGCTATTAATAGAACCTCTCGTCTTAAAATGTACTTCGGGGATAAATGTCTGCATTGCTATTGTTTCCATTCTTTTGCGTCTGCTTGGTGTAAGGGAAGTAATAATTTATTGTGACTTAATTATCATGTAGCTCATGTATCAGTTAGTGTGCAAAGAAAAACCACCGATAACGCGCCACCTAGTCGAACGGGTAAAAACGTCTCACAACAAAGGTTCTCCTTCCGTCGGTGGTACACATCCGTTCTCCTTACTATGAGTGATTTTAGAATTAGAGTTCGTAGCTACGTTAACTGGTTACAAACGTAATAGAAACTATCAACAAAGGTGATTACTATCAACTTTCCGTTCAGCAGAGGAGAGCAGCTCTATGTATTTGTTTTTATATCACGGGAAGGGACATGAGTTCCTACAGGTATGTAAGTACTACGCACTTTGTTGCCACTACCAACCACCATAGCATGAAGTGGTAATTTACAAACTATAACTATAGAATGTAGCAATACATTAAAATAAGATTTTACTGGTTTATTTTGACTGTTTGAACAAGTTTGGAGATCAAAAGTTACTGATATGGTACGTAAAACATTGTTTCATCATTATTTTGCATTCTCATAGTCGGTGGTATATCTGCCTGGGAGATATTCCTCCAATCACTTAAGAAACAATTTTTTTGATCGAAAATAATAGGTATAATTAGAATATATTACATTTCTCGAGATATAGAGAGGAAACATGGCTATTAAATGGTGACAATAAAGAATAATTTGAAGAGCTATCTTCACTGTTCAACTCCCAACATCCACAAGAATATAAAATTCACCTTAGGCTGTGAGGACAGTCAAGGAACAATGTTCCTTGATCTTAGAATCATCAACATTCAACATTTACAAGAAAGACACAAGAAGAAACATAAAAATATGCAAATTATTGTTTCATACCAGGAATCACAAGCACACTAAATTTAGAATAAAACAGTCTTAGGCAAGAAGGAATTGATGCAAACAATATAATAGTTACGAAATGTTTAAAAAACATAATAATTGACAATTTAGTCATAAAAGTAGCAAGAACAACGACAATAATTAAATAAATTGCAGTACGGATTATGATGTGAAAATACTGCTGGAATCCAATATCCTGACATCTACTTCTGAAAGGAAATGATAGCTTGCTTTAAAACTCATTGTATCGATCGCATTATCCACTACTGGCGAGACAGGAAATTTGTTACAGAAAGGTCAGTAACAGTGGCACATATAAAATATCATGTTCTAGTTGTCTCACCTCCAGTGGAGGAAAAAAATAGACAGAAGCATCAATACTCAATTCCAAGAGCGTAATAAGGCCGTCCGGTCACTTCAGTGAATTAGGCACAAAATAAAAAGGACCAAATCGTAGCTAAACGAAAGGTTAGATATGGTACGGAGCTATTTTTGTAGATTTGCGATATGTAATATCGTATAATGATATGCTATGGTGTAACTGCAACAGGTATGTCAATATACCGTACAGCTGCGAATTATCAGCTAAGCCTGTCGTTAATTCATAATTTACCATCTCTCTAGACCTGATCGAAGTGATGTGATATCATGAATTGTGTTTTGTAGCACTAAACAACAACGTAACGTGAAGGACTGTTCATCCCAGCTTATCTGGTAAAGTTTCTGAAGGTTTCTCATTTTAGTCTCTTCCATTTTTCTTAGTTTTCTCTGAATCACTATTTTCAAAATTTATCATTCTCGTAACAGGAATGCACATTTGTACGACCTCAGCGATCTCAAAAACAAGAGAACTGTGTGAACGTCTAAATGTACCTGATGATTGGCCCAGTGGGAGCGAGATGTATTATATATTATAATAAATCACGAATTTGTGACCAAATGCGTCCTTTACTGTATTAATACAGCTTCAAGCTTACTAGAAGTTCTAAAATTATTTTACGTTCAAAAATTATTTTGAAGTCCTGTTACTCTTAAGTTTGAACAGTTTTCATCAAGTATTAGAAACTTACTTTTACGAATGTTTCGGGTACCGGTCTTGTCATGCAGTGTATGTTAATGAGAGTTTTTGATGTCTTTGACACTTACTTTTTACTCGTACTTCTACAGTAATTTATATCTGAGAGAATTCGCTACATTTTTCAGATTATTCATCACATCACCCACTCAAAATGTGAGAGGCTCTAGTTCCCATTAAGGGGTAACTTAGTTTTTCATTTATGTGGCAGAACTGTCATACAGTGAACAGTGTTTCTATAAATTCAATGTGGTGGGTTGAATATTACACGAGTTTAGTTTAGCAGATTCTCTATATATGAAATTCGAATTGTTCGAATTGGAAGTCGAAGGTCTTCTGGTATCAAAAACAGTCCTTAAAATCAGGAGAACATGCATCAAATTCATTCTTGCGGGTCACTACGTCTTGGTTGAAAACATTTCTGAGGACTTTGGTCAAAAAAACAAAAAAATTCAGTTATTGTCTCTTCTGCATCGTGCAGCTATAGATTAACCAGTCGTATTACCAATGATTCAGAGCTTCATCGCTCCCACCTAGCGTGTATGAAAAGTGTTTGATTTTTCTACCGGTAACACGGATGTCTAGTGGCATATATATATATATATATATATATATATATATATATATATATATATATATATATATAGAGTGTTGGTGGTCATTTGTCTGTGGAGAATGAAAGGCCTCGAAGCTATAAAGCGTACCTTGTGCTTGGAAGAGCGTGTAAATATAATGGAGTAATGGCTGGAACGTTACAGTATTTTAGAATATACGAACAGAAACACAATACTGAAAGCTCCTCTTATAAAACGACAAGAATTTCGAGATAGCTTGCTGCACGACTGACTTAAATCAGCTTAATCATATTCAACATTATATTTTTGGAACCATCGTTTTTCTTTCATCTGAATGCCTTTAATCTTCCAACAGGTGCTCATAACGAAATTTACCTTACGTTCTCACTCCCAAGTGCATAGGAATTTGATGACAATGTACTCATTCACATTCTCGTCCATTTCGCTTACGTACGGTGTACTCTTTCATGTATTTCGTTGTAATTACCTTAATGGAGTGCTTCTTTGGCCATTACTGAGATTTAACTCTGACTCTATCATTAGCATAATGAGTACCATACAGGCAACTTTGTTTGGCGTGACCAGCTGCATATTTACATGCTCTTCCAAGCACGAGGTACGCTTTATAGCTTCGAGGCCTTTCATTCTCCACAGACAAATGACCACCAACACTGTCGATTGGTTTTTGTCACTTAGTTATGATTACCTTTGGCGGAGTGTTCAGTTTCTGTTGTTATGTTCCACAAAATGAAAAAGAAAGGTATGTTATTTAGGAAATACTGGTGTAAATTCACTGCATATTTTATTATATCTGCATTATGGGTAGGTAAGGCAAATGCTGAATGGTTCAGATATTACCTACAGTGACGACTGCAAATTACTGTCACAAATTATTTAGAGGGGAGTGGAAAAACTGTCTTCTGGAAATATCAGTTTGGGTTCCGGAGAAACGTAGGAGCACACGAGGCTATACTGACCCCACGACTTATCTTACAGGATAGGTTAAGGAAAGGCACACCTACGTTTATTAGAAGGTAGAAGGGAGTGAAAGGCTATTTACAACTCGTAAAGAAAACAGACTGCTGTGTAAAAGATATCACAATAAATAAACTAAACTAAAATCTTGTGAATAATAATGCATAAGCAGAAAGTTTTTTAATTACCACTTTCTGAATGTAGCAGCAGAAATAGGTTTATATTGTTTAGTTGAAGAATAAAAAGGACACATAATAATGTCATTCAAGAAAACTAACAAGCAACTAAAAGTAGCACCAAAATTCTTCACTGAAATTAATAGAATATTCTAAAAGTAAAAGCTCATTTGGAGCTGATGAAATTTCAGACAGAATTCTGGAAAGTTATTCTAACTTGATAAGTAATATCTTTACTGATATATGTAACACAATACTGGCAAAGAGACCTGTCTAGGGCGCTGATGACCGCGCAATTGAGCGCCCCACAAACCAAACACCAACCTATCCAGGCAGATTAAGGTACGCAATTGATAAACCTTCTTATAAAAATTATGACAAGAAGGCCTTAAATGTGTTCCAAAAAGTAACGAACCGAAAGTATCTCACATTTAAGAAAAGACAATTTATTAAGCACATTACAGTTTGGATTCCAGATCAAAATATCCGCAGTTGGTATTTTTGTGATCTTTCCAAGGCGACTAATTGCCTACGTCATGTTACTCTCCCAAAAAACTTAAGATTCATAAAACTGATCGACCACTGCTCTGAATCATATTTAATAAACAGAATGCAAAATGTGGTGCTGAGTAATTTATTTGATATTAAAAAAAGTTCAATTTTAGTGTTGTTGTTGTTGTTGTGGTCTTCAGTCCTGAGACTGGTTTGATGCAGCTCGCCATGCTACTCTATCCTGTGCAAGCTTCTTCATCTCCCAGTACCGACTGCAACCTACATCCTTCTGAATCTGCTTCGTGTATTGATCTCTTGGTCTCCCTCTACGATTTTTACCCTCCACGCTGCCCTCCAATGCTAAATTTGTGATCCCTTGATGCCTCAAAACATGTCCTACCAACTGATCCCTTCTTCTAGTCAAGTTGTGCCACAAACTTCTCTTCTCCCCAATCCTATTCAATACCTCCTCATTAGTTACGTGATCTACCCACCTTATCTTCAGCATTCTTCTGTAGCACCACATTTCGAAAGCTTCTATTCTCTTGTTGTCCAAACTGGTTATCGTCCATGTTTCACTTCCATACATGGCTACACTCCATACAAATACTTTCAGAAACGACTTCCTGACACTTAAAGCTATACTCGATGTTAACAAATTTCTCTTCTTCAGAAACGATTTCCTTGCCATTGCCAGTCTACATTTTATATCCTCTCTACTTCGACCATCATCAGTTATTTTACTCCCTAAATAGCAAAACTCCTTTACTACTTTAAGTGTCTCATTTCCTAATCTAATCCCCTCAGCACCACCCGATTTAATTTGACTACATTCCATTATCCTCGTTTTGCTTTTGTTGATGTTCATCTTCTATCCTCCTTTCAAGACACTGTCCATTCCGTTCAACTGCTCTTCCAAGTCCAATCAGAGAGAAAGCAACAGAAGAGATCGTTATGTTGTTTTTCAAAGAATTATTAAGGAGTTCTCTGAAAATAGACTCTTCTTTAATTTTGTGGAAACACACTGTATTCAGTTCCGTGCAACAAACAGAGCCATAGCAACAACTGATGTAGCATTTGAACATGAATCAGTAAACAGGATAGAATGCTCCAAATTTTTGGGTGTACATGTTGATGGAAACATAGTTCCGAGGTGCTCAATCAGGTAAGTTCAGCTACTTCTACTCTTCGCATAACTGGTAGACTTGGAAGCAAACGAATCAATATCGTGACATATTTTACATATTTCCATTCAGTAATATCTTACGAAATAATTTTCTGCAGTAACTGCACTGTGTCTAAACAATATAAATAAAATCTGTACGCTTAGTATGCTTACAGGAATCCCCATGACAAAGCGTGCTTCTAAAGTTTATGACCTCTGCGGTCAAAACTCTGTGTACTGTTCCACAAAGTAACATTTAATTGACACACTGTGTTAGCACATCAGTACTTCCTGTCCCTCCAGTTCTGACACTTTGTGTACTGTGGCGACTTTAACACCATTACATAAACTGTGAATTTTACCGTCTGAAATAATCCTGTAAGCAATCAACGATTACATACGTAGTTGATGGTTAGATGCTCTGCTTGTATCCGACCTGTATTACTCCTTACCAGTACAAAATTTACTTATGTATGCACAGGCAGCCTCACGAAATTTCGCATCTGACTGATGTATACATAGAAAAAGAACCATTTGTTGTTAAGGCATTGCGTGTATGTGTCTGAACTTACAAAATTAAATCTAGAATTTCATTTTATGCAGAGACCAGTATTAAATATCCAGTACAGCAATTTTTGTTATAGGCCTACGTACGGTAACATCTACAATGCATTCTTTCGTTAATTTTTAAATATATTATAAAGTTGGTTTCGCTTTAATGCAGAATAATGCTGGGAATATATGGGCGTATATGAATTGTTAGAATGCTGCAGTGTTGTGTTGGTAGAGCTATATCTTCACCAAGCAATTATTATTGATAGTTCGTACGAGGATTTGTTGAAATCGGACTGCGATCCGATTTGTTCCGTATTTTGTGGCTGGTGGTCCTTTTCGGCAGCCTCAAAGGTAGTTAAGTGGCTGTTTTGTGTTGAATATTGGTTTTCGTAGTTTCCATATAGCGAGATATTGACTCAATTGCAGAATTTTTTGCTTATAGTGCACTACAGATTTTAAAACGGAACTTCGCTTGTCTCTTACAATGCGTGTTGTCCGAAAATTTTCAGAGATCTTTCCCTGAATTGTTAAGGAATTGTGTCCTAAAGGAATCATTAATGCGAGCTTTGTGCACAATTGTCATCCCTTACAGATTTATTGTAGCGAGTGACCATTCATTAAGGAAAGGTCTGCCAACACCTGAAGAGGTAGAATTTTGATCCAATTGTTTAACTTCAGTGTCTGAGGTGGCGGTGGCTCTTAGGTTTATTGTTTGTATTTTTTTTTTAGCATTTACTATCGTTGTTGGTGTGGGGAATTAGTTTGCTCGTACTTGTTCACAGTCGACGATAAGCTGCCGTAAAGATAATAAAAATCGAATATATATTTGATCAGTGAAAAATTAAAAGTCAACTCAAGATTTGTAATTTGAAGTAAACAGATTTTTCTGCTAGTTAATTTTGAGTCTCAAAGAAAGGAAGAAAGAAAGAGAGAAAGAACTAATATTCTCAAAAATACATAAGTGAGAGGACAAATATCATAGTAATTCTCTGCTAACCACAATAGAGAGTAACAGTGATACAGTGCTAATATATATTTTACAAGTAATTTTTAAGTTTTTGCCGCCGATCTGTTGACACCTTTGAGGTGTCGGGTATTCTGCCAGCTATTAGTATAGTTCTTTCACAAGAACGACACTGATATCTGGCAGAATACCTAACACCTCACACGTATCTGCATTGTACATGTTTTACTTCTATCTAGACAGTTATAGTCATCTGAATATTATTCGATGTAAGTAATTGATAGACTAATGACCATAGATGTTCAGTCCCATAGTGCTCAGAGCCATTTAAGTAATTGATAAGGAAATAATTAATTCGACTAGCAGACATTAGTTAAAGGGAAAATTTTGTTAGAAAGAGAATACAAGCTGTCTGAAGCCGATAAATAATGGGAAGTATAAGAATACTGTATCTCTGGCTTAGCGGTTAACTTGATCTGTGCTTGCAGTTAGCAAATTTATACGAAAAAAGGCTTAAGGAAAAACTTCGTGGACATATTTCGGTTCACTGTGAGTAAAAGGCTATTTGTTATCCGTCTGTTTGCTGAAGTGGTGGTGGTGGTGGTGGTGGTGGTGGTTAGTGTTTAACGTCCCGTCGACAACGAGGTCGTTAGAGACGGAGCGCAAGCTCGGGTTAGGGAAGGATTGGGAAGGAAATCGGCTGTGCCCTTTCAAAGGAACCATCCCGGCATTTGCCTGAAACGATTTAGGAAAATCACGGAAAACCTAAATCAGGATGGCCGGAGACGGGATTGAACCGTCGTCCTCCCGAATGCGAGTCCAGTATGCTAACCACTGCGCCACCTCGCTCGGTGTTTGCTTAAGTATTCAGCGTTGTAAGCGTAGATAAGTGGGATACAGAATGTGTCATGAGCTGCCAACAGAAGTTGATTACAGTACCCTTACAAGTCAGCGATATAGTAGGCGTCCAACTGCGCAGAAATATGTAATTTGGTGGATAGCTAAGCTTTAAAGAAGCACACAGTAATTCATTTTGCGCTTCGCATGCTACAACTGGACTATTAGGTAAAAAAAATAATTCACGCATGAGTGATATTACGATTGTATTTATAACTCATTGTTAGTAAAAATGAAGGATGATATTGCTAGCTCTTTGCACGCTGGATTAGTTGATGACGTAGCTTCTGTGCTATTATCTATGTAACGCAATTACTTTGATGCAAGTACAGTTTACAATGCACGAATATAAAAAGGTCTATATAATTATTGTTGTTTTTTTGTGCTCTACAGAACGTTCTTCATCATGATCAAAGGCAAGGGTTTCCAGTTATTACTGATAAGCGCGAAATTCGTTTATGAATAATGGAAACATGTTTTATATAAACTCATCCAAATGTTGAAGCAATGTTTATAAGTTTTATTTTTTATTTTATTTTATTTTATTATTTTTTTGAGTCCTTGAGGAAATTGCATTTTCTAGGGCTAAATGATAAATACGTATTTCTTCTTATTTTTTAGTAAAGAGTCCCTGTGTTTCACGTTCCAGATAAAAAATTTTGGAATGAAAACATTAAACATTGAAAATTTCAATTTAGCTATAAATACTGTTTATTTTTAAGCAACAGACAGGAGGACACCTACGTAGAACAAAAATGTTTCGTAGGTTATGCAGCCCTTTATATACTCTCACTCAGTTTCTAGACGGTTCACCATTTACGGTTACTAGTGGGAATGTAGTAAGTCACTGGTCGCATACCCAAATAAAGCTATCGATATGATGTAACGCCCAACAGGTATGCAACACAAGTTACGGACTTGTAACGCGGTTGCGATCTTAACTGACCAAATCTACTAGGAACACTGCCGTAGTCTCTACTGACTTACGATAGCCTACTATGGCCTACAGTAGTTTTACAGCTCTAATCTACATCACACTCCGCAACCTAACCAACGGTGTATGGCGGAAGGTACTTCCGGCACAACTAATGATCCCGCCTTGCCTATTCCACTCGCGAATGGAACGAATTACTGGAGGTAAGCCTCTCTACTGGCTTTAATTTCGCGAGATATATGTGGGAGGAAGTAATATGCTGCCCGAGTCTTCCTTGAAATTTCGATATTAAAGCTCTCTCCGATGCCTCTCTCGTAACGTCTGTCAGTGGAGTTTGCTGGGTATCTCTTTAACCCTAGGCGCAAATTGAGACGCATATAGCGTGTGTGCCACGGCGCAGCGCAGCGCGCTTGTAACTTCACAGGTACAAATGAGATCGCGCAAATTGCGACCCGACACGACGCGACGCGACTGGGACGCGACACGCGCCTGCAACCAGGTCGCGCGGCGTTGTGGTTGTGGCACAGTTTCTCGCGCCGCCCGTCACGCGAGCACTGTGGGAGGTTTGAGGGGGGAGCGGGCAGACAGTCCTGCCATATGCCCACTTCGGCATGACGCATATGGACAGCGGAAGTATTGCCCATCCCAAAAATCAGCCTTACGGTGTACTGAATTTTATCGTCACTGAGTAGGGTTTCGTTTTTCGACGCTTAAGCGCTCCATCTCTTTTCGTTAGTATGTAGCAGTTTTCAGTTACATATTATCTCTATACATTTTTGTTTTGTTTATTTTTTTGTTGGATTGGGTTGTTTTGGGGAAGGAGACCAGACAGCGAGGTCATCGGTCTCGTCGGATTAGGGAAGGACGGGGAAGGAAGCCGGCCGTGCCCTGTCAAAGGAGCCATCCCGGCATTTGCCTGGAGCGATTTTAGGGAAATCACGGAAAACCTAAATCAGGATCGCCGGACGCGGGATTTTTTTTATATTTTTATTTTTTTCGTCTAGAACAATGCTCATCTCAATAACTGGTGAATCATTAGCAAAAACAAAAAAAAAAACAAAAAAATAGTTCAAATGGCTCTGAGCACTATGGGACTTAACTTCTATGGTCATCAGTCCCCTAGAACTTAGAACTACTTAAACCTAACCAACCTAAGGACAGCACACAACACCCAGTCATCACGAGGCAGAGAAAATCCCTGACCCCGCCCGGAATCGAACCCGGGAACCCGGGCGTGGGAAGCGAGAAAGCCACCGCACGACCACGAGCTGCGGACGAATCATTAGCCATTGGAATTATATCTTCTCCCTCCAAAATGTTTTTAGATCGTAAGAACGGACAGAGGATTCATCGTGGGTGTAGTGAATCAGGAAGTAAGAAATATTATAAAATCATTTGATCTAGAAACAAGGCAGGAAAATGAAAATAAGGTTATGTACTTGCTACCTGTTACGCTGTCATATCTCTACGATCTGTTACAAAAAGTGGAAAAGGCGTAATTTCCACAGGTGTGACCCCTTTGTGTTCCTGGTTAAAAGCGTCCGAGATATGAACTACGTAAGTTTCACTATCATTATCTCGATGTGGATGTAATAAGAGCCATTATACTACGTACATGTGGACATCACATATCCACTGCAAGCTAGAAACAGTCGAGAAACTCACACGAATTGTCAATCCTTTCTCATTCGAGGAAGCATCACCATTTATGAGTAACGGCCACATTTCTCTTGTTGACAGGTTTAATTGTACTTCTTTTCACAAAACACAATATAATTTGCACACTCAATTTTTGCAGCAGCTATTGCGACAGAATTCTGGACCAGAGTGCTCATTAAACAAGGACCTGGCGGCCAGAGAGCTCAATAGCTTACAAAAAACCTCATTGTGTCAGTTTGCGGTAACACAAGAAAAGAAATTTCATGTTTATTTTCATATTAGGTTACTGTTGTTTCACTAGCTGTCGATAACTCTTAAAGAATTACAGTCTCTGGAATGAAAAAGAAAAAAAAAAGTAGGAAGTACAACTTGTGATATATCGTCATAAATAACAAAGTTCAGTGTGTTTACGAACTGGCAAAGTAGTCTTTTCCTTGTGTCCCATCGTTCGCCAAAATATCGTTTCGATGTATCGACCGGTTTAGGAATAGTGAGGGATGTTGTAAATATTTCATTCCCGAGGTCGTAAGATCGGGAATGAATGCGCTACATAGGATCCATTTTCTCGAGATCGCAGACAGGTAGAGACCTCCTCACAAATCTAAACAAAAATTCAATATGGTAGCTAAATTTCATACGCAGCGACATATGATGTAATACGCATCAAACGCAAATTCATACGACCCCTATTTTTCATTGCAAACTTTTTGAATTTTGCCTAGTGTCTTACTAAAATGTGTATATCAAAATAAGTATGACCATTAGCGAGACGATGGGCACTTCGCCACGAAGCTGACGTGTAACGCTACAAGTAGGGCAAAAATGATATATTTTCACTGAATAGTTTCTTTAAAATCGTTTGAGAAAGATTACAGGATGCGTGCGCTTCGGTTCTGTCAGCACAGAGCGTCGCCAATCGACGCGTGCGAAGTACAGCACGTGTACGCGTCGCAATATGCACGGGACCAGCGCGACGCGCATGTTCCGCATATGTCGCGCTGGTGTGTCATGTCACGTGACATGTGCTACACTCGTCTCAATTTGCGCTTAGCCTTACACTCTTGCACCGGATAAATAATCCCGTGATGAAACGCGCCGCTTTTTGTTGGATACTCTCTCTCTCTCCTATCAGACCTACTTGGTAAGGCTGCCACATTGATGAAGAATACTTGAGAATCGGTCGAACAAGTGCTTTGTAAGCCTTCGTGGATGAAATACATGTCTGTAAGAGTCTTCCTATGAATATCATTGTGGCATCTGCTTTTCCTACTGTTGTTTTGGGTGGTTATTCCAGTTATGGTCGTCCTGGATAGTTACTCTTAGATAGTTTACGGTATATGCTGTTTCCAGCAGTTTGTCGTCAACAGTGTAGTTAGACAACAAATGTAACGTATGTGCAATGCGTTATATTTGTTTACATTATGCGTCAGCTGCCGGAGCTTGCACTATTCATCAGATCCCTGCAGGTCATTCTGCATATAGATACTTTCGTCTGGCCATGCTACTCACTCCATTATCCTGACCATAATCCTCACATTTCTGGGTGTCATAGGGTAGAGTGGCCCCTATTTTAGGCATTTGATTCCCGGTATATGTTTATAGGACTTTATTTTCTAGTTCTAACAGGTAAGATAAACTATAGGAATAGAGCGGAGTGTTTTTAAGACTCTCTATTTCAAGCATCTTAACAACGGCTTCACTTGATCTTTTGAAACGTTCCTTAACTGTAGTCCTGCTATAATTGTTTTCTTCTATCACTGAAAAGACACTAATCACTGGTTTTTCGTCTCCGCCGAAGCTACCTGTCGTCGGCCACCAAACCTTGTATGGGGAGTTCCTGTAAAAGTGCAGAGCGGGAGCTGTAATGCACAGCTTATGGCCGCCTGAGTGACAGCCGTTTCTGCTCTGAATCAAACTCATCGTGTCCTCAGGAAATGCCTCGAGGCACAATTCGATGCAATTACACGACGGAAAGAGGCCCAGCGGGCGACGGAGCGGCAACGCTGCAGCAGAAGGCAGCGGTGGTGGGGGGAGTGCTAAGGGGTGGGGGGTAAGGGCGGCGGTGGCAGGCAGCAGACGCCGGCGCCGGGCTTTGTGCGTGTCTGCGGATCCCCCCGCGAATGGCGGATTGCTTCTTTCATAAAGCCTACATTGGATTTCGTCCTCTCTCGCGGCGTGGCTGGGAAAATTGCTCCGCCCGCAGCCATAGCGATTCTGAAGATACTCGGAACAAGAACGGTCCTCTCGTTGTGGTTGCTGGGGATTGTGGAGAGGCTGCCGCGAATAGCCGCCTGTTTATGGGTGAACAGGACAGGACAAGCTGCCGCCGCAGCCTCTGGCCGTGGCCTGTGCGGCGTCCCTCAGAAGCCACTTCGCTGGCAGCGACGCCGATAAAGGCGGTTCACTGCACAAACAATAAAGCTGACGTAACAGAATGAAAACGTCCAACGCATTCTCCAGTTTTGGTGCTGTAAGGACTGGTGCCCGGTAAACATTAAAGCGTAAAGAAAAGAATCCTCATCTGCCACATCTGATATTTTCAATTTTGCACTGTAGTATATGGATGGCATTGGTGTCGTCAGTGAAGGTGAGAAAGAATTACAGGACACATGGACAGCATGGCGAGCACTGACTATGGGCTGAGAGTTAACCAAAATAATGCAAAACTAATGCTGTCTAGTAGAAATGAGATTAACGATGAACTTAACATCGAAATTGAGAGCCCAAAATGTAACTTCGATGCAGAATTATGGAAGACTGGCCAAGTAGGGAAGATATTAGAGGTTCATGCCTACTGGGGCAGACAAAATATGGGAACATCTGTAACACAACAAATTAACATGTGTAATACTGTGTAAGAAAACCTTTCGCACTGAAAACAGCTACCGATCTTCTTGGACTATATGAATGCAGCTGCTATACGGTTTTAGAGCCAATCTTATGCCATTTGTCCTGCAAAATAGTAGTAAGTTCAGGTAACGATGATGGAGGCGGATAGCAATCATGCACCCTTCGCTCCAAAGTAGACCTCAACTGTTCAGTATATCGAGATCCGGTGACTGTGTTGCCCAGGACAGATGTGACAAGCGCTCGTGAAACCAGTCCTGGCAAGGCGCTATAGTTCACGTCATTTACGACGGCGGCCGAGTTTAGGTTCGTTCTGCACATCTGACGTCATGAAACACAGTCAGCCAATGAACAGAGAACGGCGTTGCCAGAGCTCAACTGCAGTGCAGAGCACGGAAGATTGTCTTCAGTTTTAGAAACGTTCAGTCATAAATAAAGTAATTGAACAAAAGCAATGTCTTGATAGCAGACTTTCTTTTACAGAAAGTTTGGAAAAAGCATTCTTTATACCAATTGTTTCATATTCTATTAATTAATTAAACCAAACAAGCAATAAGCCTCCTAATTCAGGCCATAGCAAGGAAAGGTGTTTGTATCATTCTCAAGAACAGCTTTTTCGCAATAAAGATCAGTGGTAATTGTTAATTTCCTATTGTACTTCGACGAAACGTAATTCATAGTCATACCAACAGCGTTTGTCGGTATTTTGCGTGACATTTTGCAGTCCTTCATGAAGACTGTTGCAAAAAACAAGCTGCAATAGCGTTATGGTTGAGGTGTTTGACTGCTAAGTGAAAGGTTCTGAGTTCAAACTTTGTTCGGTGCTTAATATTTTCTTTATTTAAAAACAATATCGAAGTGTCTTACTTCATGAATTTTATTCGTTAGAATGTAATTCTTTGAAATTTATAGTGCTTTGTCTCTTCATTATAATCATAAGTTTTCGGTTTTCCTAATTTTGTCCTCCAATATTTCTTTTAACAGCAATTAAAACCAGTGAAAAGGCACACATACAATATTCATGTTATCTGTTTTGTTTGTATATCTTCTGTTCCACAGTCGCTGTTTTACTATTCATATTGAGATATATTATTTTGCGACAGTATTAAAAGTATTATTTAGAGCAGAATTTCGGCTCGTGCGTTGCCGAGCTACTTGATTGTCTGACTCAATTCTTTGTTTCGCTGCTTTGGCAACATCATCATATTCAATGTTTTCGTAGACTGATCTATGTTTTGGCAAGTATGTGCTGTCCATTGTGACAAACACAAATTGTTTGTGCACTGCGCTTCACTGACAATATACTTTAGTTTCTATGTTTTATTAAGTCCACAATTCAGTTTTGTGTACTTCGCCAACTTTGTTTTAATCAGAACTTTTTAGAAAAAAGCGAAATGACTCTGGTAGAAATAAAACTTTTATTACAGTCGCGAAAGACCTATCGGTACTTAAATGAGATATTGGTTCAAATGGCTCTGAGCACTATGGGACTCAACTGCTGAGGTCATTAGTCCCCTAGAACTTAGAACTAGTTAAACCTAACTAACCTAAGGACATCACAATCATCCATGCCCGAGGCAGGATTCGAACCTGCGACCGTAGCGGTCTTGCGGTTCCAGACTGCAGCGCCTTTAACCGCACGGCCACTTCGGCCGGCTAAATGAGATATTGTTATACAGTAAATTTTATATGAAGTTCAGGTATCTTGTCCACATTTCATTCTCAACATTGTGGCAACTAAAATCGACCATACGGAAAGTATACGCTATAGACCTTTACCTCTGCAAACTCTTCAAAATTTCGTGCAATGGTTTACTACATTTAATGCTGTACAATAACTGCGTTGAACATCGAAACAAAATTAAGTCATTTATGAGGCGAAGGTATCAGTCAAGAAGATGTGTAAAAATCAAATTTTGGGCCAAATAGTTTTTGTGAAATCGAATGATAAGTGGGTCAAAGCGGTCGGAAAACCATGTGTCTGCACAGGCGAGCAGTGCAGTGATGTCAAAATCGCGCACAGCGCGGAATGCGGGGAGCGCGTCTCTGTAGCAGCGAAAGGGTTAATGCGGCCGTGGTGGCTTTACTTCATAAACTGCGCGCTCCCCCCTAAACGTAAGTTTGCGAACTATACTATACTGTGGCGCTGCTTCTCTTGGCGCGTGTGTCGTTTGCAACTGGCAACACAGCAATCTCCCGCGTCTGGGCGGGCATGCGTGAGCCGCCAAGATAAAAGAACTGAACTATAGTCGAGCATTGCGACACAACCTCCGGTCGAGCCAAGTTAAAGAGCAAATACCGCAGTACATCACCAAAACACCACTTTGACAGTCAAACGTTGCAGAAAGACCTGAGCTCGCCAAGCATGAATAGAGGCAAGGAACAAAGACGTGTCCAGTAAACCAGAGGAAATGTGCTCATCAACCTAGACCCACTACGTCATATGGTTCAAATGGCTCTGAGCACTATGAGACTTAACTTCTGAGGTCATCAGTCCCCTAGAACTGAGAACTACACTCCTGGAAATTGAAATAAGAACACCGTGAATTCATTGTCCCAGGAAGGGGAAACTTTATTGACACATTCCTGGGGTCAGATACATCACATGATCACACTGACAGAACCACAGGGACATAGACACAGGCAACAGAGCATGCACAATGTCGGCACTAGTACAGTGTATATCCACCTTTCGCAGCAATGCAGGCTGCTATTCTCCCATGGAGACGATCGTAGAGATGCTGGATGTAGTCCTGTGGAACGGCTTGCCATGCCATTTCCACCTGGCGCCTCAGTTGGACCAGCGTTCGTGCTGGACGTGCAGACCGCGTGAGACGACGCTTCATCCAGTCCCAAACATGCTCAATGGGGGACAGATCCGGAGATCTTGCTGGCCAGGGTAGTTGACGTACACCTTCTAGAGCACGTTGGGTGGCACGGGATACATGCGGACGTGCATTGTCCTGTTGGAACAGCAAGTTCCCTTGCCGGTCTAGGAATGGTAGAACGATGGGTTCGATGACGGTTTGGATGCACCGTGCACTATTCAGTGTCCCCTCGACGATCACCAGTGGTGTACGGCCAGTGTAGGAGATCGCTCCCCACACCATGATGCCGGGTGTTGGCCCTGTGTGCCTCGGTCGTATGCAGTCCTGATTGTGGCGCTCACCTGCACGGCGCCAAACACGCATACGACCATCATTGGCACCAAGGCAGAAGCGACTCTCATCGCTCAAGACGACACGTCTCCATTCGTCCCTCCATTCACGCCTGTCGCGACACTACTGGAGGCGGGCTGCACGATGTTGGGGCGTGAGCGGAAGACGGCCTAACGGTGTGCGGGACCGTAGCCCAGCTTCATGGAGACGGTTGCGAATGGTCCTCGCCGATACCCCAGGAGCAACAGTGTCCCTAATTTGCTGGAAAGTGGCGGTGCAGTCCCCTACGGCACTGCGTAGGATCCTACGGTCTTGGCGTGCATCCGTGCGTCGCTGCGGTCCGGTCCCAGGTCGACGGGCACGTGCACCTTCCGCCGACCACTGGCGACAACATCGATGTACTGTGGAGACCTCACGCCCCACGTGTTGAGCAATTCGGCGGTACGTCCACCCGGCCTCCCGCATGCCCACTATACGCCCTCGCTCAAAGTCCGTCAACTGCACATACGGTTCACGTCCACGCTGTCGCGGCATGCTACCAGTGTTAAAGACTGCGATGGAGCTCCGTATGCCACGGCAAACTGGCTGACACTGACGGCGGCGGTGCACAAATGCTGCGCAGCTAGCGCCATTCGACGGCCAACACCGCGGTTCCTGGTGTGTTCGCTGTGCCGTGCGTGTGATCATTGCTTGTACAGCCCTCTCGCAGTGTCCGGAGCAAGTATGGTGGGTCTGACACACCGGAGTCAATGTGTTCTTTTTTCCATTTCCAGGAGTGTACTTAAACCTAACTAACCTAAGGTCATCACACACATCCATTCCCGAGGCAGGGTTCGAACCTGTGACCGTAGCGGTCGCGCGGTTCCAGTCTGTAGCGTCTAGAACCGCTCAGCCTCTCCGGCCGGGCCACTATGTCATAGGCAAGAGCTCTGCTGCTTAAAAAACCAGGCTTTCAGAGCTCCCAGACACATTCAGTCTTGCCGCCATTCTGTCCGTGTCTATAGAACCACAGAGAGACTGACAGTCGCTGAGTTTCAGTGAAACTACGCCAAGCTGAACGACGATGATTCGCCTGCTACCTGCTCGCTGACTTCGACGCCGAGTGGAAGCCATTCAGATGCATCCCACAGCCGTGGGCTGTCGTTACAGCCAACATGGACATCGTGGCTACGACTGGTGTGCTGCCCGTCCTCCAGCTACTGAAATTCGTTTGTGGATGACACGCCCACCTCGTCCTGGCAAGACGCATCTGCACAACCCCCTGGCCATTCCGTGAATATCCGCTGCGGTCGTGGTCCTCCCATGGTGGGGGAACCAGAGCCTGTCGTTGATGACAAACTTCATCCTGGACTACTCAGTCACCTACTACCTCTGAATATTCTATGTAGTGGAAGAATTTTTCGAGATACACACACACACACACACACACACACACACACACACACATATATATATATATATATATATATATATATATATATATATATATATATATAACGTTGCTAACAAAAGTCTCGGTAAGTTCTTGCCCGATTTACTTCAAATTTTTACAAGATACACTGATAAATATTCAGACGTACATAGGCTAAATATTTTTTTTAAACGGTAGTGTTGTATTTATGGCCTATGACTTAGGGTTATAGTATTATTACAGAAAATGAGTCGTCTGAAACTTTATAATCCTATCCTTCCGCAGATTAAAGCTATGCGAAATGCTGTCATTGAAACTATCACAGATCCAGCTGCTAAACAAGTCTGTCTCATGCTAGTAATGGGACAAGCGACTGTTCTTAGCAGTCGATTGGTCGGTCGATTGCTTTTTCATTCAGACGACTTTTTCAGTCGAATCAAACAACCGTATGAAACTGGTCTCTGCGGCCATGACAACTACACTGAACAGCCAAAGAAACTGGTACACCTGCCTAATATCGTGCAGGGTCCCAGTGAGCATGCAAAGGTGCGGCAACACCACGTGGCATGGACTCGACTAAAGTCTGAAGTAGTGCTGGAAGGAACTGACACCATGAACCTGCACGGCTGTCCAGATATCCGTAAGATATGCTCAATAGTGTTCATGTCTGCGGAGTTTTGTGGCCAGTGGAAATGTCTAAACTCAGAATAGTGTTCCTGGAACCAGTCTGTAGCAATTCTGGACGTGTGGGGTGTCGCATTGTCCTGCTGGAATAGATGCAGGTGATCAGCCAGGACGCTTATGTACTTGTCACCTGTCAGAGTCGTATCTAGACATATCACTCCTACTGCACGCGTCTCACACCACTACAGAGCCTCCACCAGTTTGAATAGTCCCCTACTGACATGCAGGGTCCACGGATTCATTGTCTCCATACCCGTACAGTTTTTCGTCTCGATACAATTTGAAACGCGACTCATCCGACAAGAAAACAGGTTTGCAATCACCAACCGTCGTCTGTTCGTGTCGACGGGCCCAGGCCAGGTGTAAAGTTTTGTATCGTGCAGTCATCAAAGGTACACAAGCGGATCTTTGGTACCGTAAGCCCTATTAATAATATTTCGTTGAATGTTTTGCACGCTGACACTTGTTGATGGCCCAGCGCTGAAATCTGCAGAAATTTTCGGAGGAGCTGCACTTCTGTCACGTTTAAAGATTCTCTTCAGTCGTCGTTTGTCTCGTTCTTGCAGGATCTTTTTCCGGCCGCAGGGATGTCGGAGATCTGATGTTTTACCGGATTCCTGATATTCACGGTACAGTCGTGAAATGGCCATACCGAAAAACCCCCACCTCATCGCTACCTGGGAGATGCTGTGTCCCATCGCTCGAGAGCCGACTATAACATCACGTTCAAACTCACTTAAATCTTGATAACCTGCCATTGTAGAATCAGTAACCGATCTACGACTGCGCCAGACACTTGTCTTATATAGGCGTTGTCGACCGCAGCGCCGTATTCTTCCTGTTAGATATTTCTGTATTCGAATACGCGGGCGTACACTAATTTCTTTGGCGCTTCATTGTAGTAACAAGTGTAGAGAAGAACTGTCGTTGAGAAAAATCAAAGAACAGTTCACATCATTTGAAGTGGAATAAAACTGTTAGCGACTTAGCTGAACTAGTCATGAGTCAGTTACCTACTGCATACGTTCACGTTTTTCTTCTTAAATTTTAAGTATTGTCATAACTATTAAGAACTCCCAACCACAAATTTTCAGAGCTATCTGTATGGCGTTGGGCGTCTGTATGGGATAGGAGAAATTATTTAATATTTTTTGGTCCGCTTTAAAAACTTGTTATATTATAAAGATTCTTACTTACATAATTACTTTAATTAAAAATTATTGAAGTTCTATCTCTCTCTCTCCCTGCCGGATTGCACCCGACATCGATAATTATTTTTCGGTAAATGTTAAGGTGACGTGAACATAAACTACATACGATACAATTTTTTCTGTTGGTGACTTCATGAATTGCATCTTAAGCATATGTTGCCGCTTGTGAAAAGTACTCTTCGTTGATTTCCTTTGAAGTTCTTTGCTTAATATAATTTCGTACTAAGAATCATCCTTGCACACCCTGTATATCACACTGAATGTATCTTGTGGATCACGTCTTACTCAATCTTAAGCATATGCTGCCGCTTGTGAAAAGTACTCTTCGTTGATTTCCTTTGAATTTCTTTGCTTAATATAATTTCGTACTAAGAATCATCCTTGCACACCCTGTATATCACACTGAATTTATCTTGTGGATCGCGTCTTAATCATTCCTATACATTACTCTAATTCATACATTCACATAATAGTTAAATTTTCTTCGTTTTTGCCAGACTTTTCGTAGAACAGAATCACTTGTTATAGTATTTGTTTCCACTTAAGCGGTAAAATGAACAAAATACGTTTATAATTTTCAAGTTTTGCAGCTTCTTACAACAATAGAAATACAATAACATTCAGGAAGCAACCCAAGGTTACCTCTAACGGTAGTCTTCCGTGTGCTAAAATGGGGCTGCGTAATTGTGTTAATATATTGATATGTTTTTCGTGTTGTAATCGTTTGTGTATCGTGTATATGATGCTGGAATGGTTAACTAGCTCGGAATTAGCATATAAGAATGTGAAGAAACCGCTCAAGCTGATTTGCTGGCGAAGCGACGGGGAATCAAATAGAGACGGCCCTCGCCTTCCCAAGTCTGGCACGCAGTGAGCAGACACATTTTTAAAATAATGCATTAAAATTACTCAGTTGAATTACGTTATGACACGATGTACCCATGTTCAGATAAGCTGTGGGCGTACTCGCTCAGTGAGACTATGACCACAAATACATTTCAGTTAATTAGCTTAGGGGAAAGTAACAATTTTGCAACGTTGGGTTTCCTCGGATAGATCCTACATTTGAGGTCGTTCATGGGCATACTGGAAGGATTTTTATACAACCGTCCAGGGTAAACCCAGAAAATTTTTCGTTTGGAGCAATTCGATTAATTTGAAATAAAGAAGGCTTAGACACTCTCCTGTACATATACAGGATGTTCCAAAATGATTTACAGCTTTGATTATGCATATTTCAGAAATGGGAATATGTAGGAAGATGCGGTTTGCGGCATAATGTTCACACACCCACAAAGCTGTTTTTTTCCTTATTTCTCATGTCAGTTATTGACTAGCCTTCTCCCCCCCCCCCCCCCCCCCCCCACCACCACCACTAGCAGGCGGCACGGTTTGAGGAATGGTTGGTGCAGACTATAGTCGAATATCGCTTAGATATTAGGAACGTGCGTGCATTTAAGGTGACCATCAGTCCTCCGCCTTTTCTTTTTGCATGACAGTCCCCAGTTTTTTAACTCTGTCCCGGACTTTTTCAAAAGTAATTCGAGACACCTATTTGTTCCGAATTTAACAATTATGAAACGATTTATCCCAAATTAGATGTTCATTTCACCTGTATCAGTATGGTAGAACTGAAAAGGTATTTTCCCAAATGCGTAATGTATGAAGCAGTGACAGAACACAGTTTGTTGAAGAAACTACGAAAGTAATGTCAGTGACTATAGTGAAATATGATGAAATATGTGTGGAATGTTTTCATACGCTGTTGAAGAATACAGATATGTTAAAGAAAATTTTCAGCAATGATAAATAATGTATGTCTGCACGCATTCCTTCATCTCGGAATGTACTAATAAAATACAGAGGGGACCAAAAAATGCATCCGCTGTTTAAAAGTCCATAACTTGCAAACTAATTGACAGAGTTGTTTCATTTTTGGTGAAAGTGTAGCTCAAAGTCCAACTTAAAGATATCACTGTAGGTGTTCGAAATGGTCTCCATTAAGATCCACACACAAACGATGCCGCCAAACTGCAGCACGAACTACTGACTGCAACGTGTTCAGTTGGATATTTGCACATGAATGTACGATGGACTTTTGAAGTTCATCCAATGTGCGTGGCTTTTGTCGATAAACGACGCCCTTTAGTGTTCCCCACAGGTAAAAGTCCAGAGGAGTTAGGTCTGGGGAACGTGGTGGATACTCCACAGCACCTATACGGCCTATCCATCTTCCTGGTAGATACGCTCTAACACGATTTTGGTAGTGGGCTGGGGCACCATCTTGTTGAAAATAAATTCTTCCGTCTCCATACAAGTCACGGATGGCAGATAAAATGGATGTCTGAAGCTTCTGAAGTTACACCTCACCGGTAACTGTGCCGTCAAAGAAGAATGGCCCAATCAAGCCCCGGTAAGACAACCCACACCACACAATTACTCCTGGCAAATTCACGGCTTTGTCTACATGGACGTTCGGATTTTCGGCGGCCCAGTAGATGCAATTGTGGAGATTTACTGTACCATTGAGTTTGAACTGTGCCTCATCAGACCACACAGTCATCTCTGTAAACTATTCATCTTCGCCCACCATGTTAGTAAACCACTCGCGGTACTCCATTCTACGATCTGGGTCGTCCTCGTTCACTGCGTGTAGCACTTCCACTTTGCTGTCCTCAAAATTCTCCGAAAACTTGAGCGACTCGCTCCAGTTTCACGTGCACACTGTCTCACAGACTTCTGTGGTGAGCGAGTGAATTGTTGTAACACACGACGGGACTTAGCTGGACTTGTTACTGTTACCGATCATCCAGATCGTTGTTTGTGTACATCTTTAACACTTCCTTCGGCTTCAAATTTGTCTCGAATGCGACGAATCGTTAAACGTGTCGGTGGCTCTGTTTGATACTCATTTCGCCATTGCCGTTGAACCTCATTAATGTTTTCACACGAATGTAAGTCTTGCGCCAGCCATGTTTACTCGAGTAACTAGGTGCAACTAAGAACAAAACACTGAATATCTGGCGACTGTCATCTGACAAAACAAAACAACGCAATACAACGCTTGTGTGGTGATTGCTAGAACTACAAACTATTACACTACCAAAGATGAGACAACTCCGTCAGTTAGTTTGCCAGTTATGGACTTTTAAACAGTGGATACATTTCTGGACCCCTCTGTATATTCTATTTACTTTCTGTAAAAAATTATAGTGATAGTTTGCGTTTATTACAATTAATTAAAACTTTTCTTGCAATACGAAAATTTTTTAATATGTCCAGATCTTTGGTGTAGGAAATATGGTTACCTTAACACACTGAGCTCTGTTGAGCGTCTACTAGAACCCTATGTGTTATGAACTTTATATTACAAACCACACATTTCTGTCTTTTTCCATTTCTTAAATATAAGCGATTGAAGTTGTAAAGATCGTTTTGGAACACCTTGTATTTTCCATACTTACTGAGACAATGAAAAGCCATCAACAATGGGCGATTGCACGCATCCCGATGCAGCCCCGACCGCCAGACAACTGAATAAAATTGTTCAAATGGCTCTGAGCACTAGAACTTAGAACTACTTAAACCTAACTAACCTAAGGACATCACACACACCCATACCCGAGCCAGGATTCGAACCTGCGACTGTAGCGGTCACGCGGTTCCAGACAGCAGCGCCTAGAACCGCTCGGCCACTGCGGCCGGCACAACTGAATATTTTAAATGTTATTTGCTTTATATTCATTGAGCTGTGTTAAAACTGACAACTCATGTTCATATTCCTTGCTGCAAATGAGTAGTACGTCTGAACATGAACGTCTCTATAATGCGCTTTCACGTACCCTTGTTACTCTCGTGTGTAATTTGTGTCTGCGGATCGTTAGGCGGCAGGCGCCCGCTGGCGTTATCAGCACTGAAACGTAAGCGCGGAAACATTCCACCCCTCACGCATCTGCTCTGCGCAATACACCTGCCGATAGGCCAGCTTATCGTCTGCAGACTGTGTATGTCAGAGAAAATAATCCAGTTTGATCCAGATCTCCCGGGTTTTCGAAGTTTTTGTCTGGGGTGGGCGATTTAATTGATGGTTGGCCTACCCCAAAAATATGTCAGCTTAATCAGTTACATGTTAATGGCAACCTGTAACAACTTAATCCACAACATCATAAAAATCAATTTTATATGATGAAACGAAAAATTATTCTATCCAGTACATAATTAAATGAACATGTGTAATGCTTAACTTTGGCATATCCCCTGAGAAAGGTCTTCACTTACCCCTGGGGGTTGGGGTACTCTCTGTAGTTCATTTAATGAAATTACTGCAGGCTGATTTCATTCAGAAAAATGAATGGATAGCTCAGTCTGCTAAAACACTAGTGATTTCAGTTGAAAGAATGAATACGTGGTACAGCCGACAGAAAAGGTACTCATTCAAGACGAAGGGCTTCCCAAATTCAAGCAAGTCTTGACAACGGTGTCGAATGTTTTCATTCGGTTGCTCCCAAAGACTGCTTTCACTCCAAAAAAATTAATGAGTAATAATCCAGCCGACACATAAAACTGCAACCAAACGATGCGCTTGTTGTCATTCCGTTGCTCCCGCAGACTGGTTTCACTGAAAAGAATGAATGAATAATTCAAGCGAGATGTATAGACTACAACAAAATGAGCCGATTATTTACCCAACAACTAAGTGAATCGGATTGTTTTTATTCGGTTGTTCTCATCACTAGGCTATAGTGCCAAAGTCTGTCCAATGGGCATGTTATATCGTCAAAATCCCGAGCTGGCTGGAATGCCCTGCCCATAATGATCCGAACATCCACAATTGGGAAGAGGTACGACGACCCTGCTGGCCAAAGTAGGATTTGGCGAGCACAAAGACAAGCTGTGCGCGTGCAGGAGTCAGAGAGCTGAAATGTAAGTCCAAAATGGTTTGCCGTGAAGGGAAACAAAATGCGACGTACCGCTGCGCTGTAAGGGTGGCAGGGATAAGCAAAGGGATCACGCTATGAAATGAATTGGATCCCCAGACCATCACTCCCGGTTGTCGGCCCATCTGGCGGACGACCACTGTCTGGGGCACCTCCATGCACGTTCTTGGGCCTGGAGTCTCATGGGCTGGAGTAGAACTGTCTTCAGTAATGAGTCCGATTTCGAATTGAGCCCCAATCACCAGTGTACACGTGTCTGGAGACGCCCCAGACAGCAGTGGGATGCCAGCCTGCCGCACCTTATCCTAATGCCTGCCAAACCCTATCCTGGCCACCAAAGTCGTCAGTTCCCTCCTCAACTGAGAAAGTTTGCAGCGTTATGGGCAGGGCCCCCCAGCTATCTCGGGATTTGGACAATTTAACGCGCCAGTTGCACTGAATTTGGCACGACGTCACTCAGGGGGACACTCAAAAACTCTATCAACCAAAGCTAAGCCTAAAAACTGCGTGCGTAAGACCCAGAGGTGGAACAATGCGTAACTGACTTGCTCAAGACTTGCTTGAATTTGGGAAGCCCTTCGTCTTGAATGAGTCATCCCGTTTTTATAAAAACGTAATCTTTTGTCCGTCTGTATTTGTACATCATGTCTACTGATTTCTGTCCCATTAGGATAATTCCTTCATGCTGCGCCGTTTCTCTTTATTGTTTTCTTTTTTTGTCTTACAGTGTACTTGGATAGTTTTAAAATGTGGTTGTAGGGAAAAATGCTAGGGGCTAAATGGACTGACAGAATGCCGGATGAAGAAGTATTTGTTAGAAAAGGGGAAGAAAGAAAACTAGAGACGTACACGAAGCGCCAGTGCAGAAATTAGGGTACTTTGGACAGTCACTTATTGAATGCTTCTTCTCTTAAGTGCTCTACGACTCTACATACGAAGAGATACTCGTATGCTCTAGCATTTTATTAGCAAAACAGCTTAGCACCCGCTGCTTCCCTCGCATAGACTATGTGGACTGCATATATTTTTTATCTATAATGAATTTCTATGTTGTTCACCAATTGTAACATCTTCTTTTCCACGGTAATTAAGGCCACAGTAGCACGGTCGCTTTCGAATGTGTCTCTCATCAAAAAGCGATTCTGGTACCTAAGGTCAGAGGTATTTGAAAACCACACCTTTCGAGTTCTTGTACTTCCATAGCAACTGTCATCCCCTGACACATAATTCCTTAGAAGTCCAATATCGGTTTTAATAGATTTAACTTTTAAAGATGTTTTAATATCCGGTAACGAAATATTTTCATAAGTATTTTCATCCCATATTTCTCACCCTTAGGTGTAATTTCAAAAACTACTCAAACATTTATTTTTTTATTTCTTACCGAGAAACCAAACACAAATTTTCAGATATTTAATTTTGAAAATGCTTTCGTAATGCAATTTTTGCATAAGAACTTCTACCCCCGTTTTACTCCGTTAGCGGTTAAATTTCCAAAACACTGAAACTCTTTTTTAATTCCAGTTAAGGAACCAAATTAAAATTTTCATAGATTTAGCTTTAGAAATATATAGATAACGAAATATTTCATAAAAGATTTCACCTTTTATTTCATCCCCCCTAGTAGCTGAATTTGCAGGATTAGTGAAATAAGTGTTATTTTATTTTTAACCTAGAAGTCAGGTACCAATTTTCATAGATGTAACTTTACAACAACATTCGTAGTTTTTTTTACAATGATTTATTTTAAAAAATTCTGCCACTATTTCAACCACGTTGGGGTGAAATTTACAAAACTGCTGAAGCACACATTTCTTTATTTCTGAACCGGGAAAGCGATTACCTATTTTCCAAGGTCTACCTTGAAAACTGCCTTAATAGCGACATACTTTCGAAAAACCTTTCATCCCCTTAGGGGTAGAATTTCGCAAAATCCCTTCTTAAACGACGCCTACAGAAAAGATCAACACCCTATCTCAGTTTCCAATTTGTAGAAAATTTCTCACTGAGGGGGTCAGCCGAGAACCTGCAGATGTACATCGAATTCCAGGGGCTCAAGGAGGCAACAGTTTTTTCTATATAAGTAATGATTTTGTTAAGAAGGCGTCAGTCTTCGTGCAGCCGCACGAGCAGCAGTATCGGTCGCTCACACAGATGATGCTATGTTATTATAGGAGAAGAAAACGTACGTGCCCTACCGTGTATATTGTAGACCTCTGCGATCTGAAATGTTCGATAAGCAATGACGCCACGGCTGTTGAACGATTCCAGTCCTGCAACTATATCGACTTTATGTCCACGCACGAGGGCTACAGTTACCCATTATCATGCTGCATGGTATCATTGTTTCTAAGAGTAAAGTTCGAACTTCCGTCCCCAAAACACTGATGGACCATGCAAGACGACTTGGGTCCCTACATAGTTCTCGGTATTAATAGCGATAGTATCTATCGCTTTATACACGGTAGGGCGCGTACTCTTTCTTCTCCTATAATAACGTGACATCTTCTGTGTGAGGGATCGATACTGCTGCTCGTGCGGATGCACGAAGATTGACGCCTTCTTAACGAAATCATTACTTACAAAGAAAAATTGTTGCCTCCTTGAGCCCCTGGAATTCGATGTACATCTGCAGGTTCTCGGCTGACGCCCCCGGTAAGACATTTTTAAGTCCGAACTTGGTGTGTTATCCCGTACGCGTGCTGTAGTTACTCTAGCAGCACGCGTACCCAGCTGTTTATTTGTAAACAGAGAGAGAGAATAAAACTATTGAAAATGATAAGAAGAGGCGAAAATGTTTGTTGGGACGTGCATCGGGAAGAAATTACGAGCAATGAAGACTCAATGGGGGAAAGGTTGCAAGAAATAGAAGGAGGGAGAGGAAGGAGAAAACTTGTAAAGCTGGATGACATTAAGAAAGGATGGAGTTATCAACAGGTTAAGGAGGAAGCACTTGACAGACAAAAGTGAAGAACGTCCATCCGATACCAGTCGTGAGGCGAGTATATGAAAGATGTATTATATGCTATAGGTATCCACCCAGAAAGCATCTTTCAAAATTTAAACCCTAATAGAGTTAAGACATATTAAAACGCAAATTCCGCGGCTCAAGAATAAAAGGCAATGTCCTGACTGACTGAATCATCACTGTCCAATCCAAATCGCTAAGGATACAAATTTGAAATTGAGACAGGGTGTTGATCTTATACTGTAGGCGTCGATTAAGAAGGGATTTTTCGAAACCCTACCCCTAAGGGGATGAAATAGGGGATGAAAGGTTTTCCGAAAGTATGCAGCTACTAATGCAGTTTTCGAAGTAGACCTTCGAAGATTGGTAGTCGCTTTCCCGGTTAAGAAATAAAGAAATGTATGCTTCAGCATTTTTGTGAATTTAATCCCGACGTGGGTGAAATAGTGGCAGAACTCTTTAAAATAAATCATTAACAAACAACTACTAAAGTAGTTATAAAGTTACATCTATGAAGATCGGTATCTGACTTCTAGGTTAAAAATAATATAATACTTATTTCAGTAATCTTGCAAATTCAGTTCCTTAGGGTATGAAGTAAAAGATGAAACGTTTTATGAAATATTTCATTATCAATATATTTTAAAGCTAAATCTATGAAAATTTTAATTTGGTTCCTTAACTGGAAACAAAAAAAGGATTTCAGTCTTTTAGGAAATTTAAGCGCTAACGGAGTAAAACAGGGGATATAAGTTTTTATGCAAAAATTTCGTTACGAAAGTATTTTCAAAATTAAATATCTGAGAATATGTATTTCGTTTATCGGTAAGTAATAAAAAAAATAAATGATTGAGTAGTTTTCGGAATTGCAGCCCCTAACGGAGAGAAATATGGGGTGAAAATTCTTATGAAAATATTTCTTTACCGGATATTACATTTTTAAAAGTTAAATCTATTAAAACCGATATTGGACTTCTAAGGAATTACGTGTCAGGGGATGACAGTTGCTATGGCAGTACAAGAAGTCAAAAGGCGTACTTAAGAAAGACCTCTGACTTTATCTACCAGAATCAAATTTTGACGAGAGGCACAATCGAAAACGACCGTGTTTCTATGGCCTTAATTACTGTCGAAAATTAAGATGTTACAGTTGGTGGACAACATAGAAATTCATTAAAGATAAAAAAATATATGCAGGCCACACAGTGTACTCGAGGGTTGCTAATAAAACACTAATGCATACGAGTATCTCTTTGTATATAGAATCGCAGAGCATTTAACAGAAGCGGTATTCAATAACTGACTGTCTGAAGTACCCTAATTTTTGCACTGGCGGTTCGTGTACGTCCCTACAGAAAAATATACATTATTTTCCATTGTCTGTTTGTGATATACCAGCCTATGTTACTCCTGCAGAAAATTCACATGAGATGATGAGGCCATTATTTATCTTCCGTTGATAAGTAAGAGCATACAGTTAAGTCAGTCATAATCACGGTCATTCTCACAAGTCGTTTAAAAGTGCCACCTAGATAAAAGACGGCAGAGAGTGAAAGAATACAGCTAGTTAATAATTATTTTGTCTACACGCTCTTACTTTTAGAAAAGAGAAAACACAGACGGTGCTTGATAGACCAAGGCACTCAGGAAACTTTCAAGGGTCAGATTATGAGAATAATTAGTCGTAGTTTGTTGAGGTTGAATAAAGCATGACGTGTGGTGATGGATGGCCTTGCAGAGTGTTTCATAACTCTTCGTCAGGGAGACAAACGAGAGAGAAACGGTTTGGCAGACAGCCATCTTGAAGTAGTATCATATTAATTTTGCATATCAGATTACCTGTCTCATCATCTTGATTTGGCTTCTCATGGTTTCCAACAACGTTAGTAGCTAATTTCGCAGAGGGGACTTAATTAACTCCGCAACAGACAGCCGCCACAGCGCTTCGCTCGACTAAGCAGGCATTGCGTTTTCCAAGTGTCTAGTGTCGAACGCAACGAGGAACTAACAACGTAAGCCACGGACGGGAAACATTGCAGTTCAAAACTGCAAGCCATTCTTTTAAAAAAGTTAGTATTTAAACTATACCTCTGGAACAAGAAAACTCGTAAATGAGAAACGCACATACTGTATATTAAGAATTTTTGTGTATATTTGTGCTTTAATGGCTATGCCACCTGCTTACCACGTGGAAGATTAGGCTTGTATCCCCCATCATGTCCTGCTATTTACAATAGCGCTACGACATTAAGTTTTAGCTGTGTTCCGTGTTTATCGTGCAATGTTACTGAAGATAATGGAAGATCCAAAGAGCACATCTCATTCCCGTTACGACGCCAATATTTTGTTATCAGTATTTTCATTTTCACCCTTATTAATGACGCTCATATTTCACTCCACTACATCTCTAGACACCGACTGGAAGTGCACCACAGAAATTAAAACAAGGATAGCAATGGAAAAAGAGGCGTTTTATAAGAAAAGGAGAATCTTCTGCAGCGGTCTGGACAGAGAACTCAGAAAGAGACTCATAAAATGTCTTGTTGGAGCGTTCTTCTATATGGCGCTGAAACATGGACTATGAGGAAAAAAAGACAGAGAAAGGCTGGAGGCTTTTGAGATCTGGACATGGCGGAAGATGGAAAGAATAAGTTGGATGGACAGAGTAAAAAATGAGGAGGTACTGAGAAGAGTGGGAGAGAAAAGACAGTTACTAAATGTAATAAAGAGAAGAAAAAGAAATTGGATTGGGAATATATTAAGAAAGAATGACGGACTGATAAAAACAGTTTTAGAAGGTTATGTAGAAGGGAAAAGGAAGCGAGGAAGGAAGAGATTCCAGATAATGGATGACATGACGGACGGTACAACATAAAGCAGCCTTAAGAAGGAAGCAGTGGATCGCAGAAAATGGAGAGGCAAAGGATCTGCTAATATAGCAGATAACTAATGATGATGACGATTTTCATTTTCACTCTTATTAATGGCGCTCATATTTCACTCCACTACATCTTTTTCAAAATTATTTCCTGTGGATGAGAAGTATTAAGAAGAGCGAAAGAAAATCACTGATTACGAGGGGGCGTTCAATAAATAATGCAACACATCTTTTTTCTACGATAATTTCGGTTGAAAAAATGCGGAATTTGTTGTGGGACATTGTGGAATATTCCCGTTTCAACCGCTCTAGTTTCATGAGGTACCTATAAGTGGCGGCGCTTTACGTAGCCTTCAAAATGGCGCCTGTAGCGGAGGTGCGTTCCAAGTAGTGAGCTACCAGTGACTTCCTTTTAGCGGAAAACCGGAGCGTCGGAGGTATTCAGACGCTCTTACGGACTGTTTACGCAGACCTGACAGTGAATAAAAGTTTTCTGTCGAACACCGTCACAGACAGCGAAACACGATTCCATCACTTCGAGCCGGAAACAAAGCGGCAATCCATGAAGTGGCGTCACACCACCTCTCCTCCGAATAAAAAGTTCAAAGCCACACCTTCAGCAGGTAAAGTCCTGTCGTCGATCTGAGTTCAGCGTATTCGTCGCCACAATAATATAAACGAACGTCTCTGTATCCATGACAACGGAGGCCTCACACAGGTCTGCGCACGTGAGAGGAGCTCAGAGAGCTTCACTGGACTGTTCTTCGTCATCCGAACTGCAACCCAGATCACGCATCTTCCGAATTCCATCTGTTTGGCCCAACGAAGGATGCACTGCGCAGTAAGCAGTACGTGGATGATGAGCAAGACGACAGCTCCTACGTCGGCCAGTATAATGGTACCGTGTGGTCATACAGGCCCTCCAAGTAAGCTGGCGAAAGGCCCTCGCATTGAACGGAAGTTATGTTGAAAAATAGAGTTTCGTAGCAGAAAGAGGAGGAAATAACGCGATGTATTGGAATTCTGAATGAAACAAACCTGTTCTCAGAAAAAAAGGTGTTGCATCACAATGCCCCTCGCAACTGTGCTTTTCAACGCATGCATAACACAAGGCAGCGACAAGAAAGTTTTTAATGAAAAAGGTTATTTCTTGAGGCTGTCATGCTGTGACTCCTAGTACGATAATAAACAAGTAATACTCGATACTCAGAAATGTACTTTAGACATCTTAATGATACAGAGGATGTTTCGTAATTCCTATTACGGGCTCATAAAGGTTGTAGATAGGACTTAACAGATGAATTTTGAGTAAGAATCGATGCTTGGAAATGGGCAGTTTGAAAGTAAAATAAGTTTGAAGACCGCGACACTGACAAGTTTTCCGCTTCATGGTACACGCTTAGCGTAGACAATGCGTTGTGACCTGCTCGCTGTACAGGAGATTCTCCACGTGCAAGCCTTCTTCTGTTCGTTGCACAAGATGTATCTACGACGCGTTTTTCGTACTGGCCGCCCATAAACTCCAGTTCGCGTACGTCGAGTGTCACGCAGTCATCCAACCCCGTTGTGAACGTAACACATTCTCCCAGCCGTCGTTGCAGTCGAACGGAAATGATTTGCGACAGAGCTGGCCCATCTAGAAAACGTTCTCGATTCAACCGTTGTGCAGCTCTACCATTACTTACCGTACTGTTAAGCGGGATATTTGAAAGTGATCCGATATTAGAATTTATTTTGTGGGTTCCTGTAGTCATGTCCTAGTTCATGAACCACGGGCAACGTATGAATGGCCAAGTAAGTGGTCCCGACAGTCGGGATACCAGTTACTTTGGAATAAGGCTGGGCATCTCGGACATATTCTGAGTCGTGGTCACCTTTGTGCTCATACGGCAAAGACTACCAAATCCACCGGTTAGTCCCTCAACCGTTAGAGGTAAAACCCAATGGGACTCGGGGCAAGCAAGGCTAGCAACCTGCTTCCCTGGTACTTTAAATATGATGCTGGCAACAATCAGAGCAAAATGCCTCAGACCTTTGGAGGTGACGGAGTCCCACCTCTAACTGACAAACCAGGGACTCCTAAGATACGACTTGGCAAACAAATGGTAATGAGATGGGGAGCTATTAACATCAATGGGGGCTACTCTGGGAAGAAGGTAGAGCTGGCAGAGGCTGCAAGTAAGATGGGGCTGGACGTTTTAGCTGTTAGTGACATTCGGGTAAGGGGTGAGAAAGAAGAGGAAGTGGGAGAATACAAGGTCTACCTGTCAGGAGTCAAAGCAGGAATAGCACAATGGGGTGTAGGGCTTTACATCAGGAAAGAAATGGAACCCAGCGTAGTTGCAATAAGGTATGTAAACGAACGACTGATGTGGATAGATTTGACAGTGTCTAGCAAGAAAATTAGGATTGTGTCAGCATATTCGCATTGTGAAGGGACAGATCAAGATAAGATGGATAGTTTTTATGAGGCACTCAGTGATGCAGTTGTTAGAGTAAAGGACAAGGACAGTATTCTGCTCATGGGTGATTTTAATGCCAGGATTGGAAATCGAACAGAAGGGTATGAAAAGGTTATGGGTAAATTTGGAGAGGATATGGAGGCCAACAGGAACGGGAAACAACTCTTGGATTTCTGTGCCAGTATGGGCTTAGTAATCATAAACTCCTTTTTTAAACATAAGAACATTCACCGGTATACTTGGGAAGGCAGGGGAACCAGATCTGTCATTGACTATATAATAACAGATCAGGAATTCAGGAAGGCTGTGAGGAGCACACGTGTATTCAGGGGATTCTTTGATGACACTGATCATTATCTAATCTGCAGTGAAATTGGGATTGTGAGGCCGAAAGTGCAGGAGGTCAGGTCCATATGTAGGAGGATAAGAGTGGAGAAACTTCAGGATTAGGAAATCAGGCACAAGTACAGAACAGCGATCTCAGAAAGGTACCAGTTAGTTGAATGTAGTCAATTACAGTCACTGGAAAAGGAATGGACAAGGTACAGGGACACAGTATTAGAAGTGGCTAAAGAATGTCCTGGAACAATAGTGTGTACAAGTAGGATGAAGAAAACAGCTTGGTGGAATGACACAGTCAAGGAAACCTGTAAAAGGAAAAAGAAGGCGTATCAAAAATGGCTACACACTAGAACTCAGGTAGACAGAGAAAGTTATGTTGAAGAAAGAAACAAAGCCAAACAGATAATTGCAGCATCCAAGAAGAAATCTTGGGAAGACTTTGGAAACAGGTTGGAGACTATGGGTCAAGCTGCTGGAAAACCATTCTGGAGTGTAATAGCAGTCTTCGAAAGGGAGGTAAGAAGGAAATGACAAGTATTTTGGACAGGTCAGGAAAACTGCTGGCGCATCCTGTGGATGCCTTGGGCAGATGGAGGGAATATTTTGAAGAGTTGCTCAATGTAGGTGAAAATACGATCAGTAATGTTTCAGATTTCGAGGTAGAATGGGATAGGAATGATGATGGAAATAGGATCACATTTGAGGAAGTGGAGAAAATGGTCCGTAGATTGCAGTGCAATAAAGCAGCTGGGGTGGATGAAATTAAGTCGGAACTCATCAAATACAGTGGAATGTCAGGTCTTAAACGGCTACACTTGATAATTGAAGTGGCCTGGGAGTCGGAACAGGTTACATCAGACTGGACAAAAGCAGTAATCACACCAATCTTTAAACATGGAAACAGAAAAGATTGTAACAACTACAGAGATATCTCTTTAATCAGCGTTGTGGGTAAAATCTTTTCAGGTATTGTTGAAAGGAAAGTGCGAGTATTAGTTGAGGACCAATTGGATGAAAATCAGTCAGGCAGCAGTTAGAGTTGACGGTAAATTGAGTTGGCTCTGAGCACTATGGGACTTAACATCTATGGTCATCAGTCCCCTAGAACTTAGAACTACTTAAACCTAACTAACCTAAGGACAGCACACAACACCCAGTCATCACGAGGCAGAGAAAATCCCTGACCCCGCCGGGAATCGAACCCGGGAACCCGGGCGCCGGAAGCGAGAACGCTACCTCACGACCACGAGCTGCGGACAGGTAAATTGAGTTCATGGTTCAGAGTAGTTTCGGGGTAAGACAAGGCTGCAACCTGTCTCCACTGTTGTTCATATTGTTTATGGATCATATGTTGAAAACAATAGACTGGCTGGGTGAGATTAAGATATGTGAACACAAAATAAGCAGTCTTGCATATGCGGATGACTTAGTTGTGATGGCAGATTCGATTGAAAGTTTGCAAAGTAGTATTTCAGAGCTAGATCAGAAATGTAAGGACTATGGTATGAAGATTAGCATCTCCAAAACGAAAGTAATGTCAATGGGAAAGAAATATAAACGGATTGAGTGCCAAATAGGAGGAACAAAGTCAGAACAGGTGGACGGTTTCAAGTACTTAGGATGCATATTCTCACAGGATGGGAACATAGTGAAAGAACTGGAAGCGAGGTGTAGCAAAGCTAATGCAGTGAGCGCTCAGCTACGATCTACTCTCTTCTGCAAGAAGGAAGTCAGTACCAAGACTAAGTTATCTGTGCACCGTTCAATCTTTCGACCAACTTTGTTGTATGGGATCGAAAGCTGGGTGGATTCAGGTTACCTTATCAACAAGGTTGAGGTTACGGATATGAAAGTAGCTAGGATGATTGCAGGTACTAGTAGATGGGAACAATGGCAGGAGGGTGTCCACAATGAGGAAATCAAAGAAAAACTGGGAATGAACTCTATAGATGCAGCAGTCAGGACGAACAGGCTTAGATGGTGGGGTCATGTTACACGCATGGGAGAAGCAAGGTTACCCAAGAGACTCATGGGTTCAGCAGTAGAGGGTAGGAGGAGTCGGGGCAGACCAAGGAGAAGGTACCTGGATTCGGTTAAGAATGATTTTGAAGTAATAGGTTTAACATCAGAAGAGGCACCAATGGTAGCACTGAACAGGGGATCATGGAGGAATTTTATAAGGGGGCTATGCTCCAGACTGAACGCTGAAAGGCATAATCAGTCTTAAATGATGATGATGATGATGATGATTCCAACCGCGGATTCTGTACTCTTAATCTGGGTGTAATTAAATAGGTTGTGAAAGCCTTACCTTGAGACGGGGAGTATTTCAAGGACAAATGAGAGATATTTCGTAATGGTATGAAAGGGAACTGAAAGAAATTGTTTTTTGGTTCTGAATTCAAAAATCGATGTTCGGTTACAACTTTGGGGGAAAAAAACGACTGTCAGTGAGAGGGAGGATTGGGTAAATTCAAGAAGGCTGTAACTGAGTTCCTGTGCAACAGAAATGGTCAGCCTTGTTTATCTGTTGTATCCAATGTGCTTGTAATCTTTAAAACGTTAGGCAGTTTAATGAGTCTCAAGATTCGTCTTTTGCTGTAACCTAGTGTCATCTGCAAAATCACTAATTCTACATGTTATATGTTAGACGGAACATAGTGCACATATTTGATGAACAACAGAGGATTCAAGATTTAGCCTTGGGGATCGCCGTACGTGATTTGTCCCCAATCAGAGTATTGTTCCTCAGTTGTCCCCACTCAGAATATTGTTCCTCATACAGTGATGTGACAAGCGTCATGGGATACCTCCTAATATCGCGTCGGACCTCCTTTTGCCCGGCACACTGCGACAACTCGACGTGGTATGGACTCGACAAGTTGTTGAAAGTCTTCTGCAGAAATACTGAGCAATTCTGGCTCAATAGCCAGTTTGCGAAAGTTTTACTGGTGCAAGGTTTTGTGCAGGAAAAGACCTCCGATCATGTACCATAAAATTTCGATGGTATTCGTGTCGGGCGATCTCGGTGGTAACATCAGTCGCTCGGACTGTCCAGAATGTTCTTCAAACCAAACGCGAACAACTGTGGCCCGGCGACATGGCACATTGTCATATTCCACCGTTGTTTTGGGACATAAAGTCCATGAATGGCTGCAAATCATCCGCAAGAAGCCCAAAATCACCATTTCCAATCAATAATCGGTTCAGTTGGATCAGACGACTCAGTCCATTCCACGCAAACACAGCCGACACCGCTATGGAGCCACATCCAGTTTCCATAGTGCCTCGTTGACAATTTGGGTCCATGCCATCAAGGGGGCTGCGCCACACTCGAACTCCCCATCAGCTGTTACCAACTGAAATCGAGACTCTCTCTGAGGAGACCACGGTTGTACAATCATCTACGGTCCAACAGATATCGCCAGGAGCCTAGGAGAGACACTGCAGCCAATTTCGTCCTGTTAGCAAAGGCACTAGCGTCGGTCGTCTGCTGCCGTAGCCAATTAACGCCACATTCCGTCGCCCTGTCCAAATGGATATGCCGCACATTGATTTTTTCAATTATTTCACGCAACGTTGTTTGCGTGTTAGCACTGACAACGCTATGCAAAAAGTACTGCTATCGGTCGTTAAGGAAAGGCTGCCGCCCACTGCGTTGTGCGTCGTGGGATGTAGTGTCTGAAATGTGGTATTGTCTGCACACTTTTGACACTATGGGGCTGGGAATATTGGAACGGAATGTCCCGTGCGTCCAGCTCCAACTACCATTCCGCGTTCAGAGTCTATTAATTCCCGTTGTGCGGCCGTAATCACGTAGGAAACCTTTCCACGTGGACCACCCGAATACAGATGACAGCTCCGCCAGCGCACTGCTCTTCATACCTTGTTTACGCGATGCTACCGGCATCTGCATATGTGCATATCGCTATCCCATGAACTTTGTCCCTTCGGTGTTTATTTCAACGATCTTCAGACTAATATACAGCGGACAAAATAAAACCCTTTTGCAGATTACACTACCATTGTAATCAAGACAAGGATACATATAGAAACAGAAGTGTAACTGACTGATTTTCTGCGAATTGTCTTAACATCAGTTTTAAAAATCAAAACATACTCATTTAGGAACATTCAGGGGTGCAACACCAACGATTGGTGTAGCACATGGTGACGAATTGATAAATAGGATGGAAACGCCAAGTGCTTAGGTGTCGCTATGGATGAGAATTTAAACTTGATTAAGCATATTTTGAGAATCCTAAAACAACTTAGTTTAGCCACATTTGCACTTAAAACTACTACAAATCTTTAGAAGTGACAAATCACTAAGGTGGCAGATTTTGCATATTTTCATGGAATAATGTTCTGAGAAAGTCATCTTTAAGGAAAAAAAAAGAAGAACTCTAAACTGCTCAGAAACGTGCTGTGCCGGTGCTGGAATCTCACTAATGGAGTACGGTTGTCTCCAGTTATGAGCCCCGCTTCGAAATGAGCCTGATGGCCAGCGAAGACGAGTCTGGAGACGCCCCTGACAACTGTGCGATACGAACCTGGCTGTCGCCCGCCATACGGCCCGACAACCAGGAGTGATGATCTGATGTGCCAATTCTTTTCATAGCATGACCCCTTTGCTTGTCATCTGCTGCACCCTTACAGCACAGCGGTACGTGACGACATTCTATGCCTCGTTTAGTTGCATGCCATCCCGGGATTACATTTAAGCAACATAATGTCCTCCTGCATATCATACGGTAATATTTTCTACTGATTGTCTTCGTGATTGCCAAATCCTGTCTTGGCCAGCAAGGTCGCTTGATCTCTCACCCCTCGTGATGACTGGGTGTTGTGTGACGTCCTTAGGTTAGTTGGGTTTAAGTAGTTCTAAGTTCTAGGGGACTGATGACCATAGATGTTAAGTCCCATAGTGCTCAGAGCCGTTGGAACCATTTTTCTCTGATTTAAGGAAGGTAAAGAGAGTATGATTTAATGAAAAACAAAATTAACGTAGAATAAGGACAAAGAATGTACGAGCATTTGAGTATTTGACACTGTTTTAATCAAGGCATTCAGTGGTAACGTTTAGCGAAACACGCAAGAATTGCCTTCGTATACAACTCCCTCGACTTCAAAGCCTGACAGCCGAGAATACATGATGATCTAATGTATAAGTTAATACTGGAAAAGAAGATTTTGAAAATTAAAACACTCGAGCCTGTCGTGTAAAACTCCTACTTCATATTATTTCAGTTCATTTAAGTTTTTCGTTACGAACAAAACTCTTGCTTATATCATCTTCGTATCATTCGAATCTGATCATGTAAAACGGTTTATTCTTTCACACACTGTTTTATCTGACGTTTGTTATTGAAGATTCATCTTTTCTGTTACTTGCAACACTGAAGATAATTTGTCTAGATACTATAAGAGGTATACAGAAAACTCATACCAGAGTTTCAGCAGAAAACGTTACATGTTTCATCTTTCTGAAGATAAGATTCTCCGAATTTGAATAAATTATAATTTTGAAAAAAAAAGGGAATAGAACCTCTCTCACACTACACGAATATCTACGTAATAAAATGAAACACGTGCCGTTATTCTTTTAATGGTTTTTATTATATTGCAACAAGTTTTGGTGGCTCAGTACAATATCTTCCGGCATTAACTAACGCTCAAGATAGTGTATTGAGTCACCGAAACTGCTTGAAATACAATAAAACAACACCAAAACGACGACTACAAGCGTTTCATTTTATTGTGTAAGTGAACGGCAGAAGTCTCGCAGACGATCGATGAGAACGATAGACATAGAAGAACTAGACGTACAAATAGTGAACGGTCTCTTTTGGTTTATGCATTTCAAGAAGTGGCTACGAACTGGAACAGTAAATTATTCAAGTTTTATGTTCCGATAACTGTAGAGAAGTGGGCAGGGATGCAACTCCATTAAGTGCTTTACCTGTCAGAGTCAAGGTGAATAGCGAGATGGTTTCTTAAGATTGGAGACAGGCTACTCTTTCTGCCATCTTTGTTCAGTGCGAGCGTACGGGGAGTGCCGTCTGTAGTACCCTCTATGTTTACTACCATTTATCGCCCCTTCTATCTGTAAATAATTTTGATTAAGAAGCAAGGTTTTTAAATAAATATTTTCCTTCAAGACGGAAGTATTGTGTGCTATTACGTGGGCTAAACGTTCAACTGATTTTTATTGTACTGTATTACTCTGTTAATGTGTAAAATAATCTGTCGAGGCTATAAACGTTTAAATTTCCGCATAAATCACGTTGCTTTGGAGGACGGTTCATGATTAGAGAGTGCCAGGGTTAGTTAACGCACCACGTACGTCGCTCCTCATCGTCGATTAAGCAGGACACGTTACGAACAAACATGTCCTCCAGTGGTTGGAGCGGTGCTCGGATGTCAGAAACAGGTTCGTGTAGCTGTCAGGATGCAGGCCATAAGCCATGAGGCGTGCGGCAGGATAGGGTCCATTGCGGGATATGACGACGCCATCCAGGGACAGTCGGTGTGTGTAAACACCAGCTGCACCACCGCACCGCCGAGGCCGGCACGGCGACGTGTACCGTCTGTGGCGCAGCAGGAGGCGTCATTGGTGCGACATCGGAGTGGCAGCCACTGACGCGTGCAAACATGATACTTGGCTCCCGGCCAGTGCAGCTATTAATCTTGCACGTCAGCCACCGAAGCCTTGCCAGGGTGCAAACTGAGACGGAACCTGATGGGCACATAGCCAACACATGAGTTTCACTATTTCTTTTCGAATTTCTAGCCAGTGATATTTTTTCTACTACTTGTTTCCAGTATTTTCGTTACAGCCAATGGTAAATGTAAGTCTTCGTAATGTGTGTATTGTTAGGAACATAACGTAAATTATGTAGAATGCATTATTAGATGCAACCGAAGGCCTGATGGCCCTAATCTCACCAGGAAAAAGCAAATCAGTCAATAAATAAAAATAAAGTCACCCTTGAACCAGATGTAATTCGAGGGTACGTTACGGAACTGACAGTTTTTATAGGGGTACCAACTAGACAATATTCTATCACTCTCTGTTGAACTCAGTCTTCGACAGTATGGATACAAGTGATTGTAGCGTATACTGAACAGTATCAGCAGCCCGTTACATATTTCTGATATCTTCTTTCGGATGGCAAGCATCTGTTATCAAATTTCTTACAAAAGGACAAAATCTTAAGTCACTTACAGTAGTCATCGAAATCTATAAAACCTACTTATACACCAGTAATGGAAATTGTACGTAGAATTTTTTGTACAGTTTAACATTAATGACATACTCATGAGTTTTTGACGTTTTGTGGGAGATCTAAAAATGGAATTGTTATGTGCAACTGAGCTTGTATACGATCTCTTGCTATTGCTACGTGTCTCCGTGAAAAGTATTATAAATGAATGTACAGTTTTACAAGTCTACGTTTTCACTCTCAGTTTTCATTGATAAACAATTTCATCATCATCTCAAAAAGTAAAGTACATAGTGTTTCCGTCAATCTTATAGACACTCAATAATCGCCTAATCCGTGTTACAACATTAATACGGCGGTCTCGCTCTTACACAGACCTATTAAGTCTGTTTAGGGGCGTTAATGGCACACAGGCTAATCACACAGACTTTGTAATTTCTCACTTAGAGAAGTATTACGCCTTTTTACTCTTGAAAACCGGAGCTGTTTTTGTAAAGCAAGAAAAAAACTCTACAAACAAATATGAAGTACAAAAGTGTGTGACAATGTTCAAAAGTTCATATTTTGCGATATTGTCGACACAAGACAGTGGCTAGTTCTATATAATACATTGAAATATATTCAAAGTTCACTTCACTTAGCATCTAATAGATTGATACATGAATGGATGATGGCTAAATAACCTGATTAAGATAGCCAATATACATACAAACTAAGTCACTTACTTTGGTCCGGAATAACATGATAGCAACGAAGTTTAGCTACTAATAAATCACGTTAAACGACTACTTTAACAGATTTATTAGAGGTCTGTTCCTTTCACAACTGCGACGAATTTCTCACCGGAACCGATTAATGTATATGTTATACAAGTAAATAATATCAAAGTAACGTATGCATCGGGTTAAGTCTGGCTTCAGCACATCTTCAGCACAATACTGCAGTCAACGAATATAATAACTGTACTACGCGTTCTATTTGATGACGCATAACTATAATTATCTAATTCCCTTCAAAATGTACACGTTGAAATGTTTTTGTCAAGTCAGATATTGATTTTTAAATAAAAAAAGTTTCACGCTTTTTGGTTGTTTCGCATATTTGAGGACTTACGATATGTGGAAGAAACAACGGAAAATTTCTTCCTTTGCAAATGTATAGTAGATAATTACGTTTTTGTGACACATTGTACAACGTTGAGGATGTACTCACTACTGAAACATTGCATCAACACAGTTCCGAAGGCAATTTCTCCAAAGAAGAGTAGCTACACGAGTCATCGATAACCTCCCGTTCCACTAACGTAATCTACCCACAGAACACGTTTGATGCTCAGGGTCCTACCATATTCGTAATAATCTGAAGCCGTATCGACCATTAACCGACTGTGACTGTTTTCAAAAATATGAAAAGGATTTTCAAAACCGCTACGAGTCACAAACTTTGTTGACTACTAAATTATTTATTTAGCGACATGTTTCGATGTATTACCTCATCCTCAGGCTATAGTGGCATTACAAAAACATTTAACATTAAGTGTATACAGATATTAAAGTTTCTTTTAATGACTGCTCCGATCGTCATTACTTAGGTTATCCTTCTCTCTCTCCATAGGATGATAACAGCGGTCATGTAAAGAAACTTTAAGGTCGGTATACATTTAATTTTAAATGTTTTTGTAATGCCACTATTGCCTGAGTATCAGGTAACACATCGAAACATGTCACTAAATAAATGATTTAGTAGTGAACAAAGATTGTGACATGTAGCTGTATTTGAAAATCTTTTTAGATATTTGTAATGTTGTGAAACTAATCTGGATAGTTACCGCACTGGATCCGCCATTTTTCAGTATTAGCGACTTAACCTAGCCCAAAGACGTCCCCGTCGACTTCTTTTCTGAAAAATTGATGGTGCTGATGATGTCTTGTAGGTCTGGTAATCCAAACCCAAGCCACATATCCATAAAATACCACTAATTGGAACTTTGTTGGATACCTGGCTGTTTTGAAACTTTTGTACGTGACTAAATTGCTTTGCTGAGACTATGATAGAAATTTGGCTCCTAGATTGGACTGCCGGCTTGTGTGGCCGAGCGGTTCTAGGCGCTTCAGCCTGGAACCGCGCCGCCCTACGGTCGCAGGTTCTAATCCTGCCTCGGGCATGGATGTGTGTGATGTCCTTAGGTTAGTTATGTTTAAGTAGTTCTAAGTTCTAGGGGACTGATGACCTCAGATGTTCAGTCCCATAGTGCTTAGAGCCATTATACTGAACTCTTTCTAAGATGATGCACCCCGTGCGAAAATTGCTCCTAGCTGCGTCAATTCTCTGATCATTTCAGATGATCGGCTCCAAATTTCCATTTGTTGGAGTTGGTCTCTTTCTCCACGTTGATGTATGATAATGTTGCGATATTCTGTCTTTCATTCATTTATGAAAAGACTAGTCATGTTCGCTGGTGTTTCTATAGACTTGACAATTCGTATCAGTTCTGTCCGTATGCTAGGTGAAAGAATTTTCTCTTACTTTAGTTACCTTGAGGTTTTGTTGGACATACCTTTTATCAATTTTTCGACTGTAGTACTGAACAATACTGGTCACCATTTAGCCCATTGTCTCAGTTCAGCGATAAAATCATACATTTCCATCATTCTGATCTACAGTTTCAAGCTTCCCTTTTTGTTTCTTAAACCAACTATTAGATGGCAGTTATTTTTCCATAATTGTCCTGTAACTTGTTTAGTAATCCATGTATCCTATTAGAAACATCAAATCAAATTACTAACACTGCACGAAAACTTCAAGCAATAATAACATATCACAATGACTGCAAATCTAATTAACTCTGTCTTTTTCTTTTGGTACAGTGATGGGGTTTTGTAATAAGCGGCAGCCTAGGACTTCAGCTGATTGACAAAAGGTGAGAGTAACTAGAAGATTGGCATGGGTCGTCAAGTTGTTTTATGCTGAAAGCCAAAGCCTCGGGGAAGAAAACACGCAGAAGAGTGGTCTACGGACCAAACTCAGCAGGAGCGACTAGAGAGGGTGGGCACCCGTCTTATAGCTGAGGATGAGCATTTAAGTATTTAACCAACTTTCAAGCTATCCTGAACAGTCTGCCTCATGAAGCAATGGGCATGACACAGAGTTGTACCGCTGAATCAGCCGCCCGCTGATAGAATATGTGAGACAACTGACTACCTGTCCGTAGCTCGTGGTCATGCGGTAGCGTTCTCGCTTCCCACGCCCGGATTCCCGGGTTCGATTCCCGGAGGGGTCAGGGATTTTCTCTGCCCTGTGATGACTGGGTGTTGTGTGATGTCCTTAGGTTAGTTAGGTTTAAGTAGTTCTAAGTTCTAGAGGACTGATGACCATAGATGTTAAGTCCCATAGCGCTCAGAGCCAACTGACTACCTATCTACATTACATAAACATCATGAGGAAATAGGTTTTCACTGGAATGAATCACAGAAAATGTTAAGACACGCCAAGAAGACCAGAAAGGTGCAACAAGTCAAATTAATTTACTGAAGGCGATAAGGTTCTGCTAAATCTGAGGAAAAGGTCATGGAAAAGCAAGTTTATGAGCCATAAATTTTTCTGGACCGTAGCGAGTAAGGAAAGTAATACATGACAACGTAGTAGAAATCAAGACCATCAAGAGCTGCCGGCAACATATTTCAAACCTCAAAAGATTTATTCAATAGACAATGTCAGAGACCACCCAGCAGGTCTCACACCGATGGGTGGGTCTGTTCCGACGAATCAAGGAATATGATCTGTAAGAATTCACTGGTAGTTTACGTTTGGACGACTTCCATAAGGGCTTAAACCATTGTAATAGTATGGAATTGATAGAGGTGATAGCGTCTGACAAAATATTGGGCGAGTTTACCTAATGAGGATGTTTTGCGCGTTTTAAGAGACAGTAGCGAGAAGCACTGAGTCGTGATTGCTGGTAGCATTGTAGCACCGAGACCTTGATTCGCTGGCTCGGACATTTTTGTTATGTGTACTAGAGCCAGTAGCGTGATGAACTGAGCGATTCAAAGGGAAAGACATACCACATGTATAGGTACGTAGGCCGTTTAACTGATGGTGCAGGACTTTTTGCGTGTTTTGATTAAACTGTTCAGATGGGATGCGACTGACATGTAGTGGAAGTCCTTACTCGTAATAATGAATATCATAGGAAAAGTAGAAGTACAGCCCGTGGATGCAACGAATAAGTGAAGAATGATATAATAAGAAGAGAGCGGAAGATAAACTTGCAAGGTCAGGAAAGGAAATAAGTTTGCGAAATATGTAGTTGATGAGATGAATATCATAATGCAGTGTTTTGCCTTGCTTTTGATTGTCTATCACATGTTACGCTTGTATGTCTTGCGTGTTTCAGAGTAGTCATCTGAGAATTAGAATGACCAGCTTGCAACCAGATTTTCAGGAAACCAAAGGAAACGAATGCAGTCGCAAAAGGGAAGAAAATTTGTCGCCAAATAAGAGTGTATATCCGCATATTATGCCTGAACAGTAGTTAGTTGTAGGTATATTTTTGCATGCTCAACAGCATACAGAGGATTCCGATAATTATCGGCGGAAACATCAAGGGGAAAGAAATTTGCAAGCACTAAGTGTTAAGACTGTCTTCACTGATTATTTGTACCCTTACAATGTTTGTTGTATTCTTCCACCCCCCCCCCCTCACCCCCGCCCCCCATGAACCATGGACCTTGCCGTTGGTGGGGAGGCTTGCGGGCCTCAGCGATACAGACAGCCGTACCGTAGGTACAACCACAACGGAGTGGTATCTGTTGAGAGGCCAGACAAACGTGTGGTTCCTGAAGGGGGGCAGCAGCCTTTTCAGTAGTTGCAGGGGCAACAGTCAGGATGATTGACTGACATGGCCTCGTAATACTAACCAAAACGGCCTTGCTGTGCTGGTACTGCGAACGGCTGAAAGCAAGGGGAAACTACAACCATAATTTTTCCCGAGGGGATGCAGCTTTACTGCATGGACAGCTGCATCAAACCAGTCTCAGGACTGAAGACCACAACAACAACAACGTATTCTGCCAGTGTTTGGTTAAATAAAGAGGTTAAAACTTAATCGGCACCACTGCATTCGTCGGTGGATTTCACATTTACATTGTTCACTTTTTTCTTTCGATTTGTTCATTTTAAAGAGGCCAAGGAGCTGAAAGATAATTGTAATGTTGAAAACACCAGTCACTTTCATTCATTCATTATTAGAAGTTTTATTGCAAAGGATATTGTCATGGAAACTGTGTAAACTTTTTTTGTGTTTCTAAAGTATCTGTGTAATGCTGTTCGAGGGCAAACAGTTGACACAGCCGATGTAAGGACGAGATGATGGGATGGCTGATCGAGGAGACACATGCCAGAAAGCTCCAAGTTGGCCATGAGACACAGCCTTAGGGTGAGCAAGAGAAGCCAGGAGTTCCACTGGTCCTGACCTGCTGGGGCGCTGTTATCTACACGCAGCTGGATGCATCGCTCAAAGACGCCTGCCTGAGGTGGTACGTGGCGGCCGCCTCAGGGAGCCAATGCTGTGTGTTACAGTACCACAATAAAAGTCTGAATCGTACTGTAAGTCAGTACACAGTCAATCACTGGCACCGTCACAACAAGAGATTGCTAACTCAGCTTGGAAAAGCCACGATAATGGCCGACAATGAGGTCAAGTAGCTACGCTTCAGAGGTCAGCTTACCTGCGTCCGTGGAATTATACGGAAGGGAGACTTTCGGTCGGCCAAGGATATCAGCGATGTGTGTGGGGTCTGCACTAAAAGTCCAACTGAACTTATCACCGTGTTGCCCACACGACAGACACTACATCAATGAACAGTGCTTATCATGTATAACACCTGCTTTGATCTTTATCTGGGTGTACACGTGATCCATGGAACAAGCGATACAAATGTAGCCACACTGATTTAGAGGACGACATAAATTTCTATTACATTATTTGCGTTTGAGGATGTACACTGCCATGCCTCTCACCCAGTATTGATTTATGTTAGTCAAGCACACACACCCTTCAGGTTACTCACTAAGATTATTACGATCCTCGGAATGCATTAGAGCTGGGTGTGCTGAATTTCTTCATGAGGTAGACTGAGAGTTGTAAAGACGAAATGGATCCAGTTTCTCACTGCGAGAAGGCTGTGACCATAAACATTAATGCTAGCAAGTCCATAGATTAAAATCGAGGTACAGCACAAGTTAATCGAAGGAACTCTTAATTATAGCTTATAAATCGTGCCGCACTTCCTCGAGAAAAACTGTAGAAACTTAACGATCATTGAGTCTTCCTCAAACATGTCTTTTCATGTGCTATTAGTCGAAACAGTTGGTATGGTGAACAGTGTTTGCCTGAGAACAGTGAACTGTATTAATTTTTCTTGTTCTGAGTTTTTATTTGTGCATTTGCAAGGACGTATTAACTATTTTTATTTGAATATTTTTTGTATTTTATAACATGTGTTTTCAGAGATACAGGTCTCTACGTCCATTCATAGTTATTATTTAATATAATGATCCTGAAGTGTACCCTTCAGCAATTAAACTTGTGTATGTTTGTAACTTTATGATCTAACGTGAGTATGTCAGAGTTATATCTTGTTCAGTTTAATGTCACAAATATGACACTAATTTACAAATCTGCAATTGAATTTATTCACACAGTGACTGTTTTCTTATGTTTTATTAAACGCCATTTTCGAAATGTCATGAGCTGCACTAGAAATATTTATTTGCCAAAACCGGTTTTCAGATGTTCCCATCATTAGTGGCAAATTATGTATGCACCTCTATAGCAGTGACATACCTGTCATTTAGTAACATATAATCTGAAATCTGTCCTGTCACATAATAAACCGGTTGTCATGTATGTTACTGCTGTCAAATTTTAGACGGTTACAATACTTGATAACATTAGACATAACTGTCACAAAGTGTAAACCCGAAATAGATATGCATGTCACTGCCATAGATGTGTACACAGTGCCTCTGATAATCGTCTATAAATCTGAAAACTGGTTTTGACAAATAAACATTTCTAGTGCAGGCCACGGTGTATAGAAGATGCCATTTAATAAATATCTGAAAGTTGTGCAGTACCAAGCATTGAAGATTTTTTCTCATCTTTTCACTGTCAACACTGTCATCCATTGATTTACATATTCAGATAAATGACTATATGTTTCAACGTGTGTGATTCACAAATTTGTACTTCCATCTGGCCATAAATTGACGAAAGTGTAGTCTAGGTTTATATTCCAATGTTTTTGAATGTCAGCACTATGTGTGTATATACAGGGTGTTACAAAAAGGTACGGCCACACTTTCGGGAGACATACCTCACACACAAAGAAAGAAAATATGTTATGTGGACATGTGTCCGGAAACGCTTACTTTCCATGTTAGAGCTCGTTTTATTACTTCTCTTCAAATCACATTAATCATGGAATGGAAACACACAGCAACAGAACGTACCAGCGTGACTTCAAACACTTCGTTACAGGAAATGTTCAAAATGTCCTCCGTTAGCGAGGATACATGCATCCACCCTCAGTCGCATGGAATCCCTGATGCGCTGATGCACCCCTGGAGAATGGCGTATTGTATCACAGCCGTCCACAATACGAGCACGAAGAGTCTCTACATTTGGTACCGGGGTTGCGTAGACAAGAGCTTTCAAATGCCTCCATAAATGAAAGTCAAGAGGGTTGAGGTCAGGAGAGCGTGGAGGCCATGGAATTGGTCCGCCTCTACCAATCCATCGGTCACCGAATCTGTTGTTGAGAAGCGTACGAACACTTCGACTGAAATGTGCAGGAGCTCCATCGTGCATGAACCTCATGTTGTGTCGTACTTGTAAAGGCACATGTTCTAGCAGCACAGGTAGAGTATCCCGTATGAAATCATGATAACGTGCTCTATTGAGCGCAAGTGGAAGATTATGGGGCCCAATCAAGACATCATCAACAATGCCTGCCCAAACGTTCACAAAAAATCTGTGTTGATGACGTGATTGCACAACTGCGTGCGGATTCTCGTCAGCCCAGACATGTTGATTGTGAAAATTTACAATTTGAAGACGTTGGAATGAAACTAAAATGAGCTCTAACATGGAAATTAAGCGTTTCCGGACACATGTCCACATAACATCTTTTCTTTATTTGTGTGTGAGGAATGTTTCCTGAAAGTTTGGCCGTACCTTTTTGTAACACCCTGTATGGCAGTGTATTTATATGTGTCGATATGTATATAGTGTATTTATCATGAACCTTTGTGCTGAGATAATGTTCTAAAACGATTAATATTTGCAATTAGAATACAATATGTTTAAATGTGAAGTAACGGGTCAGTTCACTTTATGTGTGAGTGTATTTGAGCAACAAAACCTAAGATGTGTGTATGACATTCTCAAGACATTTTTTTCTCTTATAACTACTGCAAAAAAAAAAAAAAAAAAAAATAATAAATGTGCATGAACTTTTCTTGGCTGGTGCATCCCTTGCTTACATGTAATCAAAATAAATGTACTCTTACACAAGGGAACACATGGCTTGTGGTTAGGCGCATAAGTGAATTTCAGTGATTGTTGCCTTGGCACCAAGTTAACCATTTCCTCTGATAAGGTGGGTCACCAACACATCAATCAGTGGTTATATAAAATGAAATGAAAAAAAAAGAGTCCCTACCGCCCAACAAAAATGTCTTTTGATGTACTTGTGCTGCATATTACACTCGGTGCAACCACATTGTTTTTTTCAAAACTATTCCATAACCTGTTTAATAATCCAATATGTTTATCTGACGAGCAAATCAAATCCAATCACCATCACTACATGAAAATTGCAAGCAATAACAACGAATACCAATGATGACAATTCCAAATAATTCCACTCTTTTCATTTGGTGAAGGACTCTTGTAATGTGGGGCCACCTGGGGCTTTTAGGTGGCTGGTGAAAGGCGAGAATCAAACCAACGTCGCAGGCAGGTAAACACAGGAAAGAGCGGCTTGCTGACTGATCGCAGGAGGAGAGACTAGTAATGGCGGTCAGCCCGTCACAAAGCTACATTCTGTGTTTTACGAAAAGAATTCCTCTTAGCTAAGACAAAGCTCTTAAGGAGAGGAGAAAACAATACTTGGTACTACCCTGAAGGTGGCCAGTTGCAATTTTTGTTCAAAATTTCGGAAGGGGTCTCTGATTGGCTGACAATAATTATTTTGGTAGCGAGGGAGAATTCATGCTTTTGTGTATGTGGACATCTTCTTATTAGATATAACTAGTAATCTGTTACACAGAGATGGAAACATTCTGCCTTCTGTGTCACTCCAAGAGAGAACCATCCTTCACTGGTTAATCACTGAAGAATCCATATCAGTAGGGAATTCGTTAGCATGTTTATAAAATTATCATTGGTTGCAACTCGCAATGTCTGTTGCAGTTGGCTGGTGAGATTGCAATGCTGGCAGAACCAGCAAAGTTTTGTAGAGAAAAAGAATATAAGAGAGAACACTTCTTCTTGGAACGTCATACAGCAGCAGAGCGAGATTCCTCTAAATTCAAGCAGTACTCCGATGGCTGTACTTAGAATTCTCAGCCATTAATGCAGCCATCTTCTTCTCTAATAAATCACCAGAGTGGTAAACATGGGCCTTATTTGTATTCACTTAGCTGAGATGAGCGCGAAGTCATTTACCTTGCATCAGGATTTCGTTTTGGCGATCTAATTTTCACATCCAGCTAGCTGTACCCAATATACCCTTAGATAGTATCTGTGTTTATTGGTGCTTTTCCGGGACTTTTCTTTAGGTCGTTAACTTATTCCACATTCATTGATCATATTCACAGCATAGTTTTATGTTGCTTCCATCATGTATACATCCACTTGTGCCAACATTACCATAAACGTTTTCAATTGCTTGTTCGCTTAAGAACTGATCGTATTTTTGATTCAGTGGATAAACCATTCCAGATACCTTTTAGACTGTTATAGTGACCCTCTGTTTCTTGGCACAATTTGATGGATTCCATTGTCAATGTATCAGTGCGAGGTACGATACACACATTTTCATGCTTAGTTGGATCGCCCACGGTAATTTAATTATTTAATTAGATAAGACGTAATCCATTGCAAAGCACTGTTTTCTTTTAATTCGACCGATCTTATGGGGAGTTTTGTATGACTATAGGTCACCAGGGTGGAATCTGTAGCATCTCTTGGGTATGCTAAATTGTTCAACCAACTTCTCGCACAACTCCATCTAGCGTAAAAGTTTCGTATGTGTTTATAACACAAACGCATTTATGCATTCTTGTGTGCTGTGTAGTCCGAACAAGACACAGCCAGAGCAAAAGCACCACAGGCGCAAGGATGCGCCAGGATGGTGCCAGCTCCATAGAGACTCGCCATTTGCGCGACATCCACCAGCGTCACGGGCGGCGCTGAGGATGAAGTTGCTGGACGACAACAGGCAGCAGGCTAGTCGGAAGGCAGAAGAGCACCTGTCGCCGAATTGGTTACAGAACATTGTCCATGCCTGACTTAGACAGGGCAAGTCGTTTTGTGAACTCTTAGAAGTGGACAGACAGCTAATGTAAACTGCATTTGCTATGTACTGTGAAGTTCACAAAATGGTTCAAATGGCTCTGAACACTATGGGACTTAATATCTGAGGTCATCAGTCCCCTAGAACTTATAACTACTTAAACCTAACTGACCTAAGGACATCGCACACATCCACGCCGGAGGCAGGGCTCGAACCTGCGACCGTTGCAGTAGCGCGGTGAAACGTCCCCTTTGAACAATTATACATGACTGTGCTTAAACTGACACACAGTATTTTGTTAGCGCAACGCAATCTGACTTTCAAAATTCCCTACAAAAGAATGGCCCTGACTAACATTAAACTATACCTTTCACAAATCACTTACCTCACAAAAATCTTCGCTGCTCAAGCTACTGCAATACAGAGAGCGCCACTACTGCCAGCTAAATAAAAGATTCAAACTATGGAAGGCACTAACTACTGATAGGGATAGTTAGCAAATGAAAGATATTAATAGAGAACAAACAATGTATTTACCTTGATATCATCATATAAAAATATAGCAGTTCATGACAAATTTCAAAACTCCGCCATCTCTCTCTCCACATCCACCACTGCTGGCGGCTCACCTCCAACTGCCCAACGCTACGCGCTGTTCACATCCAGCTGCCCCTCTACAATGGCAGACAACAATGCAAACTAGCCACAGACTGCTCACAGCACAGCCAGTGATTTCATTTTCATACAGAGAGCGCTACGTGGCGGCGGCGTTACCAATATAAGAACCTAAACAGCCTACTTACATAGAGAAAACATAAACAGCCTACTTACATAGAGAAAACATAAACAGCCTACTTACATAGAGAAAACATAAACAGCCTACTTACATAGCCCCCATGCTCCCCACAAAAAATTTTTACAAATGGTGTTGGGCACTGGCAATACAGATTTGACAAAAATTTTTCACAATTACACTAACAAAGATATAAAATGCACACACTTATTGATACAACGTTGGTCAAAAGCTAAAATTTTCTCACAGTCCACAAAGACAGTCCTGATCATTCATCATAATAGTAATTACAGTTTCTCATTAGTAAAAGAAATTGCACACAGAAGTAGTGGATTTCCATACAGTCTTGAAGAAGTAGTGTTGTCCTTCCAACGGAAAGACAGTGCTGACTTTTGACATGCATACAGGTAATGGGCCACAACAGAGCAAACCCACAGCAGAGTCAGTCGAAATTTTGAAGAGCATTGGTAGGTAGGTCATCACAGAGCAGACCCACTGTAGTCCTGGTAGAGATTACGGTATTGGTGGGCCACCAGAGGTGCAGACCCACTGCAGTCCTTGTAGAAATAATGGCATGGTGGGTCATCATAGATGCAGACCCACTGTAGTCCTTGTAGAAATAATGGCGTTGGTGGGTCATCATAGATGCAGACCCACTGTAGTCCTTGTAGAGATAATGGTATTGGTGGGCCACCAGAGGTGCAGACCCACTGTAGTCCTTGTAGAGATAATGATACTGGTGGGCCACCAGAGGTGCAGACCCACTGTAGTCCTTGTAGAGATGGCCAGCAGCCATCTGTTGCGATTGTGCAGGTGCACATTCACCATCGAAGAGTCTTGCGGAGAATATAGCAAGTCCATAAACCACCACTTGTGCACTCACAAAGTTTTTGGAATTGTCCTTAGAACCAGCAATGCTGTTATCCAGTCCCTTGCTGAATCATTAACACATGTGCAAACACTATCAGTCCCTACTTCTCACATATTGTCCATATACTATGATCAACCGAAACGTGTGCAGTGAAATGGAACTGACAAGTTACTTAATTTGATAAACTGGTGTCAATTACAATATTATAACATGAGAATACAATTACAAAGGTACAAAATACATCATTAAAAACATAACAATACAGATAACATTTGTAGTAAAACAGGCTTTACAAAAGAATAGAAATAGACATATACGTCAGTGTTACAGGAATTATGACATGAGTACATACATAAAAGATCAGAATAACTTTTGAAACATCAACTTTACACATGAGCATTAAAACAAAACAGAATAAATAATATCTAAGCATCTTTACAAGGTAAATAACGAATTATCAGAAAAATTCTACAACATAAATCTTATTAGCTAAGCACATACAGACAGGAAAAACACAAATTCACATAGTGTAATAACACAAAAATACAGGACAGGGTTTGTTTTCAGTGTGACATTTGGTACTGCAGTCCACCCCAAAACTTCATTCCATATATCTTTCCTCTTATTTCAACATTTGTTTCCACCAAAAAAATTCTATCCAAGCATGCTTTCTGTATTTATATGTTCACCTATTTCTTACCTCATTATTTATTTTCCATTATCTTACCTCATCATTTATTTCCAAGAAAATCCTACCTAAACCTGTTGTCCTTAAACTTTACTTTTTTGCTCATATTCTCTTTCAAAATACTTTTTTGGCCAAACCATTTTCTTATAGTTTCTCAATGCATTTCTTCCAATTCATCACAACTCGTTCTCTCATATAGCCTGCCCCATCTTAAGCTAACTTAAATCTACTGAGCTCAGATGCTAAACTAAGGAACGAGGCAATGCAGCAGCACAAAACAATTAACACAAACAGCAATGATAAAAAATGTAAATGGCAAAGCAAGCAGCATAAATTAGCAAAGCAAATGCAATATTACAACTAATATAAGGCAATGTACAGTAGCAAGAAAAATAAGTCAGTAGTAAAATTAGCTTAACAGAGTAACACAATTTAAAATTCAGTAGCACTATGCCTGGCAAACAGCAGCAGCAAATATAAAAAAATATAAAAAATATAAAACTTGTATCTATACATGACAAAGCTCAAGCAGCAAAAATATTACAGTAAAAACAACAATGCTGATAAGGGAAATGTATATTCACATCTTAATGTCTATGTAACTAAAGTGGTGCACCACAACAACTGATTGTAAAAAGAAATATTACCATGTACTTGAAAAGAAAATTATGTGTTACTGTTACTAGTTCCTTCTTATTGTTCTTTCCTTTCCAAGTGCTCCTTTTTTAAAGAATGTGGATCATAAAATAATTATTTAATAGATCTGTTGACAGAAAGTGTTCACATTAGCAAATGCATTTTATTTTATAAAAGCAATGCTGCAACACTGCTGGAAACCAGATATCAAGTGAAATAAGCAACTACGAAAAGCAAAGCATAAAAATATCATTCAATAGTCATGTGGCATTTCGTAAGTCAGTAGCTCTCAACTCTCATAGAAAGACACTTGTCATAATCAGGTGTGCAGATGTACGAATATTTCCCATCAATTCATAAGCATTGCAGTAATTAGCACAAAGTACGAGTAATCATATGTTTTCAGGTAATGAGCGTGTAATATTTGCGATGCTTTCTACAAAGGAATGTCAATAGCAAGGTTAATGGAAGTAATGAGGGTGTCGCATTTGCAATATTTTCTCTAAAGGAATGCCAATGGCGAGGATAAAGGCCTGCCTTTTTTCTTTTTTTTTCTACCTGTGCTTCCGGAAAGGCACACCCTAATGGCTTGTTCTCCAGGTGTTTGACACAGCTGCGTGCCCACGACGCATTACGTGCAGGTGGTCACTTAACTTTCTTACGGAAATATTTACGACACCAGTTTCCGCTACAGTGACAGTCTCACATAAAAATATTTCACAGGTCAAGAATTAGCGTTGCAAATCTGTAGAAACAAAATCCTATGAATATAACGTTGTCCGTTGCATTGTGATACATTCACGCATTTACACACATTTCATAACTCTTAAAGTACGATTCTTGGTTTCCAACATCCTTTTTCACAAGTCAAGAGTCCCTACCCACTATTCATTACTCCTTACCTTATTACACATATACGTATCTATCGACACTCGTCAATATTTCGTCATTATAAATATGAAGCATAATCAAATAACTCATATAGCCTCAGCCTATTAATCGTAAACATACCTCAGCAGCATAATACACATCGTCGTCGTAAAAATAACATCATAACACCTCAGTCAAATCTCAAAATCGTCGTAGCTTCCTCCAATAATTAAAAAAATTCTCTGCTCATGTCAAAAGTGTCATCTGCCTCAAACGTACTTTAAAAATCATGAATCCATACCAAATACATCATTCAAAGCTCTCATAGTATCACAATGGTTCCGAAAAAATATGAAGAGTTCACACAGTACAGACAAAATACAGTTTCGTAAGTGTGAAGTAATCCAACTCTGTAATTGCGTAAACATGTGTCACTGACGTAGTAAAAAAAAATGTTTATCTCTCAGTTAAATGATCAGATAGCTGTGTAATTTTGTGTTAGAGAAATATGGTACCGATGTGTAAAGTTGTATAAGCAAATACCATATTAGCTAGGGCTCCTTGTGGTTGCCACACACATGGTACACAAAGTAGGCGTGTACCCCCTTGAGGATTAATGTAATTATACCCTCAGGTGTTACAGATTACAGCAATAGAATGAAATATATCACGGAAAACTTTCTTTGTAATTCAAAAATCTTGAAAAATAAATGGCTTAAGTACAAAATCTCTCAAATGCGTGTCCTGTAGCGCTAAATGTGCGTCTTGCTGTAAGATAATTCTGTGGAAGTGTCGTACTTATCGTCCTCCGAAAGCCAAGTTCTGCAGAAGTCAATGTACTTACCTCATGATAAACAAAAGTGAAATGCTTTATGTATAGATATCTTAGTTATTACGCTTATTGCCGTGATGAAGAAAGTACTGTGCTGTAACGTATTGTTGTGCTACGGAAAAGACAATCTCATTGTTGCTGTACCACAAAAGTTACTACTAAAACATGTTTTACTTTCCAGAAGAATTCAGAAAAACTGTGCAGATATAAAACAGAAACACTGCAAAAGCAACATTGTAAATTGTCACTCATTAGTAGCGTCGTGATAAAATCGTGCAGCTGTCACATAAACCAACCACCGTGTCATCTGGTATCTCACAGAAAGTACTTTAAATCCAGAATATATTTTCAAGTAAACCGAAATGTTGCATTAGAATCTCATTAGCAGTACCAGTATATGTTCTAAGTATGTGAGCCTTATAGACGTTATGTAATCGTGCAACTAACAGGCAAGAATGTACAAATAACAACATTGTGTCGTCTGTTCACTATAACAATGCATTCATAATTTCTGTTGAAATAAGTTCTCTTGGTTCTTGATTGGATATTTAACTTCAAACATTGTTGTATGTTAACAGATTCTAAGTCTGACAAAGCGTACTAGTAGCGTCAATTGAAAAGTTTTATGGCAAAGACAAAGTTAAAAAGCAGATTATCTTTCAATAAACGGTTTTATATGTGAAGTGTGGTGAAATCCTTTACTCTTCATAGTACTTAGAGTTTGAACTCGAATGCGATTGTCATGCGGTATACGTCGGTAAAGAATGCTAAAATTTTTCTCAAGGCTAGCGTCTTATGTTATTTTTCTCGGAGCCAGCGGGCGCACGCGGCTGCCTGCTGTGCGAGTCATTGTCTGTCTCTTTGTTGGCGAGCGCCGATATTGGGATTTGGAGACCTAACTTCTACAAATTCACTGTGACGAGAGGGCCCTGCTCTGTTTGAATCCCGCCAGTTCTGATGCAATTCAGGTCTGTCGTTACGAATATATCGTCTGTCGTCATGACGGTAGATTCCGTAGTTTCTTCCTTGTCCGTCACGTGGTGGAGAATTTCTCCCTGAATCGTGACTGTGCGCTGGACCGTTGCGTCTCAAGTTATTCTGTCTCCCGTAATAATAATTGTTTTGGTTCCCATATTGTCTGTTTCTCTGATTGTCTCTGTGATAGTCATTACCGCGGAGAGGTGATCTTTCCCTGTAATTATTACTACTCTGCCAACGGTTGTCATACGGGTGGTGTCTGTTTTGGTCACGATTTGTGTTGTGAGAATAGCCTTGTCGCGTCCAGTTATTATCGAGGAATTGTGACGGATGTGACCTGTAATTGTTGTGTTCCTGTTTCCGCATTCCGCGATTGTCAGTGTCAATTTCCAATTCTTGTAACAGTCCCTGAAAAGCTTCAATGTCGTCTTTGCAACGTCCTGCCAAAATAATGTGTCGTAAATGTTCAGGCAATTTGATTAAGCAAATGCGCATAAGTTCTGAGGGGCTGTATGGGTTTGACAGGTACTGATTCTTGTGCAACATGTCTTCAAAATATTTCATAAGACTGGAAAATTCAGATTGTTCGAAACGTTTCATCATTATGATGCTTTGTTTTACACGGTCTTGTGTGGCTTGAGACCAATATGCTGAGAGGAAGGCATGGTAAAACTCTCCTTCACTGTGGCAATCGTGAATTACCGATCGCATTCTTACAGCTGGTTCATTCTCCAAGTAGCCACACATAAATTCTAATCTGTGTTCTAATGACCAGTTGGGAGGAAAACAATGAGAGAATTGATGGAGCCATGCTTGTGGATGAATGTCGTTGCCAGAATTCTTAAATGTTTTGAATTTACGTGTAGTAATGAACAGCTTATAGTCAAAGTCATCATGTCGGCGAGTCGCATATCGGTCATTGTTACGTCGTTTCGGCGGTTCCATTTCAAAATTCGGTGTACCTTGCCAATTTCTTTCATAACTTCCGAAGTGTCCTGTGTTATTATTTTGTGGTTGTTCCGTATTTCTAAGTCCCTCTTCCCGTATTGGAGCGCGAGTGGCCTCTGAAATACGTAATTCTTGTATTACCTGAGTCAGCTGATCTTGTACTTCCCGGATTTCTCTTTGGTGTTGCGTATTAATTTGATTCTGATTTTGTTTGAATTTCCTAATTTGTTCGCACTCTTCTGTGTCATTAAAGACTACCGGTTTTGTGTCGTTCAGATTATCATCTACCTTCGTAGATAAGTTAGTGAACTGATCCGAAAGTTCGGCTACTTTCTCCGATAGTGAACACATTTCCTCAATGTGTTTTTCTGAACCAAGTTTCAGAGTGTCCATTTGTGTTGAAATCGAATCTACTGTGTTCTTTAAGTTTTCCTGAGTTTTTGCAAGTTGCGTAACCGAATCGGTAGATGCAACTGAGTCAAATTTAGCTTGCAAGGTCTCATGATTTTCATGAACAATAATTTGCAGTTCTTTTATGGCTGCTTCGTGATTCTGTAATGCCTTTTCATGCCGCGAAAAAATAGGTTGAAAATGCTCACAAATTTGAGTTTTTACGTCATTACAGACTTTTTGACATTTCGATTCAATGTTATGTAACTCAGTAGTTAAATCTTCACGCGTTTGTTCAAGAGTTTGTTCCAATGAGTCTTAACTTTTGAAGCTGTTGCTGTGTTTGTCTCTGATTTTGTTCCAGTGTGTCTAACTGTTGCTGTGTTTGTCTCTGATTTTGTTCCATTGTGTCTAACTTTTCAAGCTTTTGTCCCATTTGTTGCATTAATTGTAATAACAATGCACTGGTGTCTGAAACATGTTCCTCAGTGCTTTTCGGCAGTGAAGTTGCACCGGCAACATTCACATTTTGACAAGCGGAAAATGTGTCTTGACTCATTTGAGAAAACGGTGAGAACCCAAAACCTGAGTCTGCAGTATTTGCAATATTGTGTTCTGTCATTCCCGATTCCTGAGGCGAGCTGTTGCCGACCAATCGGTCGATAACGCTTCCCTGTTCACTACCTGTTTCACTGTCTACACCATTGTTTGCCGCCCGCTCCATTTCCCTATGCGCAATTACCAAATTACTACTTTGAACATTAGTTAATTCATTACTCTGCGGCGCTAACACACTGCCTTCGTCTTCACTGTCATTTCTCAGTTTACTTTGGAGCCTAGTATTACGTTTTTCACACGCCATAATTGTCACAATATTTCACACGATAACACAGAAAAGCGCAATTTGAAGAGCAAAATAAAATAGCAATGGAAATAATGTCTACTTAATTGCCAGCGCAGCTGCGAAATACTTGGTGCAAATCTACACGCATGCCACAACTGTTTTACTGTACAACAATGAAAACTACAACTACAAAGGAAATTCTCTCTATGAGTACGTGCTATCAATAAACAAAATCTACACTAATTACACAAACTACAAGAAAAAAATCAGAAGATTCCAGTGAGGTATCCTCGGCTAAGGGTCGACATATGAAACGTCCCCTTTGAACAATTATACATGACTGTGCTTAAACTGACACACAATATTTTGTTAGCGCAACGCAATCTGACTTTCAAAATTCCCTACAAAAGAATGGCCCTGACTAACATTAAACTATACCTTTCACAAATCACTTACCTCACAAAAATCTTCGCTGCTCAAGCTACTGCAATACAGCGAGCGCCACTACTGCCAGCTAAATAAAAGATTCAAACTATGGAAGGCACTAACTACTGATAGGGATAGTTAGCAAATGAAAGATATTAATAGAGAACAAACAATGTATTTACCTTGATATCATCATATATAAATATAGCAGTTCATGACAAATTTCAAAACTCCGCCATCTCTCTCTCCACATCCACCACTGCTGGCGGCTCACCTCCAACTGCCCAACGCTACGCGCTGTTCACATCCAGCTGCCCCTCTACAATGGCAGACAACAATGCAAACTAGCCACAGACTGCTCACAGCACAGCCAGTGATTTCATTTTCATACAGAGAGCGCTACGTGGCGGCGGCGTTACCAATATAAGAACCTAAACAGCCTACTTACATAGAGAAAACGTAAACAGCCTACTTACATAGAGAAAACATAAACAGCCTACTTACATAGAGAAAACATAAACAGCCTACTTACAGCGGTTCCGGACTGAAGTGCCTAGAACCGCTCGGCCACCGCGGCCGGCTCTGTGAAATTCACTTGCGACTATCTGCACTTAGCCAACTAGGGCCTTTCTGTGTTAATTTACATGCAGTGTAGGAGATTTCGGGTTTCTACAAGTCAGAAAGATAAGTACACCTTTTTAATTTATTTGTGTGACTGTGTACAATGTGTTGGAGTGTTGTAGAACCTTCTTTCTCCCATCCTGTTACTTGAGCCTGGAGCACAGTTCTGCAGTAGTGGTACGCAGAAAGTGTCTTAGCGGTGTACTGCACCAGAATCCGTTTCACGAACTCACAAGCTCGGCCAATCGTGACAACAGTGGCGACTAGGCCTTTATAAAGATGGCGACGAGAGTATACAAAACTGTGAAGTATTAAAAAAAACTGCTTCTAGATTGTGTACCATCCGTCTGCTTCTAGATTGTGCACCATCCGTCCTTAGGTGAGGGTGGCCTCGCGTATTTCGATGACAGCTGGGGCAGCAGGGCGGGTAAGACTCGGCTCAGCAGAGCGCGCCTCGCGGCCGCTGGGCTTGCGTGAGCCCCGCTGGCGGCGCTGGTGTGCTCCTTGAGAGGCAGCAGGGCTACCGTTAATTGCGTGTTTGCTCCCATTAAGGCGGGCCGCGAGCTCCGGGAATTCCATTAAGTTGGCCGGCAGAGCACCCTACAAGCGGCCAGTTCCCCTAATTAGGCGGTGGCGGGCCAACATTTACTGCGGACAAGGCGGGCATCCCTCCCGGTTACTCAGGAGGGCGCTGGCCAGCATAGGAGGACACTGCCCGCTACCACGAGACTACGTCGAAGCAACTCTCCAGGTTGCTCTCTGCCTCTGTGTTTACACCTCTTGAACCGCAGGCAGCTGTTTAGCTTGATAATCTCGGGTTGAGGCCTTTCTGGTCGGAAAATGTCTCACTGCGTACCACAGATTACAAGACCATAAATTAGATATACTTGGAAACACAGGGATGATATTTCCAATTATATTTTGGAATTTTTTCATGGAAAAATTCATAATTCACGCGTTTTACGTTTCATACCGGTTACATGAAAAACATCTTCATTCTACAACACATTCCTGTGTACCTCAGCGATCAACGGACTGCTGGAGTTATACAGTGAGGGGCTTCTGCCCGGCGTAGCGCAACTACTCGACGTGGCATGGACTCTGCCGAAACATTGAGCCATGCTGCCTCTGTAACCGTGCATAACTGCGGAACTGTTGCCGGTGCTGAAGTTCGTGCACAAACTGATCTCTCTGTTATGTCCCATAAATGTTCGAGGGGGTTTATGTTGGGCAGCCTGGGTGGCCACATCATTATCTCGAATTGTTCAATCGCGAACAATTCTACCCTACTGTCATCGCCCAATGGTTCAAATGGCTCTGAGCACTATGAGGTCATCAGTTCCCAAGAACTTAAACCTAACTAACCTAAGGACATCACACACATCCATGCCCGAGGCAGGATTCGAACCTGCGACCGTAGCGGTCGCGCGGTTCCAGACAGCAGCACCTAGAACTGCTCGGACCATGGGGCAATGGCATCCATAAAAATTCTATCGTTGTTTGGCAACAAGAAGTCCATGAATGGCTACAAATGGTCTCCACGCAGCCGAATATAACCACTTACAGTCAATGATCGGTACAATTGTACCAGAGGACCCAGTCCATTCCATGTAAACACAGTGCCTTGTTGGTAACTTCAGTCCACGATTTCGCGGGGTCTACGCCACACTCGAACCCCACCATCTGCTCTTACCAACTGAAATTGGGACTCATCCGACCAGGCCACGGTTTTCCTGTCGTCTACGGTCTAACATGTATGACAATGAGCCCAGGAGAGGAGATACTGGCGATGTCGTGCTATTAGCAAAGGCACTCGCGTCGGTGGGCTGCTGCCATAGCCTATTAATGTGGTGTCACCGCCAGACACCACACTTGCTAGGTGGTAGCCTTTAAATCGGCCGCGGTCCTGTAGTATACGTCGGACCCGCGTGTCGCCACTGTCAGTGATTGCAGACTGAGCGCCGCCACACGGCAGGTCTAGAGAGACTTCCTAGCACTCGCCCAGTTGTACAGCCGACTTTGCTAGCGATGGTTCACTGACAAATTACGCTCTCATTTGCCGAGACGATAGTTAGCATAGCCTTCAGCTACGTCGTTTGCTACGACCTAGCAAGGCGCCATTATCATTTGCTATTTATCTTGTGATGCATGTTCCGTCAGACCGATGTTCACCAATTATGTATTAAAGTTAAGTATTTCAGAGGCTACGTACCTTCTTTTGCTAGTATAATTACTTTACCTGTTCCAGACCTCACGCCAGCCGGCGTGAGCTTAAACGCGTGCCTTTCGGCTTCCTCTCCTAGTGGCTTGGCTGTCTTGCCAAGTCACAACAATTAACTTCGCTAAAAGTCGCCACGCTGTCCTAACGGATATGTTCATCGTACGTCCCACAATGATTTAGGCGGTTATTTGATGCAGTGTTGCTTGTGTGTAGCACTGACAACTCTACGCAACCGCCACTACTCTCGGTCGTTAAGTGAAGGCCGTCGGCCACACTTGGACCATGGTGAGAGGTAATGGCTGATAGTTGATGTTCTCGGTACACTCTTCACATTGTGGATCTCGGAATACTGATTTTCGATATGGAATGTCCCATGCGTGTTGTCTGTTAATTGCCGCCGTGCGGCCATTATCAGGTCGGAAACCCTTTCACATAAATCAGCTGAGACAATATGACAGCTCGCCAATGCAATGCCCTTTTACGCCTTGTGTACGCGACACTAACGCCATCTGCATATGCGTGTATCTCGATCCCTTAATTTTTGCAGCTACATGTACATATTACGAGTACATTCCTGATGGCAAGTTTCAACAACACGAAATCCTCTCACTCATACGTGTCCTGTTCTAGCACATTTACAAAGTATTTAAAAAATGGCTCTGAGCACTATGGGACTTAACCTCTGAGGCCATCAGTCCCCTAGACTTAGAACTACTTAAACCTAAGTAACCTGAGGACATCACACACACCCATGCCCGAGGCAGGATTCGAATCTGCGACCGTAGCAGCAGCGCGGTTCCGGACTGAAGTGCCTAGAACCGCTCCGCCACAGCGACTGGCCAAAGTATTTCGTAATTGTATGAAATGCCAGTTTTTTAACGATCTAGCGCATACGGTGACAAACATGGACATCCAAATCTACGGGACCGTTTCCCAAAGAGATACCCTATCCGTATGTCATGTCTGTGCACGTTTTCACTCGTATTAAGTCTGGCTTTTATGCATTGTCCAACAGGCTTTCCTACATGTGGCACGCACTGACAGCGCTAGACGGGTGAGACTAATATGTAAGGTCAGGAACAAAGAAACAAAACCCGTGCAGCGTCGGTGTATAAGCCGTCTGTTGTGTCTAGACAAGACAGCCTAGGCACAATGAGAGGAAGCCGAAAGGCACGCGCTAAGCTAAAGCAGGATGGCGTGAGGTCTGAAACAGGATACGTAATGAATGCTATAAAGAAAAGTACGTAGCTTCTGGAATACTTAACTTTAATCCATCCTTTTGGTACATCTGGAGATTGAGGCGATACAAGTGAGACTCTTTAGATACATGCAATGTTACTAATGGCGCCTTGCTAGGTCGTAGCCATTGACTTAGCCGAAGGCTATTCTAACTATCTGCTCTGCAAATGAGCGAGGCTTCGTCAGTGTGCATCGCTAGCTACGTCGTCCGTACAACTGGGGCGAGTGCTAGTCCGTATCTCGAGACCTGCCTTGTGGTGGCGCTCGGTCTGCGATCCCTGACAGTGGCGACACGCGGGTCCGACATGTACTAATGGACCGTGGCCGATTTAAAGCTACCACCTAGCAAGTGTGGTGTCTGGCGGTGACACCACACCGTCTCCATAGTACTTACCTGTGGCAGCATAGCGAACACGGTGGGCTATGAACCGAGCGCCACTGGTGGAAGGAATAACAGATCGAACATCGTAGCTAATGTCTGCAAAGCTGTGGACAGCACGACATAAGTGTCGCTTACTACAGAAGTATTGACTCCTACACAGACGTGCGGGGTAGCCACGCGGTCTGAGGCGCCTTGCCACAGTTCGTGCAGCTTCCCTCGTCGGAAGTTCGAGTCCTCCATCGGACATGGGTGTGTGTGTTTGTTGTCCTTATCGTAAGTTAGTTTAAATTAGATTAACTAGTATTTAAACATAGGGACCGATGACCTCAGCAGTTTGGTCCCATAGGAACTTACCACCACTAAATTACTATACAGTGCACGACTGTACATATTCGAAAAAATAACATATTGTCATTCAAAAAGAAGTAATTAATAATTGTTTTCTTTTATTTTCTTGCGACGACAATCACAGAGATATTTCAAAATGGAGTTAACAGTTTCGGCTGTCGTGTGGTCATCATCAATCTGTCTAAATGTACATGCTCCAAGCGGTGAGGTAAGATTTCCGCTGTTTTATCAACATAGGACTGAGCTGTTTTTAGCATCAGGCTTCAAAAGGATGAGGACGAGGTCGTCGTTGTGACACATCACTGAATGACCGGTGTCAATACAGAGCGTTGCTACAGCCGATTAATTGGGCTCTAGGAGCCGTTTGTATTTTTAGAATTTCTTGGGCCTCTTGCTGAGATTAAATAGCTTTTACAGTAATGACAATAATGATTAAGGAAGAAAAACGTACAAACAATTCGACTGAATACTGCGGAATTCATGTTGTCACTACGATGTTAACTTTAGATTTCCTCTATCGGGCTGATGTTTCCTGCATTCTGCTGTATTTTACATTTTTATCAAATGGTTCAAATGACTCTGAGCACTATGAGACATAACATCTGAGGTCATCAGTCCCCTAGAACATAGAACTACTTAAACCTAACTAACCCAAGGACATCACACACATCCATGCCCGAGGCGACCGTAGCGGTGGCGCGATTCCAGACTGAAGCGCCTAGAACCGCTCGGCGACACCGGCTGGCAAACATTTTTATCACAAGTGGACAATGAATATTAGGCCAACTACTGATTATCGTTTGGAATAAATTACGAAATAAATATATATCCCTGAAGATGTGGCTCTGACACCGCAAAACTAGTTGAATCACAAATAAAGATTTATCATACAGCTGAAGCTGTCTTATTCCCTAATGTACACTTCTACAGCTGTGGATGCCCACAACAAAAAATTTGCTGTCAAAATTCAGCCTGAATTGGAAGAGACGATGTTCTAGTAATGAAGCGTTCAGCTGCTATAGCTCCAATCGGCCGGATGGCTCGGAACGTTGCCGGAAGGTATACGGCAGAAATACAAATAGAGTGCCGGCGGCACCACGCCTCAGTTCTAATTGACCAGCGAACGCGCCGCGTAAACATGATGATACGAACCGTTGCGGTGTTTGACTTTAGTTATTTAGAGAAACCGCCCGAAACTTCCAACTGTATGACTGGATGATGGTTTGCAGTACCATGAACTAGAATGAGAGTCCAATGTTATTTATCACTTCGCAGCCGCGCTCCATTTATGAAAAGTAATTCATTAACATCCCACCTACCTTCCTGGTCGAGGGATTTCTATCTCAATAAACACCATCGAACTCCCCAGTCAACCGAAAAAATCTTTTCATGTGAACATTAACATAGCCTAGTTGCACGAAAACAACTCCGATTAAAACTGCTGCGAAGACGTTATCACATGAGAGAGGAAAATGAACCTTTGCCGCAGTTGCTAGTATATATACGATAACACGTTTGTACACGGCACAATAATCCATCACAGCGTCTAGAAAACTGTTGTCTGAAGGTTTACTGTGCTTGTAAGAAACTAATGATTAATTTCCTCCTGATGCTACAGAAGAGAACAACCGTGTAACCGATTCGTGAAAAAATGTTTAGGTCGTTTGCGCCAAATCTAGGAAACTGACAAATTCAATTTACAAAATATGTTTTGAGAACATTTTGAAACCATTAGTTGCTGGCAACAAGTTTTGTCTGTTGTTGGAGTGCTAATGTGGCCAGAGTAATACTGCCATGTTTGATAACACGTTTAGAGGTGACGAGGATCATCCAACTTGAACGTAGAAAATAATACCACCAAACTGCACACCGTTGTGTCAGCTATATAATGTTTATTTTCATCACCAAATTAAAAACTTTACGCTGAGGCTTCAAAATTGCAATCTGCTTCGGAAAACCCAGCAGGGATCTCACAACCACACGCATGCAATAACGATTCACAGCATTATTCACCATCAGTTTTCGGCACCAATTTTTCAGGCAATGTTACCCGGTGCATGGTATGCATCGAAATTAATTCCTGATAAATACGTATTTCTAAATGTTGACCAAGTATGTTTCTCGCCGAATCTTCGGAAGGTACGACGCAGTTGGACGAAGACTGCTTTCAATAGATGATTTTAGCGCCGTGAGTAAATTTCCTTAACATATTATACATTACCGGCCATTAAAATTGCTTCTCCAAGAAGAAATGCAGATGATAAACGGGTATTCATTGGGCAAATATATTATACTAGAACTGACATGTGATTACATTTTCACGCAAATTGGGTGCATAGATCCTGAGAAATCAGTACCTAGAACAACCACCTCTGGCCGTAATAACGGCCTTGATAAGCCTGGGCATTGAGTCAAACAGAGCTTGGATGGCGTGTACAGGTACAGCTGCCCATGCAGCCTCAACACGATACCACAGTTCATCAAGAGTAGTGACTGGCGTATTGTGACGAGCCAGTTGCTCGGCCACCATTGACCAGACGTGTTCAATTGGTGAGAGATCTGGAGAATATGCTGGCCAGGGCAGCAGTCGAACATTTTCTGTATCCAGAAAGGCCCGTACAGGACCTACAACATGCGGTCGTGCATTATCCTGCTGGAATCAAAGTCGGAAAGGTGATGGTACGCATTTCTCCTCCGTACATGAGACATCACAACAACGTTTCACCAGGAAACGCCGGTCAACTGCTGATTGTGTATGAGAAATCGTTTGGAAACTTTCCTCATGTCAGCACGTTGTAGGTGTCGTCACCGGCGCCAACCTTGTGTGAATGCTCTGAAAAGCTAATCATTTTCATATCACAGCATCTTCTTCCTGTCGGTTAAATTTCGCGTCTGTAGCACGTCATCTCCGTAGTGTAGCAATTTTAATGGCCAGTAGTGTATAACAAGCTCCATCCGTCTTGTTATTCGAAGGAAATTGAGGACATGTAACAGAGCGAGCTAAGGAGCCATTGTAAAGCGATCAGGATTAAATTTTTGATTGTTTACTAATCCAAGTCGTTTGAGAAATTTATTTGCCTGTCTTGTTATTATTCCGGATTGATATGCTTACCTTATTAACCCTTATAAGCGCACCAGTTTCGAAATGGTTCAAATGGATCTAAGCACTATGGGACTTAACATCTGAGGTTATCAGTCCCCTAGACTTAGAACTACTTAAACCTAACTAACCCAAGGACATCACACACATCCATGCCGAGGCAGGTTTCGATCCTGCGACCGTAGCACCAGCAGCAGCGGCCGACTGCACCAGGTTCGAATAAGAAAAAAATACAAATTAAAATCGTGCCAAATGCATTTGAGGACCGAACATAGGTTCTCTGCTTCGCAACCAAATGCGTTGGTCGATATGCTAGTAGCGCTTTCGTTGAACGACGTTTGCCTGATGGGTACAACACCGACAGTCGAAAAAAGTTTGTTTCCACGAATTCCTGGAAAATATCCATTTTCAGAGCGCATATAATGATGAAAAATGGTCAGTTCTCAATTGTTTATTGATCCTGTCAATTTCGAGTCGATTGCGCGTCGTGAATATTGCGCGTGATTTTCTCAGAACCTGAAGGTGGATGTGGGGGTGGGGGGATGTTGACCTAAAATAACGTAGGCCTTTATTTTGGTGACTTACCAAAATAATCTGCCCGAAAAAATCAGTACACTCTTTTAGACGCTTCCAGTTCACTCAGGATTTATGGTTGGAATGGAGTACATTAAACGAATACATTTACAGATCAATAGCACAAGAGATTCTGAGGTACCAGGTATCGACCCAGTCTCAAACACACATGCTACTACGTGGTGCAACCTACAAGGGTGGCAATGCAGGCGCTCACTCTGAGATCCAGTCGATTATTCAGATTGTAAATACTGTCGTGGGACACGCTATGCCACGTCCACTTTACCTGTTCACGTTGTTCTGTAAGAGCTGTTGGCTGGAAAGTCATACGAGCCGCTTCTCATCCCATCATATCCCATATGTAAAAGAATGGAGGCAAGTCCGGACATTGTGCTGGCCAGGGAAGTTGCTTCTTGTATTTCAGAGCAGAATTTTACGGGCAGTGTGTGAGCGAGCATTATCCTGTTGAAACAACACATCACATTTCTGTTGCAAGAACGGCAAAAGAATGAGTCTAACAACATTCAGCATGTACCGAGCTCTGGTTAGTGTTCCCTCCGGAAACACAAGAGGTTGAACGAGAGTTGTAGCTTAGCGCACCCCAGATCATAAGGTGTTGGTCGACGCCAGTGTGTCTACGATGAAGACACTCTACGAGACAGCACTCACCAGTTCTACATCATACACGCAAACGACCAACACTGGCGCGCAGGCAGGATCTGCTTCAATGGTCGAAGACCGTGGCGCACCTTTCCGTCTTCCTGGCAGCACCAGTCGACCTATGCAGAGTTGATGCTGTGGTGTGAAGGTGTGCGTGTACATATAGTCCCATTCGAAATAATTGGTTCGCAACAGTTCGTGTTTTCACGTCTAGGCTCACAAACTCTCTCATCTGTTCTGTGGTAGCTGTGCGATCTTCAACTGATGCCCTTGCGGTATGACGATCCTGGCAGGCGTCATGCTGCGTGGACGTCAGAACTTCATCTATAGGTGGGAGGATGCTCACGTGGCCACAGATACCAGCATCGTCGCACAACTGACACAGCACGTCCAACTTGTGTGGCAGTTCTCCAAAAGGACCATCCTGCCACTCGAAGGGGCTTTCAAACTCGCTCAGTTGGCTATAGGAAGCACGAGTGTGGCCCCATGGCTTGGTTGCTTGCATGCTTCACATGTCTGGACCACATTGAGCCTTCTGGCTGTGAGCATTGCGCATTAAAAGTTAGACACAGATGGGGCACTGGTAGCTCGACCACTACGCTATCTGTTGGCGGACGACGTTGAAACCATTAGCAGTACACCTACTATCCCCCAGGTGGCATATGCTTTCATTGGATCAAGATCGACGTCGTCTTTCCAGATATACTAATTTTTTCGGCAGTGTATGAGCCGAGATGGTTAGCCGTGTCTCAGGCCCTTCCCTTGTTAGAACGTAAGGGACGTACGGATCTCGCTCTGCACCACTGGCATCTTAGGTCGCCTGACCTCACAGATTGTTATCTCTTTTTTTGTGCGGGGTTTGTCAAAGGTTACTTTCACGTGTCCCTTTCCAACAACGCTGTGTTAACCGCCACGGCATATGACAACAGCAGTAAAATCCAGACATGGTCTAAAAGTTAGGGGAAGAGTTTCAACATTATCTGGATATTTGTCGTGCATTTAGTGGTGTGCACATTCAACAAAGGTAAACAAAAACATTGCTCCTAAATGCAGTTGTAAAACGTACCGCATGATTTGATGTGCACGCACGAAAAAGACATTTGGATGGTTCTTTTAAAAGTAAAAATTTTGTAGTCCAATTCGTGAGTCAAAATTTACCTACAGTTTCTGTCTTAATTGGTAAATAAGATAAACTCTTGTGAAATCAGATGAACCTCTCGAAACAACCTGTAGTGTACCACTCGCCTTCACATCAAATAGTTCTACATGAGCGTAATGACACAAAACAGCTGTCTTCTTTGGAAAGGCGTAATGTAGGAACTTATCCGTTTTCATCTACGACATGTGTGAAACACTGTCTTGCAATTTGGCTGCCGTGACTGTAAATGTGCCACGCATGCGACCTGTCCGCTAGTCCCGTTCACACCCCTTGTCAGCAGCGTGACGTTAACGAGTGAACAGTCACAGAATTCACAGGAAATGATTTAAAGAATCAACAGGAAGTCTTAAAGCATCATGTTCATTTGACTTTGGATCGCTTACTACTGAGTGAATGTTGTTCACTGCATTAAGTGAGGGACAGTGACTTATATACTCGTAACCACTATTTGAACAGTAGTAATTAGCAAATAGTGTCACGATTTGGCAATCAGTGATCGCGTAATGTCTCATTAAGTCATCATACACATAGTTTGTTCTACAGCCTCACTAATCGAGGATGTGCACTCATATAAGTGTCATGTGGCTGTAACAGCTGATCAACACCCAAAATTTTACCGCTATGTTTCCTACGCAAGATTAAAAAGTGGAGTTTCTTTGTAATACTAGACAGCTATTTCATACATGTGACTTTTGATATCGAGCACTTGTCGTAATGAAATTTGCCTTACAGTTTACTATCTTGTCTTACTTTATAGATATTCGTAAAATGGCACTTTTGTGACACTCGCAATGTCACCTCACCTTCTGAATGTAATCTAACTATGGGACTGTTAAGGGCTAGATTAATTAAAGTGCACTTGCCACGATTCTACTACCATAGAAAGAAACCGCTGCAATGTGCAGTGGTTAGCAAATTTTTCAATTACAGTGATAATACTGTATTAATTAAATCACTCTCCAAGCCCAACTACCACGAAAAAGACTACACTGAACACCACTCAATACGCATCACAAACAAAGCAATGGAACCGGCTGAAATGGAAATTAAAGCGTGCCCTCTCATGCATATCGTCACACGCACTCCACATTAGCGTGTAGTACATATAATCAGAGCTACAGCGTTTGAGTGAAATGTCATTGTATTTGTTGGTTAGTCATTGCTGTGAAATATGGCAGCATTCAGCACATAAATGAAGAGTTCAGTGGCTGCATAAGTTTAGTGCCGCTACTAGAATTACCATTTAAATGAAGTTGCTTTACAATGGGCAGGAGCAAGAGTTAGTTAACTACACGCATTAGTATGAGAAATTACTGGACTATAATGATCCAGCAACAGATGAATGAGTGCAGCGTTAAACATATAAACGCATGCAGTTACTGCTCCCCAAACTCTACATCGCCAATTTGCAAATGAATCAGCGTGAGAGGTTTCGGTTAGTACAATCCTAGACGTCATCTGACGGTAGCAACGGCAGCGGTGTTGCAATATCAACCAGTTTAGCATGTGTTTTAGTTTCGCGTGAGTCAAAACACGTCGAGCATTTAAAACATTTGTTTGTTGCCCAACGAGCGTGAATAATAACAAACTGTGGTATGAGTGCATGTGAAAACACCTAGAACAACATGAACATTATTCCCTGGGAAATAACGGTGTAAAAAGTATTCCAGGCAGTAATTACACGGTAGTGCTCTTGTAAATTATCGCACCGTGAGAAAAACATGCAAGCCTACTGACAACGAATGTGAAAGCGAGAAGCTGGTAACTCTGTTGTTTCAATAATGTAAACCTAAAACTAAATTGCGAGTGGTTGCTGCTGCACGCCATAAAAATTCCAAGTAACATAACATCCACGGTTCACCAATTACGTCATTATTTAACAAAACAGAAATGTCATCTCGGCCTCTGCTTGATCGTTTTCAGCCGTCGCCTCGCCTCTGCCCCCTGCACCCACACCCAGCGTTCTCTTCACACACACGCACACACACACACACACACACACACACACAGACATACATACATACAGTGCCCACTCCCACTCGGAGTTCATCACCCAATGGTCACTCTGGAGGAAGAGGCGCCTCAGTTCTTAAACATCTCAATTCTTAAACGCAAACAGGAGCTGATGATTCGAACTCAGCACTTCAAATAACAGTTATCAGCGAACTCCAATGTGTCAGGATTACGTCTAGTGTTCGTGAATGGTTAAAAACGGCACATATTCTTAGATAACAATGCCAGAATCAAAAGTGGTTTACTGACTCATATCGCCAGTTTTCCAACACAGAATATTTCCAAACGTTTAAACCAGTGCTCGTCAAACATTTTTGCTCAGATTCCAATACAGACATAATCGGCCGGCTCCTTGGCCCACAAATGTACCGGATCTTATTATTAAAAGGCAGCCTGTATAAATTAGTATGCTATGAGCTCCCATTAGACTGGTTATAGTAAGAGAGCGTTAGATTTACCTCTGACATTGAAGTAGCGATCTTAATAGTCGACACCAGTCTAAACTCTTTGTGATGACTCTTCTATGTTTTAGATTACTTCCTCCATTACCGACCCCGATTCTGTGGCACTGTAATTGTCTGACGACATATTGTTGTTTTGCCTTTGTGAGCCGTTGATTAATTGATTGATGACAGTAATTGTGCTTATATTTCAATGCGTTATGCAACATGAGACGATCACAGGTATTTTCTTCTACTCATTGCACTGTTCCACAACAGCCTTCATTTTATTTCATATTCCTGTTACAATTATGTACCACATTCGAGGCTGATCGTCTCTGCAAATCCATGTTACATCTGTGTTTAAATCTATATCGCAGCTGATCCGCACGAGTCGTACATCCCTATATCATTACTGGAAGAAATACAATTAAACATTTCCCCTCTCACATCCCTTAATCTCGCATTAGCCGCACTGCTTATCCCTCTGTCCCTAAGGTAAGAGGCCAGCTTTACTTAGCTCACGACCGAATATTCACCAACGTAAATTAAATACATCTTAAAATATTACTGTCTACGTAAGTAGTTTTGTTTGTTACTGAGCAGGTAGCTCTTAACATTAGTTCACATAAATTGAAAAAATGGCTCTGAGCACTATGGGACTTAACATCTATGGTCATCAGTCCCCTAGAACTTAGAACTACTTAAACCTAACTAACCTAAGGACATTACACAACACCCAGCCATCACGAGGCACAGAAAATCCCTGACCCCGCCGGGAATCGAAGCCGGGAACCCGGGCGTGGGAAGCGAGAACGCTACCGCACGACCACGAGATACGGGCACATAAAAAAAAAAAAAAAAAAAAAAATTGAAGTACCTTCCTTGCTTCTGTCTGTATCTCCGAGAAAATCTCAGAAAGTTTTGACACTGATTCACTTGGGAGGTTAGCGCATGTAGTTTATAAATATTACGTGGAAACTGGCTGATCCATTACGAATTAAATTCCGCTACTGCTGTGAAAACGATGGCGTTGCCATCTAACGGCACAGCCGCGGCAACTGCAGACAGCAGCGTAGCTTAAACAGAATCCGAGCTGTGCCTGGGGTTCTAGCGCTGGTTTGATAACCGGGATCGAATCCTGGTCGGACCACGGACTTCTGTCTATGTTTTTTAATCTGGCAAAACATCTCTCAACGATGGTGGAGTTTCGCCTGAAACGAAACGATTCTGATTTCAGCTGTAGGCTGGCTTTTCCCGGTTGCATAACAGGGTGGGGAGACTCAAGTCCCCAAAGAGACGTCCAGCTGAAAGACTTACACCACGACTCTGTACCACAGGAAATGATAATAATTATTACTATTACGAAAATCTATGCATTCTCCTTCCGGCACGGTTTTTCTCTCTGTACGGCTTTGGATCCGGCTGCTAGTTACTGTATGTGTCTCTTCTCTTACATAAAACATTGAAGTTCCCTGCTCGATTCTGCCTGTTCGCCTGTGAAGGCTGCTCCCAGAAACTGCAGTAGGGCTGTTGTACTGGCGGCGCACTGACGCGACCGCCCAGCAGACAAGTGGGCGGCTCCTTTGACGCACGGATCACATTGTTAGCGGTCTGTCTGGCAGTACCTTTAGGAGCTGCAGCACCAATGTTCTCAAACGTACGATAACTCTCGTACATTTGCGATGATTTCATGCATGCGTGCGATGTGTGAAAGCATTTTTGTATCATAAGCATATGCAAGATAATTTCGAACATAATAAGAAAAATTGACAGTATATTGCACTCTTAGAAGCTAGATTAAGAAAAGGCAAACCTACGTTTCTAGCATTTGTAGACTTAGAGAAAGCTTTTGACAATGTTGACTAGAATACTCTCTTTCAAATTCTGATGGTGGAACGGGTAAAATACAGGGAGCGAAAGGCTATTTACAATTTTTACAGAAACTAGATGGCAGTTATAAGAGTCGACGGGCATGAAAGGGAAGCAGGGGTTGGAAAGGGAGTAAGACAGGGTTGTAGCCTCTCCCCGATGTTATTCAATCTGTATATTGAGCAAGCAATAAAGGAAGCAAAAGAAAGCCGGCCGCGGTGGCCGAGCGGTTCTAGGCACTCCAGCCCGGAACCGCGTGACTGCTACGGTCGCAGGTTCGAATCCTGCCTCGGGAATGGATGTGTGTGATGTCTTTAGGTTAGTTAGGTCTAAGTAGTTCTAAGTTCTAGGGGACTGATGACCTCAGATGTTAAGTCTCGTAGTGCTCAGAGCCATTTGAACCATTTTTTTGAAACAAAAGAAAAATTTTGAGTAGGTATTAAAATCCATGGAGAAGAAATAAAAACTTTGAGGTTCGCCGATGACATTGTAATTCTGTCAGAGACAGCAAAGGACTTGGAAGAGCAGTTGAACGGAATGGACAGTGTCTTGAAAGGAGGATATCAGATGAACATCAACAAAAGCAAAACGAGGAGAATGGAATGTAGTCGAGTTAACTCGGGTGGTGCTGAGGGAATTAGATTAGGAAATGAGACACTTAAAGTAGTAAAGGAGTTTTGCTATTTGGGGAGCAAAATAACTGATGATGGGCTAAGTAGAGAGGATATAAAATGTAGACTGGCAATGGCAAGGAAAGCGTTTATGAAGAAGAGAAATTTGCTAAAATCGGGTATAGTTTAAATATCAGGAAGTCGTTTCTGAGAGTATTTGTATGGAAGTGAAAAATGGACGATAAATAGTTCTGACAAGAAGAGAATAGAAGCTTTCGAAATGTGGTGCTACAGAAGAATGCTGAAGATTAGATGGGTAGATCACATAACTAAGGAGGAGGTATTGAATAGGATTGGGGAGAAGAGAAGTTTGTGGCACAACTTGACTAGAAGAAGGGATCGGTTGGTAGGACATGTTTTGAGGCATCAAGGGATCACAAATTTAGCATTGGAGGGCAGCGTGGAGGGTAAAAATCGTAGAGGGAGACCAAGAGATCAATACACTAAGCAGATTCAGAAGGAAGTAGGCTGCAGTACGTACTGGGAGATGAAGCAGCTTGCACAGGGTAGAGTAGCATGGAGAGCTGCATCGAACCAGTCTCAGGACTGAAGACCACAACAACAAAAACGTTACACTCTTACGCGGATCGACAACAATTAAAGAGGAAAGAAGGATTTTCTTCACAGCCCTAGTGCCTTATTGTCTCGTAAGCAAGTCAATTCAGTGGCTGTGAATGTCTACCGATGAGTCAGCCAGAATATAATAACGTTGTTCGATATCAATAATTCGAGTGTTGATGTTCTCGCTTTATACATTTCGCATATCTTCTATTGGAGTGTTGGAAATTGCATTAAACGGGTTTGAAATGTGCAGTCTTATCACGAGACTGGTGATGCTGAAGTATCTAGTATTCACTGGAGCAAGCAATGGCCGGCCAGGGTGGCCGAGCAGTTCTAGGCACTACAGTCTGGAACCGCGCGACGGCTACGGTTCGAATCCTGCCTCGGGCATAGGTGTGTGTGATGTCTTTAGGTTAGTTAGGTTTGAGTTCTAGGGAACTGATGACCTCAGAAGTTAAGTGCTATAGTGGTCAGAGCCATTTTGAGCAAGCAAGCAATATTCTGAGGCAACAACTTTGTGACTGGGCGAGTGATTGCTTTTGCATTGATAGGTCTATATACCTCTCAAATATGTTAGTTGTTCGGCTGCGTATTGTATATACATATATATTGTTGCACTGTATTACTTTTTGCTTCTTGTAGAAAGAAATATGAATCCTTCATGCGAAGATAGCGACAGTTAGAATCGCCAAAATTAGCAATAAACATCGTCACCAAAAATTCAGAGATGGACGGGTCAAAAATGAGGATTACAAACTATGGCTTAGAAAGATGCCTGAAGATCAGTACAGAGCTAACTGTCGTATATGCTACGTAATAAGAAAAGCAGAATTGGATGCGATTAAATTCATGTGACACCTAACATTGTGCAGCCCATTTTTGTTTTAGCATTGGCAACAACATTGCCTCTTAGTTATGTTGATTTGCATTCTCTGAAGAAAATGAATTAAGCTTTTAAAATGAAAGCACTGCTTAATTTCTTCAAACTTAAGGTCTCAGAACAGGCACAGCAAATGTTTGTTGCGACACATGAACTGCGTTTAAGTTTTGAAGACGTTGTAATTCTTCTCCCCTCCACGTGCCATGCCTCTCGCCTGCATTTATTTTTCCCTTTCATATCGTCTCATTCATCGTAACCGAAAACTACAGGTACAGCGGTCACGTCTTATATTTGTCACTGCTTATGGAGAAATGAGTGAGAGGAAATGCTGACGGAATCCAGGCTCGGCGCTGTCAATCCACACCGAACGTGCGATTCGTGCTCTTAGCGCGTCTCGAACCGATCAACTGCTGAGGTTTAGATTTACGCTGAACTAAAGCTGAATCGTGAAAACACATTATACACACGATCGTCTGCAATCACATAACCACTTAGTAGCAGGAAATACAACACTGCCACGGGACTATTGTGTCATAATTGTTAGGTCGCTGGCGTTGACAGAAATGTGAAAAAGAAGAGACCGGACGCAGAGCGTTCGGGATGGAGCCGATGTGTGACGGAATTTAACCAGGAAGCTACTACAAAATTTTTCATGGAATGGTTTTATATGCCACACCTAAAGCGTCTCTGTTGATTCGAAAATAGTAGTATATTTTACGAGAGGTAGACTACAAAGTACGCACAGACAGATTTGACACTCAGTGTTACGTATTATTGTCACTGTACTGATAATACGATAAGTTTGGTTAAATTTGATCCATTTACGATAATTTCACGCCCCTGGTACAATAGTCTCCTCGTTTCAAGTGGGGAACACTGTGCAGCACGTCAGCTAGCTTTATGTACTACTCAAATGGCTTAATTTATATGAATGTTACAATACTCAGTTACTTAACGTTCTTCTCCTATTTGTAACCACAACTCTATGCAGTGCCCTGCAAACAAAATTACTGCTACGGCGGACTAATCGTCTGGCAGTAGACGCTTGGTGCAACCGTGCAAAGCCGTGGGGTGTGGATTGGGTTCGCTATTACAAAATACGGCTGAGGGCCACGGGCCACGCGAATACGTGATTCGGGCGTAGTTTGACGGCCACTGCTTTGAACACTTTATATCTACAATGAAACTACTTATCGGTAGTCATAACGGTGTTTTACGAAGCTGTAAACAAGTTTCTGTACTCCTAACTAGATGAAAGCCCACGATGGCCACATTAGGTACAAAACAGGAACGACTGGCGATAGTTAGTGACCACGAGGTACTCTCAGAACTGCAGTAAAGGACGTTAGTGTAATAGGCACTGTTGTTCCAGCTTTATCACCAATATTCCTTCCTTAGTTGACATATTTGCCCAGTATCAGTGGACTAATGGCTTTTAAGTCTTTCTGTTTCATTTCAAAGCGCTGTCACAGTTCAGTTCCAAGAAATTTACTGTGTTATGCATCAGTAAGGTATTACAACATTACTCTACCACTTACGAACCTAACATCTAGTCCCGGAAAAAGTTGAGGACGGTCTGTCTTACGAATACTCTTTATGAGTGACGATGAAGTGAAGAAATTAATTAGCCACTCGTTGAAATATTCTGGTGGAGAACACCCATACAAGGTGTAATGTCACAGCATAAATAACGTACGAACTCCGAGTGGTTGAGTGTGGACTCAACTTCTGTCTTTTATACGCGTTACATTTTGAGCCCTACATTCCTTGTGAGAATTTAAATCTTAAGCACAATGTTTTAATGATATACTTAGCCGTTGTTACTGGGTTTTTAGATCTATTTTTTCTCTGGGCCAGAGAGGTTGGAATCCAGGGAACGGGAACTTCTGCAACGATTGCTTGTAACTCCAACCGCTGTGGCCGAGCGGTTCTAAGCGCTTCAGTCCGAGACCGCGCTGCTGCTACGGTTGCAGGTTCAAATCCTGCCTCGGGCGTGGATGTGTGTGGCGTCCTTAGGTTAGTTAGGTTTAAGTAGTTCTACGTCTGGGGGACTGATGACCTCAGATGTTGAGTCACGTAGTGCTTAGAGCCATTTGAACCATCTGAGCTCCAACCGAGGCTAACCAGCCACTAATCGAAACATTATATTTTAAAAAAGGAACTGTTAATCCAGATGGACACCCGAAAAAATAGAACTATCAGTCTTTCCAGGAAAAATTTCTCTCTTATACAAATTTATCGTGAATATTACGCAGAGCAACGCTTCTCTTCATTGTCTTCTCATGGGTCTGTGTGGAGCATAAATATTGCAGTCATTTATTTGCGTATTTTTCTGCCATTCCTTAAATCTTATCCCTTCTTTTTTCACGACTGTTTTCATTCGTTCATCTAAGAATTACTTTCATGTGATTCAGACTTTTTGTTTGTTAGATACAGGAAAGAAACTCTAGCTCTGTAAACATTGGTTTATTCGTGTATGGTACCACATATTGAGATATATCACAAAAGCTATTTTTTCGTGTTCTAGTGGTAAAAAATGGCTACACAACTGAGTTTCATAAAATCTGGGTCGCGCGTGGTAGCCGCGCGGCTAAGGCACCTTGCCATGTCTCGCACGGATTCCCCCGTCGGAGGTTCGAGTCCTTTCTCGGGCATGTGGGTATGTGTTGTTCTTAACGTTAGTTAGTTTAAGTTACACTAAGTCTTGTGTAAGCCTAGGGGCCGATGACCTCAGCACTTTGGTCCCATAGGAACTTACCACAAATTTCCAATCTCCATAAAATCTGGGAATGTGGAGCTAGCTTGAGAGCGTTCGTGTGTGCCTCAGCAGAGCGCGCCTGTTCGTCTTTTCTAACTTTGTTAGCCAGGAAAGAACAGCGGTGGGGGGCCGTACAACTGGCGCGCTTCGTGCTATGCCAGTTTGTGCCGCAGATTACGTTGCAGCGTCCGGCGCCTATCTGCGCGACTGAATGCGAACAAAAACACCGTCCAAATCTAGCTCTCTTTCTTTATGTCTTTCTTCATCTGGTGCTATGGATCGCGACTCGTTGGCGCCGGAAAAGGAAACTGATACGAAACTGCACCAATATATAACAATTTTTATTATATTTTTTGGTCGGGTTTATTTTAAAGAACGGGAGTAAGGAAACAAAATAAAGAATTTGATATTGAGTAACATCCGTGTTATTCCAAATTAATCCAGCAGAAGCGTAAAAATAAAAACTAATATACACTCCTGGAAATGGAAAAAAGAACACATTGACACCGGTGTGTCAGACCCACCATACTTGCTCCGGACACTGCGAGAGGGCTGTACAAGCAATGATCACACGCACGGCACAGCGGACACACCAGGAACCGCGGTGTTGGCCGTCGAATGGCGCTAGCTGCGCAGCATTTGTGCACCGCCGCCGTCAGTGTCAGCCAGTTTGCCGTGGCATACGGAGCTCCATCGCATTCTTTAACACTGGTAGCATGCCGCGACAGCGTGGACGTGAACCGTATGTGCAGTTGACGGACTTTGAGCGAGGACGTATAGTGGGCATGCGGGAGGCCGGGTGGACGTACCGCCGAATTGCTCAACACGTGGGGCGTGAGGTCTCCACAGTACATCGATGTTGTCGCCAGTGGTCGGCAGAAGGTGCACGTGCCCGTCGACACTGAATAGTGCACGGTACATCCAAACCGTCATCGAACCCATCGTTCTACCATTCCTAGACCGGCAAGGGAACTTGCTGTTCCAACAGGACAATGCACGTCCGCATGTATCCCGTGCCACCCAACGTGCTCTAGAAGGTGTAAGTCAACTACCCTGACCAGCAAGATCTCCGGATCTGTCCCCCATTGAGCATGTTTGGGACTGGATGAAGCGTCGTCTCACGCGGTCTGCACGTCCAGCACGAACGCTGGTCCAACTGAGGCGCCAGGTGGAAATGGCATGGCAAGCCGTTCCACAGGACTACATCCAGCATCTCTACGATCGTCTCCATGGGAGAATAGCAGCCTGCATTGCTGCGAAAGGTGGATATACACTGTACTAGTGCCGACATTGTGCATGCTCTGTTGCCTGTGTCTATGTGCCTGTGGTTCTGTCAGTGTGATCATGTGATGTATCTGACCCCAGGAATGTGTCAATAAAGTTTCCCCTTCCTGGGACAATGAATTCACGGTGTTCTTATTTCAATTTCCAGGAGTGTAGAAGCCAAGACTTTAAGCTGCATTGGCGGTGCAGAAATATTTTTCAAAATGGCAGTCATAGTGTTATGGAAGACGTTGAACCGTGTCGAAAAGGATTGCTGAACGCGATCATCGCGCCTGAGACGTATTGCAAAAGGCGTGATGTGTTCTCTGTCACAGGCTGCTGATGACAGCAATCTCTCCTTCATACAGGGTGTCACAGATGGAATCATCAGTACACAGAGATATGACAGGAAGCATCATTTGAAGCAAACAAAAATTAATATGGACATATCCCTTATTCCGAATGGTAGCCGAGACAGAACGTATCTTATACATATTATTTATTTATTTTCTGTATTGTTCAATACATGGTCAGGTTTACAAAATTACAATTGAACAACATTTAGAAACATTACAAAATGAGTTTCACAAAGTATCAGTTGAAAAATACATATTTTTTAACACATTCACCTCTAAGCGTTAGTGGGACTACGATGTTCCATTTCAGCAATGTGTTGCTGTTCCTGCACAGGCAGTAGCACTACACATTCAGAAGGAAAATCGGGACTTAGAAGAATAACTGTTTCATGTAATGTGTTGAAAACTCTGGTAAAACTCAACGAACAGGAATTCGATGTGTCGGGAAACGCCGGCATTGTTCTTCGGCAGCAGCAGGACAACTACCATCTCAGAAGCCGTAAACATACTCCATATTGTAGGGTAAGGTGTCCTAAAACTCACAGAGCCAAAACTTTCTAAAAAATGATACACCCAGTCTAATTATAAGAAAACAGTACCTATCATAAATGTTCCTCCTGTTTTTATGCTACCATTATTTAGGAATAGTTAGTCATAATCGGTTTTTTCCGTTGGTAATATCACTTTGGCGGCAAAATATAATTTCGACAAACAGCACTTTCAGACTAAAAATGAATGTGCACGCAGTTTGAGAGGTGGCATGAGACCCCTCTCATATTTCTATCTTACGATTTTCCTCTCTAATTGCATGCGGTGAAAAGTTGCTATTCCTTCACACGCGGACTTCCCACGCAGCGCCTCTCGTCACCCAGGTGGTCCGTGACAGGCGGGCTCTGCTGATCCTGAAAGGGTAAGCCGACGGGTGTGAGGGAGTCGAGTGAATGCTTTCCAGACGCCGTCATTGTCAAAAGAGTCGCCCGGAGGGGCCTGAAGTAGCGGCTGGGCTAGAGGTTCCGTTACTTCGCAGAAACTTAGCGAAAACACTTTCTGGCGGGCTACCAGCGAGGCGTGGGAATGGAGCTCTCGCTGCGCGGGTCAGCCTGCCTTCCGTTGGCTGCCTAATATACTTTTATTTAATTGTAACTGTTTGACGAAGTTTCTGAAGTTTCGACTTCAACATAACTTTCCGAGTACAGTTGGCAATTGAGCGTTCTGTGTGCAAGAGGCCTATGTTGTCTGTCTTGAGCAGTTTTGGCTAATGTTGACTGTATCGGAGTTACTGGGTGACTTCGCTTGTTAAAATCAATCACTGTACCATCAGTGATTGTGTGGCGAGCCTTCTTCGTCTCCATCAGAGGCGCATTTGTATTGCTAGGAAGTCTTTAGTCTGGAACAACCAGGCCAGGATAATTTGTTTCGGGCTATACTCGCGAAATTATCATCACCACGACGGGACATAGAAGCAACCAGCCATCGCTTCCAGTACGTCAGATCGTGTCCTTGCAGCTAAGAAGACAGCTTGGTAATGTACGTCCACAGCATCGGCAAAGCAGGCATTTTTGCTAGGCGATAATCATAGCTCAGCAGAGCGCGCCTGTTCGTCTTTTCTAACTTTGTTCTATCTTGGGTGTTCATTGTCTGAGTTCTCACTAATGTAGCAGCAATTAATGTTGGGTTAGCGGTGTGTCTCTCTTAAGATCTGAGTGGCAAGGAATTGGCTCCACATACCACTTCGTCATAAACGTCACAATCTAGTTTAGGGACAACTTCACCTTCACAGTGTTTGTTTGAGTATCCAATTGGAGCCAATTTGATGTATTGTAAATGTTTCATGTGTTTTTGTTTATTATTTTTTGTTTAGTCTTAATAAATCATATTGTTATTTTGGACAGAACTTTCATTCTGTTAATCGGTAGAGCAACCCTATCATTTCTCACTACGTTAATGAAACCTTCCTTTATTTAACTTATTTATCAAATTAAATTATTGCAGGTGCCAAATTCTTTTCTACTCCAGCTTGCAGGGTTGATTACAGTCAGTTCGCGTATCTTTTTAATCCATGTGCAGCAGCAAAAGTCGGAGTTACAATAGGGGGGGGGGGGCTTAGAGCATCATTCACATATGTAGATTCTAGAAGAATTTAGTATTAAATACACTGCTAGCCCCGGCACCTCGCAAGTTCTAGAACATTTGCCACATTTGCTCTAATACTGACTATATACCTACAAAATCGGCTGTACATCAACAGACAAATGTGCTGTATCAACTGAATTATTCATTATAGACACGTTTGTTGTATGGAAATAATTGTGAAGCAGTCAGTACAATCCTTAAAGATGATAGATGCTCTCTTCCGAAATATTATACAAAATATGATACAAATTGATTGACTGTTCCCTACTTTTCAGCCAAAAGCCATACACCAGTGTAGCGCGGATTGCCGCCATGCCCATGCACCAGCAAAAAAACCGTGGCAGACCACACCTTCAGCAGTAAACTAATTCCTGAAAAAGATAACCCTTGTAACACCTCCGTTTATTTATCCCGACCTGATCTGATCGAATAGCAGCCCAATATTTATTATTAATATGACCGTGTACCTAATGGGGCTGGTAATCGGAACTGACTGCTACGGAAGTTGTTACTTTCCAGTTCGTCCTGTTCAATACTGTAATAATGAAATGTCTGGTAACAAGAAAAACACCAACACAGTTTCACTAATTACGAACTTATATTCGTCTCAAAAACACAAAAAAGGAGACAGCCACTGCCTTCGTCATACATATCTAATTACTGCTAATCACAGCACAGGCTTCTTCATTTTCCTTTATCGTCACACGCTAATCCATCACTGCATCCAACACTGCAATCCAACACTGCAATCCAAGGTGATGCCGGCGCGGTAGACGCGAAACCAAATATCGGCCCTAGAAATGTCACTGATCACTTTCGTAATAATACTTCTTCACCTTCCCGGTATTATTCTAGTACAAAGGGGTCTAGCCACGGCGATGGCGACTCCCTTCTCCGTTAAAGCCTTATATTTCAACAAAGACCTCCACACACCTCTACCCGCAACATGGCACTCGCTCATCTCCAACTCGCTCTCGCAACACGACACAATCGATTGTTCGCCCTATCGACCTGTGCCGAGTGCAAATTTATAGTAAGGGCCTACGGACCCCTTACAGCCTCCAAACGAAAAATTGAGTAGGCGAAAAGTAGGAGACGCAGAAAGCTATGTCTGTGACGAAAGCTGTGGCAGGTACATGAAAAAAAATGAAGAAGAAGAAGAGAGCAAGCTGGGGAGATTGGTTTTGATTCCGATATCACGTCGAAGAGTGACGACAGCATGGGTGATGTCTATCCCTTTCGGGAAACTACACCAGATCCTATTGCAATGACTGATCCAGCACGTGTATGTGGAGGACATTATATCTTGGCTAAATTTTCAGGAGGAAAGGGGAATTCATGCAGCCACAGACATTACCGTACTGCACAAAATGTACTGGAGAATGACCTAGATGTTATGGTTCTCGAGTCCGTGACAACGACAAAATAGTTTACAAATTAAATTAAACAGACGTTTCTCTTAATAATAAGAGCTATGTGATAGGGAAAATTGGCAATTCTTTATGTTTCTGCTAGGATGGAAAATATCAAACGAGGAATCAACTTCGGGTTTAATGCTCCTGGTGTTGTTCGTGAGAAAAAATAACACAATGATTCTCTTTTGTATAGGTCTAATGTTTGTATTAGTGTCACCGACCGAGGTGCTCCAGCAGAGAGGACTACGTTTCAAATATGCGTCTGGTTATCTTGATTTAGGTTTCTCCTGATGTCCTTAAATCGGTCCAGGCAAATGATTGGATGGTTCCTTGGAATGGGCGCAGCAGATTTCCTTTCACATCCTTAAAACATTCTGAGCGTGTGCTCGGTCTCTAATGACCTCGATGTCCACGGCACCTCAAACCCAGGTTACCGTCTTGCTTCCTATATATTAGTGTCTATACATATAGTATGATTGTAAACAGTTCTTATTCATTGATGGTAGACTTCATAGTATTAAAACAGGAAATACCAATTAATAAATTTCTGTATTTCAATCTGACGTACGTTTCATGCTATAAATATTCTAGAAGGATCTACCACAGAAATTCCAAGTTTCACATACGTAACGATTTTTGTATGCTCTCTATCTCAGTTTTAAGACCTTAACCTTCTATCTTCAGTGAACATAACAATAATCTTATCTTAAAACTTTTCCATTGGCCCGTGGTTGCATGCAAAAACAACATCACTGGATTGTGGGTCCGCCTTGATGCAAAAACACTTTTGTTTATTTATTTATCCTCCAAACTAGTTACAGTGACAAATATCGCCGTCAGCAGTGGGTTCTTTGATTCTATAACATGCAAAAATAGCATACTTATAAAACAATGTAAAGGGAGTAAATTTCATATGTCACCCAAGCTGTTTCAGCTTTTTGTTCAGCACGCTATACTGCAGGTAGCATGTTGTTTATATTAATTTTAATATAATTAGAAATGATGTTGTAGGATGAGAAGATTTTGTTGTACTTCAGGTTCATGTTTGTTTTATATACACTCCTGGAAATTGAAATAAGAACACCGTGAATTCATTGTCCCAGGAAGGGGAAACTTTATTGACACATTCCTGGGGTCAGATACATCACATGATCACACTGACAGAACCACAGGCACATAGACACAGGCAACAGAGCATGCACAATGTCGGCACTAGTACAGTGTATATCCACCTTTCGCAGCAATGCAGGCTGCTATTCTCCCATGGAGACGATCGTAGAGATGCTGGATGTAGTCCTGTGGAACGGCTTGCCATGCCATTTCCACCTGGCGCCTCAGTTGGACCAGCGTTCGTGCTGGACGTGCAGACCGCGTGAGACGACGCTTCATCCAGTCCCAAACATGCTCAATGGGGGACAGATCCGGAGATCTTGCTGGCCAGGGTAGTTGACTTACATCTTCTAGAGCACGTTGGGTGGCACGGGATACATGCGGACGTGCATTGTCCTGTTGGAACAGCAAGTTCCCTTGCCGGTCTAGGAATGGTAGAACGATGGGTTCGATGACGGTTTGGATGTACCGTGCACTATTCAGTGTCCCCTCGACGATCACCAGTGGTGTACGGACAGTGTAGGAGATCGCTCTCCACACCATGATGCCGGGTGTTGGCCCTGTGTGCCTCGGTCGTATGCAGTCCTGATTGTGGCGCTCACCTGCACGGCGCCAAACACGCATACGACCATCATTGGCACCAAGGCAGAAGCGACTCTCATCGCTGAAGACGACACGTCTCCATTCGTCCCCCCATTCACGCCTGTCGCGACACCACTGGAGGCGGGCTGCACGATGTTGGAGCGTGAGCGGAAGACGGCCTAACGGTGTGCGGGACCGTAGCCCAGCTTCATGGAGACGGTTGCGAATGGTCCTCGCCGATACCCCAGGAGCAACAGTGTCCCTAATTTGCTGGGAAGTGGCGGTGCGGTCCCCTACGGCACTGCGTAGGATCCTACGGTCTTGGCGTGCATCCGTGCGTCGCTGCGGTCTGGTCCCAGGTCGACGGGCACGTGCACCTTCCGCCGACCACTGGCGACAACATCGATGTACTGTGGAGACCTCACGCCCCACGTGTTTAGCAATTCGGCGGTACGTCCACCCGGCCTCCCGCATGCCCACTATACGCCCTCGCTCAAAGTCCGTCAACTGCACATACGGTTCACGTCCACGCTGTCGCGGCATGCTACCAGTGTTAAAGACTGCGATGGAGCTCCGTATGCCACGGTAAACTAGCTGACACTGACGGCGGCGGTGCACAAATGCTGCGCAGCTAGCGCCATTTGACGGCCAACACCGCGGTTCCTGGTGTGTCCGCTGTGCCGTGCGTGTGATCATTGCTTGTACAGCCCTCTCGCAGTGTCCGGAGCAAGTATGGTGAGTCTGACACACCGGTGTCAATGTGTTCTTTTTTCCATTTCCAGGAGTGTAGTTTCACCGTCGTTTTCTTAAGTCCGTTGAAAAGTACTACTGGGAGTGCCTGGCATGGCATGCAAACAATAGTTTTACATTCAAACTCTTCCATCGGCCCGTGTTTGCATGAAAATTTTTTTATAACAGTTACTCTTTTTCTACCAAAAATACAGAGAAATCTTTTGATTTTGTATTGTATTTAAGTGATATTACTCTGTATTCTTCATTGGTGGAGATACGTGGCATTTATCCACTGCATGAATAAACACATTTAACCGACGGTTCCCTCTGATACTTACTCAATCACTCGCACTACTTCACTCACAATATACCACGGACACTGCGCATTCCGTGGTCTAGTTTAACGACAGAAAGCATCCTGAAGAATGAGGCTGAAAGCGATCATGTAGCTTGGGGCACAAAAAAATGTAAAAGAGTTTGGGTAGGTGCTCGCCGACAGGTAAAAGACAAATGTACAGTAAATGTGTTTTGTTGATTAAGATCTGTAGATCGAGCTCATCAAGTTGCAGTAGCTTGACAACCAACCGATTTTAAAGGAAAGTAGTTGTTGATGTAGCATCGCAGTGTGCAGCAGAAGTTGTCGTTATCTCCGTCATGCATGAAACACATTTCCATCCGGAATATTAGACTTATTTATTACTATAATTCTACTAAAGAAACAACTAGAAAACCTCAACATCGTTCTCTTATCGATCTTGGTGGTTTATGGACAATGATATTTGCTGCTACGCCAGCTACTGACAATATGGTTTTGGTGAACCCTCGTACTTGCGCACTGTGGGTTGTTTTCCGGGTGCTCATGAATATTATGAGTAATCACCTGTCCTCTTATTCGTGAAACAGGCTTCTTCTATGAAAAGATTTGTGCTTGGAAATTGCTGGTCTTGCACCTGATGACCTATAAAGAAGTTGCAGATGATTTGGGTCTGCGGGTAATCTTCTGATGAAAATGCTTGCAGCTTCTTCATGCGAAATTCATGTAAATGAATCCCACGCAGTAATCAAACAACGGAGCGGTGTGATATTCCTAATGTAGTACTGCCAGCCCTGGTGCTCGTCCTCGGTTTCCTGCAGTAGCTTACAACAAATTCTGTTCGCTTCCCAGATTGTATGTCGACGGTCGATACCGACCATTAAACCATAGAGGTGCTACAAACCAACCTTTCTAACTAAGCAAAACCTTTTTTGTTTATGGTTTCTGCCTGTAGTGATATTTTTCTTAACGTAGTTACCTTGTAACTTCATCTCTCCCGTTTGCAAACCTGTGGATGTGGTACATGTCTGCATATTAGTCACCTGTGGATATTGCCTTGAAATGAAGCTGCAAAGTGCCTGTTAACAGCTACTCACGCAGCACGTGTGGGCTACAATGAACAATGCGAACAGACCCGCGCGCTGCACTGGTTCCTGAATTGTCCGCTGCTGTTTCCATTTACAGCTTAAATTTCATGTCTCATTAAACAGTACACTTTCACTGGCGACAAGAGACGGATCACATAATCTTAAAGGTTATTCGTACTTAACGAATTGACGACGTTTCTACCCATACTTTCCCAGCGCTAGCTCATAAAAATAAGGACAATGGTAAACCCTATTACGATTTATAAAAAAATAGCATGACTATATCTTGATGTTCTTTCTTTCCTCGATAAATGAAAAACCTTAGTCTTTATTCTGTAAACAATAAATCCACGGGAAAAAAGAACAGTCGTTCTCGACTTACTGTGTGTAACAGGATGAGGTCTTCTATTATTTTTCTTAGTTTTTACACACACACACACACACACACAAGCCGCGTATTGAGAATTTGCATAATGTGTAATTATTTGAAGAAACTTCAATATAACATGTCTAACTAACCTAAGAACATCACACACATCCATGCCCGAGGCAGGATTCGAACCTGCGACTGTAGCGGTCGCGAGGTTCCAGACTGTAGCGCCTAGAACCGTTCGGCCACTACGGCCGGCCATTCTCAGAAACATTTTAATGAAAATGTCTACGACTGCGGAAACCTATGCTCGTACGTATCTGAAGAAACTTACGATAATATTCTCTCTATTACTGTGTTTGATCTGTGTTTAGCGTCTGTAAATGCAAGATATTAAGTTTGTAAATTACGATTCTCAGCCCTATGATCATGAAATTATATGAGGCTATTCAATGAAAGACATAAATATATCGGACACAATACTCTGAAGAATGCTATTTATAGATAATTTAATATGACCTTGTTTTACAGTGCTAAGTTTCAGGTTCTCGTGATAACTTACTGCAGTGTTCCTCTAACTTGCACATTTCGAGCTTATAGAGTGAAGATGTTTCCTTTTTGCTTTTCTCGTGGTGAAGCAATGCGGCGTTATTTGCAAACAGGCTGCGGACATTTCTCTCCGAATACCTGAGTTTGTGACTCGGGCAAACTTCTCTTTATGCTAAACATCAGAGCAAAGAAAGTTTCCACCCCGTGCATTGCTGCTTCAAATTAACTCTCCGCTTCCACTCAATCAGATGCTAATTTATTTCTGTTTATTTCCTTAAGAGCAATATTCTTTCCATTTATTGCGCGTTTACAAATGTTTGCGCCTACGTAATAGGTTTGACATCCTACTCACTGCATTGGTTTTCTTCTACAAGTATTCAATTAGTTTTCGTTTATACTGACTTTAAATCAGTACTGTAAACATGCATGATTGCTATACGTGTCTACGGTCTAAAATTTTTGTTCCGAAGTTTCTGTACACCAGGAAAGAGAGTGTGAAGGTGGTTTATTCAGCATGATGGCAGGTGATCGTTTCTGTTTTAGTGCAGATGATTCAGTACTCCGTTTCTAGTCGACAGTCTGTTATCGACTCTCTACAACAGCAACGATCTATTTTCGCTAAATAAACCCACAGAATTAACACTACGTATTGCACATGAAAAGGAGGAGGAAGGAACTGGAAGACAGAACCTTCGAAGTGGACTATGTATGAAGCGTGTTCGGTGCTCAATTTTCAGAGCCATCTCCTTGAACGGAAATGGTTCGGGACTCAGTCAGAAAGTTTGGATGAATTGCGAATGTATTACCAACAAATTAAAGTTGCTGTTTATAGCTTCCTTAGCATGATTTTAAGCAGGGATACCGAATCAGTAGAATGTTAGATGGAGACTACATAACGACCCTCTTCGTCGTTCATATCATCATCATCATCATCATCATCATTTTCGTCTTTTGCAATTTACACAATTTACTTATTTTAGAAAAGTAGATTCACTTTATTTTAAGCCTACTGAGTGGTCACCACACCAATAAATTATGATGTCGCATAAACTGAGTTTAATGAGAAAAAAATAACTCTTTTCATACGCAATGTTAACTTTGCAGTACTCACCGTTGTCTTCTAATTACATCTCTCAGGTTCATTCTGTTGGATAAGATCGTCGCCAGTTTGTAGTTTCAATGTCAACTGTCAACATAAGACCCCAAACAACAAGCAATTTTTCGCATCTTTTTCTCCTGTAGGAAAACGGGACAAATGATACATCTCTTCAATGAATGTTCTCCATTTGTTTCGTTCATTCAGTTTTATAAGGCTAGTAGAGCTACGAAGAATAAGCAAGAATAAGTCGAACACCGTCCTGTAAGTGACCTTCGCGGATGAAATACACGTCTTCAGGATTCACAGGATTAATCTAACATCTACATAGTTCACTGCTCGTTGTGTGTATCCATTCCATTTATAATCGCTCTACTCATCTATTCCTGGTTACACAGCGGTTCCGACTAGTCCCCTTGACTGATAAAAGCTCCTGGAGCCAAACGACATATGGTCATTTCCTCTATTCACGTATACTACGTTTATGTATGTTAACGGGCAGCCGTCAGTCTTTGTACAAGCCGGTGATCGTCAAGTATTTCTGCATTCAATAACCATTTTGTAACAACGTGAATTCCCTGGATGTAACTGCTCCGTTTGCGAGCAGCCTCCGAGGGCTACAGACGTTGTCAGTCTGCCTAGTTTGCATACGTCGCAACTAATGACGGTCCTAATATACTAACTTGTGGTACGCCGGCCTTAACTTTTGCTATGTCCCTCCATTACGAAAGAAGTAGTGAACTGTGTTACTTAAATCCCTTTGTTCCTCACTATTACTGTGACTTCATTTACCCAAACTGAAGGATAAATATGTGTTTTGTTCATTTTCCTTGGATGGGTGATCCATCACTTTTTGAGAAAGAAGTAATTGTTACATCCTGTCTTATAAATGATCACGGGGAGAAGTCCTTTAGTGAAACAGAAGTAGCATCTAGGGTTCCCCAAGGTAGTGTCACATGCCCTCTGCTGTTCTTACTGTGTAGACACTGTTTAGGATAGAATCTGAGCAGCGCTCTTACGTTATGTGCGGACGAATCTGCCGTTTACCGTCTAGTAAAATAATCAGAAGATCAAAACTAATTGCAAGACGGTTTAGATATCTCCAAGGTGCGAAAAGTTGCAATTGACTATATAAGATGAAAAGAGTGAGGTCATCCACATGATTACTGAAAGAAAGCGGCTTAGTTTCGGTTACATGCTAAATCACACTAATCTAAAGGCTGTCAGTTCAGTTTAATACCTCGGGATTACAATTACGAACAACTGAAATTGAAACAGTAACATAGAAAATATTCTGGGGACACCGTTTTCTTGACAGAACACTTACAACATGCAACAGGTCTGCTAAAGAGACTGTCTGCAGTACGCTCGTCCGCCCTCTTCTGGGGTTCCGCTGCGCGGGGTGGAATCGTTATCAGATAGGACTGACGGAGAATATCGAAAAAATCATTTTATACTATCGCAAAATACTGGGTTTGACAATCGAAGTGAGACGGCATTCATGAAAGAAAATGGGTTCTTCTTTACGGTGAGACATTTTCACGAAATTTCATTCAACAACTTTCGCCTTCGAATGCAAAAGGGTTTTGCTGTGTCCAACCTGTAAAGGAAGAAATGATTACAGCAATAAAATTAGAGAATTCGGAGTTGGCGCGAGAATTATTAGGTGTTAGTTTGGTCCACGTGCTACTCTGGAGTGAGACGGAAGAGAAATAGTCGAAGTGGTCCCATGCTCCCTATGCCAAGCAGTTAAGTCTTGGTTCCAGAACTGATTTTATTGCTTTATTTATTCATTAAAACAAGGCTTCCGCAGATTGTCCAGTACAGTGTTCGTAAGTGGGTTTTGTGTGCCACGATTAGGGCGTCAGCTAAAATAGACTGCCCTCGTCATATACAGGGTGGTCCATTGATAGTGACCGGGCCAAATATCTCACGAAATAAGCATCAAACGAAACTCGTCTAGCTTGAAGGGGCGAGATGGCACTATGGCTGGCCCGCTAAATGGCGCTGCCGTAGGTCAAACGGATATCAACTGCGTTTCTTTTTAAATAGGAACCACCATTTCTTATTACGTATTCGTGTAGTACGTAAAGAAATATGAATGTTTTAGTTGAACCACTTTTTTCGCTTTGTAACAGATGGCACTGTAATAGTCACAAACGTGTAAGTAGGTGGTATCACGTAACATTCCGCCAGTGTGGACGGTATTTGCTTCGTGATACATTACCCGTCTTAAAATGGACCATTTACCAATTGGGAAAAGGTCGATATCGTGTTGAAGGATGGCTATTGTGATCAAAATGCCCAACGGGCGTGTGCTATGTATGCTGTTCGGTATCCTGGACGTCATCATCCAAGTGCCCGGACCGTTCGCCGGATAGTTACGTTATTTAAGGAAACAGTAAGTGTTCAGCCACATGTGAAACGTCAACCACGACCTGCAACAAATGATGATGTCCAAGTAGGTGTTTTAGTTGCTGTTGCGGCTAATCCGCACATCAGTAGCAGACAAATTGTGTGAGAATCGGGAATCTCAAAAACGTCGATGCTGAGAATGCTACATCGATATCGATTGCACCCTTACCATATTTCTAGGCACCAGGAATTGCATGGCGACGAGTTTGAACGTCATGTACAAGTCTGCCACTGGGCACAAGAGAAATTATGGGACGATGAAAGATTTTTTGAACGCGTACTATTTAGCGACGAAGCGTCATTCACCGACAACGGCAACGTAAACCGGCATAATATACGCTATTGGGAAACGGAAAATCTACGATGGCTGCAACAAGAGGAACATCAGCGACCTTGGCAAGTTAATGTACGGTGCGGCATTATGGGAGGAAGAATAATTGGCCCCCTTTTATCGATGGCAATCTAAATGGTGCAATGTATTCTGATTTTCTAGGTGATATTCTGCCGATGCTACCACAAGATGTTTCACTGCATGACAGAATGGCGATGTACTTCCAACATGATGGATGTCCGGCACATAGCTCGCATGCGGTTGAAGCGGTATTGGATAGCATATTTCATGAAAGGTGGATTGGTCGTCGAAGCACCATACCATGGCCCACACGTTCACCGGATCTGACGTCCCCGGATTTCTTTCTGTGGGGAAAGTTGAATTATATTTGCTATCGTGATCCAATGACAACGCCTGACAGCATGCGTCAGCGCATTGTCAATGCATGTGCGAACATTACGGAAGGCGAATTACTCGCTGTTGAGACGAATGTCGTTACACGTATTGCCAAATGCATTGAGGTTGACGGATATCATTTTGAGCATTTATTGCATTAGTGTGGTATTTACAGGTAATTACGCTGTAACAGCATGCGTTCTCAGAAATGATAAGTTCACAAAGGTACATGTATCACATTGGAAGAACCGAAATAAAATATTCAAACATACCTACGTTCTGTGTTTTAATTTAAAAAACCTACCTGTTATCAACTGTTCGTCTAAAATTGTGAGCCATATGTTTGTGACTATTACAGCGCCAGAAAGCGAAAAAAGTGGTCCAACTGAAACATTCAAATTTCTTTACGTACTACACGAATATGTAATAAAAAATTGGGGTTCCTTAAAAAAAAAAAACGTAGTTGATAGCCGTTTGACCTATGGCAATGCCATCTAGTGGGCCAACCATAGCGCCATCTGGTTTCCCTGTTCAAGCTAGACAAGTTTCGTTCTTTGTGGTTTTTTCGTTTGACGCTTATTTCGTGAGATATTTGGCCCGGTCACGATCAGTGAACCACCCTGTACAGCAAACTAAATAGAAGCTAGTATGTGCTCACGTCATTTATTAAAAACGTGACTCGAGCACATAAGTAGTTCAATTTAATTTACTGTATATGACGAGTGCAGTCTACTTTTGCCAATGCCGTAATCGTGGCAGCCAAAACGCTCTTACCAAGCCGGCCGATGTGACCGAGCGGTTAAATTCGCTACAGTCTGGAACCGCGCGACCTTACGATTGCAGGTTCGAATCCTGCCTCGGGCATGGATGTGTGTGATATCCTTAGGTTAGTTAGGTTTAAGTGGTTCTAAGTTGTAGGAGACTGATGACCTCAGAAGTCCCATAGCTGTCAGAGCCATTTGAACCACTTACAAACACTGTACTGGTCATTCTGAAATACCTTGTATTAGGCGAAACGCACTTCAGGAATAAATAAGGTAATAAAATCAATTCTGCAACCAAGACTGTAGTTTTCACCACATTCCGGATGCTGGTTGTAGTACCAACACGGTATGAAGTGGGAATCCGTTTAGTTAAGTGCTAACTGCAGAGTAGTTATGCAGACGGAGTGTAGATCGAAAAATGCATCAAGTTAAAATGCATTCCACCCGACATGTTATGTGAAGACAATTATCCTGAAATATCTGAAAAGATTTTACCAAAGTTTAAAGGAAGTGGTGCCCCAGAGACGCTAGACGCGATAGATACAGGATATACGGGACGTGTAGTGATCGTGACGTTAGTGCCGTGTGGTGTCTATGTGACACGCCGGTTTGTCGCAGCTCTCAGCGGGGAGTGCGGTGCAGTACACGCTGCTATTAGCGTGGCTGGCAGGCGGACGGTGCGGCGTTCAATTTCGCTCCCTCGGGAGGGATGCTGTGCTCTTCTGGAAGCTTCGCAGGGCCCGCCGCGAGCTGGAAGAGGCAATATCTGGGAGCCAGTGGCCTGATTTCCTGCTCCACTCTGCTGAACGGGACCAGAACAAATTTAATTAGGAAGAGGGAAACGACGGCCATCGGTAATGGGAAAGAAAGCCCCATTCGGAAATGAGAAATTCTGGAAAGAATGCAGCATCTTTCAGTAGTTCGATATTAATCAACGTGGAAAATTTCAGAGAAAACGTGCACCATTAAGGAATCTGCAAGATTCCTTTACAGCGTTCATGCCGCTACACCGTCTGGTGACTCCTGTGACAAAGATCTGCTTTCCGTTTACTGGCAAGTGTGAATAATGATGCTATCGTCGTTGTGCAACTAAAAAAGTCCCAACACTTATCTGGGATAATTTATAGTGGTAGGCATGCTCGTAATGGAGATATTGACAGTCCCTCTATTAATTCCAATACCTAGGTGATTCACAAGAAATATGCCACTGAGAGAGTAACTTGAAAGCTCTTAAATTTGGATAGCTCTACTCACAATCTTTAAAAGCACACCTCATAGTACAGTGAGACCCAAAAGTCTGTTAACATTTGAAAATACGCTAATTCACGGAATAATGTAGATAGAAGGGTAAAACTTGACACACATGCCTGAAATTACAACGGGTTTTCTTGAAACCAAAAATGAGTGGAAAAAGCGGCCAGAAGATGGCGCTGGACAGCAACACATCAATAACACAGCATGAGAATCGTGTATAAAATGAGCTGTAGTGAGAGAGGGCGTCCCCTGCCACGTCTTCACTGTTGTATCCCCCCTACCCTCCATCTCTACACCCTACATCTCCTTTCCCAAGGTGGCTTCCATAAACTCCCCCTCCCGGATAGTGCTCCCTCTCTCTCTATTTATCCCTCCTATCAACTCTGATCCTCACCCCCCTCCTTTCCTCCGTCCTTTCCCTGGGCTCCCTCTTCCTCCCCCCTTCCATCCTGTGTTTTCTTTCCCTCTCCCTATCTCCTTTCTCCCCCCCCCCCCCCCGAGTCCTTTTGTACCCCCTTCCTCTGCTTTCCCCACTCCCTGGCACGTCTGCTCAGCACCCCCCACCCCTCTTATGGATCCACCTCTTCCATTGCTTCCCTTCCCCCCTCCCCCTTCACTTTTCCTCTCCTTCCCCCCCTTTTTTTCCCGTAATCTGACCAGTTTCCCCCCACCTGCTCTCAGGTGTGGTATGTCATATTTGTGCCAACTTTTTAGTGGAGTGTTTAAGTGAGTGTTCAGTGTTGTGCGTCTTTCCACAGTGTTGCGAACAGAAATCATCCTGTCGCTGGGTGTGCGTTTTATATCTCTCGCAAACAGATCCCAGACTGTCGCCGTGTTTTTTAATTGTCTCTCTATTATTTTTCTGCTTCCTGTGTATTTTATTAGCATCATCAACCCTGTGTTTTATGTTTTAAGCTCCAGAATTTTCTGCCATTTTACCTTTAAGACACCGATGTTATCGCCAACTGTTATTATTTTTTTATTATCTCCATCTTTTTGAAACAAATTCTGTAGGCTGAAGAGCGGCGTAATAAGCTGCTGCCAGCCCGCCCCCCTTTAGGGGGAATCGAAAGTCAGTAAAGGAAAAAAAAAGAGAGGGCGTCAGATGCGCCAGCAATCGCTACGTGTTGACTTGACTAATGATGACTCTGTCAGTGAAGCTTCACTATCAGAATGTAGACTCCAATACTTCACTTTTAAGATCCTATTGCTATGAGAAAGGTATTTGAAAAGGTAAAGTTCAAAGCAATGGGTTGCTTACACGATCGGCCTCCTAGTGGGTGACTAGACACAAATGCTGCTGCTGGTTGTAGAGTTCAGGAATAAATGAAGTCTTTAGCGGGTTCGTCTCCGCACGGAAAAGTCAGCGCTCGTGGAACAGCATTCCATGCACTACTGTTTGGAGAGCACTAAGGTATATCTTCCACTGTTATGCGAACAAAATCCAAAGTCATTACGAGCTACGCAGATTTGATAACGCGGAGAGCATTTGCGGCATGAGCACTTCAAAAAATGGAAGAAGATGACGATTTGTTGTCTAACGTGTTGTGGACCGACGACGCTCATTGCGCACACCGAGGATATGTCAACACCGACAACTGCATAATTTGGTTTACCAAAAATCCTAGAGGACTGTCGTAGAAAGCTTACGTGTGGTGTGTATTTAACACATCAATCATGATCGGACCCTTTTCCTTCGAGAAAGTGGCCGGATCTGCTTTTCAAAATGTAAGGGTGACAAGTGTGATGTACGCCGATATGTCACAGAATCATCTCATCCCTGGTCCGTCTGATAAACACCAGCTGGAAGGAGCGACTTTTATGAAATATGGCGCACCACCTCCTATTTCTACACATGTGAAAGATCTCCTGTGGAGATCATTTCGTGATGTCGCGTGCTGAGCGGCCGCTTCCATCATGCCTCGCAAGTTCCGTGACCTCAATCCGTGTGGTTACTACACTACTGGCCATCAAATTGCTACACCGAGAAGCAATGCAGATGATAAACGGGTATTCATTGAACAAATATATTATACTAGAACTGACATGTGATTACATTTTCATGCAATGTGGGTGCATAGATCCTGAGAAATCAGTACCCAGAACAACTACCTCTGGCCGTAATAATGGCCTTGATACGTCTGGGCATTGAGTCAAACAGAGCTTGGATGGCGTGTACAGGTACAGCTGCCCAAGCAGCTTCAACACGTTACCACAGTTCACCAAGAGTAGTGACTGGCGTTTTGTGACGAGCCAGCTGCTCGGTCACCATTGACCAGACGTTTCCAATTGGTGAGAGATATGGAGAATGTGCTGGCCAGGGCAGCAGTGGAACATTTTATGTATCCAGAAAGGCCCGTACAGGACCTCCAACATGTGGTCGTGCGTCATCCTGCTGAAATGTAGGGTTTCGCAGGGATCGAATGAAGGGTAGAACCACGGGTCGTAACACATCTGAAATGTAACGTTCACTGTTCAAAGTGCCGTCAATGCGAACAAGAGGTGACCGAGACGTGTAACCACTGGCACCCCATACCATCACACTTACAATGTGCATTCACCGCGATGTCGCCAAACACGGATGCGACCATCATGATGCTGTAACCGAACCTGGATTGATCTAAAAAAATGACGTTTTGCCATTCGTGCATCCAGGTTCGTCATTGAGTACACCATCGCAGGCACTCCTGTCTATGATGCAGCGTCAAGGGTAACCGCAGCCATGGTCTCCGAGCTGATAGTCCATGCTGCTGCAAACGTCGTCGGACTGTTCGTGCAGATGGTTGTTGTCTTGCAAACGTCCCCATCTGTTGACTCAGGGATCGAGACGTGGCTGCACGATCCGTTACAGCCATGCGGATAAGATGCCTGTCATCTCGACTGCTAGTGTGATACGAGGCCGTTGGGATCCAGCACGGCGTTCCGTATTACCCTCCTGAACCCACCGATCCTACATCCTGCTAATAGTCATTGGATCTCGACCAACGCGAGCAGCAATGTCGCGATACAATAAACAGCAATCCAATCGCGATAGGCTACAATCCGACCTTTATCAAAGTCGGAAGCGTGATGGTACGCATTTCTCCTCGTTACACGAGGCATCACAACAATGCTTCACCAGGCAACGCCGGTCAACTGCTGTTTGTGTCTGAGAAATCGGTTGGAAACTTTCCTCGTGTCAGCAAGTTGTAGGTGTCGCCACCGGCGCCAACCTTATGTGAATGCCCTGGAAAGCGGTTAAATTTCGCGTCTGTAGCACGTCATCTTGGTGGTGTAGCAATTTTAATGGCCAGTAGTGTAGTTGTGTGTTTGCCTGAAGTCGCAAGCCTACCGTGATCGTCCGACCTCATTGGGGATGCTAAAAGACAACATCCGAGGGCAATTTTGCACCGTATTTTGTGATATGGTGAACAGGACTGTTAACAAATCTGTCCTTCGAATACACCTATAATTGTTGGTGAACGACGGCCGAGATGATGAGCATTTGTTACATCCTGAAAGGACAAAGATCGTGGGCTAGTGATATGCACTTGTACAGATGGCGGTAGTGCCGCGTACACAACATGTCAGAGGGCGGTGCAATGGCGGAGCTGTAATTTGCACTCTGGTGATTCATTTGACGGCCGTCATTTAACAACTGAGAGAAGCGACTTCTGCGCAGAATTGTCAGTGCTAGCAGACAAGCAACATTGCGTCAGATAGCCGCAGAAATCAATGTGCGGCGTACGACGAACGTATCCGGTACGACAGTGCGGCGAAATTTTGCGTGAACGGGCTATGGTAGCAGACGACTGACGCGAGTGCCTTTGCTCACAGCACGATATCGCCTGCAGCACCTGTCCTGGGCTCTTGACCATATCGGTTGGGTCGTAGAAGACTGAAAAACCGTGGCCTGGTCAGATGAGTCCCGATTCCCGTTGGTAAGAATTGAAGGTAGGGTTCGAGTGCGGCGCAGCCTCCAGGAAGCCATGGACCCAAGTTGTGAACGAGGCACTGTGCAAGATGGCAATGACTCCATAATGGTTTGAGATGTGTTTACATGGAATGGGCTGGGTCCTATGGTCCAACTGAAGCTATCATTGACTAGGAATGGTTATGTGCGCCTACCTGAAGAGCATTTTCAGCCATTCATGGACTTCGTTTAATATGGATGACAATATGCTGTGTCGCCAGGCCACAATTATTCGCGATTGGATTGAAGAACATTCTGGACAATTCGAGCGAATGATTTGGCCATACGGATTTCCCGCCATAAAACCCATCGAAGACTTATGAAACGTAACGAAGAGATCAGTTCATGCACAAAATCCTGCACCAACAACTCTTTCGCCATTTTGGACTGCTATAGAGGCAGCATGGCTCAGTATTTCTGCAGCGGACTTCCAAAGACTTGTTGAGTCCATTATACGTCGAGCTGATGCGCTACTCCGGGCCAAAGGAGGTCCGACAAGATGCTAGGAGGTATCCCACGACTTTTGACACCTTAGCGTGAGGAACATCGTCTTTGTTAAAAATAAAATATCCTAATTTTGGCTTTTGTATCTTATGAAGTGCCATCTGTTGGACACTTTCTGGCAGTTTCTGGTTTCAGTAAAGTGCCATGTCATTTAAAGCATGTGTCAATTTTGACCTCTCACATCATTTCGCGAATAATTGCATCTCAAATGTTAATCGACTTTTGGGTCACCCTGTATATTTACTTTGTTATGAATCGTCTTCTCTATTTAATGCGTGTGTTCGGTAAAAGCTTCAGAGCAGAGACAAGAGTAGCTTTTGATTTCGTCGCGATTGTAGCCTTAAAAAGTTAATTACGCACCAGTTGAAATGATCAGTATTAGCCTTATTAGACATACAAACAGCTATCCCCCGCTCCCGCCCCCCCCCCCCCCCCCCCCACCACGATTCTCTTTAAAGAATGGAACTACCAAGTATAAAACAGATTCAAACATCTGATTACTTTACAAATGACTGAATGAATTGAATATTAGATGTTAAGCATATAAAATCTACATGGCTTGTGACGTCATGTCTCCTCAACGTTTTTTCGTACAGTGATGTAATTTTGCAGGCATATTCTGTGATACATGTGAATAATAGCTGCAAAATATGTTGCGAATGTTTCGAGTAGAGTTAGTAGTAAAGAGATAATAAATTATAACGTCGTATCAGATGCCGAAGTTTTACAGAATGGGCAGCGAAAATGTAGCTAGACATAGTTTTTTCTCTTTTCGTTAATTTGTTCGGCGTATCAGAGTGAAAAAGCATCGAAGGTTTTGAAATTATGTCTAAAGTACGTTGGGTAGTCGTAAATCCACTATAAAAATGTGGAATGAGGAACAGCTTCCGGTCGAAGTGCTGTAGAGATATTTACCTCAACGTTATTTTTAGCTTTATTTAGGCTACTAGCTTCAGCGGCTCAGTAGCAGCTCCTTCAGATCCCTACATGATTATAAAAAATACTTAAAACAATAAAGTGCATAAAGAAGTTCAATATTACAATAAAACTGTTATATCAAATAGATACAAGTAAATAATTACGAAATGTAATATGAACGGTAATAATACAATAAAAGTGTAATATCAAATAGATACAAGTAAATAATTACGAAATGTAGTATGAACGATAATAATACAATAAATCTGTTATATCAAATAGATACAAGCAGATAATTACGAAATGTAATATGAACGACGGTAGTTCATCGACGTAAGGTGTACGTACATCAGATTTATTGAGACAGAAATGGAACACAATGTCACTGTAAAGGACTGCAGCAAACTTTCAGATTTAATGTTCAAGATATAAAACAGTTTTTGTGGGAACTCAGAAGTAATAAAAGTTGTTAAGAAGATTTATTAGGTACGGTGTAAAAAATACGGTAATAGTGAATGAAAATATGGCAAAGTAGTAGTAGAGAATAACAATACTTAACCACAATGTAAAACGGTTTGAGATAGGATGTGTTAAACGTGTGTGCGTGTAGCATCAAAACGAATTGTTTCTTAGGTTGGTAAGAAAACAGGAAAACATCATGCCGTATACAAAAATATTCCAATATGTCGTGAAAACCATAGAACTGTCTCGAATGAATAACAGCGCACAGTTGCACTAAATTATGTTTATTTTAAACCTTGACCATGGTTTCTGCTATAATAATGTAGCCTTCCTTAGAAGTCCTGTTTTCATAATTTTTCAAAGACATGTCCATATGCATATATACTTCCTTCACGAATGTCACATTGTGACGAATGTTAAATGCTACTCTTAGTTGCTACTTGCAACGTGTAGAGGCGACTTTCCTCTGAAATCGCAGCCAGGCTTGCTAGCAAGACACAAGATTCACAGAAAGAAGTGCGAAATTCGACCAACAGACGGCTCACGGCGTTGAATGATTAATGCTACTTGCGACTCCTAATTGTGACTTAAATCGCGTCCAACTACTGTGAAGTCGTAATTGCGACATCTGCGGCTTCCAGTCACGATGATTAGTGACATATAAGCGATTTCTTGACCATCCCCAGGACTGTTGAGAGGAGAAATGGCGTGGACTCGGCGTGGGGACTCTGAGAGCGTCGGGAGAAGATAAAATATTTTACATGATATTTATGAATTTTCCGAGTGGTGTAGGACTTAGTCACAGAGACTGTCTTTTACGGACCACTGACGTTTAGTTAGCCAAAGGGAATTCTGCTACCATTCAGTTTACGCATTTACGCAAACTTTATTGCACTGGAGAATCATTATTAATTTTCTCACATATTTAAATTCTACTCTATAGTACCACTATTTCTAAGTTTCGGTGTTCCGTCTGATTGAATAAACCAGTACATACGACTTAAATCTTTGTTGTCATTTACTCAATTATTTACTTGAATTCAACTCATTTTCATTTATTGATATTGTTCCTAATATGTTTCAAATTGACTTACTTAATAATTCGTATTACATTTGGGTAACTCGACTGCAGGATCACAGATAAACAATATTGCAGTGAAATCTGCAGCTGGGCACGAAAGCAAACGTGTACGACTTGACCCTATGATTATATCGAGCCACATTTGTTGATATAGCCGTACAGCGGCCAAGCATCAATCCCTAGAGGCACGTCGCAGCTTGTTCCTATTTTTCTGCAGAGTTGCGTACCACCCAAAGTTGTTGGAACAGGAGGCACACAGAATTTGTCTCTCACAGACGCCTATAAAAAATCCACATACCGTGAGATTAGAAAACTGTGAAGGTCAATTTTGCAGTGCGAGTTTCATACGCATCCCGTATTAGGAGAGCTCATTCTCCAGGTATGTTCTTCCATGTAGACACCAATGCGGTGGTGCTCTGACCTACTGAAGAAGGAAATGTTTGGCATTTCTCTCAGCTGTGGAGGATGCCAGATCTACAACATTTCCAGATACGTGATTCCTACAATCATCATTCCCGCAAAAAGAAGTGGCCATAATCTTTCTTTAGAAAGTGCCACAAAACACGTGAATCCTGTAAGTCTCTCTCTCAAGCTCGACTATGCCGCGAAGGTGCTGTGTTCTAGATACTGATATGGTGTTGAGGTTGCGTTTACCTCGTAGCCTTATCACTTAACACTAAGCGTGTAGGATAATTGTTATCTTCGATCTCTCCTCCAAGAAAGAACTAACGAAACCAGACTCATTGTTCCGTTATTTCTCGGGAGTACACTTTAAGCAACTCATCGGCTTTTTGTTGTTTATCGCCACTGTGAAGGGCTTGTAGCGATTGAAATCTGTATCGTTTGATACGCAAGCGTTACAAACAAGCACACGGAGGTGATACAAAAACCCGTGTCAAGAAACGTCTGCTGCACCGTCTAATGGTCTGAGCTGTAGGATGTGGTGTTCCGACTGGTTTGATGGTTTGATGCGACCCACTACGAATTCCTCTCCTGTGCCATCTCTTCATCACAGAGCAGCACTTACAACATACACTATGTGATCAAAAGTATCCGGACACCTCCAAATACACACTTTTTCATATTAGGTGCATTCTGCTGCCACCTACTGCCAGGTACTCCATATCAGCGACCTCAGTAGTCATTAGGCATCGTGAGAGAGCAGAACGGGGCACTCCGCGAAACTCACGGACTTCGAACATGGCCAGGTGATTCGGTATCACTTGTGTCATACGTCTGTACGCGAGATTTACACATTCCTAAAAATCCCTAGGTCCACTGTTTCCAATGTGATAGTGAAGTGGAAACGTGAAGGGACACGTACAGCACAAAAGCGTGCAGGCCGACCTCGTCTGTTGACTGACAGAGACCGCCGACAGCTGAAGAGGGTCATAATATGTAATAGGCAGACATGTATCCAGGCCATCACACAGGAATTCTAAACTGCATCATGATCCACTGCAAGTACTATGATACTTAGGCGGGAGGTGAAAAAAATTGGATTTCATGCTCATAAGCCACACATCACACCGTAAATACCAAACGACGCCTCGCTTGGTGTAAGAAGCGTAAACATTGGACGACTGAACAGTGGAAAAACGTGGTGTGGAGTGACGAATCACGGTTCACAATGCGGCAATCCGATTGCAGTGTGTGGGTATGGCGAATGCCGGGTGAACGTCATCTGCCAGCGTGTGTAGTACCAACAGTAAAAATCGGAGGCGGTGGTGTTTTTCATGTAGGGGGCTTGCACCCATTGTTGTTTTGCGTGGCACTATCACAGGCCTACATTGGTGTTTTAAGCTTCTTCTTGCTTCCCACTGTTGAAGAGCAATTCTGGGATGGCGATTGCATCTTTCAGCACGGTCAAGCACCTTTTCATACTGCACGGCCTGTGGCGGAGTGGTTACACGACAATAACATCCCTATAATGGACTGGCCTGTATAGAGTCCTGACCTGAATCCTATTGAACACCTTTGTGATGTTTTGGAACACCGACTTCGTGCCAGGCCTCACCGACCGACATCGATGTGCCTCCTCAGCGCAGCACTCCGTGAAGCATTGGCTGCCATTCCCCAAGAAACCTTCCAGCACCGATTGAACGTATGCCTGCGAGAGTGGAAGCTGTAATGAAGGTGGGCCAACACCATATTGAATTCAATCATTACCTATGGAGGGTGCCATTTTCAGACATGGAGGGCGTCAATTTCAGCCAGGCCTCTCCCTACAGCTTACCCCTATTTTTCTCAAAATTTCGAACATCTTGCAGCATTTTACATAGTCGAACGCTTTTTCCAGGTCGACAAATCCTATGACCGTGTCTTTTCTTTAGTCTTGCTTCCATTATCAACCGCAATGTCAGAATTGCTCTCTGGTGCTTTTACGTTCCCTAATGCCAATTTTCGTCATCTAACAACTCCTCAATTTTCGTCTCCATTCTTCTTTATTTTATTCTTGTGAGCAACTTGGATGAATGAGCCGCTAAGTTGCTCGTGCGATAATTCTCGCACTTGTCAGCTCTTGCAGTCTTCGGAATTGTGTGAATGATATTTTTCCGAAAGTCAGATTATATGTCGCCATACTCATACACTCTACACACTAACGTGAATAGTCATTTTGTTACCACTTCCCCCAATGATTTTAGAAACTCTGATTGAATTTTATACATCCCTTCTGCCTTATTTTATCGTAAGTCCTCCAAAGCATTTTTTAATTCTAATACTGGATCCCCTATCACTTCTAAATCGACTCTTGTTTTTTCTTCTATTATATAAGGGAAATCTTCCACCTTATAAAGGCCTTCAACGTAACCTTTCTATCGATCCGCTGTCTGCTTCTGCGCTCTCTTTAACAAGGCCGTTGGCAGATTAAGGGTGTCTACTTATGCCGCCAATGCTGATTATTAGCCGAAATTTAAGCGGTGGCGAGTTTGGAAAGTAGGACCGCGGACTAATCAAAAACGCTACCCCTAGACCACGCGTATCGTACAATCCACCAAAATCTCGGCGCACAGTTGTAACTGGGTTGCAGTTGTTGAAATGGAGACGCAAAACGGCTTGCGACGGTTCACCGTCAGCATCTCGACTATTGGGTAACAAACTTGGGAGCTAGATACTGTTGCTACCGGCAATCACATGCACCATTAACGTACAAATGGCGACAAGGTAAACTTATAATTTCGATGCATAATCAAAATTTACCCTCAAGAGGTTACCTCTGTAACTTGTATAATTACATATGTTTTTACTGGTAACTGAGGACGGTGTACTGAACAACATTACATCAGTATTTACTTCAGTTGCAGACTAATAATTATAGCTATTAGGGGTCGATTGCTTTTAGGTTTGTTAGTACTTCCAAATACATGTGGAGGGGCAAATCATCAATGTTTATTTTCCCCTTGGCAGCATGTCAGACCTTGAAATGTGGACAAAAAACGGTTAACTTATACTGACAACGGTAGTTCATTTAATGGTGCAGTTAAGGCCGTGCAGAAAACATCAGGTAGTAGATTATGTGACGTATTTGTGGGAAAATTATTCGACGCAGAGAAAAACAATCGACACACTGATGCGTTTACATATTAAGGTATCACATGTAAAAATTTATTTGCACAAATTCCCCGTACACCCCGTATAGTCTCGTGAAACTGGGTAAATCTTATAGAAGCACCCTGTGTGACTCCTGGTCACTGTGATATTTCTGGGACAAAGCTTTTTGCACCTGAAAGCCTGTGTTAAAATATTTGAGGGTAATTCCTCCAATTTTTATATGCAAACACGGAAAATTAGTAGAAGTTTTCAGGCGGAGAAAAAATTCTGTATTTGGAGTATGATAATTCAGTCACTCCCAGGAGGTTCAGTGTTATAAGATATATCTCACTCTCAATCGCTGTCCTCGCTCCTTTCTGGCTTCCCATGTCGTGAGCAGTCACTACATCCCTGCCAGGTGCCATCCCTCTCCCAGTGCAATTACGTAAGACGGAAGGACAGCAGTATTGTATACTATTTATTTTCGAAACGTTTAAATTCTGTTGTGTATTATTTCTTCTTAAATCTAACAGAAAAAGGAAAGGGAGATCAACACCCTGAATTGTCATATTAATTAGGAAGGGTGAAAAACTAGAAAAATACTAGTAAGGCAATCGGAATCGTGCGTAATTTCGCTCAGGGAACCATTCTGGCGTTAGGAATCACGGAAACCATGTAAAACCGAATGTTTATTTATCTGCTCCTTAGGAATACATTGTTATTTTTCCCCTTTGCACACTGCTTTTCTGAGGAGAAATTGGGGAATTGCTTTTGACAGGATGGGAAACAACCTAAAAGCCACACTCAGACTGATTGGTGAAACAGACCAATCATTGCTAACCTGGTGCAGTGGGCGTGATCTCTGTGCGGCTCACATCCCAGTCTAGTGAATCAGGAGTTAACGAATTATACAGACAAGTAAATGTTTAATTTTATCTGTATCATAAACCGTGAACACGATATGCCGCAGATGGATTACATTTAAGCTCATTAGAAAAATTAATACGCGACGGTTTCGATAAGCAAGATAATAATTTCTTTATCCGAAAGCAGAATGGTTTTATTGGGGCGTCCAATAAAACTTATTATTCCCAACTCTTTTGGGTACTATTTTTCGGCATTGCCTCTTTTCAAAGAGACGGCCTTAAGCCATCTGACTGGGAAGGCCTGTATACCTGCGCAGTACCATTCTACTACTCGAGTAGATGACGTCGTGCTGCATGAATAACCTCCCCATCATCCGCGTACGGCTTCCCGCGGAGCGCATTCTTTATAGGGCCAGACAGATGGAAGTCGGAAGGTGCGAGGCCCGGGTTGCAGCGTGGATGAGGAAGAACGGTCCGATGAAATTTTGTGAGCTCTTCCCGGATGCGCAGACTTGTGTGAGGCCATACGTTGTCATGGAGAAGACGAGGTTCGTTTGCATTTTTGTGGCGACGAACGCGCTCGAGTCGTTTCCTAAGGATTCTCATGATCCAGCACTGCAGGAGCTACAGTTGTGTGCGGCCGGCTGGCACGCGGAACATCGCACAGGCTTCCGCCACCTAGTTGCGACGATTATAGACGCCCCCCTCCCAACGACTCACCGTGATTTTGTTCACTGACAGCTCTCCGTATACTCCCTGCAAGAGCGAAAGAATATCTACGATGCTCTGTCTTTCCGCCAAAAGAGACCCGATGACATCTCTGTGCTTGGAACCTACCTCCGGCACGCGGACACTATTTTGAAGGCTTCATTAGCGCCTCCACCTGCCGGAACTTCAACAACTATACGGGCTGAAGTGGAAGTATTCCACGATGTCCCACAGAAAATTCCACACCTTTTCCACCAAAACTGGAGAGAAAAATGTGTTCGACTACTTACTGAACTCCCCTCGTAATTTAGACCGGAAGTGTCATAACCCATTGAATTTCACATTGTCAGGAAAACATTTAGAGCTGGAGCAACTTGATCTGTTTCCCTTATTCCATAACATTTCACAATTCCGGAGCCACCGTGTCAAGTGAGGAGGTGTAACAACTCTTGAGCATAGGCAAGTCTCAAATATAGTAATAGTCGCAGAAGTCGCTTAAATTACACTGACGGTTGTTAAAACTGTAACGCCGTGAAGCCGGCAGACGGGAAACGTGAAACTGAAATGAAGTGTGCCGCATGCTGGAATACGCAAGTGTCTAGCATTTTAGCGCAACCGCACAAAGCCCGTAGCATTATCGCCATCTACATTATGTTCAAAAGTAAAGATTACACAGTAGTTTTTTCATTTAGAACTCATATTTGGATGCTGTTTGCTTGTGAGAATGTGGTGTTATGGCTCGTGTAAGAAGGTGAAACTTTTACCAGCACGAGCTGGAGTTTGACACGGCAGGATCGTTTCATTTCAAGACTGTAGTTTATCGTTCCAGTTTATTGACATTCCCCTTGGTCATGATTCCATGACTCTCATGCCAATACGGTATCCGTTCCTTCAGGACGACCATACTCAAGTAAAATCTCCACGGCTCCAAGCGACTAGCACACGACTTACACAGAATGTCTCAGGATGAATAGTCGATACTCAGGTATGTGACAGGAATACTCACTTGAAGTAAAAAAAACTTCATATTGACATATGCCCTGTTGCGAATGGTTTCCAAGATAGAATACATTTAATGTACATTTGTTGTTGTGCTATTGGGTCGTAGCCCAACCTACCTCGTTGCTTTCAACCTCTTTGCTCATGATATCTTTCTGCCGTTAAACTAGTCGGTTGAAAGCGCAATTATTGTCCATGGCTTGTTGTGAATCAGGCAATTAGAGGGACTGAGAGTTGCATCTGTAACCTGCGTCTGCGCACGAGCTGGCTAAAATGCCACGCATCTACAATAATGAAGAACATGTAAATATGGCCTATATTTACGACTTCTGCGATGGTAGTGCTCTTTCTGATGCAGAGGAATATCGTCGCAGCTTTTCAAAACGTCAAATTCCTGATAGTAGAGTGTTCACCAGAGTTTTTATCACGTAGTGAGAAACAGATACTCTTCCAAGTTCCAATTTTTCTTCTGAAGGTGTAGTTCAACAACTTGAACAGGAGAGGCAATATATTATTGAAATGGTGTAGCGTCGTCCTACTACCAGTACAAGGCGAGTTTCTGGACGTACCAGTGTCCAAATAACACATGTGTGGCGATCATTACATGTGGAGAAATTGTAGATATTTCTCATACAGCGTGTCCATAATCTTCAAATTGGTGACCACGCCAGATAACTTGAATTTTGTCACAGGTTGAATGACAACTGTCATTAGCTTCCATTAATACTTTTCACTGACGAAGCCATGTTTACACGGAAGTGAATCAAGAACATACGTAACAGCCGTGATGGTCACAGAAAAATCTACATGATACTGTGGAAACCAATGGTATCGTCGATAACATGCAGATAGCTCCAGTGAGAGCGAACTACAATGCAGAATTATTTGCATTTTTTGTAAAATTCGTTTGTTGAACGCCTTGAGGACGTTGTTTTGGCCACGCGGACTGCATTGTACATCAGCATGACGGAGCTCCTCCACATTTTACAAGACATGTGTGGGAACGTCTCAATCGCACCCACCGTAATCGCTAGCTTGATAGAGGTGGTATAATTAATTGGTCTCCAGGATCACCAGACATTTCGGAACTAGATTTACGTGTAAGGTGTTGGACGAAGTCTGAGAAATACAAACGAAAGATGAATACTCGAGATGAGCTCCTTGGTCGCATCAGGTAGGCTGTTGCCCTCATTACTGAACGTTCAGAGACACTCAGACAAGCGACACAACATGTTCCCAAAAGTCTGTACAAATGTATTAAAGTTGACGGAGGGATATTCGAACATTAAATGTGAATTGTACAACAGCTATAACTGGACGTGTGCGTTAATGCTTAGAAGTGAATGTGTTAAAATTCGTATTTTTCAACTGATACTTTGTAAAATGCATGTTATAATGTCTACTAAGAGTACCCGTGGTCTAAGGGTAGCGTCTTTGAATCATAATCGAAACGTCTTCGGTCCTGGGTTCGATCCCCGCCACTGCCCAAATTTTGATAAATAATCAGCATTGGCGGCCGAAGACTTCCGGCATAAGAAGTCAGCCTCATTGTGCCAACGGCCTTGCAAAGAGGGCGGAGGAGCGGGTAGAGACTCAGAGCACTCTCTTGTCCTAGGGGTGGGGAATTCCCCCTAAAGGCGGAAGAATCAGCAATGATCAACGACATGAGGATGGAAACCACTGCATTAAAGACACGTAACGTGTATCCACAGGACATGTGGCCTGTAATTGAAGAAGTGTCATGATGATCTCTCCATTGGCAAAAGATTCCGGAATAGTCCACCATTCGGATCTCCGGGAGGGGACTGCCAAGGGGGAGGTTACCATGAGAAAAAGATTGAATGATCAACGAAAGGGTAACGTTCTACGAGTCGGGGCGTGGAATGTCAGAAGCTTGAACGTGGTAGGGAAACTAGAAAATCTGAAAAGGGAAATGCAAAGGCTCAATCTAGATATAGTAGGGGTCAGTGAAGTGAAGTGGAAGGAAGACAAGGATTTCTGGTAAGATGAGTATCGGGTAATATCAACAGCAGCAGAAAATGGTATAACAGGTGTAGGATTCATTATGAATAGGAAGGTAGGGCAGAGGGTGTGTTACTGTGAACAGTTCAGTGACCGGGTTGTTCTAATCAGAATCGACAGCAGACTAGCACCGACAACGATAGTTCAGGTATACATGCCGACGTCGCAAGCTGAAGATGAACAGATAGAGAAAGAGTATGAGGATATTGAAAGGGTAATGCAGTATGTAAAGGGGCACGAAAATCTAATAGCCATGGGCGACTGGAATGCAGTTGTAGGGGAAGGAGTAGAAGAAAAGGTTACAGGAGAATATGGGCTTGGGACAAGGAATGAAAGAGGAGAAAGACTAATTGTGTTCTGTAACAAGTTTCAGCTAGTAATAGCGAATACCCTGTTCAAGAATCACAAGAGGAGGAGATATACTTGGAAAAGGCCGGGAGATACGGGAAGATTTCAATTAGATTACATCATGGTCAGACAGAGATTCCGAAATCAGATACTGGATTGTAAGGCGTACCCAGGAGCAGATATAGACTCAGATCACAATATAGTAGTGATGAAGAGTAGGCTGAAGTTCAAGACATTAGTCAGGAAGAATCAATACGCAAAGAAGTGGGATACGGAAGTAATAAGGAATGACGAGATACGTCTGAAGTTCTCTAACGCTATAGATACAGCAATAAGGAATAGCGCAGTAGGCAGTACAGTTGAAGATGAATGGACATCTCTAAAAAGGGCCATCACAGAAGTTGGGAAGGAAAACATAGGTACAAAGAAGGTAGCTGCGAAGAAACCATGGGTAACTTCAGTTGATTGATGAAAGGAGGAAGTACAAACATGTTCCGGGAAAATCAGGAATACAGAAATACAAGTCGCTGAGGAATGAAATAAATAGGAAGTGCAGGGAAGCTAAGACGAAATGGCTGCAGGAAAAATGTGAAGACATCGAAAAAGATATGATTGTCGGAAGGACAGACTCAGCATACAGGAAAGTCAAAAAGCCTCTATGAGTGTGAAGATTTGTCTGATGTGATAGAAGAAGAAACAGGAGTCGATTTAGAAGTGATAGGGGATCCAGTATTAGAATCGGAATTTAAAAGAGCTTTGGAGGACTTACGGTCAAATAAGGCAGAAGGGATAGATAACATTCCATCAGAATTTCTAAAATCATTGGGGGAAGTGGCAACAAAACGACTATTCACGTTGGTGTGTAGAATATATGAGTCTGGCGACATACCATCTGACTTTCGGAAAAGCATCATCCACACAATTCCGAAGACGGCAAGAGCCGACAAGTGCGAGAATTATCGCACAATCAGCTTAACAGCTCATGTATCGAAGCTGCTTACAAGAATAATATACAGAAGAATGGAAAAGAACATTGAGAATGCGCTAGGTGGCGATCAGTTTGGCTTTAGGAAATGTAATGGGACGAGAGAGGCAATTCTGACGTTACGTCTAATAATGGAAGCAAGGCTAAAGAAAAATCAAGACACTTTCATAGGATTTGTCGACCTGGAAAAAGCGTTCGACAATATAAAATGGTGCAAGCTGTTCGAGATTCTGAAAAAAGTAGGGGTAAGCAATAGGGAGAAAGGGGTCATATACAATATGTACAACAACCAAGAGGGAATAATAAGAGTGGACGATCAAGAACGAAGTGCTCGTATTAAGAAGGGTGTAAGACAAGGATGTAGCCTTTCGCCCCTACTCTTCAATCTGTACATCGAGGAAGCAATGATGGACATAAAAGAAAGGTTCAGGAGTGGAATTAAAATACAAGGTGAAAGGATATCAATGACACTATTCGCTGATGACATTGCTATCCTGAGTGAAAGTGAAGAAGAATTAAATGATCTGCTGAACGGAATGAACAGTCTAATGAGTACACAGTATAGTTTGAGAGTAAATCGGAGAAAGACGAAGGTAATGAGAAGTAGTAGAAATGAGAACAGCGAGAAACTTAACATCAGGATTGATGGTCACGAAGTCAATGAAGTTAAGGAATTCTGCTACCTAGGCAGTAAAATAACCAATGACGGACGGAGCAAGGAGGACATCAAAAGCAGACTCGCTATGGCAAAAAAGGCATTTCTGGCCAAGAGAAGTCTACTAATATCAAATACCGGCCTTAATTTGAGGAAGAAATTTCTGAGGATGTACGTCTGGAGTACAGCATTGTATGGTAGTGAAACATGGACTGTGGGAAAACCGGAACAGAAGAGAATCGAAGCATTTGAGATGTGGTGCTATAGACGAATGTTGAAAATTAGGTGGACTGATAAGGTAAGGAATGAGGAGGTTCTACGCAGAATCGGAGAGGAAAGGAATATGTGGAAAACACTGATATGGTGAAGGGACAGGATGATAGGACAACTGCTAAGACATGAGGGAATGACTTCCATGGAACTAGAGGGAGCTGTAGAGGGCAAAAACTGTAGAGGAAGACAGAGATTGGAATACGTCAAGCAAATAATTGAGGACGTAGGTTGCAAGTGCTACTCTGAGATGAAGAGGTTAGCACAGGAAAGGAATTCTTGGCGGGCCGCATCAAACCAGTCAGTAGACTGATGACCAAAAAAAAAAGTGTTACATGTATGTACATGGTCAAAACCTGACAGTGTATCGAAAAATACAGAAAATAAATAAAAACGTACGTTACATGTGTTACAATGTGAACTTCATTCTGCTTCAAATGAGCGTTCCTGTCGCATCACTGTGTGTATTGTTAGATCGGCGTTGCAGAATCGCCCACTGACATCACTTACCTTGACTCAGGAAGTAGGTATGTTTCCGTCAAGACAAGAGCCACACGGAAAGTGCGTCGGCGCCTGGAACACAGGTCCCTATCATAACGGTGACTATTGTTGTGGCTTTTATTGACGGGGCGGGAGGGAGAGGCGCGTCAAGTCCACAGAAGTGCGCCCAGCAACTACTCTGGACATTGAAGTGGCACCACGTGGTCTTTCCAGACGAATCTCGGTTCTCGGAGCAGGATACTGGTGGACGAGTCCGTGTGCGGAGACTTCGAAGAGAAAGAATGTTATGAGATTACATTCGTTATCCTGATAAGGGCCCAGTGCATTTTGTGATGATATGGGATCACAGGATCACACTGGGTGAAGAACACAACAGGTCTGGTTCGCACAGCTGGTAATGTGATGAGGAGGGGTTACTTATCTAACGTATTGAGGCAGGTGACCGTGTGCTATGTGACTTCCTGCATTTGGGAGCCATAGCATCCACTCCCAAACCTCACTTCGTTATCGGGAAAGTATAACGTTAACTCGTGTATGACTCAAGAGGGGAATAGAGTTAGCAACATTCTATCGTTTATTAAAATTTCTTTAACGTAAAGTAAAAGAGCGTTCAGTAAATAATGCAACACATTTTTTCTCGGCCAATTTCGTTTGAACAAATGCGGAATTTGCTGTGGCACATCGTGGAATATTCCCCCTTAAGCCCCTACAGTTTCAGAAATCCCCGACAGCGGCGACACTCTACGTAGCCTTCAAACTGGGGTCTGTGACGGAGGTGCGGTACAAGCAGACAGCTGTCGTTGAGTTTCTTTTGGCGGAAAAATAATTCCTAGAAGTTTGAAGAATATCTACTGAGACCTGGCAGTGAACAAAAGCACGCTGAGGCGTTGGGTGAGGCGTCTGCGATCTCAACAACGTCGCACAAACCTGTCCCATCTCCCGCGTGTCGGCCGGCCTCACACCACTGAGTCCTGCAGTGTTCGAACGTGCGGACACTCTCATTCGAGGTGATCGACTGATCACAGTCAAACACCTCGCTGCTCAACTGGACGTCTCTGTAGATAGTGCCTAACACACTCGCCCACCACTTGGTGTACTCAGAATGTGTGCCCGCTGGGTTCCTTACCACCTAACAGGAGACCATAAAGAGCAACAAAGGACTATCTATGCTGATCGTGATATTTTTTGTCGAATATCGTCACAGGCGATGAAACAGGGGTTCATCACTTCGAACCGAAAACAAAACGGCAATCCGTAGAGTGGCATTACACCACCTCTCCTCCGAAGAAGAAGTTGAAAGCCGCACTCTCAGCCGGTATAGTCGTGGCGACCGTCTTCTGAGAGTCTGAAGGAGTTATTCTGTTCCATGCCTTCCCTGATGGAGCAACGATCAACCCTGAGGTGTATTTTGCTACCCTCAGGGGATTGAAGAAACGATTTCAGCGTGTTGGCCCCACAAAAATGGAAACGAACTTCTCTTTCTCCATGACAACGCAAGGCTTCACACAAGTTTGACCACCCGAAAGGAGCTCTCAAACCTTCATTGGACTGTTCTTCCCCATCAGTCCTACAGCGCGGATCCCGCAAGGCCCGACTTCCATCTGTTTGGCCCAGTGGGTGATGGGGAGGTTATTGACGGAGCAGGACGTTGGCTGCGACGTCAATAAGTAGAGTGGGACCGTGCGTGCATACAGGCCCTGACAGTAATGTGGCATAAGGCCATCGAATTGAAGATAACGTTGAAAACTAGGGTTTTGTAGCCAAAAGAGTGGGGAAATAGTATGATATACTGGAATCCTGAATAAAACCTGTTACGCCGTTAAGTCAAGCGCCGGCACGCCAGTCGGTAACGAGAGTGCAGAAGGGGCTGTGAAGAAGCCGTAGGCCAATTGTACGCTGACCAACCCCTCTCCAGGACGACAACGCAACAGCAGCGGCCTCTATGTGAAGAGAACATAAGCGCAGCGCCCGACTGGTCGCCGCCCACTTCTACGGCAGCATCGAGATTAGGCTCTTCAACACCAGCGACTTACGAATTGTACACACTGAAGAACATTGTTTATTTTGTTTGTCGCCCTTTGCTGGCGACACGTCATTTTAACACAAAGTTAAGTATTGTCATGTATTTTTCGTAATAAAACTTATTAATACGATTTGCTTCAATTCTTGTCTAGCAATCCGAGAACCAGGTTTTCTAGACACTCCATCTTCGACAACTAGGCTGGATTTAACACAACGAACCATCTTTCAGAAACAAAATGTATTGGGTTACTTCTTGAATGCCCTCGTAATTCTTTTTTGACTGACATTTATTGCACATACCCTCAACTGCAAGAGATCTTACAGTTTATTCAGTTTCTTTTGTTACCATACTTCTTTAATGACCTTGGAATTATGATGCAGTGCGGACGAAGCACTTCGTGGGTCAACGCCGCGACTAAAATGAGAATCCAGCGACGTTCCGGGCTGAGTAACAGTTGAGTCGAGTGCTGGAAGTGTGAGCACGCGGTTACAGCGGCTGTGCTGTTTGCTGCAGCCAATGCCTTTAGTTCACCGAATATGTAAATATTAATGTAACGCGACCACGAGCAATGCACAGCAGAGTGCGTAAATAAAAAGTTAGTTTATTAAGTGAGTTACGTGAAGTTACTGCCAAGTATCAGCGTTGTTCAATGTTTGTACAGTACTACGTCTGAAATTATAGTCGATCATTTATTCTGTCACTTGTTAGCAGTTCGTGGCTTTGTTCGCAACATCGTTAATGTTTATAACAAGTCACTGCCATCCCCGAACTTTTAACTGGGCTTTCTAGTTAGTAGCACTGCAGTGCCTTAGCCCAACCGCTAGTAAGTTTTGTAACAGCCTCACATAAAGAGAAGCGAACGTCACGACCTACGAGCTACTTCTCGCAGGGATAGCTAAAAGAAGATACCATGATGGGTGGACTTTTAGAACTTTTTTGGACACATGCTCGGCATTCAGAGTACAAACGTGAACAGTTACATGTGATGTCCAGTAAAACTGAGAAGCGAATACACACGCTAGGACGTTAATTGTACTGAACATTGACTGTTATTTTCCAACCGGCTGCAACAGTTAATTCGTTCTCAAACAATAAGTGCTTCTAACGGCGCCGGCCGGTGTGGCCGTGCGGTTCTAGGCGCTTCAGTCTGGAACCGCGTGACCGCTACGGTCGCAGGTTGGAATCCTGCCTCGGGCATGGATGTGTGTGATCTCCTTAGGTTAGGTAGGTTTAATTAGTTCTAAGTTCTAGGCGACTGATGACCTCAGAAGTTAGGTCGCATACTGCTCAGAGACATTTGAACCATTTGAACCTTGCAACAGCGTACCCTCTGTCGTATTGTTACGACGTACATGACATCCCTTGAGCGGGAACAAATAATTAGTTGTTGTCCGAATAAGCGAGGTTCCAAAAGACACTGAAGTGTTTGATCTTTGTTTGACCTCTGCAGGACGGCCTTTGAACGGTATTTGAGCTGCTCAACTAGCAACTGTTTGCTACTCCGTCGCTAGTATTAGGTTTGCGGCTAAGGGCTCATTTTAGATTAGACGCTATTGAACTGTGTTCTATTAACATTTCCACGCGCCGTCGCTGTGTGAGTGGTATGATTACAAAGATTTCCTCGCATAACGAATGTACCCATCGCAGAAGGTAACAATGGCGAACAGGGTACACCGAACGAGACGCGTTGCCAGGCCTACAGGGTCTGCATCCAGTCACGTTCGTAGTACCTGACGTCACGGCAGCATCGTGCATCCAACTACAACTAAGTCTTCAAGACAGAAGCACGCAATTACTGCAAATTATATGAGGGTTATTCTTTGGATGGCGCAGCTTAATGCATGCAAAAGCTGGCAAAATAACTAAGTGAACTGAGAGTTGTAATAGCTGTGTTTAGAAATATTCGTATAAATTTTATAAAGCGCTTATAAACTGCTAAAAATGGCTAGTGAAGAACAAAGAAGTTATCTTCTTCGAAACAGAAGGGGAGTAGGCTAATTGTGGTGTGGATGTGTGGGATACCGACCATTCACACAACTGATTCGTCTTGGAGGGCAATGATTCCACCACCTTCAGGGCAGAGGCACATTTCGTTCGACTTCCAGCGGTAATCTAAAATTACCAAGCCTGGAGGACATGGACGGGGGCTGCGTATAGGTACGCTAGGATGGAAAGTGAGTCGGCCGGGGAGCGTGCCGAGATCGTCCGCGCACTTTTGATAAACACTATGATCTTCTGGGGCAGGAATTAAGCACTCGGCTTTCGGCAGAGGTCGCGTGCGGACCTGCTCCGGGCGCCGGGCAGCGCTCCGCTAACGGAGGTGTTTACTTCTGCGTCGCGGTATTTCTGTTGCCTTGTGTCCATCAGTATTATACCCTGTGGCGCACTCTTATCGCCGAATATCACTTAAAGTTACATTCATAGCCGAACATGCAGGACCACACGCTTATGAAATCGAACAATGCATTCGCAGAGAGCTACTCCTGGACTCTCGAGAAGTGATAAGTATTCACTTGAAACTTCCTGGCAGATTAAAACTGTGTGCCCGATCGAGACTCGAACTCGGGATCTTTGCCTTTCGCGGGCAAGTGCTCTACCTTCTGAGCTACCGAAGCACGACTCACGCCCGGTCTCACAGCTCTACTTCTGCCAGTATCTCGTCTCCTACCTTCCAAACTTTACAGAAGCTCTCCTGCGAACCTTGCAGAACTAGCATCGTCTACATTAAACTGATGATGGAGCAAGCATGCGCTGACGTAGTACGACAAATCTGAATGAAAGTATATGACGATGGCTCAGAAACTACTTGTCAGCAGACAGAATGGTACGGGTTGGGACAGTTTAATCTTGATCTGTTGGACACCATTTAACACGTGGCATGTACTTAGACGTAAGCCGGCTTTTGTGGCCTAGCGGTTCTAGGCGCTTCAGTCTGGAAACGCGCTGTTGCTACGGTCGCAGGTTCGAATCCTGCCTCGGGCATGGATGTGTGTGATGTCGTTAGGTTAGTTAGGTTTAAGTAGTTTTAAGTCTAGGGGACTGATGACCTCAGATGTTGTCCCATAATGTTTAGAGCCATTTTAACTTAGACGCAAACACCGAACAGAGAGCTCTCACGACGTCTTACTCTGATAAAGGTTTTTCCAAGTTAATTAATAATTAACTTGTGAGAGAATATCATTAAATTCGTTTAATTTATCGGTGGGGGGTGGCGGGGGGGTGGGGGTAGGGGGAGTGTCGTCCTGGTGCAGCAGACTACATCGCCAAACCAGATTTCAATGAAGGAAAAGTCGCTATGTGGAGGGCCACATTTCAGTGCAGTTCACAAAGCCTGTTTATATCGGTATGTGTTCTCGACCTCTCGAAACTCCACATGTATCGAGTCCTCTTTGAGTTTCCGAAGTCAGTGATTATACACTGCTTATCAGTTATGGCGTTTTCATATCACTGGAAATGATGCTTCTGCCGATATTTAACTGCGCTCTAACCGCCTTGGTATCCTACTGGTATGAAGCACATTGGTACGAATACTCTGCCACGCAGCACTGGAAAGAAGGGCACTCGGCCACGCAAAACTGTTGCGAAACTCCTTCTGCCACATAATTTCGGTAGGATGTACCCTCTATCACTCAAGATTGGTACGAAGGACATTGTGCCATTCAATATTGGAAAGAACCACACCCTCGCACGCAAGACTGGTACAAAGCTCTCTGTACCATGAAACACTGTGGATGCACTTTCTGCCGCACAACATTGGTACAAATCCGTCCCTGCCACGCACAGTCAGTATGGTGCATCCTTCACCTCTTACAGTATTTCCTGAGAATATCCTGAAGAGACGGAGACGCGGTAGGAGAGTTAAGTTTATGTACGTAGAGACAAGAATGAAATAGAGAGAGAGAAAGTGACAGTAGATAATCAGACAGAGAGACAGGCAGAAAAATAAATGTGTAGAATATGGTTAACAGCACTTCAGTGAAACATATGAAAGGATTAGGAGCGTCAGCCTCAGAGAGATAATTGTATGACGGCTCAAACACTTATTTTCACAAACAAAAGGGTTTTGCACCACGGTTTCTAACTTGGGCCATCGTTTTCAAGTAAGTGTTAAATGTAATTACCATTCCATCGCTATTGATGAAATAATAATATATCCATTATCACTTAATATCTCTCTGCGTCCTTCCAGGGATTTATTAGTTATTATTCGTAAGAGAACTGTACGTATGATGAAGGTGGAACAACTCCATATAAAGAATCGTTTGTGTGGCAGATGCCAGAATGAGATTCACTGAAAAATCTTGAGCAACTGACGTCAACTGTGAAGGAGGTAGCATGGAAAATACTTGACTACATCGATCAATACTTGAATAATCATTTTCATTCTGCTATGAGTACGAGTTGACAATGCTAGATGCTACAGAAGAAAATGCAAAGAAAAGTAGTACAATTCACTGCAGCATCATTTAGTAAGCATCACGAAGATGCTCTTCGAATTCCTCTGGTAGACGTTAGAACACGTGGTTTACTGTGAAAATACCAAGAGCGTACGGTCCGCATCCAACATATCCAACACCCCGGCATTACTACAATATTCGATATCCGGAATTTGTAGCCGGGTATCGGTACTTTCTGTTACATAAAGAATAAAAATCATGCCACTATGGCACCTTTTCCTGTTGTGTAATTGTACTTTATAATACTAAGAATTATATTTAAAAAATTTACGAATAATTAAATAATATGTAAATATGTAACATAATAATCACTATGAACTATCAACATTTAATCAGAACTATAATAACCAGTACGTAATTCATTTCATTAGAAGTAGTTATAAATGTTAGCATCGTTATTACTTTCGTTAATTAACTGCAATTAGATCTCGAAAGTTCAGTTTGGAAAACGTTATTGTAAATCGATCAAAAAGCAAGAACCAAATTTAAATTCACGTAATTTCAAGTGATATGTAATTTCAAACAAAAATTTGTAAACCAGAATTAATACCATTGATAGAATAATTAATTGATCATTGTTAGCACTTGTAATTAATGCCATTACTTACGTTTGGATGCATATTTCAAAGTTATGAGCCGTTAAAGAGGTTAAACAACTTGTGTACATATTACGTAAATGTTAACAATATTTTCCGATCGATAATTGATTTGTATTTATTAAATTAAACAAACGCATTATTGTAAAAAGTCATATTTAATTTTCAATCTTAAATTGTACAATTTCTAGCCTAAAACTCATCTATAATGAACTAATATTTTACGCTGTAAGTAATCTGATTGTCAACCTTTTGTCTATTTGTAACTTTTAATTGTAACTATTAATTTCACGATGGTGTAATAACTGAAGTAATGAACACTAATTGTTTGGAATATATATAAGCAAACGCAGCAGTGCAGCGTCAGTTCGCCTAGGGGTTCACTTTGTAGTCAAGTCTTTTCGGTCAGTAAGTCAGTCTGTCAGCTGTTGGATTGTCAAAGAGACTATATGTGAAGTTTGATGTATTTTGCAAAGACTTTGGAAAAATGTTAACATCAACAAATAAACCTCCGTAAATTGAATGACTTGGAGTTTTAATCATAAGGAATCACCAGCTACCCGACTCAGGCAAATTACAAGATAAGTGCAACAAAATTATTTTGTTATGCATCGCCCTTACTTACGTCCACTCCAGGTGCAAATATATAAGTAGTTATATGAACTCACCGGCAAATAAATCATATGCATTTATAGAGTAAGGGAGATGACATACGGTCTTAGAAGAGTTAACAATATATTGCTTCCACCTACGTATGTCTCGCGAAAAGACCATGAAGGTAAGGTTAGGGAGGCTTACCAAAGACCGTTCTTACCGTGAAATATTGGCGACTGGAACTCGAAAAGGGAGAGTGACAGTTGTATACAAAGTGCCCTCCACCACACTCCGTCAGATGGCTTGAGGAGTGTAGATGTATATGCATATGACGGTTGAGACGAGGATGCCTAGGGAGGTGCACGGCATGAACATGCAGAACAAGAGCCCAAGGGTAAGGCTAAGGTAAAAGTGGCTCGAAGGAGTGAATGAAGCATACAGACTATGATGTGAGTACATTAGTGTATGTCATCAGCAGAGGGCGTTTTGTGGCGTCTTTATGCAGGTCTTGGTGTCTCTGGAGCTAGTTGGCTATTGTATCTGGGTAGCAAATGTTCTGTCTGGCCCATTCATTGACATCTGACTGTCTCAGCTGTCATTTGGCGTCCCATCTGGAGGAAACATTACAGTATTAAGTTTTTATGAGCCAGGTCAGCACATCACATGTATAATCCAAAATGTGACCATGCTCCACTCGGTACAAACGATTAACACAGTGCAAAATGACTATTTTGAGTGGAACCTGGCTGTACATAGTGTCCTTACCGTGCGAGAGTATCATGCGCTTTCGTTTTTCTATTCTTCTCGTTAGTTTGGCAGCCAAGTGTTGGCGCCTGACTGATTTTCTTTCTTCCACGGCATTTTGTTCGTAATCTTTGACATGGAGAGATAAATTTCTGAAGGAGCTGAACGAAGAAAGCAACGAAGATAAGAGTTTCACAAGTTTGATTCCATGAAGAAACAGATGTGCCCAGCGGCTCTATTGATTTCAGGTAGTAGAGGGTGCAGCAGTCAGTTGCAAATAATGTCTATTGGAAATATAGGTTCCCATCACTGTGTGGGCACCTTTAGTGCAGTAAATGTAAGTTAAAACATTTAAAATCAATTTGATGTACACATAATTCCAAGTGGAGTATTCACGTCAAGTGTTGGGTTCACATTATCCTTGGACATGTATAATCTATTTGAGACTAAGTGTATATATAAGTGGCTTGAATGTTTTAACTTACGTTTACTGCACTGAAGATGGCCACACAGTGATCGAAATGTGGACTTGCAATGAACATTATTTGCGACTGATTGTTATACCCTTTGCTACTTACGGGTATAACATCTCGTCGCCTAAGTAGCCGTTTACAAAGAGGACTAATTCTGTGGCACAAGTATGTGGAAGAAAACCCACAAAGGACCCTTTCAGGGAACCACCACCGAGTTCTAGGTGAAATCACTGAGACCTAAATTAGGACTGTCAGTAGAGGCATACTCCTCCTCGGTACTAGTCCGACGTCTTAACCATTCCCCGGATTACTGAATAATGCTATAACGGAGAGAATCAGGGAGTCGTAGGGAGGATGTTGCGATCTCTTGCTTACCAGAAGACGTAGGGGTCCATTATTTTCGGGGTTTCATTCTATATAGGTCACTGTAACGTGTTCTTAATCACCAACGGCATATGTCGGTAATTAACGCTCAATTGTGTAGTGATTGTATTAAATTGGCTACTCCAGTATCCTTGCGACGAAAACGACCATCTTCGCTACGGACAATAATAAACAGAATTAGCAACTCGAATATCTCTTGTCGAAATCTATGAGTGATGTGATGTGCCTCACGTGTTTGAAATGCAATGAAACACAGAGGTACAAGCGGTTCACAAGATGTGTAGCGTCTGACACAGAAGGGTAGAGCTCATCACAAGACTAGGAGCACTGCGTTTGACCCAGAAAGGTAGCCCGGTCGGTGGTCCCTCCGAAAGGAGATTGAGAGTGGAGAGTCGTGAAGGAGTGCCTTCTTTGAGGGACGGAAAAAGAAACGGTTTGCAGTGGAAGGAAGTCCCCGAGCTACAAAGAATCCAGAGGGATGAAGCTCCGTGCCGGGGCTATTTTGGAACAGAATAAGCTCACGTAACTTCTATAGATGGCGACAGCTAAGAAACGTCTCTTGCGTAACTTCCTGTTTCGCAGGAAATTTAACAGCTGGTTATGCGCTCTAAGGAGCACAGCAAATGGCCATTAATAATTGCTCACTGTATTGCTTGTCTTGCGTAACGTACACACTCCTAAAGTTTCATAAACAGTAAATAAGATTAAGCAAGTTATTTTTCCCTCTAAGGTGATCATACCTAACACTCTTTCCACAAGTGGAGTCTAGGCTCACGATAATGTATACTAATTAAACGACAACAATTTTAGAGAAATGTTCCTTTTTATTTTTGAGAAAATGAACCAGTAACTTTTCTATAAGCGCCACATAACATTTCCCTCAAAAGTCGTACAAGAAAGAAAGAAAGATTACAAATTAACGTAGCGCAACTCATTACATTAAATATATTCTATAAGTAAAGAACATGAGAACAGTACTTTTTAGTCATACAGCCATATAAAAAAATTTATAGTCGGCAGTAGCAAATCCGTAAACATATTTGACTTCAGAAATACTTTCGGAAGGTATAAGAAAATTGGCCGGCCGGTGTGGCCGAGCGGTTCTAGGCGATTCAGTCCGGAACCGCGCGACCGCTACTGGCGCAAGTTCGAATCCTGCCTCGGGCATGGATGTGTGTGATGTCCTTAGGTTAGTTAGGTTTAAGTAGTTCAGACTAAGAACAGCCGACCAGTTGCAAAGGATAAAGTAAACTTTACCTAGGTTTCAATAGATATAAATCTATCTTCCTCAGAAGATGCCTGGGGACAATGAACATCGTAATATATATTAAGGTATGAAACATGAGTCAAGAATAAAGTTTAACATATATTAGGAAAATATTGTATTACAAGATGTGAGAAAGATTCTTGGTACTTACAGTATTATAACAACATGAAGTGATATGTCCTTATCGTTTAGGCAAACATCTGCATAGTTACATTAATCATATAAAATATAGCCCTGACACCAGGGGTTTGTCAAACAAAACAGTAAATAAGATTAAGCAAGTTATTTTTCCCTCTAAGGTGATCATACCTAACACTCTTTCCACAAGTGGAGTCTGCTGTTTAAGTAGTTCTATGTTCTAGGGCACTGGTGACCTCAGATGTTAAGTCGCATAGTTTTCAGAGCCATTTTATAAGAAAATTCTAGCTTGAATTTGGATGCAATAAAAAGCGTTAGTTGGTCACATACAGAATGCTGCTCTGCATCAGAGCAACACTGTTATAAAAGCGTGTGTGCTATGCCTATAAAGGCAAAACGAGGAGCTATAAGTTATTCGATAAACGCAAATGCACTTAACTGTTAGTTAAATGTGACAAAATTGGGAAAACGGGGCGGCGATAAACGCGGTAGCTAAATAAATTATTATTTTATACAAGGCAACGGCAGCGTTGGTAACACAGCCGACAAATCCGTTATTCGGATGAAGAAGTGAATGTATTACGCCATCTGAAGAGATGTGAACATCCGCAGTGCATCTTTGCTGAAATAAAGCTGAGAAATGTTACTGGATGCTGCATGTCTTCAAATAATTGAGCAAACCTTGTCTTTAACAGGAATTCGTCACTGCGATTTCGCACTGAATGCAAAATGAAACGCGCCTCACCTGCAAGAACATCTTTAAAACACCCGTCTCCTGATCTTTTCTCGTTTATTGACGGTATCTGTTACCGAGTAATTTAGAGGCAGAGATATGAAAATGGCTCACTCTGTTGACTCATTACTACATACGTGAACCGTGAACGTCTACTGGTTCACACGAGGCCGAAAAATCACATGACATTTCCCGGTAGTGTGGGTGGATCCGGTTTCCCATAATTGAATTGAAACCTGATGAAGCGGTATCACGAAGATTACGTTGCTTTTTCGTCAGATGTAACACTGCGCTCTGTTACTAAAATTTGTGAGTTAAAAATGCGTGGAGACGCACAAATCAAACGGTCTGGTGCTGCCGTATAAGAATATCCATATCCTCTGCAGTAGGGAGGTATAATAATCATAGTTCTAGGCGCTTCAGTCTGGAACCGCGCGACCGCTACGGTCGCAGGTTCGAATCCTGCCTCGGGCATGGATGTGTGTGATGTCCCTAGGTTAGTTAGGTTTAAGTAGTTCTAAGCTCTAGGGGACTGATGACCTCAGATGTTAAGTCCCATAGCGCTCAGAGCAATTATAATAATCATAACAGGTCCGTAAGTCAAACTCCGTATTACTCTGCTGGGGAAGAAGTAGGAACGCAGTGTAAGAAGGAGGTTGGAGGAGTAGGGAATACGATTGATCATCAGAAAGTGTTCGGTGGGGAAAATCGACCTCTGACATCAGAACGAGCAAGAGGAACTTGCCTCAACATTGGTCGGCCTGCTGTTATGAGAAAAGCACGGAAAGAAGTGCTTCCATTCAATTCGGTAGGAAACACTTGCGTGCGACTCACAATAGCAGTGCATTTTACATCGTCCTGTTATGGCTACAGGAGTAATACGGTATCTGCCGATGCCAAACTCTTTGCTCGCAGGTTTGTTTGTTAATGTCTGTGCTTTACTGGGAAACGCTCTCAGGAAACTCTTAGCTGAGTATGTTAGTTTGCTCAGTGTCTATACTGTTCTCTGTTTGAGCCATATAGAGATTTGTTTCTGTGGGGTTGTTATGAACGGTCATATGCCAAGTACGAGAACATGGAAAAGCTTTTAGGTTACCGTTTTTATGAGCAGGCCAGTGCTGTGTCTAGTGTATTTCATTACGGGCCAAAAGCAGACAGATTGAAGCGTTGTTAATGACATTAAAGCGTGGTAGACCCTGAAAAACCATTTTGTAAATTACGACCCTATGACACAGAATTTAGTGAGAAAAGTGATGAGGAACGAATTATGCGAGTGCTTATCTATAACTAGGAATAACCTGAAGAAGCTAAAAGAACGTTTAGGATTTAACTTCCTATCGAAAACGAGGTCATTAGAGACGGAACGCAATGTCATATTGGGGAACAACGGGTAAGAAAATCGGACGTTTCGTTTTTAAAGAAGCACTGCGGGATTAACCTAAAGTGATTTAGGGAAATGGCTGAAAATCTACATATCGAAGCGACCGACAACTCTTGAATCCTGTCATATCGATAGTCTGATGCATATAGTGCAAGCGTATAATCAGTAAATCGGATGGTAGGCTTTCAAGCAATTACAACACATCAGTCCTACGTATCCTTCGGATACCAGTCATAATTTGTTTCTAGCAAAATGTGGCTGTGTCACTTTTGGAAGGCGACAAATATTGAGCTTCTTCCTAATAGGTATTACATACTGACTGAGTGCTTCTTCCTGTTACTGAGCCAATGATAATGAGGCGGAGCTCACATCGTCTTGATAACGATACAATACAAAAAATCGCAACACCAAAAAATAATTAATGTAGAGTAATGAAATTTCGGGAATCCATTTGTCTAGGTAATATATTTAAGTGATTAACAATGTGAGATCACAGGTTTATGTTAGCACTAGATAGGTCATTGAAAATACAAAATGTTGGTCCATAATAACAGGTGTAAGCACCAAAATGTTGAATGCAAGCCTCAAAACGTGCACACGTTCTGTTGTACTGGTGCGGGATGTAATTGTGGAATGGATTTCCATGCCTGTGGCATTTGGTCCATCAATATAGGGATAGTCAGTGCTGGTTGTGGATGACGCTGGAGCTCTCGTTCGATGATATCCCATATGTGCTGGATTGGACACAAATTTGGTGATCGAGCAGGCCAAGGCAACATGTCGACAACAATCTGTAGAGATGTTGGATTGTAACAGTGGTAAGCTGTCGCCGAGCGGTTCTAGGCCCTTCAGTAGGGAACTGCGCTGCTGCTTCGGTCGCAGGTTCGAGCCATTTGATCAATAGCGGTATGTGGGCTGGCGGAACACAGTTGAAAAACACGAAATGGAATGCTGTTCATTAATGGCAACGCAACAAGGTTGAATAATGACCACACTGACGTACAAATTTGCAGTCAGGGTGCGTGGGATAACCACTAGAGTGCTGCCACTGTCATACGAACTCAAACCCCAGACCAGTGTGTCTAACGCTCAGACAGGGTGGTTGTAGGGCCACAACTGGCCTCCTTATAAACAATACACGACCGCCACTACCACTGAGGCTGAACCAGCTTTCATCAGAAAACACAACAGCCTCTACCCTGTCCTCCAATGGGCTCTCGTTTGACACCACTCCTGAAATCGCAGATGTTGTTTGTTGCCGTCTGTGAAATGCTACAGGGCATCTGGCTCGGTGCTGTCCAAGTAACTGATTGGTAACAACTGGTTGTGTCACTACGGAACCAGCTGCTGGAGATGATGTACGATGCGCCAGAGCCATGCGCTGAACACGGTGGTCTTCCCTGGCCGTCTGGAACCCGGTCTTCTTTCGACCGTACATTCTCGTGACCACTGTTATCATGTAGAGTGTCTACGTTCCTACCATCCTGCTTCTTGTAACCCTGTTACACGACCTCATTCAAACTGGATGAGGTGTTGATAAAGGTGTCTTTGTTGGATTAGGGGCATTCTTGACTAATATCGACTGACCACGTCGAATTTCAAAGGTAACTGAAGCTCACGAACGTTACAGCGTGTATTTAAAGCAAAGCTGATTTCTATGTTCTTAGAGGCGCTACTGGAGCGACTCTTACTCGACTGGCGTGAAATGTGAATGGACAATCTTTCACATGTAGAAACACGCCTATCAACTTTTGTTTACCTCAAAAAAAAAAAAAAATGGTTCAAATGGCTCTGAGCACTATGGGACTTAACTTCTGAGGTAATCAGTCCCCTAGAACTTAGAACTACTTAACCTAACTAACCTAAGGACATCACACACATCCATACCCGAGGCAGGATTCGAACCTGCGACCGTAGCGGTCACGTGGTTCCAGACTGTAGCGCCTAGAACCCCTCGGTCACTCCGGCCGGCTTGTTTACCTCGTACAACTCCTTTTTGGTGTTACAATTTTTTCCGTCAGTATTGTTCTCCGAGCTGTGGTTGGAGGATAATGGTAGCTTATGGATGGTTAGAGTTAGTATTTTTGGTAATGTGAAAGCAAATGGACTAAGAGAGTGGCTGGTGCAGGGACGGTGGGCATCAGCCAGTCTGGTCCTCTCCAACAGACCTCCACCCTGTCCTGCACCGCTTAACACGATTGCACTGCACTGGAAATAAGAATAGGCTCTCAACTGAGACTTCGGTTTTCGTTTTCAATGTGACATTAACGTGTGCGTCAAATATGATAATAGCATGAAAGTGTACTGAAGTTGCGTAAACCTCTATATGCTTGAATGTGTTGGTTGCAAAGGAAATATATGAAATACACCACTGTCATTAAAACTGTAACACCAGGAAGGAAAGTAAGTAACGGAATTTTGCTTAATGTGCATAATACAGTAAAGTGGGAGAATACGCAGTTACATTTGTAGTTGACTTGATGGCATACAGTGCGAGACATTTAGCACACAGAGCAAAACTGACTCTCTTGGCGTCGTGTCGAACTGAACTTTGATGACAGATACTCGTGCCCATCACTCTTCACAGCTTCAGCTCTGTGCCAGAATTCATCAATGACGGTAGATGGCGGCTGGTACCACGTCAGTCTCTCAGGAATGCGTTATCAGATGTCGTTTAGTAGGAGAGAGATTTGGAGGACATGTTGGAAAGTGTTACAGTGGAAACCCCGATGGGTCGAGGTACTCCAGAACAGCAAGAGCGACATGCAGTCAGGCGGTATCAACTTGAAAGATAACACCACAGAGATCTCGGCGATATGGCGCAGCCACCGGCCTGAAGCACGTCAGAAATGTAGCGGCTGCCGTCCAAATTACCGGTTATACGAACCAGAGGTGATCGTGTCGTGTACCCAATAGCACACCATGCCACATCAAGTGACGCCAGGTTCTATGCCCCTACGACAGTGGCTCATGTCCATCGTGAAACTGTATGCAGAAGCTGGACTCGTCTGAAAAGGCGACGTGTTGCCACCCCTGTGTCTAGTGTTGCTACTGGGCTCACCGCTGTCGGCGCACCTCGCTCTGCTGGTCCGTCAAGGGGAGGGAGCCCCACAGTGGTCGCTGTGCCGACAATCCGTGGAGCTCCAGACGTTGTCGCGCTGTTCATGTGGATACTTGTCTCGCTGCAAACAGGTCCATTTATTGAGTCAAGGTGTGTAACTTCCCTGTCCGATCTTCCATGGTATTATGGCCCTCCAGAACTCATCGCATGGCAGTCTAGGGATCCCAGCCACCGTGAGCAGCAGTTTCTCGCCATGATAAACCACAGTCTAGGTACGGCATGATCCAGCCGCTGCTGGCAGAGGTTACTCCTTCTTACAAGAGTTACAAAATGACTTTCTCACGAACAACCAATAGTCAAATGTCGTTTCTGACTGACAAATCACGCTGCATCATTTTTCATTATACTGGGTGTTCCTAAAACGAAGGTAAAAAATGAGAAGGCTAGTAGAATGGGTCATAAGAAGCAACTTTCACTTAGCAACCCAATCCGCATCCGTTAGAATTCGGCACTAGGCGTCATTTAACAACATCGCATGCTGCCGAGAAGGAAGGCATACAACCTGCAGTCCGAATCGAAATGCTGGAAGGTACTCCGGGTGAGACAACACAAGGAATTTATTTCTTATTTAATGGGACGCGTTTGGTAGTGTATACACGTCTTAGATACGATATTGCACAGTGGGCGGTAGCTGTGGCCAGTGCAGAGAATGGTTCACCCTGGGTCAGTGTGTCAACAAAGGGGGGCACTCCGGTGTTTGGTACCGTGCGGAGCGGACGGGAAAAGGGGTGCTTTTCTTGGGAGGAAAGAGCAGACATACGTTGGGTTTATGATGCAGTGGATGGAAACGCTCTCGCTGCTCTATTGTTGTAGGTTCAGCGGTTTCCGAATCGTTGGAAGCCAGAATCACCACCCACAGATCTCTAAGATCGACGGGTGCACTTGATGTGGGTTATCCAATGACAAGGTAACGTAATAGTACATGAGCATTTAAGGCCTACTGTGAAACCCGATACATCTATTTTGTGACTCAGCGTTGCAGTTACTAGTGCTAGTGGTTTTTGCAGAAGTGTGCCATTTATACTAAATTCCCACACGTTGTACTTTTTATGGATGAGGCGTGTTAAATAGCAACAGCCAACAGGTGTGGGCACGAGAAAATCCACACGCTACCTTTATTCATGGTCAACAAGAGACTTCGACGTTGGTCTGGTATGGTAGGCGATAAGCTGGTTGGTCCAGACATGCTCACCCGACAACGGAACACAAACAGATACTTAATCATCTTAAGGGAAACAATGCCGGAGCTGTTGTCCCACTCAATAGGCGACAGCGCATGTGGTACCTTGATAGTGCATCTGCGCACTTTGATCGTGCGGTTGAAAATCATTTGAATGAGATCTTTCGTGAGAACCGGATAGCATGCAGTGGGCTGGTGGCATGGCCTGCATGTTCCCTCCACTTGACGTCCCTTGATTTTTTCATCTGGTGACACACGTACTCTGTTGTTTTGAAACACGTATCGAGACGGATCAAGAACTGACAGCGTGAATTATGGCAGCCCCTGACGGAATCCTCACTTGGACAGGGGTGTTTGAAAGAGTGCGACAATGACTCAGGCGCCGTTGCACGGCATGCATTCAAGCAGTAAGGCATAATTCTGAGCAGTTTTTGTAACTCTTTGCAAATAAAGGACATGAATTGTCCACCGTACCTCTCTTTTACCTCGATGCCTCAAAGAAATGGAAAACGTTGCCCTCCAGGCCTGCTACCTTGTCGACTCGGATGACGGGCTGTATGCCTACCTTCCCAGCTGTGTGCGACGTTAAGTGTCACCTAACGCCGATCGCTAAGGGATGCGGCGTGGGTTCCTATGTGAAAGTTTCTTTTCATGGCCCACTGTACCAGCTCTCTAGTTTTTTACATTGATTTTCGGAACACCCTGTACGCAGAACATCGATATTGTGCAGTTGCGTCGAAATTGTAATCGTTCGCGTATCCAAAGAAGCAGTGAATTTCATGTCAATCTGACATACGTTGCATGCCACCGTCCCGTTACTTCAGTTTTAACGGCGAACGGTGTACATTACACCAAGTAAACAGAGCAATAATAATAATACTACACGAGTACACAGAAGATCGTTAACATTGCGGTACTGGCAAACTCGGCTGGTATATAGTTTGGTACACAAATTACTATAAAATAAAAAGCCTGACTTTTCAACCGGCGCGTTGCTTCAGTGCCATCGGGTACCTAGGAGTATTACTTGTTATGACGTATAAGTGCGTACAGACTTGTGCCCATTCTGGGGTGCAAGGAAAAATGCACAAATTTTTAAAACTATAGTGGGATGTTAATCAATGTGCTACTCACAAAATTTATTTTCTCGTGGACAGAGAATATGTTTTACTTGTAATTACTTATCTGAAAAAACCAGTTACTAAAACATTGTGATGCATACGCTGCTGTCTTGAAGCGCAGACAATTACTGGTTAACACAATCCAAACTCTCGTCTTTGACGAGCTATGGCTCCAACAGAAGGGTAAGAGAGTACTGAAACCTTTTAGACTTAGGTAACTTGTAACACTACAACCCAGCGCCTTACGTATGTGTTTAAAACCATTTTTTGTAACTATATGTATCCATGAATTTTGTCAGTATTTAGTGTTTATGCATATCTAATGTATGCTGAAAGAGTAAGTAAGAAATAATTATTTCAAATCACTGTAGTAAACACGCTGGCCATGTCAGGAAAATTAATATTGTACGAAATAGTAAGAATATCTTTCATGTAACAATAACATCGCTGGCGCGAGAGCGCACAGTCGTAGAGAGGATAGCTACCCCAGGACAGTCAATGGTCATTTTTCTGCAGAAGTTGTGCAACACCACGAAATGTAAGATTAATATTGCGCTAGGCGTACCATTGTTGTCTCTTTTATAAACTGTCTCACATCTCTTTCTCAACAAGTGCACTATTGGCCATTAAAATTGCTACACCAAGAAGAAATGCAGATGATAAACGGGTATTCATTGGACAAATATATTATACTAGAACTGACATGAGATTACATTTTCACCCAATTTGGGTGCATAGATGCTGAGAAATCAGTACCCAGAACAACCACCTCTGGCCGTAATAACGGCCTTGATACGCCTGGGCATTGAGTCAAACAGGGCTTGGATGGCGTGTACAGGTACAGCTGCCCATGCAGCTTCAACACGATACCACAGTTCATCAAGAGTAGTGACTGGCGTATTGTGACGATCCAGTTGCTCGGCCACCATTGACCAGACATTTTCAGTTGGTGAGAGATATGGAGAATGTGCTGGCCAGGGCAGCAGTCTAACATTTTCTGTATCCAGAAAGGCCCGTACAGGACCTGCAACTCGGTCGTGCAATATCCTGCTGAAATCAAAGCCGGAAAGGTGATGGTACGCATTTCTCCTCCTTCCACGAGACATCGCAACAATGTTTCACCAGGAAACGCCTGTCGACTGCTGATTGTGTATGAGAAATCGGTTGGAAACTTTCCTCATATCAGCACGTTGTAGGTGTCGCCACCGGCGCCAACCTTGTGTGAATGCTCTGGAAAGCTAATCATTTGCATATCACAGCGTCTTCTTCCTGTCGGTTAAATTTCGCGTTTGTTGCACGTCATCTTCGTGGCCAGTAGTGAAGTTGTTAATGATTTTACGTACGATAATAGCAGAAGCTGAAGAGCTGAATTAAAATTTGTACCATGGCCAGGACTTGAACGTATGTCTCTTTGCTTAATAAGGTAAAAATGCTAACAGTTACACCACCACAACACTGTAGTGAACATAGTTGCATAGACTACTCTAGTCCAACATTAATTGACAAAATTTCTGTTGATGTGTGTAAGTCAAACCTAGGTCACAAAACGAGGTTAGATGTTTGTTTCACGGTACCTTTTATATAACAAACATTACTTTTCTTTGGTGTCCCTGTGTATGTAACGTTAGTTCACCACTGCGATCTGTTGTTTCATGCGCGAAATATCAGTGAGACCTCGTGAAGTAAAGTAGAACGTTTGTTTCTCAAGAAAGTATGAGACAATGTTTGTTTGCAGTGTAAGAATTGTTACCACTTGTAACTTGTCTGCTAAGTAAACCGTTAGGAGCACGTTCCCGTACCTACTGTTGATCCATCTTGGCAGTCCGACGATAGAGATTAAAAACACTCCGTGATGGAATCTGTTTGTCTTACACGCGAAAACCACACGTGAATTTGATGACATCAGATGAGATATTCCGTGAAAATAGCTAATTTTTACCCCGTCGTAAACACCTGGTCCCAAAAATAAGACACAGGATTTCCTAGAGAAATCAGAAGGCACTGTCACTGCTTTTCTCGTAGTTTTGACGGCGGAGCAGATGGATGGTTCCGAAGAGGAAGGAATATTCCGAGGGCCCTAGATTTCTTTGACGCTCTGGTGTCTATGAAAACAGGGTGGGGTCACAATGAAAACATGGACTTGCCTAGCATACTAAACTTCATGATAGGAAGTCAAGATTTATAACGTTTGCTCTTGTTTTTGCGATGAAATTAAAACACTGATGACAACTGCGTAATTCTTAGAAGTTTGGCAATCAAGGAATGTAGACATGGTTTTTGTGGTCTACTAGAACTATGCACGTATGCAAATAAAAGAAAAAGAAAGGTCGTACGTAGTTCATCTAAAAATGGTTCAAATGGATCTGAGCACTATGGGACTTAACTACTGAGGTCATTAGTCCCCTAGAACTTAGAACTACTTAAACCTAACTAACCTAAGGACATCACACACATCCATGCCCGAGGCAGGATTCGAACCTGCGACCGTAGCGGTCACGCGGTTCCAAACTGACGCGCTTAGAACCGCACGGCCACACCGGCCGGCGTAGTTCATCTCCCTTCCTGTCAAATTTTCAGCTCTCTCATGTATCCAGTGATTTACTACTGGAAGAAAACCTTTTTGATATGAACCTATCGCATAGCACACAACCTCGTCGCCCTTAGGGCGAAAGGATATATTCCAGAAATTAAGGAATACTTGAAGTCTCATGGACGTAATGGAGTAAAGGAATGAAATTTTACCGCGTGTCTGTTGAGAAACAGTGTAGAACGCTGCACCGATGTAATGCTCCTGATTTTTTTAAGTCGATACCTTGATAAAATGTAACTAATTAACAATGTTGCCTCTAAGACTGTAATTCGTATTTCCTAGGGGAAACAAATCATGTCGAAGATATGCGTATTCCCTTCGATTTTTGGCATTTCCAATCATTTTGTCTTTGATATGATGAATGCTCTTTGGAGAATTAATAAACGTAAACGTAGTCCGTAGTTGGCTGTAACGTGATTTTCATTTAATCGTGCGATTAGCCAATTTCGAACACTTTTCATTGTCAAGCATTTGGAAGCAACGTGGAAAAGCACTACATTGTCTGCATGTATAACTAACGCTTTACGTGCCTCACATTAAGATAAAATATCTTAATGGAAGGTATGTAAGGAGTTTATTAAACATCTGGAGGTTGTGGATCCCCACAAGCAAGCAAAAAAAAAAAAAAAAAAAACAAAAAAAACAAAAAACAAAAAAAAAAAAAAACATCAAGCTTTTAGGATAAGTTACAAGAGTTGCTGGAACTACTCAAGACTGAAGTTGAAGACTGAATGATGCTGCACCGTATCTTCTGCTTTACTCACCTAACACTGAGGTGGGTTCATACTTGACGATACGGATGGAATGTCAGTATTCTAAATTGCATTTCAAACGGCAGAATTCACAAAGGCCGCCAACAGGACGGAGTGGCACAGAATTGGACGCCGACGTCAAGGTCTCTCGGGAAGAATGTTTTGGCTGGCTGTGGAGTGACGTGGTCTATTAACTTTGGAAGTTAATCTTCTCTCGCCGCTCTCAGTCGTGTTATAGTAGTTAACTGTGTCCTTGGTTGTTTTCTTAAACTTTGTTCCGTTTGTTTCGTTTCAATGACGACATTGCAAAGATTCTATGACTACAATATTTTTCCTAGGAGTCCATGAGTGCTCTTTCTAAGAGCAGATATTTGAAAGCGAAAAATGTTTTACGTTTTACAGTACCTGGACAAAGAAAAATCCACACTGCGCATGAAGAAGAACATAAATAGGAGAAACAGTTTCCATTAAATAACCTTTCTTCCGGCCGTGAAAGCTCCAACTCTACTGAAGCAAGAAGACACATTTTTAGACGATCTTTTTAACTCAGAAAACCGTACCTACAATAGATAAGGTAAGTATGTAAGCGTACTGTCATATCGCTGGATTGGTTGCGGAGTATCTTTGCGGGCAGCGGCGTCTGCAGAGTCGAGCGCAGGACACGGAACTGTTATGTTGTGTTGTGGGTAGCTCTGCATGTGGGAGGCATTGTTAGTATAGAAGTTCAAGTGTTGCTACAAGTGCTATTGCAGTTAAGTGATGAAATATGGAAGTGATTCAGGGGAAAGTGCGTAATTATGTAATTAAAAATAAGCAGTGTCACCTATAACGTATTTGTGTATCCTCTTGTTGCGTTCGTACCGTACGTCAATCATCCTTGCTGGGTTCGGCATCTGAGAATGAACTAATGTAAATCAGCGATGTAGTTTACCACAAAAGAGAACATTCAAGTGCCAGTGTCTTCTAGTGCGCGTGAGAACGTGCGTCACGTTTCCGCATCATCAACAATCAACCGCGCCGCGGCGGTTACATTCACGCTCGTACAAGAGAGAACTGAGAAGAAAAATTAACTTTATGAACAGTGTTATATTCTTATAAGTGTCAAGGAGGACTGGTGCCACATATCTGTCAACGTGTAACGAGTGTAGGAACTTTCGTTCGTTCATTCGGCTTCCGCATCGTCAACAATCACCCGCATCGTGTCGGATACACGTACGCTCGTCCAGGCGATATTGTGGACAGACAATCACCAATAAGTTAATTGACATAGTCACTTATGACTTACAGAGTGTAAACAGTGCAACCTGTGATTTACATATTGTCTCAGAATATAGATGTTCATACCAGACATAGGACAGTGTTGTGCTTAACGTTGAATGGCTCCCCTAAACCCACTTGCCTATTTAAATACGTAATTTCAGGCAAGCCAGCAGCAGTGTGTGGAGCAGAACAATAGGACCGCCGCGGGATTATCAGGTATGTGGTGTGGACAGGGCGCACGGTCACGAAACAAGAAGCGGCAAGCGAAAACAGTTAAAGGGTCCACCACCATTTGTACCCCCTGGCGTGTTACAAGTAGACCGTACAAGTATTGTTTGATGTGTCTGAATGTACGTATAATGTATTAGTGTATAATGTATTAATGTGGAAGTTTTGAATTATTTGTATGACAATTTTGCCCTTGTATCACTTCTCAGTAATTGACCACAGCAACATTGTCAAGAACATCCGTAATGAGTTTCGATTTCGTGATTCATAAATTTTTAACCTGCGTCCTGCTATATTTTCCTGGTTCTTAACTAAAACAGTTTTCTTTGCAGGGATCGGACGAAGATACCGGATGATTAAAAGAGACAACACGTCGCGTACGAAACGTTACTGTGTACTCTATAACGATAAAATATCTCTTTTTTACAAATACTATAGTCTTCAGTTCTTAAATTTAAGAATAACATTTTCTATGAGCTACTTCGTTTATTGAGCTCGAGAGTAACACACTTTCTAACAATGGTTAGTCGCAAAACAAGTTGCTCAACTAATAATATAACACCCCCCCACCTCCAACGAAAGTAACTGATTAAGGATGTCGATACTCATGCGTATTTTGGTTTCGTGTGTAACTACGTGCACCATCAGCGAATAAACCGATAAATCACAGAACGTTGTTCACTTTTTGCTGGCTCTCGACTACATGCGACCGTCCCAGGCGAAATCTGAGTAACGACTGCCCTCGCCTCGCATAAAGGCTCGTGAACGCAGCGTCCTTGTGTTGCTGGACGAAACGGCAACGCAGTGCCTCCGGACGAAAGATAAGTGCTCCGCTCCGTGTGTTCCAGGGAACCAACGATGCGTAAGCGGTACTACTGACTACGTCATACTAGTATCGGTAATACTATCCCTCACTGACTTTATCACTGCTAGTATCTTAATTCTGATAACCCTCCGGCTCTTTAAAGAATCCAACTCCCATGTATAAAACAGCTTCAGTCATGTGGTTACCTTATAAATGAGTTAATGCTTTACATAGTTGACAATTAAGTCGTATGCAAGCCAGAAAATGTTCGAAAATTATGTTTAAAGCTTGATGGAAGTCGCTAAGTCCCTTTATTAAGAAACACTGTATGAATATATTCTGAGTAACTTCCGCGCCTGGAACTACTCTGTCTCAGGACATACAACCTCTGACAATAAAGTTCGGTCAATAGTTCAGTAACATTAACGTAGGTGAGCTGTGAACTGCAGTTACCTTGCTGTCCTTCGAAACAGTCACGTCCCATAACTATGCACCGCTGATCTCTGCGATATATGTCTTGGAAACTTTGCACGGAGTCTTCCTTTGGGGTGGTGTTCAAATGCTGCGTCACAGTTTGTTGGGTGTCAGGAATATCGTCAAATCTCTTTCCTTTCAAAGCGAATTTGAGTCGAGGGAATAGGAAGAAGTCTAGAGGATTCAACATCCGGCGGGTACGGTGCATGATCAAGTTGCAACACCCCCTTTGTTGCCAGGAACTGTTTGACGATATTGGCTGTGTGAGGGCGAGCGTTGTCGCGGACAAATAACCAGGAACTTTGTTGTGCGTACTGGGGCCGTACCCTGCGTAGACGTTGCATGAAACGGCTCATAATAGTATATAGTGTCGGAAGTTCCATGCGGCTTTTCGCGGATGATGCTGTAGTATACAGAGAAGTTGCAGCATTAGAAAATCGCAGCGAAATGCAGGAAGATCTGCAGCGGATAGGCACTTGGTGCAGGGAGTGGCAATTGACCCTTAACATAGACATATGTAATGTATTGCGAATACATAGAAAGAAGGATCCTTTATTGTATGATTACATGATAGCGGAACAAACAATGGTAGCAGTTACTTCTGTAAAATATCTAGGAGTATGCGTGCGGAACGGTTTGAAGTGGAATGATCATATAAAAGTAATTGTTGGTAAGGCGGGTACCAGGTTGAGATTCATTGGGAGAGTCCTTAGAAAATGTAGTCCATCAACAAAGGAGGTGGCTTACAAAACACTCGTTCGACCTATACTTGAGTATTGCTCATCAGTGTGGGATCCGTACCAGGTCGCGTTGACAGAGGAGATAGAGAAGATCCAAAGAAGAGCGGCGCGTTTCGTCACAGGGTTATTTGGTAAGCGTGATAGCGTTACGGAGATGTTTAACAAATTCAAGTGGCAGACTCTGCAAGAGAGGCGCTCTGCATCGCGGTGTAGCTTGCTCGCCAGGTTTCGAGAGGGTGCGTTTCTGGATGAGGTATCGAATATATTGCTTCCCCCTACTTACATCTTCCGAGGAGATCACGAACGTAAAATCAGAGAGATTCGAGCGCGCACGGAGGCTTTCCGACAGTCGTTCTTCTCTCGACTGGAACAGGAAAGGGAGGTAATGACAGTGGCACGTAAAGTGCTCTCCGCCACACACCATTATGTGGCTTGCAGAGTGTAGATGTAGATGTAGATAATTTCAAAATACCGTGCAGCGTTCAGCGTCGTTCCCTCAGGTACAAATTCCTTGTGTACCTCGTCTTGACTATCGAAAAAGGCGATGAGCATCGTTTTGATTAGCGATTTTACGGCTCTGACCTTTTTCCGACAAGGTGATGTCGAAGAACACCATTCCAAGCTTTGCCGTTTCGTTTCAGGGTCGTATCAGAGACACCAGGTCTCAACCTCAGTGACAATACGGTTCAAGAAATTGGGTGTTGCATCGACCGTTTCGACAAAATCCTGTAAACCCTTAAACGTGCCTGCTTCTGATCATCAGTCAAGTGATGTGGCACAAGAAGACAACACGTTTTCCTATTCCCTAACTCCTGGGTAAGGATTCAAGGTTCATCTGCAGTCCATCCGCTATCACGCCCACCGTTACTCTACGGTCGTTCGTGATTAATGTCTTCACTTTCTTTATGTTTTTGTCACTGACGGCGGTCACCGGTCATCCACTACGGGAACTGTCAGAAACACTTTCCCGGACTCCTCGAAAACGGGCAAATCGCTCGTTCACATGTTTCATGGGCAGCGCTTGATCCCCATAAACACCAGCATTGCATGCGTCTCTTTCGGTGTCTTGCCAAGCTTAAAACAAAACTTTAAATTGATCCTTTTCTCGTACATTGTCCTGTTCTCAGTTCAGAACCAACACACTAAACAAGCACTTCGTCCAACAGGTCTACCACGGAACACACACGATGCTCAACTGAACTACGGTGGGGACAGGTTGTCAACACCGGACGCTACGCAGGTGCAGCGTTGTCAGTCGCCAGTGGTTCAAAATGGCTCTGAGCACTATGGGACTTAACATCTGTGGTCATCAGTCCCCTAGAACTTAGAACTACTTAAACCTAACTAACCTAAGGACATCACACACAACCATGCCCGAGGCAGGATGCGAACCTGCGACCGTAGCGGTCGCGCTGTTCCAGACTGTAGCGCCTAGAACCTCTCGGCCACCCCGGCCGATAGTGTCGCCAGTGGTGCCGGATCAACCGTTCTGACTTCATTCACCGAAATTTTATTTTCAGAGGTTGTACACACTGTTTCTAACTGTAACACTTATCTTTCTGTGTTAAGCCTTTAACGTAATAATATACCTCTTAATGAACAGATCATGACAGCACCAAAAATTTTTAAATTCGCTCGATAATTGTATGAAATATTAGAAATGAAATTTTTGTTGCCCAGGCAGCCTACCAAGGAACTGTGCACAATGAACCATGCTCTATGAGTCGTGTTAAACGTTTAGTAACACAGGCACATACCCACTCTTTTGTATCACAAGTGGTGTCACAGAACCTCACTTTCAACTTTCTGTGCTGGGTTGAGCAAAGTGAAGATCTGTTGGAGTCCCGTTGTGAGGTAACACTTTTACTTGTAGATTTACAGCGATAGGTTTAGTGAATTATGTTCGCAACCACCATGTTTATGTACCCTAAGAAACGCAGATACTTTCTTTCCACACCGAAATAAATTTATAGTCCAACTGAACTACTTTTTAATTTACGTAGAAAAAAGAGCGTGCAGAAGTTTAATTTTTAGTAGTATTACTTTCGTGCTGCAAAAAATGTTTTTATATGCTGTGGAAGTAGAGACGCTCCACAACAGAGACGCTACTGCCAACTGCCACGAGTAATGGGGAACTTGGAGAAAAAGTTGATAGCAGAGGCGAGTGGCATCTGTGAGTGAGTGACATAAACCTGGAACATGAGTAGGAACTTTTAAAATCAGGTGCACCTGTCTACTTGTAATTTAAAAAAAATGTTCTTTGCTTTAGTTACGTAACAACAAGATTAATATAGATTTTTCTGAGTTTTTTATTGGTGAGAAATGAAAGATATTTTAGGATGTGGACACTGAAATGATATTTCCGAATGTTTCACTATCCAGACTATACCCTGTTACTTTTTTTAAAAAAGATTTCGCTTACTGTTTGTAAACGAGGAATATTTTCTGGAATTCGTTATTGCTGTGATAGAGGAAACCAATAAATTCAAATCGGACCACATTTCCCATATGTGAGTTCAGTACGACTTGATTTACATAGAGTGACATAGCCTGATGTTGTATCTCCGAGTGAGTAAAAATCGATACCCATTTCAGGAGTTTTGATCGGATGCATGACTTATTTTGTGGCAGTACTGGTATCCCTATGGTAAATCTGCCCTCTCAGCGACTAACGAAGGAGGTGCAACAACATTTTTGAAAAATATATGATCACATATTTTTTCCTGAAACCTGAAGGCTGCAGCTGGTTACACTGTAAAGCCGCGACGACAGTTTTAAAAACGAGAAAAAAATGTCTTTCTGGTGAAATACTAATGCTTAAAAGCAGACTCGCCTTTTTTATTTCTGGATTCAGCCTTTTGGCCCGGTATCCTGGTAACTAAATTTTGAAATATTTTACTGTATACAGTGCTTCGTTCTCTCGAGTAACACGAATAATTTGATTTTCCTCCGTCTAGTGTGAACACACCTTCATTTGATAGTGATATAGCTACCCATTCCGTTGACGTCCAGTGTCAGTCGACCTTTATTCTCAGACCGTTTTTGTTCCAAAATAGATTGGAAAGCGACAGGGCCCTGCGCAACAGATACACTTAAATCGTTGGACGTATTCATATTTTCCTTTCGCGGAAACTGAAAACCAGTGATAGCCGTCCATCTGCTTTTCCCCTGTTTTGCCAGCGTGTACTTGCCTGCCCTCTGAGCACTCTTTGTTTTATGGAACGGAAGGCTCCTCGAGTGCGATGGATATGGCGAGCAGCGCGAGCATCCACCCAAGTAGTTGGCAAACTTCTGCCTGCGCAGAAGTGCGTAATGGCGGCATTTCGGAAACTACTGTTCCGCCGCGATGGGAAGGCTTCTCGTAAGTGCCGCTGAAAAGGAGGTCGCTGCGAATCCCGGGCTTGTTTTACTTCTCGGAACTGAAGCAACAGCGTATTGCACTGCGAGGCAACGACTCTGACTCCTGGAACGAAATTGAGTTGCAAAATGAAAACCACATTCAGCCATGAAAGCTATTTAGTTAACGTACATTGTATTACCTCGATGTTGCAGTGTTTTTCATATCTGACTTACCAGTCTTTCAATGTCTCTAAAAACATGTTAGTTACAGGATGTGCGACAATGCGTTTGCCGGAAAACTTATGACAGTACTCTTAATAATATTATTAGTTGCTTACGTCGTGATTTTTAAGGTCTTACCGTTATGGAACGGAAGGTACACAACTAAGGAACGTGAGAGACAGTGAACACATCGCTTGTTACCTTTACTAAGATTAATTTGTCAGTAGAACGAAAAACCAGTCCAAGTTGCAAATTTATACTTTTTATTCATTCGATGACTGGTTTCGGGTCGAGACCCCTTTTCAAAAACGTTCATTGCACATTTTTGACATCTTCGGAAATGCCATGTTCGATTATGTTATGATGATCAGAAAAAAGGGTCTCGGCCCGAAACTAGTCATCAAATGAATGAAAAGTAAAAAATTGCATCTTGGACTGGGTTTTCATTCTACTGCTTAACAGAAGTTGCTGATCCAAGCTACTGCAGAATGCTATAAGTTCGTATTAATTTGTCTGGTGATGACTGTATGCCACGTTTTAGGAAACGTGCCTGCAATATTTCTGTCCCTAATTTCTTTTACTATCTAATATTGTTACAAAATTATGAATTTTAAAATAGATTTCTTTGCTGAATATGTTGACAGACGTATACACAATTGCTAGCATAATGTAACACGCAGCACACTAGCTTGCTAGACATCGAGGTGACCCAGACCAGGATTGATGTGCCGGATTAACGATTGTGGGCTGGTACATCTGGGAGCCTAAGGTGGTTTTTCGGAGATTTTCCACTCCCGTTTAGGCAGAGAGTAAGGGACAGTCAAACGTAAACGAGACAAATGGAAGAAAATAAAAGTCAACTGTTTATTATTTCAAGATTAATAGCCGTAGCTGTTAGTACTTGTATCCCACTGTGAGACAAGGCGGTCAATGTCTTCATGGAAAAATGTTTGTGGCTGCCTACGGAACGGTGACTGTATTCACTCGTACACCTTTTCGTCCGAAACAAATCGACAGCCACTGATGTCTCTCTTCAGTGCTCCATAAACATGGAAATCGCTTGGGGACAGATCGGGACTGTATGGAGGATGTTTCCCAGAGAAACTTTTGCAGCGTTGTCGAAACAACCAGCTAATAAAATGTCAGCCTACATTTTGGTAAGCTTGTTTCCACTCCTCTGCAGATGTTTCACTGGGAAGCGCTTACAACATTCTCCATACAGTCTCGATCTCTCCCCAGGCGATTTCCATGTTTCTGGAGCCCTGAGGAAAGACAGTAGTGGTCTTCGATTTTAAAATGGTTCAATTGGCTCTGAGCACTATGGGACTTAATATCTGAGTTCATCAGTCCCCTAGAACTACTTAAACCTAACTAACCTACGGACATCACACACATCCATACCCGAGGCAGGATTCGAACCTGAGACCGTAGCAGCCCCGTGGTTCCGGACTAAAGCGTCTAGAGCCTCTCGGACGAAAACGGGTCTAGTGTTTCGTTTGTCAGTTGTTGTTGCTCGTAAAGTCTTCCACGGAAATCGGGCGCAAATATTGTTTCCCTGTCGTATACATTTAAACTGGATGATTTTTGTTATTCACGCCACAGTGTTTGAAGATGACTCTGCTGAGTAGTCGAAACTGGTAGTGTAAATAAACAGCTAAAAAAAAAGACTGCTGAATATCATTTTTACAATTCATCGACCAGCCGCAGTCCCGAACTCCATAACTGTAAGATGGGGTTATTTTTACACACTATGGTGTGATCTGCTCCATAATTATGTTAGCAAATTGCCTAATGCAGTACACATGACGTTTTAAACCATACGATGACGTTACAGTAATGCTAAAATCTGGCGATGTTTAGGCCTACAGCTATTACAGAGAATCAGGTTAACAAAACACGGTTATTACAACCGAAAGTTAATGAGGGTTCAGATAATTCTGAGACTTCAGAATATTCTAACAAGGAACCCCTCCCCCCTTCCCGCCCCCCCTCCCCCCGAGTGCGAAGTCACAAGTTTAATCTTCAGTAAGGCTCATTTGAAAGTGTTGTGTTAACAATTATGACCGGAAAAATATTAGCCGATAATGACTCACCACGTACATAAGGAGGGTGACAGAATAGTTTGGCCGGGAGGTGCAGAGATCAACTTTACAAAATTTACATCTTCGACATTAAGAGATGTTTGAAGCAAACCATTAACTTACACCATGAACATTGAATGAATAATGGCGCGCCACACTGATCACAAATATTCGCACAATCAAGATCGAAAGCGAAGTCCTTGGGATTACAAAGCGTGGTGGACGTTCACCTAGGTGTCCACTCTGAAAGAATGCATATACAATCATATTCGTGTAATGGGATGATGAGAACTGATAGTATGTGATGGCATGTAACCGAATTTAAAGCAGTCTGTCGTGAAGCTTATCGTGAAACTGGCTGTACTCTTAAGGCGTAGCTGCAGATAGTGCGATAATACGTTTTATAATCACGGTGACAAAACACCAGGGGTTGAATTTTTTCCAGTGGTTCCAGGTGGTATGAATTGCAATGTCACACACTCAAAAAGAGTATAATTTTTGTATGTTTTTATACAGAGACTAGGGGCCAAGCAAAGGCAAATTATTTTGACCAGCGGCTGGCCAAAAGCAGTGCTCATACCATAGTTATTCTCTTATACCCATTTTTCCACTCTTGCTTGCTGTAAGTATTCTCTACTGACCTTGCAAGATCGCGCACATGAGAAAGAATCATAGGGGACAGAGCACTTTCAGTTTCTCGCAGCGCAATAAATAACCTTCCACCCAAATTAACATCCAGATTAACAATCGGCATAAATGTATGCGAATACCTTAAAGCATTGATGTTAGTTGAAGTGGATATAGATCTCTTGGTACCTCTAATTTTCAGGGTTCCTTCCATATGCATTTTCTCTTCAGATCCAGAATAGTCGGAATAACAAATTATTTAACGGACGATGGGATAAATTTGTTTATATCATCCACAAATTTTCTGGCGGATTCCGCAGTTTGCTGTGCGTTCCCAAGTTGAAGCTTTGTTTGAAGTTTTTTTTATCTGACGTCTTCTAATTCCGCAGCACTGTTTGATGTTATGCAACTACCCACTGCTACCCCTTAAAATCACTGTAACACATGTCGCGTGCAAATTTGACGTGCGTAGGGTAGTACGTCATTATCATGTACATCCTGTTAAATTGTATCGAGCACCCTTGAAACGTGCTAACACTAGTTTTAGTAGCAAGTGCGCCTTGTCCTCCCTTAAATACCAGTAGTTTTTCTTATGCACTACACGGTCATACTGCGGCAGACTTTTTCGAAATCTGCTTATTATTATTTTTTGACTGTGCTGCGGATGGTGTTCCATGTACGTATTTATGTGTAGTTCCCGCTTCTTGGACAACTATTACCCTTTACTACGTTTTTTGGAGACGGGTTTGTGGCTCCCTGCTCGACAAGGATGATGAACTATATGGCTGGACACCTGTTTCAGTATCACTTTCACCTGTTAAGCACATATCGTCATAACTGTGTTCCTCATGTACACTGTCCGCACAGTGGAGCGTATACGACACTCCACTGACTCAACTTGCGGTAACGCTAATATTTCGTCCACCACTCATTTCTCAGTCTACGGAATTCGTTTGGTTCCCTTCCTGACGAAATGTCAATTTCAGCAACTGTCGTAAATATAATGCTGTGTTTGCTTTGTTTATCGTTGCCATTGCTCTGCTTTGTGTCAACACCAAAAGCATTTTAACACTGTTGTAAGTCGCTCGTCAACCAAGCAGTTCAAATAGTTCAAATGGCTTTGAGCACTATGGGACTTAACTTCTAAGGTCATCAGTCCCCTAGAACTTAGAACTACTGAAACCTAACTAATCTAAGGACATCACTCATAGCCATGCACGAGGCAGGATTCGAACCTGCGACCGTAGCGGTCGCGCGGTTCCCAAACAAGCAGTTCAACCACTCTCTATAGCTTCGTGCTGTGCTCATCACTGGATACCTCCAGTCTCGCCCCCTGTAGTTATTAGCAACCAATATTGTGGTCGCATGGTAGGAAATGTATGGAGTGTCGAATGCCGTAAATATCATTCGCCTTTTGCGACCTCGCACTCAAAGCTTTCCTTGTAAGTTAGACGCCCAACTTGCTAACAGTTTCAGATTGTTGTAAGAGTTTCTGTACAAAATATGAAGAATATACAACCGCGTATAACTACAATCTGCGAGACATACCGCGCATGATACACGGAAACATACGTCACATCCAGAAATTCTCGTAATATGCTCCTGGTACTCTGTATATTAAGAAAGAGAACAGAGTAAACGGCTGTGAAAACACACTTGACCTCTTAGCAACAAATAATCCTGAGTTAATAACGAGTATCAAAACCGATTCAGGGATTAGTGAACACAGGGTTTTCGTAGAGAGACTGAATATTGTAATCCCCAAATCCTCGAAAAATAAGCGAAAAATATACCTATTCAAAAAAGCAGAAAAAAATTCACTTGATGCTTTACCAGATGTGGCTTAAATTCAAAGATATAGTATCGGCAGCAATTGAGAGATTTATACCAAATAAATTTACAAACGACGGAGCTGATCGTCCTTGGCACACAAAACGTGTTAGAACACTGTTGCAGAAACAACAAAACAAACCTGTCAAATTCAAACAGACGCAAAATCCCCAAGATTGGCGATCTTTTACAGAAGCTCGAAATTTAGCGCAGACTTCAATGCGAGATATCTATAATAGTTTCCACAACGAAACTTTGTCTCGAAACCTGACAGAAAATCCAAAGAAAATTCTGGTCGTATGTGAAGTATGTTAGCGGCAAGAAACAATCAATGCCTTCTCTGTGCGAGTGCAATGTAGATACTATCGAAGACTGTGTTGCCGAAGCAGAGTTACTAAACACAGCCTTCCGAAATGCCTTCACAAAAGAAGACGTAAATATTTCAGAATTCGAATCGAGAACAGCTGCCAACATGAGTAACGTATAAGTAAATATCCTCGGAGTAGTGAAGCAACTTAAATGACTTAATAAAAGCAAGTCTTCTGGTTCAAACCGTATACCAATTAGGTTCCTTTCGGAGTATGCTGATGCATTAGCAGCATACTTAACAATCGTCGATCCGAAAGATCCGTGCCAAAAGACTGGAAATTTGCACAGGTCACACCAATATTTAAGAAAGGCAGTCGGAGTAATCCACTAAATTACAGGCCTACATCTTTAACGTCGATATGCTACAGGATTTTAGAACATATATTGTGTTCGAACACTATGAATTACCTCGAGAAAACCGTCTATTGAGACACAGTCAACATGGGTTTAGAAAACATCGTTCCTGTGAAACACAATTAGCTCTTTATTCACAAGAAGTGTTGAGTGCTATTGACAAGGGATTTCAGATCGATTCCGTATTTCTGGATTTCCGGAAGGCTTTTGACACTGTACCACACAAGCGGCTTGTAGTGAAATTGCGTGCTTATGGAATATCGTCTCAGTTATGTTACTAGATTTGTGATTTCCTGTCAGAGAAGTCACAGTTCGTAGTAATGTACGGAAAGTCATCGAGTAAAACAGAAGTGATTTCTGGCGTTCCCCAAGGTAGTGCTATAGGCCCTTTGCTGTTCCTTATCTATATAAACGATTTGGGAGACAATCTGAGCAGCCGTCTTAGGTTGTTTGCAGATGACGCTGTCGTTTATCGACTAATAAAGTCATCAGAACATCAAAACAAACTGCAAAACTATTTAGAAGAAATATTGAAATGGTGCGAAGAGTGGCAATTGACGAAAAGTGCGAAGTCATCCATATGAGTGTTAAAAGGAACACAAACTTCAGTTACACGACAAATCAGTCTAATCTAAAAGCCGTAAATTCAACTAAATACCTAGATTTCACAATTACGAACAACTTAAATTGGAAGGAACACATAGAAAAAATGTTGTGGGGTAGGCTAACCAAAAACTGCGTTTTATTGGCAGGACACTTGGAAAATGTAACAGACCTACTAAGGAGACTGCCTACATTACGCTTGTCGGTCCTCTTTCAGAATACTGCTGCGCCGTGTGGGATCCTTACCAGATAGGACTGACGGAGTACATCGAAAAAGTTCAAAGAAAGACAGCACGTTTTGTATTATCGCGAAATATAGGAGAGAGTGTTACAGAAATGATACAGTATTTAGGCTGGAAATCATTAAAAGACAGGCGTTTTTCGTTGCGACGGAATCTTCTCACGAAATTCCAATCACCAACTTTCTCCTCCGAATGCGAAAACATTTTGTTGACACCGACCTACATAGGGAGGAACGATCACCACGATAAAATAAGGGAAATCAGAGCTCGTACGGAAAGATATAGGTGTTCATTCTTTCCGCGCACTATACGAGATTGGAATAATAGAGAATTGCGAAGGTGGTTCGATGAACCCTCTGCCAGGAATTTGAATGTGATTTGCGGAGTATCCATGTAGATGTAGATGTAGAGCAGATTTATACAAATTACTGCAGTGTTTATACATAACAAAGATAGCAAGACTGAATAAAGGAAGGGATTTCCATAAGTAAGTTACACATTATTATGGCAGGGCGAGTAACTTTTATTAAATGCTGCATTACGCCTCAGAGTAGCACAGTTAACAAATTTCTTTAACGGCGACGATTGAAATCCGCTTTTTGATTACTGAACTGCTCGAGGACCGCTGTGTGAACGTCTCCAGCGCTGGAAATTATACGATTGCTGGTATTAAGTTCTTCGATTACCTGGACACGGCCGTCAGCTGTCGATGACGATGTCCTTGTTTCTCAGTCAGCGTCGCACGTGTCTGTAGTGGGTCTGGGCAGTCTGTAGGCACCGTTTCACTACAGCAGGATGTGACTACAATTGGCCTACATACCGCCAGAATCTCGTGGTGCATCTTCGCGCAGTTTTTACATTTTGTCCAGAAGAATCATACTGTCGCGTGTCCTTGATGTTTGGAGTACTCACCGCGTCACTTCACTCGCACACTGTGATGCACCGCACCAGTTACCCGTACCGCAGCAGACCTGCGTGTGCAGGAAACCCAGAGCATGTACTCACTTCTGACAACGCGCCACTCTTGTTGCACAGTGTGCTCAGCGTGGGACGGCATGTGTAACTATTTGAAGTCCCCTCATATGCAGGGTGGTAAGAAACAGTCCGAAAAGCCTGAAAGGGTGTAGCAGAGTGTTTCTGTTGAGAAATAACTATTAATAAAAAAATTCGGTACGATGCGCTGTTTCCCAGTTAATTAGCCTCGACGTTAGCCAATCAGGTCGTTGCCCGCGCAAATTCAAGCGGCTCACCAGGTACAATTAGTGTGACTTGTTTTCATAGAGTAGGTGATACGCACGAGACTGCCCAGCTTTTGGCTCGGGTTCGATCCTTACTACTGCTCCATCTCCCATTTTTGTATCGCTCTCTTGTTCTGCTTTAGGAAACCAAACGAAGAGACGTATGGCGACACCGTCTCTGGCGGGCCGCTTGAATCTGCGCGCGCAAATGCCTGATTGGCTAACTCCAATGCTAATTAAGTCGAAAACGGTGCAACGTATCACTTTTTTTTTTTAAGAATTATTTATCAGCACAACATACTCTGCAACACCCTTGCAAGTTTTTCAGACTATTTCTGACTACATTGCATACAAGTATACGCAGGGAGTTACAAAACGATACCGACAGAGGTAGAGGTGTTGTAGAGGCTGCCATGAGGAACAGAATGAGGGTAGGAAATCGTGTCCGGAAACGTCATCCAATAAGGCTACGGAAAGTCGTAGTTACAGTCGCCGGCGCCTTCCGCAAGATCACACCTTCGACAGCAAACGTGACTTTGTACGCTGACGGACCGTAGGCCGAAGGTCTCCCAATATTCTTTGTTATTCAGTGATCGTGACTGATTGACACAATCTCCAGTTGAGAACATGAAGCTAGCTGCCGCATAGACAAGACTTGTCTCCTATGAATGAGATGCTACGTTTCCTTACTGGATGACGGTTTTGGGAACTGGTTTTCAATCGCAGTTTATTTTTCTCCTGTTTGCCGATAAACATATGGGATTTTGGGGGAGAAAAATTAACTGCGGATGGAAACTGGTGTCCGAAACTGTCATCGCATTAATAGGAGACAAGGGCTGTCTATGCAGAAGCTAGCTCCATCTTTTCCTCTGGCGATCGTGGCAATCAGTCGCTATCGCTGACTAACCAACAACATTGCAAGACGAAAAAAATGGTTCAAATGGCTCTGAGCACTATGGGACTTAACATCTATGGTCATCAGTCCCCTAGAACTTAGAACTACTTAAACCTAACTAACCTAAGGACATCACACAACACCCAGTCATCACGAGGCAGAGAAAATCCCTGACCCCGCCGGGAATGGAACCCGGGAACCCGGGCGCGGGAAGCGAGAACGCTACCGCACGACCACGAGCTTCGGACCATTGCAAGACGTCTTGCGTACATTCCGTCAGCGCACAAAGTCATGTTTGCTGCCAAAGGGGTTGCCTAGTAGCAGGTGCCAGTGCCTATAACTTCGACGTTCTGTAGCGTCATTGGACGACGTTTCCGGACATGGGTTCCTAGCATCAATATGTTCGTGAAGAGATCCCCTACAACCCGTTTAAGTTTGCCAGTATCGTTTTGTAACACATAGTACATATTTTATGAAGTAACGCAGACGATTTTATGGTGGTACAACTGCGCGACGCAGCAGGCTTCCGACAACTAGGGCTAAATGGGGGATGAGAGGGTGGAGGGCTCCGAGCAGTGATTGCGTCAATACCGCTGATTTTGTGAAATTCATCTCGAAACCGTATCACGACACGTGAGGGAGCAAACGATCTAATAACGATAGATGATGAAGTTCAGCGCCAAAGTGGTAAAAGTTATACCGATACCAATCAATTAATCCAGCAAGCCCATAGGGACCATGCTCTATCTTTTTCGTTTAACGAGCGCCAGGAAAGGGTGAGAGACTATTCCCGCTCTTGACAGGTAAATCTGACTCAGCGTAAGATCAGCAGATATCATGTGCATTAATACATGCCACAATCGCAAAATCGACGGTGGTGTGGTTTAAGCCGTTACGGAACTCAGCACATAAATTTTTTAAGTAAGCATAACGTCGTACTATTCCACTTTGGAGAGTAAATTATGGCTTCTCATACACATTTGGGCAGCTGCTATCAAATGTGCTACAAAGTAATTGTATAGCTGCAACTGTTTATGATGTAGCACGTAGTTCCAAATTGATGGTACTTTAAGTTTCTGGATGTTTGTCACCGAACTCTACAGCCCACAACGAAAAAGTAGTTTCTTAATTGTTTAATAAAGTGTGTGGATGTGTCAGTAACGTCTAAGATAGGATACGTTTGTCGCAAGAAACAGACCCTCAGTAGGTATATTATACACTACTGGCCATTAAAATTGCTACACCAAGCAGAAATGCAGATGATAAACGGGTATTCATTGGACAAATATATTATACTAGAACTGACATGTGATTACATTTTCAAGCAGTTTGTGTGCATAGATAGTGAGAAATCAGTACCCAGAACAACCACCTCTGGCCGTCATAACGGCCTTGATACGCCTAGGCATTGAGTCAAACAGAGCTTGGATGGCGTGTACAGGTACAGCTGCCCATACAGCTTCAACACGATACCACAGTTCATCAAGAGTAGTGACTGGCGTGTTGTGACGAGCCAGTTGCTCGGCCACCATTGACCAGACGTTTTCAATGGGTGAGAGATCTGGAGAATGTGCTGGCCAGGGCAGCAGTCGATCATTTTATGTATCCAGAAAGGCCTGTACAGGACCTGCAACATGCGGTCGTGCATTATCCTGCTGAAATGTAGGGTTTCGCAGGGATCGAATGAAGAGTAGAGCCACGGGTCGTAACACATCTGAAATGTAACGTCCACTGTTCAAAGTACCGTCAATGCGAACAAGAGGTGACCGATACGTGTAACCAATGGAACCCTATACCATCACGCCCCGTGATACGCCGTATGGCGATGACGCCTACACGCTTCCAACGTGCGTTCACCGTGATGTCGCCAAACACGGATGCGACCATCATGATGCTGTAAACAGAACCTGGATTCATCCGAAAAAATGACGTTTCGCCATTCGTACACCCAGGTTCGTTGTTGAGTACACCATCACAGGCGCTCCTGTCTGTCATGCAGCGTCAAGGTAACCGCAGCCATGGTCTCCGAGCTGATAGTCCATGCTGCTGCAAACGTCATCGAACTGTTCGTGCAGATGGTTGTTGTCTTGCAAACGTCCCCATCTGTTGACTCAGGGATCGAGACGTGGCTGCACGATCCATTACAGCCATGCGGATAAGATGCCTCTCATCTCGACTGCTAGTGGTACGAGGCCGTTGGGATCCAGCACGGCGTTCCGTATTACCCTCCTGAACCCAATCGCGATAGGCTGCAATCCGACCGTTATCAAAGTCGGAAACGTGATGGTACGCATTTATCCTCCATACGCGAGGCTTCACAACAACATTTCACCAGGTAACGGCGGTCAACTGCTGTTTGTGTACGAGAAATCGGTTGGAAACTTTCCTCATGTCAGTACGTTGTAGGTGTCTCCACCGGCGCCAACCTTGTGTGAGTGCTCTGGAAAGCTAATCATTTGCATATCACAGCATCTGCTTCCTGTCGGTTAAATTTCGCGTCTGTAGCACGTCATCTTCGTGGTGTAGCAATTTTAATGGCCAGTGGTGATCATTAAACATAACGTCAGCACAACTGTGTTTAATTAACATGATGGTTGGGGGTAATCTCTGTGATATTTAAAGCATTATCAGTGAAGGTCTACTTGTCTAAATATAGTTGAGGGTGTACATGACGTCTAATCTTGCTTATGTATGCTGCAAGAACCAAATACACTCAGTGATATACTGCACTACAAGTGTGTGAAAATGCAAATTAAACATGATGGTGGTCGGTCCCAGAATCTCCCTGGTTGCTTCGGCAGAGGGGAAGGAGGAGGCCGGTTCGAAATTCGTAATGAATTTTAAGAAAATTGCACATTACAGTGGTCGAACACAGAACCTTCCAGAAGTGGAGGTATTAGTACGACGTGGGGCTGGTGTGTGGCTGAAAGATGGATTTGAAAGTGGATCTTAGACCTGAGGAAAATTCAAAATGGCACCTGTACTGGTGAGACCATACTATCAGTAGTGTGTATGAAGTGTACGTTTCGGACGCTTATTCTGTAGGACCATTTCCTCGACTGTATTAATCCTATAGGGATTTGCCTCAGTTACTGCGGCACCTTATCTCAGTGTCTATGAATTCACAGTATTTAATTGGCTAGGACCAGGGAAAACGTTGGGTTCGTTCCCCTGCCTATCTTGTCACCGGTAGTAGCCCCCTTTGTCTGTTGATAATGGAGACTGGTAATGGCTGCCGCGCTCCTACCTGTCTCTGGAGCGGTTGTCCATTGTCCAGTCGACAGTGTCGGCTTGTACCTGCGCAGATGTTGCACAAGCAGCAGGCCGGAGTTTGGCCTGCCACCGCGGTGGAAACCGCCAACTCGCTCTGCTGCCTCCAGCAGGTAACGAGGCTGGCAGTTCTGGACGTGATCAGGCTCAGGGGCGCCATTCAGCTGCACGACGGCTTGGCGATGTTAACAACACGGCCGCAAGCTGGGGAACCGTAGTTCTGTGCTCATCAGGAGCGGCAGGTGCGCAACTCGCACATCCCGTGTCTAGAAGCCCACCTCTAGCGGGCCATAAAGGGCGACCCTGTAACTCTCCCTCTCCCCAACTTCAAACACTTTGCTGCGACCTTTCGCGCTTCCCGACGTTGGCTTTCCTATTAGCGCTGCGGTCTTGAGCGTATCGACAGCAGACAATCTACTCCAGCGATAAATTTGGTGATTGCAGTTAAATTCCATAGAGGTAGAATAAGGGGAGATGGCGCTACAGATTTACGCTGTACGTTGTTTTGAAGCCAGTGGGCGGGGCCTGCCGCCATCTTGGATCCCCCAAAACATTAGCAGACGAGTGTTTACAATTCCTTCTTGTTCGTTATTTCTGTCGTGTGTACGCGATATTTATTTTATATAGTAAATGTTACGCTGTTTAGTGAACAACACAGCATAACGAACGCAACTTCAACCGTTTATCTGGTCTTAAATGCGTATTCGATACAGTAATACGACACAAAAATATGTAGCTTCAGGCCTCATTACTGTAATTCCTTTTTGTTTATACACATCGAATAACCGAGAAGAGAAGTCTGTGCTGTGGAAAGCCTGCTTTCGAAATCCATTTCTATTCACTTTTATTGTGTCTGTGTCGATAATTGATAAAGCCAGAACTCCAAAAGCAATGATTGATAGTTTACAGGCACCGATTTGTATTCGTTGCATATTCAAATAAAATGCAAATTTTAAATGTTCAAGTTTGCAAGAAACTTGCCTTATTTCCTTTGGTGTCCCATAGATGTATGCAGGGATGATGTAAACAAGCCAGCTGTCATGTCAACAAAATGAAAAGATCGTTAAATTACGAAGGAAAAGAACGGAATTTAACATTGTCAGGCCCATTGTAGTTTACTCATCTACTTTGTTTTTAAATTGTACCTACCAAGTGACATTCAGTGTGGCAAAACAACAGGAATTTACAGGGTAACAGGACAGCACAGTAATTAATGTAATGATCTAAATAACCTGGACATTGATAGGGAACTTTGCTTTAACAAATATGTAAACCTTTAAGTACTCATAATTTAACCACTGTAACATGTGTTCCACAGATTTTACTGAAGATTTAACTAACTACATGAAGTTACACTACTTTTCTATTAAATTATCGTATTTTAAAACATTAGTCCCCATTTCCAGGATATTTCTTGCCAGGACTTTTCAGTTACTTGGGAATAACCAAACAATGAAAACCAAGTGTATTGCTCACCTCCAGAGAGTTCTTCGGATTGGACTGATAGGAAATCTAAAGTCAAATCACAGAAACAAAACCATACTGTAGAACATTACAGTTCATCAGAATTTCAAGTTTATATAAGAAAATAGCGCTTAAATAAGTCCACTTACGAATGAAATGGGATTTGTTTAAACTTTAGACTACAATCAGAACGATTAGTACACCAGTAAGCGACACAAGCCGGCATTTTTTATCAAAACACTTCACGACTACACGAAATCGAACTACCAGAAGCGAATGTTTTGGGGTAGCTAACATGGCGGATCTCGACTTGGGTCGGCTTCAAGTTTGTGACGTCATGACAACTCCCCTTTTTTTTTTACCTCCATGTTAAATTCTCAACATTATAACTACCGAGCTAAAGAACTGTGAACCTGCAGATTTCATTCCTATGTTCTCCCAGAAAATGTGCACTGAGGTGGCCAAAGTCAAGGGGTATCTTTTAATATCGTGTCGGACCACCTGCTGCCCCGCGCAATGCAGCAACCCGACGTGGCATTGGCTCAACAAGTCACTGGAGTCCACTGCAAAATTATTGAACCATGCTACCTCTGTGGCCGCAGTGCAAAAGTGACGCCGATGCAGGATATCGTGCACAAACTGACGACTTTATTAAGTCCCACAAACGTTCGATGGAACTCATTTCGGGCATCTGGGTGGCCAAATCACTCGCTCGTACTGACCGGAATGTTCTTCAAACCTATCGCGAACAATAGTGGCGTACTATCAGCCATAAAAAGTTCCAACGTCGTCTGGGAACATGAAGTTATGAATGACTGCAAATGGTCTCCAACTAGCCCAACATAAAGATTTCCAGTCAATGATCGGTTTAGCTGCAGCAGAGGAGCCAGTCTATACCATATAAACACAGTCACACCATTATGGAGACACCACCAGCTTGCACAGTGCCCTGTTGATAACCTCGCTCCATACCTTCGTGGGATCTGCGGCATACACGATTCCTGCCATCAGCTGTTACCAACTGAAATCGGGGCTCATCTGCCCAGGCCACAGTTTTCCAATCGTCTGGGGTCCAACCGGTGTGATCACGAGACCAAAAGAGGCGCTCTAGGCAACGTCATACTTTCAGCAAAAGCACCACGTCTGTTGTATGTTGCCTCAGCCCATTAACGCCAAATTTCGCTGCACCGACCTATCGGATATGTTCTGCTGTTATTTCACTCTCATCTGTTATCGCAGACAACTCTTCGCAAAAGCCGCTGTTCTCTGTCGTTAAGTGAAGGCCGTCGCTACTGCGTTGTCCATGGCGAAAGGTAATGCCTGAAATTCGGTGTTCTCGTCACACTTTTGATACTGTGTTCTTGGAATATTGAACTCCGTAACGATTTCTGAAATGGAATATCCCACGCTTCTAGCTGCAACTACCATTCCGCATTCACAACCTGCTAATTCCCGTCGCGTGGCCGTAATCACCTCGGAAGCCTTTTACATGGAGCACCTGAGTATAAATGATGACTCAGCTAATGCCCTTCTATGCCTTCTGCACGCGATATTACCGTCATTTCTATATGTGAATAGTGCTATCCCATGAACTTTGTCACCTCAGTGTATTTGTTCGTACTCTGCGTAGTATTCGTTTATAGCACAAATAAAAAAAACCAAATTTGACGAAAATATCTTCAGTGCACTGTCTGAGCTTGGGACACGTGTAAATATGTACGGAGACCAAGAAGGGACCACACGATCTGTCACAAGGCAAGAGCGCATATTTTCGGGATAATTTCGCTAGCTTTTGATTCGACTCGCAAGGTAAAAGGTTTGTTAGTAAGAGAGGGTCACAGGTATTACCGTTTTACAAACTGATAACAATAACGACGATAAGCAGCGAGTTCCAAAAAATGTGGCCATCCGTTTCTCGCCGAGAAAACAGTTGTTGTTCTCGACTATAGACATTTACTATCATATCGCTTTTGTAACAGGTGTTTTGTATGATGGTGGATTTACGTTTGGGCTACAGTCACATAACAACGGCAGAATTCTCCTTATTAATATTCAGCGTCTTCGAATTTCATTTCTGAAGTGTTTTTTATCTAGCGTTAACATTTGCGTGCATCGTATACTCGGCTTCCTCATAAGCGTCGCGTTATACAACATACGATGTCTAGCCGAAAAGCACTGCCTCCAAATTTCTTTTGCATAAACTTTTAAGGCTTTTTAAATAAAACAAAAGTTATTAACATTCTGCATCTTTATTCTTAGTTTCTTCATATAGATTTATCAACACAGCCACCCTGGCGACGAACACATTGCTCCCAGCGAGTGAACAGAGTGTTGGTAATACCATCACTGAAGAGTGTTTAACTTGTTGACAGAGCCGCAACCTCGCCGTTGAAGACACCGCTTCATCACTATCAAAGCGGGGTCATCGAAGGTCTTACGTTTCGCAAACAGATGAATTTTAAGTAGGATGACCGATCACAGTGAGCCGAAAGCGTTGGATTGTTGCAGTTGTCTCAAAGCTCGTGTGTGGTCTTGCATTGTCATACTGAAGGAGGGCGCTCCATGTGTCCAAAAACTCTTCGAAATCAAAAATCGCTTACAGTACGCTATTTTTCACGTACCGACATAGTTAGGTTGCACTCCGCCAGGTTACACGCTACAATTCGGAGCCCTTCAGCGGTAGAGTGCTGAAAATTTGTAGACATGAAGAACAAAGACGTATAGTGTTAATAACATTCGCTTTATTTAAACAGCTTTAAGAGTTTTGACCTGACAAATTCGGAGACATTACTTTTCAGCCCTCTCTCGTATTATCTAGCCATCAGCATGGTGTGCCTCCAGACTCAACTGTGTTAGGATTCGTTTGTTGTTGTGGTCTTCAGTCCTGAGATTGGTTTGATGCAGCTCTCCATGCTACCCTATCCTGTGCGAGTTTCTTCATCTCTCAGTACCTACTGCAACCCACATCCTTCTGAATCTGCTTAATGTATTCATCTCTTGGTCTCCCTCTACGATTTTTACCCTCCACGCTCCCCTCCAATGCTAAATTTGTCATCCCTTGATGCCTCAGAACATGCCCTACCAACCGGTCCCTTCTTCTCGTCAAGTTGTGCCACAAACTCCTCTTCTCCCCAATTCTATTCAATACCTCCTCATTAGTTATGTGATCTACCCATCTAATCTTCAGCATTCTTCTGTTGCACCACATTTCGAAAGCTTCTATTATCTTCCTGTCCAAACTATTTATCCTTCATGTTTCACTTCCATACATGGCTACACTCCAAACAAATACTTTCAGAAACGACTTCCTGACGCTTAAATCTATACTCGATGTTAACAAATTTCTCTTCTTCAGAAACGCTTTCCTTGCCATTGCCAGTCTACATTTTATATCTTCTCTACTTCGACTATCATCAGTTATTTTGCTCCCTAAATAGCAAAACTCCTTTACTACTTTAAGTGTGTCATTTCCTAATCTAATTCCCTCAGCATCACCCGACTTAATTTGACTACATTCCATTATTCTCGTTTTGCTTTTGTTGATGTTCATCTTATATCCTCCTTTCAAGACACTGTTCATTCCATTCAACTGCTCTTCCAGGTCCTTTGCTGTCTCTGACAGAATTACAATGTCATCGGCGAACCTCAAAGTTTTTATTTCTTCTCCATGGATTTTAATACCTACTCCGAATTTTTCTTTTGTTTCCTTTACTGCTTGCTCAATATACAGATTGAATAACATTGGGGAGAGACTACAACCCTGTCTCACTCCCTTCCCAACCGCTGCTTCCATCTCATGCCCCTCGACTCTTATAACTGCCATCTGGTTTCTGTACAAATTGTAAATAGCTTTTCGCTCCCTGTATTTTACCCCTGCCACTTTTAGAATTTGGAAGAGAGTATTCCAGTCAACATTGTCAAAAGCTTTCTCTAAGTCTACAAATGCTAGAAACGAAGTCGGCTTCTACCAGTTTTTCCATTCGTCTGTAAAGAATTCGTGTTAGTATTTTGCAGCTGTGACTTATTAAACTGATAGTTGGGATTGGAATTATTATATTCTTCTTGAAGTCTGAGGGTATTTCGCCTGTCTCATACATCTTCCTCACCAAATGGTAGAGTTTTGTCAGGACTGGCTCTCCCAAGGCCGTCAGTAGTTCTAATGGAATGTTGTCTACTCCCGGGGCCTTGTTTCGGCTCAGGTCTGTCAGTGCTCTGTCAAACTCTTCACGCAGTATCATATCTCCCATTTCATCTTCATCTACATTCTCTTCCATTTCTATTATATTGTCCTCAAGTACATCGCCCTTGTATAGACCCTCTATATACTCCTTCCATCTTTCTGCTTTCCCTTCTTTGGTTAGAACTGGGTTTCCATCTGAGCTCTTGATATTCATACAAGTGACTCTCTTTTCTCCAAAGGTCTCTTTAATTTTCCTGTAGGCAGTATCTATCTTACCCCTAGTGAGATAAGCCTCTACATCCTTACATTTGTCCTCTAGCCATCCCTGCTTAGCCATTTTGCACTTCCTGTCGATCTCATTTTTGAGACGTTTGTATTCCTTTTTGCCTGCTTCATTTACTGCGTTTTTATATTTTCTCCTTTCATCAATTAAATTCAATATTTCTTCTGTTACCCAAGGGTTTCTACCAGCCCTAATATTTTTACCTATTTGATCCTCCGCTGCCTTCACTATTTCATCCCTCAAAGCTACCCATTCCTCTTCTACTGTATTTATTTCCCCCATTCCTGTCAAATTTTTCCCTTATGCTCTCCCTGAAACTCTGTACAACCTCTGGTTCTTTCAGTTTATCCAGGTCCCATCTCCTTAAATTGCCACCTTTTTGCAGTTTCTTCAATTTTAATCTGCAGTTTATAACCAATAGATTGTGGTCAGAGTCCACATCTGCCCCTGGAAATGTCTTACAATTTAAAACCTGGTTCCTAAATCTCTGTCTCACCATTATATAATCTATCTGATACCTTTAAGCGTCTCCGGGATTCTTCCATGTATACAACCTTCTTTTTTGATTCTTGAACCAAGTGTTAGCTATGATTAAGTTATGCTCTGTGCAAAATTCTACCAGACGGCTTCCTCTTTCATTTCTTAGCCCCAATCCATATTCACCTACTTCACTAGGAATCATAGTGCGATGTAATACTGCCACGATACCATGACGTCTGACAACTACGTTTTTATAAGAAACTTGATTCGTGAATCTCGCACATGTAAAGCACATAACGACTTCAGAAAGTGAGTTACGCCTGTCGTCTCAAGCTAAGATCACTGCGCAACAAGAGTGGCGTGTTGTTACAAGAGAGTGCACGAAGCAACTGGCAGAGTACTCTAAAGTTGAAGTACGCACGATAGCACGATTCTTGTGGGCAAAACGTCTAAGCTGCACACAGATTCACCGTGAAATTGTGACCGTATGTCTACCAAATTCTACGTCGTGTGCCGGCCGAAGTGGCCGTGCGGTTAAAGGCGCTGCAGTCTGGAACCGCAAGACCGCTACGGTCGCAGGTTCGAATCCTGCCTCGGGCATGGATGTTTGTGATGTACTTAGGTTAGTTAGGTTTAACTAGTTCTAAGTTCTAGGGGACTAATGACCTCAGCAGTTGAGTCCCATAGTGCTCAGAGCCATTTTCTAGATCGTGTCCAGGCGTAGTGAAGTCGTGCCTCTGGCGTTATTGGCTCTTGGAGCCATAGCGATCTGATTCAGTAACTAGAAAGCTTAATTGTACCTGATGACGTAAGTGATAATTGAAGAATGGACAACTGACCTGTATTAACATTCCTTTCTACATGCACACAGATTCTACTGATATGTACAGCAGATACCTTCAACAGAAAGAGATGAAACACAGTATTCAAATTCTTTTCATTACATTATTCCCATAACATTAACATGACACAATGCAGACGACGCACTTCGTGGTCCTTCTGCGCCCCAAAATGTGAGCAGAACGGAGTGTTTCGGGCTATGATAGTTTGAGTCGAGCGTGGGACGTGAACGGGCTAGCGTTCACGTTTAGCAGCGGCTACGTGTTTCGATGTAGGCACTGCCGCACGGTTAAGACGTTATTTCGTCACCAAGTATGTGAAGTCAACGTGCCGCACCTCTGCCCACAACGGACAGCAGATTTTGCATGTAGGAGTAGGTTTATCAACTGTTGAATACAAAGTTTTGTGATCTGTGCCAACGTTGTTAACTGTGCACAATTTTGCGTGTGTTTCTGTAGTCGAACACCTATTATGTCGGTTACAGGTGATTTACAGCTTCATCCGCCAATTTATTCCGTTAAAGTAAAGCTGTAGGCATGGCTGAACTTAAAACCGGACTTCTTACTCGGTTGTTTGAGAGCAGTAGCCCACAGCGCACTCGCTGCAGACTTTCATTACAGCCTCACATCAGAAGAGCCGGGCACCCCGACATGAGTGTTGGGACTTCAGTCAAGACACCATGTCGGTGGCAATTGAAACATTTGTGTGTTCTGCCTTGACGCATTAGGGTGCAAATATGACCCTCGCAAGCTCTGCATTCAAAGTACAAATTTGCATAGGCACGTGTAATCGATAGTAGTGTGGAGGAGAGAGTACGCAGGAAGGGCACTAGCGCACCGATTCAGAAGAGCACTTCCACTGGTTTGCATTAGGTTTCAAACGTTAATTAATTTCAGAAACGATTAGTGGCCACAAAATTAGCTCCTCCTGTCAGTGTTGTACCGCCTAATGCCAACAATCTGACGAAGGCCGCAAAGACGTACGTGTTGCTTCTGAGGAAGTCCAAATCTTGTACTATCCGATCTCTATTTTCTCGGCAAGCTGAAAGCTGAAAGAACGTCTTGGGGGGGGGGGGGGGGGGAGGAGGAGGAGGAGAACGGGGATGAGGACGTTCACACCATGGTTTTACTGTTTACTAACAGCCGCTCACATGGTTGCAAATGACATGATGTCCGCTAAGTAAAAAACGCCAACAGAACAAAAGCGCACAGAAAACATGTCGCAGATAGCGACAATAATTGCTTAAAACATGCTGTAACATACCATAAATAAGGTAGCACAAAAGTGTCCATAGATAACTATATTTCAAAAAACGAATAGTAAAAATGTAATAATGTGCTACTGTATTTGTATAACCTTGCTATTTTCTGCATGTTTTAGATTTAAAAAAAAACCACTGATGATGGTGATATTTATCGCCGAAACTAGTTTTGGAGAATAAAAAAATAGACGAATAACAAGCTATTTTGCATCAAGGCGGACTCAGTTTTCTGATATTACTGTTTTTCTATGCAAACACGGACCAAATGGAAGAGTTCCAAGATAAAATCATTGTTATTTTTCTTGCTTGCCTTGCTGTTTCATGCATTTCTCTCTTCCAAAATGCCCATAATGCACATGTTTCAGTTCTAGACCCAGCAAATATCTACGTTGCTCAACACGGTGCAGCAGCTACTGGCAAACGATGCACGCCTGACAGAAAAAGCACCACCTGCAGCAACACCTACTCCTATACCGCCTTTTCGCCAGTTTCGTGACCAAGAAGAGGAAAGGCTCGTTTGGTTTCAAGTGTTCGAAGCTCACGTACTCGCTCACAGCTTACCAGGTACTCTGAAACTACCCTATTTCTTATCGGTGGAAGGAAATGCAGTGTTCCGCCTTGTAAACAAACTATTTCCTAACACCACTCCGAGTGAACTTTCGTATGGACAGGTTGTAGATTCGCTAACTAACTATTATGACCCACAAGTGAATCTCGTACCAGCTAGGTATCAAAATGGCTCTGAGCACTATGGGACTCAACTGCTGAGGTCATCAGTCCCCTAGAACTTAGAACTACTTAAACCTAACTAACCTAAGGACATCACACACATCCATGCCCGAGGCAGGATTCGAACCTGCGACCGTAGAGCTAGGTATCAATTCATTAATTGCAAAAAAACGATCAGAACAAACTTATTGCGAGTGGGTAACAGATTTGCACAGTATGATGAGAAAATGCAAATTCAAATGTGTTTGTGGAGTTTTATGTTCAGATGATATCTTACGTGATGCGATCGTGTACAATGTACCTGATGTCAAACTTAGAGAACAGATTTTGAAACAGTCCAACCCATCATTTCAGTAGGTGGTACAAATACTACATCAGTACGATTCAGGTGCCCTGTCAGACGGTAAATTTGAGCAAGCTTTTTGTCGGGTTGAGTCCCTTGTTGCATTCAGCCCATTCAGCAGCAGCAGCTTGCACTCGCCATGTCGAGTAATCGATGCTACGCACCACGGAAGCTGTTCACTAAACAGGCTACAAAGTGAACAGAATTAAGTCTTGCCCTCGCTGTTATGGAACAAATGCCAAGGCTGTCCCTCCCGACAAGCTCAAGTGTTACGCTCGTGGCAGGAAAGGACATGTACAATCCATATGTTTGCAACTGAACAAACATCAGCATTAGGCCCACTCACAAAAATCTAGTCACAAGGCCCATGTCATTAATGCAGTATATTCAAAGTCTCCATTACACATTAGCAAACCTAGCAAGCGTGCAGTTTCTTCAGTGATATGACAGTCCAACAAACTTTGTTCATTTACTTCTTTGTGGGGAACGCGTGAAAATTCAATTGGACACGGGTACCTCTGTCACATTGCTAAATCGTCACACATATGAGCCATTACGCTCCTCACGCCTGTCTAAAACTAGCACGCAACTGACAGCTTTTAGTGGACAAGACATTCCCCATCTCGGAAAGTGTACTCTGCCTGCCATGTATTGCTCGCATACGCAAATAGTGACCTTCACGGTGTTACAATCACCCGATTGTGAGAACATATTAGGTCTCGATTCATTTAATTTGTTTGGCTTTAACATTCAGAACAATGTGTTGTCAGTGTCTGTATTCGATGCAAAAGTCAGTGTAGCTAGCTCGCTAAAAGAATTCCCGGAACTCTTTTCTGAAGGTTTAGGCAAGGCTAACAATTTTTTTGCACGAATTACTCTGAAAGACAATGCTCAGCCGAAATTCAGCTGGGCCAGAACTGTTCCCATGGCATTACGGGACGAAGTCGCTGCTCCAGTTAAAGAATTGCAAGATAACGGAGCTGTTGCGCTCATACAAACTAGTCAATGGGCAAGCCCACTGATTTTGCTCCCCAAACTTTCAGCTCGCATACGCCTCTGTCTTGACCTTCAGTTCAAAATGGTTCAAATGGCTCTGACCACTATGGGACTTAACATCTGAGGTCATCAGTCCCCTAGAACTTAGAACTACTTAAACCTAACTAACCTAAGGACATCACACACATCCATGCCCGAGGCAGGATTCGAACCTGCGACCGTAGCAGTCGCGCGGTTCCGGACTGAAGTGCCTAGAACCGCACGGCCACAGTGTCCGGCCCTTAAGTCTACAGTCAACCCATAAACTGTGATTGATATTTATCCATTACCATGTTCAGAAGATCTCATGGACAGATTAGGCACTGGACGATACTTTTCAAAAACTGATTTGCGCGACGCGTATCTTCAAACAACGCTCGATGAGGAATCTCAGACAGTGTGTGTAGTAAATACTCATTTGGGCTACATCTAGAAAGCAAGAACGAAAATAAAAGAAATGTTGAGAAGTGGGATTAAAATTCAGAGTGAAGGGATGTCAATGATACCATGGCTGATGATTGCTACCTTCAGTGAAAGTTAGATAAAATTACAGGACTTATTGAATGGACTGAATGATTTAATTATCCCAAAATACGGACTGAGAGAAAACTGAAAAGGTAGATAAAAGAAAAGAATGACAAACTAATGAAGTAGAATGTAAGAATGATGTTTGGTTTGTGGGGCGCTCAACTGCGTGGTTATCAGCGCCCGTACAAATTCCCAGCCTTTGCTCAGTTCAATCTCGCCACTTTCATGAATGATGATGAAATGATAAGGACAACACAAACACCCAGTCATCTCCAGACAAAAAGAATGTAAGAAGAAGACTAGCAGCGCCACCGGCAAAGAGGATAGTCCCAGCTAAAAGAAACGTGGAAAACAGCAAAACAAAATAATACATGACGGTCGAATTAGGAAGCATGTACGAAGCAGACGAGTAGAGGGAAAGAAGGCATTCTACGGAAAATAAAGCAGTTAGTAACAAAGCTAGGAATTAACTTTAGGAAGAAGTTTCTGGTAGTTTGCAAGGGGGCGTGGAAAATAGGAAAACACAAAAAGCAACATAGTAACATGCCTGAAATGGTGTAGGAAAAATACTTTCCAGTGGTCTCGGAACCGATAAACAAAGTGCTTGTATGGTTTTCAAAGGAAGCTTGCAACATTATTCCTGCAAAATAATAGTAATTTCTGATACAAGCGGACTATGTACAGGTAATTATGATGAGGATGGACAGCGATCAGGCACGCTTCTCTCCAAAATAAATCACAAAGGCTGAATAATACTGATATCTGGTGACTGTTGGTGGCCAGGGGAGATGCGACAATTAATCCTCGTGCTTCGACATTAGAGGACAAACTTGTATCATGTTGGAAGTACTGCGACATCGCAGCGTAACTATGGGGCCTGTGGGAAACCACGATATGGCTGCCCAAATCATCACCGAACCTCCACCATATTTTACTTTTGGGGCGTCAACTCGGCCAGAAGCTGGAAACAATAAGAAACTAGACTCATCCGACCAAATGACTTCCTTCAGTTGCTCCACAGTCCAGGTTTTACGCCTTCGACACAATATTTTCCGATTACAACTATTTACACACTGGTGAGTGGTCTTGAAAATTTCAACTAGCGGTACAAGTCGCTGCCTATGGAGCTCCGTTCGTGTTCTTTTAGCGCGGACACTGTTCGCGAGTGCGAGGTTCGGTCTTTCGTTGACTTTGCTGCTGTCGTCCTCTTATTTTTCATCCCAGTCCTCTTCAATGACAGTCTGTCACGATCACTCAACAAACACTTTCTTTCGCGTTGTGACGTAGCGGATAGGGTTTTTCCACTTTCCCCGTATGCAGTATAAATCTTCGATATAGTGCCTCTTGAAGTACCAAATATTTCGGCTACCTTGGGAGGTGAAGGACGCACAACACGAACACCAACATTTTTCCTGTGTTTTAATTCTTTAAGCTCCGACATAATGGGCTCACAACTACACACAATGCTGTTCTGAACACGACTGGCACTTGCAACGGATTCAGGACATGGTTAACGTCATGTTCGTGGTCTAATACAAAAACGCAATCTGCAGGCTTGTCTAACATGTGCATTTATGTTCAAGGACGCATTTCTAACAGTGTTTCCTTATTTCTGGCTCGCCGCTGTTCCATACAGCGTGTATGGAAGTGAGTCATGGTCTCTGAGAAAACTGGAAAACGAGGAGAATCAATATCTCTGAGATGTAGCGTTGTAGGAGGATGTTGAAAAGTATGTGGATAGATATAATAAGAAATGAGGGGGTTCTGATGATGATGATGATGATGTTTGGTTTGGGGGGCGGTCGACTACGTGGTCATCAGCGCGCGTACAACGTCCCAATCCTTATACAGTAGAGTCTAGCCACTTTCACAAATGACGATGAAATGATGAGGACAGCACAAACACCCAGTCCCCAAGCAGAGAAAATCCGCAACCCAGCCGGGAATCGAACCCGGGACCCCGTCATCAAGAGGCACAACGCTAGCGAGGGGGTTCTCCACAGAATCTGAGGAGAGGTACACGTGGATAACATTAACAAGAAGTAGTGACAGGATGGTAGGATATTTGCTAAGACATCAGGAGATCTCTTCCATGGTACTTGAAGGAGGTGCAGAGGTCAAAAGCTGCAGCAGAAGACAGAGATTGGAATATGTAGTTAGTAAATGAGGACGTTGTGTACAGTTGTTGCTTGGCGGAGGAGAGGACGTCGTGGCAGACCTTATCAGATCAGTCAGAAGTTATTAAAAACTGATCAAAAGTTGTTGACTACATTAGAGTGGCAGTGTCGCCTTTTGTAAAAGTACGTGGTTTTTTCCTAAGTTCTCCCAAGCAATATAGTTTTCTGTTTTATTGTTGTATCCTTACCTCCTCAAGCCCGAATTAGAGGACGAGATTCTATTTTAATAATCAATGGTTCTTCATTGAAAGTCATTTTGCCGCTTAAAAGAATAGACCTCACAAAACGAAAGAGGACACAGGTGTAACAGATAATGACATGTATAAGAAAAACAAACGCAGAGATACCACGCGAGTTCGCAGCTGCTCACCACCACCACCTAAACGTAGCCGCACGTACAGGATCGACAAGTGCGCAGTTTCCAGAACGGCTGAGCTGCCGAGCTAAACCGCAGGGACGGGCGGGTGCGCGATTGACCGCGTCGCTAAACCGCCGGTTCTCGTGGCAACTGCCTGTTAAGCGGCCGCGCACGTGAACCGCCCGGCTAAACCGACACCGTTAAAGCAACCTACGGGTATTGCTCGCAAAGGGGAAAGTTCGGAGTCGGTTAAGAAGACAGACGGTAAATTACGAAACCGGTAATTGAAAAGGCGATTTTATCAGTCACTGTAACCCTGTAATTCTAGCTGTAGCTTCACAAATGGTTCAAATGGCTCTGAGCACTATGGGACTTAACATGTCAGGTCATCTGTCCCCTAGACTTAGAACTACTTAAACCTAACTAACCTAAGGACATCACTCGCAGCCATGCCCGAGGCAGGATTCGAACCTACGACCGTAGCAGCAGCGCGGTTCTGGACTGAAGCGCCAAGAACCGCTCGGCCACAGCGGCCGAACAGGCTGATCGTCAAAGAACCTTTTATTTTTAGTGTGATGTTACAATTTTGTAGAGGACATCTGAATGAAAGTAAAGAAACATCTAGCTGTGCACTCCAGTAATAAAAGATTTTCCATATTATGTGGAGACATTATTTTTCTCCGTTCCTGGTATTCAGTTTTATTTTCTAGCTTACATGCGTCAAGACGTTAGTGTACCTGTAATTTTATATTCCATTTCATTATCAATCCGCAGTCTCTAAACAAAACAGAGATTCGGCCGTAATTGATTGTTACCGTGATGGCGTGTTCATATACACTCATTTGCAGAAAAAACAGAACACTTCGAACGACTATAAATAGTAATCAAAATATCCACGGGTGTACTGCCGGTCTACAGTGTCCAACGGGCACAATATTTCGGCGATCATACATGTCGCCATCATCAGGTGAACTGACGCACTGAGCTCCTGTCAACGTGCCGGCACGGAGATCCGTACGCTATGGCTGCTCAGAGGGAACTGGGTTCGGTCGCGGCGGCGGCCGATTTAAATACCCCCCGCCCGCGGCGCGCTCCCTCCGCTGTCCACGCCCCGCGCCACGGTCGCACGGTGGAACAGATTGCGACTGCGTCTGAGATGACGTCGGTGTGATGGCTCTGTCCGCCGTGGTCGTCACAACTATACGTTTGCTCGATTTACTCTTGATTAACCCAATCGCTGGTTCCCAAGCCTTGCTAACATTATAGCCACAGTCACGGTTTATGAGGTCGTCATTGGTGCGAATTTCGATGGCCTCTCTAACAACGCTGTCCCAGTATCTCGACGTCTGTGCCAGAATCCTCGTGCGTTCACACTCCATAGCGTGATTTTCCGACAAACAATGTTCAGCGACCGCCGACTTGCTCGGATACATCAGTCGAGTGTGCCTCTGGTGTTCACGGCATCGACCCTCGACGGTACGCATCGTCTGGCCAATATACGACTTGCCACATTGACACGGAATCTGGTACACGCCGGCCTTCCTCAAACCGAGGTCATCTTTGGCGCTCCCCATCAGTGCACGACTTTTATTTGGAGGACAAAACACAGTTCCGACCCGGCGTTTCTTCAGAATGCGGGCGACTTTCCCCGAGAGTGCACCTGTATATGGAATAAACGCAGTGCCTACCTCCTCCCTCGCGATTTCATCCATCGCCATAGGTTGTGCTGTAGTGGTTGGGCGGAAAGCACGTTGAATCTGCCACTCTGAGTACCCAATTTTTCGAAATACAGTTATCATATGTTCCAATTCATGGGGTAGACTCTCTGCGTCAGAGATAGTGCGCGCCCTATATACTAGAGTTTTAATGACCCAATTCCTCTGTGAAGGGTGGTGGCAGCTGTCTGCGTGCAAATACAGATCAGTGTGCGTTTTCTTCCGATACACCCCATGACCTAGGGTGCCGTCAGCCCTTCTCTTGACTAAGACGTCAAGGAAAGGTAATTTACCCTCCGTTTCAGTCTCCATAATGAATTTGATGTTGGGATGTATGGAGTTTAGATGTGTAAGGAAGTCAAGGAGTTTATCCATACAATGTGGCCAGATGGCGAACGTGTCGTCCACGTAACGGAAAAAGCAAGTAGGTTTCCATTCGGATAACGACAGGGCTTCCTCCTCGAAGTTCTCCATGTACAAATTCGCTACCACCCGTGAGAGTGGGCCACCCATGGCGACTCCCTCCGTTTGTTCTTAGTATTCTTCATTAAAATGAAAATACGTGGAAGTCAAGACATGCCTATAAATGTTCAGTGGTCTTCTCGTCAAACTTCTGACTAACCAATTCTAGTGACTCTCGCAGGAGTACCCTCGTAAACAAGGAAACGACGTCAAAACTCACCATGATATCTGACTCATCCAACCTGAAGCTATCAAGGCGTTTAACAAATTCCACGGAATTACGGATGTGAGTAGGGCATTTACCCACATAAGGACTTAATATTCCCGTCAGGTATTTGGCCAACAAATATGTAGGCGCCCTGATGTTGCTGACAGTGGGGCGTAATGGTATCCCCTCTTTGTGAACCTTCGGGAGTCCATATAGTCTACGCGGTACCGGACCTTTGGGTAACAATTTCTTACCGTCACCCCCCGGTAAATCTGCGTCCTTGAGAAGCGACCTCGTCTTGTTCTCCACATTCTTGGTAGGGTCAACGCTGATCTTCCGGTAGGAATCGTCATTTTGCAGGCTCTGCGACTTATCAGTGTAGTCCTTATGGGAGACAACAACTGTAGCATTGCCTTTGTCAGCCGGTAAGACAACAATTTTAGAGCGCTCCCTCAGATCACGAATGGCCGCCCTCTCTTTACTGGTGATATTTGACATCATCGGCTTGGATTTCGTCAACGCACGACAAGTTTCACGACGTATTTCCTCAACTGATTCAGGAGGAAGTCGAGCTGCAACCTGTTCAACAACACTAACAATTTCTGCGGCCGGAGTGAACTTGGGAGTGGGAGCGAAGTTGAGACCTTTCTGCAAAACCGAGACCGCATCATCACTCAACACCATGCCACTCAAATTGGTGACAGTCTTGCACGGAACCTGCAGGAATGGTTTGTCAAGGAGACGTGAGAACTTAGCTGTTTGGCGTCCCGTTGCCTTCTTATGGGCGGAATCAGCTGCAACACAGGTGACACCATCAATCCAATCCCAGGAAAAAGAAGTGAAATTACTAGCCAGTTGCAAATGTAGTTTGAGTAATTCCTGTGAGATAAACTCAAGGCTCCGGCGGGTGAATTGCACTCTTTCACGTACTAATGGGAGGCTGGATCGTTTCTTGATTCTCTTAGCTGCTGCAGAATCGATGTGATGCATAACCTTAGCAAAATTTGGAACAACATTCTCGGGACGACATCTCTTTAGAAAGGCAAGAGTACTTAAAAAACGACATTTACGGTGGCGCAATTTTTCAAATTTCTTCCTTACACATCTAAACTCCATACATCCCAACATCAAATTCACTATGGAGACTGAAACGGAGGGTAAATTACCTTTCCTTGACGTCTTGGTCAAGAGAAGGGCTGACGGCACCCTAGGTCATGGGGTGTATCGGAAGACAACGCACACTGATCTGTATTTGCAGGCAGACAGCTGCCACCACCCTTCGCAGAGGAATGGGGTACTTAAAACTCTAGTACATAGGGCGCGCACTATCTCTGACGCAGAAAGTCTACCCCATGAATTGGAACATATGATAACTGTATTTCGAAAAAATGGGTACTCAGAGTGGCAGATTCAACGTGCTCTCCGCCCAACCACTACAGCACAACCTGTGGAGATTGATGAAATCACGAGGGAGGAGGTAGGCACTGCGTTTATTCCATATACAGGTGCACTCTCGGGGAAAGTCGCCCGCATTTTGAAGAAACACCGGGTCGGAACTGTTTTGTCCTCCGAATAATACTCGTGCACTGGTGGGGAGCGCCAAAGATGACCTCGGTTTGAGGAAGGCCGGCGTGTACCAGATTCCGTGTCAATGTGGCAAGTCGTATATTGGTCAGACGATGCGCACCGCCGAGGATCGATGTCGTGAACACCAGAGGCACACTCGACTGATGTATCCGAGCAAGTCAGCGGTCGCTGAACATTGTTTGTCGGAAAATCACGCTATAGAGTGTGAACGCACGATGATTCTGGTACAGATGTCGAGATACTGGGACAGCGTTGTTAGAGAGGCCATCGAAATTCGCACCAATGACGACCTCATAAACCGTGACTGTGGCTATAATCTTAGCAAGGCTTGGGAACCAGCGATTGGGTTAATCAAGAGTAAATCGAGCAAACGTGTAGTTGTGAGGACCACGGCGGACAGAGCCATCACACCGACGTCATCTCAGACGCCGTCGCAATCTGTTCCACCGCGCGACCGTGGCGTGGGGCGCGGACAGCGGAGGGAGCGCGCCGCGGGCGGAGGGTATTTAAATCGTCCGCCGCGGCGACCGAACCCAGTTCCCTCTGAGCATCCATAGCGTACGGATCTCCGTGCCGGCACGTTCACAGGAGCTCAGTCCGTCAGTTCACCTGATGATGGCGACATGTACGATCGCCGAAATATTGTGCCCGTTGGACACTGTAGACCGGCAGTACACCCGTGGATATTTTAACTATCAATACGCCGGGAGAAACTCAAGAATCACATAAATAGTAAGTTTATATTCACAGAACGCGTACATTAGTGTGTTCTGTGGAAATGATAGCATTTAAACCAAGTCGGCCGTCGGGTACAAGGTCAACACCGATATCGCGGCTCAACACCACCTAGTGGTAAAATGTGCTTTAGGCTCTCGTTGTCGCTATAAACTGAAGGTAATGGATCAGTCTGACTTGAAAAGACGTGCAGGATGCCTCGCAGACGTATGTGCGAATCGTACCGTCATATCAGTGAGTTTGAAAGAGGGCAGATTATTGGCATGAGACAATGTCATGCATCCATCGGGGACAGGGGACATTGCTGCTCGTGTGGGATGAAGCGTTTTGGCAGTGCAACGGGTGTGTGCAGAATGGTTCACGAAAGGCCGTAGAACACGACGAGATATGTCAGGTCGCACCACCCAGCCCCCCCCCCCACCCTTCCCCCCTGCCCCGAGAAATCGGCACCTCATTCCAATGGCACTGCGGCACAGATCTGTTTCCTCCTCGGCTCTTGTGCAACAATGGAACAGTGGAAGACATTGTAAACTACCAGGGGTGACACTCCGTCACAGTTTATTTCGGCATGGGTTACGTGCGCGTCGTCTACATTTCCGCCTACCTTTGACGAATGTGCAGATACAGGGTAAACGTCAATGGTGTATAGAACGATGTCACTGTGGACAGGAATGGCATCAGGTAGTGTTTTCGGACTAATACAGGTTCTATTTATGTGAAAATGATGGCCGCAGGGGGAGTGGCATCACAGTGACTGTATTCGCACAAGACATACACAGCCATCTCAAGGCCTTATGGCGTGAGGTGCTATGGGGTACAACCAAAAGTCATAGTTGGTGAGTGTCCAGGGCGCTGTGACCCGTGTGACCTACGTGAATGACATCCTGCTACCCATAGCCATACCCTATGTGCACAACATCCCAGATGTCATTTTTCAGGAAGACAGTGCACGACCGCATGTTGCTGCACGAACACGTGCCTTCGTGGTGTCACAGGATGTCAAACTTTTTCCCTGGCCCACCAAGTTACCAGATTTGTAGCCAATCGACAGAGCGTCGGATATGGCGAAACGTTGGATGCGGCACTGTGACCCAATGCCAACCGCCATAGATGAAATTTGGAACCAAGTGAATCCAGTATGATTGTCTATACTACAGGACGCCATTCCCACCTTATAAGTGCCGATGCCATCACGCATGGAACAAGTTATCTGGGCCCATGGAGGACCCTGTTGCCTACTACGCAACGAAATGCTAATCCTTTCTGCACAACATACTAATACACGAGAGTCATTCAGTAAGAAATGCCCAACTTTTTTTTTAAAAAAGCCATTAATATACTTAGACAAACGTCCTTGTTGGTGCTTCTCATTTGATCATTGTTGTGCGCACCAGTGAGATTTCGAACCGTTCTGGCAGATGGCAGAGCCGTAGTACAGCGTCGAAATAGCGTCTACATACGACTCACGTTACAAGCAGCGTGCTGTTATTGAATTCATGTGTGCAGAAAAAGAAACCGTGGTGAACATCCGTAAACGATTGTGTGCAGTGTATCGCGATGCTGCAGTTGATGGGAGTACAGTCGGGCTATGGGTAAAGAAAATTACAGCCTCAGGAAATGCAGAAACAGAGCTCCATGATCGGCCACGCTAGGGACGTTCTATCACAACCACTGCTCCAGACACGCAGAATAGTGCGGATGCCATTATTCGTCAACTCGACAGTTGGCTCTACACTTGTCGGTCAGCTTTGGAAGTGCGTCTGCAATGATCGAGACTCTCGGATATTTGAAAGAGGTGCTCACGATGGGTTCCACGAATGCTCACAGCGGACCACAAGATTCAAAGAAACGCCATTTCGTCTGAATTGTAGGAGCGTTTTGAGACCGGCGGAGAGGCCTTACGTCACGGGTCGCTACGGGGGACGAAATCTGGCCGCGCCACTTTGTGCTGGAAACAAAAAGGCAGTCCATGGAGTGGTATCATCCTCATTCACAAAAAATTTAAGACAACTCCGTCTGCCGGAAAAGTCATGATAACAGTCTTCTGGCATAGTGATGGTGTCATTCTCGTGGACGTGATGCCAAGAGGGTCAACCATCAATTCAGAGGCATACGTGAAGACTCTGAATAAACTCAAAAACCGTTTCCGACGTGTTCGGTCGCACAAGAATCCAGCAGAAATCTTGCTCCAATACGATAATGCACGCCCATACACAAGTCTGAGAACCCGGGAACACATCGCCAAATTGCGTTGGACATCATTGCCTGATGCACTCTACAGTTCAGACCTGGCACCCTCTGACTTCCATCGCTTTGAGGCGCTTAAAGATTCTCTACGGGGAACACACTTTGAAGATGACGGAGGTATCAGTCACGCAGTGAAAACATGGCTACGCCTACAGGACAAGAGACTTTACCAGCAGGGAATACATGCTCTTCCACAACGTTGGCGTTCGGTGACAGAACGTGATGGAGGCTACGTAGCAAAATAGCACATGGACAAGACATGTTGATGTAAATTGTCACCAAAATCTGACTCTTAGCAATAAATATGTTCTGAGGAAAAAAGTGGGGCATTACTTATTGAACGATCCTCGTACATGCCCTGCGAATATGAACATCCTATCTCTAGTCGTTCAAGGTGTCTTCTTATTTCTGTAAATGAGTGTATTATTTTCATTGATTGGGTTAAACTTTATAATTATTCTTTGATGATATTGAATAGCTTCAAATTTTGTTTCGTCTCGTAATAAGAAAAAGCTTTTATTGGTCCTTGATAGGACATGCCTTGCAGCGACAGCACATTCTCTTTGGTTTATCCTACGAAACGTGTCGTACTCGAAGGAATAAGGTTACGCTTAGCTCAAAATGTGTGTTACATCTCAATGACGAGCAAGTAATCCGCTTCTTATATGCCACCTAAATCGATTCCTCTTGCCCACAGTACAATGATGGTGTCCTCATAAGGCCATCATCTAGACTTGTCCTTCACGAATTACAAATTTCTTAAGAATCGAGCAGCAAATGTTACACACATAGAACTGTATTTAAAGTTTCTTAAAGCTGTCAAATAGGAGAAATAAGATCTGCTGTAAATTCTTTATTTACATTAGGGATTGAAAGCCCATGAAGTCAAGCTCGCACATGAGATCCTTATTTGGAATTGAGTTACTAGTTTTGGCTACAAATCTAGCCGTCTTCGGATCTAAAACAGGTTTCTCATGTCAGCAACAGACAACAGCTTACAGAACAGCACGTAATATTGTAGCAGGCTTCAAGCGTATATTCACGAATTAATTACAGAATATACACCATAAAACATTCTTTATTAGTGTAGGTGCCATTAGGCTTCATACATCTTTAAAATCTTTATTCAATTATACATATACATAATATAGTTATAAACAACTTTTCATGGTTCGTGACCAGTATAATTGAACGAAGTTGATAAAACAAAGGCGTTATCCCGTTAAAACTTGGTAACTGACAGTATGGCAGTTTCAAAAAAATGGTTCAAATGGTACTGAGCACTATGGAACTGAACTTCTGAGGTCATCAGTCCCCTAGAACTTAGAACTACTTAAACCTAACTAACCTAAGGACATCACGCACATCCATGCCCGAGGCAGGATTCGGACAGGCGACCGTAGCGGTCGCACGGTTCCAGATCGTAGCGCCTAGAACCGCTCAGCCATCTCGGCCGGCCAATATGGCAGTTTCATCACCTTACAGTAATATCTACGAGTATATGACGATCTCTGTTACGAGATGACGTAAATAATAATCGTCAGTTACTTGGTTTTAACGGCATAACGCCTCTGTTTTATGAGCATCATACAGTTACACTGGTCAAGAACGATGGAAAGATGTTTTAACTATACTATGTATGGATGCTATTTTCAGAAAGATTTTGAAGATGTATGGAGTGGTAATTCTACCACCACTAACGAAGAAAGTCTTACGGTATATATATTCTATAATTAATTCGTATAGATACGCTTGAAGCCTGTTACAATATTACGTACTGTTCTGTAAGCTGTAGTATGTTGCTAACATGAGGAAAAAAATCTATTTTAAATCTTAGATCTGACGATGGTAAGAGTGTTAGCAGAGAATAGTAATCCATCCAAATAAACATTTCATTTGTGATCTTCATCTCGTGTGTTTTCCCTCCCTAACATAAATTATTGTTTTTATCTTGTCCACGAGGTCACCTCTTGCTACACTGATCTGAAGTGGGATGTGTAGCCTCTTTTCGTCGTAGCTTGACAAATCTTCGTGAGCTGCCAGCTACGTTGAGCGGTCACGCGCACGTTTCGTCAACGCTTCTGCTCTCTTGTGGAGATCCGTGCCAGCTTACCGTCGTCAGCATCACAGAGGCGTCGTTTTGTTCAGTAATGCTCAGTGGGTACAGGCAGGTCTGTGCCGAATCCCCGTTGTCCATCCAATTTTATTGCCGACCGGTCTCCGCAGTTATGTGAACATGGACGCCGAGCTGGCGGTCGCTGGCGGCGCCTGTAGCACGGCAGCCAGACACCTGTCACGGCGCCACGGACGGCGGGCCACGGACAGCTCGGGGTCAGTGGGGACTCGGCTCGGGCCGCGGCCGTAACGAGTCCAGCTCGGGCAGCGCCGGCTGCGCTGGCAGCGTTAACGAGACGGTAATTCGACGTAATTGTCTGCTGGCAATCAGCGCGTCCAATTGGCAGTAATTGCCAACGGACGGCTTTGCAGGCCGCGCTGGCCGTGGCTCTCGGTGCCGGGAAGCGGCGTCGAGAATCACCCGCGGCCTGGCGGCGCAGCCACTTCCCACTACACACACTGCTGCCTCTGGCCCTTCCAGCTCTTATGTTAGTGCCTTTTGGCAGTACACAGTTACCCGTATGACCCAGCACACATTTACCATCCCTTAGCTTCACCTGTCCCGGAACCAAGTATTATAAATGATTTAGTGTCATACGGGTTAGAACTTCGATATCTGTAATCTTATTTATCCGCTTATTTGTAAAAGTGCACTTACGATGTCGGCGGTTTTTAAGTGAGGTGTAGGTGTTGGTAACAGTGCCACGAATCATGGCAAGGGAAGATGGCCAAACATAAGTCAGACACAGGTAGCCAATGCTAGAAAACAGAATGAGATTTTCACTCTGCAGCGGAGTGTGCGCAGATTTTGAAACTTCCTGGCCGATTAAAACTGTGAGGCGGACCGAGACTCGAACTTGGGACCTATACCTTTCACGGGCAAGTGCTCTACCAACTGAGCTACCCAAGCACGATTTACGACCCGTCCTCACAATTTTACTTCCGCCAGTATCTCGTCTCCTACCTTCCAAACTTCACAGAAGTTCTCCTGCGAAACTTGCAGGTCTAGCACTACTGGAAGAAAGGATATTGCGGAGACATGGCTTAGCCGCAGCCTGGGAGATGTAGAGCACTTGCCCGCGAAAGGCAAAGATCCCGAATTCGAGTCTCGGTCCGGCACACAGTTTTAATCTGTCTGGAAGTTTCAATGCCAGTATAGTTTTTCCTTTGTTTCACTTTGTAAACAAATCTCCGGCGCTATTAAGTTCCTGCACAACCACATCGTCTAAAATCTAAAAAACCAGCCTCTTCCGCCCAAAAAATGGAATTAATTTCAGCGACTATCGTTAGCTGCTTTATAGTGCCGCGACACTGGATAAATCACGGAATATATTAGAATCGAAACAGTTTTCATTACTTTAAAACTTAATAGTACACCGAGGAAAATGTCAACAAACTTTATTTGGGTTGTGTTGGGTTGGGTTGTTTGGGGAAAGAGAGCAAACAGCGACATCATCGGCCTCGTCGGATTAGGGAAGGACGGGGAAAGACGTCGGCCGTGCCCTTTCAAAGGAACCATCCCGGCATTTGCCTGGAGCGATTTAGGGAAATCAAGGGAAACCTAACTCAGGATGGCCGGACGCGGGTTTGAACTGTCGTCCTCCCGAATACCAGTCCAGTGTGCTAACCACTGCGCCACCTCACTCGGTACTTTACTTGCGAACCGAAAGAAATGGCGCATGATATTCTCACAGGCTATAAACATCTGACTCATAATCGGCCGTCTTCATTCCCGTGTTACCAACACCTACATCTCACGTAAAAACCGCCGACCTATAAATGCACTTCGATACTATTTAATGTCATTCAGTAATACAGTCCATCAATGATACAGGAGGAGTTGTTAAGGGGAAAAAAGCTGTATGTTTCTGAGTGTCTCCGCTGTTGTCACCCCTGTATTGAACTCAAGCAGAAGATTATGGCAGAAGTGTTCCGATTTGAAGTGACAGTTTTCTCCTGAACTTTGATATATGTATAACCAGTTACGGCTTTAGGTGTTTCTATAACGCTATGAGAGCGTTCTTTTTTTTTATTTATATGTATAGAATTACTTGGTCCCCAGGTTACAGCCAACGTGGAACAACCTGTTCCTTTCATCATTCTCGCTGACTATGTGTTGCATTTTTTATACATCTTCATGATAAGTATCGTATGGGCACTCCCGTCTTGCAACGTGAGACAACTTTGTTCACAGAACTGTACGCGTAAGTCCCGGTTTTGACGAACACTAACGTACCCTCTCACACTTCGACTGGCCCGCTAAACCACCTGATTTTAATCTCACAGAAAATGTCTTGGGCTTTGTGGAACAGCGTGTCAAGCATCAATACCGCACCAGTTCGACAGCTGTGTTGGATCGAACCGTCAACGATTGGCTTCAGCTGTCTGTGGTGCACCTGTGGCCGTTATCTAAGCTGTAGCTGGTGTTGCACCACCATCAGCGAGATGTCTCATGACGTCACAAGTTTTCTATCTAGTGTGCTTAACAAGCAAGCGAATATATTTCAATAGTCTCTGTCTCGAAATCTGGCAGAAAACCCAAGGAGATTCTGGTCATGCCGGCCGGAGTGGCCGTGCGGTTCTAGGCGCTACAGTTTGGAACCACGAGACCGCTACGGTCGCAGGTTCGAATCCTGCCTCGGGCATGGATGTGTGTGATGTCCTCAGGTTAGTCAGGTTTAAGTAGTTCTAAGTTCTAGGGGACTGATGACCTCAGCAGTTGAGTCCCATAGTGCTCAGAGCCATTTGAACCATTCTGGTCATACATAAAGCACACCAGTGACAAGACAGAATCAATACCTTCACTGCGCGAAAACAACGGTGAAGTCACTGATGATAGTGCCACTAAAGCAGAGTTATTAAACACGGTTTTCCGAAACTCCTTCACCAAAGAAGACGAAGTAAATATTCCTGAATTACAACCAAGAACAATCGCCAAGATGAGAAACATAGATGTAGATGACCTTGGTGTAACGAAGCAGCTTAAATCACTTAATAAAGGCAAGGCCAGATCGTATACCAGTCAGGTTCCAGATCGTATACCAGTCAGGTTCCTCTCAGAGTATGCTGATAAAATAGCTCCATATTTAGCAATTATATACAACCACTCGCTCACAGAAAGATCCGTACCTAAAGACTGGAAAATTGCTCAAGTCACACCCATAGCGATAAAGGGAAGTAGGAGTAGTCCGCTGAATTACAGGCCTATATCACTAACGTCGATTTGCAGTAGGGTTTTGGAAATATACTGTATGCGAACATTATGAAGTACGTCGAAGGAAACGATTTATTGACACATAGTCAGCACGGTTTCAGAAAATATCGTTCTTGTGAAACAGAACTAACGAGTTATACTCATTAAGTAATAAGTGCTATCGACAGGGGATGTCAAATTGATTTTCGACACCGTTCCTCACAAACGTCTTCTAATCAAACTGCGTGCCTAGGAGTATCGCCTCAGTTGTGTGACTGGATTCGTGATTTCCTGTCAGAAAGGTCACAATTAGTAGTAATAGGCGGAAAGTCATTGAGTAAAACAGAAGTAATATCCAGCGTTCCCAACGGAAGTGTTATAGGCTCTCTATTCTTCCTGATCTATGTTAACGAATTAGGGGACAATCTGAGTAGCCGTCATCGATTGTTTGCAGATGATGCTGTCATTTACCTTCTTGTTAAGTCATCAGATGATCAAAACGACTTGCAAAATGATTAAAATAAGATAATGAATGGTGAGAAAAGTGGCAGTTGACCTGAATAAGGAAAAGTGTGAGTACTAAAAGAAGTCAGTTAAATTTCGATTATGCGATAAGTCACACAAATCTGAGGGCTGTGAATTCAACTAATACTTAGGGATTGCAATTACAAATAACCTACATCGGAACGATCACATAGATAACTTTGTGGGTAGAGCAAACTGCGATTCATTGGCAGAACACTTACAAGGTACAACAGGTCTACTAAAGAGACTGCTTGCACCACACTTGTCCGCCCTATTCTGGAGTACTGCTCTGCGGCGTGGGGTATGCATCAGGTGGGACTGACAGATGACGTCGATAAAGCACAAAGAAGGGCAGCTCGTTTTGTATTATCACGAAATAGGGGAGATGGTGTCACAGACATGATACGTGAATTGGATTTGCAATCATTAAAACAAAGGCGTTTTTCGCTGCGACGGGATCTTCTCGTGAAATTTCAATCACCAGTTTTGTCCTCCGATTGCGGAAACATTCTGTTGGCACCCACCTACATAGGGAGGAATGATCATCACGATAAATAAGAGAAATCAGGGCTCACACGGAAAAAATTAAGTGCTCGTTTTTCCCACTTGCCGTTCGAGAGTGAAACGGTAGAGAGACAGGATGAAGGTGGTTGATTGAACCCTCTGCCAGGCACTTTATTCTGAATAGCAGAGCAATCACGTAGATGTAGATGTAGACACATATTCCATCGTTTTAGTGCTATATACACACACAAAAAATAGAAACGAGAAACAGGATAGAACTCTGACTAGCAGGAGGAGAGGTTGAAAGAGACAAACGATGGAGGGCGCAGTTGGGGGTGGATTAGAAGGTAGTTCAGTGGGCAGGGTTTGTCATCATGGGACTCCCAGCGTATTGGTCACCAGACGAGTGTGTACGCAGCATGCGAAGTGCAAGAAATCCTTTGGCGAGGTGTCGTCCGTATAAAAGATGGCTTTTAACGAAAAGGGTAAACAGCTGATTATAGGACAGATATACATCAGTGATGTTTGCTGTCATTGTGGCAATACTGGGTACGCAGTAATTTATTGGCGTAATGACAGGAGAGCCGCATCGGAAAACAGCTCTGGCGGCGAACCCAGTCGTGATTACAGGAGCGATGCCTGCGCGTGACTGAGAGGACAGCGACTGATAACGGCGGCAGGCGCCGCGCCGCTGCTGGAGGGCGGCCGCCACCTGCTGTGCACCAGCACCAGCAGCGTCCATAGTGACGGATCCCGGTCGATTTGTGCAGTCGCCTGGGTGATTACGGGTTATAAGCCTACGCTACTAAAATCGGTATTACACAATTTGCATCCTGTCGCAATCAATTAAACTGAATTTTCCGAGCGGATAAAAAATGTGCCTTTGTTAGGATTTCGGCTAGAAAGGTAAAGCCAGGTAATTTTGTGCTCGTATGTGTACGAAAGATTTATCAGGTATAGAGTCAGCAGCACCCTTAGGTTGTTCACATGTGCTGACATCCTTTCTGTCTGTCTGTCTGTCTGTCTTTCTTTTAATAGAATGGAGAGGTTCCAATTTGAGAATAGAAGCGAACCACTTACCAGTTATGCCATTTACCTCAGAACTTAGGAAACGCTTCCAGATACCTTGGTTGGCACCTCACCGTGGATCTTCACCAAGAATACCTCTTTGGTACCCTCAAGGAAGTATTCAAAAGCTGGCCAGTGTGGACGAGCGGTTCTAGGCGCTTCAGTCTGGAACCGCACGACCGCTACGGTCGCAGGTTCGAATCCTGCCTCGGGCATGGACGTGTGTGATGTCCTTAGGTTGGTTATGTTTAAGTTCAAATGGTTCAAATGGCTCTCAGCACTATGGGACTTAACATCTATGGTCATCAGTCCCATAAAACTCAGAACTACTTAAACCTAACTAACCTAAGGACAGCACACAACACCCAGAGAAAATAGGTTTAAGTAGTTCTAAGTTCTAGGGGACTGATGACCTCAGATTTTCAGTCCCATAGTGCTCAGAGCCATTTGTACCAAGTATTCAAAAAACACACCACACGACTATACAAGAAGTCGAGCCACTCGAACAGTCCTTTCATCCTCACTCTGGGAAACTACGATCACAACCAAAGGTGGAAGCACAAGCGGCCAAACACTACTAGCTAGGGCATAGTCACCTATGGTAAACTAACATACACTAACAAGCGACAAACATCGGCAAGCCCCTGCATATTAGCAACACTGGCTGGTAACTACCAGCTGCTATTAAAGCCGACCAACAGGCCACAGCAAGGACACCGACGAGGTCGCCCACTGACTCACAAACAATTCGCCAACATCACCCTACACTGTGCATCCGATATATGACCTATCGGACACAAAAACGATGATAAACCTAACTGCTGCAGGCTGCTGACGCTACCCTTCGTTCGACTTCGACCCAACCTATCTCCACATGAGCGAGTATTAATGGTTAACCTTAACCAAACGTACGCAAAGATCGCAGAACCCACATCCTGTGACACCTCAGTTTAGTGAATACTAACCTTTATGCAGCGATAGCAGTAGACATATTGAGTTGGCCATCACGCCGGTGCGGGGGCGTGGAGGGGCTCCACCTCTATTAAAAAAAAAAAAAAAAAACAAAAAAAAAAAAAAAAACAGGGGATTGGAAGAGCTGTAGTGCACCTGTCCACTGCAGTGGACATCTATTAATCTCGCTTGTTTGGCGGTTTCAGTCAGTCCTGAGGCTGAAAATGCATGGAGGCCACTCAATTGGACACAGTGAAGATGTAGTAATTCTTAATTGCTGCCATTTCTTTGTCTAAGTATTCATATATTTGATAGTGTATCATGGCTGTATTTTGGTAATAAAATTAAAACGTAACTGAAATTTATTTCTGTTTCTTTAGTGAATAACTGTTTTCTTATTATTACTTGAATATGGGAATACTTCACATTCTTTTGTTTACTGCATCTGAATTTGAATATTAACTGTGACTTTATGAACTGCATGTAAATCATAAACATGAAAGCGCCTAGAGCGATATCGAGGGTGGCAGTTGAGCAGCAACATACAATAAGTGTGTGTGTGTGTGTGTGTGTATGTGTGTGTGTGTGTGTGTGTGTTTGTGTGTGACAATATGCAGAGACGCCCGTCGTTGATTTGAGATGCAAAAAACTTGCCGATACAGTAATTCGATTTACAGTCGAAGTACGTAATGAAAGTTCAAGTGAGCTTTCTGAACAGAAAGATCATACACTCTGAGAATTACAAAAATGGAATGTCTTGATCGGTGCCGTTAAAGCTTTCGCGTGCTGACAGTATACACTACTGGCCATTAAAATTGCTACACCAAGAAAAAAAGCAGATGATAAACGGGTTGGACAAATATAATATACTAGAACTGACATGTGTTTACATTTTCAAGCAGTTTGGGTGCATAGATCCAGACAAATCAATACCCAGAACAACCACCTCTGGCCGTAATAACGGCCTTGATACGCCTGAATACTGAGTCAAACAGAGCTTGGATGGCGTGTACAGGTACAGCTGCCCATGCAGCTTCAACAAGATATCACAGTTCATCAAGAGTAGTGACTGGCGTATTGTGACGAGCCAGTTGCTCGGCCACCATTGACCAGACGTTTTCAATTGGTGAGAGATCTGGAGAATGTGCTGGCCAGGGCAGCAATCGAACATTTTCTGTATCCAGAAAGGCCCGTACACGACTTGCAACACGCGGTCGTGCATTATCCTGCTGAAATGTAGGGTTTCGAAGGCATCGAATGAAGGATAGGTCCACGGGTCGTAACACATCTAAAATGTAACGTCCACTATTCGAAGTGCCGTCAATGCGAACAAGAGGTGATCGAGACGTGTAACCAATGGCACCCCATACCATCACGCCAAATGATACAGCAGTATGGTGATGACGAATACACGCTTCCAATGTGCGTTCACCGCGATGTCGCCAAACACGGATATGACCATCGTGATGCTGTAAACAGAACCTGGACTCATCCGAAAAAATGATGTTTCGCCATTCGTGCACCCAGGTTCGTCGTTGAGTACACCATCGTAGGCGCTCCTGTCTGTGATACGGCGTCAAGGGTAACCGCAGCCATGGTTTCCGAGCTGATAGTCCATGCTGCTGCAAACGTCGTCGAACTGTTCGTGCAGATGGTTGTTGCCTTGCAAACGTCCCCATCTGTTGACTCAGGGATCGAGACGTGGCTGCGCGATACGTTACAGCCATGCGGATAAGATGCCTGTCATCTCGACTGCTAGTGATACGAGGCCGTTGGGATCCAGCGGGGCGTTCCGTATTACCTTCCTGAACCCACCGATTCCATATTCTGCTAACAGTCATTGGATCTCGACCAACGCGAGCAGCAATGTCGCGATACGATAAACCGCAATCGCGATAGGCTCCAATCCGACCATTATCAAAGTCGGAAACGTAATGGTACGCATTTCTCCTCCTTACACGAGGCATCACAACAACGTTTCACCAGGCAACGGCGGTCAACTGCTGTTTGTGTATGAGAAATCCGTTGGAAACTTTCCTCATGTCAGCACGTTGTAGGTGTCGCCACCGGCGCCAGCCTTGTGTGAATGATCTGAAAAGCTAATCATTTGCATATCATAGCATCTTCGTCCTGTCGGTTAAATTTCGCGTCTGTAGCACGTCACCTTCGTGGTGTAGCAATTTTAATGACGAGTAGTGTGTGAGTGAAACTGCTTTTACATTTAACCGCGTCACGGGAGGCAAGGCTCCATAAAACCGTGTAATATATCTGTCCTCTTAAAAAAAAGCTGAGTGTCTGAAGCCACAACTGCCACGGTGAGCATGGTTACAATCGTGAATCTGGTGTAAGAACGGTTTTATTGACTGAATTTGCGATTGCAGTAGTCACATGCAAACGCGAAGAACAGTTATATGGCGGTCGGAAATTGTCACAAACGCTATAAGATACTGAAATGAGAACTAGGTGTTTGTAACGAGTAATAAACGTGCACAAGCTAAATCTGTATATTATCACCAATAATGGCTGCTTTTCAGCCAGTGGCCTGATAAACGCCGGTGCGGATGACTTTGCAGCTTAACCGAGAATAGATTTCACCAGCATACTTCGCTGTGGAAATAAGACAAACGGAGTTGCCGGAGTAGCTTCTTCTGCAACATCACGAGCCACCGTCGTCACATCAACACGCCGCCACGCCTCTCCAAAAACGAACAGATAAGCTGCTCTGTCGTGAGGTCACCCAATTTAAAGACTAACAGATTGCAGCAATTCAGACTGAAAATCGCTTGCAACAAAACTATTTTCTTTTTAGTTTCTTAAATTTTGCTATGTAAATAAAATTGCTTGAAGTGACCTATTAATTTTCCATGTAGCTTTGTTGACCTGCCATTAGTTATAAGTATTTTTCTTTTACTTAAACTGTTTCTTTCTTTTACGTTAATACTGCTGCAGTTTCATGTCCTTTGCGTGTTTGAGAAAGGAGTGCTACAAACGCACGTGTGGTGTTGTCCTGAAAGTAAGTTTGCATACCTTGGTGTTTGAACGATCGCTCGCGCGCGTAAATCGTGGCGTCCGCCGTTGGTTTCTGAGCACCAAACAATATCAATAAATCTGCTTGTTCACTGTTGGTCTAAGGTTCACGGCGAGGGCAAACTGAATGTGGCAGCTGTCAAACCACGTAGGTCATGTTTACATCGTGCACAGAATCATGTTGCCACACTTTAACGAGGTGCTGTGCTCTGCGTGCATTTTGAGCCTAAGGATTGCCTGGAAACGATAAAGAAGCGACCATTTACAGCTATCCACTGCATGGGGTAATTGATTATTGGGACCTTGAAGAACATCGTCCCAAACAAAAATAAAATTACGTATTATGTATGTGCTTGTGTGTCGCTGTAGGCATGAATTGTTGTTGCCCTTGGAATGTTAAGTCGAATGTTGATTGTGAGGTAAAGAGGTGGACTATGCTAGTAATTCTATTTGATATGATAAAATGTGGTTAAAAACCAATATAATGCTCCCAAAGATGAGGAAGAACCGTAGAATACCTCCGTTAGAGGATTAATGGCAAACTTCTAAAGACTCTCACGTCGTATAAACATATATCAACCAGTTTCAAGTGTAAGGAATACATGAAACTAATGATATGGAAGATCACTGCAAAACAGATATACTGGAAAGATTTTGGGAAAATGCTGTGTAACTATTAATGAACGCACTGCCAAGGGATAAGTGAGATTTTCTCCAGAGCATTGTTCAGAACTGGTGTTATTTATGAAGTAGGGCTGCCAAAAGAAGCCAGAGGCCCAATGGCAAGTTCTTAAGGTACCCGTATAGCCCATACGATTGTGTGCCACAGATGTTCATGCAGCTTAAGTGGGACTTTTTTCTCACATCACCCTGTACACATATAAAGATGCCGTGTCGGTGACAGCTCCAATTTGGCAGTAGGAACCAGACAATAGTCTAACGAGCTACAGTACCAACAATTTAATGGATTTAGGCTCTCTTTCCGAGTATACGTGAAAAATGATTTCACAAATTTGCGCACAAATGTCATTGCATACTTTTTTGAATACTCAGTAGCTGCAGCTGTATCCCATGCTTCCCGCGAGACCAAAAACTTGCTTGTAAGATAAACAGAAGAAAATTATTGTACATGACTTGCACGTGACATCGCTAGAGATGGTAATAAAACTACTGAGGAAGTTTCTTACTTCAGATGCATGTGGAGGGCAATGGGTAAGAAAGTTTAATGCCGTACCGCAGTAAAAACTTTATACCTTTCCTTCCGTTTCTTATCGATGAGCAGTAAACTTTGTTTCATAAAATCCACATCTCTTATAGTTACTGCTCAGGAATCTCTAAAGCAAGGCAGGGGTGCTTCGAAGAAGAGCTAGAATCCCTTTGCGGATTATTTTGCGTATCTACTCGGAAACTCTACATGTATGATGGTTGCTTATTATTGACACATGAACAGTAATCGCCATCGACAGTTATTTGTCGAGGAAGAAAAACTGCGAGTTTCCAGTCGTAGGTAGTACGTCCTTTTCGGTTAATGGGATTATGCAAGAATCTCTATCTACTGATATAAAAAAGAATGGTGGTCAGAGATGAGACATTGCGAGTTTACGAAAAGGAAGGAAGGAAGATTCGATTTAACGTCCCGTCGCAATTGAGGTCATTAGAGTCGGAGCACAAGCTCGGATTATGTCAAGGATGGGGAAGGACATGGACCCTGCCCTTTCGAAGGAACCACCCCGGTATTCTCACAAGCTGCGACATTGTCGCAAAAAAACAGTGACCCGTATACGTAGTAAGTTTCCTTTAATTTACGTATATGGTCAGAAACTTTTTGTTAACAGATTACCGGTGTCGGTCTTTAATGACCATCATCAGATCTGCAGCAAAAATGGGAAAAACATAAATACACTGGCAAATTGTCTGCAGCTTAAGAACAATACATAGACCATAATGAAAAGCAGTACTGACAAATTTACATTTGTACGCTTTAAATATGAAGAGGCATACCAGTTTAATAAAAACAAAGTCCTAATGTATTGCAGCCATGGTGGCATCGTCAAATGTTAAATGCGGAATCAGCACCAGCATCGTCAAATACATATAAATAGCATCACATGCACGAGTCATGTTGTCAGTAGCACTACAGTTTAAAACAAGCTGTAGCCACAAGATGTTTGTGTTGTAAGTTCACCAGATGTCTCTAATGTCGACATACACTAGTTTTCAGTAATTAATTGAAACAGCGAAAATAAAGGGGGATACAATAGTGGAAGTCTGTAATCACTTTTAGATTTAACTGATATGGCGAGGGCTGACCGCTGTCTAATTTTCACTTCGGCATAGTTCGGTGTGACACCAGCTGCGAGACACTGCTTATTGAATTTAATCTTCATTACCTGTACGGCAGCTTGTTTTAAACAGTAGTGCTACTGACAACATGAGTCGTGCATATGATGCTACTTATATGTATTTGACGATGCTGGTGCTGAGTCCGCATTTAACATTTGACGATGCCACAATGGCTGCACTACATTGGGACTTTGTTTTTGTGAAACAGGTATGTCTCTTCATATTTAAAGCGCACAAATGTAAATTTTGTCAGTGCTATTTTTCATTTGGTCTATGTATTGTTCTTAAGCTGTACACAATTTGCCAGTGTGTTTATGTTTTTCGCATTTTTGCTGCAGATCTGATGATGGTAATTAAAGATCTAAACCGGTAATCTGTTAACAAAAAGTTTGTGACCATAGACATAAATTAAAGGAAACCCCTGTATTCGCCTAGGGCGATTTAAGGAAATCACGGAGAACCTCAATCTGAATGGCCGGACGCTGGTTTGAACCATCGTCCTTGAGAATGCGTGTCCAGTGTGCTAGCCACTGCACCACCTCGGTCGGTGCGAGTTTAGGAGGTCGTTGGGAAACGTACACTGGAAAGATCTTGCCGGAAGGGTGCAGTGTTTCTCATCTGGTAATATTAATATTCGAGGGAGTGACCGGAATATCCATGTAAAACAGAAATGTAGTCACCGGCTCTAGATCCAATAGTTCACTACACAAACAACTGTTAATAATATTTTTCTTTATGTTACGCGTTGAAGTCTCAGTTTAATCTAAGCTTCACCCTCAATTACATAAAGATTCGGCAGGAGCGACAAATGGTTCGGATTCCACTATAAACTGTAGGTACCCTTTCGCGGTAGGTTCGCGGCAGTAGCCTAGGAACACGCAAGTCGCCGAAGTGACGTTCAACTGAAAGTCTTTTACCAGGCTGTTAAATCAAAGGATTTATTAATACCGAAGCGAAATGATGGTATGACATTATTGTGCGGGAGACCCCGTCTATGGTTAGTGTTTCTACTTGATATCACTTCTGAAACTTGCGCGTCTTTGTGTTGAGGATGAGATAAAATGATTAGGACGACACAAACATTCAGTCACCGAGCGAAAAAAGATCTTCGACTCTGCCGGGAATCGAACCCAGGGTCCCGAAGTCCAGAGGCAGCGACGCTAGCCACTAGCCAAAGAGCTGCAGATATTATTAACGTTATTAGGTTACTATTTTTAACAGTTGAATACGCTTTCCACTGTTAAAAAGTACTGCACTACAGTTCACAAGAAATTATGAAGCGATGCTCCACCAATAACTTCAATGCGCAACTGTACTCTCAGAAAAACACGAGGCACTAGTTGTCTCTGAAGTGCTCCAGACTCGGAACACTCCCACAAGAAAGGATAACTCCATACGCGTATACTGAAGCAGATATGATTTAAAACAAAAAAAATTGTAATATAAAACCTTAAAATGCCTAGACTGCAGTTTTCAGCTTACAATTAAAGCACGACGACTAGTTTCTGTTGTTTTCTACAATCTTCAAGTAGTTAAAATTGTAAAAAAAAGAGGTGAAAATGCATTGGATATCAGCATGATTAGCTGTAGTCATGGTATGACATGCATTCGTATTATGAGCCAACAAAACTGTATCTTCGCTCACGATGAAGTTTTTATTAAATTCTGTCATAGGTTTGTTGGCCCATAATGCATGTCATTGCATGGCCACAGCAGATGGTGTTTTTTAATGCATTTACTCCTCTTTCTTACGATTTTAACGACCTGAAGAGGATTGTAGAAAACCGAAATTAGTCATCGAGCATTTATTGTGCACTCAAATTTGTGGTCTTGGCATTAAAAGATTTTTGTATTAAAATTTTGTATTTAATAAATGACATTACGACCGCCGTCCCCTCCCTGACAATGAGGCTTCACTAAAGATTTGGTTTATGTCGAAAACCATTCGCAACTTAAAATGGGCACACCTTGCACTGAGGCTCGCAGACATACACTGATGAGCCAAAACTTCATGACCAATTCCCACCGTTACATCGACTACTGCCTGGAGTCATTGTTGGCACGTAAAGTGGTAAGGAAATAACTTAAGCGGTGCAGAGACGAATGGGCAATCATTCTGACTAAGATATGGACTACAAATAAGGAAATACGCCACCTTGCAAAATGGGAGACCGTTCAGGGCCAGAGCCTGGAGGCAAACATCTCGGAAGTCTGTCTGTTTGTCCCATGCTATAGTGGTGAGCATATATGGAAAGTGGTTGAAGGACAATGAAACGACGAATAAGCGACAAGGTCTCACGCCTCATGTCAGGATGGGGAGTTTGGGGTCTTATCCGCTAAATAAAGCAGGACAGGTGGCGATCTGATGTCAGAGTACAATGCTTGTGCACCCACAGGTGTTTCGGGAAACACCGTTCAGACTACAGTCTTGAACATGGCGCCCTGCAGCAGACGACCTCTGCGTGTTTCCACGTTGATCCAACGACACGGTCAGTTACGATTGCTGTGAACACAGCATCAAGACTGGACTGTGCAGCAATGGAAACGTGCTCCTGGTCGGGTAAATCACGTGATTCGCCCGACCAGGCAACACATTTCCTATTACTCCACATCGATGGTCGTGTGAGGACAGGCCGTTGCTCTGAACATGCACTGAGCTACACACGCAGGTTGAAGGAGCTGTATTGCGCTATGTGGGGCTTCACCCGAGCTTCCATTGGTCCTGTGGGAATAATCTAAGACATCATGGCGATTGTGGGCTACGTGAAATTATTTAGAATTACCTGCATTCCTTTCATGCTTGATGCCTTCGCCATTGGCGATGGCATCTTCCAGGAGGATAACTGTCCGTGTCACAAGACCAGAAACGTGCTACAGTAGTCTGAACCTGATGGTCGGTATTTGACATGTTGTCAGGCGTCATCTACGCGCCCACCAGTCAACGGTGTGTAATTTACGGGGACTGCGTAATCTGTAAGCATAATTTTCATACCAGAAAGCTCCAGAAACCTAGCAAGGACTTGCCGAATTCATGACACGCCGAGTCGCTGTTCTACTACGTTCCAAAGGTGGACCAAAGAACTATTAAACAGGTTGTCGTAATATTTTCATTGCGACTGTGTCTGCAGCTGCTATGAAATTTTTAAACGATTTCGAGGTGCATTCAGCTGACATTCTCTTTATTTGATGTTCGATGTTGAATTTTGACTCTAGGCCATTTTGAAGTATCTAAAATGGAAGCATCATACATTGGATGCATTATGATACTAATGCTAACTTACGAGTTTAACACAGGGACGTGCTATATACCAACTTATATTATGACTTACTTTACGGACGATTCTTTAATGTATGTTATGCCATGTGCGTCTTTGCTCATATGACTTCATATAAAATAAATCACAAGTACTACATAAGTTACAGGGAGGTAAAATCATGGATGTGACGGAGTAAATTAAAACTTACATCCATCTAAAAGACCAGTCATACAGAACTTTAATGGAACAAATAGATCTATGAAATGGAAAATTCCTAGACAAAGTTTTACTATTTTTACGACGAAACTCTATAGAACAGCAGAATGTATGATTGTCGCTTTGATTTTGTTCATAGCTGTAATTCAGCAGCTGCAGAATATTTCAATAAAGATGAAAAGTCACTCGTCATCTCCACAAGAAAACCTGTTTTGGTTCACTTTACCCGTTTCGACAGTTGAGACTGTCATCTTCAGAAGTGAAATAGGCTCAAATCATTTATGAACCAATGTCCAAATAAGAATTACACGGTGGTGTTCTTTGCTACAGAATCAGTAAAACAGATTTACATCGCTAAAAATATGTTACCTGCGATGATAGCATACAGTTAACTACCAAATTACACATAGTACATAGTGTGTATGACAAAAGTTAACCACCAGACTCGTGGTTGACTTTTGTGAAATATTATCTGTTTTATTGTTTCTCTAGCAGAGGACACCACCGTCCAATTCTTATTCTGACATTGAGTTACTAACGGTTTGAGACGATTTCACTTCTGAACATGAGAATTTAAACTGTCGAAACCGATCAAATTAACCAAATAAAGATTTTCTTGTGCAGATGATGACTGAATTTTTATTTTTATTGGATTATTGGTGTACTCATCACTAAATGAGTGTATTGTGAAAGCCCACGCAACCATAAAGCAGGTTATGAAAGACTTTACTCGATTTTCATTATTTCCGCTCTTGTTTCATCAGAGTACTGTGCTAGACTTTATATATATCTTTATAACAGTTATTAAAAATTACATACTTCCACAGAAATGGAACAAATATTGAGAAGTTACCTTAAACAAATTACATAGGTCACATTTACACCAATCATGAACGATATTAAATATATAATGGATAACAAAGACCTATATACTTTATCTAACGAATTTCTGTAAAATAATTATAATCTTCTTAGTGTGAATACGTTAAAAACATCGATACATAAGAGCCTTGCAACAACTGCTCAAAAGAAGCGTGTTCCATAAATTTCGAAAAAATGATTGTAATTTACTTTATGACAATTTTATGCAGTCATAAGAGCAAACACGTACATGTCATAATATACCATTAAAGAATCGTCCATAAAGTAAATTATAATAGTCCTAGTATATCTTGGTATATGACTTGTTCCTACGTTAAATTCAAAAGTGATACTGACGTATCCAATGCATTATGCTTCCGTTTTAGACACACGAAAATGGCCTAAGGTCAAAATCGTACATCAAATAAAGAGAATTTCAACTGAAGGTTACCGTAATGTTTTGGCCCGTTAGTATATGTGTGCCATGCTATAATAGCGTTTTAAGGCTTTTCAGTAATTATGTATTGATTAACATATGAGATTGATCGACTAGAGGTCCCAGACAAACGTTAGTTATACCGTAGTTTAATGCTGTGCTATGATTGTGAGCGAATGACTCAAATTCATAGGAGGACAGCTGGTATATGGAGCTTGCGTGCGGGAATGATAAACCAGAAATGACTAAATTCCGTATGGAGCTTGCGTGCGGGAATGATAAACCAGAAATGACTAAATTCCGTATCTGCCGTACACAGGATGGATAGTATTGACGGTGTCGGTGGCCTTGTTCTTATGGAAGCCATTACTGAGTTTGTTAGGATTTTGACAGATCTGAAACAGTGTCTGGTATATGATGAACACATCATCAGTATGGGATATGGAAAAATGATGATAAGAAGAAATGTTTTCTCAATATATTGATGACATGAGTGAATACGTAGACCTATGAGGACAGCAAGAGCAAGAATAATGAAAAGGAGAAGAAAAAGGAAAAACAAGAAGAAGACGACATAACTATGTGCGCCAACGCGCAGTATATTCTGTGGAATAGTGACTCCAGTGATGAAAAATAGTTTTCTCTTCAGTTACTGTTTTTTCGGGATGGAGATTAAACTAATAAGCAATAAGCTGCGTACACTTGTTCCCAGTTGTTTAACTTTAATACATCTTACTTGATATTACATTTATCGTTGTCATTTGGGTCTCGTAGACACAGTATATAATTCATAATTTTCTGTAGTATAACCGTATTCTTACAAATATGCTCATATTGGTTAACGCGCAGACGTAGTCCAGACCCACATCGAATCCGCACGGCGTATTAACGACCTATCTCAAGTACACTGGCTGGGATGTGTGTGTTTATAGACTGTTTCTCACGCTCGTTTAGGCTAACGCTTGGTTGGTCTGCAACCTCCTCCGCTGCAAGTACAGTCTCAAGAGTTAAAATGCGTTAACACACAAACAAAGTTTACGCAAGTCATATGCAGATGTTGCACACGATTACCCTTCTTATATCAAATGCCAACTGCAAGACCATTCGGCCACAAACTTAAAAAAATAATAATTTGACAAATCACGAAAAATGGAGGACCCCGTATGATGGAATAAATGCTAGGAAAGAGCGAGTAAACTTATTTTTCTCAGTTTACTGGAAATCATGTCAGTTTGCAATTCCTCCACCTTCATCTAACCTAAATAAATGCTGAAAACATGTCACGATATCTGCTTTGGGGTTTTCTGCTACTTTTATTAAAATAAGGCTATAAATGATTCTCTTCTACCACTACCTATACTGATAAGGATCTTCATCCTAAATATTCACTAAATAATATATTAATAAATGACACTATTACAAATAAAACGTACTTCACTAAAACTACCTCGATTCGTTTTTAATGTCCGAGCGAAAGAATACTACACTTCTTCAGTAAGTATTAATGTCATATTCACCTGTGCCGAAGGAAGTTCTGAGATGGAAGTGCTACTATCCTCCTTCATGAGTCAAACTTTACACTGCAGCAACCCCTGTTTCTCTTGGGGTAACGTCCTCATGAATTTTTGTGTAGTCGTCGTGCAGATATCTCTGAGTCTTTGAGCAGGGAAGTGCATAGTAGACTCACACGTCAGTCTGTCTTACAGTCCTGCACATTTCTCAAATGATGTTTGATACAACGTAATCTTGTACCCTGTGCTGAAAACAACCGTGACAGGTAATTAAAAGGAACATATAAACAATGTCGAACTTCAGTCACAAATTTTACTTTATTTTGAGGTCTGGACTATGACTTGACAGACGTAGTTGATCCTTCGGTTCTTATAGTGTGTACATGCTTCTTTGTGTGAGTTTTTTGCGTCAGAGTGACAACATAAAGTATCTTCATGAACAGACAATAATTCACTGAGTCACAGTTTTCACTAACAACACTTAACTTGCGAACGCTATGAAATACAAACATATGTCTATTTAATAACCTTTTCTGTATTTACGGAGCTGACTGTACGTTGCCATACTGATGCAAGAAACCACATGGGACTACAAAGACGCCGTCGCCAAATGAACCAGAGCACACGAACATATATACACACGGTCCCAAAAGGCACGACTATAAATTGTGGCACGGCACAGAATTTATTCCTTATAAAAATATCTCGGTATACTGTTGACATAATTTTCCTTACATTATGCCCTGCTCGTGTCTATCGTAATATAGCTCTGAGCTGGTTATAAAAATCGCGACAGGGACGTAAATAATTTATATTCACGTTGAAAATGCATTTTATTACAAATGGTTTATGCTGTGACTCCACTAAACAGTCCCAACCTCCAGTACTCGCTTTTCTCGTGTCAACCGTCTTCACGGATAAAGCTAAGTAGAAGTGGTATAGAGGTGCTCAGTACGTCGGTCGTCGACTGGATTCCTCGCCGTTGAAGAGCTCTTCAATTCCTACATTCGTTCAACAAAGAGATAAGAGATGAACTGCACAACTGACAATGATTACACTCCTGATTAAAACCCTAATATCTCTGAGTTGTAAGCAGTGAGAAGTGATAGTAGTGGCTGCCATTAATGGTAGTCTCCAGACTACCGGTATATCGTTTATTGATTTTCGAGTAGACTACAATACTTCTTAGTAGGGTTTTCATCTTATTCCAGCTTTTCATTAGATACACATTCAGTACAACAAGAAAATAACTCTGAAACACAAAATATTCATCATAATCATTAAGCTGATCCCATAACATCAACGAGGTTCTGCAATATCCTTAGCTGTTATGAAAAAAGTCGTTGAGAGACAATATATTAATTCCATTTGCCCCGTTCCCTATTTATTCAAAAGGCTGTTACTACACTGTGATAAAGATGACGAGTACTCATTGTACGTGTACACAGGGGTTGGACAAAAATATGCAGATACCAAAATCACAACACATTATCATGCCTAACTTGTATAATTTCATTTTTATCACCTTAGCGTGCTGTGAGGATTCTCGTGGTTTCTTCATATGTGTCAGAGATCACAGCAATGCCATCAACTAAATACTTTGTTTGCCCTTCTAAGCCGCCACGCAGGGAATGGTGTTTATGAATGGTGGATATCGTGGGATCTTGATCAATCGATTGCTGGAACTGTTCTCAAATACGAGCCCAGTTCTCAACATTTCCAGAAAACGTCTCAAGTTTTACAGTGGGAAAACTGATATTTAGTGGTGGAACAAATGAAGTGACGGTTGTAGCAGATTGTTAATCACTGATGGCAGTTTGAGACATAGAATTCTTAAGTTTTCCCCTCTGTTCTCCGTGACGTACGTACAATACCACGCTTGCCTGCGTCTATGTATTCATCACCTTTGAACATATCAGCAGCGTAATCAGCGTCGTTGAGAAGATCATGTATTTTATTGTCAAGGTCTGTTAGTATACACTATAGGCCCTGCTATCGATCTTTGGAATATTCAGAATCTTCAGTGGTAGTTGCGCTATCAAAGTTGTGTACTTCGTTCAAAATACGTGTAATATAAGCTCTTGCTGTCGCCAGTATTCTTTTCAAGCTTTGTAACTGATGGTTGCTATCGGCGTTTTCCGTGTCAGATATCGTGAAGTGATTGCAATTGTCTAAGCGGATCAAGATAGCACGTACTTTGGTAAACAACTAACATATGGCAGAAACAGTCACAAAAAAAAGTCAGGCTTAGTGTAAGAGCTGATAATCCGTTAAAGCGAGAACCCAGCAACTGCAATAACGGTATAGACCACAACAGTGTAATCAACTGCACTTAAAAATAGCAGTTCAAAAAGTGTGGCACGATAATTTAGTTAAACTTAACTGTGTGTACAGGCGGTTGTCGTCCGAAGTTTTTGTTGCCTGTCATGACAAACCACTGTAGTGAGCCCCTCGCGGTATTGGTGCGTGAAGTATGTTTAAAAATCGTTTTGTCACAGCAGCAAGCGTGGAAATCTCTCGGGTTTCGGCACCAGTCTCTATGTCGTGGAACGACAGCAGTAATCATCGATTTTCATTCTAACACACTCTTTATTTACAAGTCACAGAACATTTACACTCCTGGAAATGGAAAAAAGAACACATTGTCACCGGTGTGTCAGACCCACCATACTTGCTCCGGACACTGCGAGAGGGCTGTACAAGCAATGATCACACGCACGGCACAGCGGACACACCAGGAACCGCGGTGTTGGCCGTCGAATGGCGCTAGCTGCGCAGCATTTGTGCACCGCCGCCGTCAGTGTCAGCCAGTTTGCCGTGGCATACGGAGCTCCATCGCAGTCTTTAACACTGGTAGCATGCCGCGACAGCGTGGACGTTAACCGTATGTGCAGTTGACGGACTTTGAGCGAGGGCGTATAGTGGGCATGCGGGAGGCCGGGTGGACGTACCGCCGAATTGCTCAACACGTGGGGCGTGAGGTCTCCACAGTACATCGATGTTGTCGCCAGTGGTCGGCGGAAGGTGCACGTGCCCGTCGACCTGGGACCGGACCGCAGCGACGCACGGATGCACGCCAAGACCGTAGGATCCTACGCAGTGCCGTAGGGGACCGCACCGCCACTTCCCAGCAAATTAGGGACACTGTTGCTCCTGGGGTATCGGCGAGGACCATTCGCAACCGTCTCCATGAAGCTGGGCTACGGTCCCACACACCGTTAGGCCGTCTTCCGCTCACGCCCCAACATCGTGCAGCCCGCCTCCAGTGGTGTCGCGACAGGCGTGAATGGAGGGACGAATGGAGACGTGTCGTCTTCAGCGATGAGAGTCGCTTCTGCCTTGGTGCCAATGCTGGTCGTATGCGTGTTTGGCGCCGTGCAGGTGAGCGCCACAATCAGGACTGCATACGACCGAGGCACACAGGGCCAACACCCGGCATCATGGTGTGGGGAGCCATCTCCTACACTGGCCGTACACCACTGGTGATCGTCGAGGGGACACTGAATAGTGCACGGTACATCCAAACCGTCATCGAACCCATCGTTCTACCATTCCTAGACCGGCAAGGGAACTTGGTGTTCCAACAGGACAATGCACGTCCGCATGTATCCCGTGCCACCCAACGTGCTCTAGAAGGTGTAAGTCAACTACCCTGGCCAGCAAGATCTCCGGATCTGTCCCCCATTGAGCATGTTTGGGACTGGATGAAGCGTCGTCTCACGCGGTCTGCACGTCCAGCACGAACGCTGGTCCAACTGAGGCGCCAGGTGGAAATGGCATGGCAAGCCGTTCCACAGGACTACATCCAGCATCTCTACGATCGTCTCCATGGGAGAATAGCAGCCTGCATTGCTCCGAAAGGTGGATATACACTGTACTAGTGCCGACATTGTGCATGCTCTGTTGCCTGTGTCTATGTGCCTGTGGTTCTGCCAGTGTGATCATGTGATGTATCTGACCCCAGGAATGTGTCAATAAAGTTTCCCCTTCCTGGGACAATGAATTCACGGTGTTCTTATTTCAATTTCCAGGAGTGTATATAACGAAAGAGTTTACAAAATGTCTTACAAAGAGTATTACAAATCAGATATTTAAATGTCCCGACGTCTTCAATTCCCAACAAGCTTCTAGCTAATTGTTATGGATGCATTGTTACGCATTAAATAGTCACGAGCAGTTTGACATCGTTATATTCATTTTGAATTGCTTATATACATAGACAATACAACGAAATATAAACTGAAATGAAAGATTAAACGACATAAGTAAATGTAATTCACGTCATCGGTTTAATACGGAGTTATAATTAAATGTCCAACAGATACAAATGGAAAAATACACTACGTATTATGAGATAGCTGACGGTGTTTGATCACTTGTATAATGACATAAAGCGCCTGACGAAAAAGCTAAATTTGAAAGTAATATTTTTATATTGAACTTTTGCTTTCAGTAGACGAAATTTTGTTTATACCATTTCTGCTTGCCTATATAATTTCATATTTACTTTCATTAAGAAGTTTTTTACTGTTATATGAATACGTACGTGAGAGGTAAGCATGCAGCGGTTTAAAAACATATAAAACATGAAGTATTACGTAAACGGAGTACTAATCCATGGTCATACGTCGTTCAGTAGCCTCATGGAAGGCGTAATGAGCTACAAAAATGTGATGAAAAAGTTCACGAAGGAATCAAGAAACACAATTACATCTCACTCACTGATGGAAATAGGTACAGCAAGGAGACTCCCAGTAGCTTCACTGGGAGTGATGACATGGACCTCAGCGCTTCAGTTGTTGCGTTTGTTACTCTCTGTGCGAGCCACGTGCCCGAAACCCACTGTATCCGCGAAATTTTGATTCATTTTCGGGCATCAGCTTCAACTTTTTACGATCTGTTTTGTTTCCCGTGTACAAGCTTATTAGATTTCAGTTTACCCGTTACGTACATATGCAGCATTACAGCTACGAGGGACTAAGTATTATGCTAGTGTTTTCTATCTCTACAGCAGAATTGCTGTGAGCGGTGGAGTGTAATTTCATAGCTAAAAGAATCTCTTGTAACAAAACGAGGAAGACTTCAGCTCAAGTGGCAGTGGGTCAGGACCGTCCTGCATATCTTTACCGAAAACATACGGTTTTATCATGCGTTAGCACTGGAGCTGTAAACGATAACATAAGGGTGATAGTGATTTTTCGGATCCTTAAGTAGTACTAGAGAAACAGCATGAAAAGTGGAACAAACCCAGCAGTTTTCGTGGCTAGTAGTCCTAGCGTCCACATCCGTTTATCAGGTAAAGGTGACCACACAGTAGTAAATGGATGGAAAACGAACCCAAACCCATATTAAATATGATTATCTCCGGTACGCATGAACTAGCGATAAAGAGACTAAGCTGAACGTCTGTTTGATGTAACTGCATGTTTCGTCTTTCCTGCATTGCGTAAGAAGCGCTCAGGTATAGTACTATATCATCATGTCTAAATACATATTTTACTCTAGCACTGCAGCATACGTCAAAGGGAACTAATTTTGACAAGCTGTTAAAACTAACTCTGACATGCTGTTACTGAAAGTATTGTGCTGTCAGCGTTCCTGATTACTGCACAGAGCTCAAGAGATCAGTTATTGGCTCTGCAAAGACTGTAGCGCGATGCACTAGGAGCTGCAGCAGCTCTGTTCTATGGTTAAGCGGTATTACTGGGCGGGTCTGTTAACGTCATCCTCCCGCCCCCTGCCCCCCCCCCCCTCCTGCCACCCTCACTCCTCATATTCCCAATATTCACAATAAATGTTCAAAAATCTCTCCAGCTAGTTCAATACATTTACTGCACGTGTATAAACAGATTCTGTTGCTCGTTTCAGTTTGACAGGGTTGTTCTTAATTTCGTCTATTGCATTCATAGTGCGAGCAAGTAATGCCTCACGTGTATTGACTTTGTCCTCATAAACTATGTCTTTCATCCATCCAAATACACAAAAATACATTGGTGTTAAATCGGGCGATCTGGGTGGCGACAGCGTGTAGGACCACGATCAATCCATTTCTGGGGAAAATGTTCATTTAAATATGTAGTAAGGGCGTTGGTGAAATGTGGAGGGGCGCCGTCATGTTGAAATTACATTTGCAGTCGGGTAGCAATTGGAACATCTTCGAGCAAGCGAGGTATTTCTTCTTGAAGGAATTGTAAGTACGTCTCGCCAGTTCGACGTCCTGAGAAAATGAATGGTCCAATTAAGCGTGTGTTGGTTATACCACACCACACATTTATGCTAAATCGCTGCTGGAAATTGCGTTGCGCTGTTGCATGTGCGTTTGCTTCAGACCATACGTGTTCCTTAAGTAAATTTTTTATACCATGTCTACTAAACTGTGCCTCATCAGTAAATAAAATGTGCATATTTGTGTAACTGCAGATTAGCGTTTAACCAGTTGCACCAGTCCAATTGAAGGGCATGATCTCCCTGATTTAAATGATGCACTTTTTGTTTCTAGTAAGGATACAGATTATTGTACTTCAGTGTACGCCATACCTTAGATTGTGAACTGCCTAATCGTTTAGAGATACGTCGTGTACTGGTACCAGGACTACGTTGAACATTATCCATATTATCCTCCTCGTCGTGGTTCACGTATCGAGCGCTCGTACTGACTATGAACGCTATGTACAAAACCTGTCACCTGTAAAATTCGATATACTCCACTAATGGCTCGTGCATTCGAAATTCTCCGAGTTGGATAACGTACGCGATATTCGTTAACTGCAACCGTAGCATTACCAACACATTTGCCATAAATAAACACCATATCGGCATATTCCTTTGTCGTAAATTTGAAAGGCATCCCTATTTCATAAACAATCTAAAAACTACAATAGTTACTATGTGGTTTTACTTAAATATACTGTTGTTATTATGTCCTTTCATTGGACAGTACATAAAACTAACTCGTTTCATGTTTAGGAAACGACTGAAACAACTCACCAACGGTTGCCAACAATGACACAAACGTTTCTACATTCTTAATGTAAAGTAAACAAATTTTCTTGTATAATAATTTTTTATTCTCTGGATGGTCTAGAAATATACTGCAGACACACTTCTGGGGCATGTTTTATTACATTCACCAGACCAATAACAACAAAATGATTGGAAATCGTGCTTTACATTAACCTTGTACAGTTTTGCGATGGCTTCATATTAGCTAAGTTTCTAAATTTGAGACAAAATCTTTTATTAGTCGTAACTCCGCAACTAAATATTTACGGACCTATATTTATATGAAATTTTTTCCTTGGTTTTACTTGTAGAATAAAATACTAAAATATTTACATATCTTCGTAAACCAGCCTGTATACGCAGACTGAAGCGACGAATGAACCTTTGTAACAAGGCTGGGATTCGAACCCGTATCTCTTGCTAACTAGTCAGATGCGCTAACCACTACACCACCTTGGCACAGTGGCTATGTACAAGTGCATGGACTACCATAGCACGACTCCCTCCTCGACCTAAATTCTCATTGACGTCTCATCCCACTTGGTATTCTCCCTAATCTCAAATAGCATTGTAGAGGCTCTCCAACCGTATTGGAATAGCACTACAGTATGGAACTAAAGGGGAGATCCTGCCTGAAATGCAGGCATAGGTGCATTCATCAAATGAAAATATATAGTTCCAGAGACCTTTTCGTATCTCAAACATCTATGATGTATATATGCAGACATGTAGGACAAGGGCTCATAATATGACGGTGCCGTCTAATATAGGGTACCTAGTTATTATTACTGTTGGCACCTGACACCTACTGGCAAGTATCAGAACTTGTTCTATATGCGCCACTACGCCATCTTATGACCGGAAGCAGTAGGTGAGTTGTAGTTCGTTTTGGCTGCATGCGATTGTTTGAATCTGCCATCTGAAAATTTTTTGCAGTGTTACGGAAATCAGGCAGCATTGCTGTTGATGTGTTCCCTACAGAGCCCGCTTTCCGCAAACATTAATATTAAATGAACTGTGTACAAAGCCAGACCAACAGGCATTACATGCATTGACCAGAAAAGGATAGTGGTATGTAATATACAAACCGTATGGGTTAAGCCATTAATTACAACTTTTTTATGGCATCATCTAACTATGTACCTTTTGTATTCTTAGCATTGAGAATGGTTAGTTGCTAGCTCAAATCTAGATCTGCCAATAAAAATTCCAAAGGACGACCGATAGCTGAAACCTATTATTTACAAATGCATTATCTCTTTATGGAAACTGTGTTAAACTGTTTCTCGTAATACCGATGTTACTGTTATATTTCTAATAGAAAATAGTAAGAAAAGTAGTACCCCATAATAGGAGCCACCCCCATATTGGGAACCGTTTTCGTGATTTTCTAAAAATAAACCACAAAAGAAAGATTTTATGTTTAACAAGCTAAAAGCCAAATAAACCTTAGCTTAGAATCCCGTATTTCAATATAAATGCAAAAGTAGTGTTCAATTCCTAATGGTGTTAGCGGTACGAGACAAAATCAAAAGCTACCCCATATTACGACACTTTACACAACACCGATATCTGAGACTTGAAAATGTCTCTGGAACCGTATAGTTTCATTTGACAACAGTTAGGTGCACTTACTTTTATCCTGTAACTCTGCCTGTTTATTCGGCAGTTTCAATTTTTACCCACTACATATTACTTTTAGTAGATCATTACAGTTTTCTTTGCAAAATTTTGCTTATCTCTACCCAGCTTTGACTGATCGAAATAAGCATGAGACACTTCTGCATCTTTGGGAGGTTGGGTTGTCAATGATCCAATGAGAAGCTTTCGCGGTTTTAAAGCCATGAGTGGTTCCTTGTTTGAATGTGATTCCGCCATTCTGGTTCTGTGTCCTCCCGCGTTCTGATTCTGCACTGTTAAGAGTTCTGCCTTGACAGGAAGCTTGGCTTTGTTTGGTGTCAACCTGACCAGGTTTGGAGATTCTCCAGTGCTGAAGAAATTGCGGAGATCTTTACAACTGTTTGCCGTTATGAAGCTTAGCCGAACTGGTTACGTTATTTCGGAACTGCTTCGTAAATTTCTACACAGTTCACTCGCGATTAGTCCCCGTTTAGTCTTGCGGCCCGGTTTTTTTTTTTTCATGGCCAAATGGAAACGCTTATATTTCTCAGTTTTCGCTAAATAGAAACTTGTTATAGTGACGAATGTTATCATCCTCTCCACAATTATAAAAGAGCTGTAATCTTATTGAACATTTACTCACTTTACAACTCATTGTGAAACCCACAAGTGTTTGTGTTATTCAGAGGACAGCTATGGGCTCATAAATCAGATATTACTGAACGACTTCCCAGAACCCGGGGCACGGCAGCCAAACTCATTTGCAGGTTGCATACCTCATACCTAACGGCTTCCAGTGGCAATAAAAATTTCGTTTTCAATATTTCTCGTAACTACTGCCAAATTTCGAAGTTTGAAATGTTGTCGTAACCTACTCAATTATAGGAATAATGTTGTGTTAAAAGTTTAACACAAAAACCAAGTACTACAGTGAGGAACTGCGTTTGCCTCGAGGCAGCGCAACCCACAACGCGCAAATGTTCGGACTTTATTCACGCGACCTTTGAGACTGACTCCCAACGTACTTTATTCATAATCTCAAACCTTTTCGAAATTTTTTCTCTGTAGCAGCCCCCTCCCCTCCCTCCCTCCCCCACAAAAACGATGGAAGGAAAAACGTTGAGCCGGCCGCTGTGGACGAGCTGTTCTAGGCGCTTGAGTCCGGAACCGCGCTGCTGCTACGGCCGCAGGTTCGAATCCTGCCTCGGGCATGGATGTGTGTGTAGTCCTTAGGTTACTTATGTTTAAGTAGTTCTACGTGTAGGGGACTGATGACCTCAGATGTTCAGTTCCATAGTGCTTAGAGCCATTTGAACCATTTGAAAAACGTTGATCTCTGACTGCATTTCCGCTGTTCGTGCAGTAAAACGGGAGCATCAGGATGATGCTTCTTTACTACTAATTCTACTTGCAACACAATTTTCACAAAGTATCCACGTATCTCATATGAATGCGTGGTAGCTATTCTTTCGCACGTTTCCGGAACAACAGACACCTCGTAGGGTCTGCAGTTGTGATACACATTATGTACACTGATGGGGCAGGGGAAGAAAGGAAAGGAAAGGAAAGGGGCAGAACTAATGATATCAGCTGCACGGGGAGTAAGTGTAGACATGTGCAAAAGAACGGACATCACGCATTCATGTGACTGATTGACCTCGACTGGCAATATCCACAACCTTTAGTGCTGATGCACATTTTCGTTCGACGCCCAGCGGGAACTAAGATTAGCGAGTAGGGAGCATGGAAGACACGGACGGGGACCGCTGATAGATGGCGCCTGGTGGGAATATGAGTCGGCCGGGTAGCATGCCGAGGTAGTCGCAGCATTTTCAGTAAACTCTGTGTCCTGGTGGCGCAGTGGTTAACGCAGTTGCCTAGTAAGCAGGAGGTCACAGGCTCGAGTCCCAGTCCAGTATAGGTTTGCACTCATTGCCACTGCTTCCTCACAAAGCCCCGCTGCAGCAAATATTATTAGTTCCTTTCCTTTCTCCAACAGCCACCTTCAATTTACTTAAAACCCACGCATATCTTTGACTGTATCTGGGAAATTATTTGATTTAAGTCATGAAAATTGAGACGCATGAAAAACTACAATTTGCGTGAAATGGCCCGCAGTAAGATTTCAGTATCACGTGTGACGTTTTATTGAATTACGTCTTTACTACTAACTCTGTTTGCAAGAAACGAAACTTTGCGGAAAATTCTTACATGTATCACTGAATGTATCTAAAACGTTTTACAAGGGCTATTTTTTTTTTCAAAATTCGATCAGTCGCGAGATGGAAAGCACAGTGAAAATCAAAAATGTTTTGTTTGGAACGTTTAACTACACCTTTCATCTATTTCTCAACATAGTCACTGCTCCGACTTAGGCGTTTGCTGTAGCTTGGTAGCAGATTTCCAGTACTCTCGTCACAGAAGTCAGCTGTCTGTGATTTTCACCAACGCCCTACGCTGATCTACAGCTCGTTGTCTGTGCCAGAATGCTGTTCTCATAGCCAGAAAAATCAGAAAGAGCCAAGTCCGAGCAAAACGGTGAATGATTAAACACTTCCCATAGACAAAGGTGTGGAAGCGTCTTGGTTGCACTTTTTATTTTATTTTTTTATTTTTTAATATTAACTGGATTTTGAGACGTGTCCCAACAGCCATCTGAATAATGGAATGTCAAGTATGACGATACGAACGCCAGGACAACACAACACCAAGTCTCAGTTCGCATAAAACAACCAAACCTGGCCGGGAGTCGAATCTGGGCCCCTTCAGTTACCAATCCGCCATACTGGCCGCTTAGCTATCGAGGCGGTCTTTATCGCACTTGCAGTAAGCGGCCAAAAATTGTCATGAAGAAGGAAACGTACGACAATTACGTTGTGAGGGCTGCATAAAATCAGGCAAAATCCCTCAGCAGTACTTCACACTATTTTCTAAGCATCTTTACATGCTCACTATGCGCTCAGAACTGAAAAACGACATGCAGCCTTAGACGGGCATACTAGAGACACTTCATATCTGTGCAAAACGTCACCGGATTTTCACTGGGTTTTAATCTCGCGACCGATCGGGGGGTGGGGGGCAAAAAAAACGTCAGTAGAAACGACGTCATAAACATCATTTAGAGGTGTGAAAAACTAGCCGTGGCATGAAATGGCGCGCAGTGTAATTTCGACACCTGGCATGACGTTCTGATTTAATACTGCTTCACTAGATTTCATAAATACTGATATACGTGAAACACTAGCTTCTGAATACCAGTGTTCGATACTACTGGCGTACTTATCAAAGAGTTTACGCAACTAATCGTTTGTATTGCCATTGACAGTATTTCTGAACGCTCAGAATATTTAACCGTCCGTAGCAGACAAAGGTTAAACATGCTTAAAGTCAAGTATTTAATATCTTATTTCATTTATAAAAGTAACCATATATGTGAAGCTCTTTCGCACACGGGAATTAAATTCTCTAAAGAATCGTGGGTTTACTGGTTTCCCCCTAACTCAAGTCATTTCTTCGTTGCTTATGCATGATACAGCGCCATGCTGCCACGCCACCATGTTGCCTTGATTATTAATTCTAATCTTGGCCCATGAATATTCTGAAGGATCAGAGCCCACTCACTGAACTAATTTTGCAATTACAAAACATTATAAATAAGGATTCCCTCTTAGCACGATGTAGGTTTCAGACGCAGAAACGTTGGTGGACGACAGTGGTTACGGCGATTACTGCTTACTAAAAGTGATATGGATCGAGCTGGCACCTTAAAGAGATATTAGATGGAAGTTGTATTCATAAATTATGGCCTATGTGTTCATTTTGTGGTTCCATTTACTCTTCCAAGCTGAGAATCAACTACTACACGCTTGAGGGGAAATCCTCGTGAGCACTACTGGACGCTATATGTGGAAAGCACGTACTTATTTAATTGTTGGTCAGTTATTGATGCATCGTTACGTACTGCTCATTGCTCAGATGGTAGCCACGCAAAATCCAGTTTCAGTTGCGTTTTAATTATGGACGTGTGTGTGTGTGTGTGTGTGTGTGTGTGTGTGTGTGTGTGTGTGTGTGTGTAACTGTTAATCATTTCGAGTCAGAATATGTTTCCAATTTCATTCTAAGGTTTGAAGATTCATAGTCAATGCATAGTTTAAAAGACCATCGTTTTTCTGTTCAGCGGTAATGGTCGTGGATCATTTCGTAATACAACACAAGATTTGCAATTTGTAACGCATTGTTTTACATTTAAATGCTTCGAAAACAGATTTTTAACTTCACTGATCCAGTAATGCAGCGCAGCATTCGCTAAGTGGCCAACTTTTGTATTTATTTCACCAGAAAATATACTAAAATGTATGTTACAATTTTCTTATACATTCACCAACTACATCTGAAGTCAGTTCTGTTTGTAGATTTAATACTCCCAACCTTAAACCTTGAATATGCACTGTGTGACTGAAAAAAGTGGATGGCGTCATAATCTTTGTTTCACATACAATGTAATGAGTAGCAGGATTCAGAAACTTTTAAGGCCAAGGTGGATTTGCTTAGGTTTTTCAAACACTGACTTAGTTATCATTTCGTTAATGAAAAATTAGTCGCTTTTCCTAGTTAGGTAATCTTTTACGCTGACTGTTAATACCGTCATTTTTGTATTAGAAAAAAGTCTTCTTGTGAAATAACCTAGCTTTTATCATTACAGTTCATGCATTGCATGTCAAATAAGTAATATGACATAATTCACTCTTTCAATTATACACTTCGCCAATATTAAGTCTATAAACTCAACTGCCTTCAGAAATAGTTTCTGAATAAGTACAAACATTTTAACTTAACTTTAGGTAAATCTATCGTTGTAAGCAAACACGTAAGTCGGTCACACGGCGAATGTTGTGCTCCATCAAAGTATCAGCTAAGTTAAAAGTGTGTGTGTTACGTATGTAAATGAGATCCGACGAGATACAAGACAGAACCAAAGAAAGTAAACCAAACTATTAATTAAACGTAAATATACAACTAGGGAAACACTATAACTGAATGAATTATTATTTTGCATAGGGCAGCTGTTGCGTTCATAATGCATTCGACAAAAATGTAATACTGAAGAAAATACGTATGTATTACGTCAACTGAAGATAGGTGAAAACGTGAGTAAACGTGTCTTCGTGTACCTAAAGGTATATAAAAAGTGGATGACTACCGTGATGACTACGTCATGTAATTTTATCCAGAGACACGGAGCTCAACCACCATTATCGTGGCCGGCCGCGGTGGTCTCGCGGTTCTAGGCGCGCAGTCCGGAACCGTGCGACTGCTACGGTCGCAGGTTCGAATCCTGCCTCGGGCATGGATGTGTGTGATGTCCTTAGGTTAGTTAGGTTTAAGTAGTTCTAAGTTCTAGGGGACTGATGACCACAGTAGTTGAGTCCCATAGTGCTCAGAGCCATTTGAACCATTTTTTTGAACCATTATCGTGGATAAATTACGGCTTGAGGAGCGTCTTTTTATGTCGTTTTGGTCACAGCCAGTTCAAGTTTCTCGTAACTGTATATAAAAACTTTCTCATTCACACTGTTGTAGGCCTACTTTCTGCGACTATTCGACAGAGACTAATGTGAACACAAAAACTGACAGGAAGGGTGTGAGTGAATCTACAGGGAAGCGACCCTTCTGTGCAGTAGAGATCAAGGCGTCCTGTGTTCTTTCACCTCCCCTCCCCTTATGATGAGGATAGGGTGCATATTGTGCTGTGGTATTTTCACAGATGTCTAAGCAGTTTCATGTCTACATTTGCATAAAGCATTGTGACGACATTGTGATCTCCAGTCTTTTAGCCACAGTAACTTCTTTTTCAGGTTTCTGTGAGATATTTAGTATAATGTAACATAAACTCAGCAAAAGTATTTAAACAACCATTTCGTTAGCTCATATCCTTTCGGATTAGAAAATTTATTTTCTGATACAAGCAAATGATTTACAGAAAACTGTAGTCGATTATAGATTTTAAGGAAGATAGGGACTGCATGAAAATCTTGAGTTAGTGCGCCAACTGAGACTGTATCATCATGTGGTGCGCTGTCCGTCATCGAGTAAGCAATTGAGCTCTATCGTATAGTACAGACTAATTGTGGAGAGGAGCACATACGTTTTTTTTCTTTTTTTTTTTTGTCAGAAACCTTTTACTGGCTACCATTCTAGGTCGGCGAGCTGGCGGCTCTTTGCTGGAGGAGAATGAGAGAGACTACGTAGATTGTGTTTGCTAATGGACGCTAGTGTACTGCAATCAATCACTGCCAATGTGAAGGGCACGGCAGGAAAAGTTATTATGCGGCCAATTTTCACCATCAGAGTGGCCTTTCAGCTATTGATTACACTATCGTTGATGATGAGTCAGACGTTTGACGTGTTGAAAAGAAGAACCATCAGAAGACAAGTGTCAAAGATCTAGGTAACCGCATGAAAATTTACTTCAAAAAGTAGGCATATTGGCGAGTTTAACTGTACGTCACTAGATTCAGCAAGGAGATATGGCCCTAAAGTAAAACGTTCCGTGAATAGTATCACAAAGTGAAGAAAACGAAAAATATAATAAAGTACCTTTATTCACCCTCAAAGTAAACCTCATTAGCTACAGAATACTTTTGGTAATTAAAATTTACCAAATAGGCAGCAACCAGTCGCAAAATTATGTTTTATTTATTCACTTTTGCAAATCGATTTTAACTGATTAACAGCCATCATCGGTGCTTTCAACGAAACTTGAAGTCAGTATTACTACCCAGGGCACATATTCGTGGAAATCACCGATGATGGCTGTTAATCAGTTAAAATCGATTTGCAAAAGTGAATAAATAAAACATGATTTTGCGACTGGTTGCTGCTTATTTGGTAATTTTATGGTTTACGGTCGCTGCACAACTTGGTAACCACATGGAGCCCACCATTCATAACCTTTGGTAATGTTTCTAAAACCTGTTGAGGAAAGATTCTGTTGAAATCGTTTGAAACATTGATTCCGAAGAATTTTGGAGTCAATGGAGTTCTGACTCGGCCAACTGTACACTGAAATCCGGAAAGTTACCTGCCAGCTTTTGAAGAGAACTGGTAGATTTACCACTATGATGTTTTCCACAAACTAGAGTAGATTAGAAGTATATTACATTCCAATTGTTCCATAGCGAGATCTTCCAGAGTGTAGATCATGACAGAATAAATACACCATAAATGTTTACAATGAAAAACAGTTATGTTACTGTAACTTCCACAGATCCAAAGTGAAATGATCGTCACGGATGTGGAATGAGCAAAAAATAAATATATTGTCATTTAGAAGGTAATAAATTCTAAATACAAAAATCATCTTACAACACTTACTAACAATAGTCGCATTACTGCACTGAATTTGCACGGAAATCAGATTGTACTAACACTCGCAACATTTGCTATTATTAGAGACACAAACACATCTGTTGGTTCCATTAAGAAATTCACCGATGTAGTAAAAGGAGTTTTCCACCAACAAATCCTCTAGGCTCCTCTTAAACCAAACTTTGTTGGTATTTAAACTTCTTATGGGTCCTGGCAAGTTATTGAAAATGTGTGTTCATGACTAATGGACACTTTTTTGCACCAAAATAAGTAACTTTAAATCTTTGTGAAGATAATTCTTTCTTTCACTATGGATTCCATGAACTGTGCTGTTGGTTTTCGAAGAGATATACATGATTTAATGCGGAATTTCAAAACGGAATAAATATATTGGGAACCGGTAGTTAATATATCTACTTATCTAAACAGGTTTCTGAAGGCTATTCTTGATTTCAAACCACAAATAATTCTTATTACACTTCTCTGGGCTGAAAAAACTTAGCTGGGCTTGATAGTTACCTCTAAAAATCATTTGCATTGCAATCAAAGATTTGTTTAGGCGCTTCAGTAGTTCAGTAGATCTGCTCTAGTACTAGAATTTGTTATCAAACTGTAGTCAGAGCAATTTAACACTATCCATTTCTTGCGACTGCTTGTAATCATATTTTAGGCATATACGGTTGGAAAACTCTTCCATGTTCTGAACTGCACATAGTGTGGTTTTTTTTTCAAAGTTTAATGACAAAGAATTGGCTAGGAACACAAGTGTCCATTATATCTCTAGCAGTTTTAATTGCCTTCTTCGCTTTTGAGAGTTATCCCGTAGCCCACAGAGGAAAAACATTGAGAACTAAAACATTGTAACTGTCGTTGCAGTTCGCGATACTGATTGTCGTAAATGGACTGTTTACTGCATGGTTTTAATATTAATATGTCCAAACGTGTTATGGTATAACGTAGGGTCCGAAGAACGGTCAATTTAAAATTAATAACATAGATTACCCATTGCCGGTGAAAATTTGTTAACTATGAGAAACAATCACATCACCATCCCAAGCTAGAGCTCCTAAGCATTGTTTAAAAGCTGTCTCCAGTCAAATTTAAGTACGAAACTGCAGTGATTCAGTTTTCAAATTGTGTCATTTCGATGAAAATGTAGTGGATATTCCGTACGATCCATACACACTATTCACTAGCAAGCGCAACAACTTGTATATGATTTGCGAATCAAGAACAGGATTAATGTTCCTCACGGTATCGAAGTGCAGCTTGCTTGACTATAACATGCGTTGTTAATTCCGCTGGTCTGCCAGTGAACAGTGGAAGACAGATGTATATGGTCATACAGTTGTAATATTTGCGACTGCAGATTATTTCCAAATAGGTATACATGGAAACGAAACCACATTGTTTTCTTGTTCTTAACTGACCACGACGACAACACATGCTTCCAAGAAAATCTGTCGAGCGACGAGAAATAAAATCATACTAGAAGCGTAATTAGGGATGTTCCAGCACTAGGATTGATTTTTCGTGTCCATTAACTTGATGCAGCATTACTGCCCACTGTTCTTCCGGACAGTACTTCAGCGCGACAGACGAAACTGCGGGGTCAGTGCTGAGTGGCGATTTACGGTAATGGTGGCCTCCATAATGGATTGGCCAGTGAACGCCTCGGTCGTTACTCGGACACAAGGACTGCAGAAGTTAGACTTCCTTCCGCTCTGACTTTGACAAACGAGTCCCTCGTGACTTACGCGCAATCTCGTGTTTTCTGTTGCTACATTCCTCTTTCTTGAGTCGGTGTGAGATGTTTTTTCTCGTTTCTGTCAGACATAACTCAGTAGATGAATCTTCGTCAATAGTTATTGCGTCTACAGCACCCGGCTGTACTCACGCCCTGCTCCCATTGTCCAAAGAGCGAGTGTCTCTTGGAAAGAATTGTGAGGAGAACCACGTGCTCCGTCATGGTTTTAGCTGCAGATGGCTACCGATATATTGCCAAAGTCTGTTCCCCGTTACACAGTTATTTTTTAAACTTGTTACACTGGAGATCCATGCAGTACGACTGTCGTTTATTACCGTCATGTATCAAATTCGTCTATAGAGCACTAAATGGTAGATTATTAAGTAGCATATGGAGCACTTCGGTCAGATATGAATGAAAATGGAACATTCCTTAGCCGTTAAATGGAAATGGAAATGCCGTGTGGCTAGGCCTCCCGTCGGGTAGACCGTTCGCCTGGTGCAAGTCTTTCGAGGTGACGCCACGTCGGCGACTTGCATGTCGATGGGGAAGAAGTGATGGTGATTAGGACAACACAACACCCAGTCTCTGAGTGGAGAAAATCTCCGACCCAGCCGGAAATCTAACCCGGATCGTTAGGTATGCCATTCCGTCGCTCTGACCACTCAGCTACCAGGGTCGCACCGCCGTTCAATGAGAGCTAATTTTTTGGATGTGATTAGTTGGAGCAAGTGCTCGGGCTGCATCGAGAATGGTGACATTCAGCGTGAAGACAGCACACGTAATATGTGGCATGCTACCAATGAAAATTGACACTGTGAAAAAGCTTATCAGTGAGTTCGTCCCACGAATACAGCAACGAATAACCCTGATCTATACACTGTGCCCACGTAACTGATACAACAGGTCTATATGCATTCAAAAAATCGTAGTCATTTGTGACTGCAAGAAAATGTGCATGTATATGATGTTCACAAAATATGCGACACACACCGGAGTTGGTTTCAAAACTACCGCATGAGTAACGATGGTTCAAAGTGAGCAGTACGGTACCAGGACTTATGTCGTAAGTTGGATCCATATTTGAGGAACATCGAAAACGGCTCGTCGTTCAGTGTTTCAATCTCCTGTTGTTGGAACTGCTTATGTTTTTGTAATGTTGTGGATCACAGTTACACTTTACTCCGTTGTTCCTGTGGTCACTTAGAAAGTGACTATTTACTAATCAAAGGTTCTGTGTAGTCTGAAGGTGAGCAAACGAAAGTACTGCAAATATTTTATAACTTGGGTGATGTGACTAATATGTGAATCAACTCAGCGCCTTTCCTAGTTTGTCTAAGTGCTGGAGCTGAGCACTGTCTCGTTCCTGAGGTCGGTTTCTAAATGAAAAACTCGTCACCGATACTTTCTTCATCGTTGCAGTGTAGACAAATTGACGAACCCTATGCATCGATCCAACGTCAAACTGCGCCTGTAGGCTGAGATAAATGTGGTTCGACACCATGTTATTCATCTTCGAGCAGGTTTTTATAGTATTCTGCCAACCACTTGCACATACATATTTTGTTTCTGTTATGTGGGTGAGACGTGCCAGCATGCGAAAGTGTAAAGTCATTTCTATTTTTGTACTTGTGGAAGCCTAATTCTCAGTTCCTTTTGTGTTCTGATAGACGAGTGATGACATAAACTTGATCTTCATTCAACTAGTCTTTCAGTTTAGTTTTAAGGAGACTCATTTCCAGTTCAGAATCACGTGCTGTCATTGAAACGGTAGGAAACAGCACATTTGAATTTTACCTGGGGTTTTGGATACAACAAAATGGATATTTCCCTTTAGTATAAAAGCCTTTCGACTGTGGCTTATCCCGTGTGAAGGCAAAACTGCCACTAATGCCAGTCAGGTACAACGAGCGGCATGCACACCACTTTCTGCAAATTCGCTTTTGTTACCGTATGCCCACCAAGCGAGGTGCTTCAGAGTCAGGTTCCTAAAGCGTGAACTTAAATCCCGTTCGCTTAGATGAAGGAGTTGCTCATTATCCTGTGACACGGGATGCCCGTTTGCGCCTGCGCGGTATGCTACCTGGTGGCGCGTCACTTGTCGTGAGCCACGTTCGCTTCGTGCCCGGCACGATTCTCGCCATGCCGGCAAGTCGCCCCTTCTGAGCACGCGATGCCGCAATCGTCTGGCACTCCAGTGGCTTTTATCTGGAGTGCTCACACTTCCACTGCAATCGAGGGGACCACTGTCCTTTCGTTTCCTCGTTTCGTTTTTGCTGATGCCGAACATTCTGTAGTCTGTGCAGTCAAATGTAGTGGCACTGTAATATAATTCTGTTCAACTCATCGCTCTTTTCTTCATTCCGAGATCGACTGGTACCAATATATCTACTCGAAATTGACTGTTTCATATGAAAAGAGCTCTGTTTGTCTGAACTTAAATTCTACGCAATAAACATTGTTTCTGATATAACATAAGAGAAACTACGGCCTATTACACGAAAGAGATTGAAATTATCTGTCCTTTTTTATCTTGAAAGGTGGCTAGTAGTCGCTTTCATATAAACTGACAAAATGTCATCCGCTAAAGCATCATCGTGATAGACGACTAAAATACAATACAGACGAGAACGATGATTTGGTTAATTAGTGTCATGTTCCATGGATCATTTCGCACGATAAATCGTAGTAACGTGAAAACAGTCATTTTACATCCATATCGCAAATTAATTTGAAAACATTGCTCCATGCTGAACATTTATAGAATCCCTTCTTTGTTTTTCCTGTTTTTAAATATACAGATATGAGTAATACCTGCCCACCACCTTTCACACATTACAGCACAATAAAGTCTTCTACGGAATAGAATCAGTTATCAAGCAGAAACTATTTTCTTTGTTTTCGCATTTTACTTAGCTGTCTGTCAGACATTTTGTATCACTGGATAAGTCTCAAATATTTTAGTTGCAGCAATGTGGACCCTTTCTTGTTCTAAGACAACGTTAATGCGGCGTAATGCATGAAATTTTTCGTTCTAGTATTGTAATTATGTACATTAAATTTTTCTTTTGAACTGTTGTGTATTATTTACAGAAAACTTCGTGAGAGAATAAATATACTGGGAAGCAGTAGTCAGGATGCCCAACTATTTGTCTACAAGATGGTCGAGGGTAAGCACGACACATTATTCTTACAGCACAATTATGAACAGTGAAGACTTTACTTCTTGAAGTCCGCCCCCGGTAGCTGAGTGGTCAGCGCGACAGACTGTCAATCCTAAGGGCCCAGGTTCGATTCCCGGCTGGATCGGAGATTTTCTCCGCTCAGGGACTGGGTGTTGTGTTGTCCTAATCATCATCATTTCATCCCCATCGAGGCGCAAGTCGCCGAAATGGCGTCAAATCGAAATACTTGCACCAGGCGAGCGGTCTACCCAACGTCACAACCCATTGTTATTATACTTCTTGAAGGTGAATTAACCCAGAACATTATTCCATAAGGCATTACTGAATGAATATGTGCAAAAATGGGTCAACTTGCTTATTTGTCTCTCCCCAAGATCTGCAGTAATTCTAAGTGTAAATGGCCTAAGATATTTCAGGAGTTCCAAAATGTGCTTTGTCGAATTTAAATTCTCATGAAAATGGACAGATGAGAACTTTGAAGTTCCCACACTATCGGTTATTTCCTCAGTGTGTGTTGCACATATGACTGTATAGTACCCGTAGAAATGTTATGTCTTTTTTGAGTGTGAGGAAAATTTCCACCAATCCGGAACAACTTCAGACGTGACAAGGAGGTGCTTGCGTAACGAATATGGCCAAATGCCAGACCAAAAAGGAGAGAACCATTGGCGGGTTTAAATTCCAACGAATACTTCTCCCCAACCTTAGACAGAGACGACTTAATGATGATGATTTTTGGTTTGCGGGGCGCTCAACGGCGTGGTTAGCAGCACCCGTACAAATTTCCAGTCTTTTCACTTTCCACGCTCGCCCTGTCCTGAATTATGATGAAATGATGAGGACAACGCAAACACCCAGCCCTCGGCGGAAAAAATCCATGACCCGTCCGGTAATCGAACACGGGACCCCATGATCCAGAGCCAGCGCTAGATAGAGAGAGCCTATTTTGGACAGGAGAAGGAAGTGCAGGACGGGCGACGGGCAGAACAACGCGACCCCTTGCATGACCTATGACTGGAGTGTTTCAAATCCATCTGACATCTCCCTCCCTCTGACTGCGACCTAGCACCGTTTTATGGGAGGCGGAGACGACGAAGTATGGAGAGAGAGACAGAGGGAAGCGATGTTGTGAGCCTTGGACCGGTGGGACATTTTAAAATCTAACGAGCTTTTATCCTGTTGCTTTGAATACGAAAGTGATACTCGCGAAACAGTTAGGGTGGGAGGGCAACAGAAGAGAAAGAAAGGAATGGATTCAGACTAAGTGCGCGCTCGCTGCTTGGCTCACATAGATTATACGGCCTGCATAGATTTTTTTGTTTTTATTTAATAGATTTTTTATGTTGTTGACAAACTGCAACACCTACTACACCTTTCACGCTCATTACGGCCATACAGGGACAGTCTTCTGTAAATGTACTTCCGACCAAAAAGCGAGTAAGGTAAGTGGAGTGGCGATATTTCCATAGACACTTTCATCCCCTAACAAATATTTCTTTATGTCTAACCGAAAAATAAAACATCAGTTCTAATTGATTTGTTTGTAAAATTTTATTAATGGTAGGAAGTATTTTCGTATTTCTTATTTCTAACCGAGAAGCCAAACAACAATTTTCAGAGTTTTAGCTTTAAAAATGCTTTCGCAACGAAGTAGTTTCATAAAACTTTTCGCCCACTTACGGTTTGAATTTCCAAAAAAGTGACATGCGTATTTGTCATTTCTAACAGAGAAGCGAAATACAAATTATCGTAGCTTTAACTTCAAAAATACTTGCATAAAGAATTATTTCCATAAAAATTTTCATCCCATGTTTCATCCCCACAGAGATTGAATTTCCAGAAACAGTGACAGATTAATTTTTTTATTTCTAACTGAGAAGCCAAATTCAAATTTCCGTATGTTTAGCTTTAGTAATGCTTTCATAATGAAATATTTTCATAAATCATCTCATCCCCTATTTCACTCCCTTAGAGGTAGAATTTGCAGAAACACCGAAACACGTATTTCTCTATTTGTAACCAAGAAGTCAATATCAGTGTTCATAGAAATGGCTCTGAGCACTATGGGACTCAACTTCTGAGGTCATTAGTCCCCTAGAACTTAGAACTAGTTAAACCTAACTAACCTAAGGACATCACACACATCCATGCCCGAGGCAGGATTCGAACCTGCGACCGTAGCGGTCTCGCGGTTCCAGATTGCAGCGCCTAGAACCGCACGTCCACTTCGGCCGTCTCAGTGTTCATTGACGTAGCTTTAAAATTACTTTATAAGTTCTTTAGTAATGATATATTTTCCAGGAAATCTCTCACGTATTAATTCACTGCCATGGGGGTTAAATTTTCAAAAGTATTGAAACATGTGTTTGTTCATTTCTGACCGAGAAACTGAATACCAATTTTTTTAAAATTTCGGTTCAAAAATGGCTTCATAGCGACATATTTTGAAAAAAAACCTCTTCGTCCCCTATTTCACCCTCTTGGGAATGGAATACCGAAAAATGCTCTCTTAAACGACGCCTAGAGTATAAGATCGACACCGTCTACTAATTTCAAACTTCTGTCCTTAGAGGTATGATGAGTCACTAACTCAATCAGTCGAGACATTGCCTTTTATATGTAGAGATTAGGCTAGAAAAGTCAGGACACACGGGGGAGATTATGATTTGTCACGTTCAAATTTATCATACTTTTCGTTCTCCCCATTACTAAGGGAGCAGAGTGGCGTCGCCTGCGCGGGTGATTCCTCGAGTGAGAAGGGAGTACGGAGCGCCAACACACGAGTGGGACACGGCTGCTGTGCCGTCTGACCGATGTGGTAAGACCACCGGAGAGACAGTGCGACGTCTTCCGCTGTTCTTTGGAGGATGGAGCTTAGTCTTACGTTACGTTACGTTTTGTTTCTGTTTATTTGATCCAGTCAATTCAAACAGCCGTCTGGGTCGTTCTTACGTCTCACAGTGCCTTGGATGCAGCCATAGTATCCATAGTCGTCCATTCAACGCTAGGCCTTAATTCTCTCTGCCAACAAATGTTTGAAATAGTGGTCGATGGTTAGTAAAGAAGGATGTTCTCATGTGTGTCTGCTAGATATGCGAGAGAATAATAATTTGCCCTTCTCATACGTAACGATTTTCTTATTTTTCTCACGTGAGTGTATTCCTGCTGTGTTTACACAGCTGTTATGCTAAGGGGACCATGCCTTGTTCCGTAACATAGTAGTAGTCATTCTTTGTTTATAACCACGTCCGGTTTATAACCTCGTCCGGGGGCAGTTCATGGATTTTCTATTAGTCGATCATATCTTACAAAATACATAAAAGATCATTTGTGATTCTAAGCACGCCATCTTCCCCCAGCTGCCCGTCAGAACCCGTTTACCGCGCGGAGTGGCCGCGCGGTTTGAGGCGCCATGCACGGACTGCACGGCCCCTCCCGCCGGAGGTTCGAGTTCTCCCTCGGGCATGGGTCTGTGCAGCATAAGTTAGTTTAAGTTAATTTACGTAGTGAGTAAGTCTAGGTACCGTGACCTCGACAGTCTGGCCCCTTAGGAATTCACACACATTTGAACTCGTTTCCGTTTTGTGACATTTGCTGATGGTCCGCGATTTCATCACCCACCCTAACTTCTAAAGTGGCAGGGGAGGAAGTTCAGTTGGAAGTGTATGCAGAAGTTTAATATTCAATGTAGCCTATCCCACTAAAAGCTATTTGAAACACATTAAATGTCGACAGATGTACTTTGTTACGTTTTCCCACCAGGACGACAATTACAGCCGGAACAGTCAGCCTTCTTCATGTGGTTCAAGTTTTCGTATTTGGTTCGTCTTTTAGAAATTATCCACAGCTTTACTACCATTTTTTAGAGCGCTTATTCACACTGACATAACATGTGGATGGCTTTCATCAACCAATCCTGTATTCATTTTAATTTTGACATTTATTTAGGAAAATTTTTTCAAATATTTGATGTATTTCAAACGAAGCAGAAGGTCAAAATACCTCACATCTGACAACTAACTTCACATTAACTGCTATTAATTTTTTAAAATGTCGATAAAGACATACCAATAAGTTTCATAACACTTTGGCAAGAAAAAATCAAATTTCAGCTTCGTAGTCCTATGATCAAACGGAATCGCTTCATATACATCACAATAACATTCTGTTTGAATCATCATCATCATCATTTGCGACTGATTATGCCTTTCAGCGTCCAGTCTGGAGCATAGCCCCCCTTATACAGTTCCTCCATGGTCCCCTATTCAGTGCTAACATTGGTGCCTCTTCTGATGTTAAACCTATTACTTCAAAATCATTCTTAACCGAATCCAGGTACCTTCTCCTCGGTGTGCCCCGACTCCTCTTACCCTCTACAGCTGAATCCATGAGTCTCTTGGGTAACCTTGCTTCTCCCATGCGTGTAACATGACCCCACCATCTAAGCCTGTTCGCCCTGACTGCTACATCTACAGAGTTCATTCTCAGTTTTTCTTTGATTTCCTCATTGTGGACACCCTCCTGCCATTGTTCCCATCTACTAGTACCTGCAATCATCCGAGCTACTTTCATATCCGTAACCTCAACCTTGTTGATAAGGTAACCTGAATCCACCCAGCTTTCGCTCCCATACAACAAAGTTGGTCGAAAGATTGAACGTTGCGCAGATAACTTAGTCTTGGTACTGACTTCCTTCTTGCGGAAGAGAGTAGATCGTAGCTGAGCGCTCACTGCATTAGCTTTGCTACACCTCGCTTCCAGTTCCTTCACTATGTTGCCATCCTGTGAGAATATGCATCCTAAGTACTTGAAACCGTCCACCTCATCTAACTTTGTTCCTCCTATTTGGCACTCAATCCGTTTATATTTCTTTCCCACTGACATTACTTTCGTTTTGGAGATGCTAATCTACATACCATAGTCCTTACATTTCTGATCTAGCTCTGAAATATTACTTTGCAAACTTTCAATCGAATCTGCCATCACAACTAAGTCATCCGCATATGCAAGACTGCTTATTTTGTGTTCACATATCTTAATTTCACATAGCCAGTCTAATGTTTTCAACATATGATCGATAAATAATATGAACAACAGTGGAGACAGGTTGCAGCCTTGTCTTACCCCTGAAACTACTCTGAACCATGAACTCAATTTACCGTCAACTCTAACTGCTGCCTGACTATCCATGTAAAGACCTTTAATTGCTTCTGTTTGAATTTTACTTCGAAATTTTTCTAGTCATTTTTGTTTTGTATATTTTTAGCCCTTTCGACCTCTTTTAGTTGGATTATATCAGTATATGATAAACACAATTTGTTTGCGACCGGGACCGGCAATTTGGATGCACTGAAGTGCCTTTGTTGTTAGCCATCAACATAACTTAAATTTACGTGGCACTGAGTTCGAGTCGTAAGACACGTTATAATTCTGACGTAGGGCTCGCCTGATGCCACGAGAGTGACGTCACTGGCTTCTACATTAAAGGCAGCAGCCTCAGCTGAGGTAGGCACCCTTTTTGGTAGCAGAACTCGTGTGGAAGTTTGTTGTGGTGAGAGTACTGGCAGCCGCTTTAGCGGACGACGGATATCCGTATCTTTACACGATGGCACTGCATTGTTTATGCCAGAGTGAAGGTGACAAAACTGACGCACCGAGGCAACTGGATGTTTCAGCACACTGGTATCACGTTATTGTTTATGTACATCACCACAATAAACCAAGATTGTTCGAAATTTTTGTTCGTCATTTATAAAGTTAAATGATTACCTCAGACGTACGTATGAAGTGGTGTCACTAAAACCCGGACAACAGACGACTATAATATAGGTAAATTCATGGGCGTTGTGAATCTTGGAATCTACATTTTCATTCGGGTATCAACGCCAATTAAAGCAAACTATAACTAGATCACAGAGCTTTCCGTTATTAGTTGTCTGCATATTTCTTGTATGTGAAGCAGTAAAACAGTAACGTCACATATCGAACTTATAAATGAATTACAAGATAGCGTTCCTTTCTTACAATATTAGCGAACGTCTTTTAAACGACACACTGTTAATCTATATATTCGACGGCAATCTAAACTAAATGCAGCAAAGAAACTTAGTAACTACATAGACACTTTGACATTCCTGGAAAACGTTGATTTTATGATGATCCATTGACATCAACCAGTTACGTTTAGCCTTTAGTCATAAACATCCGGCGGAAATACTCGTGAGGGTTTTTCGCTTTACGAGCGCAGAGAACGCTTACCTTCTAGTGGCTATTTACAGAGTAACTCTTTCGGTTCGTAATCCCAACGACTACTTGACTATATTGCACTGTAAATATTTGTGTATCACATCAGAAACGTGCAATACGGAAAGTGACTCGTATTCACAAAGGAATGTTTCCCTTGATTCTTGTTTCTGTCTGCTGACAACACATTAGGAATCCTCAGCCTCTTCTCCCTTAGACTTGAACTGCATGCATACTGCTTAATCCTGACTCGAGTTATGATCCCGAGAATTGTAGTAGTTTACAACGGTCTACCTGACGGGAGGCCGTCGTCACACGACATTTAACAGTGATAAGGGATGGGCGGCGTTTCTGGTACGTAGTTAGTCTGTAGTGCATCGGTTTATGATTCCCTGAGATACAAAGAAAGAGCGACATAATACTATGAAGAGCTATTCTCTAAGTGGTGGAAAGAAGGCTTCTCCATATCGAGATCATTCGAGACGGAGAAACAACTCACAGGAAAAGGCTGAGATACAAAATCACTGCTCCGAAAAAGTGGGAATAGCTTCTAATAAAAATTTACATTTCTCATTGCCAGAGTAAATGGGCACTATAGACTGATTATTAACAGCATCTCAACTCTTACGTGATTATGTTAAATAAAAACTGCTCAGCCCCAATGGTTAGCTCATGAAACCTCTCCATCAATGATTGGTTGCGCTTTTTATGAAAACTTTAAAAACAATATATTTTTCACGTTTTCATGTAACTTAATAATCGCTGGTCCTTATTCCGCGATTAATCCTGGCAGAAAACAAATAAATAAATTGAAAAATGAAAAGAGAAGAAACCGGACTAGTGCAAATAGGAAACGCGCTCTGCAGGTTCCGTGTAATTATGTATGCAGACAGATATAGATAGTTAATCTACAGTATTTGATGAGTGAGTTTGCGAATATCAAAGTACTTGACATAAATGGCCGTATCTTTTGACTAAACTGACATAGAAGCTTAAAGGTTTTAAACTGCCAAGGAATCGTAGATTTTATAATTTGGTATAAATTTCAACCTGACTCCTCTACCTGTTCCTGAGAAAAAGGGGTCTTAACCGGCGGATGAACAGACGAACAACAAGGTGATGATTTAAGGGTTCCATTTCTACCAACTGAGGTATGTAACCCTATAAATGAATAAAAGGGAATAAAAAGAGTTATGGTATTAACGAAACATCTTTCACGTCGTAAAAACGAGTTAGCTAATCATGTACAGAAAAATCACACGTTTTTAAGTTGCTTTATCTACCTCAAAATAATCATGATACAGCTTCGGTCTTTATATCTATTGGTGAACATCCTACTTGAAAGCAGAACCACAGTCACAAGGTTCTCGAATATCACAAAAAATTTCCAAAGTCTTATTTCCTAGACTATAAAAACAACGAAACCTAGTATGATAAAGTTATGCATAGCTTGTCCAGTGATGGATAAATAAATGTATCAAAGAAATGTCTCAAACGTCCTCTGACAGCTACAGTTTTCTTTCCAACTACTGGATCAAATAGCAACACTGCTTGGTCTGATATTTAAATAGTTAGAGTTAATAGCTGGTTACGTTAGTGAGAAATAAGTGCCCCTCTGTGTGTTGACATATATTAACTAGACGTCACCAATAGCGTGTATTGACTCACAAGATTTTATCACAACCCACAAATACTTTAAGTAAGTTTCAGTATTAAAACAGTGACACTAGAAATCTTTGTTTGCAGTGAAAGCTCATTTATTTGTAAATTTGATTTCATTTTACCTCTAAAACATCTAACATTACCATGTTTCGTCCAAACAGTCGCTGATTGTCGAACAAAAAATAGAGCATCAGTTAGTGTTTCTTAGATATTCGTGTATTTCATACTTGTAACAATAAAGTAATGTGTATCAAAATTCATTCAACTTTGCCTTAGCCATAATGTTTTCAAAAATTATGTGGGCATAGTGTTTAATGACTCAGTTAAAGAAAGGTACGTTTATTTTCAGGTATTAAACGCTATGTTTATTTTTAAGAATTTTAAACGTATTTTATTTTTATTTCTTATTTATTATTATCACTATTATTTTACAACGAAACATCTGGACAACACAAGCTTTAATATCTGCTAATGTTAATAATTTTGTCGAATTTGCGTAAATGTATCAAGCATGTATTGTGAAGTACTATAGTATCTCCGTGAAACGCCTTAAGGAGCATTTCTGAAATTGAAAATATGCTGAGGGAAAAAATATGAAACGTTTTATAAGGCATGTAAAAGTAGTGGGAGCGCCACTAGTAAGTTATGTTCCACTATTTTCCCTGGTGTGTTCCTTCGTGAATAACCGTACACATGAAGGAACTTTGTGACTTGGAAAACTGAAATACACCACGGAAGCGGACGGAATGTAACCTACACCACAAACTATGTTATGTACTGGATACCGATAACAATGTAAGAGTCTTGTTATAGTTTCAATTACAAAAGGCGGTTTATAAAACAGTGAAGGCATTTAAGTTCATAATCACATTGTTTGTGAACATTGTGATGTCCGTTTGGGCCTCTTCTGTTTTCGCATTATGACAGTGGAGTGACAGTTGCGTTGAGCATAAATTACAGTCTTTCTACATTATCAGCATATACAGCACTCGATACTTATAGTATTCTACCTCTTAAAATTTAACAACATAACCTCTGAATACTGTAATGTAAGTTCTTCGTATACGTGACAGTGATACTTCAACGCCAGATATCTTTGCACTTCCTCCCACTTGGTTAGAAAGATATTCTGTAATGGTTCTCTCTGTATATTTTCTCCATTAAACTGGACTCGTGTAATCGAAGAAACTGGCTGATTCTGAAATGACTTCGGGAAACCTCGAGGAACCTAAAACAGTACCAGATGGACATCTGGACTACGGTTCTACATCAATGACGCTAGCGCCTTATCACTCATTACATCTCATCGCTCGATAACTCAACCTAGGCGCAATGAATGGTACTAGTCCATGTTAAGCTCTTCACTATGTCTCGGGCAAGGCAGCGGCTTTGCTGCTTTCCACACACACACACACACACACACACACACACACACACACACACACACAGTCAGACAGACAAATTAGATAATAAAGCTGTATTTCCTGGGGCATCGTTACCCAAAATCACTATGTCTACTGAAGGTATTTGCGTTATTCAGAAAATATATCTCCAGAGAAATCAGTACGAAAACAGGCCACAGCCTTGTTTAGTCCAAATCTGACTACCGTGACGGGTTGCAGCAAGCTCCGAACAGTGACAACTCACGTCGCCTCCAATTTAGTATTTGAGATAACATGACCGGTATAAATCTTATGATCACTTTACTCTCTCTGTGATTTATCCTGGTTACCTACAATTCGCTAGCTAGATTACAACACAGTATGCCTACTTTTTGTCCTCTCGATAATCACAGACTGAGGTACCTGTTTTCACACAACTTAATTCACGTGACATTGGACCGCTATATTACTTTCAGTCTTCTCTCATACTCGTATACATCTCACTGTGTTGCCAGTTTTGACTACGCAGTGGCCTACCCCTTCACCGACGTCTTTAGCTAAAAAGATCAGCAATGGCATATTTTCTTACCTATGGCAGTTCAGCATTACACTGGCTAAAAATATTATAAAAAACTTAAACTCTTAATTCTCTGGTTTCTTTTCGGTTCTTTTCCTTTTATTGTTTTCTCTTTTTTCAAACAACCTATGACATCGTTATCATCTCGAAACAGTTCATAACTCGAATAATCTCTCAGTTGTTCAAAGAAATAGACAAAATCGGTAGTGTGAAGTCGGAATTGTTTTGTGTATGTGTGTGGGGGGGGGGGGGGGGGAGGTGCAGGTAGAGGAAAGGTTGCACCTCACACCCTTTCTAACCTTTCCTGTCAAACAGCGCTCACGAAATATTTCCGTGACTTAATCGTCCCTCCCTCTGATTCGTGGCTGTGTAACGGTCAGCTGAAGGGACTCATTAGTGGCCGTTATGTCCCATCATTTATTGGTTCTATCGATTAACGATATACCTGAAAGTAGCTGGAAGTCGTCATTCCACAATGGCCGAGTGTCTCGTCGAGTATGCCTGGTGGCTTACCTGAAACAACAGAAAACCAAGATTTAGGACATGCTGCGCAGTAAAGGCTTCTAACAGCAGTATTTCATTTGCCTAGTGCCAAAGTACAGCGACAAGTGTGCATCATTTTTCTGACCGACTGTTGCACATATATGTAAGCATTTTATGAGTCTAAATTTATACTCTGGATTCCTGCAGGGCTTGTTTTTGCTTCATTAACCAGTTTTAACCGAAAGATACTCCATGTATGGAAGTGAAACGTGGACGATAATAGTTTCGACAAAAAGAGAATAGAACTTTTCGAAATGTGGTGCTACAGAAGGATGCTGAAGATTAGATGGGTAGATCGCATAACTAATGAGGAGGTAATGAATAGAATTGGGGAGTAGAGAAATTTGTGGCACAACTTGACTAGAAGAAGGGATCGGTTGGTAGCACATATTCTGCGGTATCAAGGGATCACCAATTTAGTATTGGAGGGCAGCGCGGAGGGTAAAAATCGTAGAGGGAGACCAAGAGATGAATACACTAAAGATTCAGAAGGATATAGGTTGCAGAAGGTACTGGGAGATGAAGAAGCTTGCACAAGATACAGTAGCATGGAGAGCTGCATCACACCGGTCTCTGGACTGAAGGCCACAACAACAACAACATGCCTTTTGTGCAAGCGTCGCTTGGGTCACAACTGAAACGTCCCCTTAGAAAAATTATACATGACTGTGTTTAAAGTGACACACAATATTTTTAGCGCAACGCAATCTGACTTGCAAAAATCCCTACAAAAGAGAGGCCCTGACTAACATTAACCTATACCTTTCACAAATCACTTACCCCACCAAAAATTTTCGTTACTCGAACTACTGCAATACAGCGAGCGCCACTACTGCTAGCTCAATAGTGTTCAAAAGTCATAATGTATATAGCAGTTCATGACATCCAGTCTTACAAATTTCAAAACTCCGCCATCTCTCTCCCCACATCCACCACCGCTGGCGGCTCACACTCCAACTGCTCAACGCTACGCGCTGTTCACATCCATCTGCCCAACACTACAATGGCAGACAACAATGCTAACTAGCCACGGACTGCACACAGCACAGCCAGTGATTTTTCATACAGAGCGCTACGTGGCTTTACCAATAAGAAAACCTAAACAGCCTACTTACACAACGTCTGTGGAATTCGGAAGGGCCCTTCTTTGGGTATTTAATTTGCGTTCTGTTAATGTGAATTTACACGTATCACACACATTAAAGCTGTATTTCGGTACAGGCTGTGGAGAAAAAGAAGAAGAAAAAGAGCCGAGTCATTTCAATGTTGTACAGTCTGCCACTAGTTTCACCTTGAACTCAATATACAGCTCCTACATTTCGTATTCCACAATTTCTTATTCGTAAATGGATGTTTTAGATGATTTCAATTATGAATCACCCATCATATTTGTCTTGTCACAGTAGTCTGAATTTAGGTCTGTTTGTATTTGTACCAAGTTGGTATCCTATCACAGTACCATAACCGTATATAATAGTACAATCTGAGAGTACCAGTTACATGAAACTGCTACGTCATTAATATATGTCTGCATACTGTAATTGTGTATCGTGTAGAGCAACAGAACTGTCAGTTCCTTTCTGCACATCCGTAAGTGCTTCTGAGTCTGTGCATGACACTCAGCCGCTATTCTGTGCTACATTCTGCAAACTGAGAAGCAGTCAGTATGTCTGCTAATGTCGTTCTACGATCGCATAGCGCATGCTTTTTAAAAGGTTTTAAACTCTAATCGTTACTTTTGTATATAATCCTACGAGTATTGCTGCATTACAGGAATCAGACGTACGCTATATTATCCTAATTAAAATTTTTGTGTGACTGAGAGGAGAGCAACAGATCCATTATATTGATTTAGATAACAAAAACTGCTTCTTATTATATTATATAAAAAAATCAAGCTGAAATGGAAAACGAAGTATTTCATAAAGACATCCCATTACTTAACTAATATGCAGCCCAAAGAATTGCTATACAGTTTTGTACTCCTCCGGGACACGCTAACTAACGCGTCCGAATCAGTATTGCAGAACGCATCCTTGATGACTTCCGCTGTTTTACTTCATCTCTCTTCTTCGAAACAGCTGGGTCGACAGGACTTCACTTTTCTTTTCGTTTTGAGAGGTTTCAGAGATGCTATAAGCCCGACCCCGAAAGCCATTATATGCCTAAGTGAAAATCACGGCTCACGAGTGATACCTAGAATTTCGCTGTCTGATTAGTTGATTTTCACAGCTCCAGCCCATTTAAGATACTGTCTTTCTTTACGAAGATTACGCCAAAAAGGAACGAATATTAGGGTTTATCGTCTCGTCAAGGCAGGTGTTGTCAGAAACGGAGCACAAGCTCGCATAGGACAAGAATGTAGACTGAAATCGTCGGTTTCCTTTTCAGAGGAACCTTCCTGGCATCTGCGTTAAGTGATTTAATGAAACCACGGAAATCCTAAATCTGCAAGTCCAAAGGAACCTACATGTACAAGGAAGACATCACGTGGCACTTCAGTTTTGAACGACTCATTAAAACACAGTGATTTAAAATCGCAAATCTGTTTTGCATTTTTGGCTACCTGGATTAACGATGTGCTTAAACACTTACAGTTTATCAGGACAACACCTATATACATACTTCTATTAAAATTACTATTAGAAGAAATTAAAGTAAAGTTTCGTTACAGTTTACACTACTTTATAGATTGGTTTTGTTTAACAATGCATCAGTCACAATCGAAATGGGTGCAAAGAAGCTGCACAGAGAAATGTTCCACGCAAGCTAAGGAGTTTAAGAAAGTTGTTCAATGCAGAAACGTGAACACGTATTCCATAAACCACAACTACCTAAAACTGAATGAAAAAATAATGGCTTGTTGAAGTATTCACAATTCATATCGGTATGAACCAAAATATGTATATAGTAATAATAGCTTGTAACACTTATAGTTATTAGAAGTAGGTTTGTATTATGTAACTGTGTATCTGCAATTTATTAAGTGTGCATTCTGTGTTGTTTAAGCTGCTTGATCTTTGGTAAGAAAATTAGTTTTGTAATGTATCTATGAAAAAAAAACAAAAAGATAGATCGAAATGATATAATGAATATGTTCGTGAAAAAGAAAATGTTTGCTAAAAGCTGGTTCATGCTTAGGGTAATTGTATTTGTAACATGTTAAAGCTGTAGCAACGTCCCTCCGCAACGGAAGTGGCATAGCGCGATGTAAAAGGTGGGTTTTGGCAGTCGAAGTGAGCGGCTCCTTTGCGTTAACGACAGGCAGTATGTGGCTGGTCTTAGCACGGTACACTTCGACGGTGCTGAGAGAGGCAACTGGATGCTGCATTATAAAGGATTTGCCTCGGATGTGGATCTGGCTATTATTTGGTATTCGCAGCATAATGGAATGGCTCTAATATGTTGAAAATCCGACGCCAAGAAGAGATTTTACAGAGCATTCGTACATAAAGAGCCGTGAGTACAGTTATCCGCCATGTCGCCTGCTACCAATCTTCACCACTGTTTCATAAACTTCATACTTTCAGTTAAGTATATGGGCATGGACCAGTTAATTTTTGTGTTGTTTTAATAATAACCATGTAAAACCTAAATTCGTGTCCGGAACCATATTTTCAAACCCGATCACGAACCTACGCAGGGTCCTCACCTAAGTGCTACTAAAACCGAGTATACTGATTTAAATGAACAGTTCTTGCATTCAAGTGTTTAAAAGTGATTTTTCGCCTAATGTAAAAGGAGTAGTAAAAGTCAAAGCTAAAACCACAAAAGAAAATGGATACGCTTTTGCTGAAGCATCCTTACTTTATTATAAAATATAGTTTTGTAGGATTACAGTGCAAGATTGTGTAAATATTACTAGTTAGAATAATAGCTTCACAGCTGATTAAAAGGCAAATACATAGAAATCTTTAATGAAAATATTTACGATAGTAATGTTAGAAGTGAAGTTATACTCATTTTCAAAAATTGTGTGGCTTTGGATTCTGTCATGAATGGTTCCTTGTTTTAAGTTAATTCAACCCAGTGCTGTATTTTATTGTCTTGCAAAGTAATTTATGAAATACTCTAAGTGAAGTGAATGATTAGTTTTTTTAATTAGTCTTTACTACTGTAATAATCAAAGATCGTTGACTAGTGAAACTATACTAGTTTATGGGTCCCCATCATATTCTCCACCTATCAGGAAAAAATTGAAGTATTACCGTTGCGAAGGAAAACTGATATTTGTATAGGAGCTTAAAAAGTGTATTTATGATATTATTCATCTTTATTTGTGTTTTTCATGTCAGTCAAGATAGAAGCCCATCATGTCCAAAGTTAATTGTGCACTTCATGGAGTGGCATTTCAGTATTTGATTAAGTAATGCTGTCATTAGAATGAGCTTGGTGCAAATTTACTCCCTATAATTTATTGGTGTGTGTGTTATTGGTAACTGCTGTTACACACAGTACAGAGTGCACTGTGTCAATTTTTATCCTGTTTGCTATGCAAAAGGGAAATCTCAACAAAAATAACTTCCATAGTTGACGCGCAATTTTTCCAAATTAACGTGCCTAATTGGGCTGGAGAACGTTAATTTTTTTCATTCATTTATGATTTTACCACTTTAGTTAACTCCCAAGGGTAAAGTCCGGTAGGTTTTTCTGTTAATTTCACCAAATTCTAAATTACAGTCAGATACCTTTGTCCATTAGACACACGCGCAATCAATCTTCGAAATCCTCAGAGGGTAACATTAGCGTGTTTCACGGCGCATTAGTTATATATGTGCCTTTCCCATGACAGGACTAAAGGTTCAGTTATTAGGGAATAGCGTTAGTGTTATAAGCTCAAGAGGTGTTAAGTAGAATTAAGACTTTGAGAATCACCAAAGAAGAGGTTGTCTAATAGTTATTAATTTAGAGTGACAACGTTTTAACAAGATTTGTGGCCAACAGCAGCATAAAAATCTGTGCAGAGAAAAAAGGACGAAGAACTGTTCGTAATGAAACGACTGCTATAAACAGTGGATGCCAAACAGCTCCGGTTGCCAGGGGATGCATGAATACCCTCGAGCGAAAGATCTGATGGTCGCAAGATGTGAAGCAAAATGTGAACTTGGCAGACCATGAAAGGATGGTTATATGTAGTTGTAGAGGAACTACGCATTATGTGTAACCAAATGTAATCGGTTGGGAAGATCTCCAGAACGCCATAACCGGAGATCGACTGTAAGGTCGGTATGTAATCTTGAAAGGGACAACGTTATAGTTAAGTCTTTCAAATGCGTTTTCTTTATACACTACAGCTACAAAACAGAAGGCCAATTAAGAAAGCATTACGCATGATCCACCGCGGAAAGAAAACATAGCTAATATACACAGCATTAAGAAACGTGTCATGTACTCAGTATCAGTAACTGCCGCAACCCACTGATATGAAAGCTGCTATATACAGTGAAAGCGGATCGAATATCGTTTGAATATGTGGAAATAAATAAATAAATAAACTGTGCTATTTGACCGAGATAAACGTGCGTATACAGACTGGCACTGCTGTCAGCCTCTGCCACATGATGTCATTCGGATGTGGTCAGCGTACCGCTCTTTGCCCGTTGCCGGCTTCCCAGACCTTGGAGCCGCTACTTCTCATTCAAGTAGTGATGAGCTGGTATAAAAAGGCTGAGTACACCCCGTTCCATGTGTCCCACGAAGTAAAAACTCCTGGCAATCGGTCACACTCACCACTCACCTAAAATGTCAGGCGAATAGTTCCATTAGCCTTATACATTTCAGTACTAATGGAGACGGGATTTTATTAAATAAAAGAGCGTAAGAATCGCCAATGTTCCGGATACGAAGGGTAGAGTATGGTGTTGTTTACCATGCGGAGGGAAATGCTTCACGGTATATCATCAGGTAGAACTCCCGTTGGTCTTGTTATCAAATTCTCACAGAATTGTGCAGATATCGTGCCGATAAACGTCTACTAGCTTACTGTAACATGGAACAAGACAAGCACATAAACACTCTGCTGACCACCTGGGTCCCTATTTTATCTGGTTCATACCGATCGGTGCGGTATGTTAGCCTCTATAATGACGTCATTTTCGGTTCTTTATCCGAAGTTGCTATTCTGTAAGCTTCTGAGACTTCTTACCGATCGGTCCTCCTGCCGATTTTCCGACAACTTTACCGAGCAGTGGTTAGGTTTCGGTATGGCCACTCCTTCGGTTCAGTGTGATTTGTTTACAGCTAGAATTATTTATTTTAGAATTATTGAGTGGTTTTACTATCGGATGTAACGACTATGTTTTACTGAAGAAAAACCAGGTTGCATCCAAGTGGGAAAGTTTGTTCCTAACTGACTGTTTTTTTCTGTTAGGAATATGGTTTGTATTTTTGTTATTGTGAATGATCAAAAACCATTTTCAGTTATTATTCACACATGATAAGAATTAAGAGTTTAAAAATCATTAAATTTCAAGATGTCGGCTCTGTTTACGTATATTACATGAGTATTAGCTGAAATTACTAGTGACTTCGTGTACTTTTTCCCGCAAATGGTTTAGTTATTAACTATCGAAACGCGTTTACAACTTTTAAATGTCAAAGGAAAGTAATTTTGTGAAGCCTGGTAGTGGAAACCTTCCAAAACTTCAAGCATTTACGGCTTACACCCAGATCATTTGGCAACGACGTCAGACTGCGTCTCTCTCAGGCAGAATACTTAGGAATAAAGCGAGTGCATTGTACTGGCTGTAGTGGCCAAGTGGTTAAGGCAATGAACTGCGGTGAGAAGGGTCGCAGATTTGGCTGGATGCAATTTTGTTTGTTCCTCTTTGTGTTTGTCACACATTCTGAAACTTTTTTAATCGTGAAAGTTAAGTTTTTTTTTTGCAATATTTGTTGTACATGTAAATCCTAGTAATGAGTATCTTCGACTTCGTGACTTCCGTATGTTTAAGAAATGAAACATGAAATTGCTATAGATGAAACTGCTCTGCATGAAACAACTGACAGTGACTTTTGCCTTGTCACAAATAATTCACCATATTTTTCAAAATACGCAGCGATTTCCGAGTGTGTGGTTACACAGGAATCTAAGAGTACAGCTTAAAATACTGTAAATAAAGTAGCAGCAGTCATCTTTATACTCTTGCTTGTAACAAGCACTTATCTGCGATCGAATCCTTAACAACAGTAGACAGAAATGAAAGAGCCCCACCACAATATTTTCAGACTATACCGCCATATATGAAATATTTTGATTCATCAAATGCATATTATAAACTTCGATGATCTTCAATAGCTGTACTCGCCATACGCTCTCGAAACGGCGTTTCTTAAATTTTGTTTTTAAGATCCTAATCGTTGATGCATTATATATGGAAGTAGGCTACTTCATCATTTGGATCTCTAAGAGCAAGTTACGACCACATTCTATGCATCTTCTTATTCTTTTACTCTTAAGCAATTTTCCGTGTTTTTGTAGATGTATTTGTACAATGTGATACTACACACCATTCCCAGCTCATATTCCGAAACATAAAATCCAAAACAAGATGCCAATGTGAATGAGAATCAAATGGCATAATAATTGTTATTATGTTTGCATGGAAACACCCGTTCAGCAGAATTTGAGCAGTACTACATATTCTAACCACAGTTTTCGGTAGTGCGAAGAATAGCATGCCTCTGTCGGCTGTTAGTCGCGCATGCACGTATCTGCTTGCTGCGTTTTATTGGTTGGCGCTAGGAGAACTGACAATGGCGCCTCGGTTCACTAGAACGATGCGGCATCGCTTCCGAAATGCTCTCCTTCGAAAACAAGGCCGCCCTGTGCGCTCGCCTAACGACCCGATCGCCAGAGCGGCCGAAAGATACAGAATAGGGCCCCTGGCAGAAGCACAGCGAGCAGTGAGCGTAGGAAACATGGCTTCCTGTGTGCACCAGACTGTCCAGACATGGCCCTATCTAACTTCTTGAGTCACGATATAGGAACAGTTCTGTCAAAAACTGTTATGAAGACAGTTGGCAGTGTCACCTGAAGATGCTTATTGAACGAAATATGGAAACACTGCAAGAAATGCAGGCGGTGGACGTAAATGCGTATGCTAGTCACGCTTTCAGGTAGGACTGTTGTATTTGACCACGAAAGACACCTGTGAAACGCCTTCAACACGTTTCAAGTGTCTACTGTAGCAGCTCATTCTGTGCAGCTGTGGGAGCATTACGTCGCAGATAATTTTTGGTGCTGATATAGCAGATGCTTCGGTAAGTGGAGAACCAGAAATGTTAGATTTTTAATAGATGCCATATGTAACATTTATACTGTATACAGGGAAAGCAGAAAAAATTATCCGCAGACGATCGTTGAAGATTATTTTGCCGAAGCATAAGAGCTGAACGTCGCACTCGCGAATCTGTCAGCACTAAAAAACGTGAAAAAAATTCCATAAGCAAAGAACTACAGAGCGAGCTGGAATCCTAAGCCCAATCATGAGTGATGAAAATACGCGTAACAGGAAAATGTGTTGCTGAAGCCGTGAAACCTGGACTGTGGAGCAATGAAAGAACGTCATTTGGTCGGATGAGTCTAGTTTCACACTGATTTCAATTTCAGGCCGAGTTTACATCCCGAGAGTGAAATACGGCAGGGGCTTGGTTACGATTTGGGCAGCCGTATCGTGGTATTCCACGGGCCCTGTGATTACTCTGCATGTTCGCATTCCTGCCGATGGTTACGTGAGCAATTTGGCTGATCAAGTCCATCACATCGTACGAAGTTTATTCCTCAATGATGTTGCTGTGTTCCACTCTGAAAGCACCGCTGTTCACGCAGCTCACATCGTCCTGGTCTGGTTTCTGAGCACGAGGATGAGTTGTTGGGTCTGCCCTGGCCACCACAATCACCAGATCTCAACATTATGGAGCCTTTCTGGTCGACTTAGGAGAGAAGGATGCGTGATGGCTTGCTGAACTCGCTACCATTTTGCCGGAAGCTTTCTCCTTGAAAACCAAACAGAAACTCTAGTTACCCATTCCTAGACGACTGGAAGCTGTTTTGATTACCAAAGGGTTTGTTATGGCGTATTAGGCATGATAATGTGTTGTATTTTTGTTGTTTCTGTATTTTTGTCCACCTCCTGTAACTTAATACAAATGTGGTGGATCTTATTAATGCCAAGATGAAAGCACAAGGTGATCGCATTATTTTATGTGTGAATCATTTGCTGTGTAGTAATTCCAGTCTAGGAATGCACTACAGGAAGGCCACAGCTTCCATACTACAAAGTCAGTGATGTGGCGGTGGGTGCTGAGAGGAAATGTCGTCCCAGACTCCCTTATGAAGCATTCTTATGGATGTTGCAATACCCTCTTCCATAGGATCTCACGCCTACATGGTAAAAAGGTAACTACTGCCTGTGAGCCGTGTTGCGGCTCGCGTTGGTGATGTTGGTAGGTTGGCATCGTGTAATAGCGATAGTGGCGTCTCGTTTCCTTCTCGTGTTTATTGGTGCCACTACCTTTGCTAGCATTGTCTGTCCACGAGTGGCAGCAGCAGCAGTTATCGATATCTAGCACCCTAGTATTATCTTTCGAAGGGTGTGAAGTGTTTTCTGGAGCGGAGTGTGTCGGGTAGTTCGGCTGGGATGGAGCAGCAGCAAGGTCAGGCAGTGCGTCTACATGCCGGGACTGCTGGTGGCACGCAGCCACTGTCGGATTGAGGGGCTGTAGTTGTGAGGGCCACAACCTCGTTCTTCATCGGACCAAGGACGTTTGAGTTGAGTGAACATTAACCCAGTAGTGAAACCTCCACTATTTTGAGATCGCGCCGTTTGATTGCACGTTGCTGGTCGCAGGGTTGTCGAGACGAAGAGCAACGAGTGGAGTGTTTGGAGTTGGAGAAATTAATTAGCCATCCTCCACCTTTTATTATGAATTATTTAATTCCTTGTGTTTATTGATGAAGTTCAACAAGCTGTATTTTTCTGCCTAGTGGCAGCTAACGCCCTAGTTACCTGCCCTGGAGGTTAGCGTATTTTTGCGGCAGTGTACCTTTCCTCGCCTTGGCAATGCTGTCCAGTAAGGGGTGTAGTTCGACAGTCTCCTTGATCCTGGTTCGGATATTTGTTTCTTTTGGACTACGTTGGTTGTAGTGGGTCCTTCTGCTACTGGATGTTCTAAACACCAGATTCAGAAGACGCAGTGCTGTCTGCCGGTTCTGCCTTGCCTGGGCTATTCCATCGTGGTGTTGGTTATCAGACGTTAGGTATATGTTGCAAGAGTGTTGGCCTGCGTTTAAACTATCACTGGTTTGAGTTGGCATCCGGTTAAGTGAGTACAGCTGTTGGCTGCCTGTCTCATCATTTACGAAGTTGAGCGACTTTCGCAGGTCGATCTTTGGAGCACTGTCTGGGGCCCACTTCTCTCTTAATTTGGTCAGATCGTGATGATTGTTTATTGAGTTATTACTATTGGGGCCTTCAGCCGACGAATAATTTGAATTTATTGTCAATAAGGCCTTCAGCCGTGAATGCAGTTTGTCTTAAGAATTTTTAATTACATATTATCTCTTAATAGTGAAAATTTGATGATTGTCCTTTTTTTATAATATTTTAGTATTTCTTGGAGAAGTTTAACTCGTTCTTAAGAATTTGCTATCCAGGCCTTCAACCGTCAAATTGTTTTTTGAGCTATTACTATTGGGGCCTTCAGCTGAGAAATAAGTTGAATGTCTTGTCAATAAGGCCTTCAGCCGTGAGTGCAACTTGCTTAGGAAATTTTTTATTAGACGTTGTATCTTAACAGTCAAATTTGATAATTGTTCTTTATTATCAACCTTATTGGCAACTGTTTACAAATAAAGTTAAGTGACTTAAAAAAAACTGAGCAACCAACGGTACTGCCCCGTCCACATTGAATCCTGCCTTTCCCTAAGTGCCACGTCTCAGCCTGCAGTAACGAAACCGTGCCAATTGTAGGTGTCTTTTGCCTTGTGACACAAAAGTCTCGTGTAATGCAATAAGTATATCTAGTCCTCAGTGCAACAGACACCACGAACTACGGGTGCAGGTAATGGTACGCTTGTAACAACAAATTGGAAGTGGAACTCTGCAGCAGCGTTTCCAGTTTTAGAGCTGACGTCACATTTTGCTATCCACTGCCAAGTTCAGTTTATTTCGTTACCTTATGTTCAAGTATGAATTACAACTGTGATAGCTTTTACGTTCCGTGTTGGTTGAACATACAGTAGAGCACTATCTCGTTGGAAAACCTTTGGCCCCGTATAAAGGCTGCAGCATAGTAGCGTCACCGTCTTGTGTTATCCTCACACAGAGTGAACTATCTTAGTGTAGATGTCTTGCCTTGTAGCTGCTGTTAAGTACAAAGTTTGTACTTTACGTTGCAGGTAGCTGTAGTGAATGCTAGAGCATCGTAGTGTTTCGTTTGTGTTATGCAAGCAAAACTGAAAGGCGACGTCATTGCGGACAGAACTACAGCCAGGGAAAGAAGGACAAGGATGGCGATAGAGATTAGCCGTGATGTTTTCAAAGGAAATAGTCCACAAATTGTCCTAATCGTTTTGGGAGATTTATTTTATATTTTTACTGAGAATATCTAGGCTACAATCTAGGTCACTATAGCACTCTCGAACTAATCTCAGTAAGAAATTATGAGCGAAGTGTTTGAATTTTGGAAAGAAAGGCAATGATAAAATTTGCTGCAACTAAAAGAGCTTAAACAGACCACTGAAATCGCTTTGCAATCTGTCATGCGTGACCATATAATAAGTTAGTACAACCCATAAACAAATTTAACCATTTATTTTGATGCTCAGATACAATTTATTAGCAGCACTTTATTTTAGTAAATATAGCTATGTGGTTTCTTCAGTTTGAAGCAACAAATTGTGAATCACTTGGTTGGGCTATTGCGCCTACATGGGAATGCACACTTTCCAACAAACGAGGATTCCCTACCAGACACGCCTAAAGCCTAGTCTCCTTGAAAGCTACAGAAGAATAACCTCTAGGCGCACGACGCCAGACCTGTCACTAGCCCCGAGTGATCTCCTACATTTATAGCTGTTTAGCATAATCCAAATTAAATGCGCAAATGTGGATTTCACGCCCGCTGCCCAAAAATCCGAGTTCAGAGCCTTAAGCGCCGTGCCATCTTGCTCGGAGCGCTTTTGTTAATGGGTGTAGAGTGATGGTAAGAAGAGAGTGGATCTATTTTCTACAGAATAGACCAAAGGGTTCAACATGCTTCATGTCCCATTTAACTCCTGCATCACCATCAACGGCGTAACGTATGCTCATTTTCGCGGGCTTTCTCACGGATGTCTATGTGATTGTAAAGACATTGCAGCGAATGAGGTAAGATTTACTCATCTGATCCAGTTGCCCTAATTGCCCTTGATCCCACTCGGCAAACGTACCGCGTATACACCGTGATCCAGGACGTACAAGGAGACACTTCACATCTTATAGCGGCGAGGGAAGCAAACGTGATTGTTACGGGTACCAGTTCACGTGGGACGCTATGAAACAATATAAAAGGAAGGAGGAAGGTTCGATTCCCGGCGGGGTCAGGGATTTTCTCTGCCTCGTGATGTCTGGGTGTTGTGTGATGTCCTCATGTTCGTTAGGTTTAAGTAGTTCTAAGTTCTAGGGACTGATGACCGTAGATGTTAAGTCCCATAGCGCTCAGAACCATTTGAACCATTTGAAGAAGGAAGGAAGATTAGAGGTCATTAGAGACGGATCACAAGCTCGGACTACTCCAAGGACGGGGAAGGAAATCGGCCGTGCCTTTCAAAGGAACCATCGCTGCAGTCTACTGTAACGATTTAGGAAAATCACGGAAAACGTAAATCTGGACGGTCGGACACGGATTTGAACCGTCGTCCTCTTTAATGCACGTCGAGTATGCTAACCACTACGCCACGTCACTAGGTGAAACAACATAGCTAAAATGACGGGAAAGCATGTTTGCAATGAAAGCAACTTACTGTCATATGCTATCCCTTCGATGCTATTACCTCGATGATGAGGTGAAAAGTCATCCACCATCGGGAGAATGGATGCTTAAACGTATAACATTACTTTGTCTAAGAAATCTGATCTTCCATGATGGAAAACGTTGCAGTTACAAAAGTGAAAGAACTCGTTTTAAAGCAACAAGGAGCAGAACAGCGATTTCTGTGGGAGGAAGCAGCAGCGATCACTGTTCACATTCTATCTATTTTTAAGGAGCATAGACTTCGTTTTACACCTTGTGAATAGGACAGCAGCTGTATGGACTCCAGCTCAAATAATTGGATAGGTTGATTTAATGTGTGTTAGGCTGTAACTATATATGACGGTAGTATCTGTTCCCGAAAGAACAGTTACCGTCGATGACCATGCAGCTTTGCTAGAAATGAAATGATAATTAAATTGACACCCTAGCTGCAAGCAGGCGTTCATACACTTCATTGGGGACATGTTGAAAATGTGTGCCCCGACCGGGACTCGAACCCGGGACTCGAACCCGGGATCTCCTGCTTACATGGCAGACGCTCTATCCATCTGAGCCACCGCGGGCACAGAGGATAGTGCGTCTGCAGGGACTTATCCCTTGCACGCCCCCCGTGAGATCCACATTCCCAACATGTCCACGACACTACATTCGTAGTGCGCCTAATAGATGTTTGCCCATCATACTCATTACTCGTGGCAAATTAATCTACCAAGTCCCGTACGAGTTCGGGCATAGCGTGTGCGTTCGCACAAGAAGGTCAAAGGCCGGGAACCCATATTTTTAACTATATATGACGGTAGTATCTGTTCCCGAAAGAACAGTTACCGGCCTTTGACCTTCTTGTGCGAACGCACACGCTATGCCCGAACTCGTACGGGACTTGGTAGATTAATCTGCCACGAGTAATGAGTATGATGGGCAAACATCTATTAGGCGCACTACGAATGTAGTGTTGTGGACATGTTGGGAATGTGGATCTCACGGGGGGCGTGCAAGGGATAAGTCCCTGTAGACGCATTATCCTCTGTGCCCGCGGTGGCTCAGATGGATAGAGCGTCTGCCATGTAAGCAGGAGATCCCGGGTTCGAGTCCCGGTCAGGGCACACATTTTCAACATGTCCCCAATGAAGTGTATCAACGCCTGCTTGCAGCTAGGGTGTCAATTTAATTATCATTTCATGTGTTAGGCTGTCTCGCACATCTATTTTTCGCGAGTATTAAACTAGCCACGTTCATCAATAGATTTACAGTTTTAGGAATTTCCATTATAGGTTCAAACTAAGGCTCGATATTGTAATTAAACTAAGTTCTTTATTGTAATTCAGATACAGTTGCTTTTTATTATGCTGAAGACTAATTTCGAACGGCTAGGTTAATTTTCAAGCTAGGCCTATTAAAGGTGCACTGACAGTGCATGGTTAGGCGACAAACCGTTGACACATACGTGATATACACGCCATATGAGGGATGTTTAATAAGTAATGCAACATAATTTTTCTTCTGAATGCAGGTTGGTTTTACTCAGGATTTCAATACACTATAGTATTCCACACTTTTTTGGCTACAAGTCTATTTTTCAACATTTAGGAGGCTACCTCCCAGTAGGGAGGGCCTGTATACCTGCATGGTACCCCTCTGCTGGTCGATGTGGAGGCTAGCGTCTTGCTGCATCAGTAAATCAATAAACTCCACGATGAGCCTCGTAGCGCGGAAGAAATTCCGCGCAGACGGGCCTTCGTTGCTCTGTTAGGTGGCGAGGAAACCAGAGTGCACACAGCTTTGAGTATCCCAATGGGTGAAGGTGGGTATCAGCACTGCCATCAGAGACGTCCATTTGTGCAGCGAGGTGTTTGTGATCCGTCAACCGTCTCGAATAAGAGTGTCCGCACCTTCCAACATTGCAGGAATCAGCTGTGTGCGGCCGGCCGGGACGCGGGAGACTGAACAGGTTTGCGCGACTTTATTACGATGATGACAGACACCTCGTCCAACGTCTCATTGCGCTTTTGCTCACTATCAGATTCCTTTAGATATTCTGCAAGCGCCAGTGAATATCTGCGTTGCTCCGATTTCCCGCCAGAAGAAACTCAATGGCCACTCCCTTCTTGGAACGATCTCCTTTACAGACCACACTGTGAAGGTTATGTATAGGACCACCACTTATCGCAACTTCATCAAACTGTAAGGATTGAAGTGGGAAAATTCAACGATGTCCCATAACAAGTTCCGCACTTTTTCAAGCGAAATTAGCCGAGAAAAAAAACGCCCCTCGTACATAACCACACGGAATGTCAGACTAATTTTACATTGTCGACATATTCATGAAATGCAGTTGAACTAGACTTATAAAATCTATGTTATGACAGACTGCACCATCATGCTAATACAAACGATCATCATCTCCGAACTGCACAATGCTGCAAAATCTGTTCAAATTCTTCCGCATTTAGCATTTTCTCAGCTGTAATAATGGGACCACATCCGAAACACAAAAATCACCTACATCGAAATGCCGTTCGCTGCCCCAATGACGTCGTTCCTTACACCAAATCAAGCATCGCTTAAGGCTGACTACACAAACGTGTGGGTCATGGGGAACTATTGGACCATTGCACCCTGTTCTTTTTAACTCCTTACGTATAGTCACTGGGCTGCTGAGCTACTGTAGCACTATGGAACTCACGAGTAGTACTAACTTAACTTTTATCGTCAATCAGGTAGCGCACTCTTTCTTTTCTCTCTTTTTTCTTGTGCCTTTTTCCCGGAATGACGCAGGGTCGGCATGGTTAATCGGAATTGGCAAGGTTAATTTAAGGGGTGGCTGGATGTCCGTCCTGCCGCCACCCCATACCCCCCGGAACGGAATTAGTGTACCCCAGCGGTCTGTGTCTAGTGTAATCCATGGAATAGTGCGAATGTGTTCAGATGACTGCGAGCTGTGTAACTGAGGCGGGACGTGGGGACCAGACCGGTATTCACCTAGGGCGATGTGGAAAACCGCCTAAAAACCACATCCAGTCTGGCCGGCAGACCGGCCTCCGTCGTTAAGCCGCCGGGCGGATTCGATACGGCGCCGGCGCGCCTACCCGAATCCAGGAAGCAGCGCATTAGCGCTCTCGGCTAACGTGGCGGGCGGCCGCGGTGGCCAAGCGGCTCTAGCCTCTTCAGTCCGGAACCGCGCGACTGCTACGGTCGCAGGTTCGAATCCTGCCTCGGGCATGGATGTGTGTGATGTCCTTAGGTTAGTTAGGTTTGAGTAGTTCTAAGTTCTAGGGGACTGATGACCTCAGATGTTAAGTCTCATAGTGCTCAGAGCTATTTGAACCATTTAACCTGACGTCTCATTTATCAGGTAGCGCACTCCTTCGTAGTATATCAACAGTCCGTATTTACACTTCGAACAGAGGCATTTTACATACTCTTAGTATAGGGATGCCACATACTGTTAGCATGTAGAATGTTTCGGTTCGTGATGTTAATGGTGACTATCGGTACAGCATGAAGGAGTGCGATGTCAGGAACATTTCATTTGGAAATCTGTGGTAAGTTCCTATGGGACGAAACTGCTGTGGTTATCGGTCCCTAAGCGTACACACTACTTAATTTAACTTAAACTAACTTACGCTGAGGACAACGTATGCATCCATGCCCGAGGGACGACTCGAACCTCCGACGGGAGGAGCAAATTTTATGATTGATTATGTGATTTATGTCACTATGTGACAACAGTGAAGAATTCATAACTTTTATTATTTGATGCCGTCTTATATCGGCTAGTACGTTTCTGTAAATGCTTTTGTGAACCTGATGATGGTCGTGATCCGAAACCGGTTGTTCAATTAACAAATATTAGCAGCAGGCCTGGGCGGCAAATTGTGCCTATCTCCAAAATTTAAAATAAAGTGAATAAACTTTTTCCTACTCCTTTCGAATAGCATGGGCCGCAGAAGTTTCAGTGTATCCACAGAGTAAAGAACAGTAAATAGTCGTAACTGTGGCCGAAGGGATTCTGCTTCGTACGAGGCCGCAAGGTCTTGTCAGCGCCACAAGAGCCGTCTAATCCGGAGCGTCGTGTGTGTGTGTGTGTGTGCCAGCGTAGGCGGCTGGAGTGTCGGGCAAACAAAGCAAACGAGTCGGCCAGGCTGCCTCGCCTCGCCACGGCTCGGACGTTTGCTTGCGCTGTCTGCGGGCGCCTACCCCCACCCCACAGCTCCACAGCCCACAGCTGTTGGTCCGACGCGCCGCGCCAGACTGTCGCTTGTTTCAATCCGACAGCCAGGCGGCGTGCGCGCGAGCACAGCAGTGTTCAGCGTTCCCAACTGCTCCTCACGTAGCCGCTGTCGGAAGTTTCACCTCGGAATAGCTTCACTACTCTAGCCAGTAAATTACATGCAATTGGATCTCGCCGACGAGAATTGCAGTTAACTTGGCGTATTTTTACTAGTTATACGCCGTCATCAATTAAACTGCTTTATTTTGCTGGTTAAATTCAATGTACTTCGACCTATAACTACATTTTAGAGAACCAGACTAACGTTACAGAGTGTTACACCTGCTTCAGTTTATAACCTGGCAATAAACTAACAACAGAGCTGATAGTTGGAAGAGAAATGCGAATCGGGCGATATTAATGAACAAACTGAGATGAAGGGCGACCTTAATCAGTCCATGAAATGTTCATCTTTTACATTCTTAAATAACTTCTTAATTTATACCTCCGCTTGAAATGTGCTTCGCGCACAGTTTACTGTTTGGATAAAGGATGTATCAAAGCAGCAAATGTCATGTTATTTTCGTTTATATAAAAAGGTGACTTAAAATAAAAATTACCAAAAGGATCGATAGTAAAATTTCTTTCTGAATCGGGTGGTAACTAGTACCCTAGTGATATACAGCTTCAGCGAATTTTGCGTCATTGCCTACGGCATCATTATATATTCATTTACTTAAAAGAAAATTGATTATCACAAACAGTCCTCTTTGAAAATTAGTTGAAAGTACAAGTATTAAGTTTCCGTGGCGTCCGTCTGTCGCTTCACACTGATTTGACTGTATACAACAGAGTCGTAGTGTAGTTAGTATTTATCCAGTTGTCGACGGTATCATAAGCTCTTGAAAGGAATAATTTTGTTGTTTCAATATCGAGAAACAATACACTGCAAAATCGGATTTTAGAGCAATAAATGTGACCAACGTGATCAAATATTATTACTTCGTCCACAGGTGCACGTCATTCGAAAGTTCTTTTCGCTGTACTGTGATTGCTCCGATGTTTTATGACCAACAATACTTCAAAATTTTGTTGGCGTTCCCTGAAGCAGTATTGTAAATGATGTCTGCTGCAAGGTACCCAATAACCCGCCTAACTGAACACTACTGAGAGCCTCATTGCTGTGGTAAATACACAATTCTCTAGTCATTAGCAGCTCCGGTGTGCCAAACGAAGCATCGTTGTGTACGTGCATTGAAAGTACACACCGCTCTCATGACGACAGTTCCACATCGTAACTTCTTTCGCAGTTCACGGTTTTATTCTTACTATGGATACCAGTAAACTCTGCGGCGGTTCTCCTATCCTACAGGCTGCTATGTTCTTCACGTGCAGGTGTTCGATCAACTGACTGTCCTGAGGAAACCTGAGTGCTTAGAGTGTAGTCACCGACTCAGAAAGAAGCCACACGAAACGAGGCTTTCATAGAAGTGCCCGTAATTAATACGACTGTACTAATGGTACGGAAAAAGTTTATGAAACGTCCCCTTTCAACAATTTCTACATGACTGTGCTTAAACTGACACACAATATTTTGTTAGCGCAACGCAATCTGACTTTCAAAATTCCCTACAAAAGAATGGCCCTGACTAACATTAAACTATACCTTTCACAAATCACTTACCTCACAAAAAATCTTCGCTGCTCAAGCTACTGCAATACAGCGAGCGCCACTACTGCCAGCTAAATAAAAGATTCAAACTATGGAAGGCACTAACTACTGATATGGATAGTTAGCAAATGAAAGATATTAATAGAGAACAAACAATGTATTTACCTTGATATCATCATATATAAATATAGCAGTTCATGACAAATTTCAAAACTCCGCCATCTCTCTCCCCACATCCACCACTGCTGGCGGCTCACCTCCAACTGCGCAACGCTACGCGCTGTTCACAGCCAGCTGCCTAACACTACAATGGCGAGTATTACAACAATGCAAAGCAGCCACAGACTGCACACAGCACAGCCAGTGATTTTCATACAGAGGTGGCGTTACCATAAAAAAACCTAAATAGCCTACTTACAAGTTAAGCAATGTCAAAGAATAATCTCACTCCCACCGAGTCAATAAACTGTCACTCCCGTAAACTGTTCTCAGTCTCTTTTCAAGAAAGTTTGTAATTACGTTCAAGTCCAAATCACCAAAGCAAAATTCGTAATCATTCAACAGAAGCTGTACTTCATGCCCAATCTACTTAAAACTTTCATCAGGATTAAAATTCAATATCGTTGTATTTGCTGCAACAAGTACACTAACAAATTCCTTACTGGTTCTCAATTCAATACAATGTTCCAGAATAAATGCGCGACCGTAGTTTGGCACTGTATGTATTAGTACGTGACTAAGTCCGATATATCACAGCATTCTTTTTTAAAAATATTTAAAAAATATTATATAAGTTCAATCTTCGGCCGTCACGATGAAGCGCTCTTTGATGCCTGCCACATTCACGCCCGGCCGTCGACTGTCCGCAAGACTGACAGTGGTGCCCAGTGACACATACCGTGCTTTCTGTAACATATTTTCCACAACGATTAAACACAGAATTTCCCCCATTTTGGACAATACTCGAACCCTCAGCTGTCTCTTTTATCAAACACCATCTTCAAGAGAGCAGGTCGCGGGTTGGCTTATGAAGTAAGTTACCACGTTCGTTATTATTGCTCCGCTATTGCTCTTGTGGGAATAATTACGTGTTTTGGGGTGTATAATTGTACTTTGAAAGATACCACCGTTTTCCCGTTGGCCGGCAATGGTAGTCACACAACAACAGTACCAGTTAAGGTCTATATCAGTGCTTCAGTCCTGACCTTGTTTAATGGCTTCAGGAGTAAAGATCAATTTGTAGTCCGTAATGTGACAGAGTTATGAATATTAATATAATAATTGTTTTGTATTCTGAACGACAAATAAGGCAGAATGGAGAAATTTATGTCTGTAGTCATAATTTATGGTCTTTGCTTATTGACTAACGGTTCCCGAACACAGCTGATCCTCACGTCATCCCCTGGCAAGCAGTCTTGGCTCTGAGCACTATGGGACTTAACATCTATGGTCATCAGTCCCCTAGAACTTAGAACTACTTAAACCTAACTAACCTAAGGACATCACACAACACCCAGCCATCACGAGGCAGAGAAAATCCCTGACCCCGTAGCAGTCTTCACGCTCGCTTCCCAAGTAGGTGCGTCAAGCACAGTGAGTGGAAAAAGAAAAACGTTCGTACGGCAGTGATGGGGAAGCTCCCAGGCAGAACGGAAATGAAAATGGTCCTCCACCCAAGAAATGGCTCGAAAGTGAGAGCATCTTCGTAACGAAACTCCAGGTGAGCAGAATAACGCTTGACATACTCCTCCTGAAATTTTCCAACGTGTGTTCAGCCAGAAATATACAAAACCAAATTGCCCTCCAACAACGGGGAACATAAAACATTTGGGTACACACACTGGAATGGTGTATTCGTAAAGAGTCCTGGGCGACTTGCGTGTCGATGATGATGATGTGAAAAACAGAACAGCCATTCCTCGAAAGATGAAAAACTCCGATCCGGTCGGGAATCGAACCTGGGCCCGCTGCTGGCACTCAGATGCGCTAACAACTTTTTTAATCTCATTTTGTTCGTTATAAATCGTTGAATTTATTGGGGGCGGACGTCCCATGACACCCATTCCAGTTAACGTTGATTCATTTATTAAGTTTTTTAATTACAAAGAGCAGCTATCCCTCTGGCCGAACACGCTGAGCTACCGTGCCAGCAATCACTCAGCTATGGAGGCATGACAATAGAATGAGTATATGTATCCGAGATTATACGTGTTCCACACTGCTTAATAATAAAGGACGTGATAAAGCATAATTACATGCAAATAGTATTCGTTAAGCAACTACCTTCAACCCTCCTGGAATAAAATCAGCGTTTTTATCTCTTTTGACGGATGTGAAATAACAATGGATATTATGTAGATATTTCGCTCCACCAAATGTCTTCTTTGTAATGTTAAAGACGATCTAGATCTCCAAAAGTTGGGTGTGTGAGGCATTCCATGCGAATGTGGCATGTGTTACGTGGGGTAGACTACAAAACCATCGAAGAGAAATACAAGGAACATCAGCGACACACCCAACTAAAACAACCACGAGAATCAGTTGTCACTGCCCACTGTCTCGAATGTGATCGTGAAATAAAACGAGACCACTATAGCGGTGCAAACGCAAAGTTTCCGGGACAGCGTAATTGACGTGTTTGTCGAAATAAAGATATAGGAAACCCAACATACAGGGAATGAGGTTTCAGTTTAAACAAGACATGGTGTCCGGCACTCAGTTTATAAAGATCTCGCCGCCCATCAGATACACTACAGCTGGAAAATGCTGAGAGAATGTGCGTTTCACGGAATATCAGTGCGGGCTCTGAAAGACCAAAGAGCAGCAGAGTATAGTGGGCATCGGGAGTCGGACTCAATTACCTATTTACAACAGTGCAAGAGCACCAGTAGTTCATCGTCTGATAGGTGTCCCGGCAGCGATAACACCTAACAGCGCAACTGCAACACCTGAAGACGACCGGGTTGATTTCGAGGTGTGCATAAAATGTAAACAACAACTCGGATATACAGCCGGAAGTACACCAGTAATCACATATAGTACGGTTAATGACGCCAGCTACGACCTAGAGTACCACCAGCGTCCCACGAGTGGCCTTCCGCCCCCCGCCCCCGTAATTTCCCCGCTAGCTGGCTGGCGGCCGCCTCTGGCCTCCCGTAATGGACCTGTCGGCTGCTGCTTAGGCCGGCGCGGCCCGTCGCCCCGCATCACGGACCGCCACCGCCTCCCCCAGCTGACGCGCAATTTATCAGCCCCCGCAATAACTTTGCGGAAACCGTATCACCATCACACCGCATTAGCGGGGCGCCGCCTCTGCCGCCGACTTTCGGTCTCCACGTCTTAGCTTCAGAATGACAAACTCGTTTCCTGCTTGAATATAATGTGAGGTTGGGTCGCTGCGAAGTCCTGCTCTGGAGCTCTTCTCGACGTTATTACTCTGTGTAACACAGAGTAATAACTACGTGCCTCCACTGTACTCCAATCGGTTCGCTCTGTGTTCTGTACAAAATTAAATACAATTTTTTTATGTAGTATCCTTTCGTCTGCAGGCCATGTAGCAACCACTTCGTGTTTCGGGAATTTTCTAGGTTTGTATGGGGTGAGGGTGAATATACTCAAATTTCATAATTGCCTTTTATAATTAATATCTTATCTTGATGGGTGACAGGTAACGTAAGAAGCTACCTGATTGTAATAAATCTGCTAACTGGTTTGTATACAGCTTACACACAAAGGCAATGTGATTCGTATCTACTGCTCATATTATATCACTTTATAACATTTATTCCGTGAAGAGGACTGGAGGATGATGCATAATAAAACTGCATATAGTGTGGAGCTTATTAAATCTTTTTTCGCCTTTACTATGTGGAAGTCAGGTTTCAAGGGAATTTTCAGCTGAATTCGTCCATAAAACGTCTCTTTACTGCGTTTCGATAAACGTTATTCGGTTTCCATTTGCATGTTGCTCTTTTGCAAAATATAATCTTTTGGTCAGATTGTGACTGTCAGAGATTTAAAAAAATCTACGGTTTTGAACGACGATGTTTCATTATATTAAATGTTAGTATCTCCCTTGATCCACATCAATTTTAGATTCTTCCCTATATTTATGTTTGGACTTATTCTTCTCTATCCTCTGTGTTCTTGATTGATGAACTTTTTTAGCCTGGATGCAAGATTCCTCGTTCTTCTGTACTCTGTCTACTGCACTCTCCCTATTACTTCAATATACACTTTTTGCCAGTTTGGTACGCTATGTCCCAATACTTTATTTCATGTTCACTAAAAATAATTGACTAAATATTACGATGTGTCTTAAAGTTCCATAAGATGACATTCATGTATCCACAGGGTTTCTGATGAGTCATGTTTAAACATTTATAATTTCTTTATTTATGAACCAATTTTCTAAGAACCACTTTTGTTAGAAACAGCGCTCCTTCTTTTGTTTCTGTTGGAAAACGGCACCTGTGTAAACGGTGGGAGAATGGGCCACAATAGCAATTCTTTATGAGGTCTGGGGATCTGTGGTGCGAGTACAAAGCTGGCGGAGGGCTAAACGAGGGACCCATGCAACACTGGATGGAAAACCAGTTAAAAATTGCCATGCCAAATTCTAACAGGGAGTGTCACCGATGCAAGAAGATCAGGAGGAGCATCAACGTCGAGGACACCAGAGAATGTTCGTGAAACGTTCACGAGAAGCCCTAAGAAATCACTGCCTCAAGTATCTCCTGAAAGTGGTCTTTCACGTTACGCAGTTGCAACAGTTCTTACGAAAGATCTTACTTTTGCGACATGGAAGCCAAGTTAAATGCAGAAATTGTTTCCTAATGACTGTGACAGAAGAATAGAGTTCGAAAAATTTTATTGGGATGGAATGATGATTGGCCTAAACTTTTCAGGATTATTACGTGAAATGAAGAGGAAGTTATCCACATTGGAGGATTTGTAAACAGGCATAACTGCCATTATTAGACGGCTAAAAACCGACACGAATGTGTTGAAAAAGCACAGTGGCATCCGAAGTTGACAGTATGGGGTGGTATCACCTCATCGGAAGTTGTTGGTCCTTTCTTTCTGCGGAACACAATGAATGGCGAAAGATACCTGGAAATGCTGCAAAATCGTGTATGGTCAGAAATTTCACAATGGGACAACCCACAGCTTCTCTTCATGGAGGACAGAGCACTTGAAAATTTTGCAAATGATGTCCACGAATGGGTGCATGATCATTTCCCAGGTCGTTGCACATGAATGGCCTGCCCACAACCCTGATTTATCACCTCCGAATTTTTCTCTGGGGGTGGGCCAAGGAGGAGGTTTACAAGAGAAATCCACGGAATTTGGATGAATTGGGAGCAGTATAATATGTGATGTGTTAGCCAATTTTCCACCTAACGTGTTGCAGGCAGCAGCATCGCACATACCAGTTCGTTTTAAAAAAATGCGTAGAGAATGGTGGATCTTATGTGGATGTTCAAAATGACGTTAAACTGGTTCATGATTAAAGAAATTATAACTGTTCAAAAATAGCGAGTGGGTTGTCAGAAACGCCGTACATTCCTCTCTCTCTACAGATTTTATCTGGCCCCCTCCCCCCAAACACACACACACATATATATATATATATATATATATATATATATATATATATTTCCATCAATTACCAATCCCTTGCCCGCCAGAGTGGCCGTGCGGTTCTAGACGCTACAGTCTGGAGCCGAGCGACCCCTACGGTCGCAGGTTCGAATCCTGCCTTGGGCATGGATGTGTGTGATGTCCTGAGGTTAGTTAGGTTTAATTAGTTCTAAGTTCTAGGCGACTGATGACCTCAGGAGTTAAGTCGCATAGTGCTCAGAGCCATTTGAACCATTTTTGAACCAATCCCTTGGTTACTTCAAGCTTTCGGATCTGTTCTATGAATCCAGTTCGTCATTTAGTCATGTTAAGAATTTCTTTGCTCCACAATTCGTATCATCTACCTTCTTATTAGCCATCCAATCTACTCATCTCATCTTCAGCATTCTCCTGTTGCACCACATTTCAAATAGAATCTTAGTCTGGCCTTTTCATAGATACTCCTCCAACGTGGTTCCTCTTAACGTACGGCTTTCTGTATCGTAGAGATACAGAAATGTTTCGTTGGGGAATACATCTGTATCTGCATATATATTCAGCAAAGAACTGAACGGCGACGGTTATTTCATGCCAGTTCTGTGATACAGTATCCTACTCAATTCGCCTGAAAATACTTCTATCAGACATGCCGAAAGTCAGATAGCTCCCAATTGACTCAGGCGCCGTAATGAAAACTGCCGCTCAACGCAATAGCGATACGGGAAAGGGTGGCCCTAGCACTGAGTCTTGGGTGCTAGTTCTTACGTAATATAGTAAAAGGGTATCATGTATGTAATTCAATAAAATATTAGTCCAAATTAACCCCAATTTATTATAATATTTTATATTTTCGCGCACATGAGCATGAATTAACGACAGAATGACAGAAATTTTTGAACGAAACGCCGGTGCACCCATTCCCACGAGACAACAGAGACTGATTTCTACAACTGGATACACGGCCTGGAGGTCTAGAGCTGCACACCAGCACATTTCTTCGCTGTGCAGGCCACGTACTGGTGATAAGAAATTTTGTTACACAATCGTGATCAACATTGTCTCTTCAGCCTCAGCTGCAGATTGGAGATGTTATTAATGCAGAGTCCGTTAGAAAAATGTATTCACTCTTTGTCACGCTCTGTCGAGATATCGATATTATCGTTCGATTTGAGTTACGGGTGTGTTGTAGTATGGTCTTTGGCTCAACTGATGTTAATACTTTCATCTCACTGTTGAGAAAACAAGAGGGCTGGCATAAACTTGACATTCGAGCAACGAACATGTATTGTGAAGTGGTTTCTCAAGTTCGATAATGCCGTTGAAGTGCAACTGAGTGGAGGCGGGGGTTTGAAACAGAACCACCTAACAATTAAAAGCGTCATTGACAAGTTGGAATTGTATGGAACGATTTGTGATATTCACAAAGGAAGATCAGGAAGACAGCATACAGTTACGAGTCCTGCTTCGTCGGCTCTCGTGTCGGAAACGTTTGTTAATTCTCCTCCGAAGTCTGCTACGCAATGTGCACGTAATGTGGGGGTTCGGAGTGTTAGTGTAGGAAAAATTCTGAAAGCTGCACGCGATTAATGATGACAATCTTGATGGTATCAGCAAATGGTAACTGATGACGAACAATTTGTGACGAATGTAGTGTTGAGTGACGAGGAACAATCTCAACTCAGTGGAAATGTGATTCGGCATAACACTGTATACAGGACACCGGAAACTCCGAATGTTCATGTAGATAAAGCGGTCATCTATCAGGGGTTCAAGTGTGGAGAGGACTATCATCTACGGGTTTAGTAGGACCCTTTTTCTTTGATGCTACTGTCACTGGAGAAGTGTACATGGAAATGTCACGCACATCAATTTTGCCGGGTATAGCGCGCTTTATGGAGCTGATGAAGAGGTCTTCTACCTACAGGACGAGGCGCCACCACACTACCACCTAGCCGTACGAGCTTTCCTCGATGACCATTTTCAGGGGCATTGGATCGGACGAAGAGGGCCCATTGAGTTCCCTCCACGGTCGCCAGATCTAACATCTATCGACTTTTACTTGTGGGAAACTGTGAAAGATAACGTCTATCGTCGTAAGCCACGCACACTGGAGGAACTTCGCCAGGAGATTACAGCGACAGGTGCAGCGATCTCCACTGTAACATTGACAGACGTACTTGTGACGACCGCTCGTCTTCTGTTATGTGTATTGCCGCCAACGCTGAACATTTTGAACATTTAAAGTAATCATGTGCTAAACTGAAGGTTGTACAACATGTGTGATCAATTATTAAATAGAAAATAAACACATAAGTAATACCTTTCGTTCCTTGAAGTGTGTACACATTTTTCTGGCGGACTCTGTCTAATGCCTTACTGTGCCGCGTACAAACAAAGGAAATTGTTCGAAATGCTTAGAACTAACATAGAAATATAAGTTGTTTCATATTACAAGAAATATTGAACTGTATTAAGTTGACAGTCGATAAAATCCATAAACCGCTATTTAAGAGGAGTTAGAAAGGAAATTTTTTCACATTTTCGGATTTTTATCTCTCTATAAAATTTGCAATTTTCCGAATAATATATATATCACTTATACATTCACATGGGAGGTATTTCATTATATATTTTTAAATACAATCTACACCAGCTGGAAACGTTAAAATTTTCTTTGGTGATGGAGAATCAAAATTATGTAACAGTGTAGTAGCCGCTCAGCCTTATGGTGAGAAGATTATCACAAACCTGGAATGTGTTGGTCATGTCCAGAAGAGGATGGGCACCAGGTTGAGGAAGTTGAAACAAAGTTTGAGAGACAAGAAACTTTCTCATGGTAAAACCATAAGAGGCAGGCTGACAGACAAAATGATTGATGAACTACAGTAGTATTTTGGGACGGCCATTGGAAACAATACTAAGGGTTTGTTGAAAATGAAGCAGGCAGTATGGGCTACCTTCTTCCACAGACTGTCAACTGATAAAAAACCAGTATACAACCTTTGCCCTCCTGGACCCGATTCATGGTGCAACTACCCCAATGTCCGGTACTCAAAAATTTCATACAGCCATAAACATTCCATCCTAGCAGCTGTCGTGGATATCATAAAACCTATTTACAGAGGTCTGGCAGATCCTGAATCGTGAAGATGACCAGACTCAAAATCCCAATGAGTCGTTCAATAATCTTAGATGGACTTGCTTACCACATATGTCTTTGTTGGAATGAAGACACTAAAGTGGTGGGTCAGTGATATTGTTATTGCTTTTAATGATTTTAACTGTGTAATTAAAAATAGTATTTCCGGAAAGCAGTGGCTGAAATGCAATTATTGTAGTTCAGTAGACTCAGAACATATAGTTTAACGTCCTGTAAACGTTTCATGTAAATGACTGCAGTGGTTCCTGAAAACAGGGAAGCCAAGTCACTAGATTTAACATTGTCGGGATAGGGCGTTCCCACTCCCCTTAATTTCTGGGTCGAATAATTCAAATAATAAATATTATTCGGAAAATTGCAAATTTTATAGAGAGACAAAAATCCGAAAATGTGAAAAAATTTCCTTTCTAACTCCTCTTAAATAGCGGTTTATGGATTTTATCGACTGTCAACTTAATACAGTTCAATATTCCTTGTAATATGAAACAACTTATATTTCTATGTTAGTTCTAAGCATTTCGAACAATTTCCTTTGTTTGTACGTGGCACAGTAAGGCATTAGACAGAGTCCGCCAGAAAAATGTGTACACACTTCAAGGAACGAAAGGTATTACTTATGTGTTTATTTTCTATTTAAAATATGGGCAATAGTTAAAAGCGAAACCAAGGAATCATTTTGAGGTTATTGGGACTTTGTTGTTAAAGAAAACAGCCAAATAATAAACGACAGCAGCCAGGTAGTCAATGTATTTAATTATCACTTCCTTCATATAGATCAGATGATTAGTATGGACAAGTGAAGTGATAAATCAATCGGATATATGCACGAAACAATGCTACATTCATGCAAGCAAATTATAATTACTCCATGCCATGCTACAGAAATTAAGTGTATAATTAACTCCCTCAGAAACAAAAAGTCTAAATGGATTGATAATATGTGTATTAAAGCACTGACATCCCGTTCTTCACATATGTACAAGTTTTTAGTCACATATGGAACACATCACCATCACAGAAGACATTTCCAGACAAGTTGAAAAAAAAGAAGAACTCCTGTCAAACCTCTTTACAAGAAAGATGGTAAAAAATGTATTAATAATTAGCGACCAGTCTCACTACTTGCCTCTTCCTTGAAAACTCCAGAAAAAATTACTTGTTCAAGAATAGTAACACACCTCTCTCAGAACGATTATCAGTCCCAGTTCGGATATCCAATGAATGCTGTTTTTCAATTGAAAATCAGAGGTAAAAAATTTCAATGCGAAGTATTGCCTTGGTAACTTCTGTGGTTTCTCAAAATCATTTCATTGTGCAATTCAGAAGGTTCTCCTAAGGGCACTAAATATTATGATGTGGGGAATAATCATTACATATGTACCAGAGGCATCAGTATTGAGTGTACTCCTGTTCTTTTTATATATAAATGATCTTCCATTTATATCAAAGGAGCAGAAATAATCTTCTTTATTGAATATGTAAATATTATAATCAAGCGTAATATAGTAGCTTCCAAAATTGAAAATGATATATATATATATATATATATATATATATATATATATATATATATATATATATACACTTGAGAATTAGTAACTGGGTCCCTGCAAATGGACTATCGTGGAATTTAGATAAACACAACATATTCAATTCAGCACTGCACAAAGCCTGACCATGTCGTCATAAATAATTCATGATGCTAATTACGTAGATGGAAAAACATATTCTAAATTCTTAGGTTTCTATTTTCTATTTGTATAAGAATCATGTTAAAGATATTCTTAAGCGCCTTAGCTGTACACCCATATTGGTAAAAGTAACTCCAGAGTTTGTAAATTGAAGTGTTAAAAGTTGGCTTGCTTTTCCCATTTCCATTCACCAATATCTTATGGCATTCTTCTTCAGTAACTCTTCACTGAAGGAAGAATGTTTGTTACACGGAAGAATGTAATAAGGATAATGTGTGGTGTCCGCTCTGGAACCTCCGGTAAACAGCTTTTAAACAGTTGAGCATACTGAAAACAGCATCACAGTACATTACACAGTTATGAAGTTCGTTGTCAACAACCAATCATATTTTCAAAACAACAGTACATTCATAAATGTAATACTACAAACAGAAACAATTTACACCACATATCACTCAGCTGGTACAGAAAGGAGTGTGATATTCAGCCCATTAATCACAGACCGCCCAACTAGTAATGTAAGGAATATTAATGAATAATAAAATTAACATCAAACACAAAACTGTATGAGTTTGACAACTCCATCTACTGCAAGGAAGAATGTTTGAATGTGCATTTGTGTGTGTGTGTGTGTGTGTGTGTGTGTGTGTGTGTGTGTGTGAGAGAGAGAGAGAGAGAGAGAGAGAGAGAGAGAGAGAGAGAGAGGGGGGGGGGTGGAGGGAGAGTGAGATGGAGGAAAGGGGTGAAAGTCCTTGAAAATATGTAAGGATAAATTACTGTATGCACGTAAAAAGTCTTAAGAAATCGTAAATGTTCAGCACGTTGCCTCATTTTCTCCTGAAAAGACGTACTGTGACTATGAAATTGAATCGTTCCTTATCCTAGTGAGAGGTAATTGTGAACCAGGAAATGTGCAAGTAACTAACACTGCCAATCTCATGGTACTCTAAGATAGACGCGTGAATATTTCGAAGGAATCATTAATCATGACACAGGTGTAATATTGTCTCAAGGTGAAATGTTAAGCAGATCGAAGTTTGCGACAGCACTAAAAATATTTTAGACTCTTGACTGAACTCATAATCACGTTATTAAAATTACATTCATTTACTTAAATTTAAATAACACCACATTCAGTTTTGAGATGTATTAAAAAATCTAAAATTTGAACAGAAATAAAAGATGTAGTTCTTTGACATATAACATTAATAAAAATAAAAACAACAACTTTGTATTACAATGTAAGTAGGCTGTTTAGGATTTTATGCGGGTAACGCCACGTAGTGCTCTGTATGAAAGTCACTGTGCTATGTGCAGTCTGTGGCTGGTTGGAATTGTTGGAATATTCGCTTGTGTTGTGTTGGGAAGTTGGATGTAAACAGCGCGTAGCGTTGGGCAGTTGGAGGTAAGCCGCCAGCAGTGGTGGATGTGGAGAGAGAGATGCCAGAGTTTTGAGAGATTGCTACAAGCGGACGATCTGGACGTGTATCCACCAGAAAAAGGAAGTTTGTTAAGATGGGTGATGACTTTTGAACACTATTGAGGTAAATACATTGTTTGTTCTCTATCAAAATCTTTCATTTGCTAACCATGCCTATCCGTAGTTAGTGCCTTCAGTAGCTATAATCTTTTATTTAGCGGGCAGTATTGGCGCTCGCTGTATTGCAGTAGTTCGAGTAACGAAGATTTTTGCGAGGTATAGGTTATTGTTAGTCAGGGCCATTCTTTTGTAGGGATTACTGAAAGTCAGATTCCGTTGCGCTACAAAATATTGGGTGCCAGTTTGGTGATGATCAGAATAAGTAAAGAGAGAACTGTCTGAGTACGTTCAGTTTTGTTTAGCTGTTTGAAAATCAAATAACGTAAGAGGTTTTCCAGCACTGCCATCTTTAATTTTTTCTAAGTGGACGTATTAACTATAAAGATACTCGAAAATAATACACAGACTTGTAGAAAAAAAACTGAAAACTCAGTTCCTTCTAAGTACAGGTAAGAACAGTGTCCCAAATCATGTTATATCTTAGTGTGCGCTTTTTTATATACTTCTGCAATATAACGGCTCCCACATCTAATCATTAGCAGTGGCAGTAACAACACTAAAATATTTCTAGCACATAATTTATGCTTGTGTATTAACACGCTGTTGAGTATTTTATATGTTTCCATACAGTAACTTTATTGAAATGCAGCGTTCGTTCGCTGATGTTACAGACTATTTTTAGAATAGCCTCGTACTCAGAATTCGTCAGGATATCGCCCGTGTATCAAATGGGGAGACCTGCATTGTTTCAGGGCGACGAGAGATTATCTGGACTACTTGAGGCTTTTGCGTCTCCTTCCTGAGACACCTTCTCAGGCAGAATTCACATGTTTTTTGTTTTTTCTATTAATCTTTCATTTTATCCTCTGGTTTTTATCCATTTCCATTTTCTGTTACCGTAGCAGACGTGATTCAGAAAAGTTCATGATTTAATACTGTTTACGTTATTTGTAAATCTACAGCGCACAACATAATCTCTTGAATGTAAATAATGGAACAAACCACAACCACATAAAGCTTTGTGGTCTACAGAAGCCAATTCGCGTACATAAGGTTACTGCAAACTTTACTGTTACTCAGATTCGATGTGATCTTGAATAAGCGCTGTAGCTACTCCCTAGCACAACTAAAGGGAACCATCGGTCAAAATATTCCGGCATTCAGTGGAGAAGCTGACTGACTTCCTTTCCCAGTGTCTTAGATAGAACAGATCTATGCTTCTCTGATAACACTGGGATCACGAGGAGAGGCTCCTGGGGAACTTTCGTTGTTTTGTTTGTGAAAGTCAGGCGATAAATCGTGGTGAGCTGGCGACCGGTGTTCCAGTCTCTCACGCTGTGGCTCCCGGACAAATGCCAGAGTTACAGGTCCCCTGGGAACGAGACTCCAGGAAGCCGGAGCTGCTCCCATGCGAGGGAGTTAGGCAGATTTATCTATCAGGGCTTTCGTCCCATGTGTTGCCCGGCCCACACACCTTTACGGCTACCGTGAATCATCCGAGTCTCGCTGGGAGGCTGGGCTTTCGAGTGTCCTGCAGGCGGAGGAAGCCTGGTCTTCAGAGGTCGGAGCACAACTACAGTCAGAAAATATGTCAGCGCATTATCTCACACTCATTAACGTAAAAAAAGGAAAATGGAGCCTGGCTCTCTCATGCAGAAGAGGGCATGAACAACGTTTTAGAGTTAGGGGGCATCAGCTCACTCGTTCGTTGCCGTAGGCAGATGGTGGTAGTTACACCTGCATCTGATACAATTTCGAATATTAGAAAAAAACATTTCATTCGTAGTAATACCAGTTAATATTTATTGGCTGTACTGCTGTTTAAAAGTCCTCGATTTGTTGACGTTTTCGTTCGTCACTGAAGCGCTACAAAAACCGATGCAGGCATGCATATTCAAAGACAGAGATACGTGAACAGGTAGAATACGGCGCTGCGGTCGACAACACCTATATAAGACAATAGTGTCTGTCGCAGTTGTTAGATCGGTTACTGGTGATACATTGGCAGATTATCAAGATTCGAGTGAGTCTGAACGTAGAGTCATAGTCGGCTACGAGCGATGGGACACCGCATCTTCGAGGTAGCGATGAAGTGGGGAGTTTCCGGTACGACCATTTCACGAGTGTACCGGGCATATCAGGAATCCGGTAAAACATCAAATATCCGACAGCGCTGCGGCCGGAGTAAGATCCTGCAAGAACAGGATCAACGACGGTTGAAGAGAATATTTCAACGTGACAGAGGTGCAAAGTGTCAGCGTGGGAACCATTCAACGAAACATCATACAAATGGGCTTCCGGAGCCGAATACTCACCCGTGTACCCTTATGAGCACACGACACAAACCTTTACGCCTCACTTGGGCCCGTCGACACCGACATTGGACTGTTGATGACTGGAAACTTGTTGCCTGGTCGGACGAGTCTCGTCTCAAATTGTATCGAGCGAGTGGACGTGTACGAGTATGGAGACAACTTCATGAATCCATGGACATGCATGTCAGTAGAGTATTGTTCAAGCTAGTGGAGGCTCTGTAATGGTGTGGGGCGTGTGCAGCTGGAGTGATACGGGACCTGTGATACATCTAGATACGATTCTGCAGGTGATACGTACGTAAGCATCCTGTCTGATCACCTGGATCCATTCATGTCCATTGTGCATTCCGACTTGGTCAATTGCAGCAGGACAATGCGGCACCCTACACGTCGAGAATTGCTGCAGAGTGGCTCCAGGAACACTCTTCTGAGTTTAAACACTTCCGCTGGCCATCAGATATCCAGACACGAACATTATTGAGCATATCTGGGATGCAAAAAAATGGTTCAAATGGCTCTGAGCAATATGGGATTTAACATCCGAGGTCATCAGTCCCCTAGAACTTAGAACTACTTAAACATAACCTAAGGACATCACACACATCCATGCTCGAGGCAGGATGCGAACCTGCGACCGTAGCGGTTGCACGGTTCCAGACTGAAGCACCTAGAACTGCTCGGCCACATCTATATGGGATGCCTTGCAAAGTGCTGTTCAGAAGAGATCTTCAGCCCCTAGTACTCTTACGGATTTATAGACAGCCCTGCAGTATTAATGGTGTCTATTCCCTTCAGAACTACTTCAGACATCAGCCGAGTCTATGCCACGTCGCATTGCTGCACTTCTGGGCGGCCGGCCGAAGTGGCCGTGCGGTTAAAGGCGCTGCAGTCTGGAACCGCAAGACCGCTACGGTCGCAGGTTCGAATCCTGCCTCGGGCATGGATGTTTGTGATGTTCTTAGGTTAGTTAGGTTTGACTAGTTCTAAGTTCTAGGGGACTGATGACCACAGATCTTAAGTCCCATAGTGCTCAGAGCCATTTGAACCATTTTGAACTTCTGGGCGCTCGCAGGGACCCTACACGATATTAGGCATGTGTACCAGTTCTTTGGCTTTTCAGTGCAATTATTCTACAAGTAGCTGAAATATCGTTGATTCACTGGAAGAATGTTCATGAGCTGCGTGAAGTCTCTCACACATTAATGTATAGGACATTTAAAATGACAAACTGCGTGTACTCGATCCGTTATTAATCTCCTTTTTGAAATTCTTGTACAAGAACGTTAATCTTCCTAGTGATAATAGGAAACAATGTCTGTCCATCTGGTCTGAAAATTTTTAAAGGGTGATAACAACAGTCGGTTTTTTTTTTCAATATCGTTTGCATTTCTTTAGTCAAATGTAATAGTTAAATAGTCACTCATCTTTGCATCCAGATTAGAAATTGACCTTAACATAGTCGGACAACATTAAATCTTAAACCACTACCAATTCCAACAGATTTAAAGTCTAAAGCAACAAAACTAAAAAACACATGTTATCTGATGAGAATTATCTAGACACCGGTTAGTGGATATTAATGTGTGGTATGTCGAACCCTTATGACGCCTTGAACTGCATTGGGGACACAGTCAGTGAGGTGTCTGAATGACTTTGGAAGAATGACAGACCATTCTTCGTCAAGAACCGAAACCATAAAAGATAGTGATGTTGGAGTTTGGCGTCTGGAGCGAAATAGACGTTTTAACTTCTCCTTAAGGGTTTCCGTTGAGATCAGGTCGGGACTATGGGCAGGTTAGTCCATTTCAGGAATGTTGTTGTCCTCAGACCATTGGTTCACAAATCCTGTTTTATGACAATTTGCATTGCCATGTGGATACAGTCATCATCTCCGAATTATTCCTTTGCTGTACATGGTGCCCAACGCTACAAAATGTGTTCGCATCCTATCATATTTACTGTTTCCTCGAGCCCAATAGAGGGACCACATCCTGACTACGAAAAACACTCCCAAACTGTAACACCACCCCCTCCATACTTCACTGTAGGCGCAAAAAGTGGTTTCATGTAGCGTTCTCCAGGAATTCGCAGAGCCCAAAGCCTTCAATCCCATCACCAAGTTGAGCAGCTTTAGAAGGGTTGAAATGTCTTTGATGGATTCCTTACTCAGGTGGCATCCAACGATTATTTCACGTTCGAAGTCATTGAGTCATCATTCCAAATCACTCGTTTGCAGCCATCCACTGTCTATTGGCGTCACTTTGTACACGACCTCAAGTATGTCTTAACATTGACTACTCGAAAGTTCACTGCTCGAGGATTGTACCATATTATATTTAACTCCCTGCGCACAGTCATTGCGTCGGTTTGACTGCTGGTACCAGACTGGAGGTCATGAACATATCCTTCCATTGATATCAGGCGATGTTTCACAACCACTCTCTGCAATACTCTATGTTCCTTGTTCGTCAGTACATGAGGTCCGTCTAGTCTTGTTCTGGGTATTCTTTTTCGTTCCCATGTCACCAAGAGTCAACTTTAGCAGGTTTAGAAGGGTTGAAATGTCTTTGATGGATTCCTTGCTCAGTTGGCATCCAACGATTAGTTCACGTTCGAAGTCATTGAGCGCGCCTAACCGACCTACTCTGCTGTGTTGCTTTATCTACTAAACCAATACACCACACCTCCTTCTATACTGGTTTGTCCGACTCTTTAGTGGTCTCTAGTGGACAGTTCCACCTTACATATTGTCTGGATACTTTCCATCCGATAGCTTATATATATCTGGCATAGTCTGTTAATGTTTAACGATTTTCTGTCCAAACAGATTCTTATGTATGATACTTTACTTTCCTCTGGCGTACAAAATGTTCAACCAACTTTGAAAATGTTGCTAGGTAATGTTTTCGGCAATCAGAGAATATTCGACAGCAGAACACCCCATCTTTTTGAAAGAATGCAACTATAAAAAAGCTTCATAAGGAAATTTAGTCCCTCAGTAGACGGGCTTGTGAAGACTGAGGACTATGTAACGGCATAGGCAGAGAGACAACACACCCACCGCAAACAATTAGTGCCAACACTCAGCCATCCATAGACAAACATCAGAAGTTATCGACTCTGAATATTAATGATCAGCAGGTGAGCGATATCATTAACTGTTTCTCTTCCTTGTTTTGACCAGGGAGCTTGCAGGACTGTAAGCATAATTTAAGCAAAAATCTCTGTCCGCTTTTATAAGGCCACTTCGTAATTTGATATCAGTTATTTCCAATAGCTGGCTGTGAACACCTGAACCTCTGTCTCGTTTTCGACAGGATCACCGGTACCGAGGCAAACTGCAATAGGAAAGCACAGCATAGCGAGACGTTCACCTGTCGAAATGCCAGCGGTTGTTGAAGATGTCACCCAAGTGCGGTCGGGGTTTGCCAAGTTGTTTCCTTGCAAGCTGTGCCCTGGCTCGAGTACCGTAGTGCTCAGCGTTGCTGCGCATTTCTCTCACCGACATGCCACGCTGTCTGAGAGCGTGGAGGGGCCAGAGGAAGAAACTGCGAATACTTCTCATTTAAACAGTAGTACAGTTGCGCTGTGTTTGACTTAGTTTTATGTTTCGCATTTCTCAACAACATAAATCGCAAAGCAGAACAAATTTTCAAATTTGGAAATTTGTGGTAAGATATTATGGGGCCAAACTGCTGAGGTCATCGGTCCCTAAGCTTACTCACTACTTAATGTAACTTAAACTAATTTACGCTATGGACAACACACACACCCATGCCCGAGGGAGGACCTGAAACTCGGACGGGGGGAGCCGCGTGAACACAAATATTCAGTATCATTTAATTTTCTCAGCGCAGTGGAAATACAACATAATTTTTCCCTGGTACAGACTGTTGGCATACCAACAGGTGCAGACAACTTCACAGATTTTCGTTGCCATGTAATCGTGACTTATTTAGCTTCGTAATCGAAAAAAGGTGTTTCATACTAATACGTCGATCAAGATACTGTATCACTTTTGCAACCTGATTATCGAAAGGTGGGAACCGTACCTGAGGAAAACAATAGACGTCCTGGACTGTTTTAACAGATAAGGATTGATCCTTGCAGGTCCATGAGTTACATCTGCACATGAACAGCGGCGCTTTCAACTGAAACGACAAACGGTCCTGAAAACGGTCTTCGAAGAACTGCTATTGAAGCGTTCGAGGTGTGTGATGTAGCTCCATCCTGCTGGAAACAAACTGCTTTCAAAGGGATTCTTTGCCACTGTACAGTGGCTTGTGGAGTATGTACCGCGTGTACGTCTAAATATATATGAAGTTGGTCTTGTGCTGACGTAGTTATTCGCGATCCCCTTCATCTTCGACAGCAGAAACACCACATTAAATGCTGCGAATACTCACCAGAATGTCACATCACACTTAGAATTAACAGTGTATGCACACTCATCGCATAGGTAGTGTACCTGTGTGGAAGGAGGGAGTAGTAGAAACTATAGGTGTCGACGAACAACCACTATCTTGTTTTAAAAAATAATGACGCTAGACTCATCTTTGTCATCCTTTTTAACGTCAACTAGTTTATGTAAACTTTAACTGTTGTTTTGAAAATATTACAGTCCACTCATTTTTACTTATTTTTTAATTTTTCTCGCATTTCGACTGACGATACACAATATTTTGCCTCATATTGTTTCAAGGGAAACGATATTCAATTATTTTTATCCACAATCAAGCAAACTGCTACCAGGAATTAATTTCTAAATTGTACAGTACGCCAATACGTTTTAACAAAGCTGGTGGGCAAATTCTCCTGTCAATTTCACGTTTAAAATAATAGCGGAAAATTATTTGTTGCGCCTATAATGCTTATTTTCTATAACAGGAGAAAGAAAAAAAAAAGCAGAATTGCGATTCTGTGAATGCGATTGCGGAAAGAGATGTGCTTTGCTCACTAAAACGCTGTAAAATTGGATATGCCCATTAGAATGGTGTGAAACCGTGTGCGGCTATAAACTGGACGTATAATCCTGGATTTAATGAGCATTAGGCCCGCATTGTTAGCGCCGTCCTATTAGCGGAAGCGCGGCCCGGCGCTGCAGGCGGGGTAATTCGTAATAAATGACCGGATTTGTTACTGAAAACGTGCTCCGCTAAACGGAACTCTACACTCACCCTACCGTGTCGGTATCCGTCAACTGGAAACTACTTCCACCACACTATAATGAGCAGTAAGGTGGCGCTGCCCGCGTGAGTCGTACTACTAGTGCATCGTGCAAAGAGACAGCCGCGTGAAATGTTACAGACTGTGTAGCTTTCTTCCAGGGTATAGATACGGCATTATGAGACGCCGGCGGTATACATGAGAAGAACAATGCAGCTTTCACATGTGTCGGCTGTCACGAGCGCTCGGAAGCTGAACTTGGCTGGAGACTCTGGAACCCCCTTCCCCGTCGACCGCACGCGCGTGCGGCCTGCCTTGGAGCATAATCTAAGGCGCATAGACGATATCAATTTCTCCGGTGATAGGTGCGAATGCGACTGTGTTGAGGTCATGATTGGAGGAGGCAGAGCAGAGACTTTTGGTCGGTATAGATACGGCATTATGTAGTATGCTACATGAGGGTTTCTTAATATAAGGTTTTGTTATGTGGTAGCAATGTCTTGTGTAGTAATAGTCTTCATAAAGGGAGTGGCAACTTTGAGGAATGCTCGTTTGCATGCATCGGTTTTAAGTGAACGCCTCTTTTGCACATCTAACATGGTGATAGGTCTCGCAATCTTTCTACTTCATGTCTCTACATTTGTAAATTGTCAGCATGTAGCTATATATACAAGTTGTCGTTTTGGTCTGCAGTCCGACAACTGCTTTGATGCACCTCTTCATGGAACTCTATCCTGTTGTCTCTAAATCCGCTATTAAGGAATGGCACACGGTTGGTTGGTTGGTTGGTTGGTTTGGGGAAGGAGACCAGACAGCGTGGTCATCGGTCTCATCGGATTAGGGAAGGATTGGGAAGGAAGTCGGCCGTGCCCTTTCAGAGGAACCATCCCGGCATTTGCCTGGAGTGATTTAGGGAAATCACGGAAAACCTAAATCAGGATGGCCGGACGCGGGATTGAACCGTCGTCCTCCCGAATGCGAGTCCAGTGTCTAACCACTGCGCCACCCCGCCCGGTCAATGGCACACGGCATTAAATTGAAAGTTGTAAGCGAGGCGCTGCGTGGGAAGACAACGGAGGGGTTGGCGCAATCGGGTATTCAAACGACTGACTGGCGACGGTCGGTACACTGGCTAAGTACGCATGGAAACAGCATGCAGTCAGCCAGCGCGTGGCCGAGGTCCCGTATAGCAGCTCGTGGCAGTGACACAAGTGCCTCTTGAGTTTCCTATATATGGTAATGTACACTCCTCGTTGGCGATGTTCGCCATAGGGAGTGTTCTAGAAACTCGACGAGCGTTGTAAAAAGAGATTCGCCCAACCCAGGGGGAACACAGTTGGTACTCATTTCGAACGCCACCCCTGTGCCGGACGTCGCCTGGCTAACGTCTGGATCGAGATAATACTGAGAAGTCTCAGGACCGCGAGATAGAAGGCAGCTGACAGAGCTACGTGAAGCCGTATGTGGTAACATTGGGCAGTAAATAGCAGAAACTAAAGTCAGTAGTGCCAGAAGTGAACTTCCAATTAACTTTATTAGTCTGTGTTTGACTAGACCCGAGTTTCCTTACGCTGTACACCGAGTACTGTGTCCCTGGACATCTTCTTTAGCTCGTAGATTCCTTACAGGGTGGAGTTCCGCAAGCTGCCTACGTGAAATTCGCCCATCGATTACATCGATAGAGGTAAATCCTTGTGATTACAACGTGTCCTTCTCACTCCCCCTCGGGACGCGACAAGGGTGGCGAACTCTTTTTGGTGCCAGGTGTGGGGCAAGGTGTGTTTTGATTTCTGAATAGGCGAATCGAGTCGAGTACTTAAGCGAATCAGGGGCACTGGAATAGGTGTAGGGAAGCTCAGGGGGTCACTAACGCCGACCGGGAACGTGTCGAAAGATCAATTTCGAGACCAAAGGGACCGCCGCCGACGCCGCATCCGCCGCCACCAACCCCGCTGCCGTCACTGCCGCCGCCAAGGCCGACGCAACGTGAACGAGGGCTCACCTAACTCGTTATAGGAGAACGACGGTGACAGCAACGGAAGGTTAATCAACATGAGCCCACCTAATGAGGCAGGGAGTGACTTCCCAGACAGTAGGAATCGAGGACTTTTAAGTTACAGTGAAGCAACCAAATTAGTGCCACGAAAATTTGATGGTGATTACCAACAGTTGTCCTAATTCATAAACGACTGCGATAACGCATATGAGTTAGTTGATTCTAGTTGTAAGGAAGTATTTTCAAAATTTTTTATGGGACGAATCTCTGGGTCAGCTTGTAGTAAATTATTAGTACGTTATCACACGGAAATCTGGTCGGCAGTTCGTACGATTCTAATTGCAAATTATGAAAATAAGTGAAGTACGCTTGCAAATTATGCCTCAATGGGGCGCCAGAACAGATGTGATACGATTTCATTTCAGGGGCGCCATGAAAAGAGCAATGAACGCAGAAGATGTCTTGGGAAGTAACGCGTTGATTGGAAAACTCGGACGGGCAGTTTGTGTTCAGGGACTCCATGAGGATAGGATAAAAACGATTGACAGAGCTCAGGGGGAGCGTCTAACATTGTCAGAAGCCGTCGAATTGGCGCCGATCGAAGAGAGTGCCATGACCTCGGATCGAGAAAAGTTCAAGGGGACAGTCCCTCTAAAACATAGCAGTGTTTTACATGTGGTCGGGAAGGTCACTTGGAGCGAGATTGTTGGCGTAAATATCAAGTAAGGCAAATTAGTCAGACTCAGATGCCTCATTCAAGATCAGAATAGAATTCCTATTAAAGAGATCGATGTTCGTCGCTTAAGAAGAAACGGGTCCAGATCGCAATGTCCATCTCCAGTACGGTGCAGTCAGTGCAACGTGACGGGACACACTCCTCCGTGTACACAAGGAAAACCAGGGACGTGTTTTACCTATAACTACCGGTGACACTACTTTAGGTTCGAATGGTTCAAATGGCTCTGAGCACTATGGTACTTAACATCTGAGGTCATCAGTCCCATTGAACTTAGAACTACTTAAATCTAACTAACCTAAGGACATCACCCACATCCATGCCCGAGGCAGGATTCGAACCTGTGACAGTAGTAGCAGCGCGGTTCCGGACTAAAGCGTCTAGAACCGCTCGGCCACAACGGTCGGCGGAAGGGATTTACTGGACCAGCACAGCATAATTGTTGACTACGCTCACCGAAAACTTAAGTTATGGAAAGTGTGGGTCGAGTTACAAGAGCCAGACAAATATGACACAATAGCTTAAGTGGGAAGGTCGCCAAACAGAAGTATCAACACAAGAGTTGCCAGAAAAATAAAATTACACAGGCTAAGACTAAGCAACCATTAAAGATAACATCCACATCATATTCGAGAGATGTGATGTGGACATAGTGGGTCCGTTACCACAGCCTCAGGTCGGTAACAAGTATCTTTCGACATTTCAAGATTCCCTGACAAACGGGATACAGATATCGTTACGAGGAAGTTGATGAAGAACATTGTACTAAAATTCGGTATACCAACAGCGCTGCTGAGCGATGTGGACAGTAATTTCGTGAGCGCCACGATGAAACGTTTATGCAAACTGTTAAGAACTGAGAATTTGCCGACGACGAGCTACCATCCGCAAGCAAACGACGTGCTGGAGCGAAATCACAGAACATTAACTGGAATGCTAAGACATTACGTAAACGGTGACCAAACCGACTGGGATACGTGGATGTCATTCACAATGTTAGTATTCAATACGACCCCCACAGTGCTACAGTGATATGCTGTTTGAACTATTCTTCGGCAGAAAATGCTACCACCAGGACTTTTGAAATAGAAGCAGGTGAATTTTATCTATAACTACCACGATTACGTCACAGAGAGACGCCAGAGAATGCAATTGTTACACCAAGAGGCCCGGGTAGCCACACAAAAAAGTAAAGAAAAGAATAAGGATTCAATACTATAGAATGCAAAATCCCAAGATATTTTAGGTTAACGACAGAGTGTTATTGTGTAATAAGAGCGTACGAAGGGGCAGATCGAGGAAATTAGACAGCCATTGGAGTGGTCCCTGTCGGGCAGTCGCTTTGGACGGACCAAATGTGATAATTTGCATAAAAGGGAAAGAAATGTACGAAGGTACGTGCAAATAGGCTAAGGGACATCTTCTAATTACTGATGGCAGGAGTACGAAACTTTTGAGGATGGATAATGGTCGGCGGTATGGTAACCAGCATGGCGGGACAAACAGAGACGGCAAGGGACATACGGTTACGACAGTTGCAGTCTGCACTTGGGGTTTATTATGACAACCAAGGAACGGTTAGTTTGTACAGTACTACTTGGAAGGATTTGAAGAATTTGCCTGATAAGTCTGACAAAATTCGCCAAGCCGCGAACCTAGCGGTGTAAACCCGCATAACGAGATTACATACAGTAAAGGTGGCCACAGTGGAGTGTGAACACGCACAGCAAGCCGTAACGTGGCATATAGAAAAAATAAGAAGAGCGAAAGAATTGATACGGCAGTGAGCTAGACATGAAACCCTCAGACGGAAAAGAGGAATTTTGAGTTTTATAGGGGAAGCAAGTAAGATTTTGCTTGCCACTTTAGATAGGGAGGACGAATCGTTTTTCAAGGCTAAGATAGATGTTCTGGAGGAAAAGCAACGGCACTTACTAAGGCTGTCCAAGGACCAAGTGACAATAGTGAAAGCCTCCCTTCCGAGTTTTAATCAATGTGGTCACGAAGAATGAGAAAATAATGGCTGAAGGAATTCAAAAGTTAAGAAAACATGATGCAGATTACGAAACCAGTATGTCTAAAAAGTTACAGCAAGCCTTAATTCTGATAACGATGACTGAACAGTTGGTGCAATTAACAAAAATGTTTAATGAATTGGCAAGGGAATATGATCTGTAAATTACGGCCTTAGTGAATGCACAGAAAGGGTTGTTAGAGCCTAACTTAATAAAACCTGTATGGTACTGCGATACTTAGAGTTAACTAAAGATGATATGAAAGACAAGAGGTTCCCCATCGCGCTAGCTGCGGACCATGGTTGCCAACAGCTACGTATTATAGAGTTAGATGTATTTATAGCCGGCGGTACTTTAAGCTATGTTCTAGTGGATAAGGTATGGCCATTACCTGCAGAAGTTAATACAACTAAAAGATTATATATAAATTACTCCCACAACAGAATTCTTAATAATCGACGAAGCCAAAAGGCAGTTTGCGCAGCTGTCTCCTGAACAATTAAAATGCAAACATATTAATAATAACCATCAGGCATGTAGGCAGAGTTTTGTACTTACGTCTACCTATGAGCATGACAGATGCGAAGCACGAATGCTGCAGCCGGTTCGAGAGGCTGAACGAAACTATCTGGACGCCGAAACGGGAGAACGAATGGCTATTTGTGGCTCCCAAGGATGAAGGATAAACAGTTCTGGGTAATGAGTTACAGCCGACCGATGTCACAGTACGCGGTACCGGAAAGTTAGCATTTCTGGGAAAATGTATGGGCTATGGAGCTCAGATCACGCTAAAAACAGAGCGTACGCTACGTACCAATATACTTAATGTAGATATAGTGCCTACCTCAAACACAGAAATACAGTGTTGCATTACAGAAGATGAAAAACAGAAAATATCAGAAATATCTGTAATATTACCTTTAGAGCACGTAGCTCGTCAGCTCGACGATTTGAAAGCTGCAGGGCACAAGATTGATGATTTGCAAGATGAAATTAATTATGAACGAAGAACGACCTTCAAGGGATGGTCGATGAGTGAGTATTCCACCTGGGGATATTCAGGATCCGCTATATTAATTATAATTCTGTGTTGTCTGTGTGTTTATTGCAGATGTTGTAGGACTTGTGGCAAGAAATTGTGTTAAATAGGCAGTACAGATTGTTGTGCTAGTATTTGTGTAACAAATAACGTTGTAAATTAACGTGCCCCATGCACACGTGTCAGATAAAGCCTAGCTCGGCAAACTGATGTGAACTATGAGCAGAATGAGCTGGACTCATACGACGCTTTGTCAGGCGAATATCCTGCGTCAGCTGAACATCGACTAAGAAGGGCTATCTGTCCTCTGCCAGGGGGTATTAGGGAGAATGACTCCTTCGCCCCTATAACACATTATCGACATTTACGCACCATTAAAGGATAAATTCCCAGCACAGACTTGAGAATGATGGGTGCAGCGTCAGGATGTTGAATTATTTTATAATGTGTAACTCTATTGTAAATGAAAAAAAGACCAGATATACTTCCAATGAAGTAAAAATGCATGGAACGTTGCCTAATCCGATTGACAATGAGAAAACGAATGATCACATGTAGTGATGTATGTCATGTTGCATAATTCTGTTGGCAGTACGGAACGGATGTGATAAACGGAACCAGTGATCCAATGGGATGCAAAAAGAACATTTTATAGTCCCTGAGGACAGGTTCTATAAAAATTTTCCTGGGGGATGGGAGGCGTCTCGAAATCCACTATTAAGGGATGGAATACGGCATTAAATTCAGAGTTGTAAGATAGGCACAGCTTGAGAAGACAACGGAGGGGTTGGCGCAATCTGGTATTCAAACAGCGACAGACTGGCGGCGGTTGGTACACAGGCTAAGTACACAAGTAAACAGCCGCTGGTCAGCCAGTGCGTGGCCGAGGTCCCGTATAGCAGCTCGTGGCAGTGATACAAGTGCCTCTTGGGTTTCCCATATATGGTAATGTAGACTCCTCGTTGGCGATGTGCCACAGAGGGAATGTTCTCGAAACTCAACGAGCGTTATAAGAAGGGGACCCGCCCCAAACCAGGGGGAACACAGTTGGTAGGCGTCTGGGACGCTATCCCTGTGCCGGGCGTCTCCAGACTAAGGAGTTAGAGCAGTTAGAGCCACGTAGGGCTCGAGATAATACTGAGAAGATAGCCTCAGGACCGCGAGATAGAAGGCAGCTGACAGAGTTACGTGAAGCCGTATATCGTAACGCTGTGCTCTGAACAGAAGAACCTTAAGTCAGTACGCCAGAAATGAACTTCCTGTGAACTTGATTAGTCTGAGTTAGATTAGATCTGAGTTTCCTTGCGCTGTACACCGACTTCTGTGTCCCTGAACACCCTCTTTAGCTTGTAGATTGCTTATAGGGTGAAGTTCTGCAAACTGCCTAGACGAAATTCGCCCATCGATTAGATCGATCGAGGTAATCGCTTGTAATTACAACGTTTTCTTCTTACTCCCTCTCGAGACACGACACTGTGGCTCTCCGTCTGGAAATGGCTACTGCGAGCTACACCCTTTTTGACCTGCTTTTTGTATTCGTTTGTCGTCTCTTACAATTTTAACCACCCCTCCCACCCCCACAAATACACATTTCTCTCCAGTACTACATTTGTGATCCCTCGATGCCTCAGATTGTGTCATATCAACATATCCCTTCTTTTGGTCTAATTATGCCCCAAATTTCTTTTCTCCCCAGTTCTACTTAGTAGCTTCTTATTTATTAAATGATCTACCCGTCTAATGTTCAGCATTCTTCTGTAGAACCACATTTCAAAAATTTCTCATCTGTTCTTCCCTGAAATGTTTATCGTCCACGTCTCATTTCTACACAAGGCAACACACCAAATATCTCTTTTTCAGAAACGCTTTTCTTGCAATTGCCAGTCTACATTTTGTATCCCCTCTACTCCTGCCATCATCAGTTACTTAGCTGCTCAAATAGCAAACTTTAAGTGTCTCGTTTCCCAATCTAATTCCCTCAGCATCAACTGATTTAATTCTGCTTCATTCTATTATCCTTGGTTTGCTTTTGTTGATATTCATCTTATATTCTCATTTCAAGATAGCATCCATTCCGTTCAACTGCTCTTCCAAGTCCTATGCTGTCTAGGAGTCTGTAATTGAATTAGAATGTCATTGGCAAAGCTCAAAGTTTTTATTTCTTCTCCCTGAACTTCAATTCCTTCTCCATATTTTTCATTGGTTTCTGTTACTGCTTGCTCATTGTACAGATCGAATAACATCGGGATAGGTTACAGCCCTGCCTCATTTCCTTCTCCACCATTGCGTCCCATTTCACATTATTTCTATTAATCGCACAAATGACGCATGGAACATAAAAATAACTAACTAACCACCCATTCCATCCTTTCTTCCATTATGATTTACTCCGATGCCTTCTGCCCCGTAGTTCATATTTTTCGCTTAATTTTCACACCTCTGCACCAATGCATTTCAAACACTCGCAGTGTCTCCTTTGTCAGACTTGCTACGATCCAAATTTTAATTACATAAAAAGCTCTTCTCCTAATTTCAGCTTCCAGACCCATCATTAATTTTAACCACTGTTTAACATTACCGAACTCCACTTGTACACGAATGGTTCCTTCATTATGCCGTTATTCTATTGTACTCCGTTTGCTATCGTTATAGCAACAGTTTTGCGTCAACTAGCTTCCTAGGTAGCACATTTCTTCCATTTTTCTAATTTTCTCCAACTTTAAAGCATCAGAGGTCACTGAATTCTATTTCGCTTCAGTTAAACGCTTTCCTCTTTAACCTGAGTTATTTGTTGGTTTTCTTGTCCCTTCTGTTTAATGGTAGGAATCAGACATAGCTGAATGACATAAACACCGCGACTGACCTCATATTTATTAGTTACAGGGTCCATCCACCCTGATTTATGTTTCCTACGATCGCTTCAAACCATTTAAGGCAATGGACACGATAGTTCATGGACAGTCCATTTCCTCCCACTCTTCTGCAGTCTAGCTGGTGATCGAGAGACTTGGCGCAGTACTCAGACACTAGACTTGTATTAGGGGGGAGGCGGGGAGGGGGGGGGGGGGGGGGGGGGAGAAGCGACTGGTGCTGTACCCGATACCCATCTGGCCATACAAAGTGAAATTTTCGGTCGTTTCTTTATTTTCGGTCGTTTATTTACATCGCTTCAGATTAGCGGCGGAGTCTAGCCTTAGATAAGGACAAGGGTGACTGTATTCCCCATCCTTCCCCAATTCTGAGGTTGTCTTCTCTAACAATCCCATCGTTGACGGGACATTAAGGACCAATCTTCCTTCCTTCTTGTCTTTCAACGGTCAAGGCAATCTGTAGCACACTGAATTCGCTTTGCCGGCCGGAGTGGCCGAGCGGTTAAAGGCGTTACAGTCTGGAACCGCACAACCGCTACGGTCGCAGGTTCGAATCCTGCCTCGGGCATGGATGTGTGTGATGTCCTTAGGTTAGTTAGGTTTAAGTAGTTCTAAGTTCTAGGGGACCACAGCAGTTGAGTCCCATAGTGCTAAGAGCCATTTGAACCATTTGAATTCGCTTTCAGGTGAACGACTGTTCAAATACCGCCCAGGTCCTCCAGAATTAGGTTTTTAATGACTTCCCTAAATCGCTCCAGGCAAATGCCTGGATGGTTCATTTGAACAGGGAAAGGCCTATTTCCTTCCCCATAATTCCGTAGTTCGAGCTTGAGCTCTGTCTCTAACGACGTCATCATCGATGGAACGCTAAACTCGAATCTTCCTTTCTTGTTTTTGATTTCGATCTATTGCCTCTTCGTCTCCAATGACCTTGCTTCCTTCTAAGTCTTCTTCGTAATCAGTTATATCGTCTGAAAAGTTTGTCATCGATTTCTTGTCACTTAGTGCTCTCCTTATTTTTCTGAAATTTCCGTTTTTGGTTTTGTTTCCACTAGTTAGTGGCAGACATAAATTATAGCTCTAACGTAGACTAAAACGTGCCTTTCTTTACCTTTCAGGTGGTCTTATGAAGTAATATTGGTACATGTTGTGAACTATCCATTTGTTTCTATCCTTCATTCATAATACCGAACATTTGAATCCAATTTTCGTTATGCATAAACCAGAAAAGGTACAGAGATTTTCTTACCTCTTTGTTAGATCACCATGTTCAAAGAAGTATTGCTCCTTCCCGACTGAAGCAAATCTTAGGTTGGTCCAGTAAATATCGTTCGAAGGAAAATCAGATTGATCGTGCAACAATTCTGCGTTTAAATCTGTATTTGATTCGGAAGTGTACACGATAAAAGTATTTTAGAAATTCTGTATGATCCTTTTCTTACAGATTAGGCGGAAGTACTCGTTATGTGTAAAACTTTCTTTTCTGTCTGCGGATACACGCGAGTTAGAATCGGAGGACGGAAACGAGGAGACAACAGATGAGCTTTCGGGCAGACAAGTGCCAAACAGGACGACCAGTCAGCCTGTAAATCCCCGGTAGAGATGGCCCAGCATTCCAAACGAGAAAGGTAAAAAAAGTATGTCCAGCCTCAAGAAAAAGAAAGGAAAACAATGATAACTTCTTCGAAATAAAGGAAGTATGATATCCTTTACCTTTAGAATATAATCAAGAAGAAAGTTACTCAGCTGGAAAGCAAAAAGGGTGTTGTACATTATTCTACAGTAAAAGTGTAAACAAAGCATGAAAACGTCTACGAGATGCTGATAAATACAGTTCATTAGGGATGATTAGAAATAATTATTCGATATCAAATAATGCAGGTTTTCAGAATAACTCTTCCGCACATTCATTCACCTGAGGTACTGCGGGACGTTCTACATCTTTTACTATTTCTCAAAAACAAAAATTCTTGGGAAACTTTTGAACACATCTCTCCCACAAGGACCCAAACCCTTACAATGGGTCTAAGAGTAGGGTAAACGAAAGTTGCACGAGAGCGAATCAAAAATCTAGTTACAGTAGATCACCGCGAGAGCACGCTTTGTGTCACGACCGTGGCCAGTGTTTAGCATGCGACAGTGACTACTGACACGTCGATGAGGCAGGTGGAGTGGGGTAGCCCGTCGTCTTGAGTGTGCAGAGCGGGCTAGGCTCTACGGCGCGTCAGTTGGATGTTCAAATTAGCGGGCGGTGCAACGTCTAGATTTCTACGAGCTAAATGGCTCAATTGTGAGGAAATTCATTGTGAAATTACTGCTATATATGGTGAGCTTGCATTCTCTCGCCTAGGTAGCGTAGAGTGGCGTAAGAAATTTGACGACGGACGGATCTCGCTGAAGAATATCGCGAAGGCAGATCCGCAACGTCCAGTTGCAAACGTCCGTTGCAAATACTGACCGTGGGGATGTGAGCTTGAGAGAGGGTCGGCGCATAACAATGCAAGAAATGGCCAGCATTTCGTATATCAGTGTGTTCTAAATTGTTCACCAGTACATTGGATATCGTACATTGTGTCCCAGCTGTTCACCGATGTTCACAAGGGCTAACGTTTCCACTTTTGGAACGGTATTCTGTGGAGGCCAACGAGTTTCTGCTGCGAGTCATCACAGGGGATGAAACGTGGGGCCACCACTTCACCCCCGAAACGGAGAGAACATCGATGGAATGGGTGCCCATCACATCACCACAATGAGAGAAGGTCAAAATCCAACCTTCAGCTGGGAAGTGTTCTTTGACATCGAGGGTGTTGTGCACGTGGAATTTATGCCGAATGGCACGACAATCAACTCTGCTTCGTATTTTAAAATGTTGCATCAGCTTCATAAGGCAATTAAAGAAAAGCAGTGGGGGGAATTGAACGCCGATATGGTTCAGCTGCACGATAACGCAACACCGCACTCGACTCGCCAAACGTAAGAACTGCTGTTGAAGTGGAAGGTACGTCAACATCCTCCATACGCTCCAGACCAAGAGTCATGCTATTATGATGTGTTCTTCGAGATGAACGATAATCTCGATGTACAACGATTCCGAAATGATGAGCACGTGAATGCAACTGTATCTAGGTGGTTACGTAGGTGATTTCTATGCATACGGAATCGAAAAGTTGGTTACGCGTTCCGAGAAATATTTACAGCCTCTTGTGGACTATGTGGAAAAGCGAATTTACATTGTATGTTGTCATTGCCGTGTTGCCTATGTGTATGCAGTTTAATAAATGGGTATAACTTGGAAGTGTACTTATTTTTGATTCGACCTCGTAATGCAAGACTCAGAGGCGCGTAAGAAGGAAAAAAAATGTGGAAGATCCTGTACAGGCGCAGAAGTGCTAGCCTTGTCAGGATGGGCGCAGTATTGGAGTTTTGAATAAAAAAAAAATGACTGCACTAATCTTTGGTTATATTCTAGGTACTAAGGACACAGACACCAGACTGCGGGAGCGTCTGGAAGTCTGGATGATACTGGAGTAAGGGAACAGGAAAGGGAGATGTGGCGGCTCACCTCGCGTTTCAGTTAGCTGTTCGCCAAGGGAGACAGAGGTAGACGGGTACACATACAGAAAACGGAGCAAGCGCTCTCCGAATGTGGAGGTGACTGGATAGGCGAGGATTACATTTACAGGCAATTTTAGAGCACAGAACGCTATGTTATGTCGCGGTCGCATGTATCGATCTGACATAAAATCGAAAGAAATGCGACAACTGATCAGCGCATACATATAAACTGACCTAATATAGACCGAGATGCGGTGAAATTGAGTACGTGCTTGCTTATCTTCTGGTTAGCAGGGAGTAATTTGTACATGGAGTCAAGCATGCGGCAACAAGAGGAGTGTAGGAAAACGATGACATCGAAGCGAACTGAATCAGGAAGGTAGACAATTTTTTCTCTTTGAGTTCGTATTATAGTGTAAGTCTACTAAGGTGCAGTGATACACGCGAGTTGAATACTGTATTTGATGCTTTTCAGGAGGACAGAGAATCATTCACGTCTAAACTTACTCACATCTGTGTTAAATGATAACAGAGAGTGTACGGGATGATCGATTGAGACAGAGCTGCAACTAGGTACGATTCAAACGTTGACTCATTTATTCTAGAGAAGGACAAGTTGCTGAAGGTAGATATTTTTTTCCAGTATTCTATTTGGATGCTTTAGTCACGTGATATAGCCAGCGTTCTAATCGTATGCGGCTACGTGTTCGGTATGTGGTTTAAAGCGCTGTCTAATTGCGATCGTTAACGGTGAACCCGTCGGTCATCAAAGGACTTCCATCTCATGTGTGATGAAAGTTGAGACATTCCTCTAAACGCACTTTGATTTACGCGACCCCCACCCTGTCCTATGCTTGGTGTAAAATCGAGACTTCAGCGTCATAACTAAGTTAGCTGTGGGTATTTGTGAGGGGCTGTAATCAGTGTGTACACACTTACCCGACAGACGGGTGTTTACAGAGTTGGTGACGGGATGACTTGCAATTTCCACGTGTTGGACGCTGCTGTTATGCGTATCTGGTTGCTTGTAGGATGTACCGGCTGCTAATAACTATCATTTTTATATAGACCTGATGGAGTAATAGTATTATTTATGACTCGTGATCTGGTGTGATCATTGGGCACTAGACGTGTATGCAGGGCTATATTGGGCTCATATCATAGAAAGGAAAAGTTTTACGACTGGGGTAGAGATAGCTCAGCGTAGGGGGACCGGGGAGAAGGATGTATGTCTGACAGGACGGAAAACGTAATCGATCTAAGGTTATTGCCCAGTTTTTAAGTGCTGAACGTTCTAGTCTTAGGAGTGTGTGTGTGTGTTTATGTTGTCTCTCTCTCTCTCTCTCTCTCTCTCTCTCTCTCTCTCCTACCGGAACCTTCGATGCACCGATCCTGGACTCTAGAAAAGTACTTTACACATGATAGATAGGATTATTTACTTAAAAATGTATCGAACTACGTTGTGTATAAATATCGCTCCGTTCTTGTTCTTCTTAACTGTATGCTATTAAATTAAGGCACTTTGAGATCTGTTAGTATAGATCGATATGGTGTGCTAAGCTCCAAGACTTGGTTACATTTCGAGAAATGTGGTGCACTTGGAGGGGTCAGGACTAGGAAAGCTCTATTCAGTCAAGAGAGGTGGAGTGTAGCTGTATTCGTCTGCTCGGTTGAGGAATAATTGGGTAGCGATGTTGCGGGGTAGGTTAGTCAATGCCGAGGTGAGGGTGGTCTTTTAACGTGAGAGGACTACATAGCTCTGTGACCGCCATACGCAGAGAGATTGATCGAGTACCATGCGCGAGGTCTTAGAAATATGTATAGCGTTGTCTGGTATAATTTGATCGTCTTTATGTGTTAGAAAATTAAGTATGAATGGACGTGCTGAGCAGTCATCTATGAATGTTCGCAATGATACTTGCAAAGTAGAGGATGCATGGTTTAGCTATGATACTGAAATTAAGAAAACAAGCTGTAACATGATTGGCCAGTGTTGGACTTACTGTAAAATTTTTCGCGATATCAGCTGTGATGGATAATATTACAGTAGATCGGTGGTGTCTTATCCATCGCATCTGTGCATTGGGTACGACATAAGGATTGACTGACAATGCTTCCTTGAGTTGGGGGAGAAAGTTTGGTTGATGGACCGCAACTTCCTGGGTTGCTAGCACCGAAAACGGTGAATCCGTACTTGTGTGCAAAAATGACCAATCACTACAAATGGAATGCAGAGTTATAAACTATTCGGTCACTGCGACATATGAGTTTAAATGTAGAGGTGGTCAATCACTTTCGAGGGAAGTCGCTACAACGCCACCAGGCTCTTCTATTTTCCTTGTGCTGTGGCTGTCCTTTATTTAAAATCATTCAATGTTATGCTATCGACAGTAAGAATATGATTTACAAGGTGCAAGGTATAGTTTCCTGTGAGAGGCCGTGCATCAGTCCGTGTTAATGTCTGTTTAGAATCAGACAATGACTGCGAAGTCGCGGCAGAAAGACGAAATGCTCGGCAGTGTGTAAAAGCGTGTTAGAAAACACTGTTTGGACAAGGGCCAGAGGCAGCTTGTCATCCGCTTAGAGTATGGGCGATCAAACTTTAAAGGGGTCTCTGCAGCGTGTGTGTTTATTTAATATGATCTTGTTCATATAGGCATCTGTAATTTGAGGTGTTTGATTTGGCGAGCATTCTTGGATGGTTGCACTCTGAGTTATTCGGGGGGAGTATTGTGAAATCCGTTTGTCCGCGCTGGAGGTGGATCGCATTGGTCCCTTCGTGACTTTTTCACTGTTTGATGGTAGAGGATAAAGATGATACGATGTTGAGGATCTGTTGTACCTAATTTGAGGCGTACAACATTGCGCGCTTTTCCGGCGAATGGTCAAAACAAGGTCCTGTTGTAGTAAGTGAGATCGCTCTGTTTATAGACAGGTTGCAGAAGGTAATAGATATGTCTTTCTCCAACTTAAATTGCAGAGATCAGATGGGTGAAGATAAATGCATACTCATCTATGCTTAGAAAGGGAGAATGCCTTTTTATTATTGAGTTAGTTTTGGCAGGAGTGAATGTGGTTTTATATATGCAAGTGGAAATTGTGAGCGAAGGGTGAATGACGTCGGGTTCGCTGGCTGGGGGAGACACTGTTTACATGTCCTGTTGGAGATGCAAGGGGGAGATAGAGATATGCGCTATTCAGGAATCCATTTGTGCACTGTATGTCGTTAGACAATAGCTGGAGCGCAGGTATAGGGAGGGCCCACTTCATCATTCTGGTCCTGGGGGCTGAGTGGACGGCTGTTTAGATGGACAGCTATGTGGCTTTGACATGCCGCCGCCGGCGCTCGGACACTCGCTTTGTAACGCGCTATGGGGTTAGTTTGAGCATTTAGTACTTGTTTCGGTGGTTATTGGATTAAGAACTGTAATATTGAAGGTCATGTCCTCAGCGGGACCGCTGTGTAATTGAGTAAGTGTGTTTACGCATTTGAAGATACGTTTCGCGAATGGTGATGTTAAGTTGATGGCGCAGTTTAGCTACCACTGTACAGAAAACTGTCTGCTGCTGAAAGAAAGAAAGAAAGGGATGACCTTGCCCCCCAGAGCTGATGGATGAGTTATTAGATAAGAGCAAGTGATAGTTGAGTTGAATGATGCTATGTGTTCGGATATAGGAGTCTCTAAACGGTAGGGCGAGATATTTTTTATGTGGAAATTTATGCAACCTGTAGATAATGATATTCGACCGCTAGTGACAACAGTTAAGAGCGGAAAAATAGGTGCAAATCGAGCGCTGGCAGAATGTTGCGGCAATGGAAATAATTTTTAATTGAAGGTGGAGGTGGTAAATATGGACCAAGCCTTGAATATTGGTGTGAGTGTCGTATGTGCTTGATGCTCTGTATAAAAGTTTGACTCTTTAATTGCGTTTGGTATTTCTGGGTGTGTGTAAAATTAATTTTACTGTTGAAAGTGCGAGAAAGATGAGTGTACTGGTGTTTAGATAGGGGCTACGTTTGTAATTCGAAAAGAGGGGATGAGAATGGTAAATTGATTGATGGGCATGGTTTGTGGGGTGATATATGAGTGTCAAGATAGGGTTGAGGACGGTTGCGTATGTTGATGGTGGGACGGGTGTGAGGTTAGGTGCGGTGGGAGGTGTAAATTAGATCTTATTTTTTAAAAAATGTTGTAAAGTAAGAACAATATAGAGAAGGTTTTTAGATGGCTGGTCATGCGACGAGGCGAGAGCAGGGATGTGTAGTTATGTTTCGTTAAAGGGCCGTGTAATGTCGTGTGAGGAGCAATGCGCAGTGTGCTACAGCGTCATAGGAGGTAAAGACATGTGCTGCTGTGATGTGTCTAGCGTATGGAGGCTGCGCTTTGGAATTATGCTACGATGATATAAAGTTGACTTTCACACACGTTCGGTGCTCGCGGCTCGGGATCGCGGTGCTGGACGGACGTCTGTGTGTGCTTTGACCGCTGACGAGCGCGCTGACCGCGCCAACTCGCGCTTGCGGAAGCCGAGCAGGGGCTGTGTGAGGTCTGAAATCAGACGGATGGGTGACTTCACGATCCTGTGGGCAGGGTGCGGAGTGGGGGTACCTGCGCACGTCTGCTGAGTTATTTTGCGAGCGGGTCTACACTCTCCGCTATGCGTTATTAGGATACTTTACGAGTACTGAGCGTATCTACACATCTGTGTGATGTATTATTTAGTAGCAGTTTGCTATAGTGTGTGCTGAAATTATGATTGGGTGCGTGTCTGTGGGCTGTGCAACATGGCCCAGGGCACATCTGGGAATGGTGTTTTGTGGTAGCGTGATAGATATACTGTATGGTTAAATAAGTTGTTCGAAAAAAAAAAATAGAGTGTTCTCAATGATTACACACGCCTGCAGCGCAGATCAGAGTGATTGGTTTCCCGCCACCATCTCGGTTGCATGCGAGTAGTAAATGTTTTCCCGGCCGCGTTAATTGTGTGTGTCAATGAGCTATGAGCTATTCTGACAATAGACGTGACGGCAGGTCCAGACCTGAGACGCCGGCGGTATACATGGGAAGAACAATGCAGCTTTCACATGTGTCGGCTGTCACGAGCGCTCGGAAGCTGAACTTGGCTGGAGACTCTGGAACCCCCTTCCCCGCCGACCGCACGCGCGTGCGGCCTGCCTTGGAGCATAATCTAAGGCGCGTAGACGATATCAATTTCTCCGCTGATAGGTGCGAATGCGACTGTGTTGAGGTCATGATTGGAGGAGGTCGAGCAGAGACTTTTGGTCGGTTTGGCAGCTGGTGGTGTTTGGGCGCGTCTGTTGCACTATTTTGCAAGCATGTCTGTGCACTGTGCGGTGCTTTGTTTGGAGAGTTTAAGAGTACAGAGCTCGTCTGCTGATATTGTGTACTGCATTATTTAAAAGCTGTTTGCTATTGTGTGGTGAAATTAGGAGTTGTTTACGTGTTTGTGGCCTGTGTCAGATGACCACAGTCGGATCAGTGCGGGTGTTTTGTGACAAATATACTCCACGACTAAATAAAATGGCTCCAAATAAATAGAGTGCAGCCCTTCCTTACTTCCCCGAGCAGCACAGTGCAGTCTGAGTTGTTTTTGCGCAATAACGGCAATCTGGTCAGAATGTGAGAGAGTCGACAAATAACTGGACAAATTTATCTGTAGAGGAGTTACAGGTCTGTGTTGGAATGAATATCTTGATGGGTGTGGTTGTGTTGCCAAGTGTAGTGCACTACAAAAGTACACTCGTTCCTCCTTCCATCAGCCTATGCACTGAAATTATTTCCGAAAATTAGCAGTTGTTTGGCTAGTTGGAGGTAAATGTTTTGCATTATTTACGAGCGGTTCGCATGTCTGTAGGCTGTTCTATGTGTTACTTTTAACTGTTTACAATTAGCAAGCGTGTGTCTAGAACATTATAAATGAGTCATGTAGGAGTGTTTTGCAGGTCTGTATGATGTGGGACATGTCGGTGTGATACGTATACTCCATTTCTAAATGAAGTAAATTCGTTCCTCAATCCATGGACCTAATGCAGGATAAGTCCGTTTACCAGAAACGTGTAGGAAGAGGTTGAGTGCTGGTGACTTAGTTTGAAGCAATTTTCTTAGGTTGGTAGCGGAAGGGCAAGTGAGCTTTGTTTACTGGCAGATTTCAAACTTGGCGCTGGTCCCTAGGAGGAGGAGGTGGCGGTCTGGTCCTCGAAAAGTAGTTGAAATTAAGGAGTTGAACACGTTTGCATACGTATATGAAATTGTAAATTCAATTATTTAATATAGCGGGGTGGTGAGAGTGAATTAGCGAGCATTCTCGCGATGAGCAAACGCGCTGTTATATGGTCATGGCGGATTCCACTGTCGGTCAAACTCTGGCGCCAAACGTATCCTTTGTCTGGTATGTGGTGGAAGGTTCCATCGGACCCTGAGGCGCCGCTCGCCGCCTGCCTGGCGCGCTGTCCATGGGGGTGTGTGGGCACCGCTGGTCGCTTGACGTCAGCCGGCCAGGGAGCTGCCGATGGAGTGGGCTCAGCTAGCCGCGTGTACGTCAGCTGCACTCTGGAGTTTCGCTGTGTGAGCATGGAGAAGTTAGTTGGGACACACCTGCATGACCTTAATGTCTCTAATAAAGAGTTATTTTCCATGTATTTACAGAAGGCTATGTCCATCGCGTGTGTGGAGGGTGTGTGATGTAAGCGGGGCGGCGGCGCAGCCATTGTACAGTTATTACACGCGCGCGAGAGCGAGTCAATTAGCAGGTATTCTAGTGCGGTCCAAACATGCTGTTATATAGTCATGGCGGATTCCACTGTGGAGCAAACTTTGCCGCCAAACGTGTAGCACTGCGTTCTCGCTCGCACAGGGACACGTGGTGGTTGGTGAGCAGTCGGCATCGACAGGTTTGAACGTGCCCAGGAAAACACCTTTGGCGCCCAAAGTGTGGCAGTGAACGACCAACCGTTGTGTGATTCAGCTCGGAGGCAAACTATTTTGGCGGGGAACGTGTGGAGGTGAGGAATACACGTGGTGAGCGGACAAGGGGCCGCTGTGATGTCAAACTCGGCAAGTTCCATCGTATCCAGCGAAAACATGTTTATGACGTGGGGGCGATCGTTGGGCTCGCCCCCAGCACTAGTGGCCAGTCGCCTCACGCGACAGGTGTCGGCAGTGTCTCCACGTGCTGGCTAGGGGGTGGCGAGAATTTGAACTAATTCAGTTGGAGCACAGACGTCGTGGTCACTGCACTGCGATATCAAAGATGTGTGAGCTGACTGTGTTGGACAACGAGTGATGACCGTACTGCTTGAAATAAAGTCTTCAGTCCCTTCCCCCCTGCAAAATCAAAGGACGTGAATTACGTTACTATAAGTGCAGTATATTATTTGACACGATTATGATAGGCTACTAGTGAAAAAAAGATAAGTGACGGATAAAGCTCGTACGTGTGATCAATTATGGTGTCGGGATTTGTGATAGATTTTTGTTATGGATGTAATGAAAATGGCTTTCTCACTGAGAAAATCGGACATCTTGAATAAATAATAAATGATAATAATAAATAGAAGTACAGTTTTCGAGAGACAATATTGTGTTGGAATTTGAATTTGGCGCAATTTTCTAGTGGAGGTAGGCCTATAATATTAAATGATAATGAATGATAATAAAAGATAATGAATGATAATATATGATAATAAATGACAATGAATGATAATGAATGTCAATGAATGACAATGAATAATAATAAACAAAAGTAAGGTTTTGCAGCCATTATCGTGTTGGAATTTGATTTTGGGGGGAATTTTCTAGGGGAGGCAGGTCAACAATAATAAATAACAATAAATGATAATAAATAATAATAAATGATAATGAATGTTAATGAATGATAATCAATAATAATAATAATAATAAAGACAAGTACGGTCTTTGCATGCATTATCATGTTGGAATTCAAACTTCCCGCCATATTTCCTTCTGGAGGCGTAGGTTAGTGGAAGTAGCACAATTGGACTATTTTCCCGCCAAAATTCAAACTTCCCGCCATTTTTTCTTGAGGTTAGGTTCGTGGACGTAGCACAATTGGACTATTCTCCCGCCAAAATCCGCCATCTTGGATGACGTCATCGCCGGCATCTTGAATAAATTTGGCAACAATGCAACGTGCCCTGGCTCATAGGTTGTCCCCCTACTTGCGGCTGCCTTTTTCATTGAAGTATAGGAAACAGCAGGACAATGTGGACGCCACGGTTCGATTAGGAACGAAGGCACTGTGGCGACTCACGCTAGTAGTTTCGCTGAGAGGTAAACGAAAAAATTCTTAATGAAGTTTCGCATAAAAGTTCTAAAATATTCCTAGACTGTCGGAGTTCCTTTAGAGAGCTCACGTTGAGTAAAAGATGTCAAAGCTACTAACGATGAAAAACGGTACAGCAAAATCATAGTTAAGAGATTTTATTCGATGTTTTCTTTACATTATAAGTTAATTGCAGCAATTCAGATCCAAAAAAATAAAATAAAGAACGTAAAATTCTAGGGATACTTTGGTCTCCCGTGGCGCGCCTTCCGGTTGTTACACCAATTACTTGTGCTTCTGCGAAAATACCTTAACACCACTGAAAAATCCTGTAATATGCGCTCACTGATACCTAAAACACACAGAGTGGAGCAACAACCCACAGACGGAGAAATACTGTAATGCCGTTGTCGTCGCTTAGCAGGCCGTCGTTGCGCAACTCTGACACTGTACTCAGCCAAAGTCGTACACGAGGTGCACATCGGCCAAGTCTTCATCACTAAGCCTATACCACATTGCTGCATATCACTGTTAACGTACAACTGACACTCCTGGGAAAACAAATCCGTGACATTAGCGGGCAGTACTGAATGTAATTTTAAAGGCCAAGAGTAAAGTGTCATTACTGTTGTGGACGACGAGTAACGCGATAAAACGGGACAAATTGGCTGCAGTTATTTCCTAAGCTGTATACACCGACGGAAAATAATGGCAACACCAAAAATAAGCGGAACCGCGCGACTGCTACGGTCGCAGGTTCGAATCCTGTCTCGGGCATGGATGTGTGTGATGTCCTTAGGTTAGTTAGGTTTAAGTAGTTCTAACTTCTAGGGGACTGATGACCTCAGATGTTGAGTCCCATAGTGCTCAGAGCCATTTGAACCATTTGAACCAAAAATGAGTTGTGCGACGTAAACGAAATTTGGCAGGCGTGTTTCTGCGTCTGAAAGAAGATGTCTATTCAACTATCAAGCTACTCACATAGAGCCGGCCGAAGTGGCCGTGCGGTTAAAGGCGCTGCAGTCTGGAACCGCAAGACCGCTACGGTCGCAGGTTCGAATCCTGCCTCGGGCATGGATGTTTGTGATGTCCTTAGGTTAGTTAGGTTTAACTAGTTCTAAGTTCTAGGGGACTAATGACCTCAGCAGTTGAGTCCCATAGTGCTCAGAGCCATTTGAACCATACTCACATAGAAGTTGCGCTACTAGCGCCAATAAGAGCATACAATAAGGTTTGCTTTAAGTACACGCTGTAACGGTCGTTAGCAGTAGTTACCTTTGAGACCTGACGTAATGAGTTGATGTTAGTCAAGAATGCCTTTAAGGCGACATAGACGCCATTATTGACACCTCACCGAGTTCGAACGATGTTGTGTAATAGAGCTACGAGAAGCTCTATGTTCTTTCTGCTATACGGTAGAAAGGCTTGTCAGAAATTGAGCCACTGTACATGACTGCTGGCAGCGGTGGTCTCGGGAATGTACGATCGCAAGAATACCGGGCTACGGGCGGCCACGTGGCACTACCGATTAGGAACACCATCGTGGCTCTGGCGCATCGTATGCTGCCTCTGTAGCAGCAATTTGAGCAGCACAGGGAAACAAGGGACCGTCACAAATCGGTTACTTCAAGGACAGCTGCAAGCCAGACACCCTGCAGCGTGCATTACACTGACCACAAACCACCGTCATTTGGGACTTGAGCAGTGTCAAGCGACAGGTTACTGGAGAGCAGCGTGAAGTGTGTTGCGTGTTCCGATGGAAGCTAGTTCTGCCTCGATGCCAGTTATGGCCGTGTGTTGGTTAGAAGGGGGCCAATTGAGGGCGTGCAACCAACCTGTCCGTATGCTACGTGCACTGAACCCATGCCTAGAGTTATGGTCTGGGGTGCGATTTCATATGACAGCATGAGCATTCCCGTGGTTTTCTCACGCATCTTGAATGTAAAGTTATACGTCAGTCTGGTGATTCGACCTATTGTACTGCCATTCATGAACAACACTCCAGGGGGTGTTTTCCGACAGAATAACGCTAGCCCACATAACGCTGTTGTAACCCAACATGTTCCACGGGGTGTCGACGTACTACTGCCTTGGCCCGCTGGATCACCAAATCTGTCTCCATTCGAGCAGATATTGGATATCATCGGACGAAAACTCCAGCGTCATCCGCAACCGTCCTTTTACTGACCGACCAACTGCAACGGCCATGGAACTGCATCTCACATGCTGACATGCGGCTCCTGTTCAACGCAACGCATGCACGTTTGTATGCTTGCATTCAACATTCTGGCGGTTACCACGGTCGTTAATGTACCAGTATTTCACATTTCCAACCGCTTATCTCGTGCGTACATTAACTTTAGATCTTGCAATGTTAATCACTTAGTTACGATACTTAGACGAATGTATTTCTGAAATTTCATTACTCTACATTAATTATTTTGTGGTTTGCTTTTTTGCCGTCAGTATAGATACACTGATAGTCACGGTTAGAATTCAAATGAAACGGAATTACTCCGAAAGGCGTTGCCGGAGACCACGGGTCCTTTATACCAAAATGCTGAGATAATATCCTTGAACAACCTCGTAAATATTATTCATGCAGTTCGGGTTCACACGGTAGAGTAGTATCGTCTGTATCACGTTTCAAGGCGTGTCCTTACTCGGCTGGGTCTTACATGAGACCAAAATTTCTTCTTTCTGTTTCGAGGGCAACAGTATATCGTCTGCAAAATAGCTGCTAGACAAAGGAATCAGCCCCTCCGTTTACTGCTGAGTCTCACACCTAAAAATGTCGTCGGTTGTCACGAACTTGTGTCATCTTGCTGGCATTGAAAGAAAGTGTATTCTTCTGTTTGTCTGCAAATGGACATGTGAGTAACTTGACATAAGTGTATTGTTCTCAGCAACAGATGAAAAAGTGTACTTCCTCATCGTTTCGGGCAGCACCCCGTACGTGTTAGGTTTCTGTGTGAAGACGACAGTCACATTCTGGAGAGCGAAGTGGTAGCTCCCGTCTCCCGTACACGGCCGCCACTGTAGTGTGTCCTGTGGTCGGCACGCCCAGGGCGGCTTCACTTCCAGTCGGTGCGTCATAGCTGACAACATCGTGAAGAATTGCATGCCTTGAAATTACTTCACTTGCGAGCTGTATACTACAATTTTGAGTTCATCCACATACAGGGCATTCACTTGCATCGCAAATGTTGCGGTTTTCACAGAATACATTGGTAGTGAGGGGCTCTTATTGTTATCCAGTGCGGGCGCCATGGCCGAGCGGTTTTAGGCGCTTCAGTCCGGAACCGCGCTGCTGCTACTGTCGCAGGTCCGAATCCTGATTCGGGCTTGGATGTTTGTGATGTCCTTAGTTAGGTTTAAGTAGTTCTAAGTCTAGGGGACTGATGACCTCAGATGTTAAGTCCCACAGTGCTTAGAGCCATTTGAACCATTTTTTTGTTATCCAGTCAACAGCTTCTAATAATATTTAGAAAGTATATTCTTTCTGCAAACACATGCTTTTTGAATGGAACTACGTCAACTAACATCAACAAACTTAAAGCTGGGTAAATTACAATATCAGTGGTGTTTCCTGCAGGCTTGTAGTGCAAGTCGTTGACAATGATAACATATTTTGAAAAGTTTCCACATCGGCACTTGTTCAATACCTGTGCTAGGACACACTAAAGAACAACACAAGTGGATATACTAGTTACGTAGATTCGGACCGGTAACGAGACAACTGACGGTCACAAGTTGTGTTCAGAATGACGACAGGCAGCGGCAGTACTCGCTTCCACTCGTCTGGAACCAATGCTGCATGCGTGATAGCATTTCAGTGGCGATGTCCGAGCAGGCTGCAGTAATACAGCGTTGCATATCATAGGCTGTAGATGGTATGTCCTTGAAGACAGCGTCTTTCTCCTTTCCCCACAGAAAACATCTACCGGCGTCAAATCCGGGAATGGGCCGGTCGAGTGACAGGTCGTCTGGATCCAGCACAACGATTTGGGAACAGTCTGTGAGGCAAGCTGCAGTACTTCGTGGACTACGGGCTGGACAGCCAACATGTTGCTGCCATAGGTTCCTTCTAGTCTGTAATGTCTTCTAGGATGGACTATTAGGTGGGTGTGATACTTGTACGCCTTCAGTGTTCCGTCTATGAAACAGAACCTCATGTTTCACAATCCCACACCACACTTTTACATGCCATGGACGCTGACGTTCCACCTGACGAGGTCAAAGGGATTGCAATAAAACAATAGCACATGTTTCGGCGGTTTGCGTGCCAATGATTGTTAACTGTGGCTTCATCACTGAACAGGATACATGATACATCTGGATTATCCTGTCTTCATGCCCACATAGAGAAGTTAAAGCTATTCTCATAATCTCTTCCACATAGCTCTTGATGGAAACAACTATGATAGGTACAGAACCTATGTATATGGAGAATGCGTGCGGCTCTTGCTTGGCTCTTGTCACTTCCTCGTGAGATTGCGCGAGAGCAAACATGCGGATCAGTTGCAACAGTAGCAAGAACTTTAATTTCTCCCTCTTCTGTCGTCATTTGTTTCCTTTTGTTACGTTGTCGAGGTGTTACACTACCACTTTCGCGTAACTGGTTGAAGAGCTTGATAAATAGATGTCGAGTTGGTTGACGTGCTTGAACGAATTGCATTCTTCCTACACTCTCCATACACTATGAGCAAGTCGCCCTTTTCTACGTTAGGAATCTCATCGTCAACTCAAGACCTAGTGTATGGACTGTTCTGACTAGCAAGTCGCAGTACACTAAGGGAACACACAAACACACTCCAAGCAAACGTAACAAAATCGTAGTTATCAACTACGCATACTGAATAGCACAAACAAGAGACGATGTGCAAACTTTTCAAAATACGATATCTCGTAAACGACTCTTACTAGAGTCCTGCCGCGAGCACCACTGACATCGTAATTTCCCTAGTTTTAGTGTCTTTATATCAACAGCTAATGTTCCGTTTAAAAAGTGTACGTCTGCACAAGACATACACTCTCTAAGCATTATTACAATCCCTTTATTGGCCAACAATATGAGAACCTGACTACCAATCCATTCTGCGAAAACCGCACATCAATAGCACTTGCCATTTCCGCAAGTTCTGCGTGTTTCTTCACCCTGTGCATACAAAAGGCAGTGTCCTGACTGACTGCCTCATCACCGCTGAGCCTAAAACGCTAAGGATACAAACCTGAAACCTGGACTGGAGTGAAACAGGGGATGAAAAGATTTTTGAAAATATGTAGCAATTGAGGCAATTTTGAAGCTAGAACTACGAAAATTGTTATTTGGTTTCTCAGTCAGAAATACAGAGACAAGTGTTCCAGCATTTAGTCGAAATTCAACTCCAGAAGGGAGCGAAATAGGGGAAGAAAAGTTTTATGAAGTTACATCATTTTGAAACAACTTTCAGAGCGAAATCTATAAAAAACAATTATTTGGCTTCTAAGTTAGAGGTAAAAATACATGTGTTTTACTGTTTTCGGAAATTGAACTTCAAAGAGTTTAAAATAGGGGATAAAAGTTTTTAAGGAAACATTTCATTATGAAGGTATTTTTAAAAGTAAATGTATGAAAACTGGTATTTCACTTTTCAGTAAGATATAAATAAGTATCTGTTGTGAGACGGAAGTTTCATTGGAAACGCTTTGACTACAGGTAGCAGAATCGCTTTTTGGTAAATGTTCATTTAGAATATGCTTTCTTCTACTGCTCAATTTGGGTGAGAAATTTAGAAGTTGTTTCAGTCTGTGAACAACATAAAATTCGGTTAAAGAAAAACCGAACTATCTGTGTGGACCACACAATCTGCAACAGTGTAGCAGTGGGCGCGAAGCGTTCTCAGTAAAAACGTAAAACGAGCATGGTAAGGCAGCATCTCACTTTAAGCTGCGCGAAAACAATGAATGCCGAGGCGAAAAAAATTTTGAGGTACAAGTTCTTTTAAGGTGGTAATTGCGCCCGTATTTCTTACTCCCGCGACGTAGATTTGAGTTTCGATGTGTTAATAAACCGGCAAGCACATAGCAACAAGAAATAACTGCTTACTTAAGATATCGCAGTTATTAAGCGCCGCAGAAAATCTTCTGCTCTCGTTGCAATTTTATGTAAATACTCGAGTGCGTGTCGAGAGCAAGGGGTGGAGCTGGAGGGTTCGTCACTGGGGCATTTTCTAAGCGCTGTTCGCTGCCACATCACCTGTCCACGGACAGTCGCAGTACCGCTTCTTTCACGGCAGTGATGAAAGCTGGACTAGGTAGAGTTTGTGACTTTGGATCAATGTTTAGTCCTTTTCCTAGGCCAGCCAATGTGGCATCGTCAAAATATTTGTCCGTCAGAATAGTAACGGATCGTCGTCCAATTTTCGTTCCTTGCCGCGAAATAGTTTCAAGTAGGTCAAACTTTGTAATCCGCTTGCTTCGCGCACTACAGTGAACCCAAGCAAAGCGCAATGAACCCAACCAGACTTAGCCCAGTTAGAACGGTCTATCCAGTTCTATAATTATGAGAGTAAAACCATAAGTTTTTATAAAGGGTAAATGTGTTCTGAAATAAATCATGAAATAACGGGGAAACCTATCGGCCTTTTGTGAAATTCGTGTGCAATACCAGGCGAAGGCGACGCTATGAAGACTTCTTAAGGGCACTGACAGCATTATTGTACCACCTGGCATATGAGATAGAGCTATTTTAATATCACTTAACGCCTATAATGCTAAATGGACAATCTGTTGGACGATCGCGTACTTTTCAAGATCAGTTAGGATCCCATTAACCATGTGGTCCGAAAGATGGCTACGTTCTTGAATGTTTCATCTTCCTTCAAGAAGATGTGAAAATATTTAAAACCAGCTGTGCTGTTCCATCTGTGTAATATAGTCTACTAAAAGTCTACAAGAAGCACGTGGTCTTGGGAGCGAGCTGGTTGTAAGTTGCTATGGGACCGAACCTAACCACTTATCTTCGTATCGTCTTGGAAAGTGTCGTCATCACATTCAGATGTCAGCTGAATTTATCAGCAGGCTTTCGGCTCTCAGGCTCAACTTCTCGGATGTAATTGTTGCTTTTGATGTATTAACATAGCTTACCGATGTCTTCCACCCAGGGACATTATCTTTGCAAAATATTCTAACAAACAGAATAAATTTTAGCAGCCTGTATATAATCAGCTCAGACATACATTATATTCAACAACGAATTTTATTAAGGGCGGTAGGACGTTAAATGGGCCGACAAGGAGTAGGAGAGGAAACACGGGTCATTTCAATTTCCACTGTCTATACTTTTACAGATGAACTTCCTGGAAGCGCTGGACCGAGACTCGAACTTGGGACCTTTTCCTGTCGCGGGCAAGAGCTCTACCAACTGGGCTACCCAAGAACGACTCACGATCCGTCCTCACAGTTTCAATCCCGCCAGTACGTCCTTTCCTCGACCCGAGTTCGAGTCTCGGTCCGGCACACGTTTTTAATCTGGCAGGAAGTTTCATATCAGCGCACACTCCGCTGCAGAGTCAAAATCTGACTCTGGAAATTCATAACACTTTGTGAGAATGACCAAAAGGGATTCAGGATTCACACTAATAGCAGTATAAGTTTAAAAACATTACAAAATAATTTTTTTACATGTGAAATTTCATCACTTTTTTCACTTACCATTGGATGCATTTGTTGCTATACGTACACTTTTCTTCATAAGTAAGAGATTCTTCGTTGAATTTGCACAGCATACAAACCATACTTACAGGTGTATGAAACTCTAGAATTTATTTAATGTGTGAAAAAATGAATGAGCTGATACATTTTAAAATTCACGCTTAGAAAAAACTCAAATTTTAGAGTTAATTATCTCAATTTTTACCACAATTTTTAATAGATTCGGAAAGTTCTAGAGTTTCATACACCTGTATGCTGTGCAAAATTCATCGAAGAATCTCTCTTACTTATGAAGAAAAGTGTACCTACAGCAACAAATACAGCCAACAGTAAGTGAAAAAATGATGCAATTTCACATGTAAAAAATTACTTTGTCTTGTTTTTTGAACTTCCAATGCTATGATTGTGAATACTGAACCCTTCCTGGTCATGCAGACAAAGTTTTATGAATTTATTTGTAAAAGTATAGACAGTGGAAATTAAAATGTCCTGATGTGCCTCTCCTGCTCCAAGTCGGCCCATTTGACATTTTACCCCCTCCCCCCTTTTTCAGATTGGGGCGTTGCCATGGGGAGTCGACTGGTGGCCTATCTGTTTATGGAGGAATCTGAGGAGAAGGCGCTGGACTGTGCTAATTTTAAGTCTGATGTTGTTTGGAGGTACGTAGATGATACATTTGTGGCATAGCCTACGGCCAGGAGAAACTTCGTAAGTTCTACGATCACCTTAAGTCCATCCACGATAAAGTCAAATTCACCATCGAGATTGTAAAGGAAGGTTGCTTTCCTTTGCTAGAAGTTTTAGCTCGTCGTAAAACCGGCGGAAAAGCAGCAAGCATACGCGCACTGATCTGTATTTGCAAGTAGACAGTGTCACCATCAAACGTAGACGAGTGGTATCCTCAAAGAACTTGTCCACGGGGCACATACTGTGGTGGATGACGACCATTTCTGTGCAGAATTTGAATACCGCAGAAAAGTGTTTGGAAACAGTGGCTATGCGCCACACAAAACACGCAAGACTCTATAGTTCAAAGCAAAGCTGAGAACGCTGTGTCAAGGGGTGATGAGGGAACTTTCCAGTTCACGGTGTTCCTAAAGCCATTCTTGTAAAGTAAGTCCTATCGATTCTAAGCATGTAGTGAAAATTTTCCCTATTTCGAGCTTATGTCCCGCTGATGTTAAAGAGGTGGACACCACAGGGCCCCCACTTACAGGTTTTCATCCCACTTAATATTGGACCATATTGTAGACATGAGACGCGTACTTCGCGAAGATGCTACACGCACCCACGTGGAAGATACCATCTGGCACAGTGGGTGTCAATAACCGTTCGTTAGCAATTTTTGTGGTTGGCTAAAATTGAGATGCGTGACTTGCATTCGAGAGATCAGCGGTTCAGATCTCCATTGGACATCACGAGCAAGGTTATCTGGAAGAACATCGCTTAAGGAAAATGCTGGCTGGCATGGTTCCTCTGAAAAGGAAGTGGTCCATTTTTTCTCAAATCCTACTGCAATTCGAGTATCTGTTCAGCCTCTAGCAACGTCACCGGCGACCAAATGTTAAACTCTAATCTTCCATGCCAACGGCCTTGCCGCAGTAGTAACATCGGTTCTCGTCAGATCACCGAAGTTAAGGGCTGTGGACTTGGCTAGCACTTGGATGGGTAACCGTCCGGGAGCGCTCAGCCGTTGTGTGGCCAGTTAAGGAGCTACTTAGTTAAGAAGAAGCGGCTCTGGTCACAAAAGCTGATAATTTCCGGGAGAGCGATGTGCTGACCACATTCCCCTCCGTATCCGTATCCGGCGACACCTATCGGCAGAGGATGACACGGTGGTCGGTCGGTACCGTTGGCCCTTGCGAGGTCTGTTCGAATGGACTTTCAGGAGAATCTTCCATTCTTTAAAGCAAAAGAATTGGGTAAACCTTTTGTGGTTCTTATGTTGAAGAAGCATAGACCATTGCTTTCTTGAGAGAATAGTTCATTACAGTAGTGAAAGAGTTTGCTAAAACTGTGGAAACTGTAACACATCACTGTTTGTCACGAAAATTGATCTGTGAGACAGTTCTCATCGTGTAAGCACCAGATAAATGACTCCTGACTGAATATGGCTTCTTCGGTAGTCGGCAACTTGCGGAATACATGGTAGATCGATAAATTCAGATACAGAGATCGTAGTCTTTTTCGAGGCATTTGTTTTAAACTTGATATTCTACAAAAAAAAAAAAAAAAAAAAAAAAAAAAGCATCGATTATGTCTCTGAGCACTAGTCTCATCGACTTTCAAGAACTATTTTTCCGCAAGAAAATTTATCTGTGTATTAAATCGTGGTTATGAGTTAATATCCATACGCTGTTGTCATTCTCAGGTCAGCCAAATGTCAATGAACTAAGATTCATTTATGTTCAGAAGAAACAGAACACCTTGAACGACTGGAGGCAGAACGATCATATTCATGGGACATGAACATTAGTATCTGCTGCAGAAATGATTAGCATTTCAGTCATCTCGGTTCAGCATGTGTCCTGTTGCCTAGTAGGCATAGGATCCTCCAGGGACCCTGATAACTTGTTCCTTGGGTGATGGCATCAACAAGTATAAGAAGCAAATGGCGTCCAGGGGTATAGCCATCAACGTAGCATTCATCTGTTGCCGAAGTTCATCTGTGGTGGCTTACAATGGGTCACAGCACTGGACCCATCGTTTCACCATATGCCACACACTTTCGGTTGACGACCAGTCTGGTGGTCTAGCAGGATAGGCAAAAGGCCGACATCACCGTGACACAAAGAAAGCATGTGTTCATGCAGAAACATGTAGTCGTGCATTGACTTGTTGAAAAATGGCACCTGGCATGCTTTTCAGAGCGGGTATGGCTACGGGTCACAGGATATCATACACGTAGGTAAATCTGGTCAAAGTGCCCTGGACATGCACCATCTACGATTTCTGGTTTTACCCAGTAGCACCCATCACCATAACTCCTTGAGCTGGGGCTGTATGTCTTGTGTGAATGCAGTGACTGTGATGTCGCTCACCTGTCTGCCGCGAACCAAAATGTAGCCATCATTTTCAAACAAACGGAACCTGGATTCGCACGAAAACATTATGTGATGACATTCCTGTCCCCAGTGACGTCGTTCCGTACAACATTGCCGTCTAGCACGTTTCTGCACATTCGTCAAAGGTACGCGTCGAAGTGGGCGACGCACACGTAAACCATGCCGTAATAAACGGGGACAGACTGTCACCTTTGATAGTGTTCGATGTGTTACACTGTTCCACCATTGCTCCAGAGTCGAGGTGGACGCACATCTGTCCTGCGATGCCATTCGGATGAGGTGTCGATCTTCTCAGGGGAAGCTCTGAGTGGCCCTACCTGACCCATCTCGTCGTGTTCTACGGCGTTCCGTGAACCATTCTGCACACACCTCTGGCACTTCCGAAACCCTTTGTCCAACACGAGCAGCAATTTCCCGGATGGATGTGTCACATTCTCTCATGCCAGTAATGCGTCCTCTTTCAAGCTTACTGATTTGACCGTACGGTTCGCGCATCCTGCACGTCTGTTCAAGTCACACAGATCCATTACCTTAGGCTCATTTTACCGGTAGGTGGTGTTGCGCAGCGATATCGATGTTTACTTTGAACCCGCGGGTTGACAGAGTTCAAATGCTAGTCATTTCCTCAGAACATGCTGATTTACGTGTCCTGTGAATATGAACGTCCACTCTGCAGTTGTTTAAGCTGTTCTCTTTTTTTCTGAAAACGAGTGTATAAAGAAAATGAAACTTCTCTTTCTCTAAAGTTTCAATCTCGCTTCCTAGTAATTTACCTCTCGATGTCTGACTTTCTATTCTCTGGTGTTGGCTTTATAATCCTTAATTCATTTTACGAGTAAATATTTCTTTCTGGTCTAACTTTCTTTACACCTGTTCGTATTTTATTACCTGGTAACAATGAGTTTCAGAAAAGCATTTAATCCTTCGTCTGTCAAAATCGTCTTATTATATTCCCATTTTTTATGTTCTAGCATTACGAATTCCCTTCAATAACCGAAGCACACTGCTGTTGCACGCTGTGCAGGAATGTAATGAAGATGTATTTTGATGATAGGAAATGTTATGAATTAATATCAGTACCTCTAAACACTTTGCAGTGACAGATATAATTTCCTACAGTCCCAATTGTTCAGAGAAGTTTGATACTCCTGTATTACCTATAGTTGTATATTTTGCATTTCAAATAGCACAGAATTCATTCCGGTGGTTTCCTTTTTTAGTTTTAAGTAAGAGTGACCTCGTACGAACAGACTGAGCCAAGTGGCGCAGTGGTTAGCACACTAGACTCGCATTCGAGTGGACGACGGTTCATATCCGCGTCCGGCCATGCTGATTTAGATTTCCCGTGATTTCCCTAAATCGCTTCAGGCAAACGACGGAATGGTTCCATTCAAAAGGATACTGTCGATTTCCCTCTCTATCCTTCCTTAAGCCGAGCTTGTGCTCCGTCTGTAATGACCTCGTTGTCGACAGGACGTTAAACACTAACCTCGTCCTCTTCCTCCTGCTCGTATTAACAGCAACGCACCGCTTGAAAGTCCGTTTCCCTCTAGTAAGAACAAGTAGAACTTTTTGCAAAGTCTGTCTTCACGAATGAGATTGTAAAAAAAAAAAATGGCTCTGAGCACTATGGGACTTAACATCTGTGGTCATTAGTCCCCTAGAACTTAGAACTACTTAAACATAACTAACCTAAGAACATCACACACATCCATGCTCGAGGCAGAGTTCGAACCTGCGACCGGAGTGGTCACGCGGTTCCAGACTGAAGCGCCTAGACCACACGGCCACACCGGCCGGCTGAGATTGTAAGAGCCATGGACAAAAGCAGCCGTCGCAAGTAAATGTAATGAACAGTGAGAGTAGGCGAGATGACACATAGATCTCTCACAGCAATGTAAACAGCAAAGGAATTCAAGAGTCACAACTTCCGAGTCATAACGTATGGTACTTGTGTAGGAGAAATAGGAGGTATGTGCGTCTGTAGGTCCCTTTCTTACAGGTGGCTGTTGCACTGCGACATAGACACAAATTTATATACAGCGAACAGATAGGTCAATGTCCGGACGGACAGTATCTAATTTTGAGAGAAGAAAAGGGCAAGATGTAAATCTGGGAGATTTGAACAAAAATATCCCCATTCGCAGTCCAACACTGTGACCACGTAACCACGACGCCGTGACAATTCTAGTTCGCTCCTGCTGGACATCTTGATTTTGGATCATTCACTGTTTAGATTTTGCTCCTTTTTTTACACAGTTCAGTACACCTTCTTCCTGTTTTCATACTTGATCCGTGTTCAGCTTTTGAAGGGCTATACATTGGACTACCGTACCACTAAAACTGAGGGGAGCACCATGGGAAGTTTTCCTTGTTAGAGTGGTTGTGACAACATGGCTGCTTAACAGACAATGGTACTATTCGTGCAAACTAAGTTGTTCTGGCAGCAACATCCTAGAATCTGCAGCGTCGTGTACAACTGTGTTTACAAGTCGAGGGCGGTCACTTCCATCGCCTTCTTTGATTCAACACCATATGGAGCAATGCTCTCAGCTGTAGTTTCGTATATCGTCCTTTTCATATTTTTGGGGTACTTTCATTCCAATTAATGAAGTGTAACTGCTTAATGCAATGGAAGACATAAATCTGTTTTCCTCGAGATAGTTGTTCGAACTGGACGTCGAGCAACTAAAATCATTGAAGGCTGTATTTTGTACTGTGCTGGTGGTTTAATTGTGGATGGACTGTACCTTGACTTTCTTTAAATTGTGCATTATGCTGACAGGGTTAAGGTTTTGTGTAGCGTAACTTCTTTTTTTTTTTTTTTTTTTTTTTTGTGGTTTTAGGGCGCACAACTTCAATGGTCATTAGCGCCCTGACTATGTTAAGAATCCACCGCGAGGCACAAGTTTAAAACAACAACTAAAAGGGAAAACACGATAAAAGACAGACTGAGAGGATTAAAAAACAGCATCATCAAATGTCCTTAGAGAGGTTTGTCAAATTGATAAAACGAAGAACACGAGCAGCTGCTCGTGGGTCATCCGCTAAAATGGCATCTAAAGTACATGGCAGGTTAAGATCTAGACGCAGTGTGTTAAAATCCGGACAGGACATTAAAATGTGGCAGACCGTCAGCAATTGCCCACATGGGCAGAACGGCGCCGGCGCAGCCGTCAGCAGATGGCGATGGCTGAACCGGCAGTGTCCAATGCGTAACCGGGCCAAAACGACCTCCTCCCGCCGAGAAGGGCGGGAGGAGGACGTCCAAGCCGCGGGAAGAGGTTTCAAGGCCCGAAGCTTGTTGTCTGTAAGTGCAGCCCAATCGGCATGCCACAGCGATAAAATGCGCCGACAAATAACCCTGCTACAATCTGATGAAGGGACACAACAAGAAGCTGTCCGAGGCTGGAGGACTGCAGCCTTGGCCGCGGCATCTGCAGCTTCGTTCCCAGGGATACCGACGTGGCCAGGGACCCCACATAAAGCTAACCGGAGAACCGACGTCCACCAGCTGCTGAAGAGAGCGTTGGATCCGGTGCACGAAAGGGTGAACCGGATACGGATCACTGAGGCTCTGGACGGCGCTCAGGGAATCGGAGCAGATGACATAAGCAGAATGCCGGTGGCGGCAGATGTAAAGAACAGCCTGGTAGAGGGCAAAGAGCTCAGCTGTGAAGACCGAACAATGGCCATGGAGCCGGTATTTGAAACTTTGTGCCCCGACAATAAAAGAACACCCGACCCCGTCATTGGTCTTGGAGCCATCTGTATAAATGAAGGTCATATTGATGAACTTCGAACGAAGTTCAACAAAACGGGAGTGGTAGACCGAACCGGGGGTAACCTCTTTTGGGAGCGAGCTGTGGTCAAGGTGAACGCGGACCTGAGCCTGGAGCCAAGGTGGCGTGTGGCTCTCGCCCACTCGAAAGGTTGCAGGGAGTGAAAAATTAAGGTGTTGAAGGAGGCGACGAAAGCGAACTCCAGGGGGTAGCAGGGCAGAGACATACAACCCGTACTGACGGTCGAGAGAGTCGTCAAAAAAGGAACGATAAGACGGGTGGTCGGGCATTGACAGTAGCCGACAGGCATACCGACAAAGCAGTATATCGCGCCGGTAGGTGAGTGGCAATTCGCCAGTGTCAGCATGAAGACTCTCTACGGGACTAGTATAAAACGCTCCGATCGCGAGTCGTAAACCCCGATGTTGTATGGAGTTGAGGCGGCGTAAGATGGATGGCCGTGCAGAGGAGTATACGAAGCTCCCATAATCCAGCTTGGAGCGGACGATCGACCGATATAGACGAAGCAAGACGGTTCGATCCGCTCCCCACGACATACCACTGAGAACACGGAGGACATTTAAAGAACGGGTACAACGGGCAGCCAAATATGACACATGTGGAGACCAGCTAAGTTTCCTGTCAAATGTAAGACCTAAAAATTTTGTTGTCTCCACGATTGGGAGAGCAACGGGACCGAGTCGTAAGGACGGTGGGAGAAACTCTTTGTAGCGCCAGAAGTTAATACAGACCGTCTTCTCGGCAGAAAAACGGAAGCCATTGGCGACGCTCCAGGAGTAAAGACGGTCAAGAGAACGCTGAAGACAGCGCTCCAGGACACGTGTACACTGCGCGCTGCAATAGATGGTAAAATCGTCCACGAAAAGGGAGCCTGATACATCAGCTGGGAGGCAATCAATTATTGGATTGATCGCGATGGCGAAGAGAGCGACGCTCAAAACTGAGCCCTGTGGCACCCCATTCTCCTGGCGAAAGGTGTCTGACAGGACAGAACCCACACGTACCCTGAACTGTCGATCCATTAAAAAGGAACGAATAAAAAGAGGGAGGCGACTGCGAAGGCCCCATGTATGCATGGTGCGGAGAATGCCCGCCCTCCAACAGGTGTCGTAAGCCTTCTCCAAATCAAAGAACACAGCCGCGGTCGGGCGCTTCCGCAAGAAGTTATTCATAATGAAGGTCGACAAGGTAACCAGATGGTCAACAGCAGAGCGGCGCCTGCGAAATCCACATTGTACATTGGTGAGTAGGCGTCGAGACTCGAGCAGCCAAACCAATCGAGAGTTAACCATTCGCTCCATCACTTTACAGACACAGCTGGTAAGCGAGATGGGTCGATAACTGGAAGGCAAGTGCTTGTCCTTCCCCGGCTTAGCAATCGGGACAACAATAGACTCGCGCCAGCATGCGGGAACATGTCCCTCAATCCAGATGCGATTGTAAGTACGAAGAAGAAAACCTTTACCCGCAGGAGAAAGGTTCTTCAGCATCTGAATATGAATAGAATCAGGCCCTGGAGCGGAGGACCGTGATCGGCCAAGTGCGTTTTCGAGTTCCCGCATGGTGAATGGGGCATTATAACTTTCACGATTCGAGGAGCGGAAGTTAGGTGGCCTAGCCTCCTCTGCCTGTTTGCGGGGGAGGAAGGCAGAGTGGTAATGAGCGGAGCTCGAAACCTCGGCGAAAAAGCGGCCGAAGGCATTGGAGACATCCTCAGGGGCCACAAGGACGTCATTCGCGACCGTCAAGCCAGAAACTGGTGAGTGGACTTTAGTGCCAGATAGCCGGCGTAGGCTACCCCAGACAACAGAAGAAGGAGTAAAACTGTTGAAGGTGCTTGTGAAAGCAGCCCAGCTGGCTTTCTTGCTTCCTTTAATAATACGACACTGAGCACGTAATCGTTTATAATCGATACAATTCGCCACTGTAGGGTGGCGTTTAAAGGTGCGTAAAGCACGTCGACGAGCACGTAAAGCGTCTCTACATGCTGCGGTCCACCAGGGGACCGGTACGCGACGTGGAGAAGAAGTAGGGTGAGGGATGGAATATTCAGCAGCAGCGAGAATGACTTCCGTGAGGTGTGCGACATGACGATCGCAGCTTGTGAAGGTTTGATCCTGAAAGGTCGCCCTGGAAGAGAAGAGCCCCCAGTCTGCCTTAGAGATGGTCCAACTAGAGGAGCACGGAGAGGGGGTATGCTGCAGGAGATGGATAACACACGGGAAGTGGTCGCTCGAATATGTATCAGAAAGTGCATACCACTCAAACCGGCGTGCAAGTTGGGGAGTACATATAGAGAGGTCTAAATGGGAATAGGTGTGAGATGTGTCCGAAAGAAAAGTAGGGTCGCCAGTATTGAGGCAGACAAGATTGAGCTGGTTGAAAAGGTCTGCTAACAGGGAGCCCCACGGGCAGGATGCTGGAGAGCCCCAAAGGGGATGGTGGGCATTGAAGTCTCCAGTTAACAAAAATGGTGCAGGTAGCTGAGCAATAAGTTGCATCATGTCTGCCCTGGTAACGGCAGATGACGATGGAGTGTAAACGGTACAAATGGAAAATGTAGAAGTGGGGAGAGTAATGCGGATGGCAACTGCCTGCAGGCCGGTGTGCAACGTGATGGGATCGTAGTAAATATCATCCCGGACCAGCAACATAACCCCTCCATGAGCCGGAATACCTACCGCAGGGGGTACGTCAAAACGCACAGAGGTGTAGTGTGCCAAGGCAATTTGATCGCATGGGCGTAGCTTCGTTTCCTGGAGGGCTACGACGAGCGGACGGTGCAAGTGGAGCAGCAACTTCAAGGCCTCTCGGTTGGAGCGAATGCTGCGAATATTCCAGTGAATAAGTGCCATCGTAAGAAGAAAAGGAAGATGAAAGAAGGGGTCACCTCGAAGGCCGCTGAGGGCCTGGCTTCGAGCGAGCACTGCCGCCGCTATCAGTAGGCGGACAGTCATCGTCCATGGGGTCTATAGGTTCATCGGCCATCTTGGGAAGATGGCCGGGAGGGGGAGCTTCCTCCCCCGGTGAACGGCCAGATGTTCGGCTACCAGCGGTGCGGCCAGGCGAAACGGATGACGGCCTGAGGCGGCAACCGCTGGGTGGCGCAGGAGAAGAAATGCGCCGTGGCGGAGAAGGAGAACTGTGCTTCCTATGAGCCTTCTTGGAAGGACGTTTGGTGGAAGTACCGGTCGAAGGCTGGGAGATCGAGGTACGTAGGAAGTCTGCACGGGACGGTTCCTTCTTGAAGGCCCGTGCATCTGACTTCTGGGTCTTCGTCTTAGCAAAAGCTGATGAAGGGGCTGGTGTCTGTGGGGTGATGGGAGGAAGAGGAGACGTCGACCGCGCGATCTTAGCACTGGCCGAACGGACGACCGTGGTGCTGAAGGTCAGATCGCATGTCTGGGTTGCCACCTCCCTGGTAGTCCGAGGAGAGGCGAGGACAGTACTGTATTTCCCCGCTGGGAGCAGCGTGGACTTCCTACTAGCTAATAGCTTGCGAGCAGCCGAGGTGGACACTTTCTCTTTGACCCGAATTTCTTGGATACAGCGTTCTTCCTTATAGACAGGACAGTCGCGGGAGGATGCGGCATGGTCACCCTGACAGTTCACACAACGAGGAGACGGAGGTGGACAGTCACCCTCATGGGCATCCCTGCCACAAGTGACGCATTTAGCCGCATTGGAACAAGACTGTCGAGTGTGATTGAAACGCTGACACTGGTAGCAGCGCGTAGGTGTCGGGACATACGGGCGAACAGAAATAACCTCGTAGCCCGCCTTCATGCGCGATGGCAGCTTAACACTATCGAAGGTCAAGAAAAGCGTCCGGGTCGGTACAAGGTCATTGTTGACCTTTTTCATGACCCTATGGACGGCCGTCACGCCCTGCTCAGCGAGGAAAGATTGAATCTCCTCGTCAGTCAATCCATCGAGGGAGCTAGTATAGACTACACCATGAGACGAATTCAAAGTTCGGTGAGCCTCCATCCGGACAGGGAACGTGTACAGGAGTGTGGCCCGAAGCAGTTTTTGTGCCTGAAAGGCGCTCTCAGTTTCTAGTAATAAGGCACCGTTACGCAACCTGGTACAAGATTTGGTTCAAATGGCTCTGAGCACTATGGGACTCAACATCTTAGGTCATAAGTCCCCTAGAACTTAGAACTACTTAAACCTAACTAACCTAAGGACAGCACACACACCCATGCCCGAGGCAGGATTCGAACCTGCGACCGTAGCAGCCTCGCGGTTCCGGACTGCAGCACCAGAACCGCACGGCCACCGCGGCCGGCTACAAGATTTGACAGATCCGGCTATGGCATCTACGCCCTTCTGGACAACGAAAGGGTTGACAGAGGAAAAATCCTTTCCGTCCTCAGATCGAGAAACGACGAGGAACTGTGGGGCAGGCGGTAATACTTTTGTCACTGGTGGCTGGTCATGTTTCCGTTTTTGGGCAGAAGTCGAGAGAGATGGAGTGAAATCCATTGCGGAGGAATCCCCCATGATTGCCAGCGTCTCCGATGGCGCGCTCCTTCCTTGTGGGGACCCTCTCAGAGGGCACTCCCGCCTTAGGTGAATGTTTGCACCTCAGGTCACACCTCCCGAGAAACAGACGGAGGGACCAATCGGCATGGTCAGAAGGTATCAGCTCAGGCAACCACCCCTCCCTGGGCCTGGCCTTTACCAGGGGGTACGCGCGTGCCTTACATGTCTACCCAGGGCGGGGAATTACGCGTTACCCCGTCACCAGCTACGCGTGCGAACGCGTGGGTCGGCCTTCAGGCGCGCACAGGGAGGAAGGAAGAAGAGGAAAAAGGAGAGAGAGGGGGAGAGAGAGAGAGAGAGAGAGAGAGAGAGAGAGAGAGAGAGAGAGAGAGAGAGAGAGGACAGACTGTCTCAAATGCCGAGGCGGAGACCAGAGAAGGCAAGGAGAAGAAGGCAATGAGAAGGCAAGGAGATGAAGGCAATGAGAAGGCAAGGAGAAGAAGGCAATAAGAAGGCAAGGAGATTTTGCAGGGGGAAGAGTAAGGAAGACAGTGAGGTGGAGAAGAGCAAAGAAAGGAACCAACCAAAGGTAGGAAGAAACGAGAAGTGAAAAAGCAAAATGACCGCAAATAGAGGTCGTGGAACCGTCCGTCTCCGGACGCAGGCGCTAACTACCCCCGTGAAGGGGAGGGACTCCCTTTAGTCGTCTCTTACGACAGGCAGGAATACCGCGGGCCTATTCTAATCCCCGGGCCCGCAGGGGGGGTAGCGTAACTGTGCCAGATACCTGTTGTAAGCAGGTGCTTCAACAGGTGGATGAATTACTCGGCAGAGTGCACAAATTAAGCAAGGATATTGGCGAGTCTGAGACAGAGGTGTGATCTTACTTTCGGAACCAAGAGCTACTAAGGACGCCAGCCGGGAATAGAGTGCCGGGTTGTCCAGAATGTTTACGAAATCACTTACCTGCTGACAGATTTGTTGTGGGGTGAGGGATTGTTTTCTGTGAAATTGCTTGATTATGTTGAAGAGGCGCTTTATTTTCTTCTAGAGTTACAAGATCATGGCAGACTGCTAGGTTTGAGTGACTAGTAATATTATCGGATTTTAAATCCGATGAGAACGATCGATGACGGAGCCATTGCGTGATAAGTTCCTTGCTGGAATTTAGGCTGTCGAATGGTATATACTGCCTGTCAGCGGGGACGTGCGCCCACAGATCAAGGGGAATTATTTTGCTGCTCATCGGAACGATGAGTTGTTTGAAGACCATGTGAAGAGAGTGGAGGACTTGATGAGGAGCATATGTTCAGGTTCCCATGATCAGGAGATTTTGGCCGATAATTTAGACAGGCTTTGTGCTACTGTTTAGATCTCGCCTTACCTTTTGTGAACGACATAGCAATTTTTAACAGCCGGCCGGTGTGGCCGAGGGGTTCTAGGCGCGTCAGTCTGGAACCGCGCGACCGCTACGGTTGCAGGTTCGAATCCTGCCTCGGGCATGGATGTGTGTGATGTCCTTAGGTTAGTTTAAGTAGTTCTAAGTTCTAGTAGACTGATGACCTCAGGTGTTAAGTCCCATAGTGCTCAGAGCCATTTGAACCAATTTTTAAGAGTTGGAGAAAGTGATCATGGAGATAGAGGTATTCGTCATGCTGAGACGACTCAGACATATATGAAGTTAGGCAGGAAGGAGACGTACGAGAATAGGGAACCAAACAGTAGATGACATTGGTCTAACGTTAGAAACTACAGGCGTCAGGAGAAGAGACACTTGGCAATAACTTGTTCACAGCCAAGAAATCTGGCTGGCATCTGACGTAAGGGGAACCGAGTCAGCAATTATATTCCATCTTCTAAACGAATTTTGGCGACATCCAAATCCAGTGTATCGTACGCTTGTATGACCTTTAATTAGTTAATGAAGACTGTTACTTAGGGTAGGTGGGGGGGGGGGGGGGCGCATCTCGTGGTCGTGCGTTCTCGCTTCCCACGCCCGGGTTCCCGGGTTCGATTCCCGGCGGGGTCAGGGATTTTCTCTGCCTCGTGATGGCTGGGTGTTGTGTGCTGTCCTTAGGATAGTTAGGTTTAAGTAGTTCTAAGTTCTAGGGGACTGATGACCATCGATGTTAAGTCCCATAGTGCTCAGAGCCATTTGAACCATTTTTTTGTAGGTGGGGGGGGGGGGGGGGGTAGGGGCGGAGTCATGTAGAGACCATTATGGTGCAAATTCTGAGTAATGCAGTTAATATTCAGAATTTCACCTGGAAGATGTGAGCCACATTACTGACTGGAGGCGAGACAGGTTTTATTTCGGCTTTGATGGGAGACGCCACGCCTATGAGGATTGCAAACTTCTACCGGAAAAGGAGGTTGCTAATCGAATGGGAGCGGTCATGGAAGTGGAGCTAAGAGAGAACTGTATGACTTCGATCATTTAACACAAGAGCAAGGTGGGCGTCTCAGAGAGTTGTGGAGTGATTTCGACGACTTCTTCTTGGACCGTTTAGGGAACGTGAGAGGCGAGGAATACAAAACAGAATTGACTGATAACATTTCAATTAGGCATCCGCCTCCCGAGTTGCAGTTGGTTAAGGCTGTCATGGACGAGATGTTGGTAGAGAAGGCCATCAGCCCGTCCAAGAGACCGTACTCTTCCCTATGTTTCTAGTGCAAAAGGGCCAGGAGGTGTGTATTCAGTCGTTGGTTACAGGCGCGTAGTGCTCCAGTTGACACCCTTGTCGGATCCCCATTTGTGTTTTGCCTGGTCCCAAAAGGTGACGTATTCACGACCCCTGACCTCAACCAAACATATTATTAGATTCCACTGGGTTAAGAATCGAAACCTGTAATGGAATTCATCACGAATTGGAATCTCTATGAGTAACAGTGTACCATTTGGCTATCGACGGGAGGCGCTGATCTGTCGAGAGTTTTGGATGGGATTCTTTCTGGGCTAAAGTTCTGTGCATTTATATCTCGATGACCTGCTGATCTTTAGCGAGGAGTCGAGACATTTGGTGAGACCTACATCATATCAGAAAGGTACTGCAGAATCTGAGTGATGCTGGTTAAATAGTGAAGGCATCGAAAGTTGGGTTTGGACAGCCTGAGATCTCCTTCTTGGGGCATTTACTCTTAGAACAGGGTCTCAGAATTGGTCAACAGCAGGCTGACGCCTTACACCCATGTCACCTCCGAGATATACTAAAGGATGTGGCTAATTTACCGGTAGGGCAAGATTTTTCGCAAGCTTTTTTCCAAAATGTTGCACAATTCGTGGTACTCCTGAACGAACTTAGAAAAATAGGGAGCAAATGTGAGTGGGCCCCATCACAGCTTCCCGCTTTTGATGCTTCGAAGCCTTGGTGAGCTCTTCAGTGTTGGGTATGTTCGGTTTTAACAGAGAGTTGTTCGTGCAACAGATGCTTCGATTGCCTCTCTCCTAACGAAGGACAATGGTGGGAAGTGGGCAATCGCATACGCTTCTAGGGTGTTTTCTGCTCTTGAAGGTAAGAGCTCCATTGACGAGGAGGAGGCTCTTTCTGTTCTATTCACGACCGGGTTTAGGACGTATGTCGAACATCGTTCCTGCTGGACCATCAGACAACAGACCTGTTGAAGAATGTAGGGTCACCTTCACTACTCTGGGATGAACTACTTGGAATGAAGGTGCCAGGTTAACACAGTTTACAGGATTCCGCGATTTTTCCGATGCTTTAAGGTCAATCTGTGAGCCCCACATGGACTGCAGTCTCAGAGCAAATGACGTCAGTGCTATGAACACTGTGGTAACATTTCTAGCGGGAGAGTTTCCATTCAGAATAAACATTTAGCCATCGTGTGCGTCGCTAGAGGTAGGTTGCATTGACTACGTTAACAGATTTTAATGGTTTGGCGTCAAAGCACAGTGCCGACAGAGTACGAGAGTGGTTGACTGGTTCACAACTTGCGCCACACATACGATGCACGCAACATACGAATAGAAACTATGATTGCTACACCTTTAACAAGCTCGCTACATCTGTAGCAATAGATCATGAGCGATGTGATGGAAAAGAGAGTTGTGATACGTTACAGAAAGGTCTCGGAGGGAACAAAGGAATAAAAGGTAATTGTCTTCTTTGTCCTTTTGCAACCCGTCTCCGTAGTCGACTAAACGAAGAGAAATGGGAGAAGCTTTAAGAGCTGCCTTCCCCTACGGAACAAGGGGAAGGACCCCAGGGGACGCCGCCGGCCACGAATAGCGCTGGCTCGTTAAGGGGCTCTTAGCCCTTCGCTGTCAGCCGAACGCACGCGCGATGCGTCTCTGTAGGTTTAGATGCTCCGCCATTCCAGGCGCAAGCGGTTTGCCTCTTTGTGCGCCCACACAAGGCATACATCCTCCGTAATCGGTTTCTACTAGTGCGGAAGATACGAGTCTTTATATTCTGGATCCAACTTGACGAGGTACTTGTATCAATCTAGTTCCAACAGAAAACTTTAAAGAATGTTGTTTGAAAATCATATCAACGTGCACTGCATCACAATGTTTATACTGGCTTTGCTAGTTACTAAATGACGCAAGACACGATATTGAAGTTTACACCAAACAAATTAAAGCCAATAGTACACTTATAAATACAATTCTAGTACATTCTGCTAAAAAAATTAAAGCCAATAGTACACTTATAAATACAATTCTAGTACATTCTGCTGAAAAAATTAAAGCCAATATTACACTTATAAATACAATTCTAGTACATTCTGCTAAAAAAATTAAAGTAAAACCACCTGCGCCAAATTCAATATTAAATACTGAAGCTAATACAGACTCCGTGTCCAGCAAAATCAAAGGGAATTCCGTTAGTTTCAGCCAAGTATGAAGAAAAACAAACCAAAGCCAAAGGAAAAGAAATAATAATATATCAAGAATAAAGTTGGTAACTCATGAAGTGTTATTATAATCTGCCTAATCTAAGCGTATTTCTTCTGTAGCTTGAATATTTAGTTGTTATGACAATCGCAAAAATATCAGGTGGTTATAATTAAAAATGCAACTACTGACAGAGGTCCAGAGTGAGCTGCAGTTATCGTATGGCAGTTAAACTTGGTAGTCTCCAATGCTCATACTGAACAGATCATTTAAGCAATGTTTAAAATTTCCGCAGTAAGCCTTTTCACTTGTTAAGCGTTTTCATTTATTTAACCTTTTCTGCCCACGTCCCGTTTCTAATCCTTTACATATGGAAACAGTTATATAAATATTTCTTACATTCACAGCGCCAGATTCACTTCTCGTGACCAAAATTTCAACTAATTTTTATTTTCTTGCGTAAATCGATACTGCATTAACGTACAAGGATATCTAGCAAGTGTCACCGCCATACGATAATTACAGCCTACAGTGGACCTGCGCGAGGAGCTGCACTTTGGTTGTACCCATCCAGTACATAGAAACCAGGAGGCAAGTGTCATGACGTCTGGTCGACGTGTCGCAATGTGAGTGTTTTTTCTCCAACGTAATGAAGTAAGCAGCTCGAAGAGCTAGAAATTATCCAACTTTTGCACAGGATAAGGCCTGCCATTAATTCACGCATGGGATGAAATCAACTAAACTGTTTAATAACAACTGCTGGTTTCCACTTAATAAAAGACGTGGAATTCTCGAATAAATATGCTGAGCAATTTAACTCCTAAAATATAAATATTGTCTGAGATATTATTACTTACCAATGTTCGCAACATGGACAGACAACACAAAACATTTAAGATAAAATGCTTACATTCACTTTACTTTTACTATCACAGATATCACACCGTTGATATTCATTCGATGGCCTGCAGAGCATTCTATTTGTAGAAAACAAATCTTGCGCTTTCTGGCAAAATTGTACTGTCTATGCGGTTTTTGGCCTCCTACACTTCACACGAAACAGGAAATACCTTATTTTTCAATATAGTCCCACTTCCTCATGTTAATATTGCCCGCAGGAGTTTCTCATTGTTGGTTGAGTAATTTCCGTGTCCTAAGTGCACTTTGTTAGACATCTTCAGGAGTTACCCCGCCATCTCAAAATCCTGCAGATCCTCTGTCGCTTCACAGTTCGATTCGGAGAGTTACATGTGAAAATTAGGAAGTAATTGCTGTCGTTATGTGTAAGAATCTCTTTCGAAATCTCAACCTTGAGGGATGAATTTCATTCCCAAGCAATGGATGACATGACTCCAGCACCAGCTTTTCTATTTGTGGTGCTACAGTTCTTCTGATATCGGAAGGATGCTGTGAACGTGAGCTGGAGTATTTCATTGGCAGGAGTTCAATCGTGTTGCTAGACAGGGTGATAAGTAAAGAACTGCTTGAGAACTACGCCTGCGTTATCAAGCTCCGCATCAGCAGTACGAGCATAGATGCAGCATAGTCAGCGGCTGTGCTCCACTCATCTGCTAAAGCGTTAGTTTCCTAGTGACGATGTTCCTTGTGCAATGCTTCAGCTCAGGGTAAGGCCGGTGGTGCCTTTAGCATTTCTACAACTTTTGTTGAGATATTGATTTAGAAGTCAAAATCTCTAATGGAAGCCTGTAAACGCTCCATTTCGTATCGGCATATAAGCACTTCCGCATTATATACACTGAGGTGATAAAACTCATGGGATAGCGATATGGAATGTATATAAATCTTTAACATGACCAACGACGAAGCCCTTTGGGCTGTGCCTGTTTCTGCTCCATGACAAGGTCCCAGTCACACACGCTGCTTCTTTGGGCTATCGCATTTTCTTTCATTCTCAGTATTTTTCTGACATGGCATGGCACCCAGGGATTTCTTCCTTCTTCCTCAGATGAAGAAACTATTGCATGGCAGAAATTTCCACAATGAATACGTGGTAATTTTCGAGGTGGAACGTTTCCTCAACAGGCAAAACGCAGACTTCTACAACCGAGGTCTCTACCATGTCATCAATCTTTCGGACACCACCATCAAGCTGCATGGTTGCAGTTTGACGTTTTAGAGGTGCCTTTAAAATGTTATGACTATGAAAATTCAGGGGACTGCAGTCACGCAACTTCAAAGTTACGAACTCAGGTGGGATTGCAATGACATGTCGCGAAATTTATACGCGTTACAACACAAATTGCAACTATTTCGGATAATTCTCACTTGTTGTTCAGTCTCAGGTGCACGTTTTTAATTAGATTACATACTTTAATCACTCACCATCATATTGAGATCTAAGTAGTTGCGTCAGCAGCCCGTCTTGTCTACTCAGAACTAAGTATCAGAGATTATACTAAAATGTGGTTCTCAGTAGACAAGACGGGTTGCATGGTTCTGAGTAGACAAGACGGGTTGCTGAAGCATCGTTCTGAGTGGAGAAGATAGTACGCTGACGCAACTACTTAAATCTGAAGTTCATCCTGAATGATCAAAACATGCAATCTAATTAAACATATGAAACCAAACCTGAACAATAAATGAGAATTACCTTATATTTACTCGCTCACAAGAGACGAATATGTCCGATATAGCGGCAAATTATAAGCATGTAAAGTTTATATTGTCAAGCAGTTCAAATCGAATGCAATAAGTACAATATGTATACAATTCTAAAAATGTCAGTGTAGCTGACGTTGTTTTAGTGTGGCTAGACAACGCTAATCGTCTGTCTAGAATGAATAGGTCCTTCCTTTGTTCTCCACTCATCCAGATTACTGAAAGCAATTTCGTCAATTTTAATCGGTAAATGGCCAAAAGGATCTGGATTATTGCTTCGTAAAAATAATAAATGGGTCAAATGGCATTAAGCACTGTGGGACTTAACATCTGAGGTCATCAGTCCCTTAGAACTTAGAACTACTTAAGCCTAACTAACCTAAGGACATCACACACATCCATGCCCGAGGCAGGATTAGAACCTGCGACCATAGCCGTCGCGCGGCTCCAGACTGAAGCGCGTAGAACCGCTCGGCACTGCGGCCGGCGTAAAAATAGTAATGCACACGGTCAGGCAATGTGTACATTACTGGCGATTGTACTTTAAATGATGGCCTGTCTCATTGCTTTCTAAGATGTTTTCCTACTTTCTTGATTTACAAGAGGAATATAGTTCCGTTATTATATTGCCACACTAAAGAAACTGAATACTTTCGCAACCCAAATTTCTGCAGATTTTCATGCAAATATTCCTACAAAATTACAATGTTAGTTGACTGGTTATATTACACGGTACGCATCAGCCTCTCTACATCTGCACCTAAATATATACTCCGCAAGCGACCGTATAGTGTATGGCGGAGAGTACCTTGTACCACTGCTAATCGTTTCCTGTCCACTTGCTAATAGAGGGAGGGAAAAACGATTATCTATATGCCTCCGTATGAGCCCTAGTTTCTTTTATATTGCCTTCGTAGCTCTTGTACGAAAAGTATAATGAGCGGTCAAAAAGTTCCGTTGGTCAGCGTTGCTGCAGCGTATGTGCACCGTAGCAACACTCATATGTGGGTGAATAAACATCGACATGCAGGCAAGGGGTTAGTGTGGATCTCGTGTGTTTCCGATGTGCGTGCGATAAATGCGGAAACGCGAACTCTGGTGACTTTATTACCAAATGCTGGCTCCTGAAGGAGAAAAACAGGTAGACATCCATTGGAGAACGGAAAATGTGTATGGGGCAACATATCTCTAGAAAATCGCCATTGTGCGATGGTGCTTCAAGTTCCGTGTTGCTGCTTGATGATAACCCATTTCCCCATATCGGAAATGATGGAACGGAGAAGTTACGCCAACTCAAATGGGAGACACTAGCACCCGCTCTATTAGTCCCCATCTCTCCCAATGCGAGATCCTTGAAGGATCCACGATTCCTAGTAGGTAAGGATGTGGAGCAGGCAGTTACAGACTTCTTCAGGAAAAACGATACGATGTTTTTACTAACGCGTACCTTTAATTGTGCGTCGGTGGGATCATTCTCTCAATGCTCATTGCGATTTTGTCCGATTGGCGTAACAATTCTGCACTGTACCTCCTTCGAACGGAACCGCTTAGATAGGCTCTTACACGTTGACGGCAGCAGTATTGTACTGGAGTCAGCTTCCAGTACCGGTCCTCTAAATTGTCTCAATGCTGTTTCGCGAAAAGAACTAGTTAGTGCATGGAACACTTGGCATGGAACGCTAGACGTACTGTAATCAACAGAGATCTAAAAAAATAATTGATTAACTTCGTGCAGCTTCAGCGTCTGTACGATCGACAGTGGGTTACGCAGCAGGCAGACTCTTCTTACGTGAAAGGACGAGAAATTTTTTTATCAATACGCCAGTGAAATATTCCACTTCTCCTACAAATAACTTCGATTCAGACGTTTCTCTGCTCTTCCTGCTGAAGCTTTTTTATCGCTTCTACCACGGACTATGATTTCAACTCCGACTTAAGTAATAGCCCGTCTAAGTGGGTTTCCAACAGACTTTGTGGCCCAAGCATTATTTCTTTAACACTAACGTATAAAAAACGAAGTCCTTTCTTTAAAAAATGGTTCAAATGGCTCTGAGCACTATGGGACTCAACTGCTGTGGTCATAAGTCCCCTAGAACTTAGAACTACTTAAACCTAACTAACCTAAGGACATCACACAACACCCAGTCATCACGAGGCAGAGAAAATCCCTGACCCCGCCGGGAATCGAACCCGGGAACCCGGGCGTGGGAAGCGAGAACGCTACCGCACGACCACGAGCTGTGGACTCCTTTGTTTACATCCATACTCTGCAAACTACTGTGAAGTACCTGGCAGGAGGTACTTCCCATTGTACCAGTCACCAGGGCTTCTTCCCGTTCCATTCGTCTAAGGAGCGGAGAAAGATTGATTGCTTAAATACCTCGGTGAGCACTGTAATTGGTTTGATCTTTCTTCGCGATTCCTAGGGGATTTTTACCTATGGTGTTGCAGTATATTTTTAGCTTCTCCACTTAAAGGTGAATTTAGAAGCTCTCTAAGTAATCTCTGGTGGGATTGTTTGCATCTATCTTTGAGCACCTACCACTTCCGGTTTCACGGTATCCTGTAACGACTTGGCACGTGTCAGGCAAACCACTGACCATTAGTGCTGCTCTTCATTGTACATGTTCCATATCCGCTGCTACTGCTATTGGGTACCAGACCCACACACTTGATCAATATTTTACAGTGGGACGCACGAGTGTCTTGTAAGCGCTCTCCTTTGTGGATTGACTGCATTTTTCCATTTCCTCCATGATAGAAATTTCGAAGTTATCTTATCCAAGTGTTCTCCATCAACATTTATGTTGTTTCTTTTGTGGTTCACGGGTTTACTGCCGTATCCCACCGTCGAAAGTCCACGATATTTCAACCCTCCTGCCATCATCACGTAGTCGTGATAGAATGAAGTGGTTGCTGTGTGCTTGCGGCATTTATACCAGCCGGTCCACAGTTCAGGCTTCGTCTCTGCGACCCAAGAGCCCCAAGAATGAGACAGAAGACGAAACCACGGAAACAGAAGACAAGACCACCGTTCTCATTACGTCTGGTGGCGATGTGTCGCAGACCTGTGAGGAAACACCACCCGCCAGTCAAAACACGAGCTTCATGAGGGACTTTGAAAGACGACCTGGCTCTTAAAAAAGAGAGAGAGTACGGATTTCCGTGCGAATACGGAAAATCTTATATCTGTTAAGCGATGCACACAACTGGAAATCGATATGTAGAATATGAAAGCCACACCATTTTACTGCAGTCAGAGTGAGAAATCGCGGAACACTACATAGAAATTGGGCATAAAATGAATTACCAGCAAACGCAAGTCCTGGCTACTACCGATAAATTTTGGGACTGCATTTTCACAGAAGCTGTTGAATTTCGTGTCCCTGATAATTTAATGAGCAGGTAGACTGGCTTCCAACTGAGCAAGGCGTGGGAGCCAAGACTAAGCAAAACGTGACACTGCCGGTCAGGGACGGTAGAAGGAAAGCAACTAAGAGTTATACCCCCCCCCCCCTCCCCCCCCCCGCCACCCCCTCCCTACCGCCGAGCATTGCGCGGAGCTGGCAAGGCCTGAACTCAGGACCGGCAGGTATGAATCCCGCAAGCACGCAGAACCCACTTGATTCTATCAGGATTACGTGATGAACTGGAATGGTTGCCCGCCGGAACATCCTGTACTTTCGACGATCGGATCTAGCAATACGCCTGATAACCATGGAAGCATCATACATCCCAGGAAAGTCTCAGGTCACATACCCTCTTTGTTAGTCTCTGTACGAAAGTGTCGTCCACGTAACAACACCATATGAGATATTCAATGGTAGCACTCCTCAACACACTTTCAAATTCTTCCGTTTAGACCTTCGACACTGTCGCGGTAAGCGGGTAACCAATAAACGACGAACCAGTCTGTTTGTAATACTCGTCTTTCCAATGAGCTATTTGATCGTAGGACGCTATTTACATGATTCTTCTGGAGCAGTTATAAATGCAGTTTTCGAATTGGAAATAGGTTCCGCACTTCATATAAAATATTCTGCAGTTCAGACAATGAAACTTCCACTATGTTAGGTATCCTCGTCGGCGTGTTGCTTGTACCTGCGCATTTACCGACGCTCTCCCAACTCCAGTAGCAGTCCGGCCGTTGTTATTAATTTTCTGAACTGGAGAACGAAGTTCAGATTCGATTAACCCTGTTACTTCTCCAAGCACTTTCTCGGATAACTGGACCACCAGAGAATGTAACTAGCAACACAAGGTTAATGGAACTAGATGACAGCGTTCCCTAACAAGAAATGAAATTTCCATAGTAACACATACCAGTTTATTCTGCTACTTCTCGAAACAGTTGCTGAATTGTTCCACCCTCCAGCCGTCAGATAGGTTGAGAGCTAAATATACTAATTAATGACCTACGGTGGACTGGTGTCTACTGCACTCGATGAAAATAAATTGTCTGTCACAGTCCTCCATTAGATTTTTTGAACCTGTCACTGATGCGCTGAAGAGTTCAGAGTGGACTGGTGTCTACTGCACTCGATGAAAATAAATTGTCTGTCACAGTCCTCCATTAGATTTTTTGAACCTGTCACTGATGCGCTGAAGAGTTCAGTAACCGAATTATCTGTACATACCTATCATAGCGGATACGAAGCCTAAGTTCTTACATGTCTTCTGACATACTTAAAATCAGAAGTTTCAGCCTAAAGATCTATCTCATGACACCCAATGCTCTGTCACACTGTAATGCATCAAATATCATGTTACGAAGTGTAATTACTAATCATATAAGAAATCAAAAAGAAATAATACTTATAGGCCCAACGTTTCTCTACCCAAAATTGTGAATAAACCTTTTTTCTGAACTAACAGCTGCGCGTTAGCTGCGCGCAGCGATAACAATATATACAACTTTAAACGAGTGCTGCTTTACTCTGGGATGCTAGGTTGTCTGTCACTCACTGCATGCGACGAGAAGAGTTACGTGTAATTTTACTTTTGTTGGGATTGGGCCACGACGTTGTATAGGTGTAAAAGTGCAGTTAGCTACCAAACGGTTTTCTGTGAACAGATCCAAGATATCTAATAAAATAAAATACTTTCCTTCTGCATAACCTACTGAAATAATTACCGCTACAGGTACACCGGATTCAGACAGTTGGAAAGAGTGAGGTGTGGTTGTGGGTTCGAGCCTGCTTAAAGTGCGACCGATGACGCCGCTGTTTGGTGCCTCCTCCCGAATCAACCACCCCGCAGGCCTGGGGTCCTTAATATATGGAAGAATTTTCTCCGTTAAAGTCTCACTTCAAACACAAGTCTTCTCCTTACGCAGACCAGTGATCATTTCAGGCCATGGAGAGCTCTACATGGCATGGTAGTCTGCAGTTTGTCTGAAGTGCTCCGCTGAATTTTTTTTTTGTTTCAGCATCACAAGAAATAGCAGCTCCAGCGGCGTGGAGCATGCAGTACTCAACGGCGATAGTCTTATCAAGATTTTCAGCTCTAGGAGGTACCTAGCAGCGATTCCAAAAAACACAAACTGCTATCAAAGTAGATCTATTTGTATATCTCCTTTTTCCTCAGTCCGCTATAGGAACTTGAACAGATTTGTGCAACAGACTTTAATAAACGGCTGTTTAATAATCTTAGTCAGCATTTAATGACTTCCAGTGAGTTAGACTTGACAAAAGTAACTGGCTAGTGAACTAAATGTCGGCGGCCATATAACTAACTACGAAACTCATCTCAAGTAAATCAATATTGGCTTTTCACTATTAAATACTTATTTTAACGGGAATCATATTACTGTGGTCAGTGAAGACAATATTTATTTATATACTCAGAAGAAACGTCCAACATACGAGAATTTTTTTGATTAGGTAATAAATACACAGCTGTCCATTAAAATTTTATCGCCAACGAAATTAAACTGATTGTTCGTATAATGTATAGCAGGAACAATCCATGATTAACTTTGTAGTTAATTTTGTGCTACTGCAGTGAATATCTTTGGAAAGTGGTCGAAGTCGGTAGAATCGCGAGTAGGCAAAAGGGTGTCACACGTTCACACCTAATCACAAAATTTGGAAGTCAGAGGTTTGCCAGCTCTGTAGAGCAGGATAGGCAGCGATCTGTGGCAAATACGACGACAGAGGACAGTATTGGTGCAGGTACAAGTGTTTCGGAGCAGACGGTCCAGCGAACATCGTTGAACATGGGGCCACACAGCAGACAATCCCCGTTTGCACTTGGATCCATTTACATCGACAGTTGCGACTGCAGTAGTAAATGACGACGTCGGTGAGCAAGAGGACATCGGTACTGGCCCACGTATCTATGGGACAGAGTCACCTGACCTGATGAATGGAGACTCTTGTTACACTAGGTCGTTGGTCGTGTCCGAAACATGCACCACGTCACGGTCACAGTCTGATGGAGCCAGTATTATGCTATGGGGAACATGCACCTGCTCTACCGTGCAACATGTGGTAGTAATCGAAGGCACCATGAAAGCTGTGAACTGCGTCAACATTACAGCGGTCCACCTGCACCCATTCGTGCTTCATATCTTCTCCGATGGCCATGCCGTCCTCTAGCAGCATAATTTCTGTACCACAAAGCAAGAATCGTACTACAGTGATTTTAGGAACATGATAATGAACTAACGTTGATGTCTCGGCCACCAGATTCGGCTGATATGTTCCCGAAGGTACACATACTGGTCGCTATCGAGTCCTGGCTCCGAGTCCACAAATCATCGACCGTAATTTTAAGAAGTAGCATGACAGGTGCTTTGACATCTTTCAGTCTATTCGGTCTTCCCTCTCGTAATTTAAGAGAATTTGTCTTGATTCCTTTTTTTTGCTATACCAAATTTAAACACACCGGTGTGCGACGTGAGGAAGTAACGATAGTACAAACTCTAACTAGCAACGTATAACACGTTAACTGCCTGTATCAAGGCGCTGTAATCTATAAGGACTGCGTGTATCGAGTGCTTAACAGACCTGCCTTTGCATTTCTACTAGTTTTAAGCCCCAACGCACCATCCACATTTTTCAAACTGACGTGACTTACCCAATTGCGCACCAGTCTGAGAATTTTAAGTACGAAAGTACAACGAAAGTAATACTCTGGGAATGTGGTTACCCTCGTAGATAAACGACGGACAGATTTGGTAAAACCTTGATGTATTGTCGAGGCCCAGTGTTCTCCAATTTCGTATGTGTACTCTCGTTTAAGCACCCGCATAAAGTAACAGCTGTTTCTATCAGAATTCACAGTACTCTAGAAGTAACTGTCGGCTCAAAACAACTGACTCTCAAGAGAGATTAGTTGCAACAGAACGCATAGTAATAGTCTCCCACCATTCTGCCTTGTCTGAAACTATAAAGCCACATGGGTTTTGATACCACACATCGCTAGGATGGTTTTGGAAATGCTGGCATTTTCGCAGCGAACACAAAATGACTGAAATCTTCCCCTTTCGCAACCAAATGGTCATCAGCGACGATAATTTCACAACACTGAGACAGCACACAGCAGGACAGTAAGAAAAAAATGAAAAAAAAGCAGACAACTTGCAAAAGCTTTGCGCACTGTCTGACATCGGCTAAGCCTTCAAGTACGTTACAAAACTAGAAACATAATCAGCAAAAAAATTCAGTTCATACACGATTTTACTTTAGAAAATATGATTTTTGTCATATTCCCAAAGAAAAACCGTATTTTGTCATAACTGTGGAGTCGCTTCGCGATACGTCCGGTCGCTTCAGACCCCACACCGTTCTCCTGAACATTCAAGCTGTCCCCATCAGGACGAAAATGGCGTCACGCTACTACCTTTACTAATGTGAATGTTTTCGGTACTAGAATACCTTCTTTCGGTAACTCCACGTTGAGACCCTTTCAGAACTTTACCTGTCTCCTTAATATTACAATTCGTGACATCATCAGCACGTCATATCTCTGACTTTTTATATTACATTGGACTCGTTCCACCATCTGGTAATAAGGGATATCCTCCGCTGCAAACCAAGCAGTATTTTTGGTACTGGATTCATTTCGTATCCATCCGACAGCCTCAGAATCTTCCAGATGTCTTGGCTACGCTAGCTCCCCGATGACTTGCATTGCTCGACCAACGCCATCCCAGGTTGCGACACTTGCGGATCCCACTCACATTGGCCACTCGTACTTAACATCGAGCAGCCTAATCAAGACGTAAGTATCTCGTGAGGCACTACTCCGATGACTTTGCGGGTTTCACCTCCATTAATCTAATAAAATGCTCTACCCAGCTAGATATTCTTACACTTGTTCAGGTATTCTTTAACTGTGTTAATTTACCCAATCATGGACGAGGAGTACAATAAAAGCCGGCAATGGACGGCCACGCCACTGCCACGCTTCAGTCTGATGCCACGGACACTATCTAATCGAAAGTGCCCAGACACCTATTTGTCGACACATACGGCTTGTGTCCACCTTTCGCCTTTAAGACTAACTTTGATGGAGACATTTTCAATGAGGTGTCTGAATTTCAGTGGTGGAATGGCAGCCCAGTTTTCCTCAAGAGCCAAAATCAGAGCAGTAGTTATATCCGATTTTGGGGTCGGGAGCGAAGTCGACATTCTGACTCATCCCAAAGGTGTTCCACTGAGTTCAAGTCGGATCTCTAGACAGGCCAATCCATTTCACGAATGTTAATGTCCACAAAGAATTGCGTCACAGATACCACTTTGACAGGGTACACTGTCATGCTGAGAGATTCATCGCTGATGTATGCAGTAGACAATACTGTGCAATGTGTTCATAAACTTCTGCATTTATCGTTTTCTTAAGCGCAGTAAGAGGACCACACCCTACCCACAAGAAACACTCCGATGCCTCAACATCTGCTCCTCCATACTTCAATGTCGGCTCTACACATGATGGCAGGTAACGTTCTCCACGCATTCGCCCCCAAACCCTTCTATTGGATTGCCATGGTGTGTAATGTGATTCATTACTCCACATAACTTGTTTCCAGCCATCCTATGTCTAGTGACGTCGCTGAGCCCAGACTACTGAAATGTGTGGTGCATGAGGAGCTGCTCGACCACTCTACCCCATTATTTTTTACTCCCTGTGCACAATCATTGTACTAGCACTTTGGATCTTGTGAATGATTTTTTTCCGCTGACTTGATGGGAATTTTTCACAAACACACTCCAAAACGCTCGACGGTCCCCGTTCTTCAGTACACAGGTCTCCCTGGTTTGATTTAGAGATGTTTCTTCCTTTGCGTTTCCACTTCGCTCTCACATCACCAACTGTCAGCTTGGCCAAATTAAGAAACATCCCTGATGGATCTGTTAGCTATATGAGATCCAGTGATTAGTCGACGTTCGAAGTCACTGGACTTCCTGACCGATCCGTTTTTGAGTTACTCCTTCTGTATCGACAACACCATACTCTCCGCACACAGGCGGATCGTCCTCTCGTGACGCCTAGAAGTCAATTCCACATTATTAGATACTGTACCTCGAAAAACCGCTAAGGACTTGCCGAATCCATGAAATGCAGAAGCCAAACTGTACTGTGTACGCTATTTAACAGGTACTCATGATGGTCTGGCTCATTGGTGTATGTCTGCTGCAGCATAACGTGCAGGTTAAGACACACCCATCACCGTAATCCACATTTTCCTCAAACAGAATGTGGATCTACAAAGTTTTCGTAGAGGGTACTGATAATGGTGTCAGCCGAACATGATATATTTCACTCAAAGAGAAAAATTAATATTTTACAAATTTCGCACATTCCAGATATACATTCTGACAGACGTTTGCGCTTCTCACAACGTTAATGAATGCGATCTGTGCAGACATGTTGTCTACCCCCGACTAGCACACTTCACCCATACACTGGTTGGTTATAATTAAATTTTCCCTATTTAACACATGTAACACGGAAACTAATCACCATACGAGAACCAAAGTTGCTATCATTAATGTCAAGGACATGGGGAAGAGAAAAAAATGCAGAATCATTTAAACTGAAACACTTTTAATACTCTGGTGCGATACATCATACCATCACATACATGTACCATTACTAACACGAAAGGGGCTCAATATGGCGCCCAACAGTGTCCAGAGCAATATGAAAGCCAAGGATACATTCTGCACAGCAGAACGAACAATGTCCGTAGGTACGCTGCCTATCTCTCTTGATATGCTACGCTTCAGATCAGCACATGTGTGAAGGTTCCCCTGGTAAACCCTGTCCTTCAGGTAGCCCCACAACCAGAAATCACAGGGAGTGAGATCAGGTGATCGTACGACCAATCATTTAGAAACGATCGGCTGATAATTCGATCGTTTCTAAATGTGTTGCGGAGAAGCAGGTGAACTTCTAGTGGGATGTGCGGTGGAGCCCCATCTTGCATGAAAACTGTTGAGTTGAATGCGTCTCTCTCCTGTAGGGTGATTATGACATGTTGGCGAGGCATACCGCAGTAGCACTGACCAGTCACACTGGACGCTCTTTGAGCGCCAAATTGTTAAAAAAAAATGGGCCAATGATGAACATAGTCGTGAAGCCACACCACACGGTGACATGTTCACCATACAGAGGAACTTCATGCAAAATGACTGGAGGTGACGATCCCCACACTCGTCAATTCTGTGTGTTAATCTCGCCATTCAGAGAAAAGTGAGCTTCGTCCGTCTATAGGATGGTCCAGGGCAAGTCCTCTTCAACTTCAGTCCTCTGCTAGAAACAGGAAAGCGAAGTCAACACATCATTGTGCGTCCTGTGGTGCAAGCTACTGAACGATGTGGCTATTGTACGGATACCATTTGAGCATGGTTCGAAGCACCTTCCGTACAGAGGACCACGGCATTTACAACCGTCGTGACGCAGCACGCGCACTGCCTGACGATCGGGAATTGCGCGCAACGTTGCCTGCCATAGCAACGGCAATTTCATCAGCCATCTGTGGTGCAACCGGTAGTTGGCCTCTTCCAGGAGCGACGTTCTCCACTTGATTCGAACTTCTTCATGATGTTCCACACAGCAGGTGGAGAAAGAGGACCCTTCCGTAATCCTTTCAGCCGGCGATATTCTCGAAGTGCAGCTGCAGCATTACTGTTGTTTTGGTAACACAGCTTCAACAATAATGCCCTGCACCTTTTGTGCTACCACACATTGACACGCCAACAAGTGCACTGTGACTGGTCAGGTGTATGAGACTATGAATCACGATGACTGATCACGGCACCAAGTGGCCATAGTCGGAACTGGACTGTGGCGCTGCGACGCACGGAAATCATGCACTCCATACTCTAGTCATTAATGCTATCAAGTGTCGTACTCGTATGGTAATTAGTTTCTGTGTTATAACGTGTTAAATAGGGAAAATCTAATTATAACCAGCCGGGACATGCCCTATATTGTACATTATGAACTACGTGCTCTGCTCTTCAAATCTGCCCTTTTATGGTTCCTACCGATCGTGTAGCACTCAGGTAACGTTCTTCATTTGCAAGATTCAGAAGGCTGTAGACAGAGAAACTCTGAACGATACCGAATTTCTTGATTCCGTAAAGTTTTTGATTCTGTTTGCCACTGGCGCCTTGTAACAGATTTAACTGGGTTAACAGCGGACCAGGTATAGCTTTGGGATGAAGACTTCATACCAACGCTTTTTAAAGAGTAATATTGTCAGAAGCGAAACGGGCGTCACGGCTCCTCAAGGAAGTGTGACTGGACGACTATTCTTCATAATATCCTGCTTGTAAACGATCCAGCACGTAATGCTTTCAACTTTCTGAGGCTATTGTCAAACGACAGAGCAGTATACAGTGTCTTGTCGTTTGCAAATATAAGTTGCTGGATGATGATCAAAGCTTGGTGCATAGTACCTCAGCTGACATTCATCGTACAGATGTAGTACGCCTACGAACCGGCAGAAACACCCTATAACAGGAATCGTTCGGGGGTGGTGGCCGAGGTTGCTGATGGGGCTACTCACGGAGGTGCAGACAGCAGAGCAGGAGATGCGGAGACAGGAAGAAGAGCCTCCGCCGGTAGTCGAGGTACCGAGTGCTGGCGAGTCGCGGGGCCGGAACTGTGGCGTTGTCCCAGCTCGTCTCGATCAACATAGAAGGCCGGAAATGTAACAATTGATGCATTCGAAGCTGTGGGGTTATGGAGTAGAGAAAGACGGAGCCAGTGAGTAGGTAGACATACAAGATCGAATTCGGGAGTTCACAGATATCGCGGGGCGTGGCCGCTGTGGTGACACGAGCACTCCAGTGGGACAGTGTGCGCCTTTTTCCGTGAGAGAGGACGGGGGTTCCAGGGGAGACGGATACCCTGCCTTCCACTTTACAGGAGGAGCGCTAGCAGGTTTCTTTAGTGACTGACAGCGGTGTTTTGATTGGCTGAATGACGCAAGGTAGTGTAGAGTGAAGCGCATAGGATGTGCATTCAGTGTGACGAATTATTAATAATATTCCACACGGAAGGTCCTCGTCTACAGTGCACAATGGTGAGGTTATTCTGTGGGCACGCTGGGAGTGCGGTTGTTTTCTGAAAGAGAAAATTCGTATTGATCTTTTTAATATCACGCTGTGAACGTGATTCATTTTGTATGCACCTCTGTACAGAAAACTGTCTCCCTAATACTACAACGTGGGTGTGCTTGCTTCTGTATATGCCATTCTACAGAAAATTTTAATTGCCAAATATGAGTAGGGTATGGTGAGTAGTATGCGATGAGAGAGCTCGTCGATCTAAAGTTGGTTAAGTGCTAATGTAAGAAAACTCTAATTAAACCTCACAGTTGTCTTCTGACTTTTTTGCTGTTAAGTGTGGCAGCTATTGTCATTTTTCATTTTGGTGTGTGCGACCGAGGGACATTTCTGTGAACTATTCTTGTTGTTGGCCCAATTTTCTTTATTGGGTTGAAGTCTAATTTAAAGCGTTAGCAAGTGAGGAGCTGGGAGTGGTAAGGTGTCATGCGGAACACTTCATTCAGAAAAAAAGACAAGTAATTTAAAAAATTTCGTGGTTGTTATTACCAATTTTCTTAGTGCACGAAATTTCACAAATACAAGTAATTGCAAAACGATTAGTAACAAGCTGTTACCATTGGAAAATTGAACAATTTTCAGTTAATGTTTGCAATCGTGGCATTAAACCATCGGTCTTTTTTTAAAAAAAAAAGAAAGGCTATATGAATTCGGTCGTTGCTGGAACAGTTAGCAACATTTCAGTTAGCGCATACTGCAACGAAAAATGTCAAGCATGACTAAATATTTAGTTAAAATATCAATTAACACCTGTAAGCCGAACAGATCAAAACAGTCAAGCGAAAACCATAAAATAATGCGAATACAAGCGTAATGTGAAACAGAGAAATGTTATTAGAATTCCAGTAGGTATATATTCTTTTAAAAATGAAAAAAAGTGAAATTTAAGAAGAATGCGAATGTCTCAGGCTAGTTCCAACACATGAATCCATACATATCATAAAAATGTGTGTGTGTGTGTGTGTGTGTGTGTGTGTGTGTGTGTGTGTGTGTGTGTGTGTTCCACATCTCCTCCTAATCCACTGGACTAATGTCAACTAAACTTGGTACACATATCGTTCACTGCTAAGCAACAGTCGCTGTTGGGGTTAAGAACCACCTACCTATCATAGTAGTTTGGCATTTGACGATGTAAAAAGTGAGATGCGTAAAAAACTGTCGCATCGTGGACGGCGTTTAAATTTATTACTTTTTAATTTTGCTACACATTTGCAAACAATATCTGTATAAGTGGCTGAATGTACCTACAAGATTATATCACTGTACGTCACATAATTCAAGAGGGATTATGTTATAAGCACTAAGATGCGAAAAAAATGCCACATCATGCATGAAGTTTTAATACGTTTATTCTTTACTACTACGTCACTTCAGTAGTCGAGTCAGTTTAAGGATGTGCCTGACACCTGGCATCGCTTTCGACAGCTTTCAGCGGCGAAACGCAGAAGATTGTGGGCGGAAACAATAGCCGTCTATGGAACAATGAAGAGACTTTGCCATAGAGATGTTTACAAAATCACTTTGTAGACACGCAAAGCAGCAGCCATAGGCAAAACTAATGCCAGGGGAATGCCGGGCTTGTCAGCTAGGAAATAAATAAAATCCAACCAATAGTTTCAAATAAAACAGGAATTAGTCAAATACATTGCACAAAACGAACACAATAGTATTCATAAATCAACAGCAGGGCGCAAACCTAAGAAACATGAACAATTGCCACATAAACTGACAGAAAACTTTTAGCAGTGCAAGCTAGTCAAGTTTGAACGGCAAAGTTCATGAAGTAAGCCAGGATCAACTGAAACCTGAATCTCGTAGCAGAAAGAGCCATTCCATGTAACCATGGTGAACTGTACGCGTTGTTGTACCAACAAACCGGGCAGCTTTATTCAGGAAGGCTGTCATGAAACTACCAAAATATGAAAGTTTCATTATGCTATTCTGAGACATCTTCACGTCGACTCGTCATACCGCGCTGATTTTGTACAACCGTCTGGATCGCAGACAGCATTTCGCTGCCATAACGTAGTCAGTATTACCATTACGCACCATGTACCTCCTAAGCGAGCAGGTGCTCCTTCAAAGCTGTGATTAATATTTTGTTTGATGAACTGGTTACTTTCTCCAGCAGACGTATCGCGAAATGACCACTAGTATAAAATAAGAATATTTTGGGCTTACACAGATGAGTACCGACAGCAATATCGCCCGTGCCATACATGAATGGAACAGGATGTGGGACGTTGAGGAGGGAGTTCGAGGATTGATTCTCCTATCCAACATGCAATCACTACATGTCGTGTGTACTGAAGATGTAGGTATGGATGATGCTCGTGTCAGAATTGGCTATAATCTGTCAACTGAAATCTGATACGCGCATATGTTATTATTGTCTTCCTTGGAGTGAACGGAATCTGCAAATAAGACGCCATATCACGTGGCTGGAAGTGTCTACAAGTGGCTAGTTGCTTGTGATCAAGACGTCAGAGACATTTCTTGTATCAGATTGTCCACACCGCATTTAAAATGGACGCCTGTGTCGTACTTAGAACGCTATGTTCACTTTATGAATCCCCGGAGACAGACTCTTCAACACTTACGTGAGCTGAAGGGGAATCACTGCTATCAGCTGCAGTGATACATTAAGCAGACTCAACGGCGACGAGCGAAAATGTTTTCCGGACCGGGATTCGAAACCGGCATCTCCTGCTTACTAGGCAAGTGTGGTAATCACTGCCCCATCCGGGACACGGCGTTATCGCAACAGCACAGACTACCTCGGTACGCCTCACGACCAATCCACACTCCCACCGAGAGCCACCTATCCGCCGTTCTTGTCCACATACCGGGTGATCAAAAAGTCAGTATAAATTTGAAAACTTAATAAACCACGGAATAATGTAGATGGAGAGGTAAAAATTGACACACATGGTTGGAATGGCATGGGGTTTTATTAGAAAAACAAAAACAATGATCACAAAATGTCCGACGGGTGGCGCTGGACAGCAAAACGTCAGTGACTGCTACCGTGACGGGTGAGAGGTACGCCGATATGTTACAGAATCGCATCATTCCCAGCCAGGCTGATAAACACATACTGGAGCGTACGATGTTCAAAAAGGATGGCGCTCCACCCCTTATTGCTAGACGCGTGAAAGATCTCTTGCGCGCGTCGTTTGGTGATGATCGAGTGCTCAGCCGCCACTTTCGTCATGCTTGGCCTCCCAGGCCCCCAGACCTCAGTCCGTGCGATTATTGGCTTTGGGGTTACCTGAATTCGCAAGTGTATCGTGATCGACCGACATCTCTAGGGATGCTGAAAGACAACATCCGACGCCAATTCCTCCCCATAACTCCGGACATGCTTAAGAGTGCTGTTCACAACATTATTCGGCATCTACGGCTATTGTCGAGGAACGATGGTGGACATATTGAGTATTTCCTGTAAAGAACATCATCTTTGCTTTGTCTTACATTGTTATGCTAATTATTGCTATTTTGATCAGACGAGGTGCCATCTGTCGGACATTTTTGAACATTTGTATTTTTTTGGTTCTAATAAAACTCCATGTCACACCAAGCATGTGTGTCAATTTGTACCTCTATCTACATTATTCCGTGATTTATTCAGTTTTCAAATTTATACTGACTTTTTGACCCTCCGGTGTGTGGGAACCACTGCGGACAGCTAGTGTTCAGGTAGTCATGGGACTCTGTTAATCCATAACTATACTGCCTCCAAAATGCCTGTGCTACTCTTAGGACGGTCTTGGTAACGTCACTTGACAATGTACGGGGACTGTTCGTTTATTAAAGTCCAATCGGTCACGATATCAAAAATGTTTTGTTTGAAACAGAAGCTACACTTTCTAGATACTTCTCTACATAGCCGCCGCTCTGACTTTGACATCTGTCATAGCTTCGTACCAAAATTCCAGTACCCTCGTCATAGAAGGCAGCCGCCTGTACTTTTCGGCATTTCTCTACGCTGGTCTGCAGCTAGTTGTCTGTGCCAAAATGTTGTCTTCATAGCCAGCCGATCATACGGGCAGAGATGAAATTCAGTTGGAGCCAAGTGCGGGCTGTATGGTGGGTGATCGAACACATTCCGTCGAAAACGCTGCAGGAGCGTCTTCGTTGTCCCTGTAGTGTGCAGCCGAGAGTTGTCACGAAGAAGAAAAAGCGTGAGAGGTAGTACGTTGTACGGAATTCTTGGAATCGCGCGAAACCTCCCAATAGGTACTCATATACTTCATGGGTGATACTATTTTTTATTCACCTTTACGTGTTCACTGTGTGTTCAGAACTGAAAAAAATGGACATGACGCGATCGATGGGCATACTAGAGACACAGCCCAACACATCTGTATATAGAACTTGATTCTGGTTTCGATATGGTGGCCCAATCGGACCTAAATAAAGGAACAGCACTCGTATATTGGTTCCACTGGTAAATTTGTAACCGGCACCAAAGTGAAAACAAATTTTCTTTTACGCACTACACCAACACGTGTAGAAGAACATGGCCAACAGACCGAGTTTAGTGCTGAAGCAGACCGTCAGCGTAAAAGAAGGAGGGAAGCAAGGTTAGGGTTTATCATCCAGTCAACAGTAAGAGGGAAACAACTGACAAGGAAATAGATGTGTTCTTTTCATAGCTACAATTTAAATATTTCTCTTAATCGGTTTAGGCAAACCACGAAAACTTACATTCGAGTGGGTGAACAGGAATTTTAGTCGCTGTTCTTACGTCAGGAATCCAGTATCTTACTACTGTGACACGAGCCGGCCACGGTGGCCGAGCGTTTCTAGGCACTTAAGTCCGGAACCACGCGACTGCTACGTTCGCAGGTTCGAATCCTGCCTCGGGCATGGCTGTGTGTAATGTCCTTAGGTTAGTTAGGTTTAAGTAGTTCTAAATTTTAGGGGACTGATGACCTCAGATGTTAAGTCCCATAGTGCTCAGAGCCATTTGAACCATTTTTGAACTACTGTGACACGCCTGTCAGAAAAAAGTAATAAAAGTCGGTGCGGTCAAGTAGTCTCGGTAGCAGCTTCAACGGCGAGACTGGCATAGCGGCGTGGCCTGGAGGTCACAGCTGCTACCGGAGTACGAAGCGGGCGACGGAGAGGCCGCGGCCGCTGCGGCGCGTGGGAGTGGTTGCCGTGGAGATGGACGCGTCACGCCACGACCTCGCGCCCCGCGGTCAGCGCCGCCGCCTCACGTTGCGTCACCTTCGCCGTTCCCTTTTACGACACTGCCGCATCACTAGTGGTCACAAGTGTCAGATGAAAAGTACACGATACTCCCCTTCGTACTTTACCAAAGAGTGGCAATTAGCTAACACCTAGATAGTTTGTCACGCTGTCTAGCCGATTTGCTAGTGTCATTCTTGCCCACACACGATGGATTTACGTGCGAAAAAATACTGCGCACAAAATCGGTATCATCAACAAAGATCGATCCTAGAAAACATACACTCTATAAATCTCGATGAGGAAAGCTTAGATTATATCAACGTACACTGATCATAAGGTATCAAAAGTATCAGGACAACTGGCTGAAAGTGACTTACAAGTTCGTGGCGGTCTCCACTGGTAATGCTGGAATTCAACATGGTGTTGCCCCACCCTTAGCCTTGACGACAGCTTCCACTCTCACAGGCATACGTTCAGTCAGGTTCAGGAAGGTTTTTTGGGGAACGGCACCCTATTCTTCACGGAGTACTGCACCGAGGAGAGGTATTGATGTCGGTCGGTGAGGCCTGCCACTAAGTCGGCGTTCCAAAACATCCCAAAGGTGTCCTGTATGGTTCAGGTCAGGACTGTGTGCAGGCTAGTTCATTACAGGGATGTTATTGTTGTGTAACCACTCCATAAAAGGCCGTGCATTATGAACAGGTGTTCGATCGTGTTGAAAGATGCAGTCACTATCACCGAATTGCTCTTCAGCAGTAGGAAAAAAGGTGCTTAAAACATCAATGTAGGCCTATGCTGTGATAGTGCCACGCAAAACAACGAGGGGTGCAAGCCCCCTCCATGAAAAACACGACCACACCGTAACACCATCGCCTTTCGAATTTTACTGTTGGCGCTACACACTCTGGCAGATGACGTTCACCGGGTATTCGCCCTACCCACACCCTACCATCAGATTGCCACACTGTGTACCGAGGTTCGTCACTCCACGTAACGTTTATCTACTGTTCACGCTCCTTACACCAACCGAGGCGTCGTTCGGCGTTTACCGGCGTGATGTGTGGCTTATGAGTAGCCGCTCGACCATGAAATCCAAGTTTGCCCACCTCCCGCCTGTCATAGTACTCCAACTTGCAGTAGATCCTGATGCAGTTTGGAATTCCTGTGTGATGGTCTGGATAGATGTCTGCCTATTACACATTACGACGCTCCTCAACTGTCAGCGGTCTGTGTCAGTCAACAGACGAGGTCGTGCTGTACGTTTTTGTGCTGTACGTGTCCCTTCACGTTTCCGCTTCACTATCACATTGGAAACAGCGGATCTGGGGATGTTTAGGAGTGTGGAAATCTCGTGTACAGACGTATTACACAAGTGACACCCAATCAAAAAATGGTTCAAATGGCTATGAGAAGTATGGGACTTAGCTTCTGAGGTCATCAGTCCCCTAGAACTTAGAACTACTTAAACCTAACTAACCTAAGGACACCACACACATCCATGCCTGAGGCAGGATTCGAACCTGCGACCGTAGCAGTCCCGCATTTCCAGACTGTAGCGCCTTGAACCGCTCGGCCACAACGGCCGGCGACACCCAATCACCTGACCACTTTCGAAGTCCGTGAGTTCCACGGAGCGCCCCCGTCTGATGTTTCACGATGTCTAAGGAGTACCTAGCAGGAGGTGGCAGCACAATGCGCCTAATATGAAAAACTTATGTTTTTGGGGGTGTCCGGATACTTTTGATCACATAGTGTATGTTGCGACATGACCTCGGTTGTGTAGTGATCGCTCGGTAGTTCTAGACTTAATTAAGCTCCTCGCTCTTGGAGAGAGGTGACGTGGCACTAATTATAGTTATAAGTCCGCAACTTAGCGGCTGTATGCTGATAGTGGTGTTCAATCACTCCCTCACATTCATTTTCGTAATTTTTCGCAACGGCGCAAATATAGCCATACAATTAACATATCAGAGGTAACAATATTCTCTAGTTCCACGGACGTATACGAAAACTGGCTGCAACGTTCTTATTCGATTTCAAAACAGCTGATTTCCAACTCTGGTAAGTGTGAAGAAAATCAGTCCACCTCAGGACTAATCTCAAGGGGTGACCGAAAATGAAGTTAAAAAATGGATCAAATGGCTCTGAGAACTATGGGACTTAACTGCTGTGGTCATCAGTCACCTAGAACTTAGAACTACTTAACCCTAACTACCCTGAGGACATCACACACATCTATGCCAGAGGCAGGATTCGAACCTGCGACCGCAGCGGTCGCGCGGTTCCAGACTGTAGCGCCTAGAACCGCTCGGCCACCCTGGCCGGCCCGAAAATGAAGGGGCAGGCCTGAAGTCAACATAGAAATCCTTACAGGCCAAATACTACCGCTTTTGGAGAAAGAGTGGATAGGAGTCGGCCATAGCTTTATTAGAGGAATGTTTGCGTTGCCTGAAAGAAGTAAAAGTAAAGTCCTGTGCAGTTATCGCTTGAGAAACCCAGAGAGGCAGTTTTAGACTCCTAATCGCAATGGTTTCACACACACTATCGCTTTTCCTCTGCGAAGTTTGCCTGTTATAAATAAAGCTGCTCATAAAAGCAGTATCACAGACTCACATTCACTTTACAATAACACTACGTGTACTTACATACATTGCTAATGATGCCCTCGGTACGACCACTATAAAAAAAGAAAAAAAACCGCGTGCGAGAATCTCCTACAATCACGCCGCACGGTCACCTCGCTGACTATTGCTTTGAACGCTGTAAGTGACACCTACAATGCATTAAATTTGTTGTAGTACCTCATTGTACCAACAGACATTTCTGTCTTACAAAAGCATCGGTGGTGTCATGCTAAAGGCAGTGGTACTTCAATAAAAATTAGTAATATTGTGGATTCAGGCAGAAAACACTGGTCATGAACTATGCTATGCTGTAATACGTGAACTTGTATGCCCCAGAAAACAAACTGGAAACGCTGTATGACCACAAACTACTTAGTACAAGCGTAAGGAAAATGAGTCTGGTGTATGTAACTGTTCAAAAATTAAACAGTAAGTAATTTTCCAGCAAGAAATGGTCAAAAAGTTATAGACAGTGCTTGCTTTTGGGTTGTAGGTCCAAGCAGTGGAAATGAGAGTATTCCCTTTTATCTGTACTCACTGAATCTAGAAGTTAAATAATAATTTAATCTGTACTTCCTTGGACCGGCTCTGAGCACTATGGGACTCAACTGCTGTGGTCATAAGTCCCCGAGAGCTTAGAACTACTTAAACCTAACTAACCTAAGGACAGCACACAACACCCAGCCATCACGAGGCAGAGAAAATTCCTGACCCCGCCGGGAATCGAACCCGGGAACCCGGGCGTGGGAAGCGAGAACGCTACCGCACGACCACGAGATGCGGGCTTCCTTGGACCACTGAGATCAAAACCCAACTTTAAAACATGATCTCCTCCAAGTTTTGCAGGTAGGACGCCCTTCACTATCATGTATTCCACAAGATCATTATTATGCCAGATCGTTACACACTGCATCTGTAACCAGCAGTCTTTCAGAACAGAAGCTGACAGCTTATCTTTTCCCGTATGAAAGCCCTATTCCACTCATAGAAACAAAGTACTTATTGCTAAAGAAATTGCAGAATGTAATTAGTTTCGTTAGCTGTTCGTGCCATCTGAGATCATTTACATGAAGAATTCAGCGGCAGCAAGTGAGCACAATAGGCGGTGTGGTCGCATGTAGCGGTGTTAAGTAGAGATAATGGGTGAAACGTTGTGGCTTGGACTAAATAATTCGGAGAAGAATTCGAGAATTACAGATATCTACGTACATTGATGTCAAAGAACGGAGCTGATTTACAAAGACCACATGGTTTCTCCAAAAAGTAAATACAAATAAGTTCCACGCAAAAACTAAACAGAATTATGTGCTCTCAATAGACAACTTTTTACAAATGGCAATTAATCTTTTATAGTGTAGGGGAGGCTGATAATTTTAAATCTGCAGCTGGACGGACTCAAAAAATAATATTCGGCCCTATAATGAGATTTCATGTCATGAAAAGTGAGCAACTTACGACCTTCCATTCCATCACGTGGAAGGATACCAGTACAGGGCTATTCAAAAAGACGGAACAGATTTCAAACATTTATTGCTTCGAGACTACAAAAGATATGAGGTCTTGAACCTTGGATTGAAAGATGAGGAGCAGAAGATGAACTTCATCGCCGGTGGGATCCCAGGTCTCCATACCTCACGCCTTGTGACTTATCTGTGGGTTTACGCAAAAGACTGCGTTTTTATCCCCTCTATGCCTGGACTTTTGAAAGTCTGCGACATCGCATTGTTGAAGCTGTGAATTCAATAACGAGAGACCAGCTGCTTCGTATGTGGCAGGAAATGCGCCACTGTTATGATGTTTGTCGTGTAACACATGGTGCTCACATTAAACGCATAAAAAATTGAACTTTTCTCCTTCCAGGAACGTTGGAATTGTGTTTCTATCTTTCATAGTTTGCGAGTGATAAATATTTAAAATCTGGTCCTTCTTTTTGGTTCAAAAAATGGTTCAAATGGCTCTGAGCACTATGGGACTTAACATCTATGGTCATCAGTCCCCTAGAACTTAGAACTACTTAAACCTAACTAACCTAAGGACAGCACACAACACCCAGCCATCACGAGCCAGAGAACCTTCTTTTTGAATAGTACTGTATGAACACTTAGTGATGGCAAGTTAATTGTGCAGATATTTACAATGCACTCCTGAAATGACCCATACATTCGACTAACATTCGCCACAGCAAGCAGTTTGGAAGATATCACTCATTATATTCATCACTGCAAGAACTCGGAACCAGTTCGCGCTGATGCCAGACGGAGCCAGACTGGCTCCCAAAACCGAACAGATCAGAACCTGATGAGAACCAGCACCATAATGGCGAATACAGATTCGAACTGCATTATTTCCGTGAACGATTCCCATTAGCTGATGGTCTAAGCCAGTCTCCAAAGATACTAAATGCATCAGCGGGGACAAAGAGATTGTTTAAAGAGCCTATTCCAACTAAGAGAAACTGGCTGCAGTAGAAACATAAAAGGCTGTGCAAAGACGACACGCGACTGAACAAAAGCAAAAATACTGTGAGCATAAAAATGAAATTGCAAATGAACAGGCGATTTTCACCATTTAAGTGACAAAAAAATTTTTCGAGCATAACGATGAAATACATTCAAAATGGTGAAGAGCAGCAATCAGTTGTCATTTCTGTTCTAGGTTTATTAGAGCAGATCCAGGTTTCGGCTAGTAACTAGAAATTATCAAAGCTAAAAATACAAAAAGTACGTAGTCCCAGCGTAGTATACAAAAATTATACCTCATGGCACAACCTATATCGCTTGTACATTAAATTATATACCAGTATGTCAGAGTTGTTATACGTTTACATCTGTTGTTCAGACCCTTGTTACACAGTTCACGAAAGATTATCATGTATGAAGGTAGGCTTTGCAGAGAACACATTGGACGGCTGTGTGGCGCCCTTTATGTGAACCACGTAATACATAACCTTCATAGTAAAGCAATTGTGGTCTCTTAAAAAATACAAAAGTAGCATGGGAATAGAATAAAATAAAATACAAGTAAGATTACTGAAGTTATTGTACTGACTTAATGCCACATTTAACAGTTAACATTAGAAGACACAAAAATCCATGACTCATTCCTTGTGAGCCAATTTTTACTTGATCTTTAAAAGCATAGGTAAAATCAGTTTCATAAAATTTACGAACAGCTAGGAGGCAAATGACGTACGCTGTGACTATTGGAATTGATATGAAAATTTTTTGTTTCATATTTAAACCGTAGTGACTAGGTTTGTGGCTCATATTACTTACTGAATAGTTCGTAGATGGCACCAAATATCTCCAATGTAGGTAGTTGATGTGATTTGCCAAATCATAAATGACAGAGACAGTATTGATCTCTGTGCTGCTTCACACGTCATATCGTGAATTGTAATATTTGTATCTATGATCTGACTACGTACTTGTATTTTTAGTATTGATAATAACTAGTTACTACCCGAAATCTGAATCTGCTCTAATACAGCTAGAACAGAAACGATGACTGACTGCTGCTCTTTACCATTTCGAAAGTTATGGCACACCCGCGGGAGCGCATCCCACTGTCCTTTGTTGTTGTTGTGGTCTTCAGTCCTGAGACTGGTTCGATGCAGCTCTCCATGCTACTCTATCCTGTGCAAGCTTCTTCATCTTCCAGTACCTACTGAATCTGCTTAGTTTATTCATCTCTTGGCTTCCCTCTATGATTTTTACCCTCCACGCTGCCCTCCAATGCTAAATTTGTGATCCCTTGATGCCTCAGAACATGTCCTACCAACCGGTCCCTTCTTCTTGTCAAGTTGCGCCACAATCTCCTCTTCTCCCCAATTCTATTCAATACCCCCTCATTAGTTATGTGATCTACCCATGTAATCTTCAGCATTCTTCTGTAGCACCACATTTCGAAAGCTTCTATTTTCTTCTTGTCTAAATTATTTATCGTCCATGTTTCACTTCCATACATGGCTACACTCCATACAAATACTTTCAGAAACGACTTCCTGACACTTAAATCTATACTCGATGTTATCAGATTTCTCTTCTTCAGAAACGCTTTTCTTGCCATTGCCAGTCTACATTTTATATCCTCTCTACTTCGACCATCATCAGTTATTTTGCTCCCCAAATAGCAAAACTCCTTTACTTAAGTCCACTGTCCTAATGGATGATAATTTAATGAAATACATGTCAGCGTGTACCCTTTGGGAAAAGTAATGAATAAACCTGCTCAATTTGTTATGTAATTCTAGATCTACCATGAGGTATGGTAAATATTGATATCAGTGAATGGACAACATGATAATTCCAGTTGATTATCAGTGGTACATAAAGTGTATTTACGAGTGTTACTGAAAGTGTTAATGGTGTTGATAGCGATGAGTGCCAGGAAGAAGAGTATGAAACCCGGCACGTAATAATCTCAAACAGAAAGGAAGTCAAAGAGTTTAATGCGCTCCCCCTGCCGAGAGGTTTGCGTGTTAATCACAGGTCATTTGTGCAAGATTCAGAAATATACAGCGCCAGGTTTTTTTCTGTTGCCGGGAGAACAGTGCTATTGAAAATATCTTTTACCTACTGTTCAAGCTCAGCACCAACGCATGTTGTGACCTGGGCTGTGGAGGTGTGACTGTCGAATTAAATCATTTAAGTGAAGCGTTGCAAGATCGGGTGAGTTTGGTTGAAAACGATGTTCGCTATTTTCCTCCAGAAATTCATTCGTCCACCTCATCCTATTGTGTACGACGGATCATGTCTCCTCTGGCTGTGATAAGATTCTGAAGTTCGTTGTAACTGCGTTTCCCATAAACATGTTTAAAAATGCCGTTTCTATTTCTTTCTTGTTATAGTGCCACAAGAATACGATGCCAAGAAGTGCTCACCGCTATGTCTGTTGACGTTTGTACTTCACTACTTGCTGTACTCTATCCATGTCTGAGTTGTTACGGAAACTCTGGCCTTTGCTGAAACGGGGGCCGTGTCTATTCCAGGAGAATGCGCAGGCGTGCAGCGCTGCCGAGAGAACAGTGCTCTTGACACAACACGCAGCGTACTCTGTAACGTCCACTCAGCACATTCCTGGCGCTATAATCCTCTAACGTTGCGCCCGGCAACAAATTCCATGGAATATCCAAACCTGCTTCAGACCCCGGCCAAAGCGGTCTATGTCAGGGAGTTTCCCAGACATGAACTCAGACGAACGTTTATGCAATACGGCTTCTAATTAGTCCACGAGAGTACGTAGTAAGCTGTGTCAAGGATCTGAAGTTTCCATGAACCCTTTCACTGCGCATTTACTCTCAGCGGTCCCGACCTGTGCGCGTTATTTTCACCCGGTGCGTATATATATACGGCTGTAGCAGTCTACCGTTATTATTGAGATAAAAATGAGACGCAAAATCCAGTTTTGTCGGTGTAAATCTTTGTTCAGAAAGTCTTATTTTTTCAAAAAAGGTACTTTATTTGGAGAAAAAAAATACAAAACATATTACGTTAGTAATACTTCAAAGTGTGATATCTTTCGAAACAAAAATTAAAACATAAAGGCACATTACATTTTACACAAATGTATCTTGTGCCACTTCGTTTATCATGTTTTGCACATACAATACACCTTCTCTGGGAACCGCGGGACTGCTACGGTCGCAGGTTCGAATCCTGCCTCGGGCGTGGATGTGTGTAATGTCCTTAGATTAGTTAGGTTTAAGTAGTTCTAAGTTCTAGGGGACTGATGACCACAGAAGTTCAGTCCCATAGTGCTCAGAGCCATTTTTTGAACCTTCTCTGGGCGGCCTCCTTCTTTGAAGTTCCTGGGATTAGCGAGATAAAATGGCGCTCGGTTAGGCGTAAGGGATTGTCACCATCAGCCGATCTCCTTCCACGACGTCCCTCTGTTTGCGATTGGTGGTGAATCTCTAGGATCTCCTAGATAAGTTTCTGTTGAAAATCAGATACTGAAATATTTCGTCCCGTTTGAGTTTTATATACTGCATGCACATTGAGCAAAGACAGATCCACCAAATGAAAAAAAAAAAACTTTTTTATACTATTTTACATTTTTTCGTTCACATTCTACTGAACTTAGCATCATGTCGCTCCTGTTGACGGCCCCCATATTTTCAGTGTAGCTTACGATGCAAGTTGGTTTTGCATTTGGTTCATTCGTGGTTCTGTCAATTTTGTCAGTCGCTTGTATGAAGAGTTCAAAGCATTTCCGCCTTGTCCTGCCACTTCAGAGCAAGTTTATCTGTTGGCATAAACTCGATCTCGCCTTTACGGTTTGTTCTCACAGTTCCACAGGCATTAGTCACTCTGTCATGCAAATAAGAAAATAATGTTGGGCTAGTGTACCAATTGTCAACATATAATGTGTGACCTTTACCAAGGTAACGTTCAAGTAAAGTGAGAACAATGCTTCCAGGTATTCCAACATTTACACCAAAGTCGGTCTCTTTTTTTTTACGTCTGTTGCTGCACCCACATAAATAATGGTCGAAAATATAACCAGTTTCACAATCACATAACACAAAAAACTTTACACCAGATCTGTGGCGTTTGGAAGGAATGTACTGCTTGAAGAAGACACGACCTTTGAAGAGAACTAAACTTTCGTCAATGCACAAATTTTTAAAAGGACACTTTTCTTAAGTAATCCACAATTCGACGTTATTTCCAGATTTTGTCATCTCCAGGGTCCTTACTGTTATCAGCAAAATGCAACATTCTAAGTAACAGAAGATATCTATCTCTCGGCATGATTTGCGCAAATATTGGAGTAGACTGTAACTGATCATTTGTCCAATAACTGTTTATTTCATTTTTTCTCACTTGAGCCATCAGAAAATTTACAGCATAGAAACAGTAAACTTCGTCACGGTTTGTGTTTTTCCAACGTCGCAGTCTTGATTTTTCACTGGCATCATTGCAAAGGTGTTCATAATATAAATTAGATTGCTCAGCTATGTAGCTCACAATTTCTTGGCAAAAAAAAAAAAAAAGAAAAAAACTTGGAAGCAGTCATATACAGCACATAAATCATCTAAATTGACGATTTTGCAACCGGAACCACTGTTATCAAAATTAAACGCTTTAGGGTCCAAATCAGTCTCTACATCTAAAATCAACTGTTTTGTGTCTCTTAGGAGATTTTCCAGGCATACGCTCAGGCTTTTCTTCGGAATCGGAGAAAGAATCGACGATAATGATGTGTTGGTAAATGTGCCAACACCTTGTAGATAGAGGAAGCCTAAAATGCACGCTATCTAACGCAGACGGGCGTGAATTCTGGAACAGGATAATTAGTGAATGCTAATAAGAAAAGTATGCAGCTCCTCGAATACTTATCTTTATTCCATCCTTGTGGTACATCGCTCTTGATAATACAAATCAGACTATCTTCAGATACGGTTAATGGCGCCTTGCTAGGTCGTAGCCATGGACTTAGCTGAAGGCTATTCTAACTGTCTCTCGGCAAATGAGAGAAAGGCTTCGTCAGTGTAGTCGCTAGCAAAGTCGTCGTACAACTGGGGCGAGTGCTATTCCGTATCTCGAGACCTGCCTTGTGGTGGCGCTCGGTCTGCGATCACACAGTGGCGACACGCGGGTCCGACATGCACTAAATGGACCGCGGCCGATTTAAGCTACCACCTAGCAAGTGTGGTGTCTGGCGGTGACACCACAGATAACATCAAAATCTGGATCTGCATTTACTGGTTCAACGTTTGTTGGTTCACATATTTTTTATATTTGTGGTGACAGATTTATCTGCCAGCTCGTCGTCGTCATTATCTGTCCACCCATACTCAGCTGGATTGGACATGATGATGTCCTCGTCGTCACTTTGGTTTGGAATACTCAGCAGCTCATCGTCTGTAAACAGACGGTAACGTCGCGTCATTTTATTCGGTAACGCGGAAACGGCCGTACACAAACTAGGTAATATAGCGATACGAATGAACTCAGCAGAAAGAGAATTCAGCATTCAATAGTCGTTCAGGTATTTCCTAGTATTCCATAATTAAACTGCATACTTGCGCAACAATTACCTCGGACTCGCTGGCCCGACTGTCGGCGTTATACGTAACAATACGACTGTAGCAGGGAACCGCTGCAAGTATTTTTTTAATAGCGAATAGTATATATACGTCTGGAGCACTGAAACGATTAGCGTATATTTACGTCTGGAGCAGTGAAAGGGTTAGAATAAAATTGTTGAGAACACCCATGGAATTTCTACATGTGTCCTCGGTTCCAAGCAGTAGCTTATAGTAATCATATCTGCGAGACACGAAGTTATGAAAACAACTGAATTTGTACATTTCGTTCTGTGGCGCGGGCTACGGGATGGTGAGGGTATTGTGGAAGTCTGGGCTTGGCGTCAGCGTAATTACAAAACGCAATACAGAACTCTTCTCTTGAACAGGGCTGAATATGGCCTCAGCTCGAAAATACAACACAGTGCAGAACACACACTCTTGCACCCTCGTGGCCATTTTAACTCTGCTGCAGAGTTAAATTGACGATGAATAGAAGACCTTCAATTTTCCAGAAATATTATATGTTTTGGGAATAACTGGCTTCGTTTCTTATTTTAGCATCGTGTCAGCTTTCACATTAACAAGTCAGGCTTCCAAAAATTAAATAGCAAGCAGGTCCGGACTAATTAATACAATTCGCGATCGCAGTGAGATAGCTGTAATGGCGGCTAAACAGACACCTCCCAAGGTGGTTAATCGCCTTCATACCATTACACTCGCCCGCAAATACACTGCAAAACGGGTCAATAACATACCAAGAGTATGAGAGATACAAAATAAAAGAATATGGAACAATGCCTAAACAAAAACGAATAATTATTCTCACTTAAGGAAACTTACATTGACACATGCGTCTTAAGAAAACGTGGTTAGGAGGGGAAAAGGTGAAGAGGAAAATATCAAGTGTAGTATGTCAGACAAGAGACAGATATTGCTTTATGAAGATAACTTATTTACTTAACTGTTTACTGAAGGCTTTACGCATTATGACCATATGTTTCGCTTACGTGAGTCTTTTCTTTATCACACATAACTCGTACATAGTCAGGTTATTGCATTTGCTCAAAAGAAAAAAAAGTTTTATTCAAACAAGGGAAAAAAGAGACTATTAGTAAGATTTTGTTACACCACACTTGCAACGAACGCATCCTATTAAAACACACACACACATACACACCAGTCACTGGCTGCCTTTAATGTGCTCAGTGCCGCTGTAGAACATCAGCGTGTGAGCTTGTCAGCTGCCCAACAATCACTGCTGTCAAGTAAAGGATCTCCTAGCGCACGGCACACTACAGCAACAACAAATAACCACCGTTGCTCATCTCTGGCTGTGGTTGCTGGCCAGCAACCAAGTCCTGGGCTACTCCAATTGTCGCCCGAGCCGACAACTGAGGCCCGCTACGCTGCGCCCAAAACAAATGCAGACAGTTCTCAAAAATGGTTCAAATGGCTCTGAGCACTATGGGACTTAACTGCTGAGGTCATCAGTCCCCTAGAACTTAGAACTACTTAAACCTAACTAACCTAAAGACATCACACATATTCATGCCAGAGGCGGGATTCAAACCTGCGACCGTAGCGGTCGCGCGGATCCAGACAGTAGCGCCTAGAATCGCTCGGCCACACCGGCCGGCCAGACAGTTCTCCATAGCAAGTCCAGCGCTGTCACATGACTCGTATGCCACCAGCCACCAAGGCTTCTGGCAGTGGCTGAGGTTGTTACGGTTCCATCTCCCAATCCTGCTGACCGGCGCATCCAGTCCCAGCCTGCCAATACGGACAACTTCGGCCACCGAACCACTACTTGGCGTTTATGAGGCTCCGCAAGCTTGACTACTGCATCAACCGTGGTGGCGGTACAGATTCAGAATGGTTCAAATAGCTCTAAGGACTATGGGACTTAACATATGAGGTCATCAGTCTCCTAGACTTAGAACTACTTAAACCTAACTAACCTAAGGACATCACACACATCCATGACCGAGGCAGGATTCGAACCTGCGACCGTAGCAGCAGCGCAGTTCCGGACTGAAGCGCCTACAACCGCTCGATCACAGTGGCCGGCTGGCGGTACAAGTCCCCAGATGAAGTCGTCACGATTTGATGCAGGTGAATAGCCTCTTCTGCGCTGCACTACTACAGCCAAGTTAGGGGCGGCGCTGCTGAGATTCTAACGCAGCCAACCACGCCCGCCCGCATCTCGTGGTCGTGCGGTAGCGTTCTCGCTTCCCACGCCCAGGTTCCCGGGATCGACTCCCGGCGGGGTCAGGGATTTTGTCTGCCTCGTGTTGTGTGATGTCCTTAGGTTAGTTAGGTTTAAGTAGTTCTAAGTTCTAGGGGACTGATGGCCATAGATGTTAAGACCCATAGTGCTCAGAGCCATTTGAACCATTTAGCCAACCAGTTGGACAGCTCTGAGTCAGACGCCCTGTGGCGTGCATTCCGCTGCCCCCAAAACACAACCATTTGCGGTTTCAGTCGCGTCAAGCGAGAGCTGACACGAAGCCAGGTTATAGGCCTGTTGTGTTTCCCGGTGAAGACTGGTGCTACGTCGGTGCCAGTCATGGTCTTGTTTTGGTTATAAGGACGCCATTGAGGGCCTGCAGCCAACCTCTCTGTGTGTTAGACACACTGGATCTACACCTGCAGGTATGGTCTGGGCTGCGACTCCATGTGACAGCAAGAGTACTCTCGTGGTTGTCCCATGCAGATACGTACGCCAATCTTTTGATTCGGCCTGTTGTACTGCCATTCAGGAACAACATTCCAGGAGGCGTTTTCCAACTGGATAACACTCGCCCACTTACTACTTTTGTATCTTATGATATCGCACAAAGTGTTGACACGTTGTCTTGGCCTGCTCGATCATCAGGTCTGTCTCCAATGGAGTACATATTGAAACGTCCCCTTTTGAACAATTATACATGACTGTGCTTAACCTGACACACAATATTTTTAGCGCAACGCAATCTGACTTTCAAAAATCCCTACAAAAGAATGGCCCTGACTAACATTAACCTATGCATTTCACAAATCGCTTACCTCACAAAAATCTTGGTTACTCGAACTACTGCAATACAGCGAGCGCCACTACTGCCAGCTAAATAAAAGATTCAAACTACGGAAGGCACTAACTACTGATAGGCATAGTTAGCAAATGAAAGATTTTAATAGAGAACAGACAATGTATTTACCTTAATAGTCATAATATATATAGCAGTTCATGACAAATTACAAAACTCCGCCATCTCTCTCCCCACATCCACCACTGCTGGCGGCTCACCTCCAACTGCGCAACGCTACATGCTGTTCACATCCAGCTGCCGCTGCCTAACACTACAATGGCAGACAACAATGCAAACCAGCCACAGACTGCACACAGCACAGCAAGTGATTCTCACACAGACCGCTACGTAACGTTGCCAATAGAAAACATAAACAGCCTACTTACATAAATTGCTCATGAACAAGATAAAGATCCGATTTGGAAAGACATCAAGAGCAAATTGCATGAAAAGACACACACACAGATTCGGCATTATTACCTGGTTAGAAACAACATACTCTTCAAACGCTGCACTGTTGATGACAAGCTATGGGTACTTTGCATTCCAGACGTTTTTGTTAATAAGCTCATTTGGTACATTCATTTCACCTACGCACATTTTGGTCCACGAAAATGCTATCATATTCTTCGAACGACTTGTTATTTTAACAATATGGAAAAGAGAATACGAAGAGTCTTGTCTATTTGTAAACTTTGTCAAAAGGCGAAACCATCTACTGTCTCATATCGTGCTCTGTTGTTTCCTATTATTCCTTCTAAATTAAAAGAATTTGCTGCTGTTGATCTCTTGGGACCGCTTGTCAGAACATCTAATGAATTTTCGTACGTTCTAGTCGCTGTTGAACTTACTTCAAAATTTGTTTCTTTCACTCCGTTACGTAAAGCCACTGGACGGTCTGTATCCAACGCCTTTGTTAAAAATTTCTTACGTGAAGTTGGACACGTTAGTAAAGTCATTTCAGATAATGGACCACAATTCAGATCTGCTGTTTGGTCACGCATGCTTCGGAATCATAAAATCAAACCTGTTTTTATTTCATTGTACGCACCACATTGTAACCCATCTGAACGGATTATGAAAGAAATCAATAAGCTTTGTAGACTTTATTGTCACAGAAAGCATCTGCATTGGGACAGATATTTACACTTATTTCAAAACGTGCTGAATGAAATGCCTCATGATTCCACTGCTTTACCACCTACTCTTGTACTGAAGAATGAAGAACCACCGAACAGACTCAGAGAGCTTGTACCTTTCCCGAATACAAGTACACTTCGACACAAAGACATAATTGATTTGGCTCTTAAAAATATAAAATCTGCAGCAGACAAAAGGAGAAAACTACACGGTAAAGAAAATGCAAAGAAATTATATATTGGTCAGAAAGTTCTCATTAAAGCTCATTCATTGTCACGTAAGAAGAAACACTTGAGTCACAAATTCTTTCTAGTTTACAATGGACCTTACAGAATCCGACGTATACCACACGATAATTGCGTTGAAGTTGAAACTCTGCGTACTAGGAAGAGTAAAGGTTTACACCACATTTCACATGTAAAACCGTTTATTGAAAGATAATCTGCTTTTTAACTTTGTCTTTGCCATAAAACTTTTCACTTTACATTGCTAGTAGGCTTTGACAGACTTTAAATCTGTTAATATGCAACAATGTTTGAAGTTAAATATCCAGTCCAGAACCTAGGGAACATTTTTAAACAGAAATTACGAATGCATTGTTATAGTGAACAGACGTCACAGTGTTATTGTGTGTGTACATTCTTGCTTGTTAGTTGCACGATTACGTAACGAATAAGGCTCACATACTTAGAATATTTACCAGTACTGCTAATGAGATTTTAATGCAACATTTTGGTTTACTTGAAATTTGGTGTATCATGAGGTAAGTACATTGGCTTCTGCAGAACTTAGCGTTCGGAGGACGATAACTACGACACTTCCACAGAGATTATCTTACAGCAAGACGCACATTTAGCGCTACAGGACACGTATTTGAGTGATTAATTTCGCACTTAAAACATGCATTTTTTAAGATATTTGAAGTACAATGATACAAGGGTTTTCCGTGATATATTTCATTCCATTGCTGTAATCTGTAACACCTGAGGGTGTAATTACATTAATCCTCAGGGGGTTCACGCTCACTTTGTGTACCATGTGTTTGGCAAGCACAAGGAGCCCTAGCTAATATGGTATTTGCTTATACAACTTTACACATCGGTACCATATTTCTCTAACACACAAATTACACAGCTCTCTGATCATTTAACTGAGAGATAAACATTTTTTACTACATCAGTGACACATGTTTACGCAATTACACAGTTGGATACCTTCACACTTATGAAATTGTATTTTGTCTGTACTTTGTGAAATGTTCATATTTTTTCGGAACCATTGTGATACTATGAGAGCTTTGAATGATGTATTTGGTATGGGATCATGATTTTTAAAGTACGTTTGAGGTAGATGACACTTTTGACATGAGCAGAGAATTTTTTTAGGTTTTGAAATTATTGAAGGAAGCTACAACGATTTTGAGATTTGGCTGAGGTTTTATGATGTTATGATAACGATGTGTATTACGCTGTTGCGGTATGTTTATGATCAATAAGCTGATGCTGTATGAGTTATTTGATTATGCTACGTATCTGTGATGATGAAATATTGAAGAAGTGTCGACGAATAAGGTAAGAAATAGTGAGTAGTGGTTAGGGACGCTGATTTGTGAAAAAGGTTGTTGGTAACCAAGAATCGTACTTTAAGAGTTATGAAATGTGTGTAAATGCATGAATGTATCACAATGCCGACGAAAACGTTTTGAACACTGTTATATTCATAGGATTTTGTATCTACACATTTGCAACGAAAATTCTCGACCTCTGAAATTTTTTATATGAGACTGCCACTGTAGCAGAAACTGCTGTCGTAAATATTTCTGTAAGAAAGTTAAGTGACCACCTGCACGTAATGCGTTTTGGGCGCCCAGCTGAGAGGTAGACGTCTGACAAAAGAAAGCCATTAGGTGCAAAAAAAAAAAAAAAAAAAAGGCCATTATCCTCGCTATTGACATTGCTTTGTAGAAAGCATCGCAAATACGACACGCTCGAACTTGAAAACATAGGATTACACTGTGGAGCTCTTAATTTATGATATTTACTAAAATGCCTAATGAAATGATGAGAAACATTGTCTTTCTAGTTGAGAGATTGCTCATTTTGTTTAATATCTAGCTTCTAGCGGCACTGCAGCATTGGTTAAAATAAAATTTTATAGATGTACTAATATAAATATTTTCTGTCTACAGATCGAGTAAATAATAATTTTTTTAAAAAAATCAGGGAGCACAAAAAGACATTTACCTTCACAGGAACTGCATTCATAATTTTCATTTCAAGTACTTGGTAACTTTTTTGGTAGAATAACTTCTTGTGGTGCACCACTTTAATTACATAGACATTAAGATGCGATTATACATTACCTTTATCTGCATTGTTGTCTTTAGTGTACTATTTTTTCTGCTTGAGCTTTGTCATGCTTAGGTATACGTTATAGCATTTACTGCAGCTGTGTGCCAGGCATAGTGCTACTGAATTTTAATTTGTGTTACGCTGCTAAGCCAGTTTACTACTGATTTATTTTTCTTGTTTGCTGCTCATTGCCTTATATTAGTTGTAATTTATGCTGCTTGCTTTGCCTTTTGTATTTTTTATCATTGCTGTTTGTGTTAATTGTTTTGTTCTGCTGCATTGCCTCGTTCCTTAGTTTAGTATCTGAGCTCAGTAGATTTAAGTTAGCTTAACAGGGGTAGACTATATAAGAGAATGAGTTGCGATGAAATGCATTGAGAAGTCATACGAAAAAAGTACAGAAAGCAGGTACAGATAGGACTTTTTGGAAATAATGAAGAACGAAGGGAGATCTCCGAGAAGTAAAGAAAGTTTTGTTTGCAAAATACTGCAGTAAAAGAAACCCTGTCCTTTCCTTGTGTTATCCCACTCTTGTATATTTGTGTTTTTCCTGTCTTTATGTGTTTAGCTGATGTTGTTCTGTTGTAGAATTTTTCTAGTAATATGTTATTTACTTTGTAAAGATGTTTAGACATTATTTATTCTGTTTTGTTTTATTGCTCACGTGTGAAGTTGATGTTTCGAAAGTTATTCAGACCTTTTATGTATGTACTCATGTCATAATTCCTGTAACACTGATGTATATGTTATTTCGATTCTTTTGTAAAGCCCCTATTACTACAAATGTTATCTGTATTGTTATGTTCTTTAATGATGTATTTTGTACCTTTGTAATTGTATTCTTATGATACAAAATTGTAATTGACACCAGTTCATCAAATTAAGTAACTTGTAAGTTACATTTCACTGCACACGTTTCTGTTGGTCATAGTATATGGACAATATGTGAGAAGTAGGGACTGTTAGTGTTTGCACCTGCACAGTCACAACAGATGGCTGCTGGCCGTCTCTACAAGGACTACAGTGGGTCTGCATCTTTGATGACCCACCAATACCATTATTTCTACAAGGACTACAGTGGGTCTACACCTTTGCTGACTCACCAGTACCATTATTTCTACAAGGACTGCAGTGGATCTGCACCTCTGGTGGCCCACGAATACCGTAATCTCTACCAGGACTACAGTGGGTCTACTCTGTGATAACCTACCTACCAATAGTCTTCAAAACTTCGAATGACTCTGCTGTGGGTTTGCTCTGTTGTGACTCATTACCTGTCAGCATGTCAAGAGTCAGCACTGTCTTTCCGTTGGAAGGACAACACTACTACTTCAAGACTGCATGGAAATCCACTACTTCCGTGTGCATTGTCTTTTACTGCTCAGACTTTGAGAAAAGAAACGGCAGTTTCACTGTGATGAATGATCAGGACTGTCTTTATGGACTGTGAGAAAATTTTAGCTTTTGACCAACATTGTATTAATAAGTGTGTGCATTTGATATTTTTCTTACTGTAATTATGAAAATTTTTTTCAAATCTGTATTGGCCAGTGCCCAAAACAATTTGTAAAATTTTTTGTGGGGAGTATGGGGGCTATGTAAATAGGATGTTTATGTTTTCTTATTGGCAATGTTACGTAGCGGTCTGTGTGAGAATCACTGGCTGTGCTGTGTGCAGTCTGTGGCTGGTTTGCATTGTTGTCTGCCATTGTAGTGTTGGGCAGCGGCAGCTGGATGTGAACAGCGCGTAGCGTTGCGCAGTTGGAGGTGAGCCGCCAGCAGTGGTGGATGTGGGGAGAGAGATGGCGGAGTTTTGTAATTTGTCATGAACTGCTATATATATTATGACTATTAAGGTAAATACATTGTTTGTTCTCTATGAAAATCTTTCATTTGCTAACTATGCCTATCAGTAGTTAGTGCCTTCCGTAGTTTGAATCTTTTATTTAGCTGGCAGTAGTGGCGCTCGCTGTATTGCAGTAGTTCGAATAACCAAGATTTTTGTGAGGTAAGCGATTTGTGAAATGCATAGGTTAATGTTAGTCAGGGCCATTCTTTTGTAGGGATTTTTGAAAGTCAGATTGCGTTGCGCTAAAAATATTGTCTGTCAGGTTAAGCACAGTCATGTATAATTGTTCAAAAGGGGACGTTTCAATATGAGAAATCATCAGATAGCAGCTCCAGCGTCAGCCACAAACAGCATAAATCGTTCCTGTTGTCAGTGTGTGGGTGTTAATGGTGACGAGTTGCGCAACGGATTGATCTGACAAGTACCCTTTGGCTCTTGCAAGAAGCAATTTCCGCCCCACTCTACCACAGAAGTCAGACAGACGCTCCAAACGTACCAAAAAGAAATGCCTGAAAAACTTTCAGCAATAAATATCTTCTGGAGTCGTCTGTTGTAAGGAAAAGACACACAACACAAAAATAATCTATTTTAGTATGTAACTAGTGGGATACTTGGGTACTGGAGTATTGCTAGTTAGTGTAAGAAAAACATTAAGCGAGCGGAAAATATTATTTCTTGCAAAATTTAAGAAAAATCAAATAAAACTTTTGTTTATAAACTAAACTGATACATAAATTTCCGTGTTCTTTTCGGAATAGGAGGTTACCTCATATGTATAGGAATCCTGTTAATGATATTTATATACAAAGTGTGGGAATGCTCTTTTATCCCTTTTCTTTAAGAATGTTATTTACTCGCCACAATGGCTGAGAGCCGCGCCTACTCAACTTGAATAATTATACGATTGAATTTTTCTAAGTTCAAAAATGGTTCAAATGGCTCTGAGCACTATGGGACTCAACTGCTGTGGTCATCAGTCCCCTAGAACTTAGAACTAATTAAACCTAACTAACCTAAGGCCATCACACACATCCATGCCCGAGGCAGGATTCGAACCTGCGACCGTAGCAGCAGCGCGGCTCCGGACGGGAGCGCCTAGAACCGCACGACCACCGCGGCCGGCTTTTTCTAAGTGCGGTCGACCCTGTCGCGTGAGAAATGTAATGGAGTGACGTGAATGAAATATGTTATTTCTAATGGAGGAAACATGGGGCTCGCCTACGCTGGAGCGTCACCGGAACGACTTCCCTCCACGCAAAAAGCGAAAGGATATATCATCTGCTGTCTTCCCCTCACACCTCCAGCTCAATGCGTCAGAAATAGTCCACCAATCAGCGTTACTCTTAGAAACGGGAGAATGGCTAAACCGACCAATCCGGAATTTTATAGCATCTGTGTTAGGCGTTTACTGTCCACTTGTGACAACTCTGAAACTGTGCACTAGGTCCATCAAATAATGCCTGTCCTGGGGCTCTCCCAAACAATACCTCCGGGTTTTTCTTTTAAGGTGAACACGCAGGCCATTATCCCTTTTCTCTGGCAAAAACTCTTTTGGTCCGTGGGCGGTCAGCCGGCCAGCGCAGCTGCATGCTAACTCACCCTCCTACGGACTTTCCAGCAGGCTGTTTGCCTCCGCTGAACAAAAACTCCTGTGGCCGTCGTGTCTTGAATGCTTGTGTACGCCAGCCTCGACTTTTTAATCTCGGTCCACACTTGCGATTTATTTATTAGATCTGCCTATCGATTAAATGGAAATATGTAAAATTCGCTCTATCCTATCGAGTTTGAGTTCGAATGAAACGTCTTGACACGCAGAATACGGTGGTGAGGTCGGAATATGTAGGAAATGAAGGTCAGGAGACCACGCCACCGTACACTATGTTGATCGATGAAGTGCAATAGGCATGAATCTCATCCCAGAAACTGACATCCAACACCTGTACAACTCAATGCATGGACGTTAACTTGTTTGTATTCAACATTCTGCCAGCTACACCGGATATTAGTGTACCAGAATTTCACAATTACAATCGTTCATCTCGCGCTTACATTAACCTGTGACCTTGCTATGTCAATCGTTTAAATATGACATCTTGGGTTGTCGGGTGTTCTGCCGGGTATCAGCATCGTACCTGCACGATATTTCGGTAGCGTAACTCATTACCTTCATCAGGTGTGACCTGAGACTACTCCTCAAGTGGATCTGGTCCAGTATTTATGAATGTGGCCTTCCCCCTTCACCATGCACTCCAGACGCTGATATCCGGCAGAACACCCGACAACCCAAGATGTCATCAGATCGCCGGGGAAGCCTGAAGAATTACTTTTAAATATGTTGTCTCGACAAACTTATTCCTGAAATTTATTCTAAATTAATAATTTTTTCGTGTCACGTGTTTTTCCGCTGGTGTGTGATGCCACAGAGCTACAGTAGAGTGTAGAATAAAATTGAAATACAGTAAAAAGAAAATCCTCTTGTACTCTTCCTTGCACCTGATATGGAAATATTGGTACACTTTTATTGCTAAAAGATTGCAGCTGTTCCATGACAGGAAGCATGATAACTTTTTAGCTGTTGCTGTCTTCTAGTGTGGTAGTTCCAAGTATGCTACGCGTGATGACTGGGTGTTCTGTGCTGTCCTTAGGTTAGTTAGGTTTAAGTAGTTCTAAGTTCTAGGGGACTGATGACCATAGATGTTAAACCCCATAGTGCTAAGAGCCATTTGAACCAATTATGCTACGTTCGCTCAGAGTATAGCACCATGGACACAGAAGATGCGAGTATCTATGGCTGAGATGCGTACATCGAAACACGCCGGTCAGCGGTACTGCGGTGCCAAAGGAGACTTAGAAGAGAGCTTCCCGTCCACAACGTAAGCGGCTCTAGAGACAGGGCCTATCTGTAAGCGAGATCACATGATAAGTTGACCACGCCCCTACCGGCTATAAAACCGGGGTGCAGAAAGCAGGAGACACGTTCCCTGTAGACTACACGTCTTGGACAATACCACTCATGACACACCTCCGATTGCTATTTACCTAGAACAGGCACGGCGCTCTGTCGCGTATTGTCTAGCACTGCTGAAAACGAACTAGAAACAGACTGTTCAACGTTTCACTTGAATTATTCAATAGGCACACTGTTCCTTTTACTGACAGCTTTTTCATGTCAGCTGCGCTGACACGTCTTGATTCAGGAAATGTGCTGTGCACTGTCTTCGCTCAATTAATGGATCTTTTGTGTTTACTATATGCCAGCGATTGACTAACGTCCAGATACGTCATTTGCCGGAACTACTGCCGCTCAGGTTAAAGAATGTTGTTTCTCTAGCATAATCATTTGTACTTCGTTAGGATAAAGAAGTTGTTTATTTTATTCTTTCACTCTTGGAATTCGTCGGGGATTCTACATAGTAGACTTGTGACGTATCCTCAGTTCTAAAATGAACCACCTTCAGCTGTTTAATGGAGTGACGACAATGAAAATTCGTTCCGGACTGGGATTCGAACCCCGATATCCCGCTTAGTCGCCGCAGTGCCTACTTTTTTGGTCACGCATGTGAATCCGAAGGAACATCGTACCGTTCTTCTTCACAACACAGGCACTGCAATTCGTATTCTACACAGCAGATGTTTAATCCGTTCATGATACAATATCCTTCTTTACGTCTCTCTGTCTCTCTCTTTCTTCATTCATTACCCCTGTGACTTTCTAACTCTTTTATTTTTGATTCTGTATACCAGCTTAACTCAACAACCTCGATACACTGTCTTCCATAAACGAATCTTAATTTGGTCAATAATTTTCTTTCCTCTTCTGCTCCTTTCTGCTGTGCTAAGATCAGTGTCACTACATATTGTGAATTCGGCTGCACAAAAACTGGCAGAATGGTCTCTGCTCCTTTCTGCTGTGCTAAGATCAGTGTCACTACATATTGTGAATTCGGCTGCACAAAAACTGGCAGAATGGTCTCATACTCTGGACGAGTGGCGTTCACATCCTGGTCAAGTCGTACTGAATAGGTTTTCTGTGGTTTCCCTAAATCATTGCAGCGTAACGCTATTTCCAAATGAAATACCCATGCCAGCTGTCGCTGTCTCTGCTTACTGGACCTAATGCTTCCACCCTATAGACGCTGATCAACGCCACACTATTTATAAGTTTGCTTGTTTGATGTGCGAACATATTTGATGGAAGTGAAATGACTTCTTCTGGTGGTCGGTTCCTATAGAGTTCCTTCCTCGGCCACTCTTTCCAGCACCTGTTTGTTTCATATTTTCTTTATAGACATTAGTTAGTTTCCATTTGAAGTTATTCCAAAATCGTCTGTTACCGGATTTAAATCTTCTGGAGTTACCAGCGCTTTCACCAGCTACTCCGCCGGCGTCGTCAGGAATGAAACCCACTGATTATCGGCGCCGGCAAGGTGTTCCGCTCATAGACTGACTAAAAAATCAAAAAGAAAAAGAAACGCCAGGAAGGAATTGTGCGATATAAACTTAATTTCGTAGGCGTCTTTCTACATCTTAAAAATAATCTCTACTCATATTTCGTACCAGCAGCATAAGATTGGCGCTAGTAGCGTCTGTATGAGGATGCAATTAAGGTTTATCCAAGAATGCCTGTAAGGCGACAAAGACGTCGCTATCAACACCCCACTGCGTTTGAACGAGATCGTGTAATAGGGCTGTGAGAGACTGCATGTTCCTTCTGCGATACTGCAGAAACATTTGGCGGGAATATAGCCACCGCACGTGACCGCCGGCGGCTGTAATCACGAGAATTAATGTTCGCAAGAAGACCGGGCTCCGGACGGCCACGTGCCTCTGCTGAGAGGGAAGACCACCACGTTCAGCATACGGCTCTGGCGCACCGTGCTGCTTCTGTAGCAGCAGTTTGAGCAGCAGTTGCCTCACTGTGACACAAAGAACTGTTACAAACCATTTATTTCAAAGACAGCTGCGAACCAAACATCCTGTAGCGTGCATTTCACTGGCGATAAGCCAACGTCATTTGTGACTTCAGTCGAGTGAAGCGAGAGTTCACAGGAAAGCAGGGTGGAGGTCTGTTGTGTTTTCTGAGGTAAGCCGGTTCTGCCTCTGTGCCAGTGATGGCCGTTTGTTGGTTAGAAGGAGGTGTGCGTCCAACCCGTCTGCGTGCTACACGCACTGGACCTATTCTTTGAGTTATGGTCTGGGGTGTGGTTTCGTATGACAGCAGTAGCGCTCTCGTGGTTATCCTACGCACTCTGAATGCAAATTTCTACGACAGTCTGGTGATTCGACCGGTTCTGCTGCTACTCATGAACAGCATTCCAGCTGGTGTTTTCCAATAGGGTAACGCTAGCTCACACACTGCTGCTGTGACCTAACGTGCTCTCTTGTTGTCTTGGCCTTCTCGATCACCAGAACCTTCTGAAACAGACCACAACTGCGACTTCATCAAAGAGAGAACTCCAGTGCCATTGACAGGCAGCATTACCCGTCCCTGTATTGACTGGCCAGGCATGCAACGTCAGCCGCGGTGGCCGAGCGGCTCTAGGCGTTTCAGTCTGGAACCGCGCGACTGCTACGGTCGCAGGTTCGAATCCTGCCTCGGGCATGGATGTGTGTGATGTCCTTAGGTTAGTTAGGTTTAAGTACTTCTAAGTTCTAGGGGACTGTTGACCTCAGATGTTAAGTCCCATAGTGCTCAGAGCCGTTTGAACCACTTTTTAGGCATGCAACTCAATCCCACAAACTGACATCCGGAAACTATACAACACAATCCACGCACGTCTGCATTCTGGCAGTTGCACAGGTTATTAATGTACCAGCATTTCACATCTGCAATGGCATGCCTCGCGCTTACATTAACCTGTGATCTTCCAGCGGTTGTCACTTAAACATGCTGCTTAGACAAATGTTTTCCCGAAATTCCATTAATCTACATTAATCTTCTTGATGTAACTTTTTTCCGTCAGTGTATAAGCGCAATTGCAACGCGTGAGACCTTCCAGAGAGGGCTGAAGTGACGCATGCGCGGAAACAGCGACTGTGGTCCGCCGCGGGACTGGTGACGTTAGGTGACGCGACGCCACGTCTGAAACTGCCGCTCCCACCTCTCTAAGAGAGTCAAGCATGCGCCTTGGCTTTCGCTCGCTATTCAAAGCCCGTGAGTGTGCACTACTGCCCTCCGCTAGAATTATTACGGTTTGTTCTAATCTTGGCTACCTCCTTTATGAACGAATCCCAATATGGTGACGCCGTGGACCAAGACTTTCGTCTTTACAAACTGTATTTTATGTCCGTTTTCCAGGCAATATTTAACTACAGCCGCCTTCTCGAACTCCCTTTGGTTAATATGTCACTTGCCCACGCGAATTGTAAATGGTTGCGAAAAAACACTTGACTTCTTAGCCACAAACAATCCAGAGCTGATAGAGAGCATCATGACTGATACAGGGATTAGTGATCACAAGGTCGTTGTAGCTAGGCTCAATACCGTTTCTTCCAAATCTACCAGAAACAAACGCAAAATAATTTTATTTAAAAAAGCGGATGAAGTGCACCAGAAGCCTTCCTAAGAGACACTCTCCATTCCTTCCGAACTGACTATGCAAATGTAGACGAGATGTGGCTCAAATTCAAAGATATAGTAGCAACAGCAATTGAAAGATTCATACCTCATAAATTGGTAAGAGATGGAACTGACTCCCCCGTGGTACACAAAACAGGTCCTAACGCTGTTGCAGAGGCAACGGAAAAAGCTTGCGAAGTTCAGAAGAACGCGAAATCCCGAAGATTGGCTAAAATTTACAGACGCGCGAAATTTGGCACGGACTACAATGCGAGATGCCTTTGATAGGTTCCACAACGAAATATTGTCTCGAAATTTGGAAGAAAATCCGAAGAAATCTGGTCGTATGTAAAGTACACAAGAGACAAGACGCAGTCAATACCTTCACTGCGCAGTGCCAATGGTACTGTTACCAATGACTGTGCCGCTAAAGCGGAGTTATTGAACGCAGTTTTCCGAAATTCCTTCACCAGGGAAGACGAATGGAATATTCCAGAATTTGAAACACGAACAGCTGCTAGCATGAGTTTCTTAGAAGTAGATACCTTAGGGGTTGCGAAACAACTCAAATCGCTTGATACGGGCAAGTCTTCAGGTCCAGATTGTATACCGATTAGGTTTCTTTCAGATACGCTGATACAATAGCTCCCTACTTATCAATCTTATACAACCGCTCGCTCACCGATAGATCTGTACCTACAGATTGGAAAATTGCGCAGGACGCACCAGTGTTTAAGAAGGGTATTAGGAGTAATCCATCGAACTACAGACCTATATCATTGACGTCGGTTTGCAGTAGAGTTTTGGAGCATATACTGTATTCAAACACAATGAATCACCTCGAAGGGAACGATCTATTGATACGTAATCAGCATGGTTTCAGAAAACATCGTTCTTGTGCAACGCAGCTAGCTCTTTATTCGCACGAAGTAATGGCCGCTATCGACAGGGGATCTCAAGTTGATTCCGTATTTCAAGATTTCCGGAAAGCTTTTGACACCGTTCCTCACAAGTGACTTCTAATCAAGCTGCGGGTCTATGGGGTATCGTCTCAGTTGTGCGACTGGATTCGTGATTTCCTGTCAGGAAGGTCGCAGTTCGTAGTAATAGACGGCAAATCATCGAGTAAAACTGAAGTGATATCAGGTGTTCCCCAGGGAAGCGTCCTGGGACCTCTGCTGTTCCTGATCTATATAAATGACCTGGGTGACAATCTGAGCAGTTCTCTTAGGTTGTTCGCAGATGATGCTGTAATTTACCGTATAGTAAGGTCATCCGAAGACCAGTATCAGTTGCAAAGCGATTTAGAAAAGATTGCTGTATGGTGTGGCAGGTGGCAGTTGACGCTAAATAACGAAAAGTGTGAGGTGATCCACATGAGTTCCAAAAGAAATCCGTTGGAATTCGATTACTCGATAAATAGTACAATTATCAAGGCTGTCAATTCAACTAAGTACCTGGGTGTTAAAATTACGAACAACTTCAGTTGGAAAGACCACATAGATAATATTGTGGGGAAGGCGAGCCAAAGGCTGCGTTTCATTGGCAGGACACTTAGAAGATGCAACAAGTCCACTAAAGAGACAGCTTACACTACACTCGTTCGTCCTCTGCTAGCATAATGCTGCGCGGTGTGGGATCCTTACCAGGTGGGATTGACGGAGGACATCGAGAGTGTGTAAAAAAGGGCAGCTCGTTTTGTATTATCACGTAATAGGGGAGAGAGTGTGGCAGATATGATACGCGAGTTGGGATGGAAGTCATTGAAGCAAAGACGTTTTTCGTCGCGGCGAGATCTATTTACGAAATTTCAGTCAGCAACTTTCTCTTCCGAATGCGAAAATATTTTGTTGAGCCCAACCTACATAGGTAGGAATGATCATCAAAATAAAATAAGAGAAATCAGAGCTCGAACAGAAAGGTTTAGGTGTTCGTTTTTCCCGCGCGCTGTTCGGGAGTGGAATGGTAGAGAGATAGTATGATTTTGGTTCGATGAACCCTCTGCCAAGCACTTAAATGTGAATTGCAGAGCAGTCATGTAGATGAAGATGTAGATGCTATCGGTAGAACGTTCAGCAACAGTGCGTATATTTTGACTTATATACAGTAGACGCTGTCGTCTCCTCAGACGCCAGTCTACATAGGGAGGAATGATGATCACAGTAAAATAAGGGTAACCACAGCTGGCACGGAATGATTTAAGTGCTCATTATTCCTGTGCACTTTTTGAGATTGGAGCGGTAGGGACATAGCTTGAAGGTGGTTCGGAGAACCCTCTGCCAGGCGTTTAATTATGAATTGCAGAGTAATTATGTAGGCTCTTAGACACTGGTACATGTTCCCATTCAGTTCTGATTTACAGGTGTACCGTTCCAGAAGCGTTTTTCCCAATCCCAAGCCAGTATTGAATATCGATAAATATGTCTTTTTAAACAAATATTAAATCGTAGATCATGGTAATCTTTAATTGCCTCCTCTATTGCGTACTCTTTAACTGCCTACGCTATTGGGTCTTCTCCGGTTTGGAAGTTTAGCAAGCTATCATTCTTATTTCTGCAAATTTTCACCACATCTTTATTTTTTGCTTTTTAGGGTAATTCTATGATATATATAGGCAGTGGACTCCACTGAACAGTTATTTTAACTGACATTTTATGTATACTGTCAAAAAGGAACTGAAATCGTTATTATGTCGCAGTTTTTCATCCTTCTGGCAGACAAAATACAAAACTGTGGGCATCACTTGCCCATTATTTAAAATATTTGACGAAGGGAGTTATGTTTTGAAGCAATTACACGATTTTAAACCTTAGGGTCTGTAAGATGATAAAACAAATTGTCGTCATTAACATAGTATGTTAATTGAGAATTGCGGAGTACTCATGTACGTGTAGATGTAGACTGTTAGGCACTGGTCCATGTTCCCATTAAATTCTGAGTTCCAAGTGTACCTCTCCAGAAGCGTCTTACCCAGTCCCACGCTAGTTTGGAATACCGATGGATACGATAGAAGAGTGTATTACGAAAGCTCTGGAGCCCAACATAACGAATAGTTCATCTTAAGATTCCTCCCTCCGATCTTTGATCACTTTCTAAATGTAATGGATCATAATCAAAACTGCAAACAGCTAAATCTAAAGCTTTTGAATCGTTATCACACTTTCAGTAATGCTTTTGATGTAATATAAGACATTAATGCTTTTGATGTAATATAAGACATTCCCTTCGACCGTGAAAGCGAAATTTAATTAAATGATTAACTGGAAAGAAACAAGCTTGAGTTATCACTAGAAATATGGAGCCCATTTCACGGTAGTTTCTATCTGGATCTACAGCCAATGGCAACAAACTACGATCAATAGAATAGCACGCAACTGAGCTTTGCGACGAACGACAAAAAGGAGCCAAGTCTGCCCTGGTGCTGCTGCTGCCGCTGCCGTGAAGGTCTAGCCCGAAACCCGAGCCGCAGACAAACACTGCGCCAGAGCACGCAGTGAAATGCGAGAGCAAATCCATACGGTACGCCGAATGCACGCGCGCCGCTTCCAGCACCTGACTCTCAGCTTGCAAGGTACACGCTCCACCCGTTATTGTTTCCAAGAAACGCTCTCCTCGTTTGCCGCGCGAAACGATAAAGATGGTAGGAAGGTCGAAATCTATTACAGGAAAGCTGTAGCAATTTTGTAAATTGCCCAGCACGCATTAGATTTCCTGTTATGAGACTACGACGTTACAGGAAAAGTGTAATATTACTTCCGAAAAATGGTAACTTCTTGCTTATCTACTGAACAGCGTAATAAAACGAACGTAAAGGTTACATTACTTTCTAGTGAATTCTTACTACAATCATAATTAATGATAACATGCTTCAGACCTACATAAATAATCCGTTTACATTCAAGCGCTATTTGCAGCAGGTCACTTAGGTAATGGGATTATAACCGAGATGGATTCACATACTGTGAGTGCATATTAGCGTCAGCTACTTGTGACAAATGAAAATTTGCGACAGATCAGGACTCGCACCTGGATTTCCCTCTTGTGATGAGCTGTCACGTTAACTACACTACTGGCCATTAAAATATGATTATATTTTCACGCAATTTGGGTGCGTAGATCCTGAGAAAATGGTACCCAGAACAGCCACCTCTCGCCGTAATAACGGCCTTGATACACCTGGGGATTGAGTCAAACAGAGCTTGGATGGTGTGTACAGGTACAGCTGCCCATGCAGCTTCAACACTATACCACAGTTCATCAAGAGTAGTGACTGGCGTATTGTGACGAGCCAGTTGCTCGGCCACCATTGACCAGACGTTTTCAGTTGGTGAGAGATCTGGAGAATGTGCTGGCCAGGGCAGCAGTCTAACATTTTCTGTATCCAGAGAGGCCCGTACAGGACTTGCAACATGCGGTCGTGCATTATCCTGCTGAAATGTAGGGTTTCGCAGGGATCGAAGGAAGGGTACAGCCACGGTTCGTAACACAATTGAAATGTAACGTCCACTGTTCAAAGTGCTGTCAATGAGAACAAGAGGTGACCCCGACGTGTAACCAATGGCACCCCATACCATCACGCCGGTTGATACGCCAGTATGGCGATGACGAATACAGGCTTCCAATGTGCGTTCACCGCGATGTCGCCGAACACGGATGCGACCATCATGATGCTGTAAACACAACCAGGATTCATCCGAAAAAACGACGTTTTGACATTAGTGCACCCAAGTTCGTCGTTATGTACACCATCGCAGGCGCTCCTGTCTGTGATGCAGCGTCAAGGGTAACCGCAGCCATGGTCTCCGAGCTGATAGTCCATGCTGCTGCAAACGTCGTCGAACTGTTCGTGCAGATAGTTGTTGTCTTGCAAACGTCCCCATCTGTTGACTCAGGGATCGAGACGTGGCTGCACGATTCGTTACAACCATGCGGATAAGATGCCTGTATTCTCGACTGCTTGTGATACGAGGCCTTTGGGATCCAGCACGACGTTCCGTATTACCCTCCTGAACCCATCGATTCCATATTCTACTAACAGTCATTCGATCTCGACCAACGCGAGCAGCAATGTGGCGATACTATAAACCGCAATCGCGATAGGCTACAAAGTCGGAAACTGGATGGTACGCATTTCTCCTCCTTACACGAGGCATAACAACAACGTTTCACCAGGCAACGACGGTCAACTGCTGTTTGTGTATGAGAAATCGGTAGGAAACTTTCCTCATGTCAGCACGTTGTAGGTATCGCCACCAGCGCTAGTCTTGTGTGAAAGCTCTGAAAAGCTAATAATTTGAATATCACAGCATCTTCTTCCTGTCGGTTAAATTTCGCGTCTGTAGCACGTCATCTTCGTGGTGTAGCAATTTTAACGGCCAGTAGTGTGCTTAGGCTATCAAAGAACGCCCCTCGTGCCGGTCGAGCCTTCCAAGTGATACACGGTCACAATCCAGATGCTTGCACTTCCATGAAACTATGAATACGAAGACCCTTTTCTATTATTTAGTATCGTCATTTTATCCCCGCCAGACGTGATTATAGAATTAATGGCGACAATGTCTGGCCGGAACAAGTGGCCGAGAGGTTCTAGGCGCTACAGTCTGGAACCGAGCGACCACTACAATACAAATGTCTGAAGGACACTGCATTGTAATAAATGTAGTTACTACATTAACACAGATACTGACACCCAGCATGATATTAAACTATTCTCGTTTTTCTCTTCAAGATAGAAATTCACTTTCTGGAATGATGTTGATACTAATTCGTATCTTTTGATGGATACAGGATTTTCTTTGTATTTATGGTTTATATAGAGCTGAACAAAGGGCATGTCTTATTGGGCGGTATAACTTGTCGTAGAGCCCTCTTTAAATCTGTTCTACTTCCTATCTGCACTCTGGCGTGGTCATGGATATGTGATTAAGTGTGAGTGTGTGGTACAGGCCTAGAATACCTGATATTGGCCAAAGGGGTCCTTTCTTTTGCACCGGAATGTATATAATTCTCGTAAGACACTATCAGGAAATTTGATGCCATTCAGTGACGGACTGGGTGCCTTTTGGTAAGAGGACGTTGTAATGTTCAATGTTCTCACTAAAATTAAATGAAAAAAAAAACATATAGAGCTCCAAACTTACTGCCGGCCGCGGTGGCCAAGCGGTTCTAGGCGCTTCAGTCCGGAACGCGCCACTGCTATGGTCGCAGGTTCGATTCGTGCCTCGGGCATGGATGTGTGTGATGTCCTTAGGTTAGTTACGTTTAAGTAGTTCTAAGTTCTAGTGGACTGATGACCTCCGATGTTTAGTCCCACATTGCTCAGAGCTATTTGAACCATTTTTGAACCAAACTTTCTGGGGAGAGTCGTGACCTCCATTTTCCTCTCCAGAGGATATTCTGTTAATTTTGAGGTTTATAATATGTTACGTGATGTACACAATGCTTGTAGAACAAGATAAGATATTTCAGGGCGTTACAGCGTCGCTATGGACATAAACTGATGGGCCAAAACATTATGACCGGAAGTGTTCAGCTAACCGTGAACACCACATGATCCCGAAGAATATCCTAGCACAGGGGTCGAAACGTCGATCGTGTGGAAGAAATATGACGCGGCATTACACTACAGAAGATTTTACCTTCATTGTGGCCACTTAACCTCGGATTGCGGGCACGGGACCCACTAAGGAAAGCACATAAGTGGAGCAGAAAAGAAGAGGAATCATTTTACGTTATGGAACATAGTTGAGGACATCCACTGACATAAAGAACTTTCACAAAAGGCTAATTTTTATTGATGAGGGCCGTGCGGTTAAAGGCGCTTCAGTCTGGAACCGCGTGACCGCTACGGTCGCAGGTTCGAATCCTGCCCCGGACATGGATGTGTGTGATGTCCTTAGGTTAGTTAGGTTTAATTAGTTCTAAGTTCTAGGCGACTGATGACCTCAGAAGTTAAGTCGCATAGTGCTCAGAGCCATTTGAACCATTTTTATTGATGAGGAAATCGACTGACGTAAAAAACTTTCACAAAAGGCAAATTTTTATTGATGAGGAAATCCACTGCCATAAGCAACTTTCTCAAAAGGCAACTTTTTATTGCGCAGTGACTGAAAATGATCATCTCGGCAAAGACGAAGGTGGTCGGCAGTTTACGTATTACTGTCGTTAGCATCTATGGAAAGTGTTTGAAGAACAATGAATCTACAAGTAGGCAAAAATGACGTTTACGCCTCAACACAGAACATGGAGGTCAGAGGCTGGCCCGCTCTGTAGAAATGGATAGGCGGGGACTCGCGGCAAATTTGAAGTCAGAGTACAAGCATGGTGCAAGCAAAGTGTTTCGAAGTACATTGTTGAACATGGGGCGCCGCAGCAGGCGACCCATACGTGATCCCATCTCGACCAAATGACAAGGATATTTGCGACAGCAGTGGGCCAGAGAACTTTGATACTGGGCTGGTCGTATGAATCACGTTTCTTGTTACACCAGGACGATGGTCTTATCTGGACACTCCATCATGTAGGCCAGCAGCTGCTCGAGTCACTGACGCAGTAGAGGACATTAACTTGGGCTTCCAACGGGCCTGTCGTAGTAACCTAAGACACCATGAAAGCCGTGGACTATGTGAACATTATTATGGACAACCTGCATTCCTACATTCTTCATGCCTTCCTCATAGTGATTCCATCTTCCAGCAGTATAGCTGTCCGTGTCACAAGCTGGCACAAGGCAAGATTTGTGCTACAGTAGTCTGAGGACCACGACAGTGAACACAGGCTCATGTCCCGGCCACCAAATTCGTTTGAACTGAACTCGACGGAAAAAGTGTGGGAAGCCACTGGGAGCGATCTCCCCTCTTACAAACGACCGGCCAGTAACTTACGGGGATCGCATTGCCTGTGCGTACAGCACAAATTCACCAAAGACTTGTCCAATCCATGTTAATCAGAATTCTCGCTGTATCGTGTTCCAAATGTGGAGCAACACTCTTGTAAGGAGTTGGTCACAATATTGTGGCTCATCAGTGTATGAACAGTGCTAAAGATCAGGATAGTTTCAAACAATATGTCTTGACCTGAAAGCGCACTGACTAGGATTACAATCGCAAGTAGGCTTTCTTAAAAACAAATGACCGCTCATCTCGTTTGTATTAAAATGGTGCCAAGCGGATGGGAGCACCGACATTCATAACGTGCAGGAGCTACCGGCAGACGACACCGTCGAGAAATTCGAATTTAACTCATTATAGGTTAGCGACCAAGGCACAGATAGTTGTCCGTAAGGACAAAGGAAAAAAACGAAGATAATCGAGGTTGAACGTCTCTTGGAAGCGACGTAATTTCAGACTAGTACAAGCTCGGGTTAGAAAAGGATGGGTCGTTAATTTAGCATCGGACTTTATCAAAGCCTTTACGTAAACTAGTTTTATTCAATGGTAGCTCCAGTGGTTGGTTGGTTTAAAAGAGGGGTGGGGTGGGGGCGAGAAACCAGATTGCGAGGTCATCAGTCCGTTGTTCCCGGTAAGATAATTACGCAGGGGAAAGAAGAAAAGAAAGGAGACGTACATCACAATAACAAGAGAAAGGGAGAACCAGAAGAACGACAGAAGGACAACCAACACTACTATGGACCGGAGTGGCCGAGCGCTTCTAGGCGCTTCAGTATGGAACCGCGCGACCGCTACGGTCCCAGGTTCGAATCCTGCCTCGGGAATGGATGTGTGTGATGTCCTTAGGTTGGTTAGGTTTAAGTAGTTCTAAGTTCTAGGGGACTGATGACCTCACATGTTAAGTCCCATAGCGCTCAGAGCCATTTGTACTACTATGGACAAAACAGGAAAAGAAAACCACAGAGAGAAGCAAGAAACAGGTAGAAGGGGTAAAACTAAAAGAGCAGATGACCGTGGCTGGCCGACCACAAGAATAAAAAAGAAAATCCAGCCACTCTGCGACGGATTAAAACATTCACCCTAAAAGCATTAGAACAGAGAAAACAAAGGGACAAAGGACATGTGCTAAAACTTATACCGAATGAAAAAAACCCACCGTCACATTTAAAAAGTAAAACTAAATCAGCCGATGAGTCGTTATCAGTTAAAATTAATGGCAACGAGTCCGGTAACTAAGGCAGCGAAAGAAGGACAGCTCACCAAGATATGGGCCACTGTCAGCCGGGCACCCCACCAACACTGAGAAAGGTCATCACGGCGCATGAGGTAGCCGTATGTCACCCAAGTGTGGCCAATGCGGAGCCGAGACGCCTGCATGGAGGACTGCCACACATTCGTAGTCTCCTTAATGGCACACAGTTTCTTGTGCGTGCTGAGGTTATCCCATTTCGTCTCCCAAAGCCGCAAAACCTTGCGGCATAGTACTCAATGCAGGTCAGTTGCAGAGAAGCCGATCTCCACAAGCGATTTCCGTGCAGCCTGTTTGGCCAGCCCGTCGGCAAGTTCGTTGCTTGGGATTCTGACGTGATCTGAGGTCCAGACAAACACCACAGAACGACCGGACCGTTCCAGGGCGTAGATGGACTCCTGGATGTTCGCTACCAAAGGATGACGAGGGTAGCACTGGTCGAAAGCTTGGAGGCTGCTCAAGGAGTCAGTACACAGAAGAAACTAGTTCCCAGAGCATGAAGGGATGTGCTCAAGAGCACGAAATATAACCACCAGCTCGGAAGTGAAAATACTGCAGCCTTCAGGCAAGGAATGCTGTTCAGCCATCGAGGCGTCGGTGTAAACCACTTCGTGGCCTCAGTACATGTCAAGAATCGAGAGGATGTGGCAGTGGTGGGTCGAGGTGTTAACTGAGTCCTTAGGGTCATGTGAAAGGTCTAGGCGAAGCCGCGGCCTAAGTGTACACCATGGCTATCGGACCATCAGCCTCACCAACGTTCTTTGTAAGCTGTACGTGAATCGACTTCAAGTATAGATGGTACAGGCGAGGACTCCAGTTCGGAAAGAAGGGATGGGACACGAACTGCATTTGGAAGCCCTGACCTGGGCCACCGGTGCGGGAAATGAACCGCCATGGGTAGGAAAAGGAGACAGTGATTCAGCTGCGGAGGAGAACTACGAACGTGTGCAACGTAAATGGCCAGCAATTGTGCAAGAATAACCTGTAATGGAGGGACTCTGGCCTCCACAAGGACGCTGGTCGTCCTAAAAGCTCCTTGTGCTAGGCGAACGCCACAGTGGTGTAGTGAGTCGAGTAAACGCAACGCTGAGGGCGCCGCCGAACCATAAATCAAACTCCCATACTCAAGGCAGGATTGAACAAGGACTCTGTAGAGCTGCAGCAGCGTAGAGCGATCTGCACACCAGATGGTGTTGCTCAGCCAGCGGAGGGCATTGAGGTGTTGCCAGCACTTCCACTTAAACTGGCGAAGGTAAGGAAACCAAGTCAATCGGGCGTCGAAAACCAGTTCTAAGAATCGACATGTCTCCACTACAGTGGAGAAAGTTCAGGTTCTGGATGAACGGTACGACGCCGATAGAAGTGCATAACATACGACTTTGCGGCCGTAAAGCGGAAACCGTGGGATAGAGCCCATGACTGCGCCTTCTGGATGGCTCCCTGCAGCGCCGCTCAGCAACACCAGTACTGATGGAGCAGTACGAAATGCAGAAGTCGTCTGCATACAGAGAAGGTGAGATGGACGGCGCTGCAGCTGCTGCTAGACCATTTATGGCCACTGAAAATGGATAGACACTTAATACAGAGCCCTGCAGGACCCCATTCTTCTCGATATGAAGGGGGGGGGGGATGAACTATGAGAGGCTCCAACTTGGACACAGAAAGTACGAATCGACAGGAAATTTTGGATAAAAGTCGGGAGCTGGCCTTGGAGACTCCACTCGTATTATGTGGCAAGGATATGATGTCTCCAGGTGGTGTCATGTGCTTTTCGTAAATCAAAACACACGGCAACCAGGTGCCTTGTGGAAAAGGCTGTTCGGATGGCAGACTCGAGGGAAACAAGATTATCAGTGGTAGAGCGACCCTGTCAGAAGCCGCCCTGACATGCAGCCAGTAGCCCACGTGACTCCAGGACCCAATCCAGCCGCTGACACACCATACGTTCCAGCAGCTTACAAAGAAAGTTGGTGAGGCTGATGGGCTCATAGCTATCCACATCAAGTGGTTTTTACTGGGTTTGAGCATCGGAATGATGGTGCTCTCCCGCCATTGCGATGGAAAGACACCATCGCACCAGATCCGGTTGAAGACGACGAGGAGATGTCACATGTAGTCGGATGACAGATGTTTAATCATCAGACTGTGGATCCAATCTGGCCCAGGAGCTGTGACGAGGCAATGTGCAAGGGCACTCAGGAACTCCCACTCTGTAAATGGGGCGTTATAAGATTCACTGTGGCGTGTAGTGAAAGAGAGAACTTTCCCTTCCAGCCACCGTTTGAGAGTGCGAAAGGCTGGGGGGGTAATTCTTAGACGCAGAGGCTCAAGCATAGTGCTCAGCAAAGTGCTCGGCAATCGCGTCTGCGTCGGTAGATTGCACGCTATTTATGTTATCACTGGAAACACTTGTTGTGGCCTTGTACCCGAAAACACGTCTAATCTTTGCCCAGATTTGGGAAGGTGACGTATAGCACCCAATGGTCGATACATATTTCCCCCAACACTCCTGCATCCGTGGTTTGATAAGTTGGTGAACGCGAACATGGAGCCATTCACAGGATGTGTGGTGCTGCAGGGAAGGGTGCTACTTATGCTGCTGTAGAGTTCGCCGACGCTCCTTAATTTCCTCAGCGACTTCTGGCGACCACCAAGAGACTGCCTTTAACTGGAAGCACCCTAAAGAGCGAGGGATCATGTTTTCTGCCACAGAAACGGTTGTTGTAGCTACCTGCTGAACCATGACATAGATGTTCCCGTGTGGGGGAGATTCAACAGTGACAGCAGAGGTGAAAGTTTCCTAGTCCGCGTTGTTTAAAGCCCATCTGGGCAGGCGTCCGTGGACCCGACGCCGGGGCAGTGACAGGAAGATGGGGAAGTGGTCACTACCACACAGGCCGTCATGTGCTCTCCAGTAGATAGATGGGAGAAGTCCTGGGCTGCAGATTGATCAATCAATGGCCGAGTAACTGCCATGAGCCACACTGAAACGTGTGGCGGCCCCAGTATTTAGGAGACAGAGGTCGAATTGAGACAAACGTTTCGACATCTCTGCTTCGGTCTGTAAGCAGGGTGCCACCCCACAAGGGGTTGTGGGTCTTAAAATCTTCCAAAAGTAGGAAAGGTTTAGGGAGTTGATCGATCAGTGCAGTTAACACATTCAGGTATACTGCACCATCTGGAGGAAGATATACATTGCAGGCATTTATTTCCTGTGTCGTCCTTATTCTGACATCCACAGCTTCAAGAGAGGTTTGAAGGGGCACAGGTTCACTACAGACTGAGTTGAGGACATAAACGCAAACTCCACCTGACACTCGATTATAGTCACTACGGTTCCTGTTGTATCCCTTATAGCCACAGAGGGCACGGCTCCGCATTGTCAGGAATAAGGTTTCGTGGAGGACAATGCAGAAAGCAAGTGTAAAGATTAAACCACCGCAATTCCACTGGAGGATGATGTCATCGTGAGAGTGGGAAGGCATGGAACATTCAATGAGGCAGTTTACGCCTCAGGGTCACCTGCTGCCACCAATTTTTTGCCTGAGCAATGTATATCCCTTGTGTCTGAGGGTCTGGTGAGATCTAGGTCCTCAGCGGAATCTCCACCTCATCCACAGACACAAAGCATGTAGGTAGCACTGGTGTAGGTGCCACCGCAATTCCCTTCGTCTTGGGGACCTTCCTTTTGATTTCTCTCACTGCTCCTTGGGTTTCCTTTGCTGGGAGGACTTCACTGATTCAGTCTCCGGGACTGAGGATGAGCGTGAAGCCTATGAACCAGCTGCTTTTGGGCTCTTCAGTCACTGGTGGGTGTCATCTTTCCAACTTGCAGAAACCTGGGAAGGGAGTGACCCAAGGGACCACTTCCTAGCGAGAGGAGCTGAAGAAGACTTACACTTCTCCGGCTCAGAATTGGGGTGGTTGGGAGGGTGTTTCTCCCAAAGTAGGTGGTGCAGGAGCAACAGGGTGGAATGTGCCCCCCACCATGAAGGGGGCAGTTGTAGCCTTCTGGTACTGAGAGGCGACAGGAATGTGAGGAACTGATGGGGTGACAACTGGTCTGGTAGTGGCAGTGTAAGGGGAGGTCATAGCCACAGGATGTATGTGCTCAAACTTCCTCTTAGTCCTCAGTCGGTCCAGGGACTTATATTCCAAGATTTTCCTCTCTTTCTGTAAAATCCAGCAGCCTGGCGAGCAAGGTGAATGATGCTCTCCGCAGTTGACACAGATGGGAGGTGGGGTGCATGGATTATTGGGATATGATTGATGTCCATAATTTCGACATGTGACGCTGGAAGCACAGTGGGAAGACATATCGCTGAACTTTCAGCACTTAAAGCAACGTATCAGAGGAGGGATATAAGGCTTAATGTCACAGCGGTAGACAATCATCTTTACCTTCTCAGGCAATGTGTCACCCTTAAAAGGCCAAGATGAAGGCACCAGTGGCAACCTGATTATCCCTCGGACCCCGGTGAATGCGCTGCACAAAATAAACACCTCGCCATTGGTGAGCAGCTCATCGTCATACTGCAAAGGACAGTCCTTGTGGAATATAATACCCTAGACCATATTTAAGCTCTTATGGGGCCTGATGATAACAGAAACATTCCCCAACTTCTCACAAGCGAGAAATGCCCATGACTGGGCAGAGGACGCTGTTTTTATCAATACTGGCCCAGAGCGTATTTTGACCAAGCCCTCCACCTCCCCAAAACTGGTCTTCTAAATGCTCCACAAAAAACTAAGGTTTCTCGAATATACGAGGTACCAGGGTGAATAATCTTCACTGCCATCCTTAGCCTGACGTTCCTCCCATGGTATGGCCAGGGAGGGGAACGATTAGGGGTCATATTTCTTAGCATTGAAGTTAGACATGGCCCGCATAGGAACTGCTGGTGGCGGACCACCAGCAAGAGATGAAATACTACGCTTCGGAGTGTGTCATCCACCCTGATGCCATCCACTCTGACCAGGGGCCCTCCCCACGGGCGCCACTCAGCCTCTGCAAGGGCTACCTGGCAGGATGGCCACTGTGGAGAGTTCTAATGCTCCAGGGAGATTGGCATCTACTACATGGCATACATGGGCAGTTAACGGCGCAGGCATCAGCAGAGCGATCCCTGTGTTGTCAGGGGGCTACAACCAACAGGGTACATGGCGGCCCCACCACAATGGACTGGCTACCGTGCTGAATATGAATTGCTAAGAAGTCCATGGTCATCGTCGGTGCAGAAATCGACACTGCATAATGCATGGTGGAAAACGCACCCAGGAAAGTGTCCTCGCCGAAGAAATGAAGAATGAGTGGGACTGCAATGTGACGACGAGAAAGTGGGCTAAAGATCTCAATGCATGATGGACGCGATGCACCACGAAGGCGCCCCTCCCCAATTGGCTCGATCTTCAGGAAAATTTAGAAAGATGGAAGTCAAACCCGAAAGGGGACCATTTCATAAAGGCTGAAACGTGTGGGACTCCTTTTAGTCGCCTCTTACGAAAGGCAGGAATACCTCGGGCCTATTCTAACCCCCATACCCGCAGGGGGCAGCTCCAGTGGCACCAAAATTTGTACAGTGACGGCTTAGGTGATAGGGTCTTCGAATGAATACAACTGAATTACGGGAGTCATTTTGTCAATTGAGTGCTCCCACTAAACAAAAAGGGCTCCTGTTGTTCGATTGGGAATACTCGAGGCTTGTTTAAGGATAGAAACCGGTAATGTCAAATGTTTTGTGCAACTTGAGCTGCCATTCAATACAACTATTGGGTTGGTGCATAAGTTCGTAACGTTTTTCCATAAGTTCAATAGTCAAAAGACATGTATAAAACAGAGGGTTCAGACATCAATAATGTACAATTATATACTCTCTTGCACTGTTTACAACAGTCTGCCAACACTGGAGTAAATCACTGTTTACAACAGTCTGCCAACACTGGAATAACTTTCCGATTCTGAGACTATAGAAATAATGTGGGTTTGTGGAGAAGAACCAGGTTCGTAGCGCATTTTCATCCGGAAGGAAAGCTCCTGGAAGGTTGTCAGTAGAGAACGGTAAATGTGAAAATCTGAGGGTGCATGATCAGTTTAATAAAGTGGGTGCTGAATTGCTTCCCAGCCTAACTACTGTATGGTGTCTAGCAGGTTGCGGGTGGGAGTTATCGTGGAGCACGATCACTTCACGCAGTTTTCCTGATCGTCGTTCTTGGATTGCGTCTGCAGCACGTCTCAGTTGTTGACAATAATGTCAGCAGTGATGGTTACACCTCGGGAAAGCAATTCTTAGTACAGCGCACAGTCGTTGTTCCTCCAGATGCGTATCGTTATCTTCTGTGTATGGGCCCAGGTCCTTGTACAGGGAGTTGCTGTTATGTTTGGGTTCAACCACTCCTTACTTTTCCTTATGTTAGAATAAAGACGACATTTCTCGTCACCAGAAACGGTACTGGATAGCCGTGGTCCGTGTTGTTAACGAGCCAGTTAATGATGAGCAAACAGAGATGCATATATAGACACCCACTGATTTTTGTGATTTTGGCTTAGAGCATGCGACACCCATACACCCGCTTTTTGAACCTTCCCCAATACATGCACATGTCACACGAGAGTGGAATGATCACATTTCACCACACTTGCCAGTTCTTGAGTACAATGGCGGCGACCGTTGTGGACTGATGAGTTTAAACGATCTTCATCAAACCCCGAAGATCTGCCTGAACGTGGAGAGCCACTAATGTCAAAACGATCCTCCTTAAAGCGAGAAAATCATTTTATTACCGTACTCTGTCCAGTGCCATTATCCCCACACGCGGCGCAAATGTTTCTGGCTGCCTCCGCTGCTGGCCTCCCTCTACTGAACTCAAACAATAGAATGTGTCAGAGATGCTCCAATTTCTCCACTTGGCACTCCATTTTATAGCCTCCGTAGCTCTATTCACTGACTCCAACTGACAAAATGACAATATGTAAATTCAAATAGCAACCGTGAACTGCCTATAAAAATGACGATCGATAAATAAACCCATAGCAACTGGAATGCAACATACAAAACGAAAACGATACGAACTTATGCACCTATCTAATACTACTGACTGTAGTTGATAACTGAAGCCTGGTTGTCAAGGAAAGCAGGATTCGGTTACGATTGTAGAAAAGGCCGTAATCAGTTACTATTGTTTGCCTTTTGCAGTTACATACAATTTACTTTAAACCAGTAATTCCAGACTCAACAATAAATAAAAATACCACACGTTATTAATGAAGGAATAAACAACTTCGTAAATAATAGTGTTTTCACTGAGTTACAATTTAGCAAATCACCATTTAAATTCAGATACAGAAGATAATGTTTTAAAAGCAAGCCACTGTGATCTGGGCAGCAGGCCTTGTACGCCAGGAATGGCAATAAATTAAGAATTGTTTAAAACTCGCCGCAACTTACAAATTACAGGTGTTGAAATATTAAAGACAAGTCGCCAAAAACACAGCAGAAGGCATCAGACGCCAGGAATGGCAGCAAAAAAGGTTTTAAAGGCTTACTGCGTAAATACAAATAGCAAATTAGAATTTTATGGCAAGTGACCACCATCACGGCTGAAGGCCTTACACGCCAGGAACGGCAATAATACAAAAAATTTAGAAACCTGCTGTAAAACATCAAATACAACAGCAAAGGTTAATTAAAAAAAAAAAAAAAAAACAAGCAACTGATCACCAAACGTCTTACGAAGACCAAGGGACCACGGACTATGCTCCAGGAATCGAACTCTGAGAAGGTCCGGCAACAAACACTTTTGCGAACGCTGAGATAGGTAGCCAAGAGTTGCATTCACTTCAAAAGATGGTAAATCAAGACTAGTGGCAGTCTGACGATGACTAATGATGATCTTGCTGAAGTTACCTGATGTCTGATAAACCAAATGCAACGATGGAACAATACGCCAAAGCCGGAACCGGCGGTCTGCACTACGTCCCCAGAATAGTGTGCTTAAAGCACCCGTAACGAGGAAGGAACCACTACCACCAGAGTAGAAGAATCTCCCCTGCTCTTCGCCTCGGCGACACTACGAGCAGCAACAAGAACCCAAGTCACTGGAGAATCACGAGATATCTCAATGGTGGAGGTTTCTCTGCTGGGATTGAAATGCACTCACCTTAATGCTTGCTGGATCCGGTTTACGACGAGGTCGTGCACCCTCGTGACCACAGTCCTTCCATCCGGCAGTCCATGCGTGACGCCAGCAGTCCCGGAGTGTTCTCACACTACGCGGACCTGGATTCTCCTGGGTCCCCAACCAAACTGGCCCACTCACACGACCCGGAAAAACAACCACGTCGCTCCAAAGATAGGGCAACAGTTCCTACATATCGATAACCGCCTCCTGCCACTAGCGGACAGGCAACGCTTGCGAAACCGAGTGGCGACAGTCAACACGAGAAGAAGACAAACAACCGCAACCATGCCAACTAAATGACCGTCTGGCTTCCAACAGAGGGCGGGAACCTACAAACAACATCAACGCGAGCCGCAACACGGCTCAGTAACCTATACCCAAGAAAAAGTATTGAACAAAATATTAATTGGCGAAACTGTTCAGCACCTTATTATGGGTGGTCGGACGGGGACTTGTACCGTGTCTGCACTCGAAAGACGGTGCAGCGACTCTGTGACCAGACTTCCTCGACCGGTCGGTAAACGCGCTCGCCCCCACTCGCTCCTTCCAGAGCCAAATTAACTACCCCTTGGATGCATTAGCATATGTTCAACTAACGTGTCGGATGTGGTAGGAGTTTCCCACAGACTTGCTTGCTGTTTTTATTCTGGGAATCAACACACAAAAGTATTAAACTACCACGTCTACGAGTGGGTGTAACCGAACCTGATCGAAAACCGATAATCAGTACCTTTACCTTCGTCTCCAGCGAAAAATATACTGTTTACTATTGCTGCGCTACTTACAAATGACTCAGAAATCAGCGTGTACTAGCCGCTTAAGAGGCCTATGTACTTAATTACAGAGGAAGTTGCGGAAAATGTTATTGCATTGCTTTTGCCGTACGACATCGTCTTTGAAAACTAGGCTTGATCCATGGATATAGTACCGTTTAATGTGTGTATTATCCTCTCATTAGAAAACATCCATGCCAAACCAGTAGTTATTCAGCACGATTTTAGGGAAGCACGGGGACAGTTACTAATGCTATATAGGGCAATCGAAGCCCAGTAACCTACCCAGCTCTTAATTAAGCAGTCTTTCGACTTATCTAATGCCATTCTCATTTTCCTTCCATCTTCTACTAATATTTTCACTTATATGTATGTAATACACTAAATATACCACTTACGTTGCAGATTCCTTCTTTGAATGACCACAGTGTGTTGTCCCCGCTGTTGTTCATTTCAAACCCAAATTACTCATTCCTTCCGGTAAAATTTTTCTTTAGGTTTATTTACCAGCCGACCTTTGTGTTACGTCCTTATTTCGTAATTTACCTGTCTACGTAACTCTTTAGTGTCTGAAATCCTTCGAGTTTGTACGTTTGCCGTTTCCTCGCAGTTCACGTCTCACTTGTGTTCCAAACGTGCAAAATTAGAAACACCTTTGCGTCCCTCCACAAAATATTGTCCCCTATATCGCTCATTGCAATGCGCAACTAGCTAATTGCTTTTGCATGTGATCATATAATCTATTTCCTATTCTAGCAAGAATTTTCGGTATGTCAATTTGACTGGCTACTTTTTTCTTTTACATCCTTACCGCGTAATTCTTCCGTCCAGCTGAATGTTCAACTGTTTAACATTTCGAATCCTTGAAATTTATAAATACCTTGTTCCTCGTCCTCCAAATTTCACTTCGCTTTAATGCCGTGTTCGAAACGTATACTTTAAAAAACACCTTCTTCAGTTGATACTAGTAGCGTGTCACTAGCGATGTGCACTTTTTCTCTCTGTTCCAGTGCAATGTTTATGTTTTTTCGGCGCTCTTGTGCAGTCTAGCTCACAACTTTTCTTAGGGATATGTAACAGCACTAGAAAATTTTCAAAGTAATATCAAGCAAAGTTATTAGACACAATAGTGCTACTGTTATCTTAATTACATTCTTAACCGTAATTATGAAAATGAATGAGGTGGAAAACAGGACAATGTTTTGATAAAAATGTACGAATTTCGTATTTTCGTGAGCTACAGATATTCATCATAGCGCGTTTTTCTGATGAAATCTTTAATTTACACAATTTATAGAACGTTTAAACTTTCAATCAATCGGTGCAAACTTAAGTATGCCGTCATAACGACAAAATGCTGAACATTTTATCGATGTTGCTGTTAGCAGCTTAATGAAAAATGTAAAGACAATCAAGCTAGCGATCTGCAAAGAAAAATGTTGCAGACACGTTGCCGCAGAGCAACTAATAGATCAACGGTGATCATCTACCTCGTGGAACACTGCTTTAGAGGCTGTGTCGAAATTCTCTTACGTCCATATGAATACCGCTCGCCCCACTGCCCCTCAGGGCACAGCCAGTTTGTAAACGCTTGTACAGCTCTGACAGGCTGCAGCTGTTCCATAACATTACAAAGATTTTACAAAGGGCATGGAGAGACACCACACCAATGATTGTCTGTGCAAAATCGTTCAGATATCAGATACGACATAAGAGAAGTAAATTATCTTATATGTAGGGAAAGAAGAAACAGAAAGTGGAAATAGGAGGGGCTAAGAATATCGTCTCTGTGCCATATTTTGAGAAACTTTCATAGAAACTGTTGATTGTTTCGCGGTCATACAACGTCTAGTCGCCATTCACAGCAAAAAATTAATGGATACACTATAAGCAGAAAGTTGGGGATCAGATAAGTAAACCTGACCGGGCAGGTGTCTATAATATACAATGTGCATCGTATGAAGCGAAATATGTAGGACAATCAGGAGAACACTTACCACAAGCCGAGCGGTCTAGGGCGCTGCAGTCATGGACTGTGCGGCTGGTCCCGGCGGAGGTTCGAATCCTCCCTTGGGCATGTGTGTGTGTGTTTGTCCTTAGGATAATTTAGGTTAAGTTGTATGTAAGCTTAGGGACTGATGACCTTAGCAGTTAAGTCACATAGGATTTCACACACATTTGAACACTTTCAACAAGGCAGGAGGCGCATGAAGACGATTTTAGACTGGGCAACTACGGCAGATCTGTGTTTGCCAAATATATTCCAGAAAGGCGCAGAAGAGGACCTAGATGTGATACATGTATATAGGAAAGGAAACAAACTCTATCTGCTTGAGGAACTTGAAATAACAATCCGCCGGTTTAAGCTTGATAATTTACATAATATACGAAATGGCTAGAGCGCTATTGCCTTTTCCAGTGGTTCCTTGAGTAATTTTTTAATACAGACGTTATTATAATAAATTTGAACGAGTTTGCACAGATAACAACTATCGTTGTCAGTGTTGGTCTGCTGTCGATTCTGATTAGAACAACCTGGTCACTGAACTGTTCACAGTAACACACCGTCTGCCCTACCTTCCTATTCATTACGAATCCCACACCTATTATACCATTTTCTGCTGCTGTTGATATTGCCCGATACTCATCTGACCAGAAATCCTTGTCTTCCTTCCACTTCACTTCACTGACCCCTACTGTACTAGATTGAGTCTTTGCATTTCCTTTTTCAGATTTTCTAGTTTCCCTACCACGTTCAAGCTTCTGACATTCCACGCCCCGACTCGTAGAACGTTATCCTTTCGTTGATTATTCAATTTTTTTCTCATGGTAACCTCCCCCTTGGCTGTCCCCTCCCGGAGATTCGAATGGGGGACTATTCCGGAATCTTTTGCCAATGGAGAGATCATCATGACACTTCTTCAATTACAGGCCACATGTCCTGTGGATACACGTTACGTGTCTTTAATGCAGTGGTTTCCATCCTCATGTCATTGATCATTGCTGATTCTTCCGCCTTTAGGGGCAATTCCCCACCCCTAGGACAAGAGAGTGCCCTGAGTCTCTATCCGCTCCTCCGCCCTCTTTGACAAGGCCGTTGGCAGAATGAGGCTGACTTCTTATGCCGGAAGTCTTCGGCCGCCAATGCTGATTATTTATCAAAATTTAGGCAGTGGCGGGATCGAACCCGGGACCGAAGACGTTTTGATTATGAATCAAAGACGCTACCCCCAGACCACGGTTACACAAAAATACGCGAAGCGAAATGTAGTGTGAGGAGGGCTATGCGAGAGGCGTTCAATGAATTGGAAAGTAATGTTCTGTGTACTGACTTGGCAGAAAATCCTAAGAAATTTTGGTCTGATGTCAAAGCGGTAGGTGGACCAAAACAAAATGTCAAGACACTTTGTGACCAAAATGGTACTGAAGCAGAGGATGACAGACTAAAGGCCGAAATACTAAATGTCTTTTTCCAAAGCTGTTTCACAGAGGAAGACTGCACTGTAGTTTCTTCTCTAGATTGTCGCCCAGATGACAAAACGGTAGATATCGAAATAGACGACAGAGGGATAGAGAAACAATTAAAATCGCTCAAAAGGGGAAAAGCCGCTGGACCTGATGGGATACCAGTTCGATTGTACACAGAGTACGTGAAGGAACTTGCCCCCCTTCTTGCAGCGGTGTACCGTAGGTCTCTCGAAGAGCGTCGCGTTCCAAAGGATTGGAAAAGGGCACAGGTCATCCCCATTTTCAAGAAGGGACGTCAAACAGATGTGCAGAGCTATAGACCTATATCTCTAACGTCGATCAGTTGTAGAATTTTGGAACACGTTTCATGTTCGAGTGTAATGACTTTTCTGGAGACTAGAAATCTACTCCGTAGGAATCAGCATGGGTTTCGAAAAAGACTGTTGTGTGAAACCCAGCTCGCGCTATTCGTCCACGAGACTCACAGGGCCATAGACACGGTTTCCCAGGCGGATGCCGTGTTTCTTGACTTTCGCAAGGCGTTTGATACAGTTCCCCACAGTCGTTTAATGAACAAAGTAAGAGCAGACCAATTGTGTGATTGGATTGAAGAGTTCCTAGGTAACAGAACGCAGCATGTCGTTCTCAATGGAGAGAAGTCTTCCGAAGTAAGAGTGATTTCAGGCGTGCCGCAGGGGAGTGTTATAGGACCGTTGCTATTCGCAATATACATAAATGACCTTGTGGATGGCATCGGAAGTTCACTGATGCTTTTTGCAGATGATGCTGTGGTTTATCGAGAGGTTGTAACAATGGAAAATTGTACTGAAATGCAGGAGGATCTGCAGCGAATTGACGCATGGTGCAGGGAATGGCAATTGAATCTCAATGTCGACAAGTGTAATGTGATGCGAATACGTAGAAAAATAGTTCCCTTATCATTTAGCTACAAAATAGCAGGTCAGCAACTGGAAGCAGTTAATTCCATAAATTATCTGGGAGTACGCATTAGGAGTGATTTAAAATGGAATGATCATATAAAGTTGATTGTCGGTATAGCATATGCCAGACTGAGATTCATCGGAAGAATCCTAAGGAAATGCAATCCGGAAACAAAGGATGTAGCTTACAGTACACTTGTTCGGCCACTGCTTGAATACTGCTCAGCAGTGTGGGATCCGTACCAGATAGGGTTGATAGAAGAGATAGAGAAGATCCAACGAAGAGTAGCGCGCTTCGTTACAGGATCATTTAGTAATCGCGAAAGCGTTACGTAGATGATAGATAAACTCCAGTGGAAGACACTGCAGGAGAGACGCTCAGTAGCTCGGTACGGGCTTTTGTTAAAGTTTCGAGAACATACCTTCACCGAAGAGTCAAGCAGTATATTGCTCCCTCCTACGTATATCTCGCGAAGAGACCATGAGGATAAAATCAGAGAGATTAGAGCCCACACAGAAGCATACCAACAATCCTTCTTTCCACAAAGAATACGAGACTGGAATAGAAGGGAGAACCGATAGAGGTACTCAGGGTACCCTCCGCCACACACCGTCAGGTAGCTTGCGGATTATGGATGTAGATATAGATGTAGACCTATATCTCTAACGTCGATTAGTTGTAGAATTTTGGAACACGTATTATGTTCGAGTATAATGACTTTTTTGGAGACTACAAATCTACTCCGTAGGAATCAGCATGGGTTTCGAAAATGACGATCGTGTGAAACCCAGCTCGCGCTATTCGTCCACGAGACTCACAGGGCCATAGGCACGGGTTCCCAGGCGGATGCCGTGTTTCTTGACTTCCGCAAGGCGTTTGATAGAGTTCCCCACATTCGTTTAATGAACAAAGTAAGAGCATATGGTCTATCAGACCAATTGTGTGATTGGATTGAAGAGTTCCTAGATAACAGAACGCAGCATGTCATTCTCAATGGAGAGAAGTCTTCCGAAGTAAGAGTAATATATGTGTGCCGCAGGGGAGTGTCGTAGGACCGTTGCTATTCACAATATGTATAAATGACCTTGTGGATAATGTCGGAAGTTCACTGAGGCTTTTTGCGGATGATGCTGTAGTATATTGAGAGGTTGTAACAATGGAAAATTGTACTGAAATGCAGGAGGATGTATAACGAATTTACGCATGGTGCAGGGAATGGCAATTGAATCTCAATGTCGACAAGTGTCATGTGCTACGAATACACAGAAAGAAAGATCCTTTATCATTTAGCTACAATATAGCAGGTCAGCAACTGAAAGCAGTTAATTCCATAAATTATCTGGGAGTTGGAATTAGGAGTGATTTAAAATGGAATGACCATATAAAATTAATCGTCGTAAGCCAGATTCCAGACTGAGATTCATTGAATCCTAAGGAAATGCAATCCGAAAACAAACGAAGTAGGTTACAGTACACTTGTTCGTCCACTGCTTGAATATTGCTCACCGGTGTGGGATCCGTACCAGATAGGGTTCATAGATGAGATAGAGAAGATCCAACGGAGAGCAGCGCGCTTCGTCACAGGATCATTTAGTAATTTCGAAAGCGTTACGGAGATGATAGATAAACTCCAGTGGAAGACTCTGCAGGAGAGACGCTCAGTAGCTCGGCACGGGCCTTTGTTGAAGTTTCGAGAACATACCTTCACCGAGGAGTCAAGCAGTATGTTGCTCCCTCCTACGTATATCTCGCGAAGAGACCATGAGGATAAAATCAGAGAGATTAAAGCCCACACAGAAGCACACCGACGATCCTTCTTTCCACGAACAATACGAGACTGGAATAGAAGGGAGAACCGATAGAGGTAATCAAGGTACCCTCCGCCACACACCGTCAGGTGGCTTGTGGAGTATGGATGTAGATGTGAGAAGAAGAAGGGCTAGAGTGCGAATGTCCGTAATACTAATACACAGTTCGTGCTGACACGTCTGGGCTCACAGGTCGTCTTATCTGTGCTGCGGAAGCTGTACGATCTGCCACTGCTGCCATTACAAGACGACCTTTACACAGCCTCGGACTCACGAGCTCGATTTTCAATAACTTAGCATTAGGAATTAATAGAAATTTTTTCACATTCGTTTCGCACATGCAGGACCTCACAGATGAGGAAACTGTAAGGAGAGGCACGCAACTACCTGTGGGATATAATCTGACGCGCCAGAGGAATTGGTATAGCTATGCGTATTTCAATACGGAGATATGTAAACAGGCAGAATACGGCTCCGTGGTCGGCAACGCCTATATAAGACATCAAGAGTCTGGGGCCGTTGTTAGATCTGTTACTGCTCTTACAATGGCAGGTTATCAAGTTTTAAGTAAGTCTGAGCGTCGTGTTATAGTCGGCGCACGAGCGATGGGACTCGGCATCTCGAAGATAACGATGAAGATGGGATTTTCCCCTACGACCATTTCACGAGTGTACCGTGAATAAAAGGAATCCGGTAAAACATCAAATTTCCGACACCGCTGGGGCCGGAGAAAGACCCTGCAAGAACGGGACCAACGCCGACTGAAGAGAATGCTTCAACGTCACAGAAATGCTGTCCGTCCGCAAATTGCTGCAGATTTCAATGCTGGGCCACCAACAAGTGTCAGCGTGCGAATCATTCAACAAAACATAATCGATATGGGTTTCCGGAACCGAAAGCCTACTAGTGTACTCTTGATGACTGCATGAAACAAAGCTTTACGCCTCACCTGAGCCAGTCAACACTGACACTGAACTGTTGATGACTGAAAACATGTCGCTTGGTCGGGCGAGTCTGGTTTCAAATTGCATCTAGCGGATCGACGTGGACGGGTATGGAGACAACTTCATGAATCCATGGACCCTCCGTATCAGCAGGGGACTGTTCAAGCTGGTGGAGGTTCAGTAATGGTGTTGGGAATGTGCAGGTGGAGTGATATGCGACCCCAGATACGTCTAGATACGACTCTGATAGGTGACACACACGTAAGCGTCTTGTATGATCACGTGCATCCATTCATGTCCATTGTGCATTCCGACGGACTTGGAGAATTCAAGCAGGACAACGCGAAACCCTACGCGTCCAGATTGCTACAGAGGGGCTCCAGGAACACTCATCTGAGTTTAAACACTTCTGCTGCCCACCAAACTCCCAGACATGAACATTATTGAGCATATCTGGGATGCCTTGCAACGTGCTGTTCAGAAGAGATCTCCACCCCCTCGTACTCTTACCGATTTATGGACAGCCCTGAAGGACTCATGGTGTCAGTTCCCTCCAGCACTAATTCAGACATTAGTCGAGTCAACGCCACGTCTTGTTGCGGCACTTCTGCATGCTCGTGGGGGCCCTGCACGCTATTAGGCAGGTGTACCAGTTTAATGGGCTCTTCAGTGTAAATTGATTGTGTTATACAAGGCCACATGCTTGGCGGCTGTGATGGGGACTTAATCATATCTCTTCCTAATTTCTATTGTTTCTTTTTTCCTATTACATAAAGTCATATTTCTTTAAATCTTGACGTTTAGGTATTAATGGGCTTCACAAATCACTGGTGGACACATTATTTTTCATCATTACTGGTATTTTAAACGTTTAGTCACATGTATGTACGAAATGCGATTAAATCCCGTAATTGTAAATGATTTTATCGTTGTGGCTATGATTGTTAATAATGTCATTTATAGATTATACGATCCATCATAGTAAAAGACCGCGGTTCAGTAAGTTCTTGCAACAGCAAAGTAATGCAGAGTAGTAGAAAATAAAACGGGATTTAATATATCAGATTCATACAATGTTGAACATACACTACCCCGTGAAGTGTGAACCAAATTAGTAAATTACCTCACAGAACCTCGTAATCTCATGTCGTACAGGTGAAAGAATAAAATGACGTTTTCTTATGCGTTAGTTCAAGGATTTAAATGGGAAGGGAGCATGTAACCTCAGGGTGGTTCCGACTGTCGCAGGCTGTCTTTTGTGACGCAAAAACTTACGCCGAGGCGAAAAATAAGCGACGAGGCTGGTGAAGTGCCAAGCGTTCGATACGTGAGCAACGCGGGGGTGGTAGAGAGTTGGGGGTGGGGGTAGGGGTGGCAGAGGGTGCCACGCCCGACACGAGACACGACGCGGCGCGGCGCGGCCACAGGTGTTGCTGCGACAGCTGCACAGCAGCTGCGCAACAGCTGCGAGCCGCTGCTCAGCCGCATCGCACAGCTGCTTCCCCATTATGGCAATCAATCAGCACCTGCGGGTGACAGCACTTAACTGATCAGACCTATCGCAACAGGTAAATCCTTCCGTCTAAGCTCCTTGGACAGCTATTGATATGCTTATCAATAGAATAGTAGGGGTCACTCACCTGACAGCTCGTTAATCTACCACACCTTTCTGTAGCTTTTCTCGTAGTACTTTGAACGGGTATGTGTGGCAGTTGATGGATGTGTAACACAGAGTGTTTCCTGATACGTTTAGAGCACGAGTTTTCTACAGCTGTCATCCCAGGCCCTTTACAAAAAGAGAGTAAAACTCTCTAGTGGGTCGGCAGATTGAATAAGGTCGAAGAACGCCACATTTCATGTACAAGTTTTTTGCTGCACTATTTATTTACTCGTAGCGACAGCAGTTACACGACGAGTTAGTTTCGACGATTTGCCTTTATCAAGTGTTCCTGTAAAGATGGTATAAGAGGTATATTACTATTCCTTACGTCTATGTTAATTTATAACTACGTATGCCACCTTATTCTTACGTCTTAGCTGGTGTGAGGTATGATCACGTTATTTATATGTTTTGCGGTCTTACAGAGTTGATTCTGATAGCTTAGGCTCTAGCGATGCTATATGTTTGCAATGGAATTTCTTTTTCGCAGCAAGTTAGTAATTACGTTTAATTTTTCAGAGATGGTATTTTTTTTTGTTTTTACGTAAGTTATAAATGTTCCATAGTTTTGTGTTTATCTCAATATTTTACCCTTTTTCTTTTATATTGCAAATTAAATTTCGAGATTTTTTTTAATGTTTAAAATCTGTTTGTTGGTTGAGGACGTTTTCTGTTTATTTTGGCCTTCAAGACATTATTCGTATAAAATGATAATTTTATTTTTGTTTTCTTAAATAATTTGTTCATCTTTTCCGATACATGGTCTATCTATAGTGCTGTAAGTTTATTTGTGATTTTTTCTTCTCTTTTTAATGTTATTTGTTTACATATGCCACCTGTTTCTGGTTTCGTATGAAGTTCACGTAATTCTTTTACTATTTTCCGGTTGAAGTTATTTCGTTCCGCAATGTATTTTAGAGTTTTTATTTCATTTTGAATCGCATTATTTTTGGGAGGTAAATTTAAAATTCTGTTAGTCATTGATTTGAAAGTGCGTATTTTTGCGAATTTGGGTGCTGAGAATTTCTATTTATGATAGTGTCACTCGTAGTAGCTTTTATATATATTTCGCGCTGTATGTGACTGTTGTTTCCAGGTTTAAAGAGTTTATTGATTAGTTTGGTTCTATTTCCAATATAAATTTTATGTTACATTGTAAGCTGTATAGTTGCTGATGGATCTTTTGTATGCCTTGGTCATCTCTGACGTTTACGCTCGAAGATGTCGTATGGAACACGTCATATCAGCTAAGACGTATGCGTAAGGCGTTACATGTAGACATAGACTAACATACACGTGAGGAAAAATATTAAACTTGTTATGTCATCTAACAAGTATCCTTGATATTGGCAAATCGTCGAAACGAGCTCATTGCGTAACTTGTATGAATACGTGTAAACAAGTAAATAGTGCAGCAAACAGCTTGTACTTGAAATTAAATTAAAGCTGAAGTTCCAATCACAGATTCAGGTTACTATGCAATTATGAGACGAGTGGCAGTATGCATAGGGCTGTACACCCTTTAATTAGAAAGGCGATGAATTTAACTTGCTCGATTATCCATTAAAAGTAATTTTCTCAAGCCATCCATAACCACATGTAGCTTGAATGAGAAGAGGACTATCAGATAGCTGGGACGGTGAAATTTTTGTGATCACCAATCAGTTAAGTCATAGATTCCTCAAGATGGCACAAAAGTGCAGTGGTTCCTGTGGCCGCGGTTCTCAAAAATCCAAGGCAGCCAGACACCTGGCGCCACGTCCGTAAAATTAGTCTGTGGGTGGGAGGCCCAGACGGTCCCTCAGTTAAAAACTGACCGGCCGGCCAGCAGCCCCACTAAGCCGGTCGTCGACTCGCCTGACTGTGTGTGGGCTCACTCAGCCCACGCCGGCATTCCCGTCCCCACTGACGTAGGCAACAGGGACCCACTGCTCTCGGAGAAAGGATGCAGTGTGAGTGGAACCAACATTAGAAAAAGTCTGAGAGGAGCCTTTTCGGTCGCAATTTGTGACAGTACTTGGTGGGCTTTACTTCTTGACCGCCAGTCGCGTTGTCGTAGCTGCCATTTTGTTGCGGTTCATGTGCTCGTTTCCATCGCCATGGAATCAACCGTGCAAAGTTACGCTGTGTTTTTGTCGAGTCATTCGTGACTGAACATTCAGAGCTAGGCCGGCCGTCTTTAAGATACAAATATTCAGTTCGCACCGCGAGAGAAGAGCTTCAAAGTTTTACCAAAATTGGCAGCATTGCGGTGCTATTCCTGTCCGTTTCCTCGCAATATGTTTCTGCTCATGGTCTTTACCTTCATCTGTAATTCGAATGTTGGAGTTCGTCTTTATTACGCTGCTTCGAAACTATCTCTAGGGGCTAGTGTAGTTATCATTATTTATGTTCGTAATTAGTGTCTTTTGACGTACTTGTGTCTTGGTCCACAACAAGACTGCAAATCACCAGGATAGTCTGAAATTGTGGACTGGCTGGTTACTATCTGTTTGTACCGAGACTGCCTCGCAGTAAATCTGCTGCTCTTTTAGATGTCTGACTGTTACTGTTGTGTACTCTACGCATGGTCTCTTCATAAATCAGTTAATTTTAATCGGCAGTGAAATCCTTGCAGTGCGTGAAGGACTCGACATTGCGGTGGTAGAGGATGCAGCGTACTACCGAGTGAGGTCATTCTATTCTGATAGTACAGGAAACGGTAACCGGCAGAACTCTTTTGTTTCTTTCATTTCAATCTCTCCGAAGCCAAACCATCTATAACTGCACAAATACTTTCAGTAGTTCTTGTAAACACACTTACTTGTGTCCAACGAGGGTACAGAGCTGACTTTGTATACTTTGTTTTGCCTGAAAAATTAATCAACTGAAGCAGGAATTCCACTTGTAGCAAGTTGTTTCTAAAATGAGTGCGAAAGAGCACCTGCCATCCTTTCTTTTAAAAGTTATAGCTTGAATATCTAAATTAATTTGCCAATTAAATGCACACTGCGCGGGGTAGCCGCGCGGCCTTAGATGCCTTGTCACGGTCCGCACCGCTCTCCCCGTCAGAAGTTCGAGTCCTCCCTCAGGCATGGGTGTGTGTGTTGTCCTTAACATAAGTTTGTTTAAGTTAGATTAAGTAGTGGTTAAGCTTAGGAACCGATGACCTCAGCAGTTTGGTCCCATAAGACTTTACACAAATAGCCGGCCGTTGTGGCCGAGAGGTTCTAGGCGCTTCAGTCTGGAACCGCGCTGCTGCTACGGTCGCAGGTTCGAATCCTGCCTCGGGCATGGCTGTGTGTGATGTCCTTACGTTAGTTAGGTTTAAGTGACTAATTTGGCTCACCTGGCTTAATACGGCAGCTAACTGATGGCACCTATTTAGATTTACCGAGAACGTCTGGCATAGACGGTCTTGGAGACGTGGATGTATAACTTGCTGACATTTCACTTCACTTTTGACATCCGCTAATCGCATCAGCAAGGGAACACAGCTTAATTCACCACAATTGGTCGCCACTGTCCTTTCAAGTTTTTATGAGGTTAACTGCGCTCTGTATTAAGTGCCCTACAGATGTCACAGGTGACTTCATTCTCAATCCAGAAGCATGACCAGAATCTCATGGCCCCTCATTGTGGTTTCCATTTACAATGGCTCCAACAGCTAACAGACTGCATCGTGGGTGGCAATGATTTTAAACTGTATATCTGTAATTGCATATGTACACGGATGTGACTAGCAAAAACTGGAGCAAGCGAAGGGAAAATGTTGCTGTAAAAATAAAAAGTAAGTTTTCTACTCTTTTACTGAATAATATCAGGCAAGTGTCCGAGTGCCCCCTTAATACAACACCTACTTTGTCCGCAAACCTTGGGTAAATAAATAACTGATCCATCTATAAAGGCCCCCAACATCCAACTTCGTGCCTTACGATGACGGCGCCTTTGACTGGGCACAGACTGCGCTGAAGTGTTTTCACTCGTGCCTGCTGAAAATCGTATGTTCACAACCAGTGGACGCTGCGTGGATACCACATGTGTTTCTGCACCAACGAAACACATACATCGGCAGGAATGAATATGAACACGTAGAGCACCACGTCAGGTGGCACATCATGGGAGCGAGGTAACGGTTGACGAGTGACATTCGCTGCAGCATATCCATCGACCGTAGGGCAATTAGTCGTACTGACGTACGGACTCTGAGCAACAGCCGTCGGTAGTTGTCCGCTGCCGTTCCTGCTGTATCCTTATGAAAGGTGATACCCAAACATGTGAGTGCTTGCACCACAGGTAAAGGACCTTCCGTTCCTGGTTCTAGTCGACGCCCCACATGCATGAATTGTGATTTTCGAAATTTGACGTTGCTGCCAGTGCCATTCCATGCGTCTCTAGGCAAGTGCTGATCGAGTCTCCCCCTCATGCTGGTCGAGGAACACAATATAATCCGCATATGCTCTACATTTGAGTGATAAATGCCGGTATGTCGGCGGCGAAGGCCTGCGAGGCACGGTTCTAAGGCGATCGCATATAAGAGGATCGGCAGGGGCAACCTTGTCTGACAGATCTTAAGATCTTAAAATGTTCTCCCTCCGTTAATCACCATCGCTTATCTAGCGCCGTGCAACAGGCGCATCACTGCAGTGGTCAATGTTGGGAGACACCCGTCCTGTTCATCACCGCCGCGAGGTACTCATGATCCACTCGATCAAAGGCATGATCGAAATCTTCAGCAACCAGTGTCCACCGGAGGTGGCATGCAGCCCGAGGGCGACGACGTCACGATAGTCTCCCAAGGCTGTGTGGATATTACTGATGCCGCCGAGACAAGTCTGGTCGGCATGTATTCGATCCGCCAGCGGCGTTTTGATACGGCTGCCCAGTATGCGCGTAAATATCTTGTAGTTACTATTAAGGAGCGTCAAGGGGCGATAATCTCAAGGTCGTTTGCCACCACGTGACTTGGGTATCGGGATCATGAGCCCTTCCGTGAACTGTATGGGAACCGGTACTTCTTGCCGCAGAAGCTCATTAAACATGCATTAACACATCGCTGTCATGATCGTCACAAAGGCACGTTAAAATTCCAACGGGGATACGTCGGGGCCTGGGGACTTGTTGGGGGCTCTTCGTGTAATCGCTTCCTCCAGCCCCTTACTCGTAATTTCAGATAGCACGTCCGGTTCCCCGTTCGCACACGTCACGTTTGGGATCTCTTTCAAGACATTTCCCAGCTCCCTCTGGCCCTTCCCGTCACTCGCATAGAATCTGCTAAAATGATCCGTGAACGCCCCTTATATGCCCTTTTGTGTTGAAATGTGACGGCCATCGCCGAGTTCGACTTCATGTATTAACGTCCTTCGTCTTCTTCTCCTGTCCTTTATCACATTATGAATCGAGGGAACTTAGTTGGCCAGGCACACCTGCGACTTCGCGTGTATCATCGCACCCGCCATCCTCTGCGTCGCAAGTTGTACCAGCTTCGCCTTAACTCTGTGGACGGCCGTCTGGCGGAGGTGGTTGAGCGAACAGTTCCCGGAGAGCCGTAAAGGAAAACTCAGTGGTCGTGCGCTGCCATCAAATCTCCTTCGCATATCCTATTAACGTCCTCCGTCCTATAAACGTCCTTCGCGCGATCGATCCACCACTGTAGGACAGAACCATAAGAATTCCGTCGACGGAGGCAGCCATGCCACGCGTCCTCCACCAGGCGTCGGCATTCTGCATCAGGCACGTGGGAGACGTTCATCTTCTAATCACCCCTCCGTCTCCATACCCGCTGTCTAGCAAGGGTAACTGTACAAATATATGCCTCGTGGTCTGTAAACGTGGTCGACCAGACTTCTGCGTCCACCGTCGACATCGTTAACTCCCTTGAAACATAGATCTGATCCAGATGGCTTTGTGGAGTGGCTCGTAAAATATGTGTATCCTGGTTGGTTGCGATACTTCAGGTCCCATGTATCGACTAATCCCATCCCGTCGACCACCTCCCTAACTTCTTGGCTAGGAGTATAATTAGCATGTTGGTCCTTCTTGTCAAGCACACAGTTAAAGTCACCGTCCAGTATGCAAGCATCGTATCGTCCCTGGAACAATGGTGTAACATCATGGGCGTAAAAATCTGCTGTTTTCCTTCTCTTATTAGAGCCTCACGGGGCGTACACGTTGATCAAATGTATTCCGCCTATGGTAACGGCCGTACCACAGGCCGAACGCAAATACTCTACTTCATCTGCACGTATCCCTTCCTTCAATAGTATCGCAGTGCCAAGGCCTCTCTCGTCACATAGTAAATGTCGTAACCGTAAAAGTCGGAGAGGGGAAGCACCCGAACTTCCTGTAACAATGCTATGTCTACGGCTACAGCCCTTGTCATGTCACTTAGCATCTTGATTTTTACCGGCATCCCAATGCTATTGATGTTAACAGACCCTATCCGATAGGCTTGCTACATGGCTGTCAACGGAGATAAGGATCCTTACGAATTCTTCTGTACACAGGCCGCCTTCTTTCTAACGTCCCATGCTGTCCCCTCATGTGGCTTGCCGTTATTCCATGCACTCTTCCGGTATTTTACCGGGAGAGTGTGTGGGAGCAGTTCCTCCAGCATCATCTGTTCCTCGCGGGTTGGTTGGTTGGGTTGTTTTGGGGAAGGTGACCAGACAGTGAGGTCATCGGTTTCATGGGATTAGGAAAGGACGGGGAAGGAAGTCGGCCGTGCCCTTCGAAAGGAACCATCCCGGCATTTGTCTGGAGCGATTTAGGGAAATCACGGAAAACCTAAATCAGGATGGCTGGACGCGGGATTGAACCGTCGTCTTCCCCGCAGGGATGAATCTTGTGACCAGTCCCCCAGCGACCCATCGTTGTCGTGCGTTGTAGGCGCTGTAGCCTCCTCAGTAGCCTGTTGCCGTCGATAGGATCCTCCGCTGTTTCTGGAGCGTCGTCATCGGAAGGTCGTGTCGCTGTCCCGTTGGCCAATCCTGCATCCACACTAAGCCGTTCTTGTGTACCCATTGTCGTCGGCTCTGTACCCGGAAACGCCTCAGCATTGCCTGCTGGTTCTGATTGTTCGTTCTTCACCATGAGGCGGTGCTTCTTCCGGCGTTTGTGTGATCGCTGTTTTCGTTGCCGAGAGTCGGAATCAGAGGTCAGCATGGCCTCTTGAAGTTCGTGGGAGACGCGTCGTCAAATTATCGACGTCCGTAAGTGCCGTATCTGAAGGGGCCGCTAGCGGCACCGAAGAAAGGCCGTCCTGTGACTGGTGGTCCAGCGCAAAGTGGCTCGCCACGATCTGCCTCTGTCTGTACGTTCCGGTACGTTTCTGTCTTGCGGCCTACGTCATCGCATAATGCGGTGACATAGGTCGTGGTAGCATAGTCGAATGCCGTGTGGGTTGTGGATCATCCCCTGGCAGCTGTACCAACCTTAGTTCAGTACAGTCAGAACGTACGTGTCCCTCCTTCCCACAACCAGAGCACGTTCTTGGATGTCCGTCATAGGTGACAATTGCCCTACAACAAGTGATATACAGGTATGACGGAACATGTTTTCGTCGTTCGATCCTTATTTGGCTGACGCCATTCAGGACAGGATAAGTTTTGAAACTCGCCCCTTTTTCAGCCACATGGGATAAAACCGTTCCATAAGGACGCAGGGTGTCTGTCACCAATTCTTCTGGCACTTCGAATGGAAGCTCAAAGACCTGGATCCGTAGTCCCATGCCGGCGAGTTAGACTGTAACCGCTCCAATATTCCCGTCCGAATGCCCCTCTCTTATTTTACGTTTCGGTCCCATTATGGTCACTGAGTGACTGAATAGATGATTTCGAGCCACTTACTAATTTCACGTAAGACCGGTACCTCCTAATATTTCTAGTCAGGTCGGCTGGCAAAATTTTACTTTCAGAGTCATTGAACGCTTCTCTCATCGCACTTCCTACGCTCATTTTCGTTTCGTTCTACTTTAGTATGTTAGTTAAGTTTTGGCTTGTCTTGAATCCGCGGTGGAGCTCTCTTTGTTTACCTATCAGTTTTCTATCACGGCTATTAAACCACAGTGGGTCTTTCCCATCCCTAGATCTTTCTCAGATTATTCACATCTAAGGCATAATGAAAGATGACTTTGAATTTTTTCCATTTTCCATCTGTACTCCCTATCTTCGTCCGCAGCACTGAATATGTGAAGTCACCTATTTAGAAACTCAGAAATTTTTCTTGTCATTCTTGCTAAGCAAAAATATTTACCTAACTTTCATAAGTATCTTTGTGGCTTTTATCCATAGATGCTAACGAAGCTTTATGATTGCTTATACCCTACTCTACGTTAAGTGATTGGCTAGGATGTCTAGGAAATTGCCTTCGTGAGTGATTATCTGCTCAAAGTAATTTTCCGACAACGTGGTGTGAAGGAGGGCAGATCGTCGGAGGTCGATCGAGTAGTAATACTTAAAAGTGACTCTTACAGAGCGTGTTTTACGATATGCTACACTTATTCAGAGAAAGAATATTGGCGTTTGAAAAGACCTTTATATAAATAAATCTGACATAGTATGGTTAATAGTTAAAAACCAATCGTTCATATGCTTTGATACAAGACTGAGTGCGATGGTTCAAATAGCTCTGAGCACTATGGGACTTAACTGCTGAGGTCATCAGTCCCCTAGAACTTAGAACTACTTAAACCTAACTAACCTAAGGACATCACACACATTCATGCCCGAGGCAGCATTCGAACCTGCGACCGTAGCGGTCACGCGGTTCCAGACTGTAGCGCCTAGAACCGCTCGGCCACTACGGCCGGCACTGAGTGTGAAATCTTATATGAATGAAACCAGTGTTTGTGTGCACTTGATATCCAACGCATCTGAATATCCCATCGTAAACTCTTGTACGCATATTTGATTTCAAGAAAAGTGTGTACCTAGAATTGATACTTGAAACCAATATGCAGAGTAAAGACTTTTCTCTCATATTTAACGAAACAAAACATTTTAGAAGCTTTCTCCTCTGTGCAAGCAGTGGAATTGTTACAGTTAGTTAGACAGTATAGTAATTAGGAGGTGGTGCTGCGCATACTTAAAACTGTAACGGTTCTTCGTCGACAAAACTTCCTGACCCTTGTAACTAGCTGCGCTTTTATGATAAACCTTTCGGAGACAATAATCAGCACCTTTCGTACAGTAGCATATCATTTCTACTAGTGGAAACTGTTCAAAATTAAGAAAATTCAACAGGTGTCAATGTTGTGTATCTGAATGTTAACTTTTGCGTATTGAGTGCAATTTTCCTACCAAATTAAAGATTATCGGTGGGAGTACAGTAACAAAGAAATCAAAAAGGTAAAAACAGCGATACAGTTATGCACTGACTTACTGTAGCCCGAGGTTCTCTTACTAAGTTCCTTGTGGTCACGCTAATACATCAGTAGGAAACGGTTTCACAAGGACTAACGGTGAACGTTTCCAGACCTCTCTCTCTTCCTGCTTCCCTTTCAGTGACTTCAAGAAGCATCTCTGACCAGTGATTTTGCAGCCATTTAACTAACAAGCGAATCGATATATTTTGATTAGACAGTACTGTCAGTTTATTTAGATTTACGCTGTAGGAAACCGGTAACCGTTTGTTTACATTTACATTGTAGAAAATCGGTAACCATGATGGACTAATTGGTAAAATGAATTTATCTTTATTCAGTAAGTTACAACGACAGATTTTATAGCTTACGTATCCACAAAATAATTGAGCCTGTTGACAATAATAACTATTTTGGATGCAACATATCAAATATATTTTAAAAAGATCTCGAATAACCTTTAGTTATAGCAAATAATATGGGGACTACTAAAGAAATATACTGAGACACTGATGCAGTTCTAATTAAAGCGGAAAATGCTACATTAGCAATGGCTTTGCACAAACCCAGCTTTATTCAAGGTTTGCGTAGGTAGTATGGAGATGATAACTAAAGAGGTTATACTCTTGGATAGATTGTCTGTTACAACAGTTTCATTTTCTTCCATAGATTCCCCTAGCTCCAGTGCAGCCCAGAAAACGTAAACAAAGAAGATCACTAAAATTTCGGATGTCGACATTTGCGATAACGTTACGTCTCTTGTCACAACTAGTTGATTAATGTCCCTCTGTCGGAGCCATCGTTACATCGTGTCCCACACACGTGTCCCCTGCGCTGTTGTGAAAAGATGTGCACCAGAAAACGATATTTTGTTGCAATAGAGGGCTGTTGTATGTGATTCACTTGAAAGTAGGTGGTACACTGCTTACAAAACTTGCTCTTCGACTTGATTGGTAATTTGTTTTACAGATTTCACTAAACGAGCGATCTCTTACTTTTACCGCTGTCTGTTGGTTTCTGGATGATTTCTTTCGCAACCTACGGCACAAAAATATAAAGATGGTTCGCATCCGGTGTGTAGTATTATTTTTGCGTCTGGGGAACTAACCAACAGGTAGTAAAGGTAGTCTTAGAGCCACTGTATTCCCTACGGCAACGTTATTTTTCCACCCTGATTCGTCCTGGTCAACGATAAGACTTGCACTTACATTCCCAATGCGACTTGTACACCATAATACGGTTTCATCTATGGGCTAAGTTTAATTCGCACGCTGTCTACTGCTTATAATGAACAAACGTGCAGTTAAATGCAATGAAACGTACGCTACTTTTAGCCTTGGTGTTTCATTAGAGCTTTTCTGAGAACCACTCTTACGAGAGGTGTCACGTTTCAAATTGTCGAAGAGCGCGCGGGGCTCAGGAGACGCACTGAGGTCGCACGTCGACAGCCTTTGCCCTTAAAGCACGTAATACGCCAGGAGTAGGGCTTCGTCCACTCGACAGTGAGAAAGTAGTGAAGGTGTTTTCCGAGAGAATGTGATGGACACTGCGCCAGCGCTTTACGTCAGGCGTGGTAGGCCCACTGGTTCAGGACGAGTGTAGCGCGTTGTACGCCGAGTTCTAGTGAATCCAGTATCGCAAGTCTGGTAAACGGTGCAAAGTGGCGATAAAGTGTGCTAAAAAGCTACAAGTGCGAGTCAGTGCCAAGGATGATTAACTATTAATTGCCGCAGCGTCAAAAACTTGTTGCTGGCTGTTTCTCTGAGTCTGGCATAGGTCTGGTAGGTCCCTCTTCTTCATCGTCCATTAAGTGTTTACGCATCAGCGAACCCATGACATCCGTTTTCCTTTCTCCCACGCCACCGATCAATACTGTACGGTATATTAGCACTACTTAAAGTGACAGGACTTCGTTTGAACACTCTTCCCAGGCAGCACGTGTGGGGTGAAATAGTACAAAGTGGCGTGAAGCCAGGTTCGGATAGCTACAGACCTCGCACTACTACCAGCTCGCATCGCAACTGCCACGATATCTTCCGGAAGCATCCGATATTCTTTCTCTTCTTCTGCTATGTCATTTGTTTACCGTTAGCAATTCTTACAATTCATGAAAATCTACCCTTAAATCATGGCTCTACCTAAATCCACAGATATATTTCAAACCACAAGTTGCACCTTACAGAAACTGTCGCAGTGGATCAGGTATCAAATGTCTTTTTCTCGTATAGTATTTCCTGGCTTAGCAATTCGTGGTATTTTTGCTAGTTTCACTGCCGGAGCTTAAAACAGAGGCATAATATTTCAGTCATACTGTCTTCCTGTGTGACGCTGGTCTTGACTTCCGGCGATTCCGGCGACGGTGTCTCGTTTTAACGCAGCAGCTAACTGGACCGGTGAAATATTCCCTAAGTCTTCAGATCTTTTCCCGTTTCAATCAAGTGCTGAGCCTGAGGGAAACAGTTTTATACTTCTTTCTGCAAACTGTAATTTATGTAATATTGTCTTCAAACGCCATGGGACCTAGAGATATGCCAAATGTTCCTTTGTTCTTAATCGAAAAATCGGTTCCTGAAGTAAACTTACAGGAAAATATGATTGATTCCATTGGAGCGTCTGCTCTTTAGCTATGATGGCTTGCTGTGAGTATAGCCAGTCTCTGCCATTATTTTGCAAGTTCTCGGCAGTGTCTAGAGAGCCTGTATAGAGGGAGGGAGTGGCAAATTGTGATAGCCTCGCTGATTGGTTGAGAGCCCAGGACGCCATGTTTTTAGCAAACTGCCGCTGACTTGGTACGAGTATAAATAGACACTGTGTGTGGATCTGTACTACTGGTTCTCTTCAACGCTTCGAACGCCAATTCCAATGTACAATTATGTACAGCTTGTAATACGGTAGGTATTGAAAGACTTTTGCATGTTCTCTGTCGCTTTCATATATGTAAATTACCTTACAGTCACTCTGTAGGTCGGATCTATGACGATACTTTTAGAACTTCACAGCAATTTTAGAGGCCAAATTTTTATTTCAGGTGATATACTGAGTATCGCTAATAATATGAATTACAAAATCATCAAGGACAGTCAAGAGGAATGCCTGGTTGCTCCGCTGTTGGGTACAAAAACCGAAGTGAAGATGGATATATGATGCTCGTTTTCCCAAGAAATGAAGAAAGACGTAAACAGTGGGCAGTGAAAGTCAACCGAGAAGGCGGTAATCGTAAAGGCGACTTATGGAAACCAACAAATTATTCCTTTCTGTGTGAAGTAACTAATTTTCTCCTGTGATATGCCGTTAGTATGGCCCACGAAAGAAAAAGTAAATGAACAGAACAGTATTACTGATGTGTTCTTGTAGCACCGGGGTAGAGTTTTACCTTTGTTATTCGAAGGTCGCGAGTTCGAATCCTGCTCAACCCAGGTTTTTTTAAACGTTATTTTCTAGACTTTTAATGGTTCTTGAGTGACAATTCATGCTACGCGATGTGTTTTAACATATATATGGAACCCTAAGTCCACGTACTTCCGACTGGCGACTAGCACTTGGCTATTCACATTCCTATAAATTATAATTATCGTGTGGATATTCAGTTACCTATTTTGAATTACTTTCTGCTATTTCAGTAGAGTACCTAAGTGTTCGTATTTTTCCGATTTTCTGTGGTATGGAGTTCCTAAAAGTGTGTACAGAATGACATGTTTTGCCAGCATAAGACAGTGTTATAAGATCGACACATACTTAAAATGCACTATGTGGGGACGGAAGGAGAGAAGAGTTTACCAATTTCAGCGACGAATATCCGCACGGAAAAGTCTGAAATAGCATCATATACTCTAAGTTACATTAAATAAAACTTCTTTTTCTTATTAATCAGTTGTCAATGTTTAAATATCATCATAAAATACAGCAGTTGAAATTCGGCACACATACACACTGCTTCACGATACTTCCGTTTGCTCGCAAATTTATTAGGCCTATATAAACATAGACGAATGGCATTTGTTTTAATCATGTACCGAGCATTAATCTAGAAGATCTGCTTTTGTCTCATGCGTCAAACACATGCCTTATTTTACTCGTGAAGTGGCTAGCTTTCTGCTTGCGTCGCTACCTAATTACACGTCCCGCGCGCAATCTGGTAAAAACATGGCGGCCACGGGCCGATTGGCCACTCTCTCCCTATATATAGTTTCTGTAGCAGTGCCATCCTCACTGCGCCGGAACGTCGCTAGTCTTCAGGCGCTTCCTCGAACCACTGTTGGCGCTGTATTCTCCGTAAACCCCCTCTGTAGTCGAGATCGCTATCGAACGCCAGCCTGGTGGTGGGAAATTTTCGGTGCCAGTATTTAGCCGGAAAGGGGCGCAGAGTTGGTGGCGGCTGTGACCGCTGAATGTCATTCAATACGATCACGACGACACCCCTCGATCGACGTTAGCACTCATGGTGTCACATGCCTTCATGCATGGCAGTGGACGTTTGAAAATTCGTGACTCTAGCTCAATGGTCGTCAATTGATTTAAATGTATTTCCCGGCTGACTCTTAATTCAATTACTGCCACGGGGGCGAGGGAAAAGAACACATCCTGGTGATACCAGCATTATGGGTATTTAGATGTTCGATTAATCTGAATGGTTTGCAATGTTCCAGAGATTCTATTCGAACTCTATGCTGATGCACCGACAAGGACCACTTTTTCAGACAAACATGCAAGTACGTAATGGATGTCCAGTTTCTCAATATAGTTCGTCGCACTCACACATTATACATCCACTGTAAGAACAATTTCATGCATTTACATTTTTGGTGTCCCACAATATTGGTTGGCTAAACATTATGACGATACGTTGTATACAACTTCCACAGATATTGTTTATCATGTAGTCTACGTAATGAAGTCAAAATCGTGGATAAAATTGAAATGTAGTTTGTTCATTAACACTTTTCTTTTCAGTAACTAAATATGAAATATGAATCGTTATTGGAGGTGATGATCCTATCCTTCTTTTCAGTATTAGAATGGTCGATATCGTGTTCTGGATAACGCGTATCATACGAGGGTGGTTCAGAAAGTAACCTCCGATTGGTCACAGTGCGGGTTGTGGGGGGAGTAGCGACGCCATCTGTGCGTTTACGCACTCAACAGGTCAGTCGGCATCAAGCCGTGGTCGAGTGAACGTCGTACCTGCGCTAGTTTAGTTTTTGTGGCAGTTTGAAATGTGTGCTGCAATAGAAAACCCCGCCAAATGTGAAGTGCGTGCTGTCATAACGTTTTTTACAGCCAAAGGATATTCTGCAGCAGCTATTCATCGTGAGCTTTGTGCCGTGTACGGACCAAGAGTTATGAGTGAAGGAGTTGTCCGTGAATGGGTACGTTTATTTAAAAGTGGACGAGAAAACGTTCATGATGAAGAGAGGAGTGGTAGACCATCATTGGTGACTGACGAATTCGTTCAGACAGTTGATGCAAAAGTTCGTGAAAATCGACGTTTCTCAATGTCGGAGTTGTCTACTGGTTTTCCACGGATTTCTAAGACTCTCTTGTACGAGATAGTGACAGCAAGATTGGGTTACCGTAAGTTCTGTGCACGATGGGTGCCCAAAATTCTTACCGACCACCACAAAACTCAAAGAATGGCCTCTGCATTAGACTTTCTGTCACGTTATGAGGGCGAAGGAGAACCATTGTTAAACAGAATCGTGACCGGTGACGAAACCTGGATTAAGTACGTGAACCCTGAGACAAAAGAACAATCAAAGATGTGGGCACATTCAAATTCGCCTACCAAACCAAGAAAAGCCTCGCAAGATTTTTCTGCCAGAAAACTGATGGCAACGGTGTTTTGGGATGCCAAAGGGGTGTTGTTGGTTGAATTCATGGAACGTGGTACGACCATTAATCAAGACGTGTACTGTGAAACAATACAGAACAAACGCCGTGGTATGCTGACTTCCGGTATCGTTTTTTTGCACAATAACGCCCGTCCTCACTCTGCTCGCAGAACAACGGCCCTTCTTGAGTCCTTCAAGTGGGGCGTTATCAACCATCCACCTTACAGCCCAGACCTGGCGCCAAGTGATTATCACCTCTTCATGCATTTGAAGAAATGGCTCGGGTCACAGCGGTTTGATGACGTCGAAGAGCTCAAAGATGCGGTCACAGGCTGGCTCCAGGCACAAGCGGGTGATTTTTATGCAGAAGGAATTTCAAAGCTTGTGAAGAGATACGATAAGTGCCTCAATCGCTATGGAGACTATGTAGAAAAATAGTGCAAAGATGTAGTTGTAAGATGTATATATTAAAATATTTTTATTTAACTTGGTGTATTTTTTTAAATCAACCGGAGGTTACTTTCTGAACGGCCCTCGTATAATGTCCAAATATCGACACGACCCAGGCTCCAAATTCGGCACTTAAATGTCTATTCTTGGCTCTCGAAATGTTCGATGTGATTGTCTTTCACACGCAGGGTTCAATTTAACGGTGCATGCACTGTTTTTAGTATTTTAGGTCCCCGTTAATTAATATCTGGTAGTTAATAAGCGAACTATTTTTATGCTGACGCGTTGTTTGTATCTGTTACCCCCGCAACCGTCCAACGATAAGATTCTCTTAATGTTCCGCGCACACGCGTTTCACAATTTTATAAAATGCAGAGTTACGGAAACTATAGCTTTCCGTTGCTTACAACTTTCGTGGGTTCCACAACCATAATAGTTTCCCCAAGAGTATTTTTCCCAGCTAACACAAAGTTCGAATTATGTTGTCGGAATCATTTTCACTTCACCCGACAATAAACGTCTCTGATCATTTCGTCACCCGTAATGTATTTTAAACGTGCTTGAAGAGTCTTTAAATAATCTCCTTAACGAATTTCGCAGTCGCGTTCCACTTTTTCACCGACTAGCCGACCGCGATAACTGAAGGTATAGGGCTCAATAATGTGTTACATGTTCTTTTATATGTATTAAAAAACAAAGGCGCCCCTATATCTTTCTGTCCCGCTTTGTCTTTGCTACTTTGCTTTTTATTACTTTTAATTATATTGCTTCTTAGTAATACTGTGCAATTATTAAAGTTTCGTATTGCTTTCCACTTTTTAATTCTTCCAAAATAAAGTCTATTTATCCCCGATTTTAATTAATATGACGCTAATTGACACGTCTGCCCGCAAAGTTCCGTACGGCGTGAAGTTCCTGATCACCAGTCTTTGCGCCAGTGTCCTGGATTTAATCGCAAACCTCTCCGCAGCGCCTCATGAAGTGAGGGCACGTGATACTGTCGTTGGCAATCCGTCGATCGGATCGAGACGTTACGCCCTGCGGCCCGCTTGGTGCTCGTCGAGGGGAGCAGGCTACATGCGGCACCGTGTTCTATGATCTCCCCCCCCCCCCCTTCCATCCATACCAACATAAACCCAACATCACACTGTACAGCCACTCATCACAGACAGCCATGCGACACGGACACGCATTTTACTCTCAATAACAGGCCGCAGGAAGGCGACGGAATACCACCTCTGCTGGGACCTTACCACAGAGTGGCGATGCGGGTTTGCTGCGCCTGCTCTCCTCCACTGATTACCTCGGTATGTACGGAACTACTGTCCACTTACATTCTCTGTATTACGATGTAGGCGTTCCGCAAAACATTAACGAACAGTACCGGCTAAGAAACGGTAAGACAAAGTTCCCTCGTCTGTGAATTGCCCTTAGTATTTAGTGTCATAGTAAGAATCTGCACTGCTCAGCATAGACCGCGTCTTAAATTCTGGTGGTTTTGGTTTTTTTTTTCAGTGTGTGACCATATGTAATAAAACTGCCGTAGTCTCGGGTGCTGTTACAGACTGCCTTTATTAGGGTGGCTTGTGATTGCTGCTTTACATTCATTACTGTAAAACGGCTGGGTGTTGTGGCATACTATACAGGGTGAGCCAGGAAGAGGGGTACGTGTTTTGAGGCGTGGTGACATTAGTAATTCTGAAAAGAAATAGAAATAACGTCATATGAATATATGTCCTATTCCGAATGGTTTCCGAGATAGAACAAACTTAATAGCGCTTTTGTTCGTTTTTCTTGAATATCCAGGAAACCGCATCCTCTAGCGAAAATGTGTCACAGTACGAGATTGAACTACGTTAAATTTCCTTCAAAAAGTCCAGTTGTTTTATCTTTGGGACTAACAGTTGGCGCGAAGAGATCGCGAGAGTACTGAAACTCTCGCGTGAAGCACGTGCGCTGTAACTTAGGCCAGTTTGGGATAGTTTCCTAACTTGATAGGTCGGGAGGACGACGGTTCAGTCCCGCGTTCGGCCATCCTGATTTAGATTTTCCATCATTTCACTAAATAGCTTGACACAAATTACGGGATGGTTCCTTTGAAAGGGCACGGCCACTTTTCTTCTCCATCCTTCCCTAACCCGAGCTTGTGTTCCGCCCCTGATGACACCGCAGTCGACGGGATGTTGACCATTAATGTCGCCCCCCTCCCCCTTCCAAGCTTCATAGACAACAAATGTTCCATATCAAGCTGTTCGGCTCAATATCCTCTACACCACCGTGGTGCGTCGTATACAACATTCAAACAACTTAGAAAATAAATAACAACGTCCATTAAATGTGCTATATTTCTGAAAAATTCGGAATAGGGCATATGTCCATATGACGTATTTTGTTCAGAATAACTAGTACTTTCACCCCTCAAACCATGTTCCTTTACTCTTGACCCACTCTGTATGTTTATTGGCTGACACAATCAAGAGGCCGGTCGGATGTCACAGTGTGAAAGTTTAATTAGTTGTTTTCGGTGCATCCGGTGGCAGCTAATATTGTGACGTAAAGTTGCTTACTATCTGTCCTACGGTGACTGAGACATTTTGTTAAATTGAAATGAAATGAAAAGATCGTGTGGCATTGTTGGCCGGGAGGCCCCATTCGGGGGAGTTCCGCCGCCGTACTGCAAGTTCTTTTTAGTTGACGCCATTTCGGCGATTTGCGAGTCAATGATGATGAAGGACACACAACATCCAGTCCCTTGCTGGGAATCGAACCCGGACCCCCTGCGTGGTAGGCGGTAACGCTACCGCTACGCTACGGAGGCGGACTTCGTTAAATTAATTAATGACTTTTGGAATTATCCCATAAGCAAGTCTAAGGTGAGTAAAATGTAACTGTGTAATAGCGTGCAGTTGTTGGAATGAAACATGTGGTAGAAATATCATTATAACAGCTTTTACAGCCACATTGCGTTGCCCTGTAATTAAACCCCTGAATAATTTTAAGAAAATTAAAATTAATTAATATAAAAGGATAGTTTATAACACAAAGCATACTTATTCAGTTACCAAATGTACCCAGGTATTCGTGAATACCTATGGAGTTTCAGAAGAGGACTACACGAAAACTAAAAGACATATGAAAAATGACACATATCAGTGGATAGAGTATCTTCCTAAGCTCAGATTCGTAATAAGGGCTGTGAAGCAGTTGCAAAGTACAGGGCGGCAGGCGTGTCAGAACATGGCGTATAACGGAGCGATGCGTACGTTTTGTGTCCTTGAATTCACTAAATGCAATTCGTTTGTGATGTTTCAGGGTTCTCATACTAGATATCGCGTAAAAGCTTTAACGTGCAGAACCAGTCATGGGTGGTACAGAACATTCCTTTTGACTATCGCACTAGTGGTACGAAAAAGACAGAGAAGGTGTATAGTGTGCGGAAATCATTCGTCAGGAGCTCGAAGGAATCATACACTGACAGAAGAAATGACAATACCGAAAACTAATTAATGCAGAGTAAATAAATTTGTCTAGGTACAATATTGAAGTGATTCACATTGCAAGATCACACGTTAACGTTAGCACTAGATGTGCCATAGCAAATGTGAAATACTGGCACATTAATAACTGCCAGAATGTTGAATGCAGGCATGCAAACGGGCATGCATTGTGCTGCGCGGGTGTCCGATGTCAGTGTGTGGAATGGAGCTACATGCCTGTTGAATTTGATCGATCAATACAGGGACGGTTAATACTACTTGTCAGTGAGGGTGGAGCTGCAGTCTGATGATGTACCATATATGCTCGATTGGGGACAGACCTGGTGATCGAGCAGGCCAAGGCAACATGTCAACAGTCTGCAGAGCATGTTGAGCTGCAACAGCGGTATGTGGGCGAGCGGTATATTGTTGTAAAACACCCCTTGGAATGCTGTTCGTAGATGGCAACGTAACAGGTCTAATCAACAGACTGACATACAAATTTGGAGTCAGGGTGAATGGCATAACGACAAGAGTGCTCACAAATGGCATGCATGTTTTCTTGCCTTTTGTCCACAGTCTTAACCTTTCCTCACAATAGCGGCTAACTGTCTCTGGCGCTCATCCTTTGTCCTGGTCACCAAGTATCATTTTAAAGTAAATGGCTTAAATGGCTCTGAGCACTATGGGACTTAACATCTGAGGTCATCAGTCCCCTAGAACTTAGAACTACTTAAACCTAAATAACCTAAGGACATCAAACACATCCATGCCCGAGGCAGGATTCGAACCTGCGGCCGTAGCGGTCGCGCGGTTCCAGACTGAAGCGCTTAGAACCGCTCGGCCACTCCGGCCGGCTTTTAAAGTAAGCATGGTAAGCTTTTTACACAGTCTCCTTAGCCACTGTATAATTCGCAAAAATGTAACACAAAATATTTAGATTCTCACTTACTTGCATGCTGATGTTGGTGTAACTACTAACAGAAGACGAAGTGTTTGATCACTACTGTCTTAAATATAAAGAATGATCAAAATACAGCACTGGAAATCCAAACCTGTGAGACTGTAACACTTATATCGGTTAGAAGTAGTTTTACACTATGTAACTGTGTATCTCCAATTTATGAAGTGTGTACTCTGTTTTGTTTAAAATATTTGAGCTATAGCAAGAAAATTAGAGTTTTGTAGTGAATATATGAAAAAAGCAAAATAATATGTTGAAATGATAAATTATTATAAGTATGTTCATAAAAAGAAAATGTTTGTTAAAAGCTGGTTGATGCTTACGGCAATTGTTTTAGTAACATGTAAATGCTGTAGGAAAGTCCCTCCTCAGCGGAAGTGATATAGCTCGATGTAAAAGGTGGGTTTGGCGTTCGAACTGAGCGGCTCCTTTGGGTGAACGATACGCAGTTAGCACAGTACACTTCGACGCTGCGAAGAGAGGCAATTGGAAACTGCATTATAAAGGATTTGCCTCGGATGTGGGTCTGGCTATTATTTGGTATTCACAGCATAATGGAATGGCTCTAATATGTCGAAAATCCGACGCCAAGAAGAGATTTTATAGAGCTTTCGTACATGAAGAGCCGTGAGTACAGTTATCCGCCATGTCGTCTGCCACCAATCTTCGCCATTGCCTCACAAACTTCATACTTTCAGTTAAATAATGCATATGGGCATGAGCCAGTTTATTTGTGTGTTGTTTCAATAATAACTATATAAAACCCGAATTCGTGTCCGCAACCATATTTTCAATCCTGATCACGAACCTACTCGGGGTCCTCACCTAAGTGCTACTAAAACCAAGTATCCTGATTTAAACGAACAATTCTTGGATTCATGCGTTTAAAAGTGATTTTTGTCTAAATTAAAAGAAGTAGTGTAAGTTAAAGTTAAAGCCACGGAAGAGTAGTTGGATAGGCTTTTGCTAAACTATCCTTAGTTTATTATAAAATATAGTTTTGAAGGATTACAGTGCAAGATGGTGTAAATATTACTGTCTAGAATACCTGGTCACAGGTTATTAAAAGACAAATACATACAAACCTTTAATGAAGAGATTTACGATAGTAATGCTAGAAGTGAAGCTATGCTCATTTTCAAAAATTGTGTTGTTTTGGTTTCTATCATGAATGGTTCCTTTTTTTGAAGTTAATCAAGCCCAGTGTTGTATTTTACTGTCTTGCAAAGTAATTTATGAACTATTCCAAGTGACGTGAATGATAAGCTTCAAGAGTTTGTCTATGCTATTGTAATAATCAAAGAGTCTTGACTAGTGAAACTATACCAGTTTATGGGTCCCCATCATGTCCTCCTCGTACTAGGAAACAATTGAACTATTACTGTTACTAAGGAAAACTGCTATGTGTGTATTTATGATGTTATTCATCTTTATTTATGTTTTTCACGTCAGTCAGCCCCTCATGTCGAAATTTAGTTCTGCAGTTCATGCAGTGACATTTCAGTATATGTTTAAGTAATGCTCTTGAGTGTGGCTGTCATTAGTATGTGCTTGGTGCGAAGTTGCTCCCCATAATTCACAGGTGTGTGTGTTATCGGTAACTGCTGCTACACACAGAGCACAGGTGCACTGTGTCAGTTTGTATCCTGTTTGCTATTCAAAGGGTTTCATAATAATAATAATAATAAATAATATTCAGTGTTATATATTTCCAAATTAGTATGGCGACCGTTCGGTTTTTTCATTCATTTATGATTTTACCACTTAACTCCCAAGGTTAAAGTCCGTTTGGTTTTTCTGTTAATTTCACCAAATTCGAATTATAGTCCGATACCTTTGTCCATTAGACGTATGCGTGGTCAAACTTCGAAATCGTCTCAGAAGGTAACATTAGCATGTTTCACGGCTGTGATCAGAGTGGTATACGTTAGAGTGTCATACGCGGATTTTCCCGTGACAGGACTATAGGTTCGGTTGTTAGGGAAGAGTGACATATCACAATGAAGTATGTTAGTGTTATAAGACAAGCAACACTTTCAGAATCACACAATAATAACTAGCATCAATAGGTGTAACAACGTAAAGGTATGCAAGGCTATACTGAGAAATTTCCCTCCAGCAATACCCATAACCTACTGGCACTGCAATGTATCTTTGAAGTCAGACTGCGCAAAGCTATACGTGATAGCAAAGAAACTGAAAACAGGAGTCAGAGTAAAAAGTTGGGGAAGTATCACATAGTAGTTTTCAGTCATGTGACACCTTGCGGACTAGTGATACCAGCATAAGAGAATATGACACAGCCATCCGGGAAATTGCTGTTTGTGTGGGACGAAGTGTTTCGACAGCGCAACTGGTGTGTATGGAATGGTTCAAGGAAGGCCGTAGAACACGACGAGATGGCTCAGAGCGCACCACCCAGACGGAGAAGACCGACACCTCATCCGAACAGCACTGCAAGACAGACCTGCTTCCTCCTCAGCTCTGCTGCAACGGTGGAACAGAGTAACACATCGTTTTCTGTCAGGGCTGACAATCAGTCGCCGTTTATTACGGCATGGGTTACGTGTGCGTCGTTTACTTCTCCGCCTACCTTTGACGAATGTGCAGAAACATACCAGACGGCCATGGTGTGTGGAACGATGTCACTAGGGACAGGAATGCCATCAGGTAGTGTTTTAAGACGAATTCAGGTTCTGTTTGTTTGAAAATGATGGCCGCATTTTGGTTCACCCCAGACAGGGGGAGCTGCATCACAATGACCATTCCCACAAGCCATATGGAGCCATTCCAAGGGATTATGGTGTGAGGTGCTATTGGGTACAACCAGAAATCACAAATGGTATGTGTCCAAGGCACTGCGACTGGTGTGACCTACGTGAATGGCATCCTGTGACCTGCAGCCATACCCTTTCTCTACAAAACCCAAGACGCCATTTTTCAGTAAGTCAATGCACGACCACACGTTGCTGCACGAACATGTGCCTTCTTGGAGTCACAGGATGTCAGCCTTTTGCCCTGGCCCCTTCAGATCATCAGACTTGTGCGGGATGTGGTGAAAGGACGTGCGCAGCGCTGTGACCCAATGCCAACCGCTACAGATGAACTTTGAAACCAGGCAGCATGGATGGCTGTATCACACGACGCCATTCGCGTCTTATACGCTTCGATGTCATCACGCTCTGCAACAAGTTGTACCAACTAGGCAACAGGACACGTGCTGAACCGAGGTGACTGAAATGCTAATCGTTTCTGCAGAACATACTAATACACATGTCCTGAGAATATGAACGTTCTATCTCTGGCGGTTCAAGGCGTTCTCTGAGTTGTCGTGAAGTCATCTTCTGATACTCTAAACTTATTACGAATAACTACGTAAAGTAAGAAAGCAACGCTTTTTCTGTATTCTTATTTGTCATTCAGGTATAAAATCGTATAGGAATCTAAACACTTCTAGGATTGGGGTCACTAAGAGCATCTGAATGTTCGTTGGGAATGTATTTCCGTAGGAAACCACGCACTGCAATAGTAATATATTCCGTTTTGGCCGAAGAACCTCACGGCCTCATTTTAATGAAGAAGATGGGGTCATTTTGAGGCACTATAGAGGCTGCCGCAAAATCCCGTGATTAAATCGAAGGCGTGTCATTGTCGCTGTATTTCCAAGTTTGGTATCAAGGACACGATAGCCGATGAGGTACCACTGTGATATAGTGTCTCTTTTCAACTCGCAAGGACGGAGCAGGCTTTCTTCCACTGGGCTCTCATAATAGCCCTTAAGACATGAAGGAGGTCACGTAGTAGTTCATCGTATTTCAGTGAACCAGTCTACACAACTTCATTGGCCCGAGTGTCTACGTCTTCCTTTCCCTTTATTTCGTTGTGCTCCTTCACTCATAATACACTACTGGCCATTAAAATTGCTACACCAAGAAGAAATGCAGGTGATAAACGGGTATTCATTGGACAGATATATTATACGAAAATTGACATGTGATTACATTTTCACGCAATTTGGCTGCATAGATGCTGAGAAATCAGTACCTAGAACAACCACCTCTGACCGTAATAACGGCCTTGATACGCCCGGGCATTAAGTCAAACAGAGCTTGGATGGCGTGTACAGGTAGAGCTTCCCATGCAGCTTCCTGGAGAATGTGCTGGCCAGTGCAGCAGTCGAACATTTTCTGTATCCAGAAAAGCCCGTACAGGACCTACAACACGCGGTCGTGCATTATCCTGCTGAAATGTAGGGTTTCACAGGGATCGAATGAAGGGTAGAGCGACGGGTCATAACATATCAGAAATGTAACGTCCACTGTTCAAAGTACCGTCAATGCGAACAACAGGTGACCGAGACGTGTAACCAATGGCACCCCATACCATCAAATGGTTCAAATGGCTCTGAGCACTATGGGACTTAACATCTATGGTCATCAGTCCCCTAGAACTTAGAACTACTTAAACTTAACTAACCTAAGGACATCACACACATCCATGCCCGATGCAGGATTCGAACCTGCGACCGTAGCAGTTGCGCGGCTCCGGACTGAGCGCCTAGAACCGCTAGACCACCGCGGCCGGCCCCATACCGTCACGCCGGGTGATACGCCAGTATGGCGATGACGGATACACGCTTCCAATGTGCGTTCACCGCGATGTCGCCAAACACGGATGCGACCATCATGATGCTGTAAACAGAACCTGGATTCATCCGAAAAAATGACGTTTTGCCATTCGTGCACCCAGCTTCGTCGTTGAGTACACCATCGCAGGCGGTCCTGCCTGTGATGCAGCGTTAAGGGTAACCGCAGCCATGGTCTCCGAGCTGATAGTCCATGCTGCTGCAAACGTCGTCGAACTGTTCGTGCAGATGGTTGTTGTCTTGCAAACGTCCCCATCTGTTGACTCAGGGATCGAGACGTTGCTGCACGATCCGTTACAGCGATGCGGATAAGATGCCTGTCATCTCGACTGCTAGTGATACGAGGTCGTTGGGATCCAGCACGGCGTTTCGTATTACCTCCTAAACCCACCGATTCCATATTCTGCTCACAGTCATTGGATCCCGACCAACGCGAGCAGCAATGTCGCGTTACGATAAACCGCAATCGCGATAGGCTACAATCCGACCATTATCAAAGTCGGAAACGTTATGGTACGCATTTCTCCTCCTTACGCAAGGCATCACAACAACGTTTCACCAGGCAACGCCGGTCAACTGGTGTTTGTGTATGAGAAATCGGTTGAAAACTTTCCTCATGTCAGCACGCTGTAGGAGTCGCCACCGGCGCCAACCTTGTGTGAATGCTCTGAAAAGCTAATCGTTTGCATATCATAGCATCTCCTTCCTGTCGGTTAAATTTCGTGTCTGTAGCGCGTCATCTTCGTGGTGTAGCAATTTTAATATCCACTAGTGTATAGCGGTACTCTTATTTAGTCTGAAAGCTCCTTGAATTGCTTCTATAATGTGGTGTAGCATAAAATTTTAGGTGTTACTGACAACGTAGAATTTTAACGGCACCAGTGCTGACTGTGTATGTGATAAAAATGATTGTTTCTTGTTGCGTATTTAAGTTTCTCTAAAGTAGCTGTAAGTTCTGGATTGAGTATTGACGCTATTTTAAGGAGCTTGAATGTGCGCCATCGGTTAGTCTTTCCGCTTACGAACGATAATTGTGGGCAGTTATTTTTCTGAATTGCTTGCCTTGTGCGGAGTTACTGTATTAGGTTATATTCAATGTAAAGCCGTAAGTACTTAACTAGTCTTTTGACATGGAATATATAGGCACGATACGATATTAGAGTGCCAGTGTTGTTTATCCGCAGACGCTTGGCAAGCGACTTTCAAGTAAAATGTCTCCCCCGCACGGGAATGCAGGAATGCAGGGCGTAGACACATGGTTGATGACATATGGGTGTTTGTGTCTGACTCTCAAGTATGCTCGGATAGCCTAATGGGAAGGGGGAAATTCAGGCTAGAGTCCCAGTCCGGCACATATTTTCGCTGTCGTAATTTCGTTATACAGCTGATGGTTGTCCTTATTCGCAATTAACAATACGTTTCACGGAATATGTGGAGAGGTAATCATACGTTTCCTGAGACGCTTTAGTGCGGTGTTTACGTTACGCGTTGGGTCAGTTCCGCTAGCGCGTCCATCCCGGCGTCTTGCAAGTATACCACTATAATTAGTGCCGCTAACTGATTATACTACGCGGCCTAATTGCAGCACACACATAATGATTAAAGCAAGTTCAAAGGCATAAACGTAGATGAACAAATAAAATATTTGTGGTGGAAGTAATCACACAGTTATAGGCTACTCCCAAGAGTTTTTGAGTGATTCATGATGTATTCACTAGTTCAGTTACTCATAAATAAAACGTGTTAGCCTTAGCCTTACTAACTGAAAGCTTAACTCAGCCTAGTCACTGTAAAACCAGACTTACGCATGCGCGTCCCTGTAATTCGGCGAATTTCGATGAATTGTTCAAGTGTCAGCACTGCACCTGAATCCATAAAACAAGGGAACCGCGTCATCACCGATTTCGTCCAAATTTATGGTCTACACAGGGTTTGGCCAGAAGTAAAAGTGACGGATGTCGGAACTCCAGAAGACCAAGTACTTAGGAAAACGGAGCATTTTCGGAGCAGATCGAGCGAGTCATAAGACACTTATGTTAGCGTAGTTTCCAGGCAGCTATTGGCGCTGCGGCAAGAGTACACCATGACAGTCCGAGGCCCATGGAGTCGACTCCTTACGCGATAATTTTACTTTTTCATTTTCAGTTTTTTTACCTTGGCTCTAAATGAACCAAAATAATAATATATTGTATTTGATAATATTTTCGTGGACGGTGTGAAGACGAAAGACAAAGGAAAAAATTGAGATTGCAAATATTAACCAGGAAGGAGTTGTGAAGCGTACACGAGAACAGTGTATAAAATGAGATTCTTTTTCTATTTTACAGTTGATACGTTACACGTGCTGGGGTGATATCCATCGCAAAAACAGGGGAAGCTATTTTCCGCACGCAGCTATCGGGGGTTGCTAAAAGGTCAAAACGAAATTAACGGAAGTCCTGGACGCTTTAATTAAAATCGCTTCTTCGAAACTTCTTTGCGCAGTCCTAGTGGACGCTGTAAGTACAATCCATTCTTGGAAATTATTCACAATCTCAAACTTTTTTTTTCTTCCTCTTCGTGCTTTTTACGGAGAATAAATACAGTACACTATACTGAGCATTAATTCTGTCTGTTTGCAGTGTAAATAACGTACAAATTGAAAATTTAAAAAAATGGAGATAAGTTCCCGCATAGCGAATCTACATAGCGACTGTCGCGTTCCTTGTCTGTATTCTTTTTGCTGGACCAGCCCCTGACCAGCGACAAAAATACCTTTTTTTTCCTAAGTGCATGGCCATTTGGAGCTCCCACTTCCGTGACTTTCATTTCTGTCCAAGCCCTGCATATACCATAAATATGGCCGAAATCGGTGACGACGAGTAGGCACGGTCCCCTTGTAAATCACCATGATTCTCCGCTGCGTCAGCGTGCCACGAAAATTATAAGTTTTGTGAGTGCTACTTAAGAATTCTATCAACCCTTGAAAATGCATGGTGACTTGGTCGCATGAATTTAACCAGCTTATGGGACTACTCAGAAACCTTCGTCTGGCTGGGATTCCACTGAAGAATCTGTCCAAAACTGTTGTATCAAATGTGCGGTAATCCACTGGTATTTATACTCTAGTCACCTCTCATCTTATATTCAACAAAAGTTTTGGTTTATTAGAAAAGCAAAACGTCCAGTCCGAAGATACTACAGCGATAACAACAAACTGATTGTTTTAACTACATTTAAGTAAGTAAACATATACTGTACTTACGAGAGAAAATCAACAATTTCATCTGAAAGAAACAGACGGTGAGGTAACAAAAGTCATGGAATACCTCCTAACATAGGTCTACTGCTTGGCATAGTGCAGAAACTCGACATGGCATGGACTAAAAAGGTCGCTGGAAGTCCCCTGCAGAAATGTTGACCCACGCTGCCTCTCTAGCCGTCCATACTTGCGAATGTCTTGCTGGTGTATGATTTCTTACACGAACTGAACTCTCGTTTATGTCCATTAATGTTCGATTGGATTCATGTCGGGCGATCTGGATGACCAAACCATTCGCTCGATTTCTCCAGAATGTTCTTCAGGTTAGTCGAGGGCGCTAATGCGATGCTTCCTGGACTCGGGTAAGCGCGTCGGCCCCAGATCGAATTCGCCCGGCGGCTTAACGACGGAGGCTGGTGTGCCGGTCAGCCTGGATGTGGTTTTTAGGCGGTTTTCCACATCCCACTAGGTGAATACCGGGCTGGTCCCCACGTCCCGCCTCAGTTACATGGCTCGCAGACATCTGAACACGTTTACACTATTCTATGGATTCCACTAGACACAGACAGTTGGGGTACACTAACACTGTCCCGGGGGGGGGGGGGGTATGGGGTGGCGGCAGGAAGGGCATCTAGCCACCCTTTAAATTAACCTTGCCAAATCCGATTAACCATGACGACCCTGCGTCATTGCAGGAAAAAGGCACACGCAAAGGGAATAAAGGAAGAAAAAAAGTTCTTCAAACCAGTCGTGAAAAATGGTGGTCTGGTGACATGGCACACTGTTATCCATAAAAACCCCATTGTTGTTTGGTAGCAATAAGTCTATGAATGGCTACATTTGGTCTCCATGTAGTCGAACGTAACCATTTTCAGTCAGTGATCGGTTCTGTTGGACCTGAGGACCTAGTTTATTCCATGTAAACACAGCTGACACCATTATGGAGTCTTGTTGACAAATTGGGTCCAAGAGTTCGTGGGGTCTGCGCCACACTCGAGCCCTATCGTCTGTTCTTACCAACTGAAATCGGGACTCATCTGAACAGGCCACGTGTTCCCAGTTGTCTAGGATTCAACTGATACGGTCACGAACCCAGGAGAGGCACTGCAGGCGACGTCGTGCTCTTAGCAAAGGCACACGCGTCGGTCATCTGCTGCCACAGCCTATTGACGCCATATTTCGCCGCACTGTCCTAACAGGTACATTCGTCGTACGTCCCACATTGATTTCGGGGTTATTTGACGCAGTCCTTTTTGTCTGATAGGACTGACAACTCAACGCAAACGCCGCTGCGCTTGGTCGATAAGTGAAGGCTGACGGCCAATGCGTTGCCCGTGGAGAGACATAATGCCTGAAATTTGGTATTCTGTGAACACTCTTGACATCGTGGATGTCCGAATATTGAATTACCCAAGGATTTCCGAAATGGAATGTCCCAAGCGTCTAGCTCCAATTACCACTCCACTTTCAAAGTCTGTTAAGTACCATCGTGTGACCATAATGACGCCGGAAAGCTTTTAACATGAGTCACCTGTGTACAAATGAGACCTCCGCCAATACACTTCCCTTTTATACCTCGTCTACGCAATACTACCGCCATCTGCGTATGTGCATATCGCTATCCCATGATTTTTTCACCACAGTGTATGTTAACCGTATCATATAAGTTAACAGAGACTTTCGCAAGACTTTGGTGTACAGAGACCGAGGCTATGGTAGCGTAAGCACCTGTAAAGAAGCGTCTCCGAGGGGCCCACTGCCTGGGGCAGTACTGTGCCTAAACACAGTGACCACTGCCATCGGTGGGTCTGAATGCCGCCCGGTGTGGCTGCTCGTATGTCACGTGATAGCCAAAGTATGTAAGTGGAGCAATCGTTCTAGAGACGATACGAGCCTCTAACGGCGAAATCCCGTGATATAACTGACTCTGACAAAGGGAAGATCGACGAACTGCCTGTTGGCTTCTATCTCGGGGTTCTTCGGCCGACGTTCGTCTGATGATTTTTCTGACGTTTCGCCAGCACGAGTGGCTAGCATTGTCAAAGTTTCACCCTCCATTGCTGGTGGTGAACTGGAGCCGAGCTGGCGAAACGTCAGAAAAATCATCAGACGAGCGTCGGCCGAAGAACCCGAGACTGAAGCCAAAGGGAATTTGTAAACAAGTGGCCACGAAACGCTTAAAAATTTCGTAAAGGGGAGATTGTTACTGCCGTGCACTTGGGAACGAGCAATGATCACTGGATAATCCACTCTAAACCGTTTTTCAATGAATACGTGCCGCCTGCTTGGATGAATCGCATTTCTTGTCATATCAGGTCGATGTTCGTGCAGAGATACGTTGTCATCCAAATGAATAGCTATTCAAAAAATGTACCGTGCCACAGACACTGGTAGTAATTACGGACACTTTCACCTGTACTGTGAATGGACTGAGGATACCGTTTTGCGGAAATCCAAGTACGTTTGGGTATGTATATGGCAACCGATGGTAGTAATAGAAGGCACCGTTACAGCTCTGGAGTATTTGATCACCACTGCGGACCAGCGGCATCCCCTTCGCACTTTACGTCTTCTCTGACGGCGATCGCATTTTCAGCAGGATAACTGTCCGAGTCACAATGCCGGAATCGTGCTGCAGTGATCTGGGGAGCATGAAACGTTGATGTCTTGATCACCGAATGTGCTTGACCTGAACCTGATGCAACACATGTAAGATGTTATGACTTGCATTCGCAGATTGTAAAAACGACTGAACAGCTGCTGCACGATTTGCTAGTAACATATAAAAATTTGTGCCGGACAGGGACTCGAAACTGGATGTCCCGCTTTACGCGAGCCGTCGCCTTAACCGCCTCAGCCATCCGAGCACACCTTCAGGACCGGCCCAAACTTTCATATGTCCTAGCGTCTACGTCCCATTGTGTTCGCATCCAAATCCCATGATTCCCGCACACGGAGACACATCGTTTTGATAGTCAGATTGCCTTGCTTTGGCGTAAAATATAGTAGGACCATGTCTGTATAGTTCGAAGTACTGTTCCTTTGGACATGTGTGCATATACTCGCTCAGAGAATAGTTGGTGAGTGCCATTGTGAAGTAAGTGTGGGGATTCAAGGAATAGCGCGGGTTTTCTTTCAGGAGCTGTAGGTAGTTACCTGTGCATCTGCTGCAGCCTTCTAAGTGAGTCGAAAATCATTTCCGAACGGAGCTGAATAGTTTTTGTGTATATTTATCAATAAGATAGCAACTACATTTTAGAGGATAAAGAGGCTAATTCGAAATACTGTGACAAGAGAGTCTGGACTTTGTGTAATGCGAGGTGTAGAGCGCTCGCCTGGGAATCTGGGAACTGATCGAGACTCAGATCGGAAGTCAGCGCCTGTTCAGCGACTGCGGCCAGGTGCATTGTCCAGCCTGAAGGCTCTAACTTGGTTCCCGAGCTCAGTTAGTTCAAATAACGTGCTGTTTTCCGAAAACCAGTTACAATGTTATTACGACTTTCATCGATACTGACTGTGACCTGGTCATAGGTAGGATTAGATAGTAATAACTAGAAGAGTACGTAACAACTGTGGCAATTATTTGTGCTTGTGGAGAAATGCCAACTAACACCGTGATTCGGAGCTTCCGTTAAATTGTAGTTTCCGCAGTAACTGGCTGCGGAAGTCAGTTGGAAGTTTTGAAGAAGCAAAGAGAATTCGTAGAGAGGCACTGCGGTTTTAAAACCAGTCCTATTTTTTCATGTCTTAAACAGTCTTACCAAAGGGAAGACGTCGACTTCGAACTTCTCTCAACTACTGTTCCTTCACAAAATTCCTCTTAATCAACACCGAGTATGTCGTCGGCCTGCGGACGCTAGTAAATACACAGGGTGTTCCAATGTATTTTCATCAGACCTCTAGCGGTGATACATCACGACAAGGGTAAGAACTTTAGTGACAGACAAAGTGTTTGCTAACGCTTCCCAGCTACGCTAGGCACACTTCTGTATTTATTACGGTACGCCTCTGAGAGACGTCATGGTGTGGGAAACCTGCTGCTTGCGTATACAGTATGTGTTGCCTGTACTTCATCCATCTGCTCCGTGTGCGAGGTACTAACGAAGCATGTGGCTACGAAGGCTTTCCCGGCGTAATAATTGATAATATTCTTCTCGGGTATGCAGCCGGATCATAACGTCTTCATGACAATATTTCTGCGGTCCATCTGGCCGCCATCTTCAGGTGAGAGTGCTGGTGCACGAACTCGCCGGAACTGACTTCCTAGCGCAAGCTGCGGCCCCTATATAGGCCGCAGAAGACCCACAACGCGTGCGCGAGAAGGTGCCGTAACTGCCCTCTAGCGCAGTAAACATACCGCGCCGCCAGTGGTGGAAATAGGCGAAATCGAGATATCGCTGTCAAAAATTAAAAAAATTTTTTTTTTTTATTCCGACGATCGAAACACAGACCGTTGTTTTTTGATGTCAGATAACACCGGGTCCCAAGTCTTACTTAAAAGATAGCCCTTGTCTCTATTAATAAGATTGTCAGATAAACGAATCTCTACGGATTCTTTTAAAACACAGTCCCAATAGCGAGATGCAGGGGCAACCATTTGTGTCTTGTCATAGAGCATTCTGTGTCGCTCGGTGAGACAGTGCTCCGCCACTACAGATTTCTCAGGTTGAAGCAGCCGTGTGTGCCGCTGATGCTCAACACATCGGTCCTGAATGGTCCGGATTGTCTGCCCAACATAAGCCTTCCCACGGTGGCAACGGATCTTGTACACACCGGGCTTCCTCAAACCCAAGTCATCCTTTACAGAGCCAAGGGGCGCTCTAATCTTGGCTGGCGGACGAAAAATACTTTTGATACGGTATCTTTTCAGAATTCTTCCTATCTTCGAGGAAATGCTCCCAGCAAAAGGCAGAAAAGCCACCGATTTGCAGGTATCTTGTGGTGGTTCAGGCGAAGGTTCATACTGGAAAGCACGACGGATCTGTTTATCTGTATAGCCATTCTGCTTGAACACAACCTTAAGATGGTCCAATTCTTGTGTCAAGCTTTCTCCATCTGAAATGGCATAAGCTCTTCTCGCCAACGTCCGCAGGACCCCCGTACGATGGAACGATGGATGACAGCTAGAAGCATTCAGGTAACGGTCCGTGTGCGTAGGCTTTCGATAAACACTGTGTCCCAGTGTCCCATCATCCTTTTTGTACACCAGAACATCCAGAAACGGAAGCTTCCCATCACTTTCCACCTCCATGGTAAACTTGATGCTAGGATGCAGGGAATTAAAATGATCTAGGAGGCGGTCAAGAGCTTCTCTCCCATGAGGCACGCGTTGTGGGTCTTCTGCGGCCTATATAGGGGCCGCAGCTTGCGCTAGGAAGTCAGTTCCGGCGAGTTCGTGCACCAGCACTCTCACCTGAAGATGGCGGCCAGATGGACCGCGGAAATATTGTGTCATGAAGACGTTATGATCCGGCTGCATACCCGAGAAGAATACTATCTACTAACGAAGCATAATTATGAGCCGCGTGGGGTAGCAGCGCGGTCTTGGGCGCCTTGTCACGGTTCGCGCGACTTCCCCCGTCGGAGGTTCGAGTCCTCCCTCGGGCATGGGTGTGTGTGTTGTCCTTAGCGTAAGTTAGTTTAAGTTAGGTTAAGTAGTGTGTAAGCTTAGGGAGCGATGACCTCAGCAGTTTGGTCCCATAGGCTCCTACCACAAATTTCCAAATAATTAAAGTGTGGTGTCATCTATAGATCATATCATCTAAAGATCATGGTGCCGTAATAAAGTCGGCACCTCGCATCGGTGCCATAGGCGGACAACTTCGCAACGCCACTGCACCGAAACGCCGATATACAGCCGAGCAGGGCAACGCTCATCCCAGTTCGTGGCCTCCGATAAGGCAATTTAGTTAGGACACATATATCACTCGTGTCTTAGATTTAACTGCCGTTCTGAACTTTGTAACTTTGTACTTCAAGAGATGAGTTTGTAAACGTGTGCATCAAGTGATGCTGTTATATTTATAGACAGTTGTAAATATTCGGCAAATTCTTGTGGTAATGGGTTGTGTAAAATTAAGTAAATCTTGTTATCGTTGTTGTAATATAGTGAACAAATATCTCATATGTTGTACTTCCAGTCCACTATCTCCCAGAGCAATCAAAGAACCCTCAGTTTTATCGGAGGCTGTAGTTTCGTCGGGACATAACGCGAAGTTCTTGATAAGATTCTAAAATATGGACACAGAGGAATCAAACACATTAGTTACCAGTGCGCATCGACTGCAATCAGTGGGGAAAGTTGAACATTTTTGGATGATCGGGATTCGAACCCGGGGTTCATACGTACAAGGTAAATACACTGACCACTATGCTATCCAGACACAGTGGTCATCGCAGGATCACGGACTATCGTAGGACGCCTTCCGTCAGGCCCAATTTCTCAACTTCTCCACACACTATACTCCTTCCACATTACCCTCCTTACTTGCCGCGTTTCGCCGATTCCCGTAAGACTTCGAGCGTGGTGTGCATCTGCACTGATCATTGGCCGTCCTCGCCTTAATTATATACACGTATGTTGTGCCTATTCTTTCGGTCATATTCGAAAGAACGGATACACCTTCTTACGGTTTTCTTGTTGAAAATCAATGTATTAGTTTAGTGGAATGGGCTGCATACGGCACAGCTCGTTAGCAGACCCAGCTAGTTGCTGAAACCTCGTCGTCTGAGGGCCGGCAAATACTGAAGGACGCCCAGCGCCGCCTGGAAGAGTCAACGAAAATTTCGTCTGTAGCAGAAGTTGCTCCCCATGTTGTAGTCTATCAGCCATTGTCGTTTGATGCAAAGACTTTGAAACACCCTATTTATGGGAGAGAACATTTTCAGTTACTAAGTACGTTGTTCCGTCTTGTATCCGCGTCGACCGACCGAAGCTGAATTTGTTCCGAATGACCACACAGTCTTTGTGATGCCCGCTTTACAGAAACACTGCACTCGTTCCACCAACCTCTTAAATAACACGACGACGCGAGGCGCTCGCAAAATGCTTCAGAAGTGCACGAAATGCAAAACGTTTCTTTGTCGGGCTCGTCATCTTCAGGAGCGCGCAGAGAAGCCTCGGCAAGTCAGGGCACAGGCCACCTGCGGCGTCGTCTGTCCTTTGTGGCCGCAGGTCAGTGGTCCGCGCCGCGACGGCGCCTGGCCGGGCCCTGTCGGGTCGCTTCCGCGATTGAAACGTACGGAAGCGGAAATCGAAGGGACGGACGCGGCCCCGCGGAGATATACTGCAGCCACTTTTCTTGCCGGCCAGGCGCGCCGGTGGACAGCTACAATTTCTGGCGACCCGCTGCATAGCAACCAACCGGAGCGCGCCGACCGCCTGATACCGTCTCGCTCGCGTCCCCTCGTCTCGTTTCCCTTACCACGCGTCCACTCACCCCACATCGATTCTCCATTGATCGACAGCTTTATCCTCTTTCCACTGCTTCCGATTACTCTGGACCACAATGGTCTTCTCATCGACAGCCATCCATTCGCATCTTGATTCCTGGAGTTTGTCTACATTCATCTTTCTTCCTATTCGCAGGTTATTCCAGTTGGGTACCAATCATGTTATCCATTTATTCACTGTTCTGCAACTGCCACGTTCTTTCCTCCTCCTTTCTCGTTGAATACTTCTCTTTAGTACTTTCTCTAATGGCTGCAACACTTTTCACTGTCACTCATCGACTATGAGTCAACATAAAAACTAAAAATATAACCAAGTGCCAAGGTTACACTCTTTTAGTAGAATTGACGTTACAGTGGCTACTAAATGAATGGGAAACTACGAGAGGCGATCAATAATGCAGAATTCGTTGTGGGATATTGAGCAATATTCCAGCTTCAGCCCCTATAGTTTCATGGAGTTCCGATAGGTGGCGGCACTATGCAGAGTGATCCACTGATAGTGACCGGGCCAAATATCTCACGAAATAAGCGTCAAACGAAAAAACTACAAAGAACGAAACTCGTCTAGCTCGAAGGGGGAAATCAGATGGCGCTATGGTTGACCCGCTAGCTGACGCTGCCATAGATCAAACGGATATCAACTGCGTTTTTTAAAATAGGAACCCACATTTTTATTACATATTAGTTTGGTACGTAAAGAAATATGAATGTTTTATTTGGCCCACTTTTTTCGCTTTGTGATAGATGGCGCTGTGATAGTCACAAACGTATAAGTACGTGGTATCACGTAACATTCCTCCAGTGCGGACGGTATTTGCTTCGTGTTACATTACCCGTGTTAAAATGGACCATTTACCAATTGCGGAAAAGGTCGATATCGTGTTGATGCACACTGGACTCGCATTCGGGAGGACGACGGTTCAATCCCGTCTCCGGCCATCCTGATTTAGGTTTTCCGTGATTTCCCTAAATCGCTTCAGGCAAATGCCGGGATGGTTCCTTTGAAAGGGCACGGCCGATTTCCTTCCCCATCCTTCCCTCACCCGAGCTTGCGCTCCGTCTCTAATGACCTCGTTGTCGACGGGACGTTAAACACTAATATCCTCCTCCTCCTCGTGTTGATGTATGGCTATTGTGATCAAAATGCCCAACGGGCGTGTTCTATGTATGCTGCTCGGTATCCTGGACGACATAATCCAAGTGTCGGGACCATTCTCCGGATAGTTACGTTGTTTAAGGAAACAGGAAGTGTTCAGCCACATGTGAAACGTCAACCACGACCTGCAACAAATGATGATGCCCAAGTACGTGTTTTAGCTGCTGTCGCGGCTAATAAGCACATCAGTAGCAGACAAAGTGCGCGAGAATCCGGAATAGCAAAAACGTCGGTGTTGAGAATGCTACATCAACATCGATTGCACTCGTACCATATTTCTATGCACCAGGAATTGCATGGCGACGACTTTGAAAGTCGTTTTTGAACACGTTCTATTTAGCGACGAAGCATCATTCACCAACAGCGGTAACGTAAACCGACATAATATGCACTATTGGGCAACGGAAAATCCACGCTGACTGCTACAAGTGGAACATCAGCGACCTTGGCGTATTAATGTGCGGTGCGGCATTCTGGGAGGAAGGATAATTGGCCCCCATTTTATCGATGGCAATCTAAATGGTGCAATGTATGCTGATTTCCTACGTAATGTTCTACCGATGTTACTACAAGATGTTTCACTGCATGACAGAATGGCGATGTACTTCCAACATGATAGATGTCCGGCACATAGCTCGCGTGTGGTTGAAGCGGTATTGAACAGCATATGTCATGACAGGTGGATTGGTCGTCGAAGCACAATACCATGGCCCGCACGTTCACCGGATCTGACGTCCCCGGATTTGTTTCTGTAGGTAAAGTTGAAGGATATTTGCTATCGTGATCCACCGATAGCGCCTGACAACATGCGTCAGCACACTCTCAATGCATGTGCGAACATTACGGAAGGCGAGCTACTGGCTTTTGAGAGGAATGTCGTTACACATAGTCCCAAATACATTGAGGTTGACGGACATCATTTTGAGCATTTATTGCATTAATGTGGTGTTTACAGGTAATCATGCTGTAACAGCACGCGTTCTCAGAAATGATCAGTTCACAAAGGTACATGTATCACATTGGAACAACCGAAATAAAATGCTCAAACGTACCTACGTTCTCTATTTTAATTTAAAAAACCTACCTGTTACCAACTGTTCGTCTAAAATTGTAAGCCATATGTTTGTGATTATTACAGCGCCATCTGTCACAAAGCGAAAAAAGTGGTGCAACTAAAACATTCATATTTCTTTACGCACTACACGAATATGTAATAAAAATAGGGGTTCCTATTTAAAAAAAACGCAGTTGATATCCGTTTGACCTGTGGCAGCGCCATTTAGTGGGCCAACCATAGCGCCATCTGGTTTCCCCCTTCAAACTAGACAAGTTTCGTTCTTTGTAGTTTTTTCGTTTGACACTTATTTCGTGAGATATTTGGCCTGGTCACGATCAATGGACCACCCTGTACATAGAATTCAAAATGTACTGGAGGTGCGTTCCAAGCAGACAGCTGTCATTAAGTTTCTTTCGGCGGAAAAGTGCTGCACCACATATATTTGCAGCCGCTTGCAGAATGTCTGCGGAGACCTGACAGTGAACAAAAGCGCGGTGAGTCACTGGGCGAGGCGTTTGTCATGACCACAACGTGGTCGCGCAAACTTGTCCGATTAACCGCGTGCCGGCCGGCCTCACAGAACTGTGACTCCTGCAGTGCTGGAGAAACGGCTTCAGCGTGTTCGTCGCCACAAAAATGTCAACGAACCCGTCCTTCTCTGTGACAACATGAGGCCTCACACAATTCTGCGGAACCGAGAGAAGATCACAAAATTTCACTTGATTATTCTTTCTCATCCATCTTACAGCCATCATCTCACGCCTTCCGACTGCCATCAGATTGGCCCAACGAAGCGCCGGGAATCAGTACGGGGATGATGGGGAGGTTATTGATGCAGCCATACGTTGACTCCTACGTAGACCAGTATAGTGGTTCCATGCAGGCATACAGATCCTCCCAATAAGATGGCGTAAGATAGTCGCATTGAACGAAGATTATCTTGAAAATAGAGTTTTGTAGCCAAAAGAGAGGGGAATAACTTGATGTATTGCAATTACAAATAATTTCAACGTGCTTTCTGAAGAAAAAAAAGGTGTTGCCTTACTCACTGAAGGGCCCTTGATCATGGGAAAGTGGCACAAAAACAATGGCTCGGCCTGTCTTTCGATAACACACACACACACACACACACACACACACACACAACAAACACGCAAAACCCTCTTGCATCCCTGTCTCATTCAGCCACACCTCGAATTTCGTTAACTACAAAGCAACACTACGAACGTGTTTCCTAATTACATGAACTCGGATTAATGTTAATGAAAAGATATACGATTCAGCGTCGTTGATATTGCGGAAGAAAGACGAAACGTTTGATAAAGGCTACTGAAATGAAGTTTTATAAGACGTACGAAAGGCAGAAGTCTAAGAGTCCGAACAATCAACGAGGACATCAAGTTTGGTTTGGCGATGTATTCAGTAAAATAATTAATAAAGGAGAGTAAAGTGACTAAAATATATCGGTTGGATGTCAAAAGGAATGCTGGAAAACAATTATTGGACAATAAACAAAAGAGAAAACGAGATCCTGAGTGAACAAATGCTAGTGCCTAACCTTTAGGATAGAAGAAAAAATTATGAAACGACAGTGTGTATGATGAGAGTTTACGTGCCACTGGCAAACCGTAAAACGCACAATTGAATCGTCAGTATGGGAATACTGCACGGTCACTAAAAACAAAGACCTTGTCAGATCAGGACATCATCATCATCATCATCATCATCGTCATTATAATCATCATTTACATTCGTGGGTCAGGTTCGAGGAACTTATTTTGATTCGTTTCTTATCTCCATCGCTTCGTGGCCCTAACACTTTGGGTATTTATTGTAAAATTGTTTTACGATATCAGCCTTGTTGATTCTGTTTATGTGTTTCTTCCATTTCTGCTTATATGTGTCAATTTTTCCGTTATTGCAAATATTTTAAGCTCATTTGTGGTATTTTCGTTTCTTACTCATCTTCAACCGATCTGAGGAATTTCAGTTCTGACGTCGCTGTTCGATTTATGTCTTCCTTGTTTACTAAACAAGTTTCAGACACATAAAGCAGCAATGGAACATCCATTTTTTATTCTTTATGCCTTTATCATGATGAAATGAAATGTCACTGCCAACGTGCTTAAAATGACTTACTTTCTCGATGTCTTTTCAGTCACTAAATTTGACTGAACGTGTTGTTTCCGTCGGAATAGCACGGCTTTCGCCTTTCTATAGATTATTTGAAATTATAAAGTCGACAAGTTTAGTTTAATTTTAAAATATTTCATTGTAATTTCCTTGTCCGGTTGCAACATACATTAACCTTTTTATGTAATGATCCTTATTTAGTTTTATTCATTAGCTGTTTTCTTGTATCTTCATTCCATTGTGTAATCATGACATTCTTATATACTCCTAAGCTGAATAGAAGTGGGTAAAGACTGATGTCGTGTGTAGCTCCTTGACTAGTTATAATGTCACCCTTACGTACTTTGTTCTCTGTCTTTATTACAAATTTATTTTCATCGTGCACGCTTTTTATGGCCTATATATCAAGTGTCGCGGAGTTTCTTGTATTAATGACCAGAGTTTAGTTCTGTTTAATCTGTCAGGCGCCTTGTCGTAATAAATAAAAGATGTGCGTGTTTCAGTAATAAATACTATTCTTTTACTTCAAAGTGAACTTTGTTTTTTTGTCGAAATCTATATTCACTATGCTCATCAGTTAAAATTGTTTCTGCTACTGGTGTTAACCTTAGAGTGACAAATTTTGCACTTACTTTGTGCCCAACTGTTAAAATAATTATTACACTATATACAGTCTTCTTCGATAATCTTTCTTAAAAAGCGAGTACACAACAGCTGTTGAAAAGGTTTCCGGTATTCTCGTTTTCTCCCAGTGCAAATTTAGTAAAAGTAAAAATCTTAGTTCAAGGAGATATCCTCAGTATTTTAATAACTTGCTTTTGATGCCATCTATAACATCTGCCTTCCGTTTTCTCGTTTTTTAAGCTGCTTCTAACGCCGCTAATGTTACAACGTCTACCACTTTTCCATCTTCGCACATTTCTGCTTATACTACAACTTGATATAATATTCTTCCAGCCGTTTACTGTTAATTGCGTCCGTCTTCATACCTGAATGGTCAGCGCGGCGAATGCTATGCGACAGGCCTGGGTTCTATTTCCGGCCGGGTTGATGACCTCCGGTCGGGGACTGGATACTGTGTGTCCTCAGTATCATTTCATCCCCAGCGACACCCAGATCGCTGCAGTGACGTGAAATAAAAATATTTTCCCCAGATATAGGGGCTCTCCAGAGATGAGGCTCACAGCCTAGCCGCACGCATTGTCACCCGTTGATTGTGGTAGTATTTAATGTATCTTTTTCTTCTCTATTTAAATGCTTGTTGATTTCATAGGCCATTACATGCCGGCCGCGGTGGCCGAGCGGTTCTAGGCACTTCAGTCCGGAACCGCGCGACTACTACGGTCGCAGGTTCGAATCCTGCCTCGGGCATTGATGTGTGTGATGTTCTTAGGTTAGTTAGGTTTAAGTAGTTCTAAGTTCTAGGGGACTGATGACCTCAGAAGTTAAGTCCCATAGTGCTCAGTGCCATTTGAACCATTTGAGCCAAGCCATTACTGTAGTCCATGAGTGTAATTTTCTTGGTTCGTTACAAAATATTCTAAATTATATTATATCTGTCCCAAGTTGATCTGTGTTTTTTTTTTTCTCTTTCTTTTTTATTTTTCTCACCTGGCATCTTCCCTTTCGTTTGCACATAGATACTCTTTCGCTTGTCTCTCTGTCTCTTTAATTTTCCCAATTGTTCCTTCTACTTCGTTTGACACTTATCCTAATACTGTTTGGATGGGTATTGTAGAATACCGTGTTACTTTCCTGCTATAGAAACACGCTGAAAAATTGTGCAGCATGGAAATCGAAGTCCGAGATTATTCCGAAAATATTCTCTTGTACACATTTCGTGCCTCATAAATGCCTTAGTATGACAGTTATTCCTTAGAACAATGTTAAATCCATGGTGAGGATTCGCTACGTCGAAAGACGGCAGAAGTGTTTTAGATTCACGAAAAACAAAGCCTGAATCATTAGATCATTAGGACGACTGATAAGTTGTCAGTTACATTACAATCACAAAATATGGTAAGATGAAAGTGAGAGAGGAAGAGAGAAAGAGAGAGAGAGCGAGAGAGAGAGAGAGAGAGAGAGAGAGAGTGTGTGTGTGTGTGTGTGTGTGTGTGTGTGTGTGTGTGTGTGTGTGTAAAAGAGAGAGAGAGAGAAAGAGAGAGAGAGAGAGAGAGAGAGAGAGAGATGACTGGGAGCTCCCTGCATTAAACTCCTGGAAATTGAAATAAGAACACCGTGAATTCATTGTCCCAGGAAGGGGAAACTTTATTGACACATTCCTGGGGTCAGATACATCATATGATCACACTTACAGAACCACAGGCACATAGCCACAGGCAACAGAGCACGCACAATGTCGGCACTGTACAGTGTATATCCACCTTTCGCAGCAATGCAGGCTGCTATTCTCCCATGGAGACGATCGTAGAGATGCTGGATGTAGTCCTGTGGAACGGCTTGCCATGCCATTTCCACCTGGCGCCTCAGTTGGACCAGCGTTCGTGCTGGACGTGCAGACCGCGTGAGACGACGCTTCATCCAGTCCCAAACATGCTCAAAGGGGGATAGATCCGGAGATCTTGCTGGCCAGGGTAGTTGACTTACACCTTCTAGAGCACGTTGGGTGGCACGGGATACATGCGGACGTGCATTGTCCTGTTGGAACAGCAAGTTCCCTTGCCGGTCTAGGAATGGTAGAACGATGGGTTCGATGACGGTTTGGATGTACCGTGCACTATTCAGTGTCCCCTCGACGATCACCAGTGGTGTACGGCCAGTGTAGGAGATCGCTCCCCACACCATGATGCCGGGTGTTGGCCCTGTGTGCCTCGGTCGTATGCAGTCCTGATTGTGGCGCTCACCTGCACGGCGCCAAACACGCATACGACCATCATTGGCACCAAGGCAGAAGCGACTCTCATCGCTGAAGACGACACGTCTCCATTCGTCCCTCCATTCACGCCTGTCGCGACACCACTGGAGGCGGGCTGCACGATGTTGGGGCGTGAGCGAAGACGGCCTAACGGTGTGCGGGACCGTAGCCCAGCTTCATGGAGACGGTTGCGAATGGTCCTCGCCGATACCCCAGGAGCAACAGTGTCGCTAATTTCCTGGGGAGTGGCGGTGCGGTCCCCTACGGCACTGCGTAGGATCCTACGGTCTTGGCATGCATCCGTGCGTCGCTGCGGTCCGGTCGTAGGTCGACGGGCACGTGCACCTTCCGCCGACCACTGGCGACAACATCGATGTACTGTGGAGACCTCACGCCCCACGTGTTGAGCAATTCGGCGGTACGTCCACCCGGCCTCCCGCATGCCCACTATACGCCCTCGCTCAAAGTCCGTCAACTGCACATACGGTTCACGTCCACGCTGTCGCGGCATGCTACCAGTGTTAAAGACTGCGATGGAGCTCCGTATGCCACGGCAAACTGGCTGACACTGACGGCGGCGGTGCACAAATGCTGCGCAGCTAGCGCCATTCGACGGCCAACACCGCGGTTCCTGGTGTGTCCGCTGTGCCGTGCGTGTGATCATTGCTTGTACAGCCCTCTCGCAGTGTCCGGAGCAAGTATGGTGGGTCTGACACACCGGTGTCAATGTGTTCTTTTTTCCCTTTGCAGGAGTGTATTATGATTTGACTGATTGCAGTTGTGGTAAATGAATCCTGTAGTCAAAATATACAGCATTTTCAGTCTAATTGGATCACACATCTTTTCCCTCTACAGTTATTTTTTCCTAATATTTGTGCAAGATCGATATTTTACTCAGATATTCGTAAATATTATTTCAGTTTTAGCTGAACGCAATGTCCTGACATATAATAATGTGATCTGTAAAAATCTGAGATTACAACTAATACTGTCTAATAATTCATTAATGTAAATAATGAAGCGTAATGGCCCTATCGCCATACCTAGAAGGTGAATGTGCAGTCTAGAAATACAGAATCAACTGCACCATGGGTCTCTAGATATCAACAGTGCAGAGCGACGTTTGGATCATTTAAGTATACTGAAGCATGAGGCTGATGCAATCAAAGGACGACTCACGTGCTTTGAAAAACCAGAGGGAGAATTCGCAAAACCTGAGAGAGAACGTGATGCGTGAATTCAGAGTTTTCTTAATGAGTCCATTCGATGTTAGTTTGCCCCTTGCTTCTGATTTTTTTTTTTTTTTTTTTTTCATTCACCGTTTAAAACAATTCACAACTGTGTGCTGCGGCTCCATACTTGGAGAATACACGCATGTTCCAAAATAAGCCCGGACCTACATGGCACCGAAAAATTACAGTAATTGGTGCTGCGCTACATGGGCCGTGTGGAGGCGATTATCCAGCAACCCGCTTCTGGCCGCACTAACTCCCAGCTTCACTGGTGCCCCTCTCTGCCTTCCGTATTATACGTAAATTTACTGCCGTTGTAAATCGAAACTCTTTGTTTTAAAAGATAATCTTGATTTACTTCATAAAATTCGTTAAAAACATGGCATCGCGATATTTCCTGCTGATGATGGTCATTGCTGTATACCACTCATTATTTGGTAACACCTAAGATGTATCCATAGTTAAATGCGTTGAATCATAATAAAGCCACTTTATGAGGCCAAGTGGGATGTGTCTGTGCTATCTGCATATTACTGACGGCCAGAAAATTTACGCAGTAATTACTGCACTCATCCTCAGCAGTAGATGTTCTATGGCAGTGTAACGTGAGGTACAAGATTCATCTACATGATTACTCTGCAATGCACAATTAAGTATGAGGCAAAGTGTTAATCTTCATTCTTCTATAGCTCTGCATCTCAAATGTTTCTATTGTCTTCTTGGTTGAACAGCGTCTCATCCACGTTTCACACCTGCGCAGCAATAGTCGCCAGAGGAATACCTTCCGAAAAGAATTGGTAACACTTAAATTTATATTTCATATTTAGAAAAAACTCTTTTTCAGTATAGCCAGTCTCTATTGAACCTCATCTCTGCTTCGGGAAACATCAGTTATTTTGATGCCCAAACAACAAAATCCACCCACTACTTTTGGTGGCTCATTTATTAATTCAACACCGTCGGTGTGATCCGATTTCAGTCAATTACATTCCATTACTGTTGATTTATTTTCGCTACTGTTCCTCTCATACCCTCCTTTCAAGGCACTATTCACCCATTTCAACAGCTTTCCCAAGTTCTTTGCTCTGTCTGGCAGAATTATAATATCATCACTAACTTTACAGTTCTTGTCTTTGAAGTTTAATTTTTACTCCAATTTGCTCCTTGGTTTCCTTCACTTTTTGCTCATTTGGTACTTGGCAGTTTTCCAAAACTGTCTGTAAGCTGTTTAAAAATCCAATGTGCAGATCTGAGCAGTAAATCAAATCAAATCACAAATTACGCTACATGAAAAGTGTAAACAATAGTAATAAAGGAAATGTGTAATCAGTAATAATAAACGCGAATTATAGCAATTCTAATAAGCTGTATGTCTTTTCCTTTTGCTATGATGAAGGAGTCTTGTAAAATGTTGCAGCTGGCTGACAAAAGGCAAGAATCACAGGGAGGACTGCACAGCACATAAAAAATGTTTGTGCTGAGAGCCAAAATCTCAGCCAGGTAAATGCAAGGAAGAGCGCTCCTCCAACCAAACGCAGCAGGAGCGAATAATGAGGGCGACACAGCCCTTTATAAAGCTTCAATGTGCACAAAGGCACAACTAGTGTGGTAGCAAGGTGTCAGGGTCAATGGAGGCCAGCTGGAACTTTTGTTCAAAATTTTGCAAGGAGTTCCCTAATTAGCTCATAGTAAATATTTTTGTAGCAGGTGTGAGTTCCCATGTGTGTGTGTACGTGATGCCTTCTCATTGACTGTAACTAGAATCCCGTTACATAATAGGGGGATTGTCTGCCTTCTACTCAACTCGAAGGGAGAAATATACTTCATCACTTAACCAGTGTAGAATCAGTAAGAGTTGGGTATTTGTTAGCATGTTTTAAATTATGTCTGGTTGGAACCTGGAAGGTCAGTTGCCATTAGCCAGCTAGATTCCATCTAAGTTTAGTAAAGGAGAGAACGAAAAGACTTAAGGCATCATGGTTAGAACTTCTTCGCAGGGCTACAGAAAGTGTGCTTCATAATAGAGCTGCATAGCCGAAGTCTTCACCTTAAAGCAGAGCCCAGATGCAGGTACTGAACGTAGGATTCTCAGCCAGCACTGCACACATCTTCTGCTACTGTTCATCATTAAAGTAATAGTCATTGGCTGCATTTGCATATATCGAGTCGAGGCGAGTGCAAAGTCGTTTATCTAGCATCAAAACTGCGTTTTTTCTAATCTAATTTTCACAGCCAGTAAGCTGCACTCACCATGCACTTAGGTGTTAGTACTGGTGTTCGTGTTTTTCTAGGATTTTTTTAAACATATTAACTTACTCTGCATTAACTGGTGATATCCACGAACGCAGTTTTATATCCACTCACCTGTGCCAAGGCTGTCATAGAAGTTTTCAGTCCTTCGTTCCGTAGACAAATGATTGTATACTGTCTTCAAGCAATAAATCAGATTGTTATAGTGACTCTTAGTTTCTTTTTGTAGTCTGCTGGATTCCATTACCTTGTCGTGCTTAACTTGGCTACCCCAAGTAATTTAATTAAATAAGTTTTAATCACACAGGTGTTTCAATTTTCGTGATCTTATGGGGAGTTATCTATCACTGTAGGTCACCTGGGTCAGATTCTGAAGCATCTCCTTTTAGCGGGTTTTCATTGTTTTTCGTTGGTGTGCATAGATTAGAAATTTCGTAATAGGTGAGAAATGTTTAACTTACGTCAGTATTTGTGCTGAGGTTAACTCACGCTCGCGCACGTAGTTTGGAGTAAATGAGTGAATCTGAAAGGGAAACAGCCAGTCCATCGGCAACTGACAGTAGTGAATTAACTGTGAAAGTCCAGCGAGACAGTTCGCAAAGTGTCGATATTAGTGAAGTGAAAATAGTACTTTTCAAAGATCAGTAGTAGCAAATAGCGATTAAAATTAGATACAAGTTAGTAGGGAACAGCCTGAATTTCGGTCAGTGTGTGAGGAGAAAGTGATAACGACACAAGCAAACTGTGCGGCTGGTCCCAGCTGAGGTTCGAATCCTCCCTTGGTCATGGGTGTGTGTGTTTCGCTTGGGATAATTTAGGTAGAGTAGTGTGTAAGCTTACGGACTGATGACCGTAGCAGTTAAGTTCCATAAGATTTCATACACTTTTTTTTTTTTTTTTTTTTTTTTTGATGCAGGCAACAGAAAACTCTGTAGCTGTAGGACATGTGGAAGTGTGGAAGCGACACAGAGTGTTACGTGTAAGTGCCAACTCCTCAGTCACCGGCGCCTTTTGCTCTGTAAACCCTTCTAACTGAAAGGCGTAGGGAAACAAGAAACAGCACGACCGGTACTACAAAAGATGGAACATAGTGTCGCGGCACTAGCGTTGATCAATAAGCAACAAGACGAGGAGAACGAGGCATTCTATAAGAAGAAAATTTCTGTAAGGGAGAACCACAGCTAGCGAGAAATGCTCAAGGATGTGACGAAAATATCATAAAAACGGACAAGATCGGGGAAGAAATCGAAAGTCCGAGGACAATATGAATCAAATAATTGATGAACATGTGAGTGGCTGCGTCAGTAAGCTAGGCGCGTTGTCCCAGGAGGTGAAGGGCATGGCAGATGAAATCTGTAGGGTGTGGACGTTATCGAAGAATGGAAGAACAAAGTAACAGACAACGTAATTTGGTGAAGAAACAAGTCAAGCAGTTGTCATTATTAAGCGACGCGGAATAGGGTAGGATCATGCCATTGGACTAGGGAGATCAGGAGGAATCAATGGTATTAATCCAATCCAAGGAATCCAGGTAGACATACACCACTGTAACGGAGAAGGAAGAGTAGAACCATTCAAGGAAAGAAACGAGACAGTAGTTCAGTAAATAGTATTAGAAAATAACAAAACAATAATGAACAAAGAAGATGGACGGAAGGAAGAAGAAGGAGTAAATAACCTAACTGAGAGACCCCGCCGTATATGCAGTGATCCATAACAATTATCTGCAAATGCACAGCGAGCAGTACCCTACGGAATGCGATACCAAGAAGTTGAGGAGAATGAAGTTTGGAAACACTTTGTATCACCCTAGAAATGAGCTTTATACCTGGACTGATCAAAATAGTCGTCTACATCCAGATATTTGGATCGCACAATTCCAAGACTAGCTTCTGAAGTTATGGTCTGTAGGGTACAAAATGAATTCATAATGCACGCATGTCCGAGAAATAGCAGCAGCTAAGATGCCAGTAATTGCGACCAAATGTAGAACTTACGAAGAATTCCATCGATAAGAGTGTTTACATAACAAAACTGTTGCATCCTTGAGCCTCCGGTTCTAGATGTACCCTTGTCCGATTAGTGGCTGACGCTACAGATCTTTATTTATGGAAATATACAGTACAATCAGATACAAATTTTACATACTCACATACACCTTTACCTTTAACCCAACAAATACAGACTCATTTTGATTAATTTTCCTTTTGCTACGAGTATACAAGACAAGAGGAGATGTTGGGTCATAAGCTGATTTACCAAAATCTTTACTACCATTGTCAAACATATGATAGGTACGATAGGCAATTACATCTCTATCATTAAAACTTTCAAGACCAGGTACACTAGGAGCTCCGCTACCACCTCTTACTATGGCAACGGTGAACCATCCATTTCCATGTGAGAAAGTGTCGTTTATATCCAAGCTAAAACAAAGAGAACATCCAAGAAATACACAAGGTCCGTCAACGAGGGCATGGGCTGCAACACTCTTCACTGGAATGCGATTCTTCATGTCTCCTGATGTTGTTGTAAGTTCAATGTTTCCTATGGTTCTGTACACTGTTGTGCGGGTACGACGACACCTCCTGTAGCGCATTTTACAAGAGAAACAGGAGCATGTGAAATTCAGAATTTTGATGTTGGAGTCTTATCGTAAACAGAAATTTCACAACCCGATTCAATGCTTTGAAGAAGAAGTGAAACGAAGCCAATGCCTGGACACTCGATTTGAGCAGGAAGAATTGATAAAAATCTGCCGAACAAATCAGCCAAACTCAACGCATGAAGATATTATGTTTCAGGTCGGGAAATAAATGATATTGGTGCGCTCCTGCATTTATTGAAAGAATTTGGATAGATCGCAGAGACGAAGTTAGAGAACCGGTACATTTCGTGCAAATCCACTACTGTCCAGTACCACGTGCACCAATCAATGTGACCTGGCAAGTGGGACATCCATCATGCAAGAACACGAATAAATGCTATAGGAACAGTCCTTGAAAATCATGGATGCCACCATATCGAACAGATGGTAGACAGAAGCACCGACTCGATGCCCAGAGAAGAGAAAGCGTAGAAACTGTAGAGGTACACGATCCACATCCGCAAGGAAACCAACGAGACAACAGCGGAGACACAAATACTGGGCTCGTGACTGACTGTTGGCCGAGGCTCCGACTTGGCCGTATCCGACTACCTGGAGCCTTATTCGTAAGCTGTGATGAATTAAAAAAAGAAACTGTCACAAGGTTTTGTGAAGTTTGAAGATCGGATAGGAGATACTGCATATTCTTTATTCAATTGATGTACTGCTGGGTGATACAACAGTGCTCTGTATTCTGTACACAGGTAGCCAAGTCTTGGTGCTACGAGGGCGTACTGAAAAGTATTGCCTCAGAAGTTTTTTCGTGAAAACTCTCAAAGTGTTTCAAATAAAATACCGTTATAAACATTTTGCATCTTTATTCTTCATATGTACATATTTATTTCTCAACGTTGTCACACCGGCAATGAGCACATTTCTCCCAACTAGAGACCGATTTGTTGATACAGGTACCATTACTCCACAGTGTTTGTTACTGGAGCCACAATCTCACCTATGCCTACACCACTTCATCACTGCCAAAAAGAAGTTCGTGAGTCCGCTAAGGTTTTCGTTAAGTTCTGGAAACACTTCAAACTCTGTCACACACACTGAAGTAGCAGCACGATTTCCTTCATTACCAGCATGAATAATCCAATGTCGCAGGCTACTGATGTTTACGTAATATATACGCGCGCACATTGTCTGCACAGTAGTTAGTCGTATGACGCTCCAGTATGTATCACAAATTTGCTTGTTCAGAGGCATAGGGAGTATTCTGATAGGTATCGGCGGAAACCTCATAAGGGAAAGGTATTTGCATACTCTAAGCAGAAGATGAAGTGACAGAGAAAGTGTATGAGGATATTGAGGGGAAAATCAGTACGTAATGGGAGACGAAAATCTTACGGTCATGGGATACTGGAATGCGGTTGTAAGGTAAGGACTGGAAGAAAGGGTTACAGGAGAACGTGGTCTTGGTAGTAGGAAGTGACAGTGACAGTGACAACTCAATATATAGTGTTTGACAGTGATGAAGATGAGGAAAAAGGAAATGTGTAAGTGGTTGCAGATGACAAACTGTTCAACAAAACAGTCTCTGTAGAAACACAAAACATCAGAAAAAGCATACCATGTGGCAAAAAGATGAAAAATAAAAGCCCACTGAAGATGCTGCAACTGCTGTGAAACATGTTTGGGTTAAGAAACAAAATTGTCTTTTGCTAAAGGCGGACCCTATCCAAAAACATACGTATTGTTAAAGCAAAAACGGAAAAAAGAGCTTCAACTCCAAGAAGAGAATAGAAATATTTGAGATGTGGTACTGCAGAATAATTTTGATAATTAGGTAGCGTCATAAGGAAAGAAATGAGGAGATTCTCTGCAGAATGAACGAGAAAAGTGCTATATGGAAAATACCAACGAGAAAAAGGGACAGCATGACAAGGCATTAAGCTATCCGGGAATAACATCCAGGATACTAGAGGGAGCCCTCAAGTGTAAGAACAGTAGAGGAAGTCAGAGACTGGAATACATCCAGAAAACAACTAAGAACTTTGGTTGGAATTACTTCTCTGAGAAGAAAATATTGGCGGAGAAGAGGAATTCGTGGCGGGCTGCTTGAAACTGGTCGTAAGTCTGATGACTGAAAAAGAAAAAAAAAAATTACTAACATTATGTTTACTAATTTGTAACCGCGTATTCACATGATTACTATCACGCTCGTCCAGTGATAGGTTTAAAAAAATATGAAATTTAGTATGCACCATTGTGCTCATCAGTGGCATTCGTTAAGTAGTTTCGTTGAATTTTAGGGTTCTGTACCACAGTCGATAAAAACGGTACCCTTCTAGAGCCACTTTGTTGTCCATCTGTCTGTTTGTCTGTCTGTCTGTCCGTCCGACTGTTAAGAATCATTTTTTCTCAGGGAGAGGTAGACGTATCAAGATCAAATTTATGTAACATACTATCGTCTACGATCCGTTGGCGGTGTACAAACTTCAAGCTTCTAAACCAATTCAGTTCAAAACTGCATATTTTGATACTAGCAGACTCACTCATCAAAACATATGGGGTACTTCCTGTTGACTTAAAATTTTTAAATTGAGCAAGTAGCAAGGTTTCACAGTAAAAATGAGGGAAAAAGCCGAAAACAGTTAATTTGTAGTAATATCACACAAAAATATTTTTTATGTCATTTTTATGTGATTGTTAGTCTGTCCATCTGTTAAGACACCTTATTCTGAGACATGACAATAGCAAAATGCGAAATTACATAAAAAAATTAAACTTAAAACGTAAAATTAAAACATTCTCAAAAGGCTTGGAATTCCTTGGGCTGAAATCTTGCCTGTGTCGATATCGATAACAGGCAAAAATCTTAGAGATTCTCAGTTCACGGGATGGATGAACTACCTATATACCTAATTAGATATGTATGAAAACTTCAGATTTTGAGTCCTGCTCACACTCGGCCAATTTTTTGATTATGTTTGTTCAAGGAGCCAAAATGTAACTGTGGAAACAGCAATTATTTTCTTTCAAAAATAATCATAAATTTTTATTGAAAAGGATATTAAGTGTCGCGGTAACGGTGCAAAATTTGTATTTGTCTTTCTAACGTATCTGTGTAGCGCTGTTTGAAGGCAAACAGTCGAAAAATCTTCTGAAGCAAGGACAAGAAAATGGGATGGCTGACCGAGGAAACATTTGCTGTAAGACATCGAATTGACCTTAACACACGCTGCGGGATGAGCACGAGAAGCCAGGGGCCCCAGTGATAAGTACCGCATGTCATGGATGCGATGGAGCACGGCAGCCAACACAGTGGCAACACAGCGGAGGACAGGTTCCAACTGCAGGCAGACCTAGAGTCAGTCACTGGTACCTGTGTGGTGTCTGCGCTAGAGACAAAACTGAACTTATCATTGTACTGTCTACATGAGAATACTCTACATGAATGAAGAATGTATATCATGTGTAACACTTACCTTGAACTGTTAGCCTCGAAATTACCATCCCATGGAACAAGTTACGCAAACATAGTCGCATCGATTTGGCACATAATAAAATGTTCTCTTGCATTGTCCAAGTGACGTTGAACATTACCACACCATCTTTCCGAATCAGGCACACAGACTATTCACGTAACTTAGTATGACTGCTACGACACTGGTCATATCCTAAAGATGGGAGTTTGTGAACTTTATGATGACAAACACAGAGAGTAATCGAGATGACATTAATCATTGCTTGCAAGCAGGCTGTGGACAAGAAAATTAATGTTAGCCAGCCGATTTATTAAAACTGGAAGGCATTACAAGTTAATCATAGGAACTCTTCATACGAGTTTATAAACTGTGCCACGTTTCCATGATGAGAATTGTAAAAACTCTGTGAATATTAAGTCTTCCACAAACATGTCATTTCCTGCTTCAAACTAGTGGTCAAGAAAATTAATGCGATGAACTATATTTTTGCCTGAGATTAATGCAGTGTACCAACATCCTTGTGTTTTTATTTGTAATTTACTGGGACATACTTATTTCTTTTACGTGAATTTTTATATATTTCTCACCAAATTTGGTTTCGCAGACTAGCCTGTAAGCCCATTCAGAGTCAATAACTAGTAGAATGATTCTGATACTCACCATCAGCAGTGTTGCAACTCACATACGTTTTTGTTATGAGTGATATTATATGAACGTAATTTTGATTTGTGTTGAGCCCATCAACGTTATATCTTGATCTGTTAAATATCACAACTACGACACTAATTAACAAATCTGTACTTGAACCTACTCATACAGTGTTGTTATGTGGATATCTTCCAATGTTTTCGGTGTCAGTGTTGTTACACAAATACACACACATATTCAAATGAAACCACGACTGTACGTTTAAATGTGTCTGATGATTTACAAATTTGTACTTGCATTTTGTCATATAGTGACGAAAGTGCTCTACAGCCTTACTTTTTAATGTTATGAATGTGAATTCTATATGAATATATATGTCAGCGTATTTATATGTTTTATGTATACAGCATATTTGTCATGAATCATGTTGATGGGATAATTTTCTAAAAGGATGACTGATTTGCAGTTGTAATACTGTAAGTAAGTATGTGTAATAAATAACTGTCCAGCTGAGTTTAAATATGAATGTATTTTAACAGCTAGTCATCCCTGTGTGTGTGAGTTCTCAAGGCTTTGCCTTCCAGAATAGCTGTTGCAGAAACAAATACGTAGTAAGAGTTTGTGGAATTTTCTTAGCTGATTCTCCCATCACTTAGATGTGATACAAATAAATTTCATCTTGCACCAGCAAACATGAGTGAGTGTGAGGAGGCTTGACGGTAAGTGTGAGTGAGAATTTCAATGTTTATCACCTCGGAACCAGGTTAACCTATTTCGCCTATAATATGTGAGATAAATCTCACCAATCAATGACCATACAAAATATAATGCAAAAGAGTACTCATAGCCCAACAAAAATGTCTTTGACGCACTTCTGCCACTGATTAGTCTTAACACACCTACGCTAGAATCCATTTTAAAAACGAGGAAGGGGTGATGTTATATGGCAGTTTCTTCCAAAAAAATGTCCCATAAATTGTTAAATAATCTAATATGCACATCTGACTACTAAATCACATAAAACCGCAAACACTGCAGGAAAACTGCAAGCAGTAATAACAAATACAGTGATTGAAGTTCTGGCCGGCCGAAGTGGCCGTGCGGTTAAAGGCGCTGCAGTCTGGAACCGCAAGACCGCTACGGTCACAGGTTCGAATCCTGCCTCGGGCATGGATGTTTGTGATGTCCTTAGGTTAGTTAGGTTTAACTAGTTCTAAGTTCTAGGGGACTAATGACCTCAGCAGTTGAGTCCCATAGTGCTCAGAGCCATTTGAACCATTTGATTGAAGTTCTGATTAACTCTATCTCTTTTATTTCTGGTATGGTGAAGGAGTCTTGTAATGCGCTGCAGCCTGGGGTTTTTAGCTGGCTGGCTGGCTTGCTGGCGAAAGGCGAGAATCACTAGGGAAACTGCAGGGGTCGTTAAAAATCTTTCTGCTGAAAGCCAAAGTCTCGACCAAGTAAATGGGGGCAAGAGCGCTCCGGTGACTAACACGACAGGAGTGACTAGCAAGGGCAGCCTGGCTTGTTATAAAGCTTCACTGTGCACAAAGTGAAAAGAACCCCTTTTAACAACGATGAGGTCTGAAGGACAGGAGGAAACGTGATGTAGCTAGCGTGGGACCCAACCATTAAGCCCAAAGGAGACGTGCTGTAAAGAGATCCCTGATTGGCTCATTGTATTTTTTATGGTTGTGGGGGAGACTTCCCACGCATTGTATTTTTTGCCTCTAGCCTGGTCCAAGAGAGAAATATACAGTGTGGTTGTAATTAAACTTTCGCTACCCGAGAGGCCCCTGTGAAAAATGAATGAACGTTGAGCTGTGAAACCTTGTGGAGAATTTGTATGTCAAGATGGAAGAGAAACAATGAATAAACCATTGAAAGAAATTTCAATTTCTATATCAGTGGGTAATATTTCTTAACCGCATATCATGCTTACGTTCCAGGTTACGAAAGTTCCTCAGCGTGATGACATGTTGCGTCCATGTCATCCTGGAAGTTTGTACGGATAACATTTCACAACTGTTTGCAGCACTTTTCGAGTGGTGTACCATGGAAGGTTGAGCTCGTCCCCAGCTTGACGATCACACATGGCATCCAATATTCTCAAGTATGGCGACAGTAACAATTTGTTGAGTAATTGGCGGGCAACCTCTTCCAGGATCAACTGCCACATCGCCAGTTCATTCGAACTTGTGAATCATGTAAACCCTGATGCTGAAAGAGGACCTCTCCGTATCCCTTTGTTGCGTTGACACCCGAGAAGATCAGCAGCTCTACTGCTGTTCCCTTGATAGCCTTACGACTGAAGCCCTGCTTACCTTGCCCAAACCCGTGTTGACTGTCTGCAGCTGTAACACACAATGATACTTGTTTCAACTCTGTCATTGCACCAGTACCAGCGCTTATCGGGAAGTCGTGACACTGACATTAGTAACAACTCAAATCATGCAACACACAGTCAGACCAACATTTCTTTAAAGTTTAGTACCGATATGGTACGTAGTTTTCAATCTTCACTGGCTCAAGTTTAATTACCTCCACCTTGAACTTCATTCGTTAACTCTGGTGGAACCGGTAAGAGTAGGGAATTTATCAGGGAATTTGTTAGCATATTTATGATATTATCTTTGGTCAGAATTCACAAGGGGTGCATCAGAAAGAGCTACGTTCTGTAGAGGAGCGTAAAAAAAGACTTCTTCTTAGGGCGTCATAGTGAGCACTTCTTCGCACGGCTAGGGGAACGCTTCACAACAGAGCTGCATAGCGAGGTGTATCCAACTTAAAGAAGAGCCCACATGAATTTCTGTCAAACGGCACATTTCACAAGGTCTTCTGCCGTTGCTGTGAGTGCTAGGACGATCGGACAGGATAGTTTCAAGAGGTCAAGCACTCAGGTCTAAGCTGTGATAATGTACTCAAACAAGTGGAGACAATCATTGTCGATCAGCACCAGGTCGATCAAGTGCATGGCCATTCAGTAGTTTGTCTGCGTGTTCCTAATGGCGAGACGTAATCGCTGGACGCATGCCTGAAAACTAACATATCACATCTCAGCAGTGACTGGGTCACACGTTCCAAGCGACACTGTCCACTGATGGCTGTGCGTTCATGGACGTCACAGCGGACGACGCAGGTGCATTTCACTAATTTCTGCGAAATTCTGTACCTGTTTTAGGTGGAGTGTGATGCAGTGGCACCATTTAGAGGCTGAAAGTGATTCGTATTGCTAATCTTAGCTCACTTTCAAACAAATAAAGGAATTCGTGTTAAAGATAATTCCGCCAACCGACTTTCCGCAATGGTAACACCCGTTCCCGTCAGATCACCGAAGCTAAGCGGTGTCGAGTTTGGCTAGCATTTGGGTGGGTCGCCGTCCGGGTCAGCTGAGTCTTGTTGGCAACTGGGCTGCAGTCAGCCCTTGTGATTCCAATTGAGGAGCTACTTGACTGAGAAGTAGTGGCACTGTCACGAAAACTGACAACGGCTGGGAGAGCAGTGTGCTGACCACATGCCCGTCCGTATCCGTACCCGGTGGCGCTTATGGGCTGAGGATGACACAGCGGGTTGGCACAGTTGGTCCTTCAAGGCCTCTTTGGACGGTGTTTGTTTGTTCGTAAAAGAAATTGCAGTTTGTATATCGTTATGTATGTCAACTCTGTCTAGTGCATTTATCAAAGACCCAAACTGTCGAATAGCTCAGAGATTATCATTTGAGAAATATAAAATTCAATGGATGTATAAAAATAAGATACGATGAAAACTACAATATTCTGATTCATGAAGGAGAAAAAACAAAGCGCACAGGAATCTTCAACGTGCACGGGCCACCAACATGTGAGTGGATTGAACAGAAGAGGAAAATCATTGTCCAATGCGATATCTGCGTGGAATCATGGCACGGCGATTTCTCTGCTGCATATTATCAAGGACGATACACATCAGTTATACTAAAAAAAAGAGAAAAAAAAGATCAACAGTTCCTTGCATCAGACACATGAAATGTTCTTGTTGGAGCTGACTGGAGAGGTAAAAGCAGCATGGACTGGTAGCTTGATTTTGAAACCGTAAACGACATTCTTTCGGTAAATGGTGTGAAGTTTCTTAAATACGCCTGCTAATAAACTTTGTCTATTTAGCAACGGAAATAGAATAACGAGCCTGTAGAAAATGATTGGTTATAAGGTATATTGAAATACACTACTGGCCATTAAAATTGCTACAACAAGAATAAATGCAGATGATAAACGGGTATTCGTTGGACAAATATATTATACTAGAACTGACACGTGATTACATTTTCACGCAATTTGGGTGCATGGATACTGAGAAATCAGGATGCCTCTGGCCGTAATAACGACCTTGATATGCCTGGGCATTGAGTCAAACAGAGCTTGGATGGCGTGTACAGATACATTTGCCCATGCAGCTTCAACACGAAACCACAGTTTATCAAGGGTAGTGACTGGCGTATTGTGACGAGCCAGTTGCTCGGTCACCATTGACCAGACGTTTTCAATTGCTGAGAGATCTGGAGAATGTGCTGGGCAGGGCAGCAGTCGAACATTTTCTGTATCCAGAAAGGCCCGTACAGGACCTGCAACATGAAGTCGTGCATTATTCTGCTGAAATGTAGGGTTTCGCAGGGATCGAATAGAGGGTAGGGCCATCAGAAATGTAACGTCCACTGTTCAAAGTACCGTCAATGCGAACAACAGGTGACCGAGAAGTGTAACCAATGGCACCCCATACCATCACGCCGGGTGATACGCCAGTATGGTGATGACGGATACACGCTTCCAATGTGCGTTCACCGCGATGTCGCCAAACACGGATGCGACCATCATGATGCTGTAAACAGAATCTGGATTCATCGGAAAAAATGGCATTTTGCCATTCGTGCACCCAGCTTCGTCGTTGAGTACATCATCGCAGGCGCTCCTGTCTGTGATGCAGCGTCAAGGGTAACCGCAGCCATGGTCTCCGAGCTGATAGTCCATGCTGCTGCAAACGTCGTCGATCTGTTCGTGCAGATGGTTGTTGTCCTGCAAACGTCCCCATCTGTTGACTCAGGGATCGTGACGTGGCTGCATGATCCGTTACAGGCATGCGGATAAGATGCCTGTCATCTCGACTGCTAGTGATACGAGGCCGTTCGGATCCAGCAAGGCGTTCCGTGTTACCCTCCTGAAGCCACCGATTCCATATTCTGCTAACAGTCATTGAATCTCGACCAACACGAGCAGCAATGTCTCGATACGATAAACCACAATCGCTATAGGCTACAATCCGACCTTTATCAAAGTCGGAAACGTGATGGTATGCATTTCTCCTCCTTACACGGGGCATCACAACAACGTTTCACCAGGCAACGCCGGTCAACTGCTGTTTGTGTATGAGAAATTGGTTGGTAATATCCTCATGTCAGCACGTTGTATGTGTGGTGTCACCGCCAGACACCACACTTGCTAGGTGGTAGTTTTAAATCGGCCGCGGTCCGGTAGTATGCGTCGGACCCGCGTGTCGCCACTGTCAGTGATCGCAGACCGAGCGCCACCACACGGCAGGTCTAGAGAGACGTACTAGCACTCGTCCCAGTTGTACAGCCGACTTTGCTAGCGACGACACACTGATAAATACGCTCTCATTTGCCGAGACGATAGTTAGCATAGCCTTCAGCTACATTTGCTACGACCTAGCAAGGCGCCGTATTCAATTGCTAATTAATATTATGAAGCATGTATCATCAAGAGCGATGTTCTACAATTATGGATTAAAGTTAAGTATTCCAGAAGCTACGTTCTTTTCTTTATAGCATTCATTACGTATCCTGTTTCAGACCTCACGCCAGCCTGCGTGAGTTTAAGCGCGTGCCTTTCGGCTTCCTCTCATTGTGTCTAGGCTGTCTTGCCTAGACACAACAGTATGTGTCGCCGCCGGCGCCAACCTTGTGTGAATGCTCTGAAAAGCTAATCATTTGCATATCTAAATTTCGCGTCTGTAGCACGTCATCTTCGTGGTGTAGCAATTTTAATGGTCAGTAGTGTATATGGTGAGTTGTGACAACGAAGTGTAATTTTAACTTTTTCCTCCAGTTCCGTAAACAACAATGATTTCAAAATGTTGAAGGTCGTTAAATTACAGTAAATGTTTTCCTTTTCACTGAATTAAGTTTTTCAAATTGTAGCAGAGAGAACAGAAAGTAACTAAGGACATTAAGTGCGAAAGAAATGAATACACAATCCTAAGAAGAGGATGGAAGGCGGGAACATGTGATAAGTCGATAATACTTACAATAGGATACTGTTCACGATTCATTTTGCTATGAACGAAAATAAATGCCACTGTTTATCAACAACTTGTTGCAATTACTGCTTGTCATGGATGCTGTGAGAGGTCTCTAGCGATCTTACCTGTTCTCTGTAAAAAAATGTAATATCTAATGATACGGGTTATTTAAGTCACAAAAATTAGAAAAGATCACATTTGAACTTTACCACGAGATTACCGAGCTACGCACCAAATTATCCCGTGAACAACGCATGGTACTTTAAACGTTACCAGATGTGGATATAGAATCGAATTGATGCTAATTTCTAACGTAAAACATGTTCTCATCATACCGGTACTCCAGGTTCCACACTGCTTTTCGCCTACGTCATTAGGATCTGTAGGTCCGACCGTAATACGGAAAGGTGTTTTCGAGAGGCTATATTTTCCACCGTCAGAGAATGCGGGCCGTACTCAAAAGCTCCGCAGGACTCGCAATTGCTGGTAACGACGTATTATGGTGCGAATATTGTCCCGGAACTCGATTAGATGTTATGGAAATTGTCCTTTGCTGGACTCAATGACAGCTAAGCTTAAACATACAGAAATCGATAACGGGGACTGTAAGTAGGCATGAAAATGAGATTGCTTGCGATTAGATCAAAGTCGCTTCATCAATAACCCACTAAAACGCAATGGCTTTCAGGAAGTTGCTGATAGCTAATTTCAGTAGAGTGCAATAAAGAGCTTTTGACGCCCACGTAGGAAGATTTAAGCACACGAAGTTAGACAAAAAACCGTCTTGATACGTTTTAATGTTATGCGATGTGACTAATGTAAAATAATCGTTGCATGACAGTGAGGATGTATGGCCGACACTCAGTCTTCTTCACAGCCTAGCACAGCCCTAGCGCAGAGAATAATATTTTGCGTCTGACATATATAACCAATAGCAAACACTTCTGTGTCACCACATACAAACGCTCTGTTCTCTTCTATTTTACTCTCGCATGTTTGCTCTAAGAAGACTGAAAATTGGTTATGTTTATTTGTTTTTAATGTTTATAGAGGAATATACAGGGTGAGTCACCTAACATTACTGCTGGATATATTTCGTAAACCACATCAAATACTGACAAATCGATTCCACAGACCGAGCGTGAGGAGAGGGGCTAGTGTAATTGGTTAATACAAACCATAAAAAAATGCACGGAAGTGTGTTTTTAACACAAACCTACGTTTTTTTAAATGGAACCCCGTTAGTTTTGTTAGCACATCTGAACATATAAACAAATACGTAATCAGTGCCGTTTGTTGCATTGTAAAATGTTAATTACACCCGGAGATATTGTAACCTAAAGTTGACGCTTGAGTACCACTCCTCCGCTGTTCGATCGTGTGTATCGGAGAGCACCGAATTACGTAGGGATCCAAAGGGAACGGTGATGGACCTTAGGTACAGAAGAGACTGGAACAGCACATTACGTCCACATGCTAACACTTTTTTATTGGTCTTTTTCACTGACGCACATGTACATTACCATGAGGGGTGAGGTACACGTACACACGTGGTTTCCGTTTTCAATTACGGAGTGGAATAGAGTGTGTCCCGACATGTCAGGCCAATAGATGTTCAATCTGGTGACCATCATTTGCTGCACACAATTGCAATCTCTGGCGTAATGAATTTCGTACACGCCGCTTTACATCTGGTGTAATGTCGCCGCAGGCTGCCACAATACGTTGTTTCATATCCTTTGGGGTTGTAGGCACATCACGGTACACATTCTCCTTTAACGTACCCCACAGAAAGAAGTCCAGAGGTGTAAGATCAGGAGAACGGGCTGGCCAATTTATGCGTCCTCCACGTCCTATGAAACGCCCGTCGAACATCCTGTCAAGGGTCAGCCTAGTGTTAATTGCGGAATGTGCAGGTGCACCATCATGCTGATACCACATACGTCGACGCGTTTCCAGTGGGACATTTTCGAGCAACGTTGGCAGATCATTCTGTAGAAACGCGATGTATGTTGCAGCTGTTTGGGCCCCTGCAATGAAGTGAGGACCAATGAGGTGGTCGCCAATGATGCCGCACCATACATTTACAGTCCATGGTCGCTGTCGCTCTACCTGTCTGAGCCAGCGAGGATTGTCCACGGACCAGTAATGCATGTTCAGTAGATTCACTGCCCCGTGGTTTGTGAAACCCGCTTCATCGATAAACAGGTAGAACTGCAACGCGTTCTCTGTTAATGAACACTGACAGAATTGCACTCGATGATTAAAGTCATCACCATGTAATTGCTGATGTAGCGACACATGAAACGAGTGAAAGCGGTGGCGATGCAGTATGCGCATGACACTACTTTGACTCAGTCCTCTGGCTCTCGCAATGTCCCGTGTACTCATGTGTGGGTTCATGGCAACAGAAGCTAACACACCAACTGCACCCGCTTCTCCTGTGACGGACCTGTTACGGACCCGTTTGCGTGCTACGACCATACCTGTTGCATACAGTTGGCGGTAGATGTTTTGCAATGTGCGGCACGTTGGATACTCTCTGTCCGGGTACCGTTCTGCATACACCCTGCAGGCTTCAGCTGCGTTTCGTCGACACTCGCCATAGATGAGTATCATCTCCGCCGTTTCAGAGTTCGAATACACCATGGTCATAGTTCCTACAACACTACACTACCACAGACGTCTGGTAACACGGTGAACTACAGTTGGTCTGCGTGCGGAGACGAATGCAGAATAACAATAGCAGCAAGCACTACATGCGGACACTGCGACAGCTAGACCAAACCACAACAGTGTACTACAGCCACACTCCTAAACACGGTCGTCATCGTAAACATGTCCCTGCAGATGCTGCTCGCCGACCGTGGCCCGTGTTTGTTACAACACGCAAGTGACCGTCGGAGGTTTCAAGAGTCAACTTTAGGTCACAATATCTCCGGATGTAATTAACATTTTACAATGCAACAAACGGCACTGATTACGTATTTGTTTATATGTTCAGATGTGCTAACAAAAAAACGTGGTTCCATTTTAAAAAAACGTAGGTTTGTGTTAAGAAACATACTTCCGTGCATTTTTTTATGGTTTGTATTAAACAATTACACTAGCCCCTCTCCTCACGTTCGGTCTGTGGAATCGGTTCGTCAGTATTTGATGTGGTTTACGAAATATATCCAGCGGTAACGTTAGTGACTCACCCTGTATTTTCATGGCTGTTTTTGGGTGGCAAATATGGTAGGTAACGCTCCCAAAGGCGAATCAGCAACAGGCTACAGCGGGAGCCAACTTTTCGCACAGTGCAGTGATATGCTACTTGGATGAAGCGCTCCCTTGACACTTTCATGGGGAAGTAAACTGGCGCCATTTCAGCGTTCCTTTCAGTCTCATACTTCATTATAATAACTCAAACTTGAAATGTAGGCACAATATGCATTCGTTACAGTACACTGCACGGTGCTGTTGCCGAATGACAAACAGTATGCATTACGAGTCTTCTACGACAGTTATTTCAGAGTCGCCATGATTCGTTATAAGAACTGCTCATTTCTTCTTTTTTCTTTTTTTGAGTCATCGGTCCTCTGATTGGTTTGATAAGGTCGGCCTCTAATCCCTCTCTTGTGTCAGCCTCTACATCTCAGAACAGGAATCGGCATCCAAGGTCTTCAATTATTTGTTGGGCATATTTGAATCTCTGTCTTCCCCTACAGTTTTAACCCTCAACAGCTGCGTCTAGTACCAGGGCAACGTAGTGAATTATTAAGAGAAAACCCGCGCGGGGTAGCCACGTGTTCTGAGGCGATTTGACACGGTTGGCGTGGCTCCCCCCGTCGGAAGTTCGAGTCCTCCCTCGGGCATGGGTGTGTGTGTTGTCCTTAGGGAAAGTTAGTTTAAGCTAGATTAAGAATTGTGTAAGCCTAGGGACCGTGACTTCAGCAGTTTTGTCACATAGGAACTTACCACCACTAAACTAACAGAAAATTACTTGCTTGAATGTACCTCAGCCGTAATGATGGAACTAATTACATACGGAAAGATTATTCAATACACTCGATCGGCATTCTGTTACCTACTGCTGTATTTTAGGTTCCCCACTTAATATTCCTTCACGTAGTAAGAGTTGTCAACAGAAGAGTGAATCTGAAAATTCTTGCTTGTGACCAGAAAGTTTCGTGTGTGCTCCGCCTTTTGAGCAGATGGTTCTGTTCGAGATGATACGTTGTTGTCTTTCTTGGACCTTTGAAATGACTTACCCAACCAGTAACAGGGGTTGCCTACATTTTAACGTGTAGTCCAAACAAACCTCCAACTTGGCATTTTTCACATATATGATACACTGCTAGATGTGACAGAAGCGATACCTGAGAGAGAAAATCCTAGTACCCTCTGAGGATGGGATTAAAGGCCTTACAGTTTGACACCCACCCATTCAACAACCAAGGTGGGCCAACTTCGACCTCCTCCTTCTTCTTTTACTTGGCGTTATCCCGTATCTCCACGGGATCAGAGTGTTAATCTCGATCTGGTAATGTTACTGACAGCGAGTGGCTAGCTGCTCTTCCTGTTGCCACCGCTTCAGCCATTCCCCCACCCCCTTGGACGGAATGTTTGTATCCCACCTGACTGCGTTTAGTTGAAAGGGAGAGATAGCTTCATATCTACGATTAGATTCTGTATTTTCTGCTTTAAGTCCAAACAGACTCACTATTCAAATGGTTCAAATGGCTCTGAGCACTATGGGACTCAACTGCTGAGGTCATTAGTCCTCTAGAACTTAGAACTAGTTAACCCTAACTAACCTAAGGACATCACAAACATTCATGCGCGAGGCAGGATTCGAACCTGCGACCGTAGTGGTCTTGCGGTTCCAGGCTGCAGCGCCTTTAACCGCTCGGCCACTTTGGCCGGCACAGACTCACTATGCGTAAGGGGGGGGGGGGGGGGGTCTTAATTTTATCCTTAGACAATACTAATGATGAAGTGAGCGTGATCTGTAGATTAATGGTTGATCAGTCGTAAGCGCTGTTGTCACGATAACAGGAAGGAAAGCTTAACTTAGCAAAAAAATGGTTCAAATGGCTCTGAGCACTATGGGACTTAACATCTGAGGTCATCAGTCCCCTAGAACTTAGAACTACTTAAACCTAACTAACCTAAGGACGTCACACGCATCCATGCCCGAGGCAGGATTCGAACCTGCGACCGTAGCAGTCGCGCGGTTCCGGACTGAAGGGCCTAGAACCGCTCGGTCACAGCGGCCGGCCTTAACTTAGCAGACTGCGCAAAGCTTCACTTGCCGCGTCTCACCTCATGAGCGGATAAATCGCCCACTGCATGTGCAAGGGTCTTACTGGATCCTGACCAGGCACTGACGAACCTACTATATTTACTTTCCTCCGGCAAGCATTTGCTTCGATGGATTGCTGATATCATACCAAAACTCTGAGAATGAAAAGGGAGATGGAATAATCTTAAATTATAGTTAAACTGCTTTCAGAAGGATGGCTATTTATTACTGCACTCGATACTTCAGTGACTTGCGTACACACAAAGGAGGAGTGTACATCGTTAATTTAGCACGGAAATTTAACGCGAAAAGCCTCGCCATGCGTTTGCGATAATAATCTACTTCAGAATGCACTCACAGAGAGACAGAAAGTAGCAAGAGTGAAGCACCCATCATCCCAAACTACAATATATTCTAGGGAGCCACGGAGCATTCATCTGACACAATGACTGTTGGTGCTCGATAGCCTCGCGGGCCTGATTTCTGTGCAGTGAAAGAAGTTACAGTTAAAATTGGAATGGCTAGTCAGGACGTGGTGTCTGCCGCCCGATAAGAAAAATCGTGATACTCAATCATGCACTGAATTTAGAACAAATAGAATTAACGCTTCGGACAACTAGCTGCATCTGAGGATTGCGGGGCAGAGCTAATACAAAATTAACTCCTAATTTCTTGCCGGGACCACGTGACTAAATACAAGCCAATGCAATAACTTGACTTCATGATCTTAAGTTCTACATAAAGTGATTGACCTTTACACGTGAAAGCAAAACCAAGTAAAATGAATCGTTCCCTTCTCCTGATGGTGCTGATATACCCAGTTTTGAAAAGGAATTAAATAATAAAATCTCAGATTAATATCTAACTGAATGTTCCATTAGCTTGTGTATGCTTACCGGCAGCTCGGGTGCGAATGTTTCTCTAAAAAAGCGTTCACATACTTCCCGAAGACGGTGAGTCCAGAGTCAATTCTTTGTGGTCCAATACAAAGCGTGACCAATACAAAGTGTGAGCCGCTTAGTCAACCAGAGCGACCAGAGGAACGCAGACGGTCGTAGCCCCTACGTTCGTTATCAAAAGAGACTGGTTCTAGAAACTCCATAGAACATTCTGCGCAGGATTAGACAGTTCCGATAAAGGATTCGATTTCATATATTGAGGGAAGGCCCAATTCTGCCATTGAGAATTGTTTCCTCAACGGCATGAATAAAGAAAGCCAACTCTCCTGTAGCTAAGAGAAAGAAGAAAATGATTGCCCCCAATTTGAAGTTATGTAGCCATGTTCACATCTCGTGCAGGTGACCACAGTGGAACTTACTATATGGAAAAGAATGATAATTAAATGGAAAATAAAATCAAATTTCCGGCAAAAAATCTTTCTTCAATCACTGACATGTAAAAGACAGAAATATTGAATAAAACAGTAGTAAGTCAGCAAATATATCACTGTGAAGCGAGTACGAAAATAACGAACGCCTTGCATACGTTCCTAGTGTGAGAACGTTTCTTGAATGCTGTCGGATCATATAACTGAGGCGGGACGTGTGTACCAGTCCACCTAGTCGAATGTGGGGTGCTACACAGAAACCACATCCAGTCCGTCGTGCAGATTTGATCCGGGCCTGGTGCAGAAGTGCTGTGCACAACCTTGATTTCAAGACAACCTAAATTTCTCTTCAATGATAAGAGATATACAGTAGAGCCGGGGGGAGCCGCGCGAACCGTGACAAGACGCCTTATACCGCACGGTTACAACGCGTGGCTCTCGATGCACCACAGTTTGCCACATTATAATAGAACCATTACCAGAAAAATTTGTGATACGTTCCTATGGGGCAAACTGCTGATGTCTTCGCTCCTTCGTTCCCTAGGCTTACACACTAACTTTAGCTTACGCTAACGACAAAACACACACACACACATACACACACGCACACACATGCCCAAGGGAGAACTCGAACCTCCGACGGAGGGAGCCACGCGAACCGTGGCAAGGCGCCGGAGACAACGTGGCTACCCCGCGTGGCGAGCCACTACCGGACAGCGGTTAATGCAGAAATTACCGAGACCGAGCAAGATGTGTTATTTAACACTTACGATTATTACAAAATGTTAGCGATTAACACCGGAGGTTACTAGGAAAAAGCCATACAGACTGTAATTACGTTCCACCTCACACATAAATAGCATAGGGTGGACGTCTGCAGCTGAAATATTTCTCGCCACGCGCTGTGTAGGCGCTGTTACAACACGTATGTAAATCTAGAGGTAGATTACCATGCTGATGAATGCAAACTTCTGTTGGGAATATTGCTTGCAACAGTGAATGAGCGTGGGAGACTGAAATGGTTTTGTAGACCTAACAAGCTGTCTGTCATTTCGGTGTGAAGGCGGTATCCACTGAGTATTGTCCAAAATGTAGCCTTCCCCAGGGTTACTACGTACGAGGGTAAAAGTTAACAAACAGATTCTTATATCTGCATTATTTGTTTTTAACGATTAGAAATCCAGATTCAATTCTATTAGGGCCAGTGAAGCGTATCCTTTCCATTCAACTCGAGAATGTTTTGTTCACATAGCTCTTGCTGCGCTGTTTTTTATTGCCACAGTTCTCTAGATCAGGGACTCAGAGCATTTTAGGTTGAACGCGACCAAGTAAACAAAACGAGTACTGCGTTACTTTATTTTTGTAGTAAAATTATATTGAGAAACCTGACGGATAAAAGCAGCAACTGTATAATATTAAAGGAAACGGATTTACCGCAGCATGTTTGTTTTGGACAGTGACCAGGATACGGGAAAGTCGAATTGGGACCTCCCACCCTTCCCATCCTTGGTCACTGCTGCCTTGGTCGGCAGCGACTCATCTCGTTTTGATGTTGACGATAATTTGATTTAGTCTTATCGGTGGTCATTCGAAAGTTTTCGAGCCGTTTTACAACAGCTGCCAACTTGTGCAGGGTGTCAACGTGTGGCGTTGCAGTAGTCATTGTGCAGTGAACGGTTTGTTGTTGTTATTGTCGATTTGTTCGACGTTACGTTAAATGGCACAGTGGTCCGAGAAAAGGATTCGTCTGGAACCTGAGTGTGCGTCTTACAACGAGCCGATTATCGACTGCTGTAATTGTGATTTGAAGTTTAAGTTGACTGTGTGACTTGTACGTCGATTGGCCGGCCGGAGTGGCCATGCGGTTATAGGCGCTACAGTCTGGAACCGCGTGACCGCTACGGTCGCAGGTTCGAATCCTGCCTCGGGCATGGATGTGTGTGATGTCCTTAGGTTAGTTAGGTTTAAGTAGTTCTAAGTTCTAAGGGACTGATGACCACAGTAGTTAAGTCCCATAGTACTCAGAGCCATTTTTTTGTACGTCGATTGTTTTTTAATTTAACCATGAAGCGATTTCTAAACCCGGCAGCTCCTTCTATCTCCAAGGATGCAGCTAAAAGACCTAAACCAACACATAATCGCAAGTATGATGAAATCTGCTGAAAGCTTGGCTTTACATTAAAGGCCGTACCGAAACCAGTGATAACCCAACTGCCCGATGTGTTGTATGCTTAGAAACGCTTGCAAATCAAAGCATGAAGGCTTTCTTATTAAAAAGTCATCGAAGATCCAAGCACCATGCATTAGTTGGTGGTAAATCTATTACCTTTTTTCAAAGAAAATCATCGTTTTGTAAAAGGAATTCTAATACATAGCAAATTTTATTAAACCGATCATTATTTGATAAAAGTGGTTACTTTTAGAACTGAAAAGAAAGGAAAACATCAAAGAAGTGTTGCGTCTCTCTCACTGACAGCGGCAGAGACTTGGTCCAAGCAGTCGTGTGGGAAAACGTGGTTAAACAACATTGCAAACATGAAGAATTAAAGACATAGACATATCTTCGAATACTAGAGAAACCTTGTTACAACAACTGAAAGAGTACATTTATTTTCGTCTTCAAATAGACGGGAATACATTTGTGGCTCTGTTACTTGTTTTCGTACATTCTGACTATCAAGAAGAATTAAGAGAGTCAAATGCTACAGTAGAAAACATTTTTAGTGTGACTGACCATTACTAATTCGTTAAAACTAGTTATTCTATGGCAAAAAGTGTGTTGGTATTGGTACAGATAGGGCCAAGGCAAAGTTGGGTCACTTAATAGGGCTCGCAGCGAAAGTGAAGTAACTTGCACCTGATTGTCGAAGCACACGCTTTATAGTACACGGTGAAGCAGTGGCTTCTATGAACATGTCCGAAACTCTTCAGATTGTTTCAACATACGCTGTAGCTTCTTTAGGGCAAGGGCTCTAAACTCACAGTATTCACGATGTTTTGCGAAAATAGGGGACGAAGATTTAAAAGTTTGTTTCATCATGCTGCAGTAAGATGGCTCTCTCGCGGCAAGATTTTAAACTGAATATTTGAACCGAAGTCTAAGGTTTTTATGTTTCTCAGTGGCAAAAACAATGCCATGAAGAATTTTGTGGTTGATAGACAATGGTTATCAAGATTAGCGTATCTAGCATACATGAATGGCAGGCTACAGATTTTACATTATTTGCTACAAATAAGTACCACCTGTAAACATGAGCGACTCCGTAAAAAAGTGTTTTCATTCACCCCTGCGGCAGCCGTCACTCAACATGTCTCGTCCCCTCCTTTCTCGCTACCTCCACTCCCCCTTCCCTGCCTCAATGTTAGTTGAATAGTGAACACACTATAGTCGTACACCCAAATTCCTAAAAATGTCAAATGGCGTTTGCCTGTTTTTGACGATATGTCCAAGTGATGGGAGAGAAAACACATTAAATGAAGTTAACTTATTTAGCGCTCGTAGGCGCTATGTTTGGAGGCTCTGATTCCTGTTTTAGTTGTATACCTTAGCATTAGGCATGCCACAGGTTGACTTCAGTACCGAACGAAGTGGCGCAGTGGTGAGCACACAAAACAACTATTGGGAAGGACGACAGTTCAATTCCGAGCCTGGCCACCAAAATTTTGGTTTTCTTTGATATCCTAAAATCGCTGTAGGTGAACGCATGGATTGCTTTGAAAGGGCAAAGCTGATTGTCTATCCTTTCCTTGAAGTAAACAGAGCGTGTGCTACTTTTCTAGTGGCCTCCACGTCGACAGGATGTTAAACCCCCTTCTTCCTTCCTTCCTTCATCCTTTAAATTCAGCAGTGTAGTCGTAGAACTGTTCTAGTGTGTTAGCGACTTGGTGCATCACACAAACAGCTTCATCAACAGGCTTTTCTTCATACTCTTTCGGAACACCTAAACGTAAATATTTGTCTGAGATACTCAGTAGAACTTTTTTTGTATTTTCAACACTGCAACACGGTCAGCAATCGTGATAATCTAATATATATGAAACTATCAGCCTCGATTGCAGTAATGAAACCAACGTTTACGTAGGTTTCAGCCCAAGTAATCGAGCCTCCTTCAAAAGTTATACCTTAATCTTTAGTATGTCTAAGAGGGCATGGTCTAGAATTATTTCTAGACCATGCCCTCTTAGACATGTTATAGATTCAGGTATATCTTTTGAAGAAGGCTCAATTACTTGGGCTGAAACCTAGGTAAACGTTGGTTTCATTACCGCAATCGCAGCTAATAGTTTCTTATAACTCAGTAGAACTCTATTTCCAAGTGAAGGTGAAAAAAGCGCATTCATATAACATATCTAGATCTGACTGTAGATTGGAAGGTGAGAAAAAGTGATGAAGTTATACAGCTAGCAGTAGATGAGCTATGTGGATTAAAATTACACATCTAATATTTTTGACACGAAGTATTTTGTTATTTACGTTCATCGCAAAACACGGATTAGCATAGGAACAAACATCTAAGTGCTACAGCCACAGCTTTTCAGAAGGTCGATATTCACGACGACAATATATCAAATATCATCTGGCGACTATATTCTGCCTTGGCATTCCCTACCAAATCTTCAATTAAGCGGTGAAGCTGGAGATGGATGATAGATACTTAGTTCCTACTAATTATACAAGTTTCGGACATTTCGAGTGAATGTAGACTTAACGAAAGAGTGGCATCACATAATGAAGTAAGACTTGAGCAACAAGGTGCTCCTGGAATCGGGACTGTTTTGGTAGAACATTATGCGAGGACAGCGTTGTAATGGTGCCGCTATTACCTTGTAAAGAGGGACAGTGCTGCAGTAACTCGGGAGCACAGGGACTTTGAAAGCTGCCACTCCTTTCTGAACGCGATCTGACTTAGTTCTGAGATGGCAAAGCTTATGCAAGGCGCAACGGAGGGAGGGGGGCTACTCGTAAATAGCACATGTGACATGGGAACCTCCCCATCGCACTCCCTTCAGATTTAATTATAAGTTGGCACAATGGATAGTCCTTGAAAAACTGAACACAGATCAATCGAGAAAACAGGAAGAAGTTGTGTGGAACTATGAAAAAATAAGCAAAATATACAAACTGAGTAGTCCATGCGCAAGATAGCCAACATCAAGGAGAGTGTGAGCTCAGGAGCGCCCTGGTTTCGTGGTTGGCGTGAACAGCTGCGGAACGAGAGATCCTTGGTTCAAGTCTTCCCTCGAGTGAGAAGTTTAATTTTTTACTTTCAGACAATTATTATCCGTCCGTCCGATGCGAGGTAATTGCGCCGTAGTAAGGGTGACGCTACACCTAAAGACTTTTTTGGGAGTGATTATCACATCCACAAGAAAAACTGAATCGGGCAAGGTCGAAGAATCGTTTTTACCGATTCGCCAAGTGTACAAGTTAGGTGGGTCGACAACATATTCCTGTCATGTGATGCACATGCCGTCACCAGTGTCGTATAGAATATATTAGACGTGTTTTCCTGTGGAGGAATCGGTCGACCTATGGCCTTGCGATGAAATGTTTTCGGATCCCATTGAAGAGGCACGTCCTTTCGTCTACTAATCGCACGGTTTTGCGGTGCGGTCAGAAAACAGACACTAAACTTATTATAGTGAACAGAGACGTCAATGAACGAACGGATAGATCATAACTTTACGAAAATAAAAAAAGTAAATTCATCACTCGAGGGAAGACTTGAACCAAGAACCTCCTGTTCCGCATCTGCTCACGCCACCCACGGGACCACTGCACCCCTATGCTTTCATAATCCTTGATGTTGCCTATCTTGCGCATGGACTACTCAGTTTGTATATTTTGTTAGACGTTAACCGTAGATCTCGTGTGACACAATCTCAGAGTGTAAGAAATAGCTCCATATGGTTCCGATTTGTGCTGAGATAAATGTTTTTGGCGTCGGTAACTACACTACTTAGTATTGTGCAAACAGTGAGCTTAAGCGGTGAAACTAATAACTTACCATAACGTCATACCCGGCGCCGCATATCTCGAAAAAGAGCATCAGCATCACCTTACCTTACCTCTTACGAAAAAATTAATGTAGGCATCACGAGCATGCGCGTAATTTAAGTAAACGAAGCACATTTCGTATAAAACAAGATTAAATACTCAAAGATGGAGGCGACGTAAATGTGGACTAACTTTGAACAAAGGAAGGGTGGGAGATAACGAAACCGCAAAACGACATTGCATGAAAAATCTCAGATAATTGATGTGCAAATATAATATACATATGAGCCATAGTGGTTGCCAACAAATTTTCACGAAAGAACATTAAATGTCCCTTCCGAGCTTCAAGATACAAAGTTAAGTAAAATAAGTGTATCAACCGTTTACAAATATGCCTGCGAGTGACAGAATCTTTTTGTTAGTTACCTGAATGTACTGACAGTTAACTTTGGGATGGATGTCGAAGGAAGCATACAGAAGTAAATGAAAACGAGGGCGAATCCACATGACAAAGACAACACAGAAGGGAGACGGTTTTTCCCAACTCCTCTGTTATTAGGGTTCACAGTCATGTGCACGCAACTTGAATCCTCGATTCTTGCTGTAATCCCACCATTATGCTGAAAGCTGTTGGCTGCACGCGCCATTATCAAACTGTTGTAGGGCGCACGCAAGAAATACCACGAGAGACCGCCAACACACAGCCGCGATCACTCTCCTGGCACCTCTCGTTTCTCACGAGCAGCCTCCAGATGGCGCTCACAAGACCATTTTGTGCGCTTCTGCGCCACATCAATGTGTGCATCGTACTTGTCCGCCGATACGTGTGGCGCCATCTATGGTTTACATTTCTTCCGCCCTGTACCGCTAGAGGTGAAAATCCTTCCGCTGAGAGGCTTAAAACGGAACACACTACGGCCACCCAGACGGATACGATTCTCCAGTCACATGACGCGGTTCCAGACCCGCAGTCAGACAGTTCAGTATAGTTTCTGCAACTGCGCTACACAGCACAGTTCTATCAGTTCCTTAGAGAAGACAATATTCCGACATAGCAGTCACTGTTTATGGACTAATAGAAAAGTGGTTCAAATGGCTCTGAGCACTATGGGACTTAACATCTGAGGTCATCAGTCCCCAGAACTTTGAACTACTTAAACCTAACTAACCTAAGGACATCACACACATCCATGCTCGAGGTAGGATTCGAACCTGCTACCGTAGCGGTCGCGCGGTTCCAAATTGCAGATCCTAGAACTGCTCAGGACTAATAGATCAACAGTGTCTGCGTAATTACATTGTGCAATAGTGACAATGATATACCCTGCCAAGAGACAGGAAGGTTATCTAGATTTCACCGGACTGGGTATAGGATATCATGTTCCATGCATCAAACTGTTACCGAAGTTAAGTTTTATATTGTAACGTGCTCTTAATGAATGTTGTTTATTATATCTTACCGTGTTACCACATTTCTGTTCTAGTGCCATCCTGCTAATAGTTCAAGCGTGCAGTTGTCACCTTTTATTGAACTGTTGCAGTGAACATCTTTTCTGCTACTGTGAACATTTCGTTTGAATTAATGGTAACTGTCATTTACAACGTTCCCAACTCAAATACACAAAACAAATTAGAATACTTCCGCTCCAACGTGCTCAGGTTGAAAGTGGAGATGGGAGTGTCTTTGTGTTTCAAACAGCGTGAGGGAACCAACTGAAAAATGTCCGGTTAGCGCTCTGACTGGCCGGTTCCGGTTAAAACTTTAACCTAGCAAAAAGAGGCCCACGCACTTCCCTGTTTTGGTAAACGTGAGCCGGTCCTGAGGATGACGGACTCTCTAGTAAATCAGTATATGACATAACACTCGCTACAAAGCGATTCCCCTTCAACGTGAGAGGGAAGTAGCAGGTGATTTCACCGAGCGTGATTAGAGTGAAGCAACACACGGATTTTGTACCCTCCTGATAACAGTAGGCTCAAATCCCTGTACGAACAAACCAGGTTATCCTTTCCTGCTGTTTTTTTCAGAAGGCAAACGTCTTCCCCCCGCCAGTATGTATCACTCTTGTCTCATTCTAGCTTGTGAGAGGGCAGCTCTGAAAATACCTACCAGCACGGATTCCGAAAATGTCGGCAATGCGAAACCCAGCTTGTGATTTTCTCACATGTTGTTGTAAAAGCCGTGGATCGAGATCAGCCGACAGATGCAGTAATTCTTGACCTTTGAAAAGCATTTGATTTTCCTTTAACGTTTGTCAACGTAACTATCATAAGAGGCATTAAATGAATGTTGTAACTGGATTCAATATTATCTGGAAAAGAAGACGTAGCATCTTAGCTTGGGTGGAGAGCATCGAAAACTGTCGAAGTTACTTCAGGTGTGCCTCAGGGGAGAGATGTGGCACCCTTGAAATTCATGTTGAGCAGTGGAATTTATTTTGCATTTTCAGTGCTACCGATTTTTTTTTAATTTCATTGAAATTTATTTTGACTTCCCTACATTACGAACGCGTCCTCGATTTATATCCTTTGCTGACTACAATGTGCTCGACCAGTTGTTTACCACTTAGATTATCACTCCTCTCGCGGGAAAGCGAGACACGATAGTATAACTTTGTAAATGCAGCACCCTCTATGTTAATGAGCGATGAGACATCCATCACTGCATATCAAACCCTTACGAGGTGCATAGTGGTAGCATGAGGTATTTAGCACACATACGTCTACAATGAATGAAGAAAGTTAGGGCGGTTAACAGGAAAATATTTCCTGCATCTATTCGCCTTTACTGTGCGTCGACCTCACCCCAGACTGAGCTATCGATTATACGGACGATAGGTAGTAGAGAGTCAGTAGTGGCTGATAAGCTCGCTTACCACATTGTAAGATACTACCTAATACAATTAAAGAACGTTCTTTCCCTTGTAACTACCGAGCGAGGTGGCGCAGTGGTTAGCACACTGGACTCGCATTCGGGAGGACGACGGTTCAATTCCGTCTCCAGCCATCCTGATTTAGGTTTTCCGTGATTTCCCTAAATCGTTTCAGCCAAATGCCGGGATGGTTCCTTTGAAAGGGCACGGCCGATTTCCTTCCCCATCCTTCCCTAACCCGAGCTTGCGCTCCGTCTCTAATGACCTCGTTGTCGACGGGACGTTAAAACAACACTAACCTACCCTAACCTTTCCCTTGTAACTGTGTGATGCAAGTGCGCTAACGCAGTGAAGGTCGTTATCCGATCTTCTCGTTATATCTGTCTACAATAACGGCCGGGCTCTCTGTACACGAACGCCTGTTTGCAGGCAAATTCCGAGAATTATTGGTAGCAATACTCCAGAGAATAGTTCATGGCCCACGCCAGCCACATGTCGGCCACCCGATAACAAACAAAAGTAGACGTCTAGACTTTGTGAATGTAGAAAACTGCAAAGAGGTTGTTACCAACTCTTGAAATTGTTCTTATCATTAACATTAAAAACTTGAAATGGACTAAAACAAAAACTACAAATCACCTTGAATCAGCACTGGCCACAATTGATGGACAAACAAATTGTGATTTACGTAGTGTTGAGATAATGAAGAAAGGATGGAAGATCAGGGTGCAACGTCACGATGTTGAGGAGGTTTTCAGAAATGGGGCACAGCGTAGTTCTATGGTGCTGTCAAGCCGCATGCGTCAGCAACTGTGTGACGATCAACGTTAGTTACATTCTGTCCTAGCCCTACTGATTGCTAACGACGCATGCAATCACACAAACAACAGAGCCAGTCTTCACATTTGACTGCTTGTAGATGCCATCCTACGCCTTCATTAGTTTGCGATATTATTATGTTCGGATGTCGTTTACAGGATGCCACTGCCACCCTACACTATAAGGATAGTACTGATAACAGATTTAAATAAAGGCACTCGTTAGTAATTTAATTTGAAGGTGGAACTCAATATAGGTACACACTGAAAGGTTACGAGCTGTGACCTTGTCCTTAGGCCCTCCCATGACTCTATCTCAATTTATATTTGGTTGAAATAGCGTCTGTGACGATTGTTGTCCCTTATTGTTCACATGCTATTGTTATCTTAAAGAGAACACTTTAACTACTCGGTACCACAATCTTTTCACCCATTTTACTACTTAATCTTTTTTCTTGCATCACGTTTCTTCTGCTTTACGCATCGCCTACAGCAATCGCCTACTTCATATCGGTTACAGACTGGCCACGTCCGGTGCAAACGACTCAGTGATACAGAAAACGGCACGCGATCTCGAATGATTAACCATGATGCACCGTCAACAATAAATTGTCTGAAGGCTACCTTAGTGGTTACGAAAGAATTCAGCCTTCGTAGATACGGTCTAGAGTACGAATGCATGTTACAATGGACACATTGTCTTTGTAACCATCTGGAAATCAGTATATCGCGCTTCGACAATAGTGTCGGAAGACACCTCCCGGATAACCTTTAACGATTTTGTCGTGTAAAAGACATCAGACGCTGTCTCCATTCTTCCTTCCGTTCGGCACGTGGTAGAATAACAAGAGAAAAGGTGATCATTTATAATCATACAGGATGTATGATAACTTTTTTCATACTGGCTCCGTTTACAAATGTATAAAACAGCAGCAGCCACCGAATCATAATGGTTGAATGGTTGAAACTAGGAGTGTTGAGCAGATCGAAAGCTCCCGGGATTCCCTGTTCAGCATTCTAGCAAAATAACTGCCCATCGGCGAGTATCGCTCTTTGATACAGACATTGATCACGCAAAGTGTGCTTCGACGACTGATCTGTGGACGTACCTTGAATTTGTTTGCGTAGATTTATTGAATAGCCTCCGGAAACTGCTTCCCATTCGCGGTCCGTGTTATCTAACGCGGTATCTCTGAAATGTGAATTACGAGCAACGCCGATAAATTACAGAAACCTGTTTAATGGCCGTTCGCCAGTTAAGAGCGGCTGTACCGAAAGCCTGCGGAAAAGATACGAAGGATGAATCGAGTGAAGGCCAACAGTAGGTTCCTAGCAGACGGAGCATTTCATGTCTACTGCAATCAAGACAAGTAAACAAACTGATGACACTGAAACTACGTCAGTTATTATTCTCATTATTATTATTGTTATTACGTATATTGGTCAGGCTTGAAGTTTGTTCAGGATAGTAATAATTTAATCAGTGTTTGTCAACCGTACAGGATAATTTTAGCTCCAACAATGTTGTTTAATTGTATTTGGTTGCTACATTGGCGTTTACGTCCGCTTGTGATAAAAAGCCCATCGTAAGGGTGACTGGTCTCCATCCTTGCGACTGAACATTTACTACATGAAACAGTGTCGTGTCAGCGTTTAGCATTTCCTATATATTAATTTAACAGCTATTTGTTGAATAATACATTGTCACATTAATGTGACCACCTGTCAAAAGCTTAAATAACCGCCTTTTGCAGAGCGGACAGCTGCAAAAAGTGCGGGAAGAGAGTCAATGAGGCTCGGGAAGGTGTCGACTCCAGTGCCGTGGCAAGATGCGCTACGTTTCTCGCTTGAGGATCCATGGTGCGAACAGCCCGATCGAGGTGGTCCCACGGATTCTCAACTTGGTTTACATCCGGAGATTTTGGTGACCAGCGAAGAACGGTAAACTCAGCCTGGTGCTCTTCGAATCACACCCGTACACTGTGAGCTGCGTCTCACGTTGCATTATCCTGCTGATAGATGCCGTCGTGACGAGTGTAAACAAACAGGACGCAGGGGTGGACATGTTCCAAATGGTTCAAATGGCTCTGAGCACTATGGGACTTAACATCTGAGTTCACAGTCCCTGTTGTGTACACAGTTCCGCGTAGTCAGCGCGTGCACAACTTTCCCACTAGAGCGCGCCCCGCTACGCACAACAGCGCAGGCGCAGCGCTCGTCCGTCTCCGCACTACGAGATGGCTATGTCTTAGAGACAGGCCAAATTATGCTTCCGCCGATCCGCGTATTAATATGTACCGCACCTAATGAGATTTCTGATAACGTAGAACCTTTTCTCCTCGCAGATCACCCTCGCGTAGTGATACCTGAATGCGCGAGGTATTATAACGAGTGTACAGACCTCCGATTAGTCAGTCTGCATTAGCCTGCATTGGTCTGTACCAGTCTGCATTAGTCTGCACCAGTCTATAGTCAAATTTCAGTCTGCGCCTAATAAGATTACCATATTCCTCTACATAGCCATGAAGATAAATGAATAGACACTTTGTCAAGTATCAGAGACATGTCAGAATAAGATTAACGTACCAAGACCAAAGGATCTTCAGATTGTCAATTGTAAACAGCATCCAGAATCAAGTTACGTAATGTCTATGCTTTTTATTATTTTAATAAATCTGTGTGAAAACTAATAAAGTTCTGTTTGAAGTTGGTGACCGTCAATCTGCTACTTTAAGCGTGCAAGTGGCATTTCTATCGTCTGACCTAACGTCAGAAGATAAACACGCCACGATAAGACCACGAGACATATTGCTTACACTCGCCTACTTCGTTAGAGCGACAAGTCAAATAATCTGATGGTGTGTGTACCGAAGGTCTTACAGTATGCATACCACAGTCCCGTAGAACTTAGAACTACGTAATCCTAACTAATCTAAGGACAGCACACACAACCATGCCTGAGGCAGGATTGGAACCTGCGACCGTAGTGGTCGCGCGGTTCCAGACTGAAACCCCTAGAACCACTCGGCCACACCGGCCGGTGGACATGATACCCCTGGTTATATGCATACTTGTGTTGACCCACTGCGCCTTCCGGTATGACGAGATCACCCAGGAAATGCACGAAAACATTCCCCAGAGCACACCGCATGCGGGGTGTTTGTTTTCAGATGATTCACACCGTAAATGCCAACCGACATCTGTCCGATGTAACACAAAAAGTGGTTCATCTGTAAAGGCAACCTGTCGCCGCTCAGTGGATGTCCAGTTGTGGCATTGGCGTGCGAAATTCAGCTTTCGTCCTAGATGAAGAGCAGTCATATACACTCCTGGAAATTGAAATAAGAACACCGTGAATTCATTGTCCCACTTCATTGACACATTCCTGGGGTCAGATACATCACATGATCACACTGACAGAACCACAGGCACATAGACACAGGCAACAGAGCATGCACAATGTCGGCACTAGTACAGTGTATATCTACCTTTCGCAGCAATGCAGGCTGCTATTCTCCCATGGAGACGATCGTAGAGATGCTGGATGTAGTCCTGTGGAACGGCTTGCCATGCCATTTCCACCTGGCGCCTCAGTTGGACCAGCGTTCGTGCTGGACGTGCAGACCGCGGGAGACGACGCTTCATCCAGTCCCAAACTTGCTCAATGGGGGACAGATTCGGAGATCTTGCTGGCCAGGGTAGTTGACTTACACCTTCTAGAGCACGTTGGGTGGCACGGGATACATGCGGACGTGCATTGTCCTGTTGGAACAGCAAGTTCCCTTGCCGCTCTAGGAATGGTAGAACGATGGGTTCGATGACGGTTTGGATGTACCGTGCACTATTCAGTGTCCCCTCGACGATCACCAGTGGTGTACGGCCAGTGTAGGAGATCGCTCCCCACATCATGATGCCGGGTGTTGGCCCTGTGTGCCTCGGTCGTATGCAGTCCTGATTGTGGCGCTCACCTGCACGGCGCCAAACACGCATACGACCATCATTGGCACCAAGGCAGAAGCGACTCTCATCGCTGAAGACGACACGTCTCCATTCGTCCCTCCATTCACGCCTGTCGCGACACCACTGGAGGCGGGCTGCACGATGTTGGGGCGTGAGCGGAAGACGGCCTAACGGCGTGCGGGACCGTAGCCCAGCTTCATGGAGACGGTTGCGAATGGTCCTCGCCGATACCCCAGGAGCAACAGTGTCCCTAATTTGCTGGGAAGTGGCGGTGCGGTCCCCTACGGCACTGCGTAGGATCCTACGGTCTTGGCGTGCATCCGCGCGTCGCTGCGGTCCGGTCCCAGGTCGACGGGCACGTGCACCTTCCGCCGACCACTGGCGACAACATCGATGTACTGTGGAGACCTCACGCCCCACGTGTTGAGCAATTCGGCGGTACGTCCACCCGGCCTCCCGCATGCCCACTATACGCCCTCGCTCAAAGTCCGTCAACTGCACATACGGTTCACGTCCACGCTGTCGCGGCATGCTACCAGTGTTAAAGACTGCGATGGACCTCCATATGCCACGGCAAACTGGCTGACACTGACGGCGGCGGTGCACAAATGCTGCGCAGCTAGCGCCATTCGACGGCCAACACCGCTGTTCCTGGTGTGTCCGCTGTGCCGTGCGTGTGATCATTGCTTGTACAGCCCTCTCGCAGTGTCCGGAGCAAGTATGGTGGGTCTGACACACAGGTGTCAATGTGTTCTTTTTTCCATTTCCAGGAGTGTATATGCATGAACCAGGCCCCTGCTGCGGAGGCTCATACGCAACAGCGTTCGCTGAGTGGTCGTAAAGGAGACACTGTCGGTAGCCCCTGGCTCCACCCGGGCGGTCATTTGTTCAGCAGCAACACTTCCGTTCACCTCCGCTGCCGTTATTCACCGCTGTCACCCATGGACCTCGGTGCACTACAGTTGCCTGGCGCCGGTTCCGGACAGGTCCATTTGCGACGCACGGTGTGCTTTAACCATGGCGGCATAAGAGGAGTGTACGAATTTAGCCGTTTCGGATACGCTTTCACCCTTGGTCCGTAAGCCCATGATCATGTTCTTTTTGACGTCAGATAAATAACTCTATTTGCACATTACAACAATAACTGCACTAAACAAATTACCAACTATGCACCAACCAGTCGCAAAATCATGTTTTATTTATTCACTTTTGCAAATCTAATTCAACTGATCAAGTTGAAGACAGTAGCACTACTCAGGGGGGCGCACATTCATTGAAAGCACCGATTATGGCTGTTAACCAGTTGAAATCGATTTGCGAAAGTGAGTAAATAAAACATTATTTTGAGATGGTTGCTGCATATTTGGTAATTTTATGGTTTACGGTCGCTGCACGACTTGGGAACCACATGGAACCCACCATTCATAAATAACTACATTGTTTTCCCCGTTCCCCGACACGCTTTATATGCCATTCAACGCTCGTGCTGCCATCTGCCGTCTGTGAGTAGTTACTGCAAGTTGGCTTCGAACATTAGCAATGGTTACCTTAATCTGACTGAACCATCTACGTACCGTAAATAGTAGTGCCATTTCGCTAATGTTTCCGAAATGTGTTAAACCAAACTAAAGCTTACCCAGTTTTTCTGTACAGAGCATAAATGTCAGCTCTACAGCCTAGTAGGTTACAATGAATCACTATTTACAATGAATCAATAGTTGTTCGCAGCTCGTGGTCGTGCGGTAGCGTTCTCGCTTCCCGCGTCCGGCTTCCCGGGTTCGATTCCCGGCGGGGTCTGGGATTTTCTCTGCCTCGTGATGACTGGGTGTTGTGTGATGTCCTTAGGTTAGGTAGGTTTAAGTAGTTCTAAGTTCTAGGGGACTGATAACCATAGATGTTGAGTCCCATAGTGGTCAGAGCCATTTGAACCATTTTTGAATCAATAGTTACTAGATTCCCGTTCACTTATAAACTACTCTTTGGTCTCCAACCAGGAGAATATACGCGACAGCTGAAGTGTAGAGAAGTCTTTCATGCACTTTTCACAATGATGACCGGTATCGTTCTTCATGGAACAGGTTTAAGTCTGTTAAAATAAATAACAGACTCGTAATTTTGATCTTACCATACTTATCTGAAAAAACACATACGGAATTACAAATAAATCAATGTATACGATGCCTGTCGTAGTCGCAGTCGGTTTAACATGTACTGCAGAGCCTCTACAATTAACGTAGACAGACTCTAATGGCACGATTTATTACAGAGAGGAGGGTTACAGACAGACGGTGTTGCCATCTACGTGCATACCTGCTGATAACAAAGGCATTAGGTTTAAAACAAGGGAGAGCTACAAAGATAAAATTGAAGACCGTACACAAACTCAAACCTACAGAGAATCTCGCAGTCCACATCTGCAACACTGTTTAAAGCACAGTTTTGCCCCTGGTGGTGGTGGTGGTTAGTGTTTAACGTCCCGTCGACCACGAAGTCATTAGAGACGGAGCGCAAGCTCGGGTTAGGGAAGGATTGGGAAGGAAATCGGCCGTGCCCTTTCAAAGGAACCATCCCGGCATTTGCCTGAAACGATTTAGGGAAATCACGGAAAACCTAAATCAGGATGGCCGGAGACGGGATTGAACCGTCGTCCTCCCGAATGCGAGTCCAGTGTGCTAACCACTGCGCCACCTCGCTCGGTTTTGCCCCTGGGTGTGCTTCTTACTCTAATATTATCACCAGAAAAAGAAGAACAAGAAGAAGAAGAAAATTTTACAGTGGGGACCGTTACTGCGTGGGTTTACTAGTATAAAAATTTGATTTTTATTTTTCACTTGATGTTCGTCAGTGCCTTCTGCCTGGCGAAGTTGCAGAGACTCAGTCACGTTGCCCAAAACCGGATAGAACCAGCCTCAAACTCACGTGTTGAACCATCAGCAACTAAACTCACGTGTTGCTGACGAGGTAACGCTACCGAACTGCGCGTCTTTCGATCCGGCCGACCAGTAGGGAGGCTTGGAGGTGGTCAAGTGGGGGCGAAACCGCGGCCGGCTGCCGGGAGCGGACACGCTGTTTGCTCTCTTCTGCTGGCAGCTTCCAAACCGACAAGACACCCTCTTCTCCTGCTCTCTTGGGAGGTAACCCATTCAATCCCGGCGGGTTCTCTAGGTCTGCCTGTTTACGGCATTAAACTTCCATGCATATAAAAATATGTTTCCTTTACGGGTGCCTACAGCTATCCCCTCCTGGCCAATCCTGACGCATTAACAAAATGAAACGCTGAGTACAATTTGAATTTAGAACCGGTGACAGTCCTGTCAGATGAAACGGCCTATAGTCACGCCACTGCTGTTGTAGCTGTAGGAGTTAACATTTCTCACATATGCGGTAATGGGCTTCAAATTCCAAAAAATATGGAATGTAATAATTATGACCATTGCTGTGGGATAAAAGTTCGTGACGCAACGAGTGGATGATCTTTCGAGGGGCCTCCAGTACCATAAAACCCGTCCGATACGGAGTATCCCGGCTGTTTTGCCCTCTATTATTCCAGCTCCTTGTATAAATCTTCTTTACTATCTAGAACTGAAACCATTTTCCCCTTTTCAGACTCCTCCAATGCACCTTTAAGCTAATCGGATATTGTGGAGTGTTCCTACAGAGCTGACTGCCCCACTTTGGCAGTATTTCCAGAAAGCTCACATTAAACGAAATGCGGGAGAATATGAGTCTTCAGTGACGCGATTATTCTCTTCTTTATCGTTTTCGAATATGCTTTTTTTTTTAACGTCCTCAAACTGGATAGGGTAGAAACACTAATTCTGTTTACACTTACTTTTTAAATCGCGTTAGAGATGTTTATGGCATCCACCTGGACACGCGTGTTGCCACAAGGCTTCAGGGCATCGCTCTGTTATCGATATTTTATAAGAAAGTACTTTCGTGACAGCACAGCTAGAGTGCAAAGTGAAGGTGTACTTTGAATGAAACCCTCGAGAAGTCGCTCGGGAGAGTAGTATTGTCCTCACAGACAGGGAACGACTGGTTTTCGACTCTTAGTGAATTCATTATTTCTAGCCATATTCGTAAGCAACCCCTGGCAACTTCCACATTGATTCCTATTTGCACAGTTTTCGAAATTTCTTTGCTGTTCATTCTATTTGTGAGAAAGCGTTCCTTCAGTAATAAATTCAGTACAACAAAATCAAAGCTAAAAATAGAGTCTTGAAAGTCTTTGGGCCAGGCATTAAGAAAATAAGAAGCCAAAAAATGCGTGGAAGCTGGAAATCCTCTTAAATGCTAATGTTCTAGATCCTTTGGAGCAGTAATCCGGTTTCCTTGATACTGAATTATTTTGCTGGAAGTCTTCTTTGAGGACAGACGTTAACCGCGCGATGGTCTTCCCCTCCTTGTCTGCTTAGCTGCCTGTAACCTCCCGACACTCCTCTGAATGTTTTAAGAGACTCGGAGGAACCGTCACATAATCAATTTAGCGCTTCCGGTTTCAACGACGCGGATGGCGAACACGTCTCAGAGTTTATTCGCCGTGTGATGTGGATATTGGGCTACAGCAGTGAGAGGTTACCGACTAAAGTATCGGCTAATTCTCTCAGTAGCGTCTCTTTCAAATCGATAATGTTATCACTATTGAATTCAATGCAGACATTACAGTCTTATCGTCTTTGGCTGTTATCACGACAAAGTACAAAACTTATAGAAAAGTTAGAAATACTCAGTGGTTAAACATGTAACTGCAGTTGAAATATTTTTGAAGTCGATAACTTGTGAGATCACTTACATCGCTAGTAGACTCATTGTGGGCAGTGCTTCAGGTAGATATAAAGGAAAGTATTCCGATCAAGGCCGGAAACTGTCCCCTAAGATCGAAAATTTGGTATGTAACGAACAGAAGATAAAGGAATCTCCTCTATTTTGGACAGCAGATGAAATTAAACAATTAAATTATATAATATCACTGCTTGTTTCTCCTGCAAAAATACTATGGCGTTAAGGAGTTACCTTAGATGCAGAGGGATTGTCAAATCTTATGAATGACATAAAATCTGAAGTTGAATGTTATAGGCCTCAATGAATTGAAATGAAAGACAGAAATCGATAAAATAATCACATCATGCAGAGAGAACACGATATTAAGACATATAACACATGTAGGCATCGTCTTAGAAATCAAAAGTGGCCATACACGAGTTGTTATGAACATAACTCTTAGAATTTTGTCTCAGAATCGGAATAAGGTAACATCAAGCGCTATTTAGTAGGCTGTAATCCAGCACGCTACAACGTAATCGTAAGAATTCGAGTTAAGAAGAGCTCGGAGAATTATTAACGTCTGATAGTCATAAGAAATTATAACGAAACTTTAAGGGAGACAAGCCGAACAAAATAGTTGCAGAAAATTGGATAGGAGAGGGCATCGGTGGATATCGTTTCCAGAATGCTGTAAAGAGTTTTAAGTAGCTACAAGAAACACAAAATATGAACTATTACAGAAAAGAGAACGCTTAATGCGTAAGGTCATGAGAATGAACACATCAGATAGTATCATTCCAATGATGATAATGGGAAATAAAGCATACTGAAGTGTTGTAATCATTCAAAAGACTCAAATAACCTACTGGCCATTCAAATTGCTACACCACGAAGATGACGTGCTACAGATGCGAAATTTAACCGACAGGAAAAAGATGCTGTGATACGCAAATGATTAGCTTTTCAGAGCATTCACACAAGGTTGGAGCCGGTGGCGACACCTAAAACGTGCTGACATGAGGAAAGTTTCCAACCGATTTCTCATACACAAACAGCAGTTGACCGGCGTTGCCTGGTGAAACGTTGTGATGCCCCGTGTAAGGAGGAGAAATGCGTACCATCCCGTTTCCGACTTTGATAAAGATCGGATTGTAGCCTATCGCGATTGCGCTTTATCGTATCGCGACATTGCTGCTCGCGTTGGTCGAGATCCAACGACTGTTAGCAGAATATGGAATCGGAGGGTTCAGGAGGGTAATACGGAACGCCGTGCTGGATCCCAAAGGCCTCGTATCACTAGCAGTCGAGATGACAGGCATCTTATCCGCATGGCTGTAACGGATCGTGCAGCCACGTCTCGATCCCTGAGTCAACAGATGTGGACGTTTGCAAGACAACAACCATCTGCACGAACATTTCGACGACGTTTGCAGCAGCATGGACTATCAGCTCGGAGACCATGGCTGCGGTTACCCTTGACGCAGCGTCACAAACCGGAGAGCCTGCGATGGTGTGCTCAACGACGAACCTGGGTGCACAAATGGCAAAACGTCATTTTTTCGGATGAGTCCAGATTCTGTTCACAGCATCATGATGATCGCATCCGCGTTTGGCGACGTCGCGGTGAACGCACATTGGAATCGTATTCGTCATCGCCATACTGGCGTATCACCTGGCGTGATGGTATGGCCTTTGGTTACACGTCTCGGTCACCTCTTGTTCACATTGACGACACTTTGAACAGTGGACGTTGCATTTCAGATGTGTTACGACCCTTGGCTCTACCCTTCATTCAATCCCTGCGAAACCCTACATTTCAGCAGGACAATGCACGACCGCATGTTGCAGGTCGTGTACGGGCCTTTCTGGATACAGAAAATGTTCGACTGCTGCCCTGGCCAGCACGTTCTCCAGATCTCTCACCAATTGAAAATGTCTGATCAATGGTGGCCTAACAACTGGCTCGTCACAATACGCCAGTCACTACTCTTGATGAACTGTGGTATCGTGTTGAAGCTGCATGGGCAGCTGTACCTCTACACGCCATCCAAGCTCTGTTTGACTCAATGCCCAGGCGTATCAAGGCCGTTATTCCGGCCAGAGGTGGTTGTTCTGGGTACTGATTTCTCAGGATCTATGCACTCAAATTGCGTTAAAATGTAATCATAAGTCAGTTCTAGTATAATATATTTGTCCAATGAATACCCGTTTATCATCTGCATTTCTTCTTGGTGTACCAATTTTGATGGCCAGCAGTGTACATACATATGAAGCATAGAAGAAAGTGGAATTGCGATAAGGTGGAAATGAAGTGAACACGAACCATTTCTACAGGAGAAAGCAGTGGTGATTATTTCATACAGAAGGAGAAGGTTACCGTTGTAAAGGAAACAAAACAAACTTGGTTAACCGATACTGATGTAGGTCTCAGACTAGTATAAGGGTTTGAATACGCTTGGAAGTAGTGCCCTGGCCTATAGGGAGATAACTTTACACGTTCGCTTGGAACAGAAATTCAGGCCAAGAAAGAAAGAGTTCTTAGTCGAATAAAATGTAAAGTGGACGCAGCGGAAAGGAAACAGATTTACGGAACAGCTTGATAAATCTTTCTAATTTGTAGAGCTCTCAGTGTACATCACGTTCCAAGCACGTTTACAGCTGCAAGGGACGAACCTTCCTGCTCAATTTGTCTGCTGACACATTGACTAATCATTGCGACACAGTCAGCCGGTCTCGCAGAGGGCCGCAGTTTATGGGGCGAGGAGTAATTAGGTGTGTCTCCCAGCAGTTACAAGCGAACAAATCACTGTGTCTGCTTGTGTGCCTTTCAGCAGTAGGATGTGCCGGCGGCGAAAATGGAGCTTTTAAGCGCCGCACGCGTCAAGATGGCATAACTCGTGGTGTTTATTCGTCGTCATGACGACTGCTTTGGAAAATGAAATGGGGTGGGGAACGCAGCTGCCGGGAGCAGCTTTGAGGCTGACGCAGCTGTCTGCCGGGTGACAGGTACTTTACGCTAGGCTCTGCACTCGGCGCGCAAACGGACAGCGGTCACGTACAAGGCTGTTCTGCTGCCGCTCGCTCGCTGTCCTACGTGCTGTCTCGTGACCCCTCTGGCAAAACAAGTACATAATCAATCAACTGTACAAGTCTGTCTCAGACAATGATCGCTGTTCTAAAATTATTGTGCTTATTCCCTCTGAGCTACGAGGCGGCACTGAATGTGCTGTAAAGTGTGATACGAATGTCTCCCAGGTTTCTTTCTGATGTAACAGGTGGAGACGTACTGTTCGGACATTTACATGGCGGAAAATACATATTATTTATTTTCCTAGTATCTACATGGGTCTAGTAAATTACAGTTATAAATTTATAGTAGATTGTTGAGGCCACTGAGTTCACAATGTCTTGAATAGAAACCACCCGAGAACGTGTCGCTTCCGTTGTAGAACCATATCAGGTCAGGCGATTAGCTAATCCACTTCAGATGAGAGAAAGGGAAATGACTCGGATTTTCCTACTACGGTATGCAGCTTGATAGAAAGATGAAGATAACTACCTTAGACGACCACCAGATATCCCATTATGTTTTCACGAATATTGTTTCTCTGCTGTATAGCAGCAGCGCTGTTTGTTCTATATACCATTTATTACGTCCAAAGACGTCGATTTTGCTTCGAGGATCATTCATCACTTCGTGTTCGTTTATCAGGATCTATATTGCTATCACTCAGAAGCATCTCAACTTAAGATTTGAGCAAAGGTGGATATGGCGATGTCGTCCAGCATGCCTCGTCGATTGTTGACTTTAATTCCCCTGGACTTGTTATTGTAGCATCACACGTAAAGATTAATTTACGAAACTCCTGTAGCGATAGAAGAAGACCTGATACTTCAAGTTCTGTTAGTTGCACAACAGATTAACGAGATACCAAGAGAGAATGTACCATATCATGATCGATAAGGACAATGCGTGTGTTGGCACTGGTGGTAGCCACACAATGCCGCTGTTGTGGTGAAAGTGTACAGTACGATAACCACGGTTTACTTCTTTTTCTTCCTTCTGAATGATGCAAACAACTGAATCTTTCCTTCTATCCCTTGACCTGCGGTTCTCGGTGACTTTCCGTAAATCTAACCCTTTTCCTAGACTCTCCAGTCCTTTTCCTTGACTCCTCTTTCTTCCCCTTCAACCCTTCTGCCTGCTCCGAAAGCTTGCCAGTTTATGTGTATGTTTTGCCACCGCTTGGTGAGTAGATTATTTATCTATCCTATTAAATAACTTTGTAAATGACTTTTAAAGTTTTACTGGAAACAAGAACGTTAAAGTTATAAATGGACAAGTTTCTTTAGTTTTGGAATTATTACCTAATTGAGTCAAGCCGAAGTTGATTCCTCAAACGGAAGTGAATGAGTTAAACATCTGATCTGAAATGCTTCTAGAACGGAAACGGTAATTACTGGACATGAGTACCTAACTACTATACTGTGTAAAAATCCTAGACGTTTGTAACCGGATTTTAGGATCACACTACATATCCAGAGAACTATACTTATTACTTGCTACTTTAACTGTACTGGATATCGACGATAAAAAGATTAATCTTCAGACACATAGTGCGAAAATCGATATACAGTACATTTCATACAGTTATCAGGCAGATCATCAATCCATTGGCTTGGTTCAAATGGCTCTGAGCACTATGGGACGTAACTTCTAAGGTCATCAGTCCCCTAGAACTTAGAGCTACTTAAACCTAACTAACCTAAGGACATCACACACATCCATGCCCGAGGAAGGATTCGAACCTGCGACCGTAGCGGTCGCGCGGTTCCAGACTGTTGTGCCTAGAACCGCTTGGCCACCCCGGCCGGCATCAATCCATTCATCAAGCTGTTTTACCTGTTTTAAAATACTTCAATTTCAACATTGTGTACCTGAAGAGGGTCCGTTGTGACTTCAAAATCAATCGAAATTAGCACGGAAAAAAATTACAGTGGTATGCGAATAGCAATAAAAATCGAATTCATCATCATTTTCTGGGGGCCTTATTCCCGCTTCAATGCGAGGTCGGCCTGGTTACTATTGATGTTGCAGTGTTAGTTGCAGAGGGAGGCGCAATGCCCTTCCTGCCGCCACACCGAACCCCCTGGGATGGAATTAATGTACCCCAGCAGTCTGCGTCTAGTGTAAGCAATTGGATAGTGCGAACGTGTTTAAAATGTCTGTGAGCCGTGTGAGGCGGAACATGGGGACCAGCCCGGTATTCACCTAGCAGAATGTGGAAAACTGCCTAAAAACAACATCCAGGCTGGCCAGCATACTGGCCCTCATCGTTAATCCGCCGAGCGGATTCGATCAAATAAAAACCGAATTAGTACTTATTATTTTCCATCATGAAAATGAAATAATGTTAGACTCTCTTTTCTGGAAGAATTTGTTTGTAATCTTGTATGTCTACACCTACATCTACATACATACTCCACAAGCCATCGAATGGTGCGTGGTGCTGGGTACCCTGTACCACCATTAGTCATTTCCTTTCTTGTTCCACTCACAAATACAGCGAGGGAAAAACGACAGTCTGTATGCCTCCGTATGGGCCCTAATTTCTTTTATCTTACCTTCGTGGTCCTTACGTGTAATGTATTTCGGTCGGCGGCATTTGAACTGTTCTGCAGTAAACTTAAAACTCCAGTTCTCTAAACTTTCTCAGTAATGTTCCTGGGGAAGAATGTCGTCTACACTACAGCAGTTCCCGAAGAATTTTTGTAATACTAACGTGTTGTTGGAACCTATCGTTAACACACCTAGGAGCCAACCTCTGAATTGCTTCGATGCCTTCTTTCAGTCGGGTTGTAGACGCGCTCCTGCCGTCGCAGCAGAAGGAGCTCTCAGCCGGTGATGGCCGGTGCAACGGTAGCTATTGGGGTTTAGGCCTCGCTGAGCACTCTGCTCTACAGAGAGTTCCCTTTCGAGGCGCCAGTAGCGCTCGGTGGATCGGCGGAAGGTTGAGCTTGCTCCCTTTCGTCGAAAAGCCGCGTAGCTCGCGGAGAAGCTCAATTGTCGTAAGAGTCACTGACTCGCAGTAACCCGTAACTTCAGTTACAAACTTCCCTAGCGAGACTATCTCGTTCTGTGTTAGGGTTGATCAGTGCCAGGGGCCCGTTCACGTCGGACCACCCCGCGTACTGTAGGCCACTTCTCTTCCTCCGCACCTCCTTTAGGTGCCGCGCCACTGCACCAACGGCACACGCTAGGCCGTAGGGCATTCCCCCTCTTCTGTAGGACCTATTTGTTAGCCTTTTCTTTTCAGAGAAAGCATAATTGTCGTGCCCACCCACACCTAATAAAGCACCAGGATGGCAGATTGCGCCGGTGTTTCCCCCGCCCTAACCCGCAGCAAGGCTCCAGCTAAAGAGGCGCGTGAGTCGGCTGTTCCCGTCGACGTCAACGTCCCGCTTGCCGCTGTCGAGGAGGTGTTGGCCGACAAGGATCGGCAGATCGCTGCGCAAGCGCAGGAACTGCTGAGCCAGCCTCGATTGATAACCGACCTCTGCGGCCCAAATGAGTCCCCCACACGGACAAGTACCCTCCACATCACGCTACATTCACCTGCAACTGGTGACTCATGCACTACCGTCCCACTGCGGCAGCTGACTCCAACGGCGGAACCAGCAGCTGCAGATGCGGACACAGAACAACACTACACTGGGCCCTGGCAGGTGGAGGGCCCACGACGCATACCGAGAAACACCACGCAAACAAGCGAGCAACCACACTCGCAAGGTAGCCGAAAGGCGCTGCTGCCTACGCCAAAACCCGCACTTCCGGTTAGGAACACCAACACAACAACAAACACGACCCGACCTGCGGTCAGCAACACAAGACCAACCGCAGCTACGTCCACACAACAGAAGACTGGTTTTCCCCCAGTCGTAATACAAATCTACGGGGACCTCAGTGTCCTCAACGTAACATTCGCGGAAAGGCATACACCTTGCACGCTACACACGAAGTACTCTGGGGATAGGGCCTCATTGTACGTATCAACCAACAATGAATATAAAGATCTCCTTACCTTCCTCAAAGAAAAGGGGATCGAACATTCCACGTACAGGACTGCCGAAAAACGGACACAGCAGTACGTGGTAAAGGGAGTGGACCCCAGTACCCCAAACACCACAGTACAAGCGGCGCTCAACTTCCTAGGATTCGACTGCAAAAGTGCTTCCAGGATGATGGGCTTCCGCTCCCACCACCGTCTACCACACTACCTGGTCGAGATGGCCGACACGGCCGCCTCCCGCGGCCTTCTGCAGATAGAAAGCCTTCTGCGGATGGACGTAAGGGTAGAGATATACGAACCGCCACAGGTCCCACAACAATGTAACAACCTTCAGCGGTTCGGTCATTCGGCCCTCCGCTGCGGCCTGGCATCCCGTTGCCGCGGATGCGCTGGCAAACACGCCTCCAACGCATGTACACTAATCCACGAAAACATACGCCGTTGCTCCAACTGTGGCCAAGGCCATGCGGCTAACTACAGGGGCTGCGACGTGTACAAAGAGGCGCAGAGGCGCAAAAATCAACAGTCGAAGCCACCCAACCTCATAACACGTCCAAGGCCCGCACCAAACCCTGTCAGGAACGGAGTGTCGTTCGTCATGGCTACACGCCCTGGAGGAGCGGAGCAGGCCGTGGAACCTCTGCGCCCAGCACACGCACTTGACACAACCGCTGCGACAACAACACTGTCGTCTCAGCCAACACACGACACTGCAGCCACACCGGTACCAACACCAGCCCCCAAAAACAACACAACCTCACCCCCTCAAGCCACTGCCTGCGAACCTACACACGACAGACAGGAAGACACACTCACACAAGGAACCCCAGAACCAAAAACCCAGAGAAGGCGTAGGCGACCACGTGGAAACAGGAGCGGGAACACACGTGCACCACAACAAAGTACCCAGCGACAACAAAACACTGACAGACAGACACACAGTCAGCAAGCCAGTGATACTAGCACACACACTACTCCATCCCCCACCAGACACACAGGCGCCTCAAAATGTTCCACATAACAACAACACAAGCGCCAGCCCACACATAACGCCAACACCCGCACCAGCGGCCGCCAACACCACAACCGAGCCACAGGCCGACACACGCAACACCAACACAACACTTGAGGGTTTATTGAAAACAATATTCCCCCATCACACGACCACTCAGATCTTTAATAAGATCATGGCGGCCGTCACCACACTCTTCACACGGCTCTTGACTGCTCAACCTGGGCAGTACTGGGCCGCCATACAAACAGCGCTCACCACACTGTTTACACCCATACGTGGATAACACGCCACACCCCGCCCCCATCGCAAACAACCAGACACTGACACAGATCCTGTTCTGGAATGCAGACGGGATCAACAACAAAAGGGCGGAATTTGCCGCGCTCATGGAGCGTAAGGGTATCCTTATCGCACTACTGGGCGAAACTAAGCTCAAACCACGCAACCAACTAAACTTCACCGGCTACTGCGTCTATCGTACCGACCGACCGGACGGCTCCGGTCACGGCGGAACAGCCATCATCATACACAAAGACACAGCACACACAAACATAGTGCTCCCTGAACTTGAAAAACTAGAGGAACCGCCTTCAGGGTCATGTTCAACGGAGCCTACACTATACTGGTGTCAGTATACAACAGCCCTAAAAACATTAAAACACGCGACAACAGCATAATACTGAACATATCACCGCGCGTAATAGCCGCTGAAGATCTTAACGCAAAGCACCCGGACTGGAACTCACGAATACGAAACTCCAACGGCACGAAACTATACGAACATGCACTAGGACGAAACTACATCACACTAGCGCCGACCGAACCGACGCACATTCCCTACCGGAGGGGACACAGGCCAGACGTGTTAGACATGGCCCTCATCAAGGGCATAACAACGACACTCAACGTTGCCGTTGAAAACTATCTGCCCTCAAATCACCAACCCGTTATACTGTACATTGAAGAAACACTGCAGCACATGGAACAACGCAGGATGTTAGACTACAGGCGCGCGAATTGGACCCAGTTCAAGGAAACGCTTGACAGTCGCATCCCACCCACCCACGGGAATAACGAGTCAGTCCAAATTGACGAGGCAGTCGAACCCTCACCGGCGCCGTCCAGGACGCAATTGCCGACACCATACCAATCCGCACGCCACAACAACACAGTGCTACCCTGCCCCAGGAAATCCTGGGCCTGATCTCAATGAGGAACCGCCTCAGGAGACATTGGCAGCGGACCAGGCGCCAGCACTTCAAACAGCACATTAACAGGCTCCAGTGTATAATCCGGGAAAAAATACAAACATTTAAGACACAACAGTGGGACCAGAAACTCGAAGGGCTGGACACCACGCGACCTGGCGTGTGGCAGCTAGCCCGACACTTCACCAGGGAGAAACTGTACACCCCCACGTTACAAGGGCCCGACGGACCAGCATATTCTGCGGAAGAAAAAGCGGAACTGATGGCCCTCACACTCGCAGCGTCGTTCACACTGAACCTGGATCCCTCAGACCCAGCATTCACACTTGCTATGGACCAGGAGGTCACACGCATCTTGGCCCAACCAGCGCGCAACATCATCCGACAAGCTAGTACAGCAGAAGTCAAATGGGCCACCATGCATACCACCGCAAGGAAGGCCCCTGGTCACGATGGCATTCAAAACCGTGTCCTCCAGGAGTTCACGGACAAAGCTGTAGACTACCTAACACACATCACGAATGCCATACTCAAGCACCAACACTTCCCCGCCATTTGGAAGACGGCCAAGGTCCTGATGTTCAGGAAGCCGGGGAAAGACCACTCCCTCCCACAAAATTACCGACCCATTAGTCTGCTGAGCGCGCTCAGCAAGATCGTTGAGAAGGTAATATTAAAACGACTCACCAGGCACTGTATCACAAACGACACCCTGATACCGGAGCAATTCGGTTTCAGGAATCACCACTCAACAACACAACAACTCCTCCGCGTTGTTGAATACGTAACACACCGATACAACACAAACAAAGCAACTGGGGCGGTGTTCCTGGACATCGAAAAGGCTTTCGATCATCTATGGCACAACGGCCTAATACGCAAACTTAGCGACGCAGGGTTCCCCGACGGGCTCGTACGTCTCATACACTCATATCTCACGGACAGGAGTTTCAACACCGACGCGCAGGGCAAACAATCGACACGGCATGGTATACAGGCAGATGTACCCCAAGGAAGTATCCTAGGGCCCTTACTGTTTAACCTCTACATTAACGACCTCCCAGCTACACATAACACGACGGTAGCAATCTACGCGGATGACACCGCCATCCTTGCGCAAGATTGGAAGCCGTCTAACATTAACTCACGACTACAGACTGCACTCAGAACGGCGGAGCCTTGGCTGGTGAAATGGCGTGTTAGAGTAAACGTCGACAAGTGCGAGACCGTTCTGTTCACTAGACGACCGAAGCAACTGCGCAAACATCAGCACTGCAACCCAATAACACTACACACACGCCCAATACGTTTCCGCGAGAAGGTCAAATACCTCGGTGTCTGGGTGGACAGGAAACTACTCTGGGGGGACTACATTCAACACGTGACCAATAAAGCTAACGCGGGGCTCAAACAACTCTACCCTATGCTTAAGAGGTGTAGCACACTGAACAGGAGGGCGTCTAGGTCCATGTACATGGCACTTATTAGACCCCTGATGACGTACGCAGCCCCAGTCTGGGGATGCGCTGCGCCAACTCGCCTGCGCCGTCTGCAGCTCACACAGAACAAAGTACTCAAAATCATAAGCAACGCTCCGCGCTACACACGCATCGCGGACCTTCACCGGGAATACCGGCTAGATACTATCTTGCAGGTATTCCAAAAACTCTCCACACGACTGTACAATAACACGAGACACTCGCGCAACCCGTTTATCCTTTCTCTGGGTAACTACGACCACAACCATAGACGGAAGCATAACAGACCAAAGACATTACTGGCTAGGAACTAAACATCTATGGTCCATAGAACACTAACACGACAGTACTGGCGAGCCCCTGCAACACAGTTATTACTGGAAACCCAGATGTTCGACCAGCCGAAAAACAGGCAACCGCAGGGAAACCGTACTGTACACAGCACGCAAACCAGCCACACACACCCCCTACACCGTCTGTGAGCCGATCTACGACCGATCGCCCACTAATCTACAACGACCTTGAACTGTTTCAGGGACGCAGCAACTGCAGCAAGCGCCGCAACGAGCTCCAGCAACGACAAAGGTAACGACGCACGATACCTCGAACTAACATAACCACACCTTGCATGCACTGTCGCAGATAGCAAGCCGCTACTGCCCTTACTACCCGTCCTACTGTCGCAGAGGTTTTTTTCCCTTGGCTCTTGCCTTGGCACTGTTTTTTCTCTGCCCTTACAACCGCTACCCTTCGATCGCTTTCGTCCACTCTCTATCTCCTGATGGACCATGTTAATGAGTAATCTTACCCAGACGCATGGATAACATCACAGCCCGCATCCTGTGACTCCTGATTCAAAAACTAACATGTTATACGGAGGTGACAGTAGAACTTTTGGTTTGGTCACCACGTTGGTGTGGGCGTGGAGGGGCCCCACCCTTTGTTCTTTCAGTCGGACCTGGTGCTCGAGCAGCTGTCAAGAATAGGTCGCACTGGCTTCCTATTTGAAGTCTCCTTAACAGTTAAACCATGCTTTCCCAAAATTCTCGCAATGAACTGAAGTCAACTATTCACCTTCCCTACCAGGATCCTCACATGCTGGTTCGATTTCGTATCGCTTTGCAACATTACGCACAGATACTTAACCGACTTGACTGTGTCAATCACGGCACTAGTAATGCTGTATCCGGACATTATTAACTTACATTTGGCTACATTCAGAGCTAGCTGCCACTCATCACACCAACTAGAAAATTTTTCTAAGTAACCTTGTATCCTCCTACAGTCACCCAAATGCGATACCTTCCCCTGCACCACAGCATCGTCAGCATACAACCACAGATTGCTGCCCATTCTGTTCTCCAGATAGTTTGTGTTTATAGAAACTATAGCGGTCCTGTCACACTTCCTGGGGCACTCCTCACCCCTTTTCTCTGATGAAGGTATGGAAGTGAAACGATAAATTGGATAAACTAGAAGAGTAAACGAGAATTTTTAATACAGAGCTACAGAAGAAATTCGAATGTTAAAGAGGCCGACAGAATAACTAATAAAAAGCACTTGACTGAATTGAGAAGAAAAGAGCTTGAGGTAGAACACTATTAAAAAAATGTTTAAATCTGTGTGAATTCCTTACGGACCAAACTGCTTAGGTCATCATTGCTAAGAACAACAAACACGCCCAAGCCCAAGGGAAGACTCGAACCTTCGGCGGGAGGGGCCGCGCAGTCCGTGACTTGAAGCCTGAAACCACGCGCGGGCACTCCGCGCGGTCTCTATTGGTTCAAATGGCTCTGAGCACTATGCGACTTAACTTCTGAGGTCATCAGTCCCGTAGAACTCAGAACTACTTAAACTTAACTAACCTAAGGACAGCACACAACACCCAGCCATCACGAGGCAGAGAAAATCCCTGACCCCGCCGGGAATCGAACCCGGGAACCCGGGCGTGGGAAGCGAGAACGCTACCACACGACCACGAGATGCGGGCCAAATTCTAGTTACCAAGGATTAATTCGCTAATGGAGTGGGGGGGGGGGGGGGCTGTGGCGACTTGAATTTTTCGATTTCATCTACGTTTTATACCTATGTTACGCTTAAGTTTCCATGATCATTTAAACCTGCTTCTTCATGAGGCAACTTGCTTTCATAAATGTATTAAAAGTTCGTATTGAAAAAAATTCTTAAAATATATTCGTAGGTGTCTTTGGAGAGAAGTTTTGTTATGAAGTCGTAGAATATGTTACACACTGTGAGATCGACTGCTGGCACCGTGCAATTTCGGCCGTTACCCATAGGCTCCGGTGGCGTTGGTCTTACCATTTATTTTACTGTGCACTTTTTTCAACGAGAAACTTCCTGATGCACAGCATTCGGCGCATTAGGTGGAACTTAACTGAAATTCTTTTGGACTTACTAAACATTTATGTTTTTCCTGAAGGTGAAAAAATCTGTCAGCTGTTGCGGGAAGGCCCTGTATTGCCATCCACCGATATTGGTAAACCTTAAACGACCGAATCATCAGATAAGTGTTCTACGGAACAATAGCAGGACACCAGTAATGGAGACCTGCCATCAAATATCAACCAAGCCTCACCTTAAAGAGAGGGTTAAAAGCTAGAGCATACTAAGAGACAATCAGCTTTGGTGATATCCTACAGAGATTGCGAGCAGAGGAAGATGAAGACACAAATCTTTTCATATCTGGAGAAAGTACGCTTTAATAATGTTGTTATATCATAGTAAGAATAGCATTCTGTTTCCTTTATACAGACGGCTAGACTATTCTTGCATCTTAGGTACCATTGTGGTTATTCTAAATAAAATACATGTTGTGGTCCCTGTCAGGAGGACAGAAGAAAATGTTCCAAGACGCCCCTTAAGAGTACGGGCCAGGCCGAAACATGTTCACAAACAGCCCGGTGGTCAACAAGACTTTTTTTCTTTTTCTTTCCTCAAATAGCTCTTTCCAAGTGCCATCTGTAAACCTTTATTTGATCATAAAACGATGAAAACTACACGATGTGGCACTGAAACCTGAAGCACTAACTTTAGTGAGCCGTGCTTCCTGCAAAAGAAGTCATACTAACGCGAACTTCTCGGCGATCACACAGGTGGCCGGTGGCCTTAAATGCAGTGAGTTTCTGGTCAAGCAACCAAATACAAGTTAGCCTCACCACATGAAGAATGGTTCATTAAACCGCTGATAGCCGGCCAGGGACAGTGAAATAGATTGCGTTTCCAATGTCAAATAGATCACTTCCGGTTTATCAAATAAATGTTCGTCATATCCAACATAGTCCATTACATGTAAGAAATTCCAGTAAATCGTCAGATAAATACGCCCAGAAACCTGCAGCCAAGAGTTTAGGGTCCTGTGGCGGTAACCTCCACCCAATGCGACCCATCATACGCAGGGACAGTTACTGATAAAGTGCTACCATTCCTCACGGTTCGCAACACACCATCCCACACAGACTACGAACACTGGTTACGGTGCGCCCGTCGTGCAGCAGGGCGCTCCGGTGCCAAAGCGCCACCAACACGAGCCCGCGCACCAAGCAACACAGACCTCACACAGGTGCGTCCGGCGCTAAACTTTCTTAACCACCTATACGCGGGGCCCCTAGCGGATCTCCAACGCATCCCGCCCACCATCGACGACGTAGAAAGGCATCTGGCCGCATTCCAAACTCATCGATACGAGCTGATGTACGGCCCAGTATTTTTTCTATTTCTCTTTTTGTGCAAATCTGTTTTCCAAGATCGTTAACAGTTCCCATGTTTTAAATTACTGCTGTTAAATTTGACTAAATGGATATTTTACTCACAATTTTGACTGTGGGGTGATAACGGTCTTTTTCTTTGTTTATGTGGCTCTGGGTATATGGCTACATTTTTCGGTGTATGTGTATGCTGCCCAGTTTGTGGTACTGTTTGTTTGGCGGTTAGAAGGGTTGTTATTTATCTAAAATCTATTTTATTAGTTTAAATAACATTTGGATGCCTGTGTTCATTTCGTAATTTATTACAAGTTTCTTTTCTGTAGTTGCCTTTTGAATTCGGAAGCTTTCTTGTGGCGTCAGTGGATTTTTTCTAAAATGATTATTTTCATGTCTGCTTCTGTTACTATTGGACGTTTTTCTGCAAGGGCTGAATCACTGTTATCATGTTTTCGTGCGCCTTATGTATTATATCAAATGTTCTGCTGGTCTGTTCTAAGTATAAACTATCACAGTTATTACACTGAAATTTGTAACCATCAGACTTTTTATGCACATCAATCTCATCCTCCTTTAAACATTTGTGTAATGAATTATTCCGTGTTTATTAAAATTGTTATTAGTTCTGTCAGTTTGTTTTCATATGTAGGTGTGTACCAGATTGTCTGTTGAGCTTTATTCTTGCGTCCTTGTTGCATAGTGGCAGTGCTGTTAGTGTGTGTCTTTGTGGTAAGTCTAGTATTTGTGTGCTGTTTTGCTTTACTCGTTTAGCCTGTTTGGTTTTTATATCCTTTTGGATTCTATTATTAAATTTTCTAATTATAGATTTTTGTATTCATTGTTTTTCACTGTTTGAGATATTATGTCTAGCGTCTTGTTGTAGATCTGTTTATCTAGTCGTACTCTGTTTAATCTGTGGAGTGTTTATCTGAGAGGTGACTGTTTTTGAAACTTTGGTTGTTTTCATGGCTGCTGCTGTGCTGTGTCTATTGTGGTGGTTTTTTGTAAACACTGAATGAGTGTCGGTTGTTTTCTTTTGTGATAAGTATATTTAGGAAATTTATTTGCCTTGCTGGTTCTTTCTAGAATGCGAACTTTATATTTTGTGTAGCGTGTTTTTCTTCGTGTGTAGCTGTTCTACTTTGTTTATGGTTAATCTACCAGGTAGGGGCTTCTTCAGTGTATCTCTAACAGTACAGTAAATTGTATTTTCCTGTTCTTTTTTCTGAAATATTCTTTCCTCTAGTTCGTTCATGAAGAAATTTGTTAAGTATCCTGAAATTGGGTTCTTAATGGCAATTGTTTCTCTAGTAAGACGTATTATTTATTAATATCGAAGCAGTTTTTATCAGTAATAAGTCACAGGAGGTGCTTATCTCTGTGGTGTGTTCCTGTGGTGACTGACTGTAAGCATGTATGTCTTGTAATTTGGTACTGATTGTTTCTTTGAGTGCAGTTATGGAGTACATGATTTCTACGTCAGCCGAGATCAGCAAAAACATACCTGCACTATATATCACTTTCATGTGGGTTATTAGTTCCTCTGCATTTTTCACCCTTCTGTCATTTTGTGTTTTGTACTGTTGTGTGAATGTGTTTAACATGTCTGGTGAGGTTCTATGTGAGTGCTTTTTAGTGGCTTTCAATTGGCCTTACTGCAGTGTTCACTTCACGAATTCTTTTGGTTGGCCTCTTTTATTGTCTTAATGTCTTGTATCCAAGATGTTTTTAATTTCTTTGCCTATTACTTTGGTTATCAGACCCATGTTGATGTTGTTTGTGTCATTCCATGTTCTTGAGACCAAATGTTCCAAATTCTGTGATCAAATTTTTTATGGTATGTTCGTTTACCTTTGCACTTATATTCTGATTTCAATATTTCTGTAGTAGCTGCATTCCTCCATCATGAAGTTTGGTATCTGTGAGTGTTATGGCGTGTGGGTAGAACTGTTGTATGTATTTCTGCTTATTTGACTGTATTTGTTGGTCTGTATTTCTCTCTTTTAGAACTGTATATGGCACTACAAATATGTTCTTTGATTTGTAGAATGTGCAGGAAGCGAGTTTGGCTAACAAAAATCATATTTTCGTAGAAGAAGGATGGGAGGCAGAGGGCAGCTGATCTCTGCTACCCACTTCTCGGCATACCCTTGACTGGTCATTATCAAAAGCCCTGCAGCACTTCCAAAATGATGAAAGCAACAGTAAATTAAATGGAAGATCACAACAATCTAATACTCGTGGCTGCTGTAGATGGGGTAACCACGAATTACAGAAGCTTGTGCGAAATGTCTTTTTATATCTGAAAATTGTTCAGGTATACTGGAAGCAAATTAGCGTTATTACAGTAAAATGGTTTACTCTGCGTCTCACCGTTTAAACCTGACGCCATTAAAATGCATGTTCTACTTCCTTTATGTAATGGTTTCGTGAAACGAATATTATATCCACTCTGCGAGTGAAAAAAAGATGACAACTATCATGAAACTTGAACAAGCTAACAGTTGTGTGTGTGCGGTTACTAGACCATAGTTACTTTCCTAGAAAACTTTCTGAAAATAGGTCTGATGCAAAATGAGTTTAGTTTTGTCCTAAACGACCTTGCTGTACTCGTTCTTTTGTTGACTGTGTATGTTTCTGCTGCGCTGTCTAGGCTATACAACCAACTTAGGTGACTGGTGTGCTGTCACAAGTGAAGTCAGCGTCATTTATTGAGGTCAATGACCAATACTTCCTGTGAAGTTTCAACGTTAGTATTCTTACTTGCACTACCAAAAACTTCGTTGTTGAAACTGATTATTTCTTATGCGACGAGAAAGACAGAAAAAAGTGAGCGGGTGGGTGGGGGGGGGGGGGGGGAGGAAGGGGTAAAGGTGAACGAAAAGTCTCTGTCCAGTTATCTGCAATATTTTAATTGCAATTATAATTTTGTTTCATGTTTCTTCTCAGTAATGACGCAAATAGTGCCAAGAAATGCGGTATTTTCGAAACAACAACGTTTCTTGCAGCTTAAAAGTAAATGATCTCCACAGACCTCGAGGATATGTTCTGAATGCGTGTAAGGCTACGCTCCGTGGTTTTCTTGCTCTCTTTCACCGAAAGCAGTGACAGCCAGTGGAAAGGAAGAAAGAGATTAATGAACGGGAGCCGCATCGCCACTCAGGCTTCATTCGTCTTTGCAGCAAGGATGTTCTGTCGGCCAATGCGAACACCGGCAGCATTTACACAACGTACTTTTTTCTGTTTTTAAGGTTTTAATTTGAAACAATAAGAGAAATGCTGCGAATATCTATAAATTACAACATATTTGATTAGTATTAAACAGTGCGCTATCAAGGTGTGTATTGCACATCAAATCGTTAATATTAATTGTTCCGTTGTCGTTGCTTGATAGAGAATTTGATTCTTTATGTTACAAAAAAGAAACCTACACTACTGACCATTAAAATTGCTACACCAAGAAAAAATGCAGATGATAAACGGGTATTCAATGGACAAATATATTATACTAGAACTGGCATGTGATTACATTTTAACGCAATTTGGGTGCTTAGAGCCTGAGAAATCAGTACCCTGAACAACCACCTCTGGCTGTAATAACGGCCTTGATACGTCTGGGCATTGAGTCAAACAGAGCTTGGATGGCGTGTAGAGGCGCAGCTGCCCATGCAGCTTCAACACGATACCACAGTTCATCAAGAGTAGTGACTGGCGTATTGTGACGAGCCAGTTGCTCGGCCACCATTGACCAGACGTTTTCAACTGGTGAGAGATCTGGAGAATGTGCTGGCCAGGGCAGCAGTCGAACATTTTCTGTATCCAGAAAGGCCGATACAGGACCTGCAACATGCGGTCGTGGATTATCCTGCTGTAATGTAGAGTTTCGCAGGGATCGAATGAAGGGTAGAGCCAAGGGTCGTAACACATCTGAAATGTAACGTCCACTGTTCAAAGTGCCGTCAATGCGAACAAGAGACGACCGAGACGTGTAACCAATGGCACCCCATACCATCATGACGGGTGCTACGCCAGTATGGCGATGACGAATACACGCTTCCAATGTGCGTTCACCGCGATGTCGCCAAAAACGGATGAGACCATCATGAAGCTGTAAACAGAACCTGGATTCATCCGAAAAAAACGACCTTTTGCCATTCGTGCACTCAGGTTGGTCGTTGAGCACACCATCGCAGGCGCGTCGGCCGAAGTGGCCGTGCGGTTCTAGGCGCTGCAGTCTGGAACCGCGAGAGTGCTACGGTCGCAGGTTCGAATCCTGCCTCGGGCATGGATGTGTGTGATGTCCTTAGGTTAGTTAGGTTTAATTACTTCTAAGTTCTAGGCGACTGATGACCTCTGAAGTTAAGTCGCATAGTGCTCAGAGCCAACTAATAACCTCAGAAGTTGAGTCCCATAGTGCTCAGAGCCGTTTGAGACATCGCAGGCGCCCCTGGTCCATCACGGCGTTCCGTATTACCCTCCTGAACCCACCGATTCCATATTCTGCTAACAGTCACTGGATCTCGACCAAGGCGAGCAGCAATGTCGCTAAACGTAAACCGCAATTGCGATAGGCTACAATCCGACCTTTATCAAAGTCGGAAACTTGATGGTACGCCTTTATCCTCCTTCCATGAGGCATCACTACGTCGTTTCACCAGGCAACGCCGGTCAGCTGCTGTTTGTGTATGAGAAATCGGTTGGAAACTTTCCTCATGTCAGCACGTTGTAGGTGTCGCCACCGGCGTCAACCTTGTGTGAATGCTCTGAAAAGCTAATCATTTGCATATCACAGCATCTTCTTCCTGTCGGTTAAATTTCGCGTCTGTAGTACGTCATCTTCGTGGTGTAGCAATTTTAATGGCCAGTAGTGTAGGAATATTTCTTTAAAGTTGATTTTAGTCTTGCGGTCCATCACTAGAACAAACAACGTGCAAACAACTTGTCTGTTAAATGTTATATAAGCCGAACCCAGGTTACCACGAAAAGTTGCCCCTTTCAACGAGAATTATGTTTATATTGTTACACGCCAGAACCTTGGTAAGATCTGACAAAAATGGAAGTCTCCCATAGCGAAAGAAGTCACTATTGTGATAAAGTGCTTAGAGAGTCTCAGCAAACTTAAACCGGAACAGAGGAAGCTTTGGTGAACGTCGAAGCCAATAGGTGAGATCACATTTGCACAATGTCAGGTGTTGATAGCCAAATAAACAATCCTCTCCACCTGATAGTCTAATATGTGTATCTAGGGCTGCGAAGCAAATTTGTTGAAAAGGTACGGATTCCCTCATACAACACAACTGTAAAGGCCTCCCGCAGTTATCCGTCTTCCACCTTTTCAAAGATCGGACGCGACCGTACGAAAACCGTAACGCAGCACTGTTTCTTTAAGTACGGGTGTAGATCTACAGACACCTATAGATACCGATTTGTTTCCGCCGCTACAGCTAGCAGCAGCGTCCCTTTTTATTTACTGTCGGCTCTGGGAACCAACCGGCAGAACGGGACAATGCAGGCATCGCCAGCTGACGCCAGCACTGCGAAGTGGCGACAGCAATTTGCACGAGAGACGCGGGCAAAGTAGAAATGAAATTATCCACCCAGCTCACTGTTTGCTAGTGGACAGGGGAACAACGGTGGAGACTGATGCAGTTGTTGTGTCACGTGCAATGAATACCGCCACGCTGCGGACTAAAGAGGACATCAGTGCGTGCTGATCGATATGGTAATTTGCGGAAATTCGTTTCCGTAATTAAGAGTTGACAGGAAAAAGGTAAAACCACTTTTCTCTCTTCGATACTCACTACAAACTCGAGCGGCGTGACTGTACGATTTTTCTCTGTGGAATATGGGAGAAACGTTTTTATGTCGTATGACTTAAATACTGCAATTCCGTCGATTCTAAGGCTTGAGTATAACGGATTGACAATTGGCCCTGTTTTCATATTTGTTTTGAATATTTGACTACATGTGTACGCTTAATTATTACTCATCCAGGATGAACCCTTCTATACCGATGTGTGCTATTTTTTTTTTAAACCTTCCCAACAGAATACAACCGGGACCCGACACCAAAAACTTGCATTCCGCAGGAGATGGTAGTACTGACTAGCGTGCTGCATCAGGTGAAACCAGTGTCGTTCGTTGATGCCAGTGACCAACACTTCCTGTCGAATCCCATTATCAAACCTTCGTTCTGCCGGTACCTCTGTTCTGATTTCAACATAACACAGAAGGCAGTCTGCATGTGTTGCTGGGTTAACACTATTGGAAGAAAGGATATAGCAGGAGAAATGGCTTAACTATAGCCTGGGGCAGGAATGGCGATCCTTTGTTCATCTTCAATACTGTGAAACAGAACTCTTCTAATGACCAAGTGCTCAGAGCTCTTAAGGTAAACGTTTTAGAGCACATGTTTACTGGACATTTTTTTTTTTTTTTGATTTGGTCCATACTACCACTTCCTAAAATATGGAAAGCAAAGAGCTTGCAGTAGGAGAGATTTGTTGCGCAGCGTCGGAGATCAAGAATTGCTCATAGCTCTTAAGGTATGCGTTTTAGAACCCATCTTTACTTGACTTTTTTGTTTCGAATAACCGTCCCTGTCATATCCCTGAATATTGACCATCACTTCTGAAACACCCTGTACACTTTGTAGGATAGTGTGCTTCTAGCTTTTGTTTGGACTTGAAGTAACGATTACATTGCTTATGTGTTTCCTCTTGAAATTTTGCGTGGGCTATACATTGTTTTCAGCAAATAAGGGAACTGAAGCTGCTGCAATCACTCCAAAATTTTCAGCTGCGTAGACCATGTGATTGTCGATCGTTGTAATCACCAATCCGGCTAAATGTTTAGATATTATTAGCCAAAGTAGCCAACAGGAGACAAAAATATTGGACCTTGTACAGACAGTATATATAAGGTGCAATTTTTAACACTTGAAGATTGGTTTACATGCGTTTAACAGTGACCTGCATCTATTCAGTATTCAACCGTGTTACTTTCGCATAACTTTCCCCCTTTTTGTTGCGCTTTGCGTGAACTTTCCATCTCCTATCGTTAGTAAAAAGGTCAGATCGGATTGCCATTGGCTCATATTCACTTACTGGGGGTACATTTCAGGACATATAATGTGTTCATCATTTTATACAAACACTTGTAATGTGTTGAGGTAGAAGGGCAGCTTACGACTATCCCTTGTACATGTGCTGTCAACATTCATGGGCGGGTAACTGTCCCAACATCAGCACGTAACTACCTGCTCAGGTCACAAGTGGTTCCCATATTTTCCCCCATAAACAAAAACTCTTTCACCTTAATTATTAACTAAATGGTGGGGGAAGTAAATAAACTGGAGAGGCATTTATTATCCGGAAATCGAGGTTTACCTACAGGAGCCGACATTTCAGTACAGTTCCATGTACATATGGTTAGGTACAGCTTGTAGCCGGAGTAACTCAGAGAGTTTAGTGCTGCTGTCAGACTTAAGGCTGATGTGAGCTGAGACCCTGTAAATCACATGTACTTCGATACTTTCGCCAACAGAGCGTTTCAAATGAAAGGCAAAAGGGCTCCATTAACAAAGTTAAACATTCTAGAGAGGCGGTATCAACAAACTGCCATCTCGTTGGTGTGGGTACGTTGAGAAAAAATATGTAGGCATGAAAAATGAAGATGCAGAACGCTAATATCGTGTATTTTATTTAAAAAGCTTTTTCACATAAAAAATTTGAAGGAATTATGTTGCAGCACGCCCTCATAGCTCAAACAAGCCGTACTCTTCTGAGTTTAGCCGCGCGGGGTAGCCGAGCGGTCCAGGGGGGGCCTTGTCACGGTTCGCGCTGCTGATGCCGTCGGAGGTTCGAGTCCTCCCTCGGGCATGAGTGTGAGTATGGTCCTTAACGTAAGTTAGTTTTAGTTAGATTAAGTGGTGTGTAAGCCTAGGGACCGCTGACCTCAGCAGTTTGGTCCCATAAGACCCTACCACAAACTTTTTCTTCTGAGTTTAAACACTTCCACTGGCCACCAAATTCCCCAGACATCGTTATTGAGCACATCTGAAATACCTTGCAACGTGCTGTTCAAAAGAGATCTCCATCCCCTGTACTCTTACGGGTTTATGGACAGCTCTTCAGGATTCATGGTGTCAATTTCCCTTCAGCACCACTTCAGATATTAGTGTCGTAGTTGCTTTGCGTTGCAATATAGTCATGAATCTTTTTGTAACTGTTCGTTCTCTAAAAAAATATTTGCAGCATACGGAGTTTAAATGATAACTGTTTACAACTTAACACCATAGTGCAGGGAAGCCGAGACGAACAATTTGATATATAGGACACTTGTTGTGTCTCAAGCAGGGAAACAACCTCAAACTGGCCTACAAAAGGTGCCTAAGCTTCAGGGCATGCACGCCATGTGGGATTTTCAAGACCCTATTGCTCTTTTAAGCCACCTAAGCCTACTTAAGCCTAAAGTCGTTCTAAACTGATTCAAGCTAATGTCCTTTTCTCACTAAAATCGTCGCTGAACATAAAACACACCTTGTTCTTACACTTATAAATTGTGAAGTTGGCGTTTACGTAAATTTTGTATCAAAATTTCTGAATTTTATTATCATAAAATTAATAATGAAATCAACGTTTCCAGAAATTGCTGTAACCAGTCGCCTTTTGCTTTATTCTTCAATTTTTATTTTCGTTACCGCTTTCGAATCGCCTAGCGGTTCATTATCGGATGGTACATATTATTTGCGGGCTGGTTCTCCTTATTCTGCCTCAGCTATACTATGTCGGGGATTGCTGCGCAAACAAGTTCTCCACGTACGCGTACAACACCATTACTCTACCACGCAAACATAGGGGTTACGCTTGTCTGGTGTGAGACGTTCGCTGGGGAGGAGTGGGGGGGGGGGGGGGGGGGGAAACACCGGGGACCGAACCGCACAATAACCCTGGGTTCGGTGTGGGGCGGCAGAGGGTTGAAGTGGACTGCGGTAGTCGTCGTGGGGTTGTGGACCGCTACGGCTGCGGCGGGAACGGAGACTCTCCGTCGTTTCTAGGTCGCCGGTTAACATACAACATACAACACACAAGGGTTAAGTTTAGACAGAAATGTGAATGTAATTAGCTTTTGCGTAACGTTTACAAAATTATTTTTTCTTTCATTACCTTCTTGGGACAGTTTAAATGTTAAGGAAGTAAAAAATTTCAAGTATCTCAGTAGGTGATATAAAAGGGCGACAAGATATCAAAAATCTGTGTAGCTTAGGTGGCTTTTATAGGCCACTTGACGCTGTTCCCCGGCTTGATAAACCACAAGCAACCTTACACCACTGTGATAGGTTGTAAACAGTCTATTAAACCATGCATTGTTCACATTCCTGTCAGAGGTAATGGTTTCGTGGAAAATATCTTTGAAATAATTCGTACTGAAATAACCGAACGCCATACAGCTGTGTTCTCAGCAAACAGAGACTCTTGATGTAATTTTCGATGATTTTCAAAAATCCATCGTTGATTTTTCTGCGAGTTCAAGTACCACAACTATATGCAGGCATCTTCAGAAAAAAGGGCATTCCGTGATCAACATGTCCATGCGTACATTGTAATAGTCAGCTGCAATACAGATGTATAGGAGCGGTATGTTATTTGGTCGGTCGATGCATTACCGCTACTTTGCAAGGTCAAATTCCGAGTTTCTAGACAGTTATGCGTGAAGGTGTTACTGACTGACCAGTCTGAAATGCTAAACGGTGCAGTTACTTTGTAGGAATGTGAGGCCACTCCTAACTCGTCTCTTTAAAACCAATACAAAAGCAGCCGCGCTGTCCGAAGAACGGACATGAATGTCATGCGGTGTGTTTAATTATAATGGATCCTCCACAACGGCGGAAACAGTGCTCGAAGCGTCAGACACCTTAAATTTCTATTTAAATTGGCACGTAATCTGTACTCCCGCTAAGGGTGTGTGCGTTACATGGCAACAGGGCGATCGCTGGTACTGTTGCTCACAGCCTGTAGGAACTACAACAACTACGTTCCACACGCCTAAGCTTCGGAATGTGCCTGACAATGGTAATACAAATCAGCGCTACCTCGTCTCCATAAATAAGGCCAGTTACACAGGATAATCTTTTTACGGGCGCAGTTCTCTGAATGCTGGTGTCTGCTGTAATCCGATAAAGCGTATGGCTGGCTGTGTTTGGCAATCATCGTATGAGAAAACCTGAAAGACCTTGCCTAACATTTTTAACATTCATTTATAGTCGCCACGACTACAGCTTTGCCGTCTAATATTGTCCCTGATACCTTAACACAGGTGCTACCATCCTAGCCCTTCGATTCAGTTTTTTCCACATATTGCTTCACTCAGCCGTTCAGTGGAGGACCTCGTCTTATCAGTCCTCCTTTTATCCAGCGTCCTGCTATAACACCTCATGTCCTAGACTTCGATTTTATTCTCTGGTTTTGTCAGAGCTCACGATTCACTTCAGTACAATATTGAATTTTAGACATACGTTGTCAGATATTACACCCTCAGATTAAGGCCTATGTGCGAAACTACTTGGCCTCTGATAGTCTCCTTTCCTCGTACACTGTATGTAATTTTGATTCCAAGGTGGCAGAATTTTGATGTTACCACTAATATCATTCCTGTAAGACTTTAATGCATTGGTATTTCTTTAGTTTACATTAAATTCGTATTTTTTGCTCAGTACACTGTTCATTCAATTCAGTAGGTTCTGTAACGCTTCCTCGCATTCACATAGGATATCAATAACATCAGCGAATCATATAGTTGATATTATTTCATACTGTATCTTAACCCCATTCCTAAAGCTCTCTCTTATTTCTGTTATTGCTTATTCAATGTATAGACTGAATAGTGGAGGAAAAAGGCTGCATCCCTGTCTTATGAGTCTGGAACCGCGTGACCGCTACGTTCGCAGGTTCGAATCCTGCTTTGGGCATGGATGTGATGTCCTTAGGTTAGTTAGGTTTAAGTAGTTCTAAGTTCTATTGGACTGATGACCACAGATGTTAAGTCCCATAGTGCTCAGAGCCATTTGAACCATATGAACCTGTCTTATACAATTTCTAATCCGTTCATTCGTTATTGCTTTTGAATCCCTATTGTACTCTTGTGGTTCTTGTACAAACTGTCTTGCAAATTACTCCTCTTTTCCCACAGCTTATACCTGTTTTTCTGATAATGTCAAACATACTGCATTTTGTTATGTGTTGTCTCCATTATCAAGCACAAAGTCACAAATGACACAATCGTGACGTTACCTTTCTTGTAACCAAACTGATGCACGTCTTTCAAAACATCAGATATTTTTTCTTTTTGTCTCTGTTGTTCTTTTTAACTAATTAGGCACGCTATATTGATAAGCCAACTGAGCGACAGTTTTAGTTATTACTGTGTTGGTGTCTTAAGGATTACATTCACAATAATATTCCAAAAATCTGATGGCGCATCTCCAGTCTCATAGATTCTACACACTAAGCAGGATAAGCATTTGGTTGCCACTAAACTCCAATGATTTTAGACACAGGAATGTTACAGTACTGTACTGTATGCTGGTCTGACGTAAGAGAGGATCTGAAGGCCTTAATCCGATCAAGTTAAATAAATATATCTGATATATTTATAAAGCAGAGTTTATGTTTGTATATCTGAGATCTCTTCGAGACCTCCACATAGATTTCAACCAAATTTGGCACAGGACAGCAAGCCTCACGAGTATCAGCACTGTGGGATTTATAATTTCCTAGCTCCAATAGGAGTAAAGATAAGAGTAAAATCTGTTTCTTTTGCCCCTACCACATTGGCTGCCCTGCACAACATGAATTCTGTGTGGGAACAATATCGGCTTGCCAAGTCAACCTGATTTGCAGGGCAGCCTACATGTCAGGGACAAGAAACAATTCTCCAGGCCCTGACATGCAGGCTGTTCTGCATAACAAGACATGTTGTGCTAGAGTATTATTGGCCTCTTTATCGATCTGAATGGAGCAGAGGCTGGTCAGAATGAAGGGGTAGACGAAATGCACAGTGAGAGGGGAGGAGGGAGAGACAGCCAGGTTGAAGGTGTAGAGGGTTAATGGGAAAGTGGAAAAGAAAGAGGGGGATGGGTAGATGGGGAGAGGTGGAGGAGAACATGGTCAGAGAGAAAGAGAAGGAAGATACAGTTAAAGAGATGGGGTGGAGTAAATGGACAAAGGGAGGGAGAGGAAGAGATGAAAAGACAGAGAGAAAGAGGGGGAGGAGGAGACAGACAGAGGTGAGTTAATCAGGTGGACAGACAGAGTGAGCTAGAGGGGGACACAGAGAGGGAAAGGAGGAGGAAGTGTGTTCAATATATATGTAGAGTGCATGTGCTGGTGAAGCTGTGGGGAAAAGGCTAGTAAATAAAGTAAAATGCGTTTCTGCCTTGTTTAATCACTATATTTCTTCTTTTCATGTCAGGAGGCAGTTCCTGCTCCTCATAGAAGCCAAGAATGTACTCCTGCTCTCTCACTTGTTTTTATCAGTGGAGTTCCTTTTGCATTAATGTTGGTGCAGTCATATCAGTGGTCTTGAAGCACTGTAGAATGGGTTCCTGTGAGAAAAAAACTATATGCTAACACCATGTCATGTAATGAGTGGCAGAGGTGATGTACCACTTACTATGAGTAGCACATCATGAAGTAGCAGGACTTCAGTCTATGTCTGTCTATCAATAACGACACTGAAGAATGGAAATATTATAACCCCCTCCTTCATAGGCTATTCGTCCATCTCTGAAAAACAATACAACAGCAATTTTGTATAGCATGTATTCGACAAATGCTTCAGAATTTTCGGAGGTATGGGTCACCAGATGACTATGCACACGTCATGCAATTACCATACTTGCAAGCCGGTAGTTTCTTGGTGGCATCCCAGGTGTCCTCTATCAGGTTGACATTGGTGGCTAAGAGATCAACGTAAGTTCAGTATCACGGTCCTCAACACACTGTAACAAAATTCTGGCTTTGTCATGCAGACAGCTATACTGCTATGACATGCCATCGCCATCAAGGAAGATACAAAGCATGAACGGATGCAGGTGTAGTAATCATGTTCAGATAGACCAAAGCTGTCATGGCGCCTTCGGTTATTACCACAGACCCCACTGAAACCAAGGTGAATGTCTCTCATAGCAGAATACTGACCTCGTCGACTTGCGTTGGTGGCGTGGTGCTTGTTTCGAATGGTTGTTCACTTGGATGACGGCGAATATGTCTGGACACAACCATCGCAGTGCTGTAAAAAGAAACACAATTCATCCGGTCAGGCGACTGTATCCACTGATCTAAGATCCTATCTCGATGATCCTGTGCCCACTAAAATCGTAAATGTCTAAGTCGAGGCGTCAACTGTGGAACATATATCCGTCATCTTCTGGTGCTCCTCGTTCAGCTATGTGCGCTGAATGGTGTACTGCGAAACACTCGATATTGCACCAGCATTTCAGTCTGTCATCACATCTGCCTCAGAACTCGCCATCTCCATATTCTTTGATGATGTGCCTAATCATAATTTCACCGACCTGCAACCACTTTCCATATATACCGAAGACAGTAGCGCGCGAACAGTAGACAAGCTTCGCTAAGAGGTTGGTTCCGGACGCTGGTCCATAACACCCTGCCGTTTGTCAAAGCTGTTTATGTCAGTGGATTTCCCAATTTTCGCTCCGTATCGTAGCTACGATGATTCCCCATTCGTTTCTATCCTGATTATGTGCACTACTTGATCAAAAGTATCCGGATACCCCCAAAAACATACGTTTTTCATATTAGGTGCATTGTGCTGCCACCTGTTGCCAGGTACTCCATATCAACTACCTCAGTAGTCATTAGACATCGGGAGAGAGCAGATTGGGGCACTATGTCGAACTCACGGACTTCGAATGTGGTCAGGTTATTGGGTATCACTTGTGTCATACGTCTGTACGCGAGAGTTCCACACTCTTAAACATCCCTAGGTCGACTGTTTCCGTTGTGATAGTGAAGTGGAAAGCACGAAAGCTTACAGGACGACCTCGTCTGTTGACTGACAGACACCACCGACAGTTGAAGAGGGTCGTAATGTGTAATAGGCAGACATCTATACAGACCATCACACAGGAATTTTAAACTGCATCAGGATCCACTGCAAGTTCCACGGCAATTAGGTGGCAGGTGAGAAAACTTGAATTTCATGGTCGAGCGGCTGCTCGTAAGCCACACATCACGCCGGTAAATACCAAACGACGCCTCGCTTGGTGTAAGGAGCGTAAACATTGGCGGTTTAAGGGTGGAAAAACGTTGTGTGGAGTGACCAATCACGGTACACAATGTGGCGATCAGATGGCAGGGTGTGGGTATGGCAAATGCCCGGTGAACGTCATCTGCCAACAGTAAAATTCGGAGGCTGTGGTGTTATGGTGTGGTCGTGTTTTTCATGGAGGGGGCTTGCAGCCCTAGTTGTTTTGCGTGGTACTGTCACAGCGCAGGCCTACATTGATGTTTTAAGCACCTTCTTGCTTCCCACTGATGAAGAGCTGTTCGGGGATGGCGATTGCATCTTTCAACACGCTCGAGCACCTGTTCAAAATGCACGGCCTGTGGTGAAGTGGTTACACGACAGTAACATCCCTGTAATGGCCTGGCCTGCACAGAGTCCTGACCTGAATGCTACAGAACACCTTTGGGATGTTTTGGGACGGCGGCTTCGTACCAGGCCTTACCGATCGACATCGATACCCCTCCTCGGTGCACTCCGTGAAGAATGGGCTGTAATTCCCCATGAAACCTCCCAGTACCTGACTGAACGTACGCCTGGGAGAGTGGAAGCTATCATCAAGCGTAAGGGTCGGCCAACACTATACTGAATTACAGTATTACCGATGGAAGGCGCCACGAACTTGTAAGTCATTTTCAGCCAGGTGTCCGGAAAGTTTTGATCACATAGTGTACTTTCTTTAGCACATTCTGTTCTCGCTAAGCCAACACATGGAATGCCGTCTCACGGAGGGCGGTGCTCACAATCTTTTGGCTCAACACTGTGTTGTATACAGGGTGTTACATAAAGGTACGGCCAAACTTTCAGAAAACATTCCTCACACACAAAGAAAGAAAGTATGTCATGTGGGCATGTGTCCGGAAACGCTTACTTTCCATGTTAGAGCTCATTTTATTACTTCTCTTCAAATCACATTAATAATGGAATGGAAACACTCAGCAACAGAACGTACCAGCGTGACTTCAAACACTTTGTTACAGGAAATGTTCAAAATGTCCTCCGTTAGCGAGGATACATGCATCCACCCTCCGTCGCATGGAATCCCTGATGCGCTGATGCAGCCCTGGAGAATGGCGTATTGTATCACAGCCGTCCACAATACGAGCATGAAGAGTCTCTACATTTGGTATCGGATTTGCGTAGACAAGAGCTTTCAAATGCCCCCATAAACGAAAGTCAAGAGGATTGAGGTCAGGAGAGCGTGGAGGCCATGGAATTGGTCCGCCTCTACCAATCCATCGGTCACCGAATCTGTTGTTCAGAAGCGTACGAACACTTCGACTGAAATGCGCAGGAGCTCCATCGTGCATGAACCACATGTTGTGTCGTACTTGTAAAGGCACATGTTCTAGCAGCACAGGTAGAGTATCCCGTATGAAATCATGATAACGTGCACCATTGAGCGTAGGTGGAAGAAACTAAAATGAGCTCTAACATGGAAACTATGCGTTTCCGGACACATGTGCACATAACATCTCTTCTTTATTTGAGTGTGAGGAATGTTTCCTGAAAGTTTGGCCGTACCTTTTTGTTAGCACCCTGTATTGTACATTATGCGCACTTCGCCCTACACGCGAGTTGCTTGCTGTACTGGGATTCTAGTGGATTAAAATGGATGTTTAGCAACGCCTGTTTTTCTGTCTGTAATGAAATCGATGATTAGCAGATGTGAAGAATATTGTTCCATGCTACTCGCAGAGTGCTTGTGAATTGTTGTTCTGAATCTAGGGAAGTCTGTATTTTATACCGTGGCACACAAATTGTCTGTTCAGTGAGTTCGGATTGTAAGAAAATCGAATGCAGTTAGGAATTCACACACTAGTGCAACGGATCTTCACGTAATATTATATTACGGAGAAGTCCAGAGAACACAGCATTTATTTCAACACCACGCAATAGGTATTAGTATGAGGCTCAGTAAATTGTGTAAAAAATTCAAAATACTCACTTTATACACCTACATCTACATGACTGGTCTATAATTCACACTCAAGTCCCTGGCAGTGGGTTCATCGAACCCTTAGGTACTACTTGCCTACCGTTCCACTCTCAAGAAACGCGAGGGAAAAACGAATACATAAATCTCCCCATGGGAGCTCTGACTTCTCTTATTGCACTGCGATGATGGTATCTCCCTTCACGAGTAGGCGTCAACTAACGAGTTTCGCTCTCTAAGAAGAAAGTTACTGATTGAAGTTTCATGAAGAGATCTCGCCGCCGGCCGTGGTGGCCTTGCGGTTCTAGGTGCTTCAAAAATGGCTCTGAGCACTATGGGACTTAACATCTATGGTCATCAGTCCCCTAGAACTTAGAACCACTTAAACCTAACTAACCTAAGGACATCACACAACACCCAGCCATCACGAGACAGAGAAAATCCCTGACCCCGCCGGGAATCGAACCCGGGAACCCGGGCGTGGGAAGCGAGAACGCTACCGCACGACCACGAGATGCTAGGCGCTTCAGTCTGGAACCGCGCGACCGCTACGGTCACAGGTTCGAATCCTGCCTCGGGCATGGATGTGTGTGATGTCCTTCGGTTAGTTAGGTTTAAGTAGTTCTAAGTTCTACGGGACTGACGACCTCAGATGTACAGTCCCATAGTGCTCAGAGCCATTTGAACCATTTTTTAGATCTCGCCACAACGCAAAACGTGATTCTTTTAATGATTGTAACCTCAACTCGTGTATCATAGCCGCGACAATCGATTCCTTACAAAAAGAGTTGCCTTCTTCGAACTTTTTCGATGTCCTCCGTCAAACCCATTTGGTCATGAAACAGTACCGCGCCGCAATATACCAGAAGAGGATGGACAAGCGTACTGTAGGCAGTGTCTTTAGCAAATGTGTTAAATTTTTTGAGTGTTATACCAATAAAGCCCATTGTTTGGTTCGCCTTTCCCACAACATGTTCTATTTGATCGTTCAAATTTAATAGTTCGTAATTATAATCTCTAGGTATTTAGTGGAATTGACAACACTTAGAATTATATGATTTGTCGTGTAACATAAAGTTAACGTAGTTATTTGAGTACTAATATAACCGTCTTCACACTTTTCTTTATTTCGGGTCACTTTTTACATCATTGAGGTATTTTGTCTTAACCAGTTTGCGACTGGTTTTTACCGTGTGATGACTTTAGTAGACGGATGACGGCATCATCTGCAAAAAATCGAAGAGAACTGCTCAGATTGTCTCCTAAATTACTTATATAGATTAGAAACAGCAGAGGGCGTAAGCTCCTTGGGGAACGGCAGACATCATCTCTATTATACGTGATGAATTTCCGTTAATTACCACGAGCTTTGACTTTTGTAATAAAATATGACGAATCGGATCGCACAACTGAAACGATACACAATAGGTACGCATTCAGCTAATTTTAAATATCTACTACATATGAAAATTTAAGTTATATTAGCGTTATGTTGAGATCAATACTTATGATACCGATGCATTTTTAAGTTGTATGCAAACTTAAAGGAATTTGGTCCCATTTTACTTTTTTAATTTGTCTCTCTACTGATTTTTTAATACATAGTAATTCTGAGAAACGGCAGTAAATATAAGAGTTACGGCCTTGTCACAACAGACATCTAGCAATTTCAGCTAGAGGTTTTATGTTTCTGCCGTGTTTCAAGTAGGAATGTGGGCGCGTAAAACGTTATACGCTGCCATCTCGTTTTTATGTCACTCGAAGGTCAGGCAGCTCCGCCTTTTAAAATTCTCGTCATAAAAAACGCGCTTTCTATGTAGACGTTCATAGGACATTGCTTTTAACCACTTTGTGCTAAAGTTTTACTGCACAGCTGCGCTCAGAAGCAGAGAGAGAGAGAGAGAGAGAGAGAGATATCAGGTACAGTTGACCAATCGTTCGAACGACGTGACAGCAGCTGTTGTGGGGAGTCTGACAGCGTACCGCGAGGTCAGAATAGCTTTTTTAAACGAGAGTTTTATTTTATTTTAGATGAGCGTACGCCATATTACTATCGTGTTCAATGGGGAATGGCAATGGAAATGCCGCGCTCTTTGGTTTCTCCTCCCAGTTGGTGTGACTGCTTAATTTTTAAACTCAAACAAACTGAGTTTGAAGTGCCTATCCGCATATGTTCACGATTGAAAATAACTACCTCTTTCAGATTTTGAGAATATCTGCATATCTGGGAAAGAAACGATATTCTCAAAAACGTGCCTCAGACGACGGCATAATGTTCACATAATAAAAATCCCATACATTTTGTTTTAAGCCCCAGGGTGTGACTGTGATAAAACATGAATGAAAATAAACTTTTTTGCCAAGAACGCTAATAACAATTTTTATTCTCGGTAACCGATTTCGGTAAACAAAGTTACCACTTTTAGATGTGGAAAACATTAAGACAGTGTGATTATATACAAAACAAGTGTGACGTACAGTATGAGGTACAATATGAAAGATAAGACAAAAAAACAACACACACCGTCAGACAAGTAATTGAATATGTCTTAAAATATCAGTAAATGTACTCTTCCTCATGAATTGGCAGGTACGTAACAGACTAGAACAATAATGCATCGGCACGTCAAAATTAAAACACTATATACATGGTTACTGACAACATACTCAGTGACGGACTTACATATAGACCTACGGGCCTAGGGGCAGCACCTTAAGGGGGGCGACATTTTCTGCACTGTACTCGTTTTAACCTTCTACGTTTCAAAATAACTGCACTTACAAACGACAAAAATGTTTAATATTGTTAAACAACTTGCTAGTTTAAATAAGCCTTACCGCGCGACTGCTACGGTCGCAGATTCGAATCCTGCCTCTGGCATGGATGTGTGTGATGTCCTTAGGTTAGTTAGGTTTAAGTAGTTCTAAGTTCTAGGGGACTGATGACCTTAGAAGTTAAGTCCCATAGTGCTCAGAGCCATTTGAACCAAATAAGCCTTAAGAACGAAATTCGACAATAAAAACTTGGAAATGTACATAGTTTACTTGGTGACTGAATGAAAATTTAACATTGGGTTTCTGTCTGGTATCATCTTCATGACTGTTCAAAATATTTTGAGGTAAGCTGTCAGGACGGCAGTCTACAATACAATGTTTGAAACGTTTTTATTCCGAGAATTTTGTCGCCTTCTACTAAACCTTACCATATTTTCCCTGTGAAAATACCGGGACCCCTGAAAAGCTGTGATAAACTAATCAGCAGTTTCTTAAATACAGTAAGATGTGTGGGCTTCAGTAAGGAAAAGCCGACTCTACTTAAGTTTCTTGTAGAAATTACGGGAAAGTATCAAGTCAACCCTCCATTACTGTAATTAATGCGAAAGTTCTGTGGTCTTCAATATTTGAGATTTGGTTTAATGACACCCGTTTAACAAAACATGTTGACACTGGGAACATTTCACATTTTGAAATACGTGTTTATACGAAAAGAACATAAGCAGAATATCTAATAACGTGCGAAATACACTTAAAAACAGTTTAAAAACTTTATTTTTATTTACTTAGTTACTTTTTTTTTTGCCAAAGCACAAGAACCGAATTTCGTTTGTCTCATTTATTGTGCTGCAGCCTGCACGATATCAAAGTTCCCGCTCTGTGCAATCGAATTGTACTTGGCATTGCAAATTTTATATTAAACTTCTTAACTAAGCTTTTTTTCTTCGAGGAAAGGATATTTTTATTTTATGTTGGAACAAAAGGTGCATTTGCGTGTAGACATAACAGCAGTGTTCACACAAATGACAACACACCGCATCAACTGCGAAGAAGACTACATAAACATTGTAGTCTGTCTTCTCTGCCCACAGAAACCGCTAAAATGTTGTAAGAATAAGTGGGATAAGAGTCGATCCGGCACAACTCACTGCAAGAAATTCCAAAAAAATTATTTGCTTTTTAAATTAGAAAGACAGTGTCAAGAATATTCAGAACATATTTGCGTCCCAGCTAAAATTCCGGTGACGTGGGAAACAGAAGCCAAAAAAGGGACTGTCCCGTTTTCTTTACGAGACGAATTCCAGCCGGCAAGTGTGTTTATTCTGTTCACTGATAACAGAGAGACAGGCGACCATGAAATTAAATTTTTGTGCGTTGTCGTTCTTTCATAGCACCGTTACGTCCAGTAATCCGAGTTGGTCCGTTCATCACTCCGTGTTTAAAGGAAAACTCTTTGCGCTCGTGTGCCGCGTTTAAAGTAAGAAGCTTCGTGCTCATGTGCGGTGTAGTACGACTGGAAATGGATACAGTGTTTCTTTCTTTCCTTTTACAATTTTTTCTTTTCTTTTTTGACTGTTGGTTGTCAATTTTGTAACAGTGAATAACATGAATAACAGTGAAAAAAGTAAATGTGCAAAATTAGGTGCGGTGGCATTTAGGAAATTATCGCAGGAAAGGCGAGAACGAGAAGCCAGTGTTCTAAAAACGCTTGGAAGAGTAGATAAATTTTTCGCAAAAAATGTTGCTGGTTCGACTTCGAGTTCAAGTAGTATGGATGACATTTTTGGAACTGCAGCTTTTGCAAAAGAAGTAAATACAGACGAAACAAAAGTTAAAAATGAAGAAAAGCAAATTGTTCATGATTTCGAGTTTGACGAAAAACTAAGTGTCGAGTCAGAGATTACAAAAAGAAATAACCTCGTTTGTGGTGATCCTGCAGAATGGTGTGTCAATGAATCAACAATCGACATTCTCCTACAACGTGGCACTAATCAAAATTGTAACGGTGATTTTTCCAACTGAAGAAGATGCATAGGTAATAAAAGCAGATATTTGAACAAAAATGTATTTTACCGTAAACTTTTAAATTGTGAATCAATTTTGCGTGATTTTCGAGTTTACTCCTGTATTACCGGTGCTATTTTTTGTGCACGATGTAAATTGTTAGGAAGTGAGGTCGCGATTTCTACTAATGGTATTGCAGATTGGAAAAATATTTCTAAGATTTTATCTCATCATGAGAATCCACTTGAACACAAAAATCCTGAGTTATCACTCTTAACAAGAAAAATGTCACTATGGAACAAAAGATAACCATTTCGAATCAGATGTTTGTAGTAGTGAAGAAGCTAACAAGTCGTGGACTTCCCCATCGTGGACACGTTGAAAGATTCCATTCATTACACAATGGTCAATTTATGATGTCTCTTGAACTTATAGTCGCGTTTGACCCTTTTCTCGCAGAACACATTGAACGATATGGAAATCCAGAGCAGGGACATACAAGTTACCTTTCTTCAACAATCTGTGAAAAATAATAGAGCTCCTTTATGAACGAATAAAAAGAATTATCATAAGTGAAATAAAATAGGCGAAATATTTCACTATAATAGTTGATTCTACTGTGGACATTTCACATATTGATCAATTATCTGTAACGTTAAGATATGAGAACGAGAATGGTGAACCTGTTGAACGTTTCCTTCTGTTTTTACCAAACCTGGGACACTAGTCCGAAAACTTAGCTGAGGCCGTACTAAAAGTCCTGTCTACAAATTCCAAATTCTGACTGTAGAGGCCAGTCATATGACAACGCAAGCAATATGTCAGGAACCTATACTGGTTTCCAGGCACGCATTAAAGAACGAAATCCGAAGGAGTATTACGTGCCTTGTGCAGCACATTCTTTGAATTTATTCGGCATTAGTGCTGCAAGCTGTTGGGAAGCATAATCATTTTTCAATGTAGTGCAAAAACTTTGTAATTTTTTTCTCTGCTTCTACACAACGCTGGGATAAACTTCTTTCTTTCATGAAGCCAGGAAGAAAAAACGGTACAAAGTTTATCAAAAACACGTTGGTCACCAAGAGTGAAGCATGTGCAAGTCTGTATGAAAACTGGGAGAGCGTTATCGGTGCCCTCACAATTATTGCCAATAATACGTTTGAAAAATCACTTGTGCGAAATGAGGCTTCAGCTTTATTGAAGCTACTCAGCAGACTAGAAACAGTATTCATGATGACAGTTTGGAAGACATACTCCACAGATTTAATAGTGTAAATTTGAAATTGCAAAGTGTAAATGTTGATACTAAAATAGTAAAAGAATTATATGAATCACTTTGAGGATTTATTGCATCTATTCGTGGCATGTTCAACTATTATGAAAATGAGTCCATGGAAATTGTGACTGATATAGACTTTGAATGCACCTATAAAAGAACACGAAAACGCAAACTTCATGATGACGAAGAAGTGGACTCTGAAGAAATTTTTCTGACTGGAAGGAAAAATTTAGAGTCGAAACATTTCTCCCAGTACTGGACAACTTGTACACCGAATTAGTCAGGAGGAAGGAAAGTTATAGAGCACTGTTGGACTCTTTTTAATAGTTTTCAGTAACCTTAAGAACAGTTCACCTGACGATATTGCTGAATGTGCAGCAAAACTTCAAGCGTCATATGTCATAGATTTAGAGCCTTCCTTTCCTAGTGACTGTGTACATCTTTCAGAACTTTTGAAATCTTTTGAGATTAGTGATATAGCAGTGGAAATGAGTAAATTGTTTACAAAAAGAGGGGTTACAGTCCGTGTTTCCGAATGTTGACATTACTCTTAGAATATTTCTGTGTATGGCACTTATAAATTGTTCATCAGAACGCTCGTTTTCGGCTCTTAAGGGACTGAAATCGTACCTACATTCTATTTTGTCTGAGGAGAGACTGTACGCCTTGTCCATTCTTCACATCGAAGCCGACCGAACTGATGACCGTCTGAACTATGTAGAATGATCAACGAATTTTATACAGTCAAAGCCATACGCAAACTTTGCTGACTGGTGAGTTTATTTATTTATTCATATTAGTTTTAAAAATTTAAAATTGTAATGTGATTTTTATTATAATTTAGAGCACATTCATTGGATATACAAACTACGTATTACCTGTTTGTTTTACAGTTTCCGATGGCAGAACGCGGAACTGAACCTCGCTTACGTACAGACGTGACCGAAGGCACCCGACAATAGTAAACAATACCCAATTACACAGGCCGCTCGGCGCTGTACAGTCACAAGTCACACTGATATTGTAGTATATTACAACTGATGCGTGTTCTTGGCGTCTGCTGAAATAGTTATTGCGGAGGTTTACGTTATCGGAGAGTATCTCAGATGATAAAGTGTTAATAAATAACATAGTTCAGTTCTGTCGCTAAATACGCAAAAGCTTTGCTAATGCCGTTAGAAAGAGCTATGGTTAGAGCAGTAGCTGCAGTACAAAACTGTTCAGCCCTTAGATGGATTAAAGGTATTGTGTACACTTATTATGCACCATCTAGCTTCACAGACTCTAATGCTTTACACGTTAACAATTAGATAATAAAGCAAATTTGATTTTTCCGCATTAGTCTGTAAAATTATGTAATAGCAAATCCAGTACTGTGTTTGTTTGTCTGTTTTTAGTTATCAGTTCATGCACCGAAATAGATTCACGTATTAATACCGAACGTGCTTTTTATCTGCTACACATGCAAGTTATTAGATCTTAAAACGACAGTTTAATTTTAATTTTGAACGCATCTTTGTAAAAGTACGTATTAATTTCTAATGTACGACACGTTAGCTTCAATTTTTAGATCGTATCACAACTTTTTTATATTTTCATTTTCAACTCTTTCGTGTAAAAGAACGTATTAAAAGTGAATGTATAACAAAAATGCGTTGTCTCGTACACGCTCAGCTGAATTTTTAGGCCATAAAACAAAAGTTATATTCCTTGTGCTCGTTTCTGTCGTCTTTCCGCTGCCGTACACCAAGTACATTTCAGGAACCATATTACATTTTGATTGAGCAAGACTAGACGGCTGACGCGTCCTTCAGGACAACGAATAGCAGAGTTCGGAAACAGTTCCCAGATCTCCCAACCAAAACAGCAATTTTGAAATGATCGTGTAATAGTTATTATTTAAAACATGTTCTTTTTGGGTGGGGGGAGGGGGGCATATAATATGGTATGTTTAGGGGCGCAAAATTTTTAAATCCGCCGCTGAACATACATCTGTCGTATACCACTCACAACGGAGTACATCACTGCAGCCAGGGCGCCACTAGACTGGCAGGCGGTGGCCAGTAAAGAGCAGACGTTGACAACTCGGCGGACAGGTGTTGCTGGTGTAATATGTATTTCTTCCTTAAAATCATTTATGTGCTTACATTACAGTGTGGCAACTAAAACGTGCAGGAAAATAAATCAAAGGCATGTTTTCAAAATTATTGCCAGTTAGTAATTTAGGTGGACTCTTATACAATGTACCTTTGTAGAATCTGAATTTGTATTTGGTACAATTACTACAAACTAATATATTATGTATCACTGAACACAGCGTTTAACAAATTACAAAAATCACAGACGCGTGTTCAAAGCCATTAAAATATCTAAAATTCTCCTTAAAAACATTAAGACAGATGTATGGTCTGAATAACTGTGAATATAATGTTTTAATCTGAGGTGCCAATGTAGTAATCTTCTAGTCTGTTACGTGCCTGCCTATTCATGAGAAAGAGTACTCTTACTGCTATTTTCGGACATACGCGTTAACTTGTATGTTTAGGTACGTTGCTTTGCAGGTGTTTTCTTTTACACTGTACCTGATATTGTGTATTACAATTGCTTTGTATCGTCTATAGTCACACTGTATAAATGAATCGTGTATTTTTAAAAGGACTTACGTCAACTGACACACATTTGTGGGAAACGAAAAAAGCTATTTAATTTGTATTACAGCTTTATATGGGGGTCTTCATTGGCACTGTTGTGTTATATGACGCAAGCATTATTGTAACACGAGAGACTGAATTTGTAATGTTTTATTTTGATAAGGTTATTATCATTAAAAGCTAGAAATAGATGCTTTTAAACGAAATACAAGGGAGAGAGAGAGAAATTGCACACTGCTTTGTATTCACATAAACATTATTTTGAGTGCATGCAATGTAATACGTACATTTCTACATACTACAGTACTAATGCATCGTTCTACAACAATGATCAGTGTATGACAGTCGGTTTACTATTTATTTTGGTTGCCGATGTTTACAGGCGTCTTCAAAATTTGTTCTTAGACAGGTAGGTTTTCAAAGGGGCTTGAGTTATCCCTGATGGTTCTTTACCTTTAAAACGTCTTAAATCATTGACTAATACCCGTACAAAAATAACATTGTTTTTCAGAATCCTATAGAATGTACACTAACTGACGGATTGATACCCCATTAATGTCAGTTCTTACCGTTCCAATTGTAGTAACTGAAGCAATGGAAACTCAACTGCAGCAGATTGTGAACTAATGCCCATTTAAAAATATGCTATTCAAATACCTTCCAGGTCTGAAGATGGTTACTTTTATCAACGATAACGGTTATGGAGAATAAAGGTTATTATTAGCGATATTGACAAATAAGTTTATCTTCACTAATGAAAAAATCATCAAATATTTAAATACGTGCCGTAAAAGCATCTATTATGTTATCGATTTACGGAAGAGCTGAATTACGCGAATATAAGTACATGCCGAGAAACAGAGCGTGCTTTTGACAATTCAGGAATGATATTTCTTCAGTAAGCCAGAATAGTTTTACTGTTGACAACACGTGACGAGTGGTGGCGCCCTCTACGCGCTCTATATAAACAGGACCTCCACGGCCTAGCAGCCAGTCGTAGACTCACCTCAGATGATGTTGCCCGCAGCTGGCAACGAAACGTCAGGGAGAAGTATTTCTACTATTGGACCACGGCCTCTTAGCCCGGAAGTTTTAATTACTGAAGACGCCGGACGTGAAAGCCTACACGTTACGATAAGTTATGGAAAATTTCCTGCAAGAAGATTTTATCAAATATCAGCCGCATTTTCACTTTCCATGGCGCGCGGATACCTGAGAGCTCTTGTCCCAGTTACACACCGCCGTTATTTTCAATGGTACTCATCAAATTCTGCCACGATTGGTCGTCCGTCCTTGAGGAACAATATTATTACACTGCAGAAATCAATCACGAGTATTTCTGAGTCTATTCAGGAGAATTGCCTTGATTGGTACGGCCTGCCAGCGCCGTGGAAATGAATCTCAGTTAAGGTTAGGTTCGGGTCGGATAACATCACGTGCTGCGAGAGCGGCAGCCGCATGAATGCGCCAATCAGCGCCAGATAACATCGGCCCCAGATAACAGAGTGCCGGCTGCGGGCGCCGGCGGCTGCCCGAGTTTTTAATTGGACGCCCGGCACACAAAAGCGAATGGAAAGGCGCGGAGCCCGGTTGACGCTGTCGGACGCGGCCAATGGCAGCTCTCCGCTCCCTCTGTTGCACGGTCCCTCTCTCTGGCGTTAACAGCCGACGCCACAATGGGACCCCGGAACGTCAGAGAGCCGACAGCGCTTGTGGCGAAAATTCTCGAGAGCTGAAGAGCAATGCCGAATATATACCCTTAGTTTTAGCAATGTGTTTGTACGAGTGTTGATAGGGTGTAAAAAGGACACGTATGATGACAAATTTGCGTCACCAGTTGCAGCTGCATAAACCAAAACCATATTTGGCCGGCCAGTGTGGTCGAGCGGTTCTAGGCGCTTCAGTCTGGAACCGCGCAACCGCTACGGTCGCGGGTTCGAATCCTGCCTCTGGCATGGATGTGTGTGATGTCCTTAGGTTAGTTAGGTTTAAGTAGTTCTAAGTTCTAGGGGACTGCTGACCTGAGATGTTAAGTCCCATAGTTCTCAGAGCCATTTGAACCATTTTTGAAAAGTATTTAAACCGACAAACTCTGGGAGGTTGCAGGGGACATCAAAACAAATATTTTTCCCTAATGTCATTTTTTCCTATGAGGAGTATTTAAACCAGTAGAGGAAGATTCCTCTGGCGGCAAATTAATTAAACCAACAAACACTTCCATTTTTTTATGACCAAGAAACAACACATTAACACAATCCAATTTCAATTACTATAGATTTTCTAAAGTGCCTCCATTGACACGTAAACAAAGGTTACACCGTCGGGTCATGTTCTGTCTGACTCGGGCAAAAACCCCTGCTGCTGCTACTATCCGGTCAACCAGATCCTCTTCTGATGCAACAGGAGTTGCGTAAATAAGGTTGCGCATCTCTCCCCACACATAAAAGTCCGAAAGGGACAAATCTGGGGGTCGAGCAGGTCATGGCACAGGACCACCGCTGCCAATCCACGGTTCTGGGAACCGTCGGTCCAGGAATCGACGAATACGACGACTGAAATGTGCCGGCGTCCCGTCATGTTGGAACCACATGCATTGTCTTGTAGGGAGCAGCTGCCCAATGGAACAGTCCCTAACAACACCGACCCACACATTAACGAAGAACCGCACTTGATGAGCGCTAGTAACTGGCATGTCGGTTATCCTCACTCCAAACATCCGAATTGTGCATGTTGAAGACTCCATCACGCCTGAACGTTGCTTCATCTTTAAACAACACAGAGGATGGAAATATAGGATGCATTTCACGCTGTTCCAGGTACCACTGCGAAAACTGTGCTCTGGGTGGATAATCAACTGGTTCCAGGTTGTGGACACGGTGTAAGTGAAATGGACGTAACACTTGCTCTCGAAGGACTGTTATTACATTCGTCTGATTCGACCCCATGTTACGTGCAGTTGCACGAGTGCTGATTGAAAGATTCCGCTCCACATACTGCAAGACAGCTTCCCCAAATCACAGCGTTCTTACCGTGCGACGGCGTCCCTGTCCAGGTAATCTGCTAAATGACCCGGTCTCACGCAGACGTTGCCACCCAGCAGCAAAGGTCGTACAGTATGATGCCGGATACGGCGATTGGGATATTGTTGTTGATAAACCCGCTGTGCAGCTCGTCCGTTGTGGTGCGCTACGTAGTACGCACCAACCATATCAGTGTACTCACTCCAGCTGTATTCCTCCGTTAGTAAAGAGAGACAATGCACTTCTACACTTGTGGATAGCAGTTGCCTACAACTAAAGAGCGTAATATGCCCTCTAACAACTGAAGATCGTAATACGGCCTCTAACAACTGAAGAGCGTAATACGGCCTCCACCAATTTAAATAATCCTCTTAGGAAAAAATGACATTAGGGAAAAATATTTGTTTTGATGTCCCCGACAACCTCCAGAGTTTGCCGGTTTAAATACTTTTCACCCTGTATATTAACGGTGTGGTCAGAACAGTAAGTTGAGTGAAAAATAAACAGTCAGGACCAAGAAAAATTAATCCCCACTAGGAGCCATAGTGCTAGTACAGTGCAACACATACTCTAGCCCTCTTAATGGACTCAGTTTCCTGAGCGAGAGAGTGTAGTATCCGTAGAGTATAAATATCTATGGAGAGAGCATAGCTAACTGTGCATGTTCTCAACATCAAACTGGGTAATGAGACGTCGCTGCTTGTCTGCAATTTGTGGTAACAGCGAAACTTTAATATTACACGTATTCACCTGTTTTTACATACGTTTCTGCACTTTTAGTAGCAATATCAGCCATGGTGCAGTATTGTTGTTGCTAAGCATGTAATGTGAAAGGAGGACCAGTTACTTCTCATACATACTTACAATAAATCTCTAATAGTGAGTATCATATTGATGTGAGGCGCTTTATATGTCTAAAAATGTCGATACGCGTTATTATAATGTCTTGTATTGCAGAGCAAATTTATAAGATTCTTTTTTTTTTGCCCATGTTTTTAAGAGAGAAATGCAAGATAAATTTGCAAGTCGTTTAAGCTGCCAGTCATTGTTTAAGTATTCGTGCTATGTTCATTTGCAGATAAAATTTGTATAAGACAGTGTGAGTAAAATCCTGCAGTTTATTCAGGACCTAAAACCCTTGTGTGTATCTACACTCCTGGAAATGGAAAAAAGAACACATTGACACCGGTGTGTCAGACCCACCATACTTGCTCCGGACACTGCGAGAGGGCTGTACAAGCAATGATCACACGCACGGCACAGCGGACACACCAGGAACCGCGGTGTTGGCCGTCGAATGGCGCTAGCTGCGCAGCATTTGTGCACCGCCGCCGTCAGTGTCAGCCAGTTTGCCGTGGCATACGGAGCTCCATCGCAGTCTTTAACACTGGTAGCATGCCGCGACAGCGTGGACGTGAACCGTATGTGCAGTTGACGGACTTTGAGCGAGGGCGTATAGTGGGCATGCTGGAGGCCGGGTGGACGTACCGCCGAATTGCTCAACACGTGGGGCGTGAGGTCTCCACAGTACATCGATGTTGTCGCCAGTGGTCGGCGGAAGGTGCAGGTGCCCGTCGACCTGGGACCGGACCGCAGCGACGCACGGATGCACGCCAAGACCGTAGGATCCTACGCAGTGCCGTAGGGGACCGCACCGCCACTTCCCAGCAAATTAGGGACACTGTTGCTCCTGGGGTATCGGCGAGGACCATTCGCAACAGTCTCCATGAAGCTGGGCTACGGTCCCACACACCATTAGGCCGTCTTCCGCTCACGCCCCAACATCGTGCAGCCCGCCTCCAGTGGTGTCGCGACAGGCGTGATTGGAGGGACGAATGGAGACGTGTCGTCTTCAGCGATGAGAGTCGCTTCTGCCTTGGTGCCAATGATGGTCGTATGCGTGTTTGGCGCCGTGCAGGTGAGCGCCACAATCAGGACTGCATACGACCGAGGCACACAGGGCCAACACCCGGCATCATGGTGTGGGGAGCGATCTCCTACACTGGCCGTACACCACTGGTGATCGTCGAGGGGACACTGAATAGTGCACGGTACATCCAAACCGTCATCGAACCCATCGTTCTACCATTCCTAGACCGGCAAGGGAACTTGCTGTTCCAACAGGACAATGCACGTCCGCATGTATCCCGTGCCACCCAACGTGCTCTAGAAGATGTAAGTCAACTACCCTGGCCAGCAAGGTGGATATACACTGTACTAGTGCCGACATTGTGCATGCTCTGTTGCCTGTGTCTATGTGCCTGTGGTTCTGTCAGTGTTATCATGTGATGTATCTGACCCCAGGAATGTGTCAATAAAGTTTCCCCTTCCTGGGACAATGAATTCACGGTGTTCTTATTTCAATTTCCAGGAGTGTATGTACTTCTGCATGAGACAGTTTTCTACATTATATAATTTTTGTATTGTAGTTTCCCGAAAGATGAACAGAGAATCAAAATATGGCTCCACAAAGCTGTGAAGAGCTTTTTCGCCACAGTGTCATAGCTCAGTTCCACTTTACTTGCATTTTTTCTGTTGCGGGAAAAGAAGTGACAGCCAACAATACCTTTTTAGGTTTTATATTGCACTTATTCGTGTTATCTGATTAATTACATCACAGTGGCACTGTATTGGGCGCCGTAGCATGACAGGAAAGGGGGGGGGGCATGAAATGAAAGAATTTCGTCCCTACAAAATATTCAGATTTAAAACTATTCCAGATCCAGCTATTAAATTGTTAAGATGTCTATAAAACGCATATACAAAGTTTCAGGATACTTGCTGATGATGGTCTGTTCCAGCGAAGTAATATCACTCAAAATAGGCTAAGCGCTATGCGGACTAACATGTGCCATCCCAATTCCACGTGATTTGAGCAGAAAGAGATGTTCCGGACAGATTTCTCGTTCTGCGCATTAGGATGCTCACTCCATAGATATTTATACTCTATGGTAGTATCGTCCAGAGATCGCGGTGCCACACCAGAGATGGCAAAGGAAATCGATACCACAGGCCACAGCGAGGGCTCGCTGCAAACCGCAATTGCGAATCGGAGGCGCTCCACAGGACCACGCTTCGGCTCTACGCTTAGCAGCGCCATCTCTCTGAGGTCAATATAGTGTCGAGCATGCAAGGAACTCATCCCAGTTCGAGACGTCGGCTTCGGCAGTCAACATCCAAGTTAGAACCGATGGGTATTTAGAGTTACAGAGTACTGTTGTAAATGTCGAACACTGTACCTGAAGAGAATAGTTTTTCAGTCTGTGCATCAAGTGCTTTCATAGTGATTGAGAGTTTTAAATTATCCAGTAATCATGCGGCAAAAGAGTGGAAAATCTTTCATTCATGTAATAAAGTGAAATAATGTTTCATGTGTTCTAGATGGTTGTGCCATCTCACCTAGCAGTCAATGAACCAACGATTATGGTTGAAAGAATGTGCACTGGTGTCCAAAATTAAAGTAACAAACCGAAATTTTGCAAGGTTGCGTTTATTTTGCCACAAAACAGTATAAACAAGTGATAGCAAAGAAGAAACAACGTAGAGAATACAGGACGTAAACAATTGCAACATACATAACAGTAGACGAAAACGTTCTTAATTTTTTCCAACTAAGCGGATATGAACACACACTGCGGCCACCACTTAATGTGCTCGCTATGAGGTGTGACCACTCCTGGCAGCAATACAGGCCTGACAACGACGGAGCGTGCTTTGATTAACGTCATCAGTGTCATGGTGAGGCAATAACGCCCATTCTTCCTCCAGAGCTGCTCGCAAGTCATGGAGAATGGTTGGTGGGTGTTGAAGTGATGCAGCCCGTCACCCTAGTGCATCCAAGACAAGCTCTATGGGATTCAAATGGGGAGATCGAGCAGACCACGCCATGTGTGCAGTATCTTCCGTTTCCAAGAAAACGTCAACCGCTCGTTCTCTGTGAGGTCAAGCACTATCGACCATCAATACAAGTCTGGGCACACAGCACCTCGCAACAACCGTACATGAGGTCCCAAGACAACGATACCTGAGAGCAGTTAAAACTTTCCAATTAACCCATACAATCTCATCAGGGGGTGTTCGAGTGGTTGACACAATGTCTGCTCACGCCATTAGCAATCCTCCTCAACATCGGTCTCTTTACGCAATGTTCGGGGCTCTAAATCGTATTGCCGGCCGCAGTGGCCGAGCGGTTCTAGGCGCTTGAGTGTGTAACCGCGCGACCGCTACGGTCGCAGCTTCGAATCCTGTGTCGGGCATGGGTGTGTGTGACGCCCTTAGGTTAGGTTTAAGTAGTTCTAAGTCTAGGGGACTGATGACCTCCGATGTTAAGTCCCATAGTGCTCAGAGCCTTTTGAACCATTTCTAAATCGTATTCAGATGGGAATCCGTAGGGAATCACTCTCCAGACCAAATCGGGACCCATCTGTGAAAATCATGTTGGCCCACTGTTCGACTGTCCAGATGGACTACACTCCAGACGTTCCCTTCTGTGAAGACGCGTAAGAGGCACACATACAGCAGGTTTCCGACAATAACGGCCATTCTGTCGAAATCTTCTCTACACCGTTTACCTCGACACAACATGTTCAGTGGATGCTGGGAGGGCAGACGCCATCCACTGTGCAGACTAAAGCAGTACTGTCGTGGCCTTACAGCCAGATAACGGTCCTCTCTTTCTGATCTCGCACGTGGTCGGCCCTGTCCTGGTCTTCAGGATACAGTTTCTGTCTTTATAAACTTTCGTCACAACCGAGAAACGACAGAATGATCCACTTTAAGCCATTGGGCCACCTTAGTTCGCACTGTCCTGCTTCCATTCTTCCTATGGACCTCCGCCGCAGAGACTCTGGTGCCATAGTGCACCTTCTGTGACTGTGTATACACCGACTGTGCATGTGGGACTACTCGACAAACTCTACTCCGTTTGATAGGTGCCCTGACGTCATCGTTGGCGTGATTTTCCGTTGACCGAAATGCCATCTATTGACAGTTTGCATTATTACAACCTCAATTAGACACAGGACGGGGAAATACGGGTTTGTTGCTTTAATCCTGGTTCATGTTAAATGTACCTTGTCCAAGATGCTACTCCTGGCGGGTGAAAAATGAATGTGCGCAACGGAAAATAATAAATGCTAAAATGAAGAATTGGCCCTGTCTGACTACCCCCTGAAGCAGATCTCGGGATCTCTTAATGATGATATTTCCTCCTTCTTGCTCTTTAACATATAAATTGCAACATAAACATAAATGGACGATTAAGGGAACTAGTAACTATAAAATGATAAATCCTGTTTCTGCTTATACATTTATTGTAGATTAAAACCCCTTTATATTACAACTGTTTATATATCAATGTCCACTGGACATAAATAGATACAAATGAATTTCCTTACCAATAGGATTGATCAGTTGCCCGAATCTGCCCCTTTTTCGTCTAAGCAATCTAATATAAATAACGCTAGACGACTGACAACATCTATGTACGAAACTCTAGAAAACACTACTTTCAAAGATGATATACAGTGGTGTGGAACCTCAGTGGAAATAAAATTTACGTGATCACTGCTGTTTAACTTTATAGCCCTAATAAGTCGAAACCATTAGCAATATCACTGTATGTGCAGCGTCAGGGTGTCCGAATGATAGTTCTCGTACAGGTCTGCGACGACGGAAGAACTCCAGCCACAAAATATATTAAAAACACTCATTCAGACACTAGGATGGCACAAGACGGTCCTCTGACTAGTATAAACTAATACTGTCTTCGCCTCCCTGTGTTCTACAGACGAGAAAAACGAACTCCCAGCCACAAGGACGGAGTTCAAATAACGTCTCAACGTGAATATAGGCAGAAGAAGTGCTCAGAATGAGCTTTTCACTCTGCAGCGGAGTGTGCGCTGATATGAAACTTCCTTGCAGATTAAAACTGTGTGCTGGGCCGAGACTCGAACTCGGGACCTTTGCCTTTAGCGGGGAAGTGCTCTACCAACTGAGCCACCCAAGCACGACTGACGCCCCGGCCTCACAGCTTTACTTCTGGTAGAGCACTTGCCCGCAAAAGGCGAAGGTCCCGAGTTCGAGTCTCGACCCGGCACACAGTTTTAATCTGCCAGGAAGTTTCAGAAGAAGTGCTCTGTATCACTGAACCCTGCATACCCAACGACGACTCCCAACCCGGAGGAGAAGTCCAGAATCGTATAAGTTCGCCAAGGTACAGTACCTTCCCGTTCTAACTATAAAATCTCCTGAGATCAAAGACAGCGAGTCCGTCTGTACCAAGAAAACTGATAATGAGAGACCATCAAACTCGGGTGCTCAAAGCAGAAGACCTCTTCTCTCCAAGGCTGGCTTCCCAGCAAAACTCGGCTCCCCTCCCTCGTAAAATCAGAAGACGAATCATATTCTCGAAACCACGGAACATTCTCCCTCTCTACAGATTCTTCCGAACGCTGACCAAACATATTTTAGTCTTTTGTCGTCCAGCGCGGAAAGTTTGCAAGAATATACCTATAATCATACAATGGTACGCTTCTCAGAGTAAAAATCCTCGGAAATAACCCAGCCTGCGATTTCCGAGGTAACGCTTCCTCGTTCCTCTGTGCTGCATCCAAGATATAACCAGATAAAAGTCAGATAGGTCTGATGTATGATATTGGTGTCTGTTTTCACACCATTACACCATCACTTGTTTACATTAGTTACAGTAGTTTCTGGTTCCTTTACTGTACATCTATATATTCTTTTTGTCTAACATGCCTGTATGTTACTCTGACATATTACATATTTATTTCTTTGTATATTGTGACATAGTTATTTGTCTGTATCTGGTTCCTGACTCATTTTTTGTTTTCATACTTACTGTTTGCCTTCATTGCTGTCCTGATTTTTCCTACCTTAATGTTTTATATTTAATGTGTGATGTATATGTATATAATGTTGTACAGAATACATATTTGTCTTATTATATTCCCTGTATATGTTCTATGGTAACTGCTTTATATTCATTACATGATTTATGGATATTTTTACATCTTCATTTTGTCCACCTTCTGTGGATATTATATTTTGGTGTGTTATATATACCTGCGTACGTTCACATACAGATTTTTGTTTTTGTCTGGTTCTTCTGATTATTTTTGGATACATATGAGACAGCTGTTTGCCTTCATTTCGTCTTGATGATCCCTGCCTCAGTATTTTGTATTTACTATATGACATAGACACATATTTACATTTTCGCTTTGACCCCTTTGCCTAGATTCTCTGGCTTGTCGCTCGCAAGGTATACTTGTCATACAGATGCACAATTCTTTGGTTCTGTCACTTCCTGATTTCACTGAATACACCTTTCCATATACATATGATACTCTGCAGTTATTGCCATACGCGTTTGTAGATTTACTTCAGGAATTGTGCCACCAAACTACCCACCAGCTTATCCACACATCATGTATATGTTGGCTGTTGGCAAATGTTTGCTGTAAATTATCTTGGGCACAACTGATCTTAGAATTTTATACCGGCCTCTTAGCTGTCTGTTTGTCAACATGAATATGTTATCATTGTTGTTTCCTAACGCAGGGGCCTGAAGATGGAGTAATGAAACACTGAAACTGGTTGCATAAATAAATTAAATAGAAAGGAAAGGGCTTCCAGTGGGTTAATTTTCATATTTAATGTTACTCAGTACACCGCCGACAGCGGTGATATCATTCTAAACCGGAGCAATGCCTGGATAAATAAGCTGTACTACGTTTATCTTCTTCTCCTCCGGCTTATGCTTTATTATTATTATTGTTATAACAGTAAATATTGCAAATGTGTTCACTTTACTGGATTTCTTATGTTAATATTGGTCAGCCACTTCCCAAGTGATTAGGACAGCATGACGTATCGGTTGACAGTTCGTGAAGACCCCAGTACAGTGGCTTCAAGTAGTTTGCAGATGGACATTATATGAATTACAGTGTTCTTCAAGTGCCCACCAACGTCTTTTCACACTGCTCCCACTGTGCCGAGAATCAGTGGGACCACATTCACTAATGTACGTCAGAGTCGCTGTAGTTCGATTTTCAAGTCCTCTTGTCTGGCAAATTTTCGAAGTAGTTTCTCGGCGATTCTGCTGTCAACTGGGATGACAAATTCAATAATCCACACTTTCTCTGCAGTTGTAATGTTTGGTGTATTGTACTCCTGAGATGGATTTGTCTGAATTTGGAAGTGTCACAGTATTATCGTATGTTCGTTTTTGACAACATTTCTGGCTCGTGGTCCCACCGGTTCCTTGTCACCCGCAGATGGTAGTTTCGGCTTAAGTTCCGGTGGATCATTCATGCCACGTCATTGCGCCTGTGCTCACAATCAGTCAGAGTGGTCTTTTGAAACGAGTCAAGGTATCGACAGTTGTTTACTCAGCTCCTTCCTGAATTCTGGCTTTGATGGCGTTAGCTCTGATGATTCCAGCAATAGTCAGTTCTTCAGTTTCCTCCTTTATGGTTTTGTTGGTCAGCCAAGACCAGGTCTTTCTATACGAAATTTAATGTAAATCTTATCCGAAAACTGTGCTCTCAGTGTTTTATTGTGCAGACTGTCAGTCCGGCACTGGGGTGGAACTTCTGGTATTGATTCTTGGTTTGCTGTGCTGTAAGAAGCTTTCTGATGTTGACTTCAGTCAGAGCTGTTTCTTGGCTATCATTCACATCGTGTGCACGCGCATCTTTCTGTTCTTCCACTACGTCTCTCACTTGGCAGAGTCCCCTATCGCCTGCTTGCCTGAACAAGTACAGCCTGTCGAGGACACTGTGAAGGTGCAGTAGAAAGCAAATTATAAGGATTTTTCATATTTACCTTTCCAGATGATCTATCTTCACCTGTGTCCAGTTAATTGTAGTTAACAATGCGTAAAGTGTATCTAATGAGGGGTATGGTATAGCTCTCGATTTCCACCATTCAGTTTCTCCAAATTTTTCTTTTGATCACACTTTTTACATGCCTATGCTTGAGGTTGTTCAGCTGCAAAAATCCTAGGTATTTGTAGGCTTTTGGCTGGTGGCACCTGATGGCTTGTCGATGCCTTCACTTTCTGAGATGTTGTCCTTCTTGAGTGCCAGAGTGGAGCACTTGCTTACGCCGGGGTGCTTTCTGATACCATTGCTGAAGATTTCGACTGTATCCCTCAGAGATTCTGACTGTATTCGTCAGAGCTTAGATTTAAATTTCAGATTTTCATAGAGCTTTAGGGAACCCATGTACAGCAAGTGTGATACTTTTGGAGAATTATTATTACTATTATCATTATTATTATTAGTAGCAGTATTTTCTTCTTGTATTCTTCCAGATTGAAGATGGAACAATTACTTCCCGTTTCTACCCCTTTTATTCGTTTTTCACATGACTTCTCCCTGAGGATTGTAATGCAAGATTTTCGACAACATCTAATAATTAATTTGCGTAGTGTATTTAAAACGATTCGTTTCAATCATTACGATTTATTGTGCAAATGATCCGTCGAACATGAAACTAACAGGATATGTTCTTGTAAATTAAGTTTGCTTTGTATTATTTTTCTTCTATTTTAGTGGTATTTTAGATTTTATAAACTCTCCTATAGACATCTGCCGATGCGAGGATCATCTAGTCATAAGTTTTTATTCGTTTAAGGTATTTCTTCCTTGAGTCCCTGGACTGAGACGTATGTAATGCAGAAGAAGCTGCCATTACTGAAGGAAATATCATTTTTTGTCTTTTATCAATCACTTTTTGAAACGTGTTGCAGTCGTGCCAGATATACGCGGCAAGCAGTTAGGGAAAGATGTGGCAAGGCCTGGCCCACATACTGGCAGCTCGGAGTAACGTCGTGCATCTCTGCCACACGTACTACTCCAGAATCATTTAATACGCTAACTGTTTGGTATAATTCTGAAAAAAATACACAAAATAAAATTACCTGAGTCGGAACAAGGCCCCCGGAGTAGACAACATTGCATTAGAACTACTGAAAACCTCGGGAGAGCCAGTCCTGACAAAACTCTACCATCTGGTGAGAAAGATGTATGAGACAGGCGAAATACCCTCAGACTTCAAGAAGCATATAATAATCCCAATCCCAAAGAAAGCAGGTGTTGACAGATGTGAAAATTACCGAACTATCAGTTTAATAAGTCACAGCAGCAAAATACTAACACGAATTCTTTACAGACGAAAGGAAAAAATTGGCAGAAGCCGACCTCGGGGAAGATCAGTTTGGATTCCGTAGAAATGTTGGAACACGTGAGGCAATACTGACCCTACGACTTATCTTAGAAGAAAGATTAAGGAAAGGCAAACCTACGTTTCTAGCATTTGTAGACTTAGAGAAAACTTTTGACAATGTTGATTGGAATTCTCTCTTTCAAATTCTGAAGGTGGCAGGGGTAAAATACAGAGATCGAAAAGCTATTTACAATTTGTACAGAAAGAAGATGGCAGTTATAAGAGTCGAGGGGTATGAAAGGGAAGCAGTGGTTGGGAAGGGAGTGAGACAGGGTTGTAGCCTATCCCCGATGTTATTCAATCTGTATATTGAGCAAGCAATAGAGGAAACAAAAGAAAAGTTCGGAGTAGGTATTAAAATCCATGGAGAAGAAATAAAAACTTTGAGGTTCGCCGATGACATTGTAATTCTGTCAGAGACAGCAAAGGACTTGTAAGAGCAGTTGAATGGAATGGACAGTGTCTTGAAAGGTGGGTATAAGATGAACATCAACAAAAGCAAAACGAGTATAATGGAATGTAGTCGAATTAAGTCGGGTGATGCTGAGGAAATTAGATTAGGAAATGAGACACTTAAAGTAGTAAAGGAGTTTTGCTATTTGGGGAGCAAAATAACTGATGATGGTCGAAGTAGAGAAGACTGGCAATGGCAAGGAAAGCGTTTCTTAAGAAGAGAAATTTGTTAACATCGAGTATTGGTTTAAGTGTCAGGAAGTCGTTTCTCAAAGTATTTGTATGTAGTGTAGCCATGTATGGAAGTGAAACGTGGACGATAAATAGCTTAGACAAGAAGAGAATAGAAGTTTTCGAAATGTGGTGCTACAGAAGAATGCTGAAGATTAGATGGGTTGATCACATAACTAATGAGGGGGTATTGAATAGAATTGGGGAGAGGAGGAGCTTGTGGCACAACTTGACTAGAAGAAGGGATCGGTTGGTAGGACATGTTCTGAGACATCGAGGGATCACCAATTTAGTATTGGAGGGCAGCGTGGAGGGTAAAAATCGTAGAGGGAGACCAAGAGATGAATACACTAAGCAGATTCAGAAGGATGTAGGATGCAGTAGGTACTGGGAGATGAAGATGTTTGCACAGGATAGAGTAGCATGGAGAGCTGCATCAAACCAGTCTCAGGACTGAAGACCACAACAAAAACAAAATTACATCACAAAATTTCTGATAGGATTGGTCTTCTCTGGCCCTTAAGAACCATCCACTCGTGGTACACATTACCATCGCCAGTTACTGAAAGTGAGAGAGAAATGCTTTTTTTTATTTTTTTTTTTACCAACCAGTGATACATCTTCATAAAAACAAACTGAGGGGGCTAAATTTCTCAGCATCTAAAAAGATATGTATTACACCTTGCAATATATTACAATGCCAGCGAACATATCAGAATAACCGAAGATAGAAAAGGTATACAGTATCTGCACCTGTCTGATTGCTTCGTACAACGGAAGTATTGCAGACAAGTTGACGTAACAAGAGACAACAATAAGTGTGTTCTGCGTCACATAAAAACTAATGATAGAATTCTAAGATATACAACTCGCAAAAGAAACGGCCAAGCTTCTGACCTAAAATATGTGCTTCTGACATAAAATATGTAAGGGGACTGCAGAGCTACATCTACATCTGCATCTACATCTATATACTTACTCCACAAGCCACCATATGATACTTGGCGGACGGTACCCTGTCGCACTACAAGTCAGTTCCTTTTCTGTTCCACTCACAAACAGAGTGAGGGAAAACCAACGGTCCATATGTCTCCCATACGAGCCCTACTCCCTCCAATCTGATCTTTATGGTCGTTACGCGAGATCTACTGCGGTGTCACTAAAGCGTTCTGCAGTCAGTCTCAAACGCCGGCTCTCTAAATTTTCTCAATAGCGCTCACTGACAAGAGCGTCCCTTCCATCCAGTGATTCTCGATGCAGCTCAGAATACTTGTATGTTGTTCGAACCTACCAGTCATAAATCTAGCAGCCCACGTCTGAACTGCTTCGATTATTCAGTAGCAATCGGACACTGAAATAAACCCAATGGAGACAAGAAAAAACTCGCGTCGGTCAGGGACCTGAAATCGTATTTTTCGGGTGTTCCGCTATATGTGAGCTATCGCCTTAGCCACTTCGGCTATCCGAGCATGCTTTCTGTTGTGTCTAGACAAGACAGCCTAGACACAATGAGAGGAAGAGAGGAAGCCGAAAGGCACGCGCTTAAACTCACGCAGGCTGGCGTGAGGTCTGAAACAGGATACGTAATGAATGCTATAAAGAAAAGTACGTAGCTTCTGGAATACTTAACTTTAATCCACATTTGTAGAACATCGCTCTTGATGATACATGAACAGAATCTCAATATCAATTGAATACGGCGCCTTGCTAGGTCGTAGCAAATGTAGCTGAAGGCTATGCTAACTATCGTCTCGGCAAATGAGAGCGTATTTGTCAGTGAACCGTTCCTTGCAAAGTTGGCTGTACAACTGGGGCCAGTTCTAGTACGTCTCTCAAGACCTGCCGTGTGGTGGCGCTCGGTCTGCAATTACTGACAGTGGCGACACGCGGGTCCGGCGTATACTAATGGCCGATTTAAAGGCTACCACCTAGCAAGTGTGGTGTCTGGCAGTGACTCCACACTTTCCGTCCGACAAAAATCCTCAGTTTGTCTAACACTATAAAAGTAGCGCCCACCGTTTATTATCGTCACTGCTCGCAGCTTTACCTGATTGCTGCAAGAGTTCGGAGGCAGTGTGCCTCCGCACTGAAGGTGTCACTATTCGCTATCAAGGCGCTTATACACCGAAGCTCGAAAGAAACTGGTATCGGCATGCGTATTGCGTATTCAAATACAGAGGTATGTAAACAGGAAGAATACTGGGGTGCAGTCGGTAATGCCTGATAAGACAATAAGTCTCTGGGGCAGTCGTTAGGTTGGTTACTGCTGCTACAGTGGCAAGTTATCAAGATTTAAGTGAATTTGAACGTGATGTTATAGTCGGTGCACGAGCGATGAGACATGGCATCTCCGAGGCAGCGATGAAGAGGGGATTTTCCCGTGCGACCACTTCACGAGTGAACCGTGAATATCAGGAATCCGGCAAAACATCAAATCTCCGACATCGCTGCGGCCGGAGCAAGATCCTGTAAGAAGGGGACTAACGACGACTGAAGAGAATCGTTCAACGAGACAGAAGTTGCAATCCTTACGCAAATTTATGCAGATTTCAATGCTGGGCCGTCAACAAGTGTCACATTGCGAACCATTCAACGGAACATCATCGATACAGACATTCCAAGCCGAAGGCCTCTCGTGTACTCTTGACGACTGCACAACACAAAGCTTTACGCATGACCTGGGCCTGTCAACAAAGACATTGGACTGTTGATGTTGCCTGGGCGGACGAGTCTCGTTTCAAATTGTATCGAGTGGGTTGACGTGTACCGGTATAGAAACAACCTCATCAACCCATGGACGCTGCATGTCAGCAGGGGACTGTTCAAGCTGGTGGAGGCTCTGTTACGGTGTGGGGTTTGGGCAGTTGGAGTGATATGGGAGCCCTGATACGTCTAGATACGACTATGATAGGTGACACGTACGTAAGAATCCTGTCTGATCAACTGCGTCCATTCATTTCCATTGTGCATTCCGAAGGACTTTGGCAATTCCAGCAGGGCAATGCGACACTTCACACGTCCAGAATTTCTACAGAGTGGCTCCAGGAACACTTGTCTGAAGTTAAATATTTCCGTTGTCTACCAAACTACCCAGACATGAACATTATTGAGAATATCTGGGATGCCTTGCAACGTGATGTTTACAAGAAATCACCCCCCCCCCCCACCCCACCCCCGTACTCCTACGGTTTCGTGGACAGCCCTGAAGCATTCATGGTGTCAATTCGCTCCAGCACTTCTTCAGACATTAGTTGAGTCCATGTCACGTCGTGTTGTGGTACTTCTGCCTGCTCGCGACGGCCCTACATGATATTAGGCTGGTGTACCAGTTTCTTTGGCCCTTCATTGTATGTTATTCACATGTGTGATGTCTTCTCTTTCGGACATGCATTAAAATGAAGTTCCTCAAACCAGAGGGCATATTCCCACGTGCAGATAACGTTTTTCCCCCACTAATACGAGAACGATATGGATGGACAGAGAGATGATGGTAGTACCAGGAACTTCGGAACATGTAAATGTATCGCCGACCATATGCGCTGCGACTTACCTGCAGCCGGGCACAGAACGGCACGTATCGAGTTATTCGGTCAATACACATTCCAGCGGCTCTCATCCATAACGAGCGCTGGGCTTCCCACGCCACACGCTACAGTGCGCTCTGAAATATGCGAGACACGTCCCAGTCGGCATGACGGATAGCTACGGTGACAGCCCTGTTACTGCTAGCCGAGACAGCGCCGCGGCCGAATGGAATTCATGTACCGAAAATAGTTGACAGGATAGACGGCCGCAACGACGTGGTACTTTTAGATAAAGATAGATGCTGTGTCATTCAGAGCGACGATGTAACGGTGAAATTACTCATGGAACCAGTAATTTGCCAGAAATATATCATAAAAATTGTCAGTGGCGAAATCCAGTCAACGACAGGTGAAAGGTTGTCCAAAAAATAATTTTAACAGACCTGCTACTGACGAATAGGCACAGAAACGGGGAAAATTTGATGTGTATGTGGTTATAATGGATAGATACTCGAAAGAAAATGGAATTTTGATTTTTATGGTAGGGCCATCAGTGTTGCATATATGTTGCTGCACTTTAATCTCGCGAAGGCTTGTATTGAGTCTGTAGTGTATAAACCGATACAAAGTGTTTTGTATTTAGTGAGTGGTACTTTGTCTGGGAGTGTAATGTGTGGCTCTTTACAAATGCTGGTATAACCGTCCTTCGCACTTCACCATGAGGTATTCTCGTTTATCTGTTTCAGTATCTAACGTGACGACATTTCGATTGCATTCGGCACAAATCTTATGTCTATTGTTTCATTGACATGGCAACACTAAATTTGTGTACTTTACAAGTATTTATACTTCTTGGAACATAAAAAAGACGAGTATTTACTGTCGTCAATTATTATTTATTTTTACGCCTTGAGTGTACGGCAGTTTAAGAGAGTTTCACACTAATTACTTTTGCTTCGGTTTGCACATCATCACTGGTCGGCTCGTAAATACTGAATTTCTTACAATTTCTATATTTTAGTTTTTATAGATTATATCCAATTCATGAAGAACAATTGTACGCTTATGACGAAAGAAGCTGATACACATCTTCCGCGGAAGACGCCATGCAAACAAACTTACTTATTTCCGAATATAACAATTTCTCTTAGTGATACCTTCGGAGAAACACTTAACAGAGTAAAGGATATGTTAAGAAACGCTCACAGATGTGTGTTTACATGAGAGCCACTCATCAAGTAACATGTTTTAAGTAGCTGACCTTAAAGTACGTACACAGAAATTCTGTTTAAAATCCCATATTTGTGCTGCCCTTAAAACATAACACGGGAAAATTTAAAACACGAATTTAATAAAAGTATACGCTTGGAAAAGGAAATTCAATACGACCTCTTTTATCACCCAATATTAATTTTTCCTGTTTTGATTTTTGAACTCGTTTCAATGTTTACGTAAACATTCATCATTTCAAAAATAATTCGTAGGACACTGGAAATGTGGTGTTTATTCGTGGCTTTGTCTTATTTTATCCAAATAGTGTTAATTTAAATACCAGCATAGAACAGATAACGTGTTTTGTAACTACGTAATTAGCACAGATCATTTACGAGATACATTCTGATTCTTATTCAAGTTCTTTTACCATTAATTTTTCTGTTAGCATGTTGCCATGCTGCATCATTTCCTCCCTTCCTCTCTACACGGTCGATTACCTGTTTTACATAATCTAATTTTTCTCAGGTTGTATGAACTATTCTATTTACAATTCCTTACAGTGATAGACATCTATTAAATAACCTACGCTCCACTAATCTGTGGCTTTGTCTAATAGGATACTTTCCACGGACTTCTTTCTCCTCTTAAATGGTTCAAATGGCTCTGAGCACTATGGGACTCAACTGCTGTGGTCATAAGTCCCCTAGAACTTAGAACTACTTAAACCTAACTAACCTAAGGACAGCACACAACACCCAGCCATCACGAGGCAGAGAAAATCCCTGACCCCGCCGGGAATCGAACCCGGGAACCCGGGCGTGGGAAGCGAGAACGCTACCGCACGACCACGAGATGCGGGCTTTCTCCTCTTACTCCTCAGTAAATTGAATCAGTCATTCCCAAAAGGCCATATATCTACTAAAGTAAAATTTGAAGGAGAAAGAAAATGAATTGCAAAACTGAAGTTTAAAATGTCGTTGTTTATATTTAGACTATAATTTAGGATATTTAAAATAACGTGAACATAAAACTGTGTGCCAAAACAATACATGACCCATTTTGTGGTCGAGCAACTGATGTGGAGATATGGCCTTCTTTTTGTGCAAAATAAAATTCTACGAAGCGTTGATACTCTGCTGCTGTGTTAAATAAAGAAGTGATAAAAAAATGTAACTAGTAAGGAATACAGCATGATGCATATGTTGACATGCTTTTTATTCTACAATCTTTTAAGTTTACAATGTTACATCACATAAATCATCAGTCTTCTTCATGCTGTGGCAAAAGCCGTATCACAAGGCAGTAATGAATGTCCTCTGGTTGGAAAATAATGAATAATCTTTTTAAATAGTCCAGGCGATGCTGCAGCTAATCAAAGTCTGATCACGGTGTTGTTATTATTTTGATCAAGGTGTCCATGCAGGAATATGGATTTTCCTGAAAATACTTGTTTAGTAATGAAAAGACTTTGACGAGCCTGCCTTTCCTGGTCTGAGAAAACGTTCCCTTATGACATCGGAAGTTGGCAATGTAAAATTCAGAAACCCGCAATTGTCTGTAAAAAAACACCTTCTGCACCGGGATATTCGGCAGTGAGCTGTTCTGCATGTAGTCGATAGCAATACCACCTACAATATCGTTTTCCTGGTCAAGCTTCTTGATTGCGTCAATTTTCATGTACAATTTCTTGGCTCTGTTTTTTTTTTTGTGGTATGAGATTTACTGTAGCCACTCCTTTCGCATTGCCATTCTAAAGCGGGCTTTCAATTTTTTGATTCACATCTTTACATCTCGAGCACATAGATCTGAGGATTTCCTAATTCATAATCAAAAATTTCTTTGAAGAATATGAAATTAAAATTGTAGTTCACTTTAGCGTCAGGATATTGTTGTTTCAATAACACATGCATTTGCTTGACATCCAATTGTGCTGATAATTATTTTCTTCCTGTAGCACCACAAAGATGTCTGTTCCACTGTCTGCTATAAGTATCAGCACTGAGCTGTACCTTTTAAGAAGCAAACAATACCAACGATCTGTAACTACATTTGTGCCGAAAAATTTGGCCGTTATTGTGTTTGTCTGTTCTCGTTTATCTGACGGTGCCATTCACGAAATGGGGCATATTTTTCCTGCCTCTGATCTGTAGTAGCACGAAAACAGAAGTGGCAGTAACTCATTTTTTTAAATGTATCCCATACTGCTTCTCCTTCTAGTATGCGAACCTCGTCGTCTGTGATTACTGCGTACCTCGTGTTTTTCCCGAACTTAACTTTTGTAGTTTGAACGTAAAATTTACATCTAGTGACAACTTTTGTGTTGGAATTCACTGAGGTTCATTAACTGATTGTATTGCCGTCATTCTATTTCGCATGCCAGCCATTTATTTCCACTTACTTCACGTGCCATCAAAGTACTCTGGATATGGCCAAGATGCTTATTTAACAAAAAATGTAAAAGTCTTTTAACTAACGTTTTTTTCTTGCATTACTTAATTTTTACATGTAGTTTGTTTTTGATCACCTACCTCCAGTTCAGTAACTAATTTATTTATTTGCAGGACGTCACTCTTCCTGAACACTGTTAAGATCCTTTACTTTGAACATTTATTAGATACGTTAGTGGCAACTAAAACGCAGCTGTCTTGATGGAAACATGATTGTAGTTGCACTAATAGATAACAGAACTTTATCTTTCAGTTATTGTACCAGCGTTATGAAATTACGCTTTGGTTTGTCAAAACCAGATACACTCAATATGGTGTTACTGATTTCCTTAATTTCTGATGGACTCGAAGATGTAGCTTTTGTTTCTGTTGTCCATGCATTGTCTTTTTTCCAATTGCACCTAGAGCAGTAGCTTCAGGCCCAGATGACTCATGGTTAACAGGGTATCGAACCGGTTTGGGTGAAGATAACGATCTTATCACGTCCACTGCCGTGTTACACATCTTGTCTCAGGCTACCACCCGGTGAACTGGTGGCCCCCACTCCATCTCCCCTGGGGATGTACAGAGAACTAGTCAAGGTCACACAATAGAATCACAGACCCTCCCTTCCTCCTCCTATCACCATTACCTCCCCTCCTATCTGGAACAATGAGGACCTAACACCTGCTTCGCACCTTCATTTTCTATTACTAGGACGCATGAGTGGGGGGATTCACTCTGTAGCTGACAAGTAAAGCGTGTGGAACAGACTGCGTCTATTTGCTAATAAAAGATTACGTTAAGACAATTTAGTATTACATCATTCAAGACACCAGCAGAGAACACCCATCAAATATCTAAGAACTATCACTCTTCCACAGTTTTACGTATTTTGCCATATTTCTCGTACTTTCCCCAATTTTACATACTTTTTACTCATATTCATATATTTACCTGGTATTTCGGCAATTTTACGTATTTTGTCCAACTACGCAAGATCCACCCCATCATTCCCGAAGTCGTGTCGAGGTCATGATACTCTCAGGCAACCACAGTGCAGTTTGTGCCCAAATTAGTCATCACGGATATTGAAGCACACCTCCAGAACTGCATGTTTTTATAACCTGGAATATCGAACTGGACAGCATAGGGAGAGGTTGTCGGCTGTGTCTGTTTGTTAATAACGAACTACTTTAAATCACATCACGCAAGGCCTCTTTGTTAGAAACAATTTAATATTTCGTCATTTGAGATACCAGCAGACACCACATCCAGGCAGGTATGTAAGTACGTTCATTTTTTCATATTTTCCACACATTTGAGCATTTTATCCAATTATGTGAATTACGAGTCAACACCTTGCCAACATCGCATTGCGTCCCGTCACATCAACGTCATAATGCTCTAAACTAAGTACAATGCAGCATACTTCCATTTCATGTGTCATATTTAAGCCACCACTCCATTACCAGTGTTTGTGATATAACAGTGTCAGAAACGAACATATTGGTAGAACTTTTGTGACGTCATATCTAATTCTATAAGCATTATCAATTTATTATCAGAGATAAAGTGTAAGAAATACCACACTGCAATAGATAAACCACTAGTACCTTACTAGATTGTGTGACGTCATAGTAAAATTACGTTGCCTCCGAAGATACTGAATGTGTGTAGCACAGCGCTACAAAGCACTCATCTAGAGGTTTAGTCGACCAGTAACTGAAACCACACCAATGAAAATAATGTGGCAAGTAGGCAGTCAGCCCCTTGGATTTCGAGTTGTAGATGTATCGCCGTGAGTTCCATCACTTGGAGTATGAACGCAGACACACTACAAGCCAATCCAATAATCAGTTGAGGGAAATATACTGCTTTCGACAGACATACAATGGAGTGTTTTCGGGGAGAACTGAAACATGCGCGGGAAAACGGACTAACCCTCAAATGTAAAATAAGTGTTGCCATCTGTTGAAGGGTACGGGAACTATCTTATGTATATATGACGTTACTCGTCACAATCACTAACGGAGGTAATTGCCTTAAAAGAAACCCAGGGGTTAGACCAATGTCATTTTTGATAGTTCCCACACCAAGCAACAGATGGAAACACTTATCTCAAAGCTTTTACATTTTAGTGTTAGGCCTTTTTCCCGCGCATGTCTTCAATTAATGTACACTGGAGCGAGAGGGGAGGACTCCTGAAATGTTGTCAGCCCGACTGCTGTTTCGTGTCCACTCCTCGCTACGGTGCTGTGCTGTAGATCATGGCTATCTTGCAGCTGTATTGTCAGGGTCGCCCAGATAGCTATGTATCCGTAGCTACCTGCGTGACTCTCGTACGTTGTTACTATTTAAAACCAAAAGCCTGGGTTTCTTTTAAGGCAATTACCTCCGTTAGTGATTGTGACGAGTAACGTCATATATACATAAGACAAAATCGCATCCACCCTACCCCTGGCCTTGGAGTATTCATGTAAAAGAGTGTAGTTAAAACCACAATCATAAGTTATAATGTGCTGTCATCTCGAGTCGCGTTTACTAGTACTACAAAGGGTGCATAAGCGCTGTACTCAGGACCGAAGTTCATATTATGTGCATTTTATCAAAATACATGTCTTAGTCTTAGTTAAAACGATATCAAAATCATTCCTATATTATGATGACCCTCCCAGCTATGGTTCCGTTATCACAATCGTCCATATACCTGTCAGGCTTGGGAACTGCATCTCGCATCTTTGTAGACATGCTGGCTGATACTTTAATAAATATACATCACTAAGTATGCGTTCTTGGTGTACAGAATAGCGATATACATGTTGTTTGTCATTTCTGGATCCAGCAGTCCCTTCCACCCCATGGCTTTAGGGTATCCACGTCTCAGCACACACAATATAGAGTGACTTCAGTCATATTTGGAAGATCATGTGACTGGGACTGTTATCATCATGGTCTCTATCTGATGGCTTTTTGCTACTACAGTGAATAATCATCACTGATTAAGAAAAATCAGTTGCTGTTGGTGGTCATATTGTAATGTTATAACGGAATCCAATGTTTGTCCTACACCTTTACGAACACTGTGACTGACTGACAAGAAGTGTAAACCGACATCTTCCGGAGAATTAAAGTAAGTACTGTTGACATGTGTGGATGTACAAACATCACAGTCGACAGTTGATTATAATGCTAAGCTCTCTATGTCTATGGTGTCTACTGTGAAGTATAGGAACGTTGCATGACAGTCTATTAGTCATACTAGTTACCGTAAACATAATAATGCACAGAAGAACTAGACATCCTTAGAGTGTCTGACTGTCTTTCTGGCAGAAGTATAGAAAAATTTATACGTTCCTGATGTATATGGGAGGCTATGTGGATTGAGCAGACCTGTTAAAATTATCGTACGTGTAGCCCTAAGGTCATTCTGCAATTTCTCTACTGGGGAAGTAATACGGGCTCAGATGGTTTTGATCAAGACCCCCATTCCGGTCATGACCCCTGAAATTCGAACATGCAGGTTTTTTACTTTTTAGGTGAATGTGTATAAGTTACGGAATAGTTTTAATGGCTTATTCAGTAATGACAGGATGTAATACTGTGATGATACGCTTAATAAAAGACAGTCAGAACCTACAACTGTTTATAAAAATATGCACTGCATGCCTACAGTTTTAAAGTGGAAATCAAGTAGACGAATACAGCTAAACTGACATCTGTTTCGTAGCCAGTCTGACAGTAGAATTCAAAGTTACTCCCCCAGTTGATTGAAATCATCACGCCTGGCCACGTTTCTTCCTTTAGAACCAAGACTGGGAGACCAGTTTTATTATTACACACACTATTCTACAGGTAGCAGAAACATTATCTTTCCAGATGTGTCCCGATTCCACTTCGCAGTGTTAATGTCACTATGGAATTGTAAATTTATACTTACAACTGGTCTTCGAATCAATAATTATTTATCACATACATAACGTGTTTAGGATTTTTGTGGTTTGTTGGGACAAAATACGAGGTTTGATCGACAGTTTGAAATACGTATGAAATTGTTTTAATGGATGTGGGAGAATCGCTCGCAAGAAATACTTCCACAGCAGCCTATCTTACCAACAGTCCAGTGTTGACCTACACACAATTCCTAATGAATGTTAGACACAGATTCATTATTTTCTTTAAATTGTTGTTCAAGCTCTGGGTCGCTCGTACTTTGTATCACTCACAAAAAAATTATGCTTGAGAAGAACACGTCTGTCGATCCCTGATCTCTCTTAGCTTGCACGAAATGTACGCTGGTTGGAAATGTCACTTCGCAATAGAGTTTTCAGATCATGTACTACTAGCTGTTGACTGAAGATACTGGTACAAAGTCCAGCATTACATCATTGGTCTTTTAAGAAAAAATCTAATTAGAAAGGTGTGTGTTACAGTGTCAAAAGATTGACTGCAACGAACTGTGGTCAACAAGCTCATAAAGCCGGCCTCTGTGGTCGAGCGGTTCTAGGCGCTTCAGTCCGGAACCACGCGGCTGCTACGGTCGCAGATTTGAATCCTGCCTCGGGTATGGATGTGTGTGATGTCCTTAGGCTAGTTAGGTTTAAGTCGTTCTAAGTCTAGGGGACTGATGACCTCAGATGTTAAGTCCCATAGTGCTCAGAGCCAAGCTCATAAAATCATAATACGGAATTTGCTCGTCAGTTTGAGACCCGTATCAGGTTGGGTTAACAGATGCAGAATATAATTATTGCACTCCCTGCCTTTAACACATGATCTCGAAACAGATTAACCAGCAGAGTAATGTAAGAGAAATACTCGTACGTTACGCTCAAGGATTGCATGTTTCGTTTCCAAACGAGGTGTCGCCTGGGCTGTCTTAGAAGAGAACAACAAAAAACATTTTCTACAGCCCTATCCTCTCTCAGAAGCATCATCCACTGAACATGACACCGACATTACCTGATTAGCGATTCGTTATCGACAACAATGTCGTAAATGCGATGTTGTTGGAGGTTTAGTGATATATGGGTCCGCAGTAAAATCTTTATGTCCAACACTATCTACCTGATGATATTATCGTAAGCAGTGCATGTGTGGTGTGATTCTGCTAAAAAAATCAATTTTGTTCATAATAAGTCAGTACGGATAGATCCAACAGCTCAAAGACATGTAAATTAAAAAATATATATATTAAAACGTTTTTATACGTAAAGGTTCCTCTGAATGCTTCGCGTTCGGAGAGGTGTCACGATGGTAGTCTCATCAAAATGGCGCTGGCGATTACAGACACTGTCGCTTGTGTGGGACTGCTCAGATATCGTTTCGTAATGACCGCAGTTTGACGTCTTAAGAAGACGAAGTAATTCACTCGTTTTGTTGTCCGACAGCGACTGCCATTTTTAGTGTTACTTGTAGCCAATGAGATGGCTCTTCCCCCAGGGAGTTCTTGCACGGCCGGGATCTGGTCACTGTTCCCAGGGCTGCTTGACGTCAGTCCCCCGAGAACCGCTGATGAGGCAGTGCTGACAGACGCACATTTTAACTGGTCATAAATATTGTGGTAATCTACTATTCTCGGATGTGTACAGCCCTTTTAACCAGCAGTGTTGTTCACAGTTTGAAATTTTTTTTGGTAGTTTAATTGGTCTTTGCAGAAAATGCTTATCGAACAAATGGCGCTCGATCACTAAGGTCGAATTTTTTATTGTGTAGCGGGACAGGTATCGTGTCCTCCGTCAGTCTATGAGTTTGTATGTAGGAAAAATTTATTTTTGCTGTCTGTGGCCATTTGTCAGCCTCGTTTGTCTGTGGCGAGCACTTCGGAGTAATTCTACACATATTTACGTGCCTTACAGTGACGTCATACGCTAATATTTCGAGAGTTACAGGTTTTTGTATCCTGCCTGGGAGTCCTGGCGGATCTCGTACACATTCAGTGCTCTTCCAGTTTTGTATTTACGACTCTTGTAGCATCATCGCTTACTTCACTGTGCTAGTTTTTGCAGTCCGTAGCTCTGGAATTCTATAGATCAGTCCAAATTAAAGTCAATAGCGATGACCATACTCGGATTTTCCAGCAGTTGATACACAAGACTTACGTCGTGGATACTAATAATGCTGGGTTTATTTCGTTTAGATATCGTGATTATAATTACATGTCTTCATTCCACCTGGGACTATAGTCTGGCTGAAAATATGGTCGCCCACGATAGTTTTAAGAGAATGATGGTTGAGGGGTGGGGGATCATGTTTCTGATTGGTACGCAGAGAAACGGTGAAGGGGAGGTAATTCCTTGACACTCAAACTGTTGGCAGCCAAAAAGGCGTCATCAGATTTCCTCTGGTGAGCATGTGGGTATATGCAAGTTAAGACTAGGTGGTATTCCACCTCCATGAATGATTCAGTGTCTTTTGTGCTAGCCGCGATTGTGCAGATTTCTCGGCCATGCCTGGGCAGTTGGTGTGGTGTAGTGTTGGGCAGAGATTTTAAGCTCTCTCGTTAGAGACATGGGATTTTCTGAAGGCCGTGACCGCTCCATATCGTACCGGCATTTGAGTGAATGCAGGGGAAAGGTGGGTTCTTCGTTATCTACGTTTGTATTTCAGCAGTTTTTGATATTTCTACCAGTCTGTTGAGAACTGTTTGCCATTATTGCTGGTGGGACCTCCCTCAGTCAGAAATGATGTAACAGCAGCATCAGTCACGAGGCTAGAAACGATTACTCCTATAAATTGCAACTTCGTTGGCAGTCGCTGATTGTGTGGTTGTGTGTCTGCGATCATACCCAGAACATCGGTTCTTACGGCTGTACACCCACACGTCGGAGTCTGAGAGGTGGTGCACCCTGCAGGCGACATGATTTCCGCTGGTGTGGTTTCATCCACTGGTCGACTCTACGCCTAGGTGCGTGTTTTGTGACGCCGTGCTACACACATACATAATTTTGGTTCGAGGCATCAGAATTTTACTAAGACATCACACAATCTAGTAAAATATTGGTGGTATATCTATTGAGGTTGATATTTCTTAAACGTTATCTTTGGTTGGAAATCGATAGTACTCAAAGAATTCGCTATGACGTCATAATTTCTACCAATGTGTTCGACTGTAAAGCTATTACGTCATACACAATAGTAGTGGAGTGGTGGCTTAACCGTGACACAACACTCGAGACCACGCTTCAATATGCTTAGTTGAGAGAATCGTGGCATGGACCCGATGATACACGATGCTGCTACCGTAGGTCACGACGTCATGGTGTGATGTGACGGGATGTTGACGTGACGTTGACACATAACATGGTAAAATCCAAAATCCGAAATCCAAAATGCGGAAAAATGAGTGTAATTACACATCTGATATGGTGTGGTGTGTGCTAGTGGATCAAACTGTTAGTAACAAATAGTCCTTGAATGACGTGACTCACTGTAATTTGTTATCAACAAGGAGACCCAGCCTACATCACCTTATGCTGCTCAGCTGCAGAGTGAATCCATGTGACTCAAGTGTCCCAGTTAGTAAAGCTGAAGGTGTGGAGGGATGTCTAATCCTCAATGGTCCAGCAGAGAGGGTGAAGGGGGAGAGAGGGAACAGGGGAGGATCTGCTGAATCCCCAGAGTGACCTTGATCATTCTCCGGTATTTCCCCATGGGAGAGGGAGTGGAGGCACCAAGGCAACCTAGTGTGTAACCTAAGAATGGATGTGTAACATGACACTGGATGTGATAAAACTGTTATTATGACACGAATCATCTTCGGTATCCTACTATGGGTCTGTCGTAACATATGTCCTCTTTTGTTTCAGAAATTACTAATAATAATGTCTGTAGCTGAGAGATGTCAATACTGTACAGCAGATAACACATAATCAGTCAAAACACCGCATTTTGCAACCTAAATGTTAAGTTTTGTGAATATTACGTTTTTAAATTATTGCTGACTTCATATGTGTAGCTATTAGTGTGAAGGAATAAGTGAATGCAAAGTAATATGATAAATGAATATTGACATATCTTTAACTTTGTAAATGGTAGCAAGGGAGTTGTATCCATACAGATGAATAAGTCATGTGCTCAGAGAAGATTTGGAATGTAGAAATCGACAAATTATGGTAAAGCGGAAGAAAGAAACATAGTCAGACAATTCAGTCAGGTAAAGACAGGGGTACATTTATATCTTGTGTTTTCTCAATTTATTGCTTTAGCTAATCGTTCTGGAAAGGTATTACGTTAGATTGATTTACGGTAAAAGACGTGGGGAGCGCTGTTTAATTCTAATAGCTGAATGGATATGACGTTTCTACGCCAGTCAACAGTGAGTGGGTTCATGTGTAGTTTGTGGGCTAAAAGAATTACTTTGCGGAATATGGAATGGATTAGGAGCTCAAAAACCTTAATGTTCGGATGCTTCTATTAGGAGGTCTGAAACTTGGTAGTAATTTTGCGGAACTGCGAGCCAAACTTGACTGTGGAGTGCAGTACAGTAATCGCAGACGAGTGATCAAGACGATAGTGCAAATTCCGGTTTTTCTGTAAGAACTGTGACTTAAAGGACAACTACACTACTGGCCATTAAAATTGCTACACCAAGAATAAATGCAGATGATAAACGGGTATTCATTAGACAAATATATTATACTAGAATTGACATGTGATTACATTTTCATGCAATTTGGGTTGATAGACCCTGAGAAATCAGTACCCAGAACAACCACCACTGGCTGTAATAACGGCCATGATACGCTTGGGCATTGAGTCAAACAAAGCTTGGATGGCGTGTACAGGTACAGCTGCCCATGCAGCTTCAACACGATACCACAGTTCATCAACAGTAGCGACTGGCGTATTGTGACGAGCCAGTTGTTCGGCCACCATTGACCAGACGTTTTCAATTGGTGAGAGATCTGGAGAATGTGCTGGCCAGGGCAGCAGTCGAACATTTTCTGTATCCAGGCCGGCCGAAGTGGCCGTGCGGTTAAAGGCGCTGCAGTCTGGAACCGCAAGACCGCTACGGTCGCAGGTTCGAATCCTGCCTCGGGCATGGATGTTTGTGATGTCCTTAGGTTAGTTAGGTTTAACTAGTTCTAAGTTCTAGGGGACTAATGACCTCAGCAGTTGAGTCCCATAGTGCTCAGAGCCATTTGAGCCATCTGTATCCAGAAAGGCCAGTACAGGACCTCCAACTTGCGATCGTGCAGTATCCTGCTGAAATGTAGGGTTTCGCAGGGATCTAAAGAATGGTGGAGCCACGGGTCGTAACACATCTGAAATGTAACGTCCACTGTTCTAAGTGCCATCGATGCGAACAAGAGGTGACCGTGTAACCAATGGCACCCCATACCATCACACCGGGTGATATGCCAGTATGGCGATGACGAATACACGCTTCCAATGTGCGTTCACCGCGATGTCACCAACCGCGGATGCGACCATCATGATGCTGTAAACAGAACCCAAATTCGTCCGAAAAAAGACGTTTTGCCATTCGAGCACCCAGGTTCGTCGCTGAGTACACCATTGCCGGCGCTCCTGTCTGTGATGCAGCGTCAAGGGTAACCGCAGCCATGGTCTCCGAGCTGATAGTCCATGTTGCTGCAAACGTCGTCAAACTGTTCGTGCAGATGGTGGTTGTCTTGCAAACGTCCCCATCTGTTGACTCAGGGATCGAGACGTGGCTGCACGATACATTACAGGTATGAGAATAAGATGCCTGTCATCTCGACTGCTAGTGATACGAGGCCGTTGGGATCCAGCACGGCGTTCCGTATTACCCTCATGAACCCACCGATTCCATATTCTGCTAACAGTCATTGGATCTTGATCAACGCGAGCAGCAATGTCGCGATGCGATAAACCGCAATCGCGATAGGCTACAATCCGACATTTATCAAAGTCGGAAACGTGATGGTACACTTTTCTCCTCCTTACACGAGGCATCACAACAACGTTTCACCAAGCAACGCCGGTCTACTGCTGTTTGTGTATGAGAAGTCGGTTGGAAACTTTCCTCATGTCAGCACGTTGTAGATGTCGCCACCTTGGTGAATGCTCTGAAAAGCTAATCATTTGAATATCACAACATCTTCTTCCTGTCGGTTAAATTTCGCGTCTGTAGCACGTCATCTTCGTGGAGTAGCAATTTTTTTGACTGATGAAACTGTAACTTCAGATTATCGTGGAATCCGTGATGCTTTTGTATTAAAGAAGTAACAATATTTCATAATGTTGATTCACAGACTTGCTTTCATTTAATACGGTAGCTGGTTAAAATCTGGAACGAGGAAAAAGTTTTTTGATGCACTCTTTTCCTACATTTAGTGCGACTAATTCTATTACAGTTTTCCATTGCAAAGCCATTATTCGTCTTCTGACATAGCAGACGTATGAGCACTGCGCAGTGGCAGGTATCACCAGAAGGTAACAGGACAGGTACTGCAGGCAAAACGCAACCGTACCACCTCACATGGTGCATACTTGGTTGAGATATAAAAAGCTGTAGTAGGTCGAATTTGCGGTCGAGAGCAACTCTGAAGGAGAACCAGTGTAACAGGGTGGGCAAGCAATAGTAAGATACAATGCACGGGAAAGTGAAAAAGAGGTCGATGCCACGAAAACTGGATTTTTACGGTGGGAAGGGAATCGATAACGTAAACAACACAATAGAAGAGACAGCGTAGAATTGGACGAGGCAACGGCAGATTCAGTTAGCAGCCGTCGGAGCAGACCAGTATTGTCAACGACCGGAGTGGCCGGGGACACTGAAACTGATAGCCTACTGCCAAAGGTTGAGATCGGACCGATAGATACGGCATCACGCAGCTACGGCAGACAGCTGGAGATAAGTTTGTTTTGTCTGCTATTTGCTTGTGTTAAAATTTCTGTAAAGGCAACAGAAGGTGATGCGGTCCATTTTAATCTGGTTTTCAGGCAAACAAATACTCCTGAAGAAAGGCAAGTAGTTGATTCAGAAAATAACGATATTGCAGTTGATGTACCTCAGTTACCTCCACTTGTAGATATAGAACCGGTATAGAATGTTTCAAGAAATGTAACAATGGAAGACATAAATTTAGAAGGTAGCAATGTTACTAGTTTGTTTGATGTTAGTTAATTTAATGTAAATGAACAGGAAAGAATAGAAGCAGACACCAGATTTGATTTACTACCTTGTGAAGCAAACTGAACAGGGAACTGTACAGGTGGAGTAAACCAGAAAGGTTCGAAGTAATGTTAGCTGCATTAATGTTTAACATGAAAAAAAGAGGTGATATTGATAAGAAAATCGAAAAAAATCTAGTGAATTTGAACAACAATATGATTGTATCGATAGTTTAGCTAACGAGCTTAAGAAATATAAATCTGAAATTAATGTAAAATAGAACGCCAAGCAGCTGATTTAAAGGAAATTTTGGAGCAGGATTTGCGTTTGTTTAACACTAAAGTGATCGACAGAGAAAATGTGAAATGTTAATTACTAATGGTACGATTAGTATTGGAAGCAAGGACAGAATAGACCAAGTTACAGAAGACATAAATAAAATCGAGTAGAAAGTTTCTGCTGTACAATACATTTCTGAAAAGTATCATAAAGTTTTAAGACAATAAAATTAATAATGAAAAGTGTAAACTATTTGACAACTGTGAAGCCTGTGCCTAATCGGATGGAAGTAATGGAATCTAATACAGATCAGCTGACTAATCAAGAAGAGACAGTAAAAAGTAAATTTCAGAACATAACGTACTGTCTAAAGTAGCGCATAACATCAGAATAAGAAGTAACATCATTGGGTGTAATTTGTAAACAGAATCTTCTGAAGTTGCTTGTATTACTGACAAACAATTTTTATCGTTTGATGCATCAGGAAATGTACATCGAGAAGAACAATGGAAAAATTTGAAAATGTGCTGCTTACTTTGTAGACCAATGAGCAGAAATTCGGTTGTACTACGTCGAAATATTTGGGGTGAATCTAGAACGAACTGCATCTGAGCCATATGATACATTAGAGCAGTTTATTGAAGCCTTTCTTAAAGAATATTGGAGAGAAGAACTGCAAATTAGTTTCCAGGGAGAGGAAAAGTTCAATTCAGAAAAAGAAAGCGTGAAAAGGTTTTGTCTTAAAGTGGTTTATTGATTTACCATAACGAAGTAGTTAGATCCATAGCGGTTTATTAGGGATTCAGATGGGAAGTTTCTGACAAACTGGTGAAGTAAAATAAGGTTAGAGATGGTAATGCAGGAATGAAAACAGGCAAACGTAAAATTCAGGCATCAGAATATTGCGGAAGATCGCCGAAATGTAAATGTAAACAGAATACGTGTGTTCCACAAGAATAGTGGGAGACGTGAGTGGGGCTGGTGCCACGCTACCATAAATAGAGCAAATAACAGAGAGCTGTGGCCTGTGTATAGACTGAAGTCTACATTATGAGACGATAAGGATTTTCAAAACAGGAACAGGTAGGGGTAAAGATCAGAAATGAAGCAGAATCACAAAGTACAGGAAACTAGTTCCCGTGTGTGAAGTGGTTAGCATTTGCTGAATGGTTGATAGTAATTTGAATCCACTTGTTGTGCTCTTTGTGTACAATAACAACAAAGTGTTAGAAGTGATACAGGAGTGATACAACTAATTTTAATTAGATTAATGTCTTCAGAGTAAGTATGCTTAGCGGTGGCTTGGAAGAACTTTTGAATAGATCTGAGCAAAGTAAACACTACAGTACAGATAATACGTTAGATGATTTAAGTGTCAGTGACCAAACATCTGACATACAGTAGAGTGTGTACAGGGAAACGGGTGAGCAATCCTGTGGAGGCAAGAGGAGTACACAGATTATGAAGGACTGCTGGAGCTAGACGAGAAAAGGTGTAATGAATTACTGGAGGGAATTTAGGAAGATTTATGAGCAGTAATGGGTGATTTACAGGCAGGTGATGACCATGATGGTGGTCAATCCATTAGTGAGCATTTGCAGGAGGATAAGGAGGACAATGATTGTGAGAAGTTAGAGAACAGGTTGAATACCGTAAAAAGAGAGTTGGAAGATTTGGAGAAGTGCTTGGATCTCTCGTTAGTGGACAGATTGACTACGGTCAAAAACATAAACAGTGAGTGCGCTTCTATAACCTTGTGTGTAATCTCTAGAATAGAGAAGGTTCTGATTGAAGAGAAACTGTATGAGATTTGCTGGAAGAATATGAATTCAATAACAGTGACGTGAAGACTGGACAGTCTCTAATTAACATATTGGTTCAGGTTTAAGAAGTGCAGAGTTTAGCTGACGTTGTGATATTTGTGCTGTTAGTGACAAATTTGAAAGTTGAAATGTAGTATAATAATTTAAATAATTTTACAGAATTTTTTATAATTCTAGGGAGCGTGGGGTTCAGTGGATTTTCATAACACATATAGCAATTTAAATGTAGCAAAAAGCTTCAGACTGAGATAAGACATGGTTCCATTTTAACCGATGTCCTCTCGTGGTCTGACAGTTGCTAATCGTTACAGCCATAGTCGAGAGATGTCAGTATTATACAGACAGTTAAACCATAATCTTTCAAAACAACATATTTTCGAAACTAAGCGTTGTCTTCTGTAAATATTGTGTGTTTTACTAATTATTGATAACTTAATATGTTTAGTTGTTAGTATGAATGAAGGCGTGAATGCACGGTAATATCATAAATAAATGATGTTGTCTTGCGAACGAGTAAATGTTAGCTTGGGAGTTGTATCTTTACAGAGCTAATGAGTCATACGCTAAGATAAAGTTTGTAATATATAATTCGGCAGTTTGGTGAAGAGAGGAGTACTTTTGTATTAGTGGATTTTCTAAATTTCTTTGTTTAATTAACCCTTCCGAAAGTATAGTGTGGTGTGATTAGTTCGTAGTAAAAGACGCGGGATAGCACGGTTTGATTCTGATAGCTGAATGGATATGACGTTTCTCACCCAGTCAGAATTGAATGGGTTCGTGTGTATTTTTGGGGATAGACGAATTGCTTTGTGGAACTCAGGAATCATAGTGGTCGAGCACGTTATTTGGAGGACTGATACGTGGCTGTAATTTTGAGGAGTTCTGAAGCAAACTTGACTGTGGAGTGATATTAAGTAATCACGCACGAGTGATCAAGACGAAAGTACAAACCCCGGGTTTTTTGTGCAGACCGTGACGTAACGAACAATAAAAATCAGAAAAAGTGTGGCTGAGCACTAAACAGTGTAAGTGACTGATTTTCGGTATATAGAGCAACCGTTCAAAAACACAGAACATCCGTTTGTTAACTTTCCGGTAACGTTTGTGAACTTTCCTGTAACAGGTTCCGTTAAGTAGCGTAAGCTGGCTATTACAAGGGACTGTGATTGCGCGCGAATGACGATACTGTAACTTCAAATTAGCTTGGACTTGGTGGTCATTTTATCTCAGGGAAGTAACAATATACCACATTTTTCATTCGTTGTGTTTCTGTCATTTAATACGTAGGTAGCTGAAACCTGCAACTTGAAACAAAAAATTATGTACCCTTTAGTTACAGTTTGTTCGATTAAGTGTTCTACAGTTCATGTAATGGAGAATCATTATTCGTTTTTTATCAGGGCAGGAGTGCTTACTGTACAGAAAATCACTGAAAGGTGAGAGGACACGTTCTGCAGCGGAAACGTGCCGCGATGCTGCACCCTTCCAGTCAACAGTTTACGTGACTACTCCTTATGTTTAGCAACCTTTTAATAAGATATTATAAACTGATACACCGTTTCGTTTCAGAAACTTTTACTTCACACCATCATGCACAGGCAGTTCACCGAGCGAGGTGGCGCAGTGGTTAGCACATTGCACTCGCGTCCGGGAGGACGACGATTCATACCCGCGTCCGGCCAGCCTGATTTAGGTTTCCCGTGATTTCCCTAAATCGCTTCAGGCAAATTCCGGCATGTTTCTTTTGTAAGGGCACGGCGGACTTCCTTCCCCATCCTTCACTGTTTGGAACCTCCCCCTAATCAATCAACCAACCGTAGGCAGTTCAGTGTCACGTAACAAAGGTATTTATTAAAAGAAATGACCAACTTAGAAACATTCTAGACAATAGTTTAGGTGTTACCGTTTTCATTTTCGTATTCGCCTGTAATGGGTTTATGCTTTTGTACTTGAATGTAATGGTTTTTATCGCATTGCCTGTGCCATTTCTGCTGTTATCTGTGGTTCAAATGGCTCTAAGCACCGAGCGGTCTGAGGCGCTGCAGTCATGGACTGTGCGGCTGGTCCCGGCGGAGGTTCGAGTCCTCCCTCGAGCATGGGTGTGTGTGTGTTTGTCCTTAGGATAGTTTCCGTTAAGTAGTGTGTAAGCTTACGATCTGATGACCTTAGCAGTTAAGTCCCATAAGTTTTCACACACATTTGAACATTTTTTGGCTCTAAGGACTGTGGGATTTAACATATGTGGTCACCAGTCCCCTAGACTTAGAACTGCTTAAACCTAACTAACCTAAGGACATCACACACATCCATACCCGAGGCACGATTCGAACCTGCGACCGTAGCAGCAGCGCGGTTCCAGACTGAAGCGCCTAGAACAGCTCGGGCCGGCTGCTGTTATCTAACTGACGACTGTTGTGGATAAGGAGGAAGTCGAAATCTGTATGTCTGAACTCTTTATGAATTACAGTCCATCATATATCCTAGGAAGGAGGACAAATACTGAACTAGAGCTTTAAGCACTATAGAAAACATTAAAATAACTAGCTGAAAAATTTGGCACTGCCCGGGTATTCATTCTGCAAATTTTCCTTTACGAACGAAAACAAAAAGTGAACTCTCTTTGATCGAAAAAAATTCATTTCCATGTATTCGTGACAACACCTTGCAAATTATGGGACAGCCGTACAAACAAATATGAGTAATGTACAGAAGTAACCTACAATATCCAAGTTAAGAAACAGAGTGTCTCTGTACGATGGGTGCAGCTGCTTCGCGTGCCTACACGCGATGTTGTAAACGTCTCTTGAGCTTCGCAGCTGAAAGCTGTCAAAAGTGCTGAGAGGTAGCAGAGATTTCCTTAAACTGAGTCGACTGTAGAGATCTCTTAGTAGTACAGAACAAATGTATTGAGACTTAATGCATGACCTTATTTGGTCACATCTTTTGAACTATGTGTCGTACAATGATATATTTGTGTAAGTACATTTAGCAGCATATGTGGTTCTGTCTGCAAAAGGGGTTGCCAATAGTTTAGTAGAAAAGAAGTAATAAATTTACACATCATGCACAATAAGGCAATAGGAAACAAGGTAACCTAGTAAGATGCCATGGTAGAGTTGTCTATTTATTAATTAAATATAACGATAGACGCAATGTGGCCTGAATAGGCAGTTTTAACTTCGCCAACAGCAAAATATCTCTGACGGCTACAGTAATAAAGTTTTACAGCAGTTCCTGGTGTCGGTTCTTAAAATCAAGAAGTTTATGAAATGACAATGCCGTTCGTGAATACGATTCTATCAAGAACGAATGAAGTAATACAAATCTACTATTACAGCAAGAAGGAATGAAGTAATACAAATCTAAGTCATTTACTAATTATTCGTTGAAAAATCTAAATATCATTTTCTTTTTGCAAATAGCCAACATTTTCCAATTGGTCCTCTACCCTTGATCCTGAACTTTGATCTTCGTTTTCGCAGGAAATTATGTGTTCAACTGAAAGGATCTTAAGTGAATATACATTATGTGATCAAAAGTATCAAGAAACCTGGCTGAAAATGACTTACAAGTTCGTGGTGTCCTCCATCGGTAATGCTGGAATTCAATGTGGCGTTGGCCCACCCTTAGTCTTGATAACAGCTTCCACTGTCGCAGGTATACGTTCAATCAGGTGCTGGAAGCTTTCTTGAGGAATGGCAGTCCATTCTTCAAGGGGTGCTGCAATGAGGAGAGGTATCGATGTCGGTCGGTGAGGCCTGGCACGAAGTCGGCGTTCCAAAACATCCCACAGCTGTTTTATAGGATTCAGGTCAGGACTCTGTGTAGGCCAGTCCATTACAGGGATGTTATTGTAGTGTAACCACTCTGCCAAGCTCACGCATAATGAACAGGTGCTCGATCGTCTTGAAAGATGCAATCGCCATCCCAGAATTGCTTTTCAACAGTGGGAAGCAAGAAGGTGCTTAAAACATCAATGTAGGCCTGTGCTGTGATATTTCCACGCAAAACAACAAGGGATTCAAGGACCTTCTATGAAAAACAAGACCACATCATAACACCACCGCCTCCGAATGTTATCGTTGGCACTATACACACTGGCAGATGACGTTCATCGGGAATTCGCCATACCCACACCCTGCCATCGGATCGCCACATTGTGTACCAGCATTCATCATTTCACGCAACGTTTTTCAACTGTTTAATCGTCCAATGTTTATGCTCCTTACACCAACCGAGGCGTCGTTTGTCATTTACCAGCGTGATGTGTGGTTTATGAGCAGCCGCTCGACCGCGAAATCCAAGTTTTCTCTCCTCCCGCCTAACTGTCAAAGTACTTGCAGTGGTTCCTGATGGAGTTTGGTATTCCTGTGTGATGCTCTGGTTAGATATCTGCCTATTACACATTACGACCCTCTTCAACTGTCGGCGGTATCTGACAGTCAACAGACGAGGTCGTCCTGTACGCTTTCGTGCTGTACGTGTCCTTTCACGTTTCCACTTCACTATCACATCGGTAACAGTGGACCTAGGGATGTTTAGGAGTGTGGAAATAGCGCGTACAGACGTATGACTCAAGTGACACCCTATCACCTGACCACGTTCGAAGTCCGTGAGTACTGCGGAGCGCCCCATTCTGCTCTCTCGTGATGTCTAATGATTCCTGAGGTCGGTGATTTGGAGTACCTGGCAGTAGGTGGCAACACAATGCACCTAATATGAGAAACGTGTTTTTGTGGGCGTCCGCATACATTTCATCAGATAGTGTAATTCATTCACGGAAGAGGTGGATTTAAAAGACACATTTAAGACCGATTCACGATCATTGTTCAATACTCTAAGATCAGTGCCAACGAAGAGGGGCTGGGGCGCGGTTAGTGACGGAAAGATTCAGTAAGAGCGACAGCGTTACGGAGATGCTCAAGAAACTCCAGTGGCAGACGTTGTGCATCGCGCAGGGTTTCACTATCGAATATGCGAGAGTGAACGTTCAGACAAAAATCAGTCAAACTACACTCCTGGAAATTGAAATAAGAACACCGTGAATTCATTGTCCCAGGAAGGGAAAACTTTATTGACACATTCCTGGGGTCAGATACATCACATGATCACACTGACAGAACCACAGGCACATAGACACAGGCAACAGAGCATGCACAATGTCGGCACTAGTACAGTGTATATCCACCTTTCGCAGCAATGCAGGCTGCTATTCTCCCATGGAGACGATCGTAGAGATGCTGGATGTAGTCCTGTGGAACGGCTTGCCATGCCATTTCCACCTGGCGCCTCTGTTGGACCAGCGTTCGTGCTGGACGTGCAGACCGCGTGAGACGACGCTTCATCCAGTCCCAAACATGCTCAATGGGGGACAGATCCGGAGATCTTGCTGGCCAGGGTAGTTGACTTACACCTTCTAGAGCACGTTGGGTGGCACGGGATACATGCGGACGTGCATTGTCCTGTTGGAACAGCAAGTTCCCTTGCCGGTCTAGGAATGGTAGAACGATGGGTTCGATGACGGTTTGGATGTACCGTGCACTATTCAGTGTCCCCTCGACGATCACCAGTGGTGTACGGCCAGTGTAGGAGATCGCTCCCCACACCATGATGCCGGGTGTTGGCCCTGTGTGCCTCGGTCGTATGCAGTCCTGATTGTGGCGCTCACCTGCACGGCGCCAAACACGCATACGACCATCATTGGCACCAAGGCAGAAGCGACTCTCATCGCTGAAGACGACACGTCTCCATTCGTCCCTCCGTTCACGCCTGCCGCGACACCACTGGAGGCGGGCTGCATGATAATGGGGCGTGAGCGGAAGACGGCCTAACTGTGTGCGGGACCGTAGCCCAGCTTCATGGAGACGGTTGCGAATGGTCCTCGCCGATACCCCAGGAGCAACAGTGTCCCTAATTTGCTGGAAAGTGGCGGTGCGGTCCCCTACGGCACTGCGTAGGATCCTACGGTCTTGGCGTGCATCCGTGCGTCGCTGCGGTCCGGTCCCAGGTCGACGGGCACGTGCACCTTCCGCCGACCACTGGCGACAACATCGATGTACTGTGGAGACCTCACGCCCCACGTGTTGAGCAATTCGGCGGCACGTCCACCCGGCCTCCCGCATGCCCACTATACGCCCTCGCTCAAAGTCCGTCAACTGCACGTACGGTTCACGTCCACGCTGTCGCGGCATGCTACCAGTGTTAAAGACTGCGATGGAGCTCCGTATGCCACGGCAAACTGGCTGATACTGACGGCGGCGGTGCACAAATGCTGCGCAGCTAGCGCCATTCGACGGCCAACACCGCGGTTCCTGGTGTGTCCGCTGTGCCGTGCGTGTGATCATTGCTTGTACAGCCCTCTCGCAGCAAGTATGGTGGGTCTGACACACCGGTGTCAATGTGTTATTTTTTCCATTTCCAGGAGTGTATTACTTCCTCCCATATACGCCTCGCGCTATGAACACGACAGGATTATCGGAGAAACTGCTGACGGCAGTCCTTTTTTGGCATCACTCGTGAGTGGAGCAGGAAAGAGGGAAGTGATAGCTCGAGCAAAAGTATCCCCAGCCACACACAGCAAGGTGGCTTTCGGAGTGTACATACAGACGTGGAATAACCGGAAGGCAGTTTCGAAACCAGTCTCTGGCAAAACAAGTTCCACGCTTTTGTACCTCTTCGTACCATACGCTACTTTAGAATTCCGACTGCCTTTACGATCATGGCAGCTTCACAACTTGCAGCGGGACCTTAAAGCGACGTCTGTGATATCCTCCCCAGACAAAACGTATTCTGGCGAGTGGTGGCAAGAATAGGGCGAAGCAAAGAAATGGTTTGGTAGGGGAGGATGTCTAATACTTCAGCTGGACTTCTTAAGGTTAACAGATGTCGTATTTCTGGCTGATAAAATCTGTGCCACCTAGCGATCACTGTCGGACATGGGTGATTAAGTATAATTTCTGTAAAGGTAAGCCGGCCGCGGTGGTCTCGCGGTTAAGGCGCTCAGTCCGGAACCGCGCGACTGCTACGGTCGCAGGTTCGAATCCTGCCTCGGGCATGGATCTGTGTGATGTCCTTAGGTTAGTTAGGTTTAAGTAGTTCTAAGTTCTAGGGGACTGATGACCACAGAAGTTAAGTCCCATAGTGCTCAGAGCCATTTGAACCATTTTTGTAAAGGTAACAGACGACGTCACGCTACCAATTTGTGCAACAATTAGGTTTTCAGAGACTTCACGTCTGTTGGAACGTACTGGGTGCCTCGTTTCGTATGAGTCTAGCAACACAACAGACCAGTTTCTTGCGTGCCGACGGACGCGTCGATTTTCGAGGCAGCCACCTGTTTGTATTTTGTTTCGCTAAACTAAACAAAAATTAAACTCCTCCCGAACAGGCCATGAAGGCCCAACGGTACTGACCGGCCGCCGTGTTATACCCAGTTCATAGGCGTCACTGGATGCGGATATGGAGGGGCATGTGGTCAGCACATCGCTCTCCCGGCCGTATGTCAGTTTACGAGACCGGAGCCACTACTTATCAATCAAGTAGCTCCTCAGTTCGTCTCGCAAGGGCTGAGCACACCCCGCTTGTCAACAGCGCTCGGCAGACAGGATGGTCACCCGCCCAAGTGCTACCCCAGCCCATCAGCCCGTAACTTCGGTGATCTGGCGGGAACCGGTGTTACAACTATGGCAAGCCCGTTGGCATTTTGTCCCGCTACTGGGACGCAATGTTGTGTGACACAAGAAGCACTGCTGCAGTCTGACCGCTTACTCGAACAGCTTTCATCCTTGCACACAGGCTAAGATTTACGCACTAACGTGAGAAGCTCAAATATACCTACGGAACAACTTCGCCGGCGATGCTAGTGTCGTCACTTGGAGATACCGATATCACATTTGTTGTAGTAGTAGCAGCAGTAGTAGTTTTATTCATCTGCAGATCTCTTTTTACAAGGATGTAGAACATGTCAAAGTTTTTACAAGTTTAGACCAATTTAAAATAAGCTAATTCGTATACACATACAATTACAGATTTCTGGTTAGAGACAATCAGTAGATTTACTTCTGATATGCAATACTTTTTTTACAAATAACTTATTAAATGATACTTCCTGGCAGATCAAAACTGTGTGCCGGACCGAGACTCAACTCGGGACCTTTGCCTTTTGCGGGCAAGTGCTCTACCAACTGAGCTACCCAAGCACGACTCACGCGCCGTCCTCACAGCTTTACTTCTGCCAGTATCTCGTCTCCTACCTTCCAAACTTAACAGAAGCTCTCCTGCGAACCTTGCAGAACTGTTGTTGTTGTTGTGGTCTTCAGTCCTGAGACTGGTTTGATGCAGCTCTCCATGCTACTCTATCCTGTGCAAGCTTCTTCATCTCCCAGTACCTACTGCAACCTACATCCTTCTGAATCTGCTTAGTATATTGATCTCTTGGTCTCCCTCTACGAGTTTTACCCTCCACGCTGCCCTCCAATGCTAAATTTGTGATCCCTTGATGCCTCAAAACATGTCCTACCAACCGATCCCTTCTTCTAGTCAAGTTATGCCACAAACCCCTCTTCTCCCCAATTCTATTCAATACCTCCTCATTAGTTATGTGATCTACCCATCTAATCTTCAGCATTCTTCTGTAGCACCACATTTCGAAAGCTTCTATTCTCTTCTTGTCCAAACTGGTTATCGTCCATGTTTCACTTCCATACATGGCTACACTCCATACAAATACTTTCAAAAACGACTTCCTGACACTTAAATCTATACTCGATGTTAACAAATTTCTCTTCTTCAGAAACGATTTCCTTGCCATTGCCAGTCTACATTTTATATCCTCTCTACTTCGACCATCATCAGTTATTTTACTCCCTAAATAGCAAAACTCCTTTACTACTTTAAGTGTCTCATTTCCTAATCTAATCCCCTCAGCATCACCCGATTTAATTTGACTACATTCCATTATCCTCGATTTGCTTTTGTTGATGTTCATCTTATATCCTCCTTTCAAGACACTGTCCATTCCGTTCAACTGCTCTTCCAAGTCCTTTGGTGTCTCTGACAGAATTACAATGTCATCGGCGAACCTCAAAGTTTTTACTTCTTCTCCATGGATTTTAAAACCTACTTCGAATTTTTCTTTTGTTTCCTTTACTGCTTGCTCAATATACAGATTGAATAACATTGGGGAGAGGCTACAAGTCTGTCTCACTCCTTTCCCAACCACTGCTTCCCTTTCATGCCCCTCGACTCTTATAATTGCCATCTGGTTTCTGTACAAATTGTAAATAACCTTTCGCTCCCTGTATTTTACCCCTGCCACCTTCAGAATTTGAGAGTATTCCAGTTAACGTTGTCAAAAGCTTTCTCTAAGTCTACAAATGCTAGAAACGTAGGTTTGCCTTTTCTTAATCTTTCTTCTAAGATAAGTCGTAAGGTTAGTATTGCCTCACGTGTTCCAACATTTCTACGGAATCCAAACTGATCTTCCCCGAGGTCCGCTTCTACCAGTTTTTCCATTCGTCTGTAAAGAATTCGCGTTAGTATTTTGCAGCTGTGACTTATTAAACTGATAGTTCGGTAATTTTCACATCTGTCAACACCTGCGTTCTTTGGGATTGGAATTATTATATTGTTCTTGAAGTCTGTGGGTATTTCGCCTGTCTCATACATCTTGCTCACCAGATGGTAGAGTTTTGTCAGGACTGGCTCTCCCAAGGCCGTCAGTAATTCCAATGGAATGTTGTCTACTCCGGGGGCCTTGTTTCGACTCAGGTCTTTCAGTGCTCTGTCAAACTCTTCACGCAGTATCTTATCTCCCATTTCATCTTCATCTACATCCTCTTCCATTTCCATAATATTGTCCTCAAGTACATCGCCCTTGTATATACCCTCTATATACTCCTTCCACCTTTCTGCCTTCCCTTCTTTGCTTAGAACTGGGTTGCCATCTGAGCTCTTGATATTCATACAAGTGGTTCTCTTCTCTCCAAAGGTCTCTTTAATTTTCCTGTAGGCAGTATCTATCTTACCTCTAGTGAGACAAGCCTCTACATCCTTACATTTGCAGAACTAGCGCTCCTGAAAGAAAGGATATTGTGGAGACATGGCTTAGCCACAGCCTGGGGGATGTTTCCAGAATGAAATTTTAACTCTGCAGCGGAGTGTGCGCTATCATAACTTATTAAATAACCTAGTGCCACAATGTTCACTCATATCTCACTATCAGTCACTGCACACACTATGCACACACTGTTTCGTAAAACTTCACTCACTACACACACACACTGGTGACTTTGAGCCATTTTCTGTACCACAACTTCCCATTCGCTATCCTGAAAAACTGAGTAAACATCCCTCTATAATGAGTGACATGTTGAGCTCAGAAAGACGAAGATGTGTTATTATTGTGCAATGCATAGTTTGGGGGTAAGTTTTTCTAGGAAAGGAAAAAAAAGAAGGAGAAAAACATAGTGTGAAGGTGTTACGTGGAATGTTGGATGTTTTATAATCATTATTATTATTTATTTGTATAACACTTTTTTTTTACCAAACCCCTACTCTGTTTCATCCAAGCAATCCTTCAATGTATAAACTGTATTGCACAACAGGTACTTTTTAGCTGCCTTTTTAAATAAGTGTATTTCTGGAATTTCTTTTATCTGTTTTGGAAATTTATTGTACAGTTTTATTCCTTGGTAGAAAATGCTGTTTTGAGTTTTATGTTTATTGTTTCTTGGCAAATGTAAGTCGAGTATAGCTCTTGTTCCATGGTCATGGACAGAACTGTTTGTGCAATAATTAACAATGTTACTTTTTATGTGTACAACTGACTGGTTGTCAGTTGTCCCTGTTCATATTGTGGCCACATGGTCAATTACTGATGCAGTCGTTGTTGTGAACTTTGTTGCACTATTAACCAACAGGGACATACCAAAACTTTGAAGGATATTTATGAGGTTATTGCTGGATTCATTCATGATATCACTGTTAATGTTAATGTCCCCACACTGAACTATGTTGACCTCTGTTCTTGAGACTTTATCTAGAGCTTCTGTTAATTTATTGAGAAACTGGGAGATCTATACACACATAAAATCATTAATTTCTTAATAATATCAAGACCTGTTAATTCAATAGATGATATGTTAAAGTGTTTGTCTTCAGTTGCTGAACTGAGGTCATGTCTTGATTTGAACTGTGTTCGTTTGCTGATATAAATGCATGATCCTCCAACCCTTGAAGCAGTTCTGCAGTAAGAGTTTGCCGTTTCCTAAGACGATAACACTACATGTTGGATATCTGTCTCTCTACACCAGTGCTCAGTAATACAAACTACTGTAGCATGTTTTGATGGAGGATTGTTAAATCTGTGAAATGCCCCCAGTTACTCTTTCTATTGTTTACTTTTCTTTGTGACATCTAGTATGTGTGATATTTGGAGTGTTAAAATCTGTCTTGTGAGTGATTGTTTCAGTATTTTTTTAAGTGCTAGAGATATTCTTTAAGCAGGGGAACCTGTTGTCTGGATTTATCCTTCTACTCATGACAACAGGTAATTGAGCATGTGTGGCCTGAGATCTACCTGTGTGTTTCGTGCAGGATAATATGCCGCCACAGTTGTATTGAAAAAAGTAGAATAAAATAAAACTTCGATTGACAGATACTTATATACTTTAGTATCGTAATTTCTTTACAGCGCCGAATACGTACATATTATATGTACATACTATACCACCAACATAAATCAAACTCTATAACTAAAATCAAATGTCTCTTATAAGTACATACAGGATTTGATTTTGCACGTGAATATGCATTATCTGATCAATAGTATCCGGAAAATTATTAGTGGGCAATAATATAGTGTGTTTCAACCCTTCGTCTTTATGACACCTAGAGCTATGCTGGGGACGCTCTGGGTGAGGTGTGTGATTGTCTGTGGAAGAATGGCAACCCCTTCTTCCTGACGAGCGGAAGCAGACAAGCCAGTGATGTTGGACCCTCGGGTCTGAAGAAAAGTCGGCGTTCTAACTCAACCAGAACGTGTTGCAATGAGTCAAGGTAGGGACTCATGGCATGTCAGTTAATTTCAGGAAGGTTCTTGTCCACAGACGTGCCAAATAGGTGCTGTTTTACGACAGGGTGCATTGTCATCCTAGTACTAAGACCATCATCTCCAAACTGCCGCCAACTGTATACAGTAAACAATCCTTCAGAACTTATCGTTTTCTTAAGTGCGATAATAGGACCACAATTTAAACAGGATAAACACCCCATACCGTAACACCATCTTCTCCAGACTTCAGTGCAGGCACTACACAAGGTGGCACATAGCGTTCTCCAGGTATTCGCCAAACCCAGACCCCTCCATCGGATTGCCACAGCGTATGGCGTGAGTCATCACTGCATATAACCGGTTCCTGCCTTCCATTGTTCAGTGCTGACGCACCTTACATCACGTCAAGCGTCTCTTGGTAATGACTATAGAAATATATAGCGTAGGAGGACCTCCTGGATCATCGAACACAATTCTTTGTAACTCCCTACATACAGTTATTGTGTTATTTGGACTGCTGGTAGCATTTTGGAACTCACGGCTAATTCCGTCCAGTGAATTCATGCGATTTTTTGCAACGACCCTTCGCAATGCTTGACGGTCCCTGTCCATCAGTACGTTAGACCTGCCTGGTCATGATTAACCTGTGGATGATTCTTCACGTTTCCACTTCACAATCTCACCACCAACAGTGCACAAAAGCTGATTTAGAAGGCTTGAAATGTCAAATCAAATGGTTCAAATGGCTCTGAGCACTATGGGACTTAACATCTATGGTCATCAGTCCCCTAGAACGTAGAACTACTTAAACCTAACTAACCTAAGGACATCACACAACACCCAGTCATCACGAGGCAGAGAAACTCCCTGACCCCGCCGGGAATCGAACCCTGGAACCCGGGCGCGGGAGCTTGAAAAGTCCCTGATTGGTTCGTTACATAGGTTACATGCAATGACAACGTTCGGAGTCATTGAGCTTTTATGACCGACACATTCTACTGTTGCTACGTCTCTGCTAACAACCCAACACTCTCCGCTTCCTTTTACAGTGGCGGGTGCGTCTCTGGTGACATCTAGTGAGCAACTGCGAAATTCCGTAGGAGTGTACGGATACTTCAGATCAGGTTGTGTACCATTTGAATTCTACAGCATCAAACTCTGCAATAAAATCTCCCTGTAGTAATAAGTGCGAATGTCATCATTTTCTTGCCTCCCATTTAACATTTACTACAGTTCTGGATTTTAAACATTCCATTTCCTCGTAATTACAGTTTTAAGCGGAGTTTAACTTTCTAAATTCTACTATGTCTGCCTTATTTGGGCTTGCGAGTGGCTAAAGGAAAATGATGGAACGTAGAATGGGTTCTGATTAATTTTCATTGCATTACTATTACTAAAGCTGTTGCTGACTTCTTTGGATTTTTGTATGAACTGTAACATGACTGGTACACACCACTTGACGGCTCTGCATCAGTTCAATTACATTTATTTCGTGAATAAAAGTTGGAGGTACAAACTGTTAGAGAGAATCTGCCTCGGTAGCTGAGCGGTCAGCGCGGTGGATTGCCAAGCGCAGGGGTTCAGGTTCGATTTAGCCCGCTCGGTGACTCGGTGTTGTGTTGTTCTTACGCTCGCAGCGTCTTCATTGACATTCCGCAAATGTGATGACTGCATGGGCACATTCCGATTGCCAGTTAGAGCGAGAAAGTTGAAAATTTAAATATAAGGATGCGAATTCCGTGATAGTACGTGTTTACTGCCAGTTGCAGCGTGAAGGTTTCCTCAAGACATGGGATGAAGTCTTGAGAGACGCTTGTCACATTCTGAGTAGCGATTTCCTAAAGCAGACATCCATGCGCGGCAGCAGAGAGCCCAAGCCCTCAAGTGTCCACATTAGCTGTGACAAATACTTATTGGGCATGTATGTCATCAAGTACACTGAGGAAATCTGTACTATCTGCGAACAATTTCGGGTCATCCCATGTAATGTATTGCCTCTGCTTCTAGAAAATGTGTGTTCGATATGCACCAATAAGGAAAGACGTTTCAGACTCGGTAAAACCTCATAAAATGTTATAGGTGTGTATGTGTAGGTGAACGCCAAACAAATTTTTGCAGCGTTACTCTGAGTTTCAAGTTTACAGGAACGTTCACGATCCGTCACATTGGGAACAAGCATGACGTCTCCCCTTCGGAGAGAGTTTGGGCTGAGAACATTCGCTTCCTCGGTTTCGTCCCGTGCTGGCTGTTGATTTTGAAGATGTAAGTTCCGTTTAAGGTGCTGGTTATATTTCAGAGTCTTTATTCTGAGCAGCTCGAATTTAACTTTGTGTATCTGTGCTTGTAATACGCAGTATTATACCTCTTCTTAATTTGAAAACGTGATATGACCAGAGGAGAAACAATTTATCACTTTTTCTTTCACTCATTCTAACTTTTTCGTGGTCACACAGTTAACTTTAGTTTTTGGCGTTTGTTTCTGTTTTTATTTTTTATTTTTAAGAGTAAGTTTGTCTTTAAAACCGAATAGAAGTTCGGTAACTTTGAAAACGACTTCCATTTGTGAGCCCCATGTTATACAAACTCTCCAATGGCTAGGCGATCCTTATTAACAAATACAAGGAGGTGTCCTCTAAGTTGATATTTTCAACGCGAAGGTGTTCCCACTGTGCGGAGAGAACAAATTGTGAATCCAAAGATACACAGTATGTAGATGTGGTGACCTGTGACTTGCGATCGCAGGTTCATCTACATCACGTTCAGAATTCATAACGAATAAAACTTTAGATTTCTGTACGACGTAATTTGTGAACTTCTGAACATCGTCAGGTCCCGCCAACATCTTTCCAAGTGAAAGTGTGAGAGAAATCAAGCAATTAGGGCAGTCGAAAATCTAAAGTGTGGAGCTTTTCTGTATCAAAGAGTGTGTTGTGGTGCAGTCGTTAACACTATCGTCCCATAATCTGAGAAAACATCGTTCGAATCCCCAGTCAGAAATCTCGATTTAGTTTATGTGGTTTTTCAAGTAATTTCAGACGAATCCGGCAGTATTTTGCTATAAAGGGCACGGTCCTTAACCAATTAGGTAATATCTCGGTATCGACGACATTTAAGCACTAAGCCTTCTTTCTTTGTTTGTATAATGTCGGACTAGCAGACTGTAACGAGCTTAAACTGCGCAGAGGATCGCAAATTGTGGTTGGCTCATTTGTACATCAGGAGAAAGTAACAGAAAAACAATGCATTCCTAATTAGCAAATATTTGGGACAGGAACGCCTGCTGGGAATCTACTTGGAAAAATCGAAGCATGTGGCTGCAGAAAGAGCGGGAAGTTTTGGTTTAACGCCTCACCGATGACAAGCTCGTGAGATAAGGCGTACAAGGTCTGGTTGGAAAAGAGTAGGGAGGGCAATCAACCGTGTCTTTTGAACGGAATCATCGCGATATCAAGATTTGTCTTATGTCAAGCGACTGAGGAAAGCGACGGAGCCGGGCGGAGTGGCCGAGCGTTTCTAGGCGCTACAGTCAGGAACCGCGCGACCGCTATGACCGCAGGTTCGAATCCAGCCTCGGGCATGGATGTGTGTGATGTCCTTAGGTTAGTTAGGTTTAAGTAGTTCTAAGTTATAGGGGACTTATGACCACAGCAGTTGAGTCCCATAGTGCTCAGAGCCATTTGAACCATATGAAGCGACGGAAAACGTGACTCACATGAGTGGACATGGACTTGATCTATCGCCCACCAAAATGTGAAAGCATTGTCTCACCTGTACATCTGTACAGAATTCGGAAGCGCAAGCAGCCAGTGATCTGATGGCTTATACACACATATCACCTAACGAGTATAAAGAGAAAGTAGGACTAACTATAAATGAGGCAGCAGAATATTAACAATGTTCCTGTGGCGGGAATGGAAAGCAATATGAAATTTGTAAGAGCTTTCTTACAACATAAGAAGGACGATCACAAAGCGGGAAGGCTGTCAGCGTTAATGCAGTGGCTTTTACATTCAAGTTGGATCAGAGAAATATTTTACATCCAAATAAACGTGTTACGAACATTAGTTAGGATTATAGACATTTGTACTCACTTTATTTACTGTTATTGTGAACAGACATTTTACTCGGCAAACACTGATTGAGAATGGTTACTGCTCGAAACCGCTCACCTACTAAATAAATATCCATTTCAGTTGCCACTCTGGCTGTCTATTTTGCATCACAATCTAAAATAAGTTGCTGTTTCACATTACCCAGTACGCTGGAGTTATGCGAACATGTAAATATTTCCGTGTGAGCTCTGATTTATCGTGTTTTATTACGGTGATCATTTCTCCCTATGTAGGTGGTCGGTGGACAACAAAATATTTTCACATTCTGAGGAGAAAGATGGTAATTCAAATTTCATGACAAGGTCCTGCCGCAGTGGAAAACTTCTGTGTTGTAATGACTGTCACCCCAATTCGTGAATGATATCCGTGGCACTCTCCTACTGTTTCGCGAGAATACAAAATGAGATGCCCTCCTTTGAACTTTTTTGATGTCCTCCGTCTATCCTGACTGGTGTAGATGCCACATCACGCAGCAATACTCTAGAAGAGGGCGGACAAGCATAGCGTAAGCAGTCTCTTTAGCTGACTTGTTACGTTTCTCAAGTGTTCTGTCAATAAATCGCAGTCAGTTTGCTTTTTATCACAACATTATCTATGCGATCTTTCCAATTTAAGTTATTTGTGTAGTTAGTTCAATTTACAGCCTGTATATTCGTGTGTTTCATCCTGTAACCGAAATTTAGGGAATTCGTTTCAGTACTCATGTGGATGGCTTCACTCTTCTCATTATATCGAGCTGCCATTTTTCGCACGATGACAAATACCTGGTCTAAATCATTTTGTAATTTAGTTTGATCATCTGATGACTTTATAATACGGTAAATGACGGCATCATTTGCAAAGAATCTAAGAGGGCTGCTTAGTTTTATCCTAAACAGTTTATGTAGTCCAGGAACAACAGAGGGCCTATAACACTTCCCTGTGGAACGCTAGAAAATACTTTTGTTTTACTCGACGTAGTTCCGTCGTTTACTACGAATTGTGACCTTTTCATTGAAACTCACGTGTCCAGTCGCACAACTGAGATGATATCCGACAGGCACGTAATTTGATCAGAAGTCATTTGTGAGGAACGGTGTCAAAAACCTTCTTGCAAATCTAAAAATATGGAAACAATTTGACATCCCCTTGGATAGCGCTCATTGAGTTGGCTGTCTGTCAATAAACCGTTTGCTTCGAGGTAACTGACAATGTTCGAGCACAGGACCTGGACTGGAGAACTTGCCTTTATTAAGTGATTCAAGCCGCTTCGCTGCACTGAGGATATCTGCTTCTAAGTTACACATATCGGCAGTTGTTCTTGATCCGAATATTGGAATATTTACTTCAGCTTCTTTGGTGAAGAAATTTCGGAAAACTGTGTTTAGTAAATTCTCTTTACTGTTGCTGACATCGGTAATATGCCCATTGGTATGACTCAGTGAAGGTATTGATTATGTCTTGTCGCTGGTGTGTCTTACATACGACCAGAATCTCTTTGCATTGTATGCCAGATTTAGAGAGAGAGAAAGAGCGAGAGTTTCGTTGTGAAAACTGTTAAAAGCATCTCGCGTTGAAGTTCGCAGTAAATTTTCAGTTTCTTTAAAACTTCGACAATCGTGACGGTTTTGCATGCTTTGCAATTTGGGATATTTTTTCCGTTGGTTCTGCAATAGTGTTCTCATTTTTTTGTGCACCATGGGGGATCAGTACCACCTCTTATTAATTTGTTTGGTATATATCTCTCAGATCAGTTTCTTTGAATTTAAACGACATCTGGTCAACATTTACCTATTCAGATTAGTAGGAGTTGAGACTGTTGCTTAGGATAAGGTCAAGCGAACTTTTATCTTCTTTTTGAAATAGATGTATTTTGCCTCTTTTCTGGTTGGTTTTGATATTACGATATTTAGTTTCTCTACAATAACGTAATGGTTATTAATGCCTGTCTCCGTCATGACGCTCCCGTTTCCTCAGGATTGTTTGTTGCAAAGAAGAAAGTCTGTTCTCGCAACCATTTACATTTCGAGAGGACTCCTGAACAAATTTTTCAAAATAATTTTCCGAAAACGATTTCGGGCGACATTTTATGCCTACCACTGACGTTAAACATGCATTTTCGCCAACATATCGAGGGTAGATTGAAGTCATCATCAACTATAATCATATAAGTATCTGTTTGAAATCAGTCAAATCTGGACTGAAAGAAATACGAAGGTTGTCCAGAGAGTAATTTCCGATTGGTTGCTAAATGGAAACCACAGCCAAAATCCGATGAAGTTTAGCACAGGTGTGTTGGCCAGTGTCTGTAGCATGCTGGTCGATCGCGTTACGTCATTGTTTTTAGTTATGAGCGCACAGGGAGCACATAGAGATACCTAGAACAATAACCTCTCCCGTCAAATACGAGAGCCTGGTGAGAAATTTCGCCTGAGCTTTGCAGCCAACATTACATAACGTGCGATTTCTTCTTCAAGACAATTCTCAGCCGCATTCCGCAGGGCAATGCAGATGCTCCTGCATCGTTTTCAACTGGAAATGTTTGATTACCCACAATACAGCCCTTAATTGACTCCCTCTGAGTTTCATCTCTGCTCACGTGAACCGCTGGCTATGAAGGCAACATTTTGGCACAGACAAGGAGCTGTAGGCCAACGTAGAGAATTGGCGGAAAGCACTGGCGGCTGCCTTCTATGACGACGACGTTGGAAAGTTGGTACAGCGTGCGACTAATGTATAAGTAGGAACGGCGACTATATAGGGAAATATCTGGAAAGACTAGCGAACTCATGGAAATACACTACTGGCCATTAACATTGCTACACCACGAAGATGACGTGCTACAGATGCGAAATTTAACCGACAGGAAAAAGATGCTGTGATATGCAACTGATTAGCCTTTCAGATCATTCACACAAGGTTGGCCCCGGTGGCGACACCTACAATGTGCTGACATGAGGAAAGTTTCCAACCGATTTCTCATACACAAACAGCAGTTTACCGGCGTTGCCTGGTGAAACGTTGTTGTAATGCCTCATGTAAGGAGGAGAAAAGTGTACCATCACGTATCCGACTTCGATAAAGGTCGGATTGTAGCCTATCGCGATTACCGTTTATCGGATCGCGACATTGCTGCTCGCGTTGGTCGGAATCCAATTACTTTTAGCAGAATATGGAATCGGCGGGTTCAGGAGAGTAATACGGAACGCCGTGCTGGATCTCAATCGCCTCGTATCACTAGCAGTCGAGATGGTAGGCATCTGGTCCGCATGGCTGTAGCGGATCGTGCAGCCACGTCTCGATCCCTGAGTCAGCAGATGGGGACGTTTGCAAGACAACAACCACCTGCACGAACAGCAGCGTGGATTATCAGCTCGGAGACCATGAGTGCGGTTACCCTTGACGCTGCATCACAGACAGGAGAGCCTGCGATGGTGTACTCAACGACGAAGCTGGGTGCACGAATTGGAAAACGTCATTTTTTCGGATGAATCCAGGTTCTGTTTACAGCATCATGATGGTCGCATCCGTGTTTGGCGAAATCGCTGTGAACGCGGATTGGAAACGTGTATTCGTCATCGCCATACTAGCGTATCACCCGGCATGATGTTATGGGGTGCCATTGATTACACGTCTCGGTCACCTCTTGTTCGCACTGACGGCACTTTTAATAGTGGACGTTACATTTCAGATGTGTTACGACCCGTGGCTTTACCCTTCATTCGATCCCTGCGAAACTCTAAATTTCAGCAGGCTAATGCACGACCACATGTTGCAGGTCCTGTACGGGCTTTTCTGGATACAGAAAATGTTCGGCTGCTGCCCTGGCCAGCACATTCTCCAAATCTCTCACCAACTGAAAACGTCTGGTCAATGGTGGCCGAGCAACTGGCTCGTCACAATACGCCAGTCACTATTCTTGATGAACTGTGGTATCGTGTTGAAGCTGCATGGGCAGCTGTACCTGTACACGCTATCCAAGCTCTGTGTGACTCAATGCCTAGGCATATCAAGGCAGTTATCACGGCCAGAAGTGGTTGTTCTGGGTACTGATATCTGAGAATCTGTGCACCCAAATTGCGTGAAAATGTAATCACATGTCAGTTCTAGCATAATATATTTGTCCAATGAATACCCGTTTATCAACTGCATTTTTTCTTGGTGTAGCAATTTTAATGGCCAGTAGTGGAAAATGTTTACGAATTTCACTGTGGTTTCCATTTAGCGACTGATCGGAACTTACTTTCTGGACAACCCTCTCATGCCCATTCACGGACAACTAATAACGGAAACCTTGCAGTACACCATTACCAGGTAGAGAAAATAACCAAGTTGCGCGAAAACATTTTTGTTTCCTTTCACATACGAATCCTGAACTTACTGAGAAGCCTACAGTGTTTTAATAAGCAATCTCAATTAAGTGCAGCCTGAGAAAGAATTAAAATAAATGTATTATTAATTATGATTAATGTATTCTGTGCCCTTTTTGCATTTGAGGATGTCGTTGTTTCATAATTTAGTCCTCATCTTGGTTTCTTACGGGGTTGGTTGTGATGTACTTACTATTTGTTACGGAGAGACATTCACATAATCTAGTTAAAAACAAATTCTATCGTTCGCTAAATTCATTCGTAAAATACACATGTAGGCTCAATTGATGATAACTTCCAGAAACAATGCCGACTCTGAGCAGGGATATCAAGAACTGGATTGGAATTAATTACTGAAGTGTACATGTGTCATCCGCGTCCGCAGAAATAGAACGAGGAATTTTATTGGTCTTTATGGGTTGACGTTAAGGTGCAGAGTGTCCTTCCTGTCGGCGCGGATCGGAGGCAGCGTTTGTGTTTGCGCTGCGAGATGGAATTGGCGGCCATCGAGACGGCCGCAGGTCAAGTTGCGCGGCGACGCCCCGGCAGCCTACAGCCGCAGCCGGCTGCTACCCGTCTCCGGTGGCGCTAAGCCGGCTCCGCGACACCGGCCCGCCTCTCACCCAGCCGCTCTGTAAATACGAGGCGGCAGCAGCGGGAGCGCCAGGCCTGACCTGCTTGGAAACAGATTCTCTGCCAGAGACACGTCTGTAGGAGCGTGTACCCAAACTGCCGAACGTAGCGTAACACACCACTTGCTAGCCGCCCCTGGGGGTGGGACCCCTTTGCGGTTATTGGGTGGGAGAAGGAACGGGCTTTGTGTAGCAAGGAGGTTAACGCCTGGTCTTTCCCTAATCCTCCTGGACTGGGCAGTATATTCTGATTCCAAGGGCGAGTGATACGAGGGGCATTTAATAAGTAATGCAACACATTTCTTTTTCTTGGCATTTTCGCTTGAAAAAAGGCAGAATCTGTTGTGGGGCATCGCAGAATATTCCCGCTTTAGCCCCTACAGTTTAATGAAGTTCCAATAGCTCTCGGTTCCATATGTAGCCTAGAAAATGGCATCTGCGTAGCTCGTGCAGGATAAGGAGGCTGATGCACAGTGATCAGCTTTCGTCCAAAGCGCTGGACGAGTTCATTCGTTTGCTCAGAAGAGGAGGCCATTAAGTGTTCTCCACCTTACGGCCGGTCTGCGATGACAGAATCGAGGCGCGCACCCTGCAATCATTCTCAGCCAATTTTACAAAAACTATTCGATAACAAATATTTAATTTTTGCTTTCCTGATAAATTTATTTGTCAGGTACGTGTTGATGGGCCGGCCGGTGTCGCCGAGCGGTTCTAGGCGCTTCAGTCTGGAACAGCGCGACTGCTACAGTGGCAGGTTCGAATCCTGCCTTGGGAATGGATGTGTGTGATGTCCTTAGATTAGTTAGGTTTAAGTAGTTCTAAGTTCTAGGGGACTGATGACCTCCGATGTTAAGTCCCATAGTGGTCAGAGCCATTTGAACCATCAACATGTTTACGGGCCCATCATTTCGTTAATGGTCACAGTTATTGTGATATTTACGTGAAAGTAAGACATTATGCCAAATTTGTATAACTGTGCAATCAAAAATGGGGTCGCTATGACCTGGCGTTTGGTGCATATTACTCAATATGTTGTGTATGAAATTTAGCTAACACATTCAATTTTTCTTTAGACAGGGGTAGGAGTATCCATGTGTCACCAATCTTGAGAAAATTGATCTGATGCAGCACCTCATTTGCGATCGCGCTGCGCCAGCGATAAAGCCAGAATAAGATACCGACAACATTACTCATATTTCATAAAGAGTTTCAGATATCGATACGATATTTTGGCAAATGGTAGTATGCAAAGAGGAGAGTATGGTTCAAATGGCTCTAAGCATTATTGAACTTAACATTTGAGGTCATCAGTCGCCTAGACTTAGAACTACTTAAACCTAACTATCCTAAGGACATCACACATCCATGAGCGAGGCAGGATTCGAACCTGCGACCGTAGCACCAGCACGGTTCGGGAATTGAAGCACCTAGAACCACTCGGCCACAACGGCAGGCTGAGGAGATTATTTTAGGCCATAGCGTTGTTATGTAAAACGTCATTATCTGCCGTGTTATTCCAATAACTACAGCCTTTTTCGGTGATAAAATGTAATTTTCAGGGGCCATCGAAAGCTGGTGAAACGAAAATGCTATGGGTTTTGGAACACCATATGTGAAGACTTTACACTTTTTTTGTACCCAGGATCTGCCTTTTGATAAGCTGCTAACCTTACTTTTCCACAATTCCTCTCTTAATAATCTTAATAAACCATTATTTCAGAATTCTGTCGCAGTTGTGTCTGCACAACATGTTAGTGACATGAGACTTTGTAAATTCCTCTATGGATTGGCAAAAGAAGCACATTTTAACACGACAGCAAAAGAAACGTATACGTTTTACTCAACATTTGCCACTCATGGCGCTTGTATGAAAATTACAAATGGTTAACAAGCCAAGCGGTAATAAATCGCTGCATTTTCGGCGGATTTCTTTTTAGATACTAACGAAAGCAGAGACGACAGTAAATCTTTTTGAATAGTCACCAAGCGAGTACTGGCGTCTGAAGTTTATTAGCTGTACTCAGGAAACTGAGGAAATGAATTCAGCGTGTTCGTCGTAAAAAAAATTAAACGAACTTCTTCTCCATGGGAACACAAAGCCTGACATAACTAAGGGCTCCCGAGATGAGCTTACAAAACGTCATTGAACTATTCTTCTTCGTCCGTCCCACAGCTATGATCTCGCACCATCTAATTTTCATCTGTTTGTCCCAATGAAGGATGCACTTTTCGGGAAGCAATACATGGATTACGGTGGAGTTAATTGATGAAGCAAGACGTTGACTCCGACATGGTCCAGTACGGTGGCACCATGCGGGCAAGAAGGTCTTCCAAATAAGTTACCGTAAGGTTGTCACGTTGAACGGAGATTTTGTTGTTAGTAGGCTTTGGTAGCCAGAAGAGTGATAAATAATATAGTGGTCCGGAATCCTGAATAAAACAAACCTGCTTCAGAAAAAAACTTTGCATTACATATAGAAAGCCCTTCGTATTACCAGGAACTGCCTGTTGGCGTGTGTCTTGTTTGATTGTATTTCTGACGTTTGGCTAGGACGAGCAGATGGCATTCTCAAAGCTTCACACTCCACTGCTTGTGGCAGCTGAGGCTCTGAAAGTGCCAGCCACCCGTGCTCGCGAAACATCAGAAAAATCACGAAACCCGAGGTATTAGCCAGTAGGTAAAAGTCATCAAGTGACTACGAAAACCTTAACTATTTTGAGTTACCAGGTGTGATTAAAATTATGTCTCAGGATGGGAATCGATCCGGACGGTTTACCTTCCTTGGGCAATGTTCCTACCGCGTTAGAGTGCTATCAGCGAAATGCAACAATATGAATTCAGCGCCGCTCCAGTACACAGTTTCTTATATAGAATCGACGGAAAGTATCAATAAATTCCACTGAACATCATAATGAATTAAAAACTTTTTTTAAAAATACTGTTCGTGGAAATAGCAGCGGTTAAGAAGCAATATTGAAACCATTTTTCAAAAACAGTTTCGGCAGCATAAAATAATTTATTTTAATTTTAAGAGGTGACAGGTTTCGATCAGTATGAGATTATATTCAGACTAGTCACTCCATGATGACTGTTGGCACGGAGCAGGAGACACAGCCACTCTGTGGGGGGGAGGGTTATGAAGATCAGGTTGATCTTCAATCAGGTTGATCTGCACGCCTTCCCCACTTTAAGAGATGTGCATAATGCCGTAATTTTCGCGTTATCCATTTAGCTTTGCGCACAAAAATTTAAAGCTTAGTTCTTAAAGCGTTGGCCTGCCCAAAATTAGTTTCGGATGATTAAGGGAAATTCTCCACTGCGGGGTTCTGACGTGTTACGCCTGACCATACGATAGGGTTACGTACCGGTGTCGTACCGCTGTCCTCTCAGTGTGTACCAGTTGAGTTAATCCCACTGTGTTTCTATGCGCTCCGCCGATGCGGGCTGCCTCTGCCTCGTATCTCACGTCGTATCGCCTCAGTGTGAACCTTAGACATGAAACACAAAAACTACCTCTTCGACTGGGGAAAAGGAGGGTGACTTCCTGGTAAGTATATCTTTTACTGGGAATAGTAAGACCTATTTAAAACTACAAATAATGGATGATGACAAAGGTAACATAATCTAAGTATCATTGGTTAATATTGAAATTGAATGCGCTCTCAAAATAACACTAATTTGTAATCAGATAATAATTTGTATTACATTCGGGAAATAGGACACACCTGTCTGTGTCAGCTCTAATAAAACTGAAAGTGAACTATGTTTTCACGTATAATAACTTGCTCTTACACCGACAGTGGAAAAAAAGTGAAGTGATGCTTCCGAAGTGTTTATTCAGTTAACATACAAGCAATCTTTAATTTTTCGACTTTAAATGTGAAAAAGAGCAGAAACGGAACTGAAAAAAGAGCAGTCGCAAGAAACGAGGTATTAAATAAACATTGTAGATTGTATTGCTCAAGAATACAAACGAAAATGGAAACTCACGTTGAGAGACTAGACGGAAATGAACACATCAAACAAATCGAGATTTGAAAAAGAATAAAGAGTCATGAACAATTCTAGAAGGATACACGGTCGAACGCTTTCAAATAAATTCAATTCCGGGAGGTACAGACCGGAGATCGTCCCCTTATTTGCTACGTTTGCTTTTCCAAAGTGAACCTTGAAAATTAAAATCCGCTGATTACAATTCTTTCTCCCAGTACATACGTTAACAAATGAAGAGTGGAAATGTAAATCGTTCTGTATGGCATTTTTTGACAAAAAGTGTGTTTAGTGCTCGTGTGTTCTCGGTGCTATGTTGCACATCGCTAAACCTGTTCTAATGCCAAATCGCATAGAGAAAATGTTTCAAGCATTTATTACTAGAGAGCTGTCGTTCCTGCTACGCCTGGAATAGTTTGAAGAGATAAAACGCAACTTTTTAGTGAGTGGGCACTGTTCTTTGAGTTGAGACAGAGATTTTGTAGTTATACGTAAACGAAACTAGGTGAGCGAGGCCTTAGTTCGGCAAGGTTTACACAATATTCTTGAGTCACCTTTAGCTGACATCACTGTGTTCCAATGAATACAAAGGACTGGTTTCATTTTAAAGATGCTACTGAAACACTGACATAAATGCAGACCAGTAACATCTCTAAATGCAGCATGGTCAAATTGTTTCCTCTTCATCCATCTCAAGTAACTTAAAATATCTTACTTTGCAACAGAAGAATGGAAAAAATTCAGTCTATTAAAAATAGAAAGCATCATGTCTTATACACAGTTCAGTCACGTTGCGACCATCTTCGAAATACTAAATAACCACTCTTTGCAGCACGGATTCCCGATTGGGTTTTAATTCGGTTAGTGTGGTGGGCAGACGAGTACGGAAAACTCATTCTGGTGCACTTAAAACTACTCACGTAGACTGTGAGCTTTGTGAGACGTTCCACTTTGCTGCTCGTAGGCCGGCCGCGGTGGCCGAGCGGTTCTAGGCGCTACAGTCTGGAACCGCGCAACCGCTACGGTCGCTGGTTCGAATCCTGCCTCCGGCATGGATGTGTGTGATGTCCTTACGCTAGTTACGTTTAAGTAGTAAGTTCTATGGGGCTGATGACCTCAGAAGTTAAGTCCCATAGTGCTAAGAGCCATTTGAACTTTTTTTTTCCCCTCGTAGATGGGTTCGCGCCGAGGGGAAAAAAAACTGATGTAGGGTTTGACATGATCCCCCAAGGATAGATGCATACTTGTTTTGATCCATCCTGCCTTTTTGAATGACGAGATCACAAATATCGTCACTCTAACGATTGTTGCAGGGTGTTTGCTTTCAGACAACCTTCAAATGTGTGTGAAATCTTGTGGGACTTCACTGTTAAGGTCATCAGTCCCTAAGCTCTTTTTTTTTTTTTTTTTTTTTTTTGGTCATCTGTCTACTGACTGGTTTGATGCGGCCCGCCACGAATTCATTCCTTTCCTGTGCTAACCTCCATCTCAGAGTAGCACTTGCAACCTACGTCCTCAATTATTTGCTTGACGTATTCCAATCTCTGTCTTCCTCTACAGTTTTTGCCCTCTACAGCTCCCTCTAGTACCATGGAAGTCATTCCCTCATGTCTTAGCAGATGTCCTATCATCCTGTCCCTTCTTCTTATCAGTGTTTTCCACATATTCCTTTCCTCTCCGATTCTGCGTAGAACCTCCTCATTCCTTACCTTATCAGTTCACCCAATTTTCAACATTCGTCTATAGCACCACATCTCAAATGCTTCGATTCTCTTCTGTTCCGGTTTTCCCACAGTCCATGTTTCACTACCATACAATGCTGTACTTCAGACGTACATCCTCAAAAATTTCTTCCTCAAATTAAGGCCGGTATTTGATATTAGCAGACTTCTCTTGGCCAGAAATGCCTTTTTTGCCATAGCGAGTCTGCTTTTGATGTCCTCCTTGCTCCGTCCGTCATTGGTTATTTTACTGCCTAGGTAGCAGAATTCCTTAACTTCATTGACTTGGTGACCATCAATCCTGATGTTAAGTTTCTTGCTGCTCTCATTTCTACTATTTCTCATTACCTTCGTCTTTCTCCGATTTACTCTCAAACCATACTGTGTACTCATTAGACTGTTCATTCCGTTCAGCAGATCATTTAATTCTTCTTTACTTTCACTCAGGATAGCAATGTCATCAGCGAATCGTATCATTGATATTCTTTCACCTTGTATTTTAATTCCACTCCTGAACCTTTTTTTTATTGCCATCATTGCTACCTCGATGTACAGATTGAAGAGTAGGGGCGAAAGGCTAAAGCCTTGTCGTACACCCTTCTTTATACGAGCACTTCGTTCTTGATCGTCCACTCTTATTATTCCCTCTTGGTTGTTGTACATATTGTATATGACCCGTCTCTCCCTAGAGCTTACCCCTACTTTTTTCAGAATCTCGAACAGCTTGCACCATTTTATATTGTCGAACGCTTTTTCCAGGTCGACAAATCCTATGAAAGTGTCCTGATTTTTCTTTAGCCTTGCTTCCATTATTAGCCGTAACGTCAGAATTGCCTCTCTCGTCCCTTTACTTTGCCTAAAGCCAAACTAATCGTCACTTAGCGCATTCTCAATTTTCTTTTCCATTCTTGATTTTAGAAATTCTGATGGAATGTTATCTGTCCCTTCTGCCTTATTTGACCGTTAGTCCTCCAAAGCTCTTTTAAATTCCGATTCTAATACTGGATTCCCTATTTCTTCTTTCCACCTATCTGCTCTCTCCTCTGCGTTTAACAGTGGAATTCCCGTTGCACTCTTAATGTTACCACCGTTGCTTTTAATGTCCCCAAAGGTTGTTTTGACTTTCCTGTATGCTGAGTCTGTCCTTCCGACAGTCATACCTTTTTCGATGTCTTCACATTTTTCCTGCAGCCATTTCGTCTTAGCTTCCCTGCACTTCCTATTTATTTCATTCCTCAGCGACTTGTATTTCTGTATTCCTGATTTTCCCGGAACATGTTTGTACTTCCTCCTTTCATCAATCAACTGAAGTATTTCTTCTGTTACCCATGGTTTCTTCGCAGCTACCTTCTTTGTACCTATGTTTTCCTTCCCAACTTCTGTGATGGCCCTTTTTAGAGATGTCCATTCCTCTTCAACTGTACTGCCTACTGCGCTATTCCTTATTGCTATATCTATAGCGTTAGAGAACTTCAAACGTATCTCGTCATTCCTTAGTACTTCCGTATCCCACTTCTTTGCGTATTGATTCTTCCTGACTAATGTCTTGAATTTCAGCCTACTCTTCATGAGTATTATATTGTGATCTGAGTCTATATCTGCTCCTGGGTACGCCTTACAATCCAGTATCTGATTTCGGAATCTCTGTCTGACCATGATGAAATCTTCCCGTATCTCCCGGCCTTTTCCAAGTATACTCCTCCTCTTGTGATTCTTGAACAGGGTATTCACTATTACTAGCTGAAACTTGTCACAGAACTCAATTAGTCTTTCTCCTCTTTCATTCCTTGTCCCAAGCCCATATTCTCCTGTAACCTTTTCTGCTACTCCTTCCCCTACAACTGCATTCCAGTCGCCCACGACTATTAGATTTTCGTCCCCCTTTACACATTGCATTACCCTTTCAATATCCTCATACACTTTCTCTATCTGTTCATCTTCAGCTTGCGACGTCGGCATGTATCCCTGAACTATCGTTGTCGGTGTTGGTCACTAAACTGTTCACAGTGACACACCCTCTGCCCTACCTTCCTATTCATAACGAATCCTACACCTGTTATACCATTTTCTGCTGCTGTTGATATTACCTGATACTCATCTGACCAGAAATCCTTGTCTTCCTTCCACTTCACTGACCCCTACTATATCTAGATTGAGCCTTTGCATTTCCCTTTTCAGATTTTCTAGTTTCCCTACCACGTCCAAGCTTCTGACATTCCACGCCCCGACTCGTACAACGTTATCCTTTCGTTGATTATTCAATCTTTTTCTCATGGTAACCTCCCCCTTGGCAGTCCCCTCCCGGAGATCCGAATGGGGGACTATTCCGGAATCTTTTGCCAATGGAGAGATCATCATGACACTTCTTCAATTACAGGCCACATGTCCTGTGGATACACGTTACGTGTCTTTAATGCAGTGGTTTCCATTGCCTTCTGCATCCTCATGTCGTTGATCATTGCTGATTCTTCCGCCTTTAGGGGCAATTTCCCACCCCTAGGACAAGAGAGGGCCCTGAACCTCTGTCCGCTCCTCCGCCCTCTTTGACAAGGCCGTTGGCAGGATGAGGCTGACTTCTTATGCCGGAAGTCTTCGGCCGCCAATGCTGATTATTTATCAAAATTTAGGCAGTGGCGGGGATCGAACCCGGGACCAAAGACGTTTCGATTATGAATCAAAGACGCTACCCCTAGACCACGGGTACCCAACCCACATAATACATTATTGAGGTGAAAATGTGGAAAATATGTGAGGAGGTTGATTAGTTTCTGTCCAAGGTCTGTAATTATGCGAAGAGGGAACTTAGCTGAACTTAGTTGTTTGAGCGGCTCAACAATACGCTCCTACCAGTTCAAGCTTTCGTCACTAAGTACAGGAAAGGCTGAGATCATTGTACTAAGCACTTTGTGCAAACATTGGAACTGACACTGCGCTCATCGACGCTTTTTAGTAATTTTCACAGGCCCTCAGTCAATGCGACTTGCTTGCTGTTTAACCTACTATTTGGAATAGATGAAATATGCAACAGATATTAACGTTATATGCAATTTAGCAGATGTATCTGCACCCAGGTTCCTTTCCTATAGCCTCTGCAATTTTTGTTATTATTGCTGACGTGGTTCACTAGTTGAAGAAAGCTCTTCATGCTACTCTTTGATATGAAGTTCTCTTCGTCTCTGCGTAGGTACTCCGACTGTCATCCGTTCTAACTTGCTTCGGTAGTCAAGCATCGGTCTCTTACAATTTCCGCCACCCACATTTCCTCTTGTTGACGCCATAGGATCTCTTTTATTAATCCGTCCCTTCTTTTAGTAAAGTTGTGCAATAATTTATTTTCTTCACAGTTCTGCTCAGTACCTTCTCATTTGTTATCTACTCGTTTCATATAATCTTCAACATTCGTCCGTAGCACTGCATTTCAGTAGCGTCTATTCTATTCTCGTCTGAGCTGTTCCAAAACTTTCAGCACCCAAATGTTTTTAAACATTGAAGTAATATCGAGAGACAAAGAAGTTTTATTATCTGACTTGTGCAAAGAATATCAATATGACTTCCTCCTGATTCAAGAAACAAGACCCACACCCAAAATAGATGGAATAAGGTGATCTTGGAGAGACCACATGAGCGGTACGGTACTACCATCATCGCCAGGCCAGAATTAGTCACTTCTGCATCACTGACTGACAGGCAAGACACTGAGATATTAACCGTTCGAACTCAGCAATACAATGTTACTTCTGTGTACAAACCCCGAGAATCAGATTTTGTCTTCACTGAGCCTGGAAATTTCAGTTACCAAGACTTTAATTTTGTACTGGGCGATTTCAACTGTCAGAGCACTACATGGGGCTGTAAAGAAAGTAACAGCAGCGGAGTGGAACTAGAGACCTGGGCTGAGGTACACGATCTACTGCTCATACATGACCCGAATCTGCCAAGCTCCTTTAATAGTGGCAGATGGAAGAAGAGGTACAATCCTGGTAACATCTTTGTTAGCAAGAAACTCGCTGGCCAATGTGGAAAACTGACTGGAGAGCCAATTCCCCATCGCAGCATCGGCTCATAATTTGCACGGTCAATGCAGTTGTTAAGCCTGAACAAGTTCCTTTCAAAAGAAGGTTCAATTTCAAAAAGGCCAATTGGAAGAAATTTAGAGAGCTCATTGAATAACAAAAATCCCCCCAGAACCTGAGATGTACGACTCTTTTGTCAAACTCGTTCAGAAGGTGTCTAGGAAAACAATACCGCGAGGGTGCATAACACAGTGTATTACGGGACTGTCTGAGAACGCAAAGCCACTACTGGAAAGATACCAGAAGCTCTTCGATAACGACCCATTTGTTGATGAGACACTTCTAGCAGGCGATGAACTCATGCCAGTCACAGGTAAGAACCGCAAAGCCAAAAGGTGTGACCTCGTGGAGAACCTGGACATGAAAGTGAACAGTAGGCGGGCTTGGAAACTGTTAAAGAAGCTTAACGGTGATGCCACAAAGTCAAATGATTAATTTACTAACGTCACGGCAGACCAAGTCGCCACTGCACTCCTTATGAATGGCAACATCCACGGCAGAAAGTACCAGGAACCATTAGCACGTGATCCGGCAGAGTAAAATCATCACCTCAAGTACCATTTACAAAGTGAGAACTCACTGCAGCCATTTCCAGCTAGAAGAATAACAGAGCTCCTGGTATCGATGAACTTAGAGTCGAGCAAATTAAAAACTTTGGCAGTAATATCCTACAGTGGCTGCTAGATTTGATAAACGCATGTGTAAAAAGGCTCCATATTCCAAAGATGTGGAAGAAAGATCTTGGAACGCCTGACGCTAAGTCGCACGGAAAGCGTCTTGGAACAACAGATGATCCCACAGCAGGCAGGTTTCCGACCAGGCAAATCGTGCTGCCGTCAAGTCCTGAACCTGACCCAACATATCGAGGATGGGTCTGAGAGGAAAGAGATCACGGGTGTGGCATTCATAGACCTTTCAGCTGCACATGATACTGTAAACCGTCGCAGGCTCCTTAGAAAAGTATATAACGTGACAAGAAATTACCATATAACATCACTGATAGGTGCTTTCCTGCATAATAGGAGATTATTCGTCTGTCTCCAGGGCAAGAAGAGCAGGTGGAGAAATCAGAGGAATGGCCTACTTCAGGGAAGCGTCCTCGCCCCAGCTCTGTATAATAATATACAAATGACCAACCAGTGCCAAACATCACGCTCCAATTTATGTATGACGATGACACTGCAGTTGCAGCCCAAGGTAACAATTTTATGGATGCAGAGGAGAAATTAACCAGTACCTTGGAAGCTCTCTCCCAGTATTATGAGGCAAACCACCTAAGGCCGAACCCTTCCAAGACGGAGGTCTGTGCATTGCACTTAATGAACAGGGAGGCAAATCGCGAATTAAATGTAATATGGAGAGGTGAACGTCTCGAGCATTGTAAAACGCCCAAATACCTTGGTGTCACGTTGGATCGCACACGGACCTATAAACATCATTGTAATGCCACAAGGGAAAAAGTCTCAACTAGAAACAACATCATCAGGAAACTAACCAGCGGATCCTAGGGTGCAAACCCAAAAGTCCTGAGAACTTCAGTCCTTGCGCTCAGTGTGTCAGCCGCGGAATACGCCGCTCCAGAAGTTGATGTCGCGGTGAATGAAATGGCACGGATTGTTACCGGATGCTTGAGGCCAACCCCAGTGCACAAGATGTACTTAATCATGGGGATCGCACCGCCCAACATACGACGTGACATCGCTGCCAAAGCCGAAAAAACCAAGCAAGAAAAGGACATGCGTCACCCTTTATATGGACACCAGCCTGCTGACCGACGGCGTTGTTCGAGGAAGAGTTTCCTGTCACGTACCAGAGCCCTGGAAGGGTCGGCTGCAGAGAATCGTTTGAAAAGGTGGGAAATCGACCTGAGAAACCCCCATAAAGATGTAAAAGAAGAACTGGCGCCTGGTGGAGACCTACCATACACGGTCTGGAGAACCCAAAACCGTATGAGGGTAGAAGTGACAAACTGCAAGACAAACCTGCAGCAATGCGGTTTCCTAAAAGAGAATGAGAACACTCTCTGTCTGTGTGGTTCCGTCCATGATCCTCAACACCTGCTTATCTGTCCATATTTAGACAAGCCCTGCACAATGAATGACTTATGGGAGGCAAATGACAAGGCCATATTGAAGTCTAGTTCCGGACACGGAAAGTAAGTAAGCACCCAAATTTATATTTAACGTAACAAATTACTCTTTTTCATGCACGCTTATCTTGCTATAGCAAATTTACACTTTATACTATTTCTTCTGCTATCATCGTCACTTATTTTACTGTCCAAGTAGCGTATCGCATTTACTACTTTTACTGTCATTTTCTAATACAATTCTCACAGTATCGCCTGATTTTATTCAGCTACATTTTAGTGCCCTTATTCTGCTTCTATAGATATTCATCTTTTAACCTACAGTATCTTCGAGACTATGTATTCCATGTAACTGATCTTCTAAGCCCTTTGCCCCCCCACACACACCTCATCGACAAATTTGCAGTGAAAGCTTTAAACCTTAAATTTTTAATCTTTGCTCTCTGAATTTAAATTACTTTACCAAATATCTCTTGGACTGCTTTACTGCTTGACGACTGTAGAGATTGAATAAAATCGGTAATAGCTACAAGCATGATTCACGACTTTCTTAACTACTGCTTCCTTGAGACAGGATTGTTGTTTATCCCTGATTTGATTCAGTTGGTTCGTTGAGCAAGCTGTGACGGAGACAAAGTTCTAAAATATAAAGGGAAATAATGTTAAGGAAGGGGGAATAAAATTTTTCGGTTTTGCTGACGAAATTGTAATTTGGGTAGGGACGGCAAAGGACGTGGGCGATGTGTAGAATGGAACAGACATTGTTGAAAAGAGATTATAAGATGAACATCAATTAAAGTTAAGCAAAGGTAATGGAATATAGCCGAAATATATCAGGAGGTGCTGACGGAATTGCATTAGGTTGTTTTGTATTTGGGTAGCAAAGTAAATGACGATGGTCGAAGTAGAAAGAAATAAAATGCGGGCTAGCAACAAGAAAAAGGTTTCTAAAAAAGGGGAATTTATTTACAAGAATTTAAGTGCTAGGAACTGTTTTATGCTGGTATTTATCTGAAATGTTGCCTTGTAGGGAAATCAAACGAGGGTGATAGACCGTTCAATCTAAATGAGAATAGAAGCTTCTGAAACTTGGCACTGAAGAGGAATGCTGAAGATCATACGAGGAAATCGAATTCCTAAGAAAATGGCACTGAACGGAATTGCGAGAAGTTTTAGCACAAGTTTACTAAAAGAAGGGATCGGCTGATAGGGCACATTGTCAGGTACAGAGTAGTGTGTGAAGTAAAAATTACAGACGAAGGCCAAAGCTTGACCACAGTAATCAGATTCAGAAGGATGTGTGTTGCAGTAGTTTTGCAGACAAAGACTTGCACTGGATAGACAGGTGCGAAGAGCTGCACGAAACCAGTCTTCGGACTGAAAATCACGACAACAATAACAACTGAAATTGAAGTTTATAAGGGAGTGATGGAAGCTTATGTTCAAACAAGACTGATGGCATGCGAAAAAAAGAATTTAAATAATAAACTACTGAAAAGACATACAACAAGTAAGCAGCGTGGGACAGCGAGGACGTGGGACAGGTCCCCATCGCCAAATATAGCAGTCCTACTTTGCTGTTATTCTAAAGAAGTTTTGGCATGATGTAAAAGTAACATAATTTTGGGAATATTGTAAATACACAAAAAATGCTAATTGGGGTGAAATATACAACAAAAATAATGTCTCGTTAAACACTAAACGTTTGTTCACAAATGCTCTTTATTCAATGGCACCCTACGTTGCACGAGATATTGCCGGCGGAATTCGAGCGAACTAAAGGCTCTTCATGCCGCAATAAACTGAATCAGAGCACTCGGTAGTATATCATAGAGCCACTATTAACGTCACTAAGTTCGGCTGCATGCTGGAAGCAATGATGTCCTGTGTTACAGAGCCTGTAAACATTCGAGGACGTCATACACGCTACAATATGTCATTGCGTTGAATTTAGAAAGCAAATATCCACCGAAGAAATAACGCGAATTCTTCAGACGAAGGGAAGAAAATTGTATACAGGTGTATCAAAGGAAATGTTCCTAATTTTGTGATGTCTTAGAGGACATGGCAATAAACATTTTTTAGTTACCAGTAATCCAGTGTCTGGAAATGCTTTATTTTCTGTACAAAAAGAAGTGCTTATGACTCGGACTTTAAATGCTTTTGGTTCAGCTGTTATTATTAACACGGAAACAATGAACTACTGAAATTAGTTATTATTACCACGGAAACAATGAACTACTGAAATTAGTTTGATATTATAAGTCACAGAATGTCTTCAGAATATCTTCCGTAAAATTTATTTATTTAGTTTCAGATGTTAAAATTTACGACATTGTATTACTTCGGAAGTGCAGGAAGACGGGCTTTCTAGTTACAGGACTGATACTAGAAGCTAAATCTTCTGTCTGCAGTACAATACGAGCAGAACGAGAAAGAATACTAGAGCCATGATGTTTTCATGGAGTAGGAGATAGAAGGAATGGCAATAAATATTAGTCTGAAAAGTAGTGATGAAGACAGTTACCACGAACCCAACACCACCACACCTGGGGACCTGGACCGATACCTGCATGGCAAAAGGGGAAAGCTGGTACGACTGATGAAATTACGAGTTTGATTTCAGATGCTAATCAATAACGAATTATTGTAAAATGTAAGTACAGTCCATTTACTTTTACTTTCTAGATTGGTTTAATTTAGTTTCACTTTACTTTGAAACAAAAGGGTAGTATTATACTGTTTTGTACCTTGACGAATATCTGGAGTCAAGGATAATGTCATATGAAGTGTTGTGTTCCCCGCTCGTTCCCTGGCATGCCGAGCCATTTCAGTAAACAGGCATCAGCGCACTATTATATAAACCACAATGAGTATGCAATGGATTGCATGCTATAAACAAACTTATTTGCCCATAACACTGCCAGTGGCACTTTGCGAGCCTTTCGTTCAGCAAATTTATGAATCTCAGCTTAGAAGTCTAGTTGCCTTGCCAAATTATATTCAGTTGCGAAGGTCCCAAAATCTGTGAGACTTTGTTAATGCATAGTTGATCCGAGATAGGTTTAATAGGAGCCAGAGTGCTGATTAACCTTTCTTCTTCAGTTACGTTCATAGAAGTGTGTAAAAGATGCATACACTACACATACATTCGGAAACAAGCTGAAAATTATAAGCTCTTGCATCTTATTCTAGAGGTCTAATTGTTTCAAAGCCATGTATCCAAATTTTGAAGTATGAATAGTTATCAAATATTTAATTTATTATTCTAAATCTGTTGTAACATGATTACTGTATTGATTGACAATTAACTTGCTTGCCTGAGCGACCTGATAGTCAGTCGTCTTTGGGTATATCCATAAAAACCCAAACATTTTATCTATAATCTTCACCATTTCACATCAGGTTTTCAAGTTAGACACTAGAGTGTCAATGATGACTTAAAAACGTTTCCCTTGTATAAATCTACGAAATTTACATCTCTCATTACATACTTAGCTTCATCATGAAATGATTTCCTCTTCTTAGCGGGCGCCTCCGCAAATTCGGCATCGATTTTAATTGCACTGGTGAGAACTTTAGTTTCAAGGAAAATGTCTCAATTTCCACGAAGATTTTTGACGCTATTTAAAAAGCTCTCAAGGTCTATTACCCCAATATCAATGACAGTATTTAGAGTTTTTAGTTGTTTGAGTTTTTAGTCAAATGGTACCAACAACTTTAGTCAAATTCATGACATGATTAAACACCTGAACGATCTCCTACAATCCAAAAAACCTGTACAACATGACGTGTTTCTGATGACAAATTTAACTTACTGAGAGTTCAACAGCCATGGAAATCTTGTACAAGTGATCTACAATAGGTCTTACAGCGTCAGTCTGAGCACTTCAACGGGTATCAGATATGGAATAAAAGAACTTCCCACACTGTTTCACAATGTCCCATGGGTGTGGACTGCAACAGAATAGGTTGTAAAGAAGCTGAATCACTCTGAAAAAAGTATTTGCTTCACGACACCTCTGAGCTGCGTCTATAGCACATAAGGCTGTGGCAAGCACTCAGAGAAAATTTTGAAAGAGGGTTCCACTGAAAAACAAAAAAGATGTGTCTGTGCTCCTTTATAAGACAGTCTGAAATTACTTCTGTTGTTATAACCTTGTGTGCAGCATTTACTGATAGGAATTTAGTTTTTCACATGTACTGATCGAATTAAATGTGCAATTTGTTTCTGCCCTGCCATTGGCAGGCGCTTCCCACAAAGCTTGTAGCTAGTAGAATGTGCCATCTGCCGACGATTCTAGCTGCCTTGTAGTGGAGACGTGAAATAACTTTTTTTCTCTTGTAGTTCTACAGTTCTTAGCTATGTATACGCTTACGAAGAGATTTTGTGTTTTTACCGGCAGCGTACTAAACTTGTTGAAATTAACAATTCAGCTCCGGTATTGTGCTAGATTATTATGTGCACGTAGTAAAAATATGTCTTTAAACTCCCTGCACCGGATGTAATTCATATGCGAGTCGGTTGTTGCGTACACAGGTCAACATGAGCGTGCGCTTATGTTCAGGCAGCAATCCTACATGCCACATTACAACGTATTATTCCATTTCATACGTTATTGTTTATTCACATAAACATTCCGACGTGTCAGTTAAAACTACAGTTTAACGAGCACTCTCATAAAAGTACAACTGTATGTGTTACACGATAGCCAGTATCTGGTGTAATCTGAGTGCATGACGAAGTCGGTAGACCATGGCTATATGGCACGGACGACTGGCAACTGGCCTACCAATTTCTTCCGAGGGCTGGAGCGCCTTTATTTATGTGGCCATCTACTACCATGCCAATTCAAACCGATGATCTACGGACGCAATTCTAGATCACATGAAATTATGTTTATTTTCACATTCAAAGTTTCCTCATTTAGCAAGTAGTCTCAACACCTCTATATTAAGGCCAATTTCTATTAGATGCCGCGCAATTTAGAACTGCCTAACTCTCACAATCTCAGGGCCTCTGGATCGCAAGTTATTGGCCGCAGGATAAAGGACGGCCTTCTCTTTTGTTCGCCTACCTCCGCAAGTCGCTGAAAGGCAGAAACCGCGCAGTGCGCTGATGGCGAATTCTTTCAGTAATAATTTTTTTTGGGCACTGAATTCTCGATTGTGAGCACACTCTTAAGAACCAGCTGTACGGAAAAAGAAAATAATTCCACAGTAAGCCACAAGTACCATGAAGGAATAACAAACGGTGAGCTGAAACGACGCCTCATGTGACTGCAAGTATTCTAGACTGACGACACGTTCTATGTGAGAGTGTACTCTCCAGATCTATATGTCCAATGCAAAAGAATTTTACTATCTGGCAGCGCTATTTAATACGCTAATAACTAATAATAAAGAAGACATCCCATTACAATCTAATGCACGTATCCGTTCTCTCAAGTATGATACCTCGCTACAAATTTTGTAAATGATATACGTGTGTTGCAAGTGGAAAATATCGAGCAATTATAGCAAAACTTATGTAATCGTTTCTATGTATTTATTTTTCTTATAGTGCCAAGTTCAAGGTGTAGCTCAGTGTCTTGCCTGTTGTGTAATACTTTGCAGAGACCGTACTGTATTCACCTGCTATCATTTACTGAAACTATCGGCTACCTACGTCCTTTAAGTCATGAGCGATTCACGGCCTTAAATTCAGGAAGACCCTCTTTCAGCCCCAATATCCATAGGGAATTTTTCTGTATGTAGACTGCAACGGAGTCCATTCACGTTGATAAGTGCGTCTAAGGAGTTGTTTGAAACAGAAGTAGTAGCTCTGAGTTCATGAAATATATGTCCATTACCGTAGATGGAAAAGTGAAAACCGCGGGAGCCTGGTAACAAAATGTTCGGAAAGTTTCCTCGACCTTCAGATTTGGCATGAGGAGTGAATGAATTATTCCCATGCGGGCTTTGCGGAGATATATCAGCACAATCTCTCTGTGTTTCGTGGCGTTTATCCCACCTTACAGGGTCCTCAGTTTTTCACGACTTGGCAAATTTACTTTAGTGTAAATTTGAGGCCGGATGCACTTCATGTCGCCAGTTGACAATTAACCTGGCAGGGAGGGGAAAGGGGATGGGGGAATCGTGTGTGGTCTCTGTCTGTGTACAACGATAATTTTATTCTGTGTGGTAACAGATTTAAACTGTTTGTGCATCGTATTTTCTGGTGTGTAAATTGGGGAACGGCCCAGTATTTGCCTAAAGGAGCGTGGAAAACCACACTAAGACGGCTCTGTATACCGTAGCAACGGTCGTTATTTTACGGCGCGGATTCGATCTCCTGCTCTCGCAACCACCCACAGTCTCTCAAGCTAGCATGGTGTGTAGGTACAGACTCCACGGTGCTTGCAAGTAATTGTCAGTGGTTATATATCTCTATAATTCATTCGTGCGAATAATGTAAATATTTCGCACCCGAACACGGAAGATATAACTGACCGTGCCTAAATCTATAAGTCGTCTGGTATGACAAAATAATAGGACGAATCCAAAAAATCGTCTTAATTTTTGATCTTCCATGTATTCTAAAACAATTAACTTAAAGCTACAGTTCTTTTTCCTAGAGCGAGCTATTATTTTTGGAATGATCACCATCAGCTTCTAAACAATGCCAATGGCAGCGAAAATCAGGACGTGCTGAAAAGTAATGTCTCCGAACTTTTTATTCCATTCTCAGTAACAGATGAGGTGTTACATGTTATGCCTTATATATTCGGCATACTTCCATCTTCGCTGACGCAAGTTGCAGCCCTCTGCCACTAGAGAGCTCCGAAATGTAGCGTGCAATATGGCGGGGTGTAATGTAACTATGTCGGTGCGTGAAAAATGGCGTGTTGTAATCGAATTTCGATTTCGAAGAGTTCGTCCATATAGGGAGCACCCTCTCCTTCGGTATGATATTGCTAGACCACACACTATCGCGGCGACATCTGCGACAATCCAACACCTTGGATTCATTGTCCTTACAAGCCCGACTTGGTCTCATCTGATTTTCATCTGTTTCCAAAATTTAAAGACGACCTTCGAGGACTTCACTTTGAGAGTACACACATCAAAAAATGTTTTGCTTCATCCCAGTTCCCAGTACTCCTGATGATAGACGTTGACTGTGGATATTGTATCACAGACACAGTCCCTTTGACGGTTCAGATATGTCGCTAGACCCGCCAAAAGATGTAAACAACCATGCATGAGCAGCGCATATTACACGGAGGTGGTCCTACAGCCGATCATTTCCAGTCATTCCACCAGGAAGGAGGTACACGGCGCGTGTAGTCTATAGTTCAAAAATGCCTAGACGATCAATAGCGCGGTTCTATCGCGTCCGCATTGTTACTTTGTGCCAGAATGGACTCTCAACAAGGGAAGTGTCGAGGTGTCTCGGAGTGAACTAAAGTGACGTTGTTCGAACATGAAGGAGATACAGAGAGACAGGAACTGTTGATGACATGCCTCGCTCAGGCCGCCCAAGGGCTATTACTGCAGTGGATGGCCGCTACCTAAGTGTTATGGCTCGGGGGAACCCTGACAGCAAAGCCACCGTGTTGGATAATGCTTTTAGTGCAGCCACAGGACGTCGCGTTACGACTCAAACTGATGCTCAGCTTCACTCCCGACGTCCATGACGAGGTCCATCTTTGCAACCACGACACCATGCAGCGCGGTACAGATGGGCCCAACAACATGCCGAATGGACCGCTCAGGATTGGCATCAAGCTGTCTTCAGTGATGAGTGTCGCATATGCCCTCAATCAGACAATCGTCGGAGACGTGTTTGGAGGCAACCCGGTTAGGCTGAACGCCTTAGTACACAGTGTCCAGCGAGTGCAGGAAGGTGGAGGTTCCTTGCTGTTTTGGGGTGGCATTATGTGGGGCTGAAGTACTCCGCTGGTGGCCATGGAAGGCGCCGTAACGTCTGTACGATACGTGAATGCCATTCTCCGACTGATAGTGCAACCATATCGGCAGCGTATTAGCGAGGCATTCGTCTTCATGGATGACAATTCGCGCCCCATCGTGCACATCTTGTGAATGACTTCCTTCAGGATAACGACATCGCTCGACTAGAATGGCCAGCATGTTCTCCATACATGAACTCTTTCGAACATGACTGGGATGGATTGAAAAGGGATTTTATGGACGACGTGGCTCACCAACCACTCTGACTGATCTAGGCCGAATCGCTGTTGAGAAGAGGGACAATGTGGACCAACAGTTCCGTGATGAACTTGTGACTTGTATGCCACTACGAATACAGGCATGGATCAATGCAAGAGGACGTGCTACTGGGTATTAGAGATACCGGTGTGTACAGCAGTCTGGACCACCACCTCTGAAGGTCTCGCTGTATGGTGGTACAACATGCAATATCTGGTTTTAATGAGCAATAAAAAGAGCGGAAATGTTGATTATGCTGATCTCTGTTCCAGTTTTCTGTACAGGTTCCGGAACTCTCGGAAGCGAGGTGATTCAAAACTTTTGTTGATGTGTGTAATAAACCGGTGCAAATAGAGGTGAGGTAGTGGCTGAGTTAACAAAGTCAAACATTCTACACTAATGGTGTCAACAAACTGGTCTCTCACTGGGAGAAATGTGTCAGTCACCAGGGTTACTAAATGGTTCAAATGGCTCTAAGCACTATGGGAGGTCATCAGTCCCCTAGACATAGAACTACTTAAGCCTAACTAACCTAAGGACATCACACACATCCATGCCCGAGGCAGGATTAGGACCTGCGATCGCAGCAGCAGCGTGGTTCCGGGCTGAAGCGCCTAGAACTGCTCGGCCACAGCTTCCGGCACTAGGGTTACTACGGTGAGAAACAAATATGTAGACATGATGGATAAAGATGTAGATTGTTAACGAAGTTTGTTTTACTTTATAAGCTTAAAATTCGTAGGTATCACTGTTCTGCACGCATTCGTATTTGGCTTAACAGCAGCACATTATGATACTATTTTCTCATGTAGCTATTATGTTGTAGGTGGTTTTTGTCGATACGTGTTACCTCGACGGTCCTCCACGTGTGAAGCTCCACAGGCATAAAAACAGGAGAGAGATGTGGCTCGTGAACAGCACCTCTTCGACCAGCCCACAATCCAGGTTGTGTTTCGTCCGGGTAGTGAATTCAGGTACAGCTTGATAGCTCAGTGGTAGTTACGGGATGTTATATTCACAAAAACAAGTCTGATGCCCAACATCTATGGCAGTAGGAAGCAAGCCCCTTACTACAGTAGACTGGTTGCTTTGCAGCGTAGTTGGCTGACATGTGAGCAACTGATGTGTTTACAGGACATCACATCGAAAACATCCGTAATGTGGGCGACACCATGATAAACAATAAATAGTATTTATTAAAATACACTCCTGGAAATGGAAAAAAGAACACATTGACACCGGTGTGTCAGACCCACCATACTTGCTCCGGACACTGCGAGAGGGCTGTACAAGCAATGATCACACGCACGGCACAGCGGACACACCAGGAACCGCGGTGTTGGCCGTCGAATGGCGCTAGCCGTCAGTGTCAGCCAGTTTGCCGTGGCATACGGAGCTCCATCGCAGTCTTTAACACTGGTAGTATGCCGCGACAGCGTGGACGTGAACCGTATGTGCAGTTGACGGACTTTGAGCGAGGGCGTATAGTGGGCATGCGGGAGGCCGGGTGGACGTACCGCCGAATTGCTCAACACGTGGGGCGTGAGGTCTCCACAGTACATCGATGTTGTCGCCAGTAGTCGGCGGAAGGTGCACGTGCGCGTCGACCTGGGACCGGACCGCAGCGACGCACTGATGCACGCCAAGACCGTAGGATCCTACGCAGTGCCGTAGGGGACCGCACCGCCACTTCCCAGCAAATTAGGGACACTGTTGCTCCTGGGGTATCGGCGAGGACCATTCGCAACCGTCTCCATGAAGCTGGGCTACGGTCCCGCACACCGTTAGGCCGTCTTCCGCTCACGCTCCAACATCGTGCAGCCCGCCTCCAGTGGTGTCGCGACAGGCGTGAATGGAGGGACGAATGGAGACGTGTCGTCTTCCGCGATGAGAGTCGCTTCTGCCTTGGTGCCAATGATGGTCGTATGCGTGTTTGGCGCCGTGCAGGTGAGCGCCACAATCAGGACTGCATACGACCGAGGCACACAGGGCCAACACCCGGCATCATGGTGTGGGGAGCGATCTCCTACACTGGCCGTACACCACTGGTGATCGTCGAGGGGACACTGAATAGTGCACGGTACATCCAAACCGTCATCGAACCCATCGTTCTAACATTCCTAGAGCGGCAAGGGAACTTGCTGTTCCAACAGGACAATGCACGTCCGCATGTATCCCGTGCCACCCAACGTGCTCTAGAAGGTGTAAGTCAACTACCCTGGCCAGCAAGATCTCCGGATCTGTCCCCCATTGAGCATGTTTGGGACTGGATGAAGCGTCGTCTCACGCGGTCTGCACGTCCAGCACGAACGCTGGTCCAACTGAGGCGCCAGGTGGAAATGGCATGGCAAGCCGTTCCACAGGACTACATCCAGCATCTCTACGATCGTCTCCATGGGATAATAGCAGCCTGCATTGCTGCGAAAGGTGGATATACACTGTACTAGTGCCGACATTGTGCGTGCTCTGTTGCCTGTGTCTATGTGCCTGTGGTTCTGTCAGTGTGATCATGTGATGTATCTGACCCCAGGAATGTGTCAATAAAGTTTCCCCTTCCTGGGACAATGAATTCACGGTGTTCTAATTTCAATTTCCAGGAGTGTATTTTATACGGAATAAAGCACTCAAAGCTTTGAGTGATGGATCATGTGTGGACTGCAGTCTAACCTAAATAATTTCGTCCTGTACTGCTGCATCTAAAAGTTTTGGGTTCTGGCTAGGGATAAGGATATCACTTTACCATTCGGCAATTACTGTCTGACGAACATTCATTTACTGCCTCTGGTCATAGCTACGGAAAATGATGACAAACCTCTGCTGGAACTGTAGGCTACTGTTTCTGGCGAACAGAAACCCTTCCTACCACTCCGCCAACTTTGCCGTTCTCCTTTATCTGTGAGGGGTGGAATGATCTTGCATCCGCGACCTCGCTGGGGAAAGTAGAAAGTAGTTACCCGTGTCAGCGTCTTTCGTGGCGTAACTGTTAGCGTATGGAGCAGGCTATTCGACGATTTTTAGCAGAAAAATTAATAGGTTGCTGTTTATAAGTGACATGTTCGCGGCGACAGATCGGAAATGAGTGGCGCCAAGCATGAGGAATGTGCGGCTGGTGGCGCTGTCTGCTGCCCTCGCCATGTACCGTGGCGGCATTCACAGCGCGTTTCATCTCTGTACTGGGTCTGGATAGCAAGCAGAATCCTTGTGCAAAGTTTATCAATAAATGCCTGACCAGTTACGGTATCGTCGAAGAAGGGACCGAGGGATTCCTGTGATAAGAGACCACAGCACACATTAAACCCAGTAGTTTCACTGCTTTGTCCGTATGAATGAGACGATTTTCGAGATCCCAGTTCATACAATTGTGGGAGTTCGCTGTACTGCTGTGTTTCAGTTGCGTCTCATCAGGCCACAGAAATCTCGACGAATAAGAAACAAGTGTCCGTGCTATTAAGAAGTATAACAAAATATTCCTTCGGACACAGGTATTTCATATTTATTCGCCAATATCAGGCACTCGACTCTCAATAAATATGGTCTTCTTGGACGGAAATGTACGTAAGAGTGCAGGTTGTGACACATGGAAGACGACATGCGGAAGTTTGTGTGCGACCGTGATTCGTGCACTGATAGCCGAAGTAGTTAAAGCAGCAGCTCGCGTGAAGCGGGAAATCCGATTACGAGTCCCGGTCTGGCACAAATGTTTGTTGTCGTCATTCCAATATACAGACTATGGTAGACCTTACTCGTGATAGCGAATGTGTTTCAACCACTCTGATTTTCCTGAAGTATCCTCATCCTCGCGAAGGCTGTGCTTAAAGCGCTCACAATATTCAGTTCTTCGTTAGGTCTCGTCCCCGTAGCAGTCTTAGGATGCACGCTCTCGACCTGACTAGCTCATTCTAATTTCTCTCCCTCCGTGGTACACTGAAATCTGAGTTGATGGGATAAAATGTTGCAACACCACAACACTCGACTTTGGACTTATTGTTGTTGTGGCTGGTCACTTCTTGCCTCCCCATGATTCCCAACAGTTACATCGGCTTCGAACTTATCACAAATACGGGCAACTGTATGTCTTGTTGTTGGTCGTGTTCCAGATCTTTCTGCCATTGACGTTGTACCTCATGAATGTCCTTGTACTTCTCGTACCAGTTCAATACGACCTTCCGTTCCAGAAATAGTAATGTCACTTCCATCGTTGTTAGTGCTAGACTGTGTTTTGCTCGTCGCAGCAACCCCACCGCCTGCACTTATGCGAACTACTTCCACTGCCACCCACGCACGACGAATGTAATAGTTGTACTCACTTCCACATGAGATTATTAATTGGAAGTATTTTTTTTTAATTATTTGATTAAAAAATGTGAGTAGGTTACAATTGTGGGTCCCTGCATGTTTTCTAAATCAGATGAATGTTATATAGGTCCACTAGTTGTATTATGCAGTACATCGACGTGACTGCTCTGCAGTTCACACTTAAGGGTCTCAAAGAGGCTTCATTGAACCTGTTTGATGGCACAGTGTGCAAAAGCCGGCCGAGGTGGTCGTGCGGTTCTAGGCGCTGCAGTACGGAACCGCGGGACTGCTACGGTCGCAGGTTAAAATCCTGCTTCGGGCATGGATGTGTGTGATGTCCTTAGGTTAGTTAGGTTTAAGTAGTTCTAAGTTCTAGGGGACTGATGACCTAAGATGTTCCATAGTGCTCAGAGCCATTTGAGAGTGCAAAATGTTTATTGGTCTTCTTACGAACATACAGAGACTGGCGCCTAAGTAATCCAGTTACACATCACTGGAATGCATTTGGAATGCACTGGAATGCAGATGTAAATTCTTTTTTAAAATTTTTATACGATGGCATTGAATATGTCGCTTATATATATATATATATATATATATATATATATATATAGGACAGAACTGCGTTTACAATAGTCTCTTTAAGTCTACAGACAATATGGTCAGATCAACAGTGTTGCATATGGGCTTATGAAAGCAGAAATTCCATTAATCAACAGACGATAGGGTTCTAGCCGATAATCTAAGCTTATTTAAGCAGGTGTAGAAAGTTTGCCGTAAAAGTGTAATTGGCTGTACCATATTGCGAGACTGGCATCTTTCCGTTCTTTAAGTACTGACTCAATGGATCGTGTCGTCCAGCGTTTATGCATTTCAATGTGTCGTCATTGACTTTGCTACCATCAAGTAGGGTTTATATTAGTGACGGACGCTCTGTATTTCCTATATTATCTCACCGTGGCAGTGGGCCTCACATTTTACACACTCGTATCTATTATCGTCCATCTACTCCACAATGTACACTACTGGCCATTAAAGTTCCTACACAAAGAAGAAATGCATTTGATAAACGGGTATTCATTGGACAAACATATTATACTACAACTGACATGTGATTACATTTTCAAGCAATTTGGGTGCATAGATCCTGAGAAAATCAGTTCCCAGAACAACCACCTCTGGCCGTAACGGACTTGATACGCCTAGGCATTGAGTCAAGCAGAGCATGGATGGCGTGTACAGGCACAGCTGCCCATGCAGCTTCAACACCATACCACAGTTCAGCAAGAGTAGTGACTGGCGTATTGTGACGAGCCTGTTGCTCGGCCACCATTGACCAGACGTTTTCAGTTGCTGAGAGATCTGGAGAATGTGCTGGCCAGGGCAACAGTCGAACATTTTCTGTACCCAGAATGGCCCGTACACGAACTGCAACATGCGATCGTGCATTATACTGCTGAAATGTAGGGTTTCGCAGGGATCGAATGAAGGTTAGAGCCACTGTTCAAAGTGCCGTCAATGCGAACAAGAGGTGACCGAGACGTGTAACGAATGGCACCCATACCATCACGCCGGGTGATACGCCAGTATGGCGATGACGAATACACGCTTCCAATGTGCGTTCACCGCGACGTCGCCAAACACGGATGAGACCATCATGATGCTGTAAACAGAACCTGGATTCACCCGAAAAAATTACGTTTTGCCATTCGTGTACCCAGGTTCGTAGTTGAGTACACCATAGCAGGCGCTCCTGTCTCTGATGAAGCGTCAAGGGTAACCGCAGCCATGGTCTCCGAGCTGATAGTCCATACTGCTGCAAACGTCGTCGAACTGTTCGTGCAGATGGTTGTTGTCTTGCAAAACGTCCCCATCTGTTGACACAGGGATCGAGACGTGGCTGCACGATCCGTTACAGCCATGCGAATAAGATGCCTGTCATCTCGACTGCTAGTGATACGAGGCCGTTGGGGTCCAGCACGGAGTTCCGTATTACCCTCCTGAACCCACCGATTCCATATTCTGCTATCACTCATTGGATGTCGAGCAGCGCGAGGAGCAATGTCGTGATTCGATAAACCGCAATCGCGATATGCTACAATCCGATCTTTATCGAAGTCGGAAAGGTGATGGTACGTATTTCTCCTCCTTACAAGAGGCATCACAACAACGTTTCACCAGGCAACACCGGTCAATTGCTGTTTGTGTATGAGAAATCGTCTGGAAACTTTCCTCATGTCAGCACGTTGTAGGTGTCGCCACCGAAGACAACCTTGTGTGAATGCTCTGAAAAGCTAATCATTTGCATATCACACCATCTTCTTCCTGTCGGTTAAATTTCGCGTCTGTAGCACGTCATCTTCGTGGTGTAGCAATTTTAATGACCAGTAGTGTCCATAAAGGAAACCTTGAATAGAACACCAGCCTGACGCATTCTGCATGGCTAAAAGGTCGCGGAATCATAAGACCCATAGTAATAGGTTACACTTCATTAACTTTTATATGTTTGTTTTATTCATTTTGTGGTTGCTTAATGTTTCCCCTAAATGGGCGCGTTTATCACGTATATGGCGGATATACTGGTAATCAGGATGTACCGCTGCGTACAGTAGGAGTAACGCCAGTGGAAGCGCGCCTGCCGAATCTGCGGCAGCGGCAGTTAGCCCTCGGGGTGTTTACATGGTTCGCGTCGGCCGTAAAGATTACAGCCTGAGTTACGACCTTAATGCTTCGGATAACAAAAAACGGCGCCTGCGGCTGGTATGTATATTTACGTGTATAAATGCTTCTGAAAAGTGCAGTCGTGAAAATACGGACTTCTAGACGACTAAAGAGCTATCTGGAGTACCACTGGAGCGAACCTGTAGAATAAAAAGACTAAGTTAAATGTTCACTTATACTGAAGATAAGTGGATAACCATGTTTAATAACCTAAAATTTCTTCGAATGTAGGCTGACGTATTCAGCAGTACTGTTTCACCGGTCACCGAAAAATATTTGGTTTTTAGCAGCTCCTAATAAAAGGTAACCAATGCTAACGTCGTTGGTGCAACCTCCAGTCTATTAAAAACCAAAATATCACTTACTGCTAACAGTATCTGGAAATACCTTGAAATAAACGGTTATTAGTAGCTAGTACTGGATGGGCAAGCTTTTAAGTCTTTCCTTCACATAGGTGGGTCGAGCTTGTTTCTCTAGCTCCCAAAAGACACTGTAAATGTCGCCTTCAGCCAGTCGACGGGGGAATATGCGTGAACGAGCTTTGTGTATGAGCATTAGTCACATTTGTTTAATCCAGGTGTAAGATATTTATTTCGATCGGTGTTGGAGCTGTTAGTCTAGTGGTACCCCATGTGCGTGGAAACCAGGTGGACTGGGAATGAGATTCCGAATTCAGTCTGGCTTTAATCTAGTATTCACCTCTCAACGATGGAGCAGTCGTCAGCTACTTCGGACTTCACGGTTAACTGAAGATGGATGAATGGGGTAAACGAGAGACACGGAAAGTCGCCGAATTAGCGTCCAATTGAAAGAACTGTACCCGGCCATTGAGGCACACGAAATTATTATTATTATTATTATTATTATTATTATTATTACTTCGTTCGTTAGAAACGACAAGGTAGTGCAACCCGGACCGTGGGCCATAAAGACCACGCTCTAGAGATCACGCTATAGCTTCCGATTTAAAGCTACAGGAGAGTGATTATAATGGCCGTCCTACACTTTTTTGACACCAATAATGTATGAAAATTGCTTACTATCTTGAAATAATTTGTTCGATAGGCAGCTGTTGAATAGTTACCGAGATTTGTACAAGTACGCTCTCTGACATAGCCTACGCTGTCATTAAGAGAGAAAATGGTTCAAATGGCTCTGAGCAGAGAAAATGGTTCAAATGGCTTTGAGCACTATGGACTTAACCGCTGAGGTCATCAGTCCCCTAGAACTTAGAACTACTTAAACCTAATTACCCAAGGACATCACACACAACCATGCCCGAGGCAGGATTCGAACCTGCGACCGTAGCGGTCGCGTGGTTCCAGACTTTAGCGTCTAGAACCGCTGAGCCACTCCGGCCGGCTTAACAGAGAAACTCTTCAAAGGTTAGCAGAGAGGTCAAACTACGGAAGCACATGTTTGTGTAGCTGTTATCCTATCTTTAATAACGTCCTACCTTAAATAATGTATCGTTTCAGTAAAAAAAAATCTCTGTTGACAAAATTACGGGTAGCACCCTCACATAATAATACCTGTCTCGATCAACGTGTCAGGAACCGAAATAAATTTTTAGGTATTTAAACGGTCTTGACGTATTAGAGCCGAAAGCATTTCATATACTATTCTGTGTAGTTACATATTGCAGAAATTCTAAATTAGCTAATATACCGGGTGATCAAAGAGTCAGTATAAATTTGAAAACTGAATAAATCAGGGAATAATGTAGATAGAGAGGTACAAATTGACACACATGCTTGGAGTGACATGTGGTTTTATTAGAACCAAAAAAATACAAAAGTTTAGAAATAGCATAAAAAAGTAAGACAAAGCAAAGATAATGTTCTTTACAGCAAATGCTCAATATGTCCACCATCATTCCTCAACAATAGCTGTAATCGAGGAATAATGTTGTGAACAGCACTGCAAAGTATTTTCGGAGTTATGGCGAGGCATTGGCGTCGGATGTTGTCTTTCAGGATCCCTAGAGATGTCGGTCGATCACGAAACACTAGGGACTTCAAGTAACCCCAAAGCCAATAATCGCACGGACTGAGGTCTGTGGACCTGGGACGCCAAGCATGACGAAAGTGGCGGCTGAGCACACGATCATCACCAAACGACGCGCGCAAGAGATCTTTCACGCGTCTAGCAATATGGGGTGGAGCGCCATCCTGCATATGCATGGTACGTTCCAGCAGGTGTTTATCAGCCAGGCTGGGGATGATGCGATTCTGTAACATATCGGCGTACCTCTCACCCGTCACGATAGCAGTTACTGACGTTTTGCTGTCCAGCGCCATCTGTCGGACATTTTGTGAACTTTTTTTTTTTGTTCTAATAAAACCCCATGTCATTCCAAGCATGTGTGTCAATTTTTACCTCTCTATCTACATTATTCCTTGCTTTATTAAGTATCCAAATATATACTGACTTTTTGATCACCCGGTACGCTGTATAAATTGCTCTAGTTAAGTCTTAAATAGGTCAGTTAAACTCCTGAATGACGGAGTTTATTACGATTCCAAGCTTAATGTGTATCAAAGCAATAGGCTTTTTCAGACTCCACATTTTCTCAAGGTGAAGGACTGAAGAGGGTAAATATGTTGTGGAGTTGCTAACTATATGTTCAGTTTCCAGAATGAAATTTTCACTCTGCAGCGGAGTGTGCGCTGATATGAAATTTCCTGCCAGATTAAAACTGTGTGCCGGACCGAGACTCGAACTCGGGACCTTTGCCTTTCGCGGGCAAGTGCTCTACCAACTGAGCTACCCAAGTACGACTCACACCCCGTCCCGAGTTCGATTCTCGGTCCGGCACACAGTTTTAATCTGCCAGGAAGTTTCATATCAGCGCACATTCCGCTGCAGAGTGAAAATCTCATTCTGGAAACAGCCCCAGGCTGTGGCTAAGCCATGTCTCCGCAATATCCTTTATTTCAGGAGTGCTAGTTCTGCAAGGTTCGCAGGAGAGCTTCTGTTCGGTTTGGAAGGTAGGAGACGAGGTACTGGCAGAAGTAAAGCTGTGAGGATGGGGTGTGATTCGCGCTTGGGTAGCTCAGTTGGTAGAGCACTTGCCCGCGAAATGGAAAGGTCCCGAGTTCGAGTCTCGGTCCGGCACACAGTTTTAATCTGCCAGGAAGTTTTATACGTTCAGTTGTTCGGATACTTATCTACAAAGTCTGATGACTTACAATCCAATCTTCATTATATGTAAAGAATATGCTGTATCTAATTGTGTCAGTGCCCAAGAATATTTTTTGCCATAATGTTAACAAATTGAACTACGCAAAACAATCCACTATCTCATATTTTAATAACAAAATTCAACAACCACACGCAGAGTAAAAGTTCCTGAATATAACCTCATCAGTGTCCATATTGAGAAATAGATGAACGTAAATTTTTATACATTGACTTTAGACTATATCCTACTTTTAATTCGCTTCATTTTACACCTACGGTCGCAGGTTCGAATCCTGCCTCGGGCATGGATGTGTGTGATGTCCTTAGGTTAGTTAGGTTTAACTAGTTCTAAGTTCTAGGGGACTGATGACCTCAGATGTTAAGTCCCATGGTGCTCAGTGCTATTTGAACCATTTTTCATTGTACACAACAGTATGAATTCATTTTTTCTAAGTTAAAATATAGTCCTTTCATTAAATAATGAACAGCAATTTTACCAAAAAGTACATTTTCGTTTCTTATAAATATGACGTGGGACGGTACTTATTTACGATAAGAATAATAGTGGGCTCCGTATCCGATACTGCAGTAAGGCAGTAAAAAGACAATTTTCTATGGAGCTGCCTGTCACATGCCACTGCTCTCGATTAGACAAAGGCGAAGTAAATTTTCGAGTGGCGTACCAAAGAGTGTGACTCTTAGAAACAGGAACTATTTACCACTATCAAGTGATCAGATATCGAAGTTTCAGTACCCTTTTAGCAAACACAGACTACATCGCTCAGGGAAGCATTAGAGCAGCGTAGTTACAGACGCTATAATTATGGAACAGTGTGAAAACCATTAAAAAAGCTGAAAATAGGTGACATAATTTTGTAATGGTGATGCGGAGGAACGAGTGACGAATAGAATCAGCAACAACATTATGATGACTAAGAGACAATTTTAACAACATCGCGTTTCTTCGAAAGTAGTCAGCGACTCACTGACGCTGGATGAGATTTTCATGTTGATTCCTGGGAGGTTTCGTCTCACACGTGTTTAAACGATGACATGAACTCAGCAGCAAATCAGCGGCATGTTATGATTCGAGAAAAATTCTTCGATAGTCTGGATGAGGAATGATCAAGTGTTGAAGAGTTTAAATTTAAGCTCAGGAATATACTGAACGAAAAGTACTGATTTGCCCAATGAAAACTTTTGCCTTTCAGAAGCGGCGTTACGAATGTGTGGAGTGTATGTTAGCCTAGATCGTTAACGATGTCGAAGACACTCGGAGCTATTATGTTTACTGTTCATACGATATGACGGCCACCAGAGACAGGAGAAAAAAGACTCGCTCAATGCAGACGTATCTCTGCGATCAAAGGTAAATGAAACCTCACACTGTTACTCTTTGGCAGCTCGTAGTTTAGTGAGTACTTCAGTCACATTCCAGCATCCGTTCAGAAGTGTTATACACGGCGGAGAGCTCAGGTAATCCGTAGCGTAACGTTCAGTTATTATGGAGAATTACGAAGTATCATCTGTAGACCGTTAATCCAGAAATAAGTGATTCCGCGGGGAAGATTTAAATACAAAGATTTTACCTCTATCGTCCAAGGGTTTTATTACAAGCCAACTAATCTTTATAACTAATGTTGTGCACAAAAAGTTGATATCTATATTCCACGTGGCGCAAGAAATAGAGCATGTATCTGAATAGTACTTCCTTTTCACATTTATATGCCTTTAACTGTACTACTACTACTAATAGTACTACTACTAATACTACTACTACTACTACTACTACTACTACTACTAATAATAATAATAATAATAGTAATAATAAAACTGACAATATAGTGTAACTTCACCTGGGGACTCAGACAGGAACATAGGTGTTTACCTGAAAAAAATTGAGAAAAGAAAAATATTTTAAAATTTATCACAATGAGAAAGGAACCTGATAAAACACTAAGTATCAAATAAATCACGACAATATTAGTCATATGAGGTGCTATTTTTAAAATATCGAATGTTAATTTAATACAAAATTTGATAATGTTTGATTATAACTGATAATGAACAAGGGAATCGATCATCCAGATAAAATTGTGTGCACTCGCAGAACACAATCATGAAAAACTCCTTAAAATTGTGAATATGTATACTTCACATTCACAAATGTTATGTATTACTTAGTGACTGATTTGAAATGATCTTCGGATGGTGAACGGCTTCATTTACTTTTATACGATAGTACTACTAATTCACCAACGGGTGGGTTAGACTTCCATTCGTTTTTTTACAGCAATTTGCTGTAGTCAAGTTTCTCCACAACTATTCCTTCACTTCTCCTGCCTACAGTTTCCCTCATTCATTCAGTAGTGTGGGTATTACAATAATCCAACAATCCTGCACTAATTCCATCTTTGATTTTTTTTTTGCTGCTGTAATGGCCGCGATTTTTTGGATGTATGTACACCTTCAGAATTGAATAGTTCTCACACTCTCAACAATGTTAGTAACTACCCATGCGCATAGGGACACACACACGCACGTACACACACACACACACACACACACACACACACACACACACACTCTCTCTCTCTCTCTCTCTCTCTCTCTCTCTCTCTCTCTCTTTACAAGCGTCGAACTGTCCTTATCACGTTGTTGAGGATGTGGGAAGCTGAAGCGATTTTTTCGAATGAAACAGCTGGTTGAAAATGAAAAACAATGCCCTCAATGCACTGGGTACACATGGACGCCAGTGGGTTAGTCAGTGATGCCAGTAGTCAGTCACGGCGGTTTTAAGACAAAGTTAATCTTTCGTCAGAACAAAGTACAAAACAGAGGTGTAGGAGAGGATTCGTGTCACCCATAGCTGAACCTGGGTCTAGATAGAGTCCACTGCGGTATCATCGTATCAGGCTGTGGCCAGCACTTAACTCATGATTTCACTCTCTTGCACACCACGGACAGACATACACACATGCACACTCCGTCAGCTCAAAAAGTTTTGAGACTGGGTAATAAAAAGTAGAGAAAAGTTAGATGGATTGAGTACAATGCACAGAACGTTCAACCAATCCCACAAAACTATCATAAAACTCCTTCTTTTTAATGTTGTTCAGATCTTGTTATGTCTTCAGAACGATTACCCTTCATGTAAATTTATGAAGTTTCCGGTTATGTGATAGGTTCGTATTGGTAACGTGCAGACAAGTGGTGATTCTTTTCCAGAAAAGATTTGGCAGCGCTTTGTATTTCAATCAAGTGACGGAAGGCGATTACGCGTCGTTGCTTTAGTTCAGAAGTCAGAGTAGATGTTGAGGAGCAATTCGGGGATGACGACTGCATCTTTCAACACGATCGAGCACCTGTTCATAATGCACAGCCTGTGTCGGAGTGGTTACACGACAAAAACATCCCTGTAATAGATTGACCTGCACAGAGTCCTGACCTAATTCCTATAGAACACCTTTGTGATCTTTTGGAATGCCGACATCGTGCCAGACCTCACCGACCGACATCGATACCTCTCCTCAGCGCAGCACTTCGTGAAGAATGGGCTGCCATTCTCCAAGAAACCTTCGAGCTCCTGATTGAACGTATGCCTGAGAGAGTGGAAGTTGTCGTCAAGGCTAAGGGTGGGCGAACACCAATACTGAATTCCAGCATTACCGATGGAGGGAGCCACGAACTTGTAAGTCATTTTCAGCCAGGTGTACGGGTACTTTTGATCAATAGTGTACGTTTCGTAAGTCACCTGCGCAATACAGTGTACAGTAAAGTGGTATACATTCATTTAATATGTTAAACAACATGTAACTGTAACATACCTTTAACGTCATCAACTTTTTTCTGTTATGTTAGTGGATAGTTCCATATCCTTCTGCAAACTTTTGATATACTATTTCCCTCGAAATGCCATTTCTGATAGTGACAGAACTCCATCCAAGAACTGTGAAATGGTTCTTAGCTATCATCTACACTTGTTTCATCCCTTCCAATCTCTCAGATCTTACATTTGCGTCACATAGTTATGCAAAGAAGGCTTTACTTGCTTAAATATCTTTTATTCGCACAAATTTTGTTTACGTAGTATCCCCTTACATTTTCAACTTCTTTGACAACTTTGATTTTACCTCCTGAATACATTTCACTGTCTATGAATGTCTTAAACTGATCATCCATTACTCTATTTAATTCATCCTAGCTGCATTTTCTACAACGATACTGCTCAATTAAGTGACCATTGACTCTAATATAGAATTTTAGCAGAATTTCGCTGCTTGGTGACATCTTGCTTACTAGAACATATTACTATTTTAATTTCATTTTACGTTCCAGTATTACTGTGTTGCTTTGAGATAGTATTTGTAGACGATGTGAGGCGGCAGGTGGAATAATAGAATAAATGTTTTGTATTTATGCTGTTTGCTGTTCTCAACACTGGCACTCTAACTACAATATTGGCAACCAGAAAGTGATTAGCAAAACGTGAAGCCTGTAATTCCTAGTGCCCACTTCATCTGAGAAATACATTTATATCTACAGCTTATAGCTCTGAGGAATTAGGAGAGTGTCTGGGATTCATAATCAAAAACGATTGTCCCTAAAATGTTCGGCCGGCCGAAGTGGCCGCGCGGTTCTGGCGCTGCAGTCTGGAACCGCGAGACCGCTACGGTCGCAGGTTCGAATCCTGCCTCGGACATGGATGTGTGTGATGTCCTTAGGTTAGTTAGGTTTAACTAGTTCTAAGTTCTAGGGGACTAATGACCTCAGCAGTTGAGTCCCATAGTGCTCAGAGCCATTTGAACCATTTTTTTTTAAAATGTTCACTATATTCTGTAAGTCACAGACCAAAAAGAATCCACACAATCCAACTACCAGAGCACTTCAGAGTCTAATGCGCTGATGCCACTATAACTGTTCAAATTAAATTTTTAAGTGAAGGCTCGCCATAATTTGATGATAATGTTCATCAAACGCCACGCTAATAATGGTAGAATGTCTGTCCTGCAGCGGCACGTGAAAATACGGCATACGCAAACTAAAGATAGATCATTAGCGTCATCCCAAAATTAACTCTTCACTCGAAAACTATTTCATGGCTACGCGTATCCCGAGTAACTTATTACTGTATCCGAGGCTGTTTATATCAACGATACCGACGCGACGCGACTCCCGCCACAGGTGGTGCGCTAATCAGCATCTGGAGAGAACTGGGGCCTTCTTCCTCTCGCACAGCGTTCTTACATATAAGGCCGCGGTGCGGACGCCTAAGGGAACGCCTGATCAAATCCGCTCTCCCGATTAGCCGCTGGGCTAGTAATGCACCACCTTAAGTTATCGAATAAATCATTGCTTCCTTTACTGATGGCCGATGAAGCTTTCAATGTAATTGTGTAATCAGAACACAAGTAAGTAGTCATAAGAAAAGTCTGACGTGGCTAAGTCAAATATTTTGGGCGAGAGAATTAATTTAATTACACTACACGCAGTAGAAGAGCTCTGAACTTGCCCTTTGGAGATACGCAATCACTATAGTTTTATAGTCATTCTGTTGAAACTTCTCACATTTTTATGATTATAGCGGATCTCCCTTCTACTTAAATTTAAACATCCTAGCTTTATTTATTCGCCTACTTAATCTATCTTGCTTCCTTAATTTCTAAGACAAACACCAGAAAATCATGAATTTCAACTAAAATTTTAATTTGTGAGATCCAGAATACTGTTTCTACTAAATTATTATGCAAAAGGAATATAAATATAAATTTTTAAGTTTCTAACTCTTTTCTGTTGCGCCAATGATTTTTACTGAAAAACACCCAAATTTCGAAAATGGTTAAAGTTATTGAACTGATATCCAACACATATTGATTTTGTATTACTGCTGACGTGCTAGAAACGTTTCAGGTTATTTACTTCATTTTAAAGTATTGCGCAATATTTATGATGTCAGAGCTAGTTACAGTGGACTGGCTGGCTCACAATGGAATTTTATAAGGCGTGAGTATGTCGGTTCCCTACAACGAGAATGCTTTTAATATTTGTGTCCTAATAGTCCTGATGATATGTTTGAGTATCTCCTACTATGACGAAATAAATTAATCTAATTGTCATGTTTGAGAGGTCTTCGTGGGTTTCCGAGCGCTCAGGTATGTATACTTTATGGGTTCCATTTTATTTTACCAGACAGTTATGTGAATTTTGAAAACAGAACTGAAGATTTGTGAAATGAATCACAGGTGGCGAGAAAGGCATGAAGGACTGTTGAACACCAGATTTCTGACTTAGCCAGCTTGTTTGAATTTCTAATCCCACCACTTAGTACAAGGTTGTGAAGGACAATGCTTCTGTTCACACAATTTAAACGATACTTTCTCATAGTGTGATGCGGCAGCTCAGGGTTCTCAGAAGACTGCAAACAATCTTGGAGTTGCAGTCACCTGGGATGAAGCTGAGGGGAATCTCAATTGCCCTGTCCTTGTGTGGCTACTGTGACTAGCCAAGTGCCCTCATCTCGTGGTCGTGCGGTAGCGTTCTCGCTTCCCACACCCAGGTTCCCGGGTTCGATTCCCGGCGGGGTCAGGGATTTTCTCTGCCTCGTGATGGCTGGGTGTTGTGTGCTGTCCTTAGGTTAGTTAGGTTTAAGTAGTTCTAAGTTCTAGGGGACTGATGACCATAGATGTTAAGTCCCATAGTGCTCAGAGCCATTTGACTATCAAAGTCTTAGAGACACTCAGTTATTAACAGCAGTACACAAAGACCAATTATTATGAGACTGCTTAAGGTATAAGTTCTATTTAGTCATGTTCATTTTTTTTTCAAAATCAATTCGAGGAGAGGGATTGTACTGTTGTGCCTCCTTTGAGTTATCTCTCATGTCGAAATGACCGCAGGACAGAAAATCGACTAAAACCACTTAAGGGGGGTAGGACGTCAAACGGGCCATCTTGGAGCAGGAGAGACACCACAGGACATTTTAATTTACACTGTCTATACTTTTACGAATAAATTCATAAAACTTTGTCAGCAAGACCAGGAAGGATTCAGGTTTCACAATCATAGCAGTGGAATTTCAAAACCATAACAAAATATTTTTTTACATGTGAAATTTCATCATTGGCTGCGTTTGTTCCTATAGGTACACATTTCTTCATAACTAAGAGAGATTCTTCGATGAATTTTGCACAGCATACAAACCATACTTACAGGTGTATGAAACTCTAGAAAAAATGAATGTGGTGTTATCTTTTAAACTTCATGTTTCGAAAAAAATCAAATTTTATAGTTAATTATCTCAATTTTTACCACAGTTTTTAGTAGACTTGGAAAATTCTAGACTTTCATACACCTGTAAGTACGGTTTGTATGCTGTGCAAAATTCATCGAAGAATCTCCCTTACTTATGAAGAAAAGTGTACCTATAGCAACAAATGCAGCCAATGGTAAGTGAAAAAAGGTGAAATACAAACGTAAAAAATTAAATTATTTTCTTATATTTTTGAACTTCCACCACTATAAGTGTAAATCCTGAATCCTTTCTGATCATTGTAACAAAGTTTTATGAATTTATTTTTAAAAGTATAGACAGTGGAAATTAGAATGTCCTGTGGTGTCTCTCTTGCTCCAAGTCGTCCCGTTTGACATCCTACCCCCCTTAACAAGAAAAAGAAAGCTGACGCACTTATGGGATATAAATACTACTCTACAGTCAATACGCGAAACAATGCAGTTATCTCCTAGCAGCAGGAGAATACAGCGTGCTTAGAATTGAAAAAATGCACAGGTAATTCCTGTTTTCAAAATGGGTCGTCGGATAGATACGCATAAATATAACACGATATCGCTGAAGTAAGCCTCCTGCAGAATTTTGAAACATGTTTTATACTCGCAAGTTATGACCTTGCTGGGGACCAAACATTTTCTATGTAGCCATCAATACAAGTTGTGTAAACCCAGCTCGCTCTGTTCGTCCACGAGACGTAGAAGATATTAGATACCAGCGTCCAGGTTGACACCGTGTTTATTGACTGCCAGAAGGTTTTAGATAGAGTTCCAAATCTCCGCTTAATTAACAAAACGAAAGCATACGAAATATGAGACCTGATGCGTGATTTCATTGAAGAGTTCATAGGAAACGTAACACAGCATTCTTAAATTAAGATGTAAAAGTAATGTCGGATATGGCCAAAGGGAATTTTACAGAGCCTTTAAGTTTCTCAATTTATATACTGGCCTAGAGAATGGTGTCGGAAGTTCCATGAGGCCTTTGTACATAGAGAAGTCACAATGCTGGAAAGTTGTAGGATCAACGTTTAGTACAAGGAATTGCAGCTAATTCTCAGCATAAACAAATGTAACACGTTTCAGATTACAAGGGGAAAATTCGGTATACTAGGATCATACGATTGTCGAAGAATACGTGGTAGCAGTCACATCAACTATAGAAGGCGGTCAGAAACAGCCTGAAAAGCTTGTAGGGATGTTGCAGGGGAGAATACGCTGAGAAACAGAAAAAATTCTGTACGTTGCACTATTTCCAAGTTAATTAACACGGAAGTTAGCCAATCAGGTCTCAGCGAACGCAGATTCAAGCAGTCTGCCAGATACAAATAGTGTGAGTTGTTGTCGTAGCGTAGATGATAGCTCACGAGATTGTTCATCCTTTGGCTCTGGTTCGATCCTTACTACCGTCTACTGCCGATTCTTGTTCGGTTTTAGAAAACCAAATGAAGAACATGTTTGGCAACCCGTCTCTGGCGGGCCACTTGAATTTGTGATTATACGTTTTATACTCGCAAGTTATGACCTTGCTGGGGACCAAACAGAGAAGATACTTCAATGCAAAGTAACTCGGGTATCGATTTTTTTTCTCAACAATTGTTTCTCAGTATCACCTCCTTAGCAACACATTTACAAGATTTTCATGCTGTTTCTGACCACCTTGTTGTATTTGGGAGTATGTGTACAGAGCGGTATAGAGTGGAACGATCACAAAAAGACTGCTAGACAGAGTTTTATTGGAAGAATCCTCAGGAAATGTAGCCAAACGACGAAGGAGGTAGGTCACAAAAACTTCACACACCGATATCTGAGTACTTATCGTCCATGTGTGAGCCGTGCCAGACGGACAGAGGAAATCGAAGAAGAGCGGGGTGTTTCGTCATAGCAGCGTTTAGTAAACACAAAAGCGTCACTATTATGCTTATCCAGTCGCATATGCTATAGGAAAGGTGTTGTCGAGAAGGAGTAGTTTAGGGCTAAAATTACGTGAACGTACAGTCGCAGAAGGGTCACCCGATAATTTCTCTTGCTCCTCAGCACATACATCTCGTGAAGAGATGATGAAGATACAATTAGAGAGACTGGAGTTCACATGGAAGCATACCAAAAGACGTTCTTCCGGTGCACCATTCCCGACTCGAACAGGAGTGGGGGCGGGTTGACAGAGGTGCTGCAAACACTGTTCGTCACATACCATTATACGACTTGTGGAATAGAGATGTAAATAGAGCTTCGAAACATAATCGTCTGTGCTTAAGTTTTAATTCTAAAGTGTTGTTAATAGGTAGAAATAGTGCTGTAAAGTATTTCATCGGTCTGTGGAAGTCGTGTCGAACGCCGTGTAGCGTGTGCATCTCTCACAGAGACATTCCAGTGTAGCATCTGTGGCGCATCGTCCTCTTTGGCGCTGACATCCGCGCTGTCAGAAACATGCATGCCGGGCCCGATATCCTGCCTCTAGCGAGTCAAGTGGGGCTGGGAAAAGTCAGGTCCTGTCAAATCACGGGTTCACACGAAATTTACTGGCGGCAAACTGTTCACTCAGTTCTTCAGCTTTGGCATTCGACGTTTGAAATATTGGGAATAACTTATAGGTCGGCTGTTTTCAATGAACACTTGAGAATAGTCATAACCATTTCAATCTTTCGCAGTAATCTTAAGGTCTCGCGACAGATAAAAAATGCTTTTTTTCAGTATATCAGCTATTGGCAACATTTCTGTACGAAGATTAGTTATATGATTAGAAAAAATGGAATGTCTCATAACACCACTCGGTTTTGTTAAAAGAGATATCAGCTTAAAAGCCCAGCATCTGACTATAAATGCCTACCGCCCTTAAAGAGGATACAGTAATGGTGAAAAACTTTGAAAACGGCGTTTTACCTAGAGAGAGAGGTGAAAAAGTGAATGTCATGTTTGACAGTGCAGTTATAACCTAACTCAAGGTCTGAGAACACAGGTAATAGAAGTGCTTCTGAGGCAAACTGAGTTAATGATTGACAAAGTAAAACGACTATTTATAAAATACGTGAGTTTCTGTCGAAACATCAGACATCTTTTCGTAATCTCTGTTGGTCCGTTATGGACGGGGGACATCGGCTGGTTAAGTAATTGTCAATCTCAATGAAATTCATCAACACCCATGTAACTTACGGTGTTATTTTATTTCATTTTGAAGGCTACCAGTTTCAGCATTTCATTATGCCATCTTCAGACCCAATATGCATCTCTCTAAATACACGATAATGTCATATAGATCCATAAATCTCTGGATGTCGTGAATTCAATCGTTGCACTAGTGCTTCATTCGAAGACATCGAGAGATTTATGTATCTATATGACATTTTCCTTTATTTGGAGAGATGAATGTGAGGCCTGACGGTGGCATAATGAAATGCTGAAACTGGTAGCCTTCGAAATAAAATAAAATAACATCCTAAGTTACACGGCTGTTGGCGAATTTCATTGACACTGACAAATCTTTTCCTAATGATCAGTTAGTCTGTTAAGTTGTAGGTATGGTTAGAGACTGAAGTACCTCTGGGTTATATTTATGCAATAACAAAAGTCTTGCGCCCTAAAACTTTTTCAAGTAAAACAGGTACAAGTGTGAAACATTTTATGTACTGTGCTTGAAGACTTTTTGGTATACACTATATACACAGAACAATACATATTCAATTGTACAATACTTGTTCATTATAAAACAAGGATATGTGAGAAATTAAAGCGAAATTAATATAACAAGATGAATAGCAATAGATATGTAACAAACTAAATTAAAATACCAAAACGGAAATGTATTGGTGTGGTTCCAACACATCGAGCGATTATTCGCAATCACTTTCTATATCCCCTCACAGTCGGTGTCTACAGAATTATGATCATTCCCTTCTGTGGCATCTCTTGAAGAATGCTGTACTATTGCTGATGCTGAACCATTGTATTACGCAGTTTTCACTCTCCCTTGTCCACTTCTTTGACCACGTCCCGTTCTTTCTCCACTCCTCGCTTCCTATACCCATGGTAACAGCTGTGTGGCAATTGGATATATTGTTACAGAACTGATAAAGTGAAAGGATACAGTTCTCCATCTACTGAATATTTTATCTTTTCTCTAATTTTATTTCAAACTCATCTTGATGCAAACGCTGCTGAAGATGTATTGATAAGGGAGCAATATTGGGCCTCACAAAATCCGCTTCTACAATCTCAAGATTATGGCTTAGTGAATTCCTGATCTGCGTTGTTAGAGGATATTCTTTTTTCTGATTCAGATCCATCTGTTATTTCTTCGTTGTTTTTTGATTCCCTTTGTGTCTTTAGCAACTTTATCATTTGAATGGCAAACGTAATACATAGATTAATTAAAATAAGGTTTTCTGTTTTCATTTTCACTAAGGAGAATTTTCTCTGACCTGCGTCACTGCTTGCATCCTGTCTTGGGGAAGAAATACATGTTGGAAGTGTTTCTTTGCCTCTTCAAAGAGACCAAAGTCTTTATCACGTTCCTTATATATATGACCAGGTTCAAGGACCTTCTGATCTGTTATGTCAATAAGTTGAGTTTGCCTCAAGATCTGCGAGCCGCACGGGGTAGCCGCATTTTAGAAGAGACAAATTCTGCAAAACACAGTCCAGTTCTCTGAACTTATTGCATTAAACCATACGCGACGTCTGAAGAAATCGTTGTGACCTTGAAAGAATTACAAGGACAGTTTTCTAAGCGTTTTGACTACACTGCCAGTATTACGTTTACTTTCGAGTTGTTTTTACGAGAGTGTTTGCCATTTCTGTTGAAAGCGCCACTGTGCAAGTGCAGACTGATCTGCAACGTAATTATCATTTTAGAAAGAAATACTTTTAGGTTAAAACACTCCAGAATGTCTTCATTGTTTTCCTCAGGTTTAGTTTCCAATACGGGTTTTTGAAAATTGAAAAAAGAAATGTTATCACTATTTTTATATCAGTATATTTACATAAGTATGCTTATGGATATCAGTAAGGAAACCTTAAGAAATATTTTACTTCGTTAAACTTCTCGCTACATTAAGTGTGCGTAAGGAACATACGAAATTACAGAACGGCTAATTTGGCAATGCCTTAGTTCTTCTACTTCCACCGACATGATTCTCAGTTTTTGCGTGAACACATTATTTTATTGAAGAAATTATGGCAGTGAAATAATCTGTTAACTGAGTTTCTTTAAGATAAACTTTCGTTACAATGTTATCATGGTAAGTTGTAATTCATTTGTATTACTGCAGTGTATACAGACTGTGCCAGGAGGGATGGTCAGTACTCAAGGATATGACAAGAACGATCATTTGAAGCAGAAAAGTCGGCAACCATATCCTCAAAAATGCTTCCTGAAGAACTACGAGCACTTCTTCATCTCCGATACTGTGAAAGAAATCTCTTCTTCAGCAAGCTCTTTTTTATCCATATTTTGAGCGGTCGTAGTATGGACTAAATGAAGAAAAATATGGGCTCTAAAGTGGGCGCTAATGTGCACATCTAAATAACTATGAGCACTTTTTCACCTCCGTTACTGTGAAACACATCTCTTCTACTGAACAGTAGCTCATTGCTCTTAAGATGTGCACTTTAAGACCCCATGTTCACCAACTTTTTTTGGTTCAATTGGTCATTCCTGTAATATACCTAAATATTGACCATTTCTGCAGGGACACCCAGCAACTTTTTGTTAGTTACTTGAACAAAACAGATAAAAAAAGAAATGAATTAGTCAACACCAATATATCCTCTCTCCTTATCTGAAACAGGCTGACGACAGGCAGTTTTTCTGCGCCACGCCTTTGGAAACCTGCTGACTCAGAGTGAAAAAGTCGTCAAAACAAGTCTAAGGCACATTTTCATCCACAAACAAAGTTTTTTGATAGTTGTCCGATAAGGAGCGACAAAAACATAAACAGCTGGGGTCTCAACCACTATTTCCCTTTTTTAAGTTAACGTATGGTGGTTCAGATCCCCGCTCGGCCATCGGTTTCTGTGATTCCGTTAAATCGATTAAAGGTACAGTCGATTTCCTTTGCCATCCTTCCCAATCCGAACTCCTACTTCGTCTCTAATGATCCCGTTGCCCACGGAAAGTTTAAGCTTCATTTTCTTGTGTGTTATTTTTCCCAAGTATTGTCTACTGAAACACTGAATCCAAGTGTCGCATGAAGTTTAGCTCATCATACTTGCCAATTATCGAGTACAGTGATGTTGACCATAGATAGGAACAGTAAAAAGTCGTTAATGATTGCTTCCCGGAATGTTTAAAATATTTCACGTGAAAATTATACAACTTTGTGCGAGAAAACTATTTTGTTACATGATTTCTTCGAATAACTCTCTCCGAAAAAAATACAAATGTTTCGGGCTACTTCCACTGCCTTCAGCCAACTATTAAATTCAAGGAGAACGAAATGTCACAAATTTCAGATTTTTTACCGTTTCCAATACTTAAACAATGCTCTTCATAACCTTAATATAAGAAAGATTCAGTAACGCTCTGCATTAAAGATACTAGAGCCTCAAGTAAGATATGAAAACTAATAAATGCACTTATAGCATCCAGTTCGATTTTTATGCACGTGTACACGAAGGGATATTAATGAAGTCTAATTTTCAGATGGAGGACGCTTCATAATTTGTTTGCTGAACGATGCGGCATAATATGTGAAGTGAATTGCCACCAAATAAGGAAAGATTCTATGGTAAGGTAACAAATGGAGGTTTCGAAAGCAAGACGAGTGAAATCTAATTGATTCCCTTTATCAAGGAGCTGTTTTGTGAGTGATTATAGTACTTTGCTTGAATAATATCACCAATGCAGTGGATGAGGGTAACAGGAAATGCAGATGGCCTTAAATAACGTGTTTCACATCTTTTTAAAGACGGAAGTAAAATTGGAAATATTACATTCGGCATCCAGTATATCATACCGTGTGTGTGTGTTTTCTGGACATACTGTACAAAAGAGATAGCTTCCGTGGTTGGAGTGAAACAGTGAGCGGGAGCAAGGATTATCCTTGGGCATTGAATGTAAATACGTAAGTAAAAACTAGATCCAAGATAGAAGTATGATGTTTATACATTTTTCTTCTGTGGGATGTTAACTTATGGTTTGAGTGTGTATCGGAATTTTCTTTAATTAGAAGGTTATGTGTGTGTCCTAATGCTATCGCTAAGTTGCAGGGAACAGAAGGGAAGGTAATCGCAAAATCAAGAGGAGTAAAAGGAGTGAGACCAAAAAGAATGAAACATCCTCAAAGAAGGAAATAACATAAATATAATAGTAAAGATACAAATGAATAAAGTGGGAGTAATATTCCTGTGGGAGAGAACAGTCTGTATATGTTAGATTTCAATTTTCGTATGGTAATCTATTCTTGATAGAAGTATGTCGGATGTTTTTGTTCATCCGCAGATGAGTGATTAATAATTAGGGTATTGGATGTTTTGCTTACCCACAGGTGAGTTCAATGTAAATAAAATTACTGTTTGGTTGCACCCCAGGGTAATTAATGTAATGTGACTGCTTGATTTGAAGGTTTGGTATATAGCTATGGGAATGGTATGACAAGTTGGTCCGGGCAATAACTCTTGCATGCTATAGAGTGTACGCAGTTATGGGATGGCATATAGAAGTGTAGCTGCATTGTAGGAACGTGAGAACTATGAACAGAATTTGTGTGATTGATGTACGGTAATTTTACTTGCAACATCTGTCTACAATAAATAGAGAATGCATTCCTATTTAATGTACAGATTACAGGGATATATTATATTGTTGTGGCTTTCTTTTCCAAGTTAATTAATGAACTCTGCCAATCAGAAGCTCCAATTTTTTTTACAGTTTTAACGTGAAAAATTTGTGGCAAGGAAGTCTGCATTTTTGTACCTGTATATAATTGTTGTTAGGATTGTTTTCTGTATGTTGAGGATGACGAGGCGTTGCGAGGGAAGCATCTGAGCCAGACGAGAGTGTCTTTGCCTCTCCTACTGCGCCGTTAGAGAGCTCGGGCTGTAGCGGGTTCGGATGGTGAACCACCGATATCCCAGAGAGGGCCAAGGGCTGTCCAGAGGGTGGTTCACCCGGTCTGGCGACTAAGTTAGCTGCGCCACCGCACCCTTTTCTGCTAGCGTGACACTTTCATTGGCGAGAGAGAGAGAGAGAGAGAGACAGAGAGACAGACAGAGAGAGAGAGAGAGAGAGAGAGAGAGAGAGGGGGGGGGGGGAAAGGGAGGGAGGGAGGGAGGTTCTCTGCTCCTTTCAAACAAGAGCTACTGGCCTTCGTCAGCAGCTGCACCATTGACAGAAGCATGGCGTCCGATGACTGTGACGGCGATAGGACAATCTAAAGGCCTATGTGGAAATGAGAAAGACTGATTCATGGCCAGTTGCAGCGCTCGACTCCCAGGACCCGTGACAACCTATTAGCCAGTGCAGCACATTATTACGATCTGGAGATGTGTGCACATGACACAGGGAGGTGCTATGAACCTCGTTTTGCATTTATATAGAAACAAGAGTGGTACAGATGAGAACCTGCAGCTTTAGGCAGTACTCTATTGGTACGTTCTGTTTCGTAAGAAGAGGCAATACCTGAATTTTGATACAAGTATGAATATTAAGGATGATCTGTTTTGCCATTAGTGGGCGACCATAAAACGATGACGAGGAGAAAACACCTTCCCGGTGCTCGTCATGAGCGTTTTTGAGCAGAAACCATGGTGGCTGACATGGCACATGTGCCTGTCGACATGCGCTCCATTCAGACACACTGCTGTCACTTTCTGAGTGGCGGATGAGGCGCGGTTGGTCGTGGAGGCGAGGTACTGTGCAGGTGGCCGAGATGAGTGCTGTCATCGTGGATCAGCGGTCCACCTATACAGGGATGTAACGCCGAAACCTTCCTAGGCGATCCTCCTAGTCGTTTATTGACCGAGTTACCTTCCAACTGCCCCAGTGACACTCCTCCGTCGCCTAGCGCAAGGGAACAGTGATGTGTGAAAAGTCAATTTAGTACTATTTAGGTTTTGTGAGAACTTGTGTATCTTTTGCTTCCTAGGTCATTGCTTCTGCTTCTTTGTATTAGGTGTTGTATGTGTGTAAATATGTTTTATATTTTGTACTCTGTGGCAACTGTATTGTCATCAATATTTTTTGTTAAATAACGCCGTCTGGTGGTTTTTAAGGTGGTGTACTAACAGCTCTTACATAGCTAGCCATTTTCAACTTAATGTCGATGAGGGGGTCTTGTATACTTGTAGTTGACTATGGTATGTTGAGTTTATATCATTGTTTTACTTGTGTACGATTGATTGGAATTTCACTAACACTTTAGAAAAAAATAGTCAGTTTTCTTTGTACATTAGGTTTAATATGTGACACTCAGTACACATACGCATTTGACATTTTTTGTTGTTACACTACGATCTTTGAAGAATTATAATTTCAGTTTTCGTTGTATATTATTTTAATTTTCGTTGATCGTTATGTTGTTACCTATTTATTATCTTACTGTGATTTCAGTTTTCATTCTGTTCGTATGCATTGTTCTTTTCTCTTTGTAATAATATCCAGTGATTTCCTTTGTTACCATTAGGCCACACTGGGGGAATCCTACGATATCACTGTACAGTCTTTTAATCTTTTAACTAACAGATTACTTCTGATCAGCCTGAATGCCACAGGGTATATTCCTTTACTTTGTAGTAATCATTGATACTCAGCGATCTGGCGACCCCTATATTGTATCAGTTGTAGAAACAAATCTCAACAGCTTGCCTAATCCGCTCACAAATACTTAGTAATAGATATGCTTTGGGCAGTCGTAGCATTACTTGCGTTTTTCCTCGTGATATTTTGAGCTAAATACACATGATGGAAAATCACTGAGAGAATACTTTGTCGAAAGTGTGACTAGTTCAGAACCACATTTCCGTGAGCACTTCTTTCATTAGCTTTCGGATTGTTAATTGACAGCCCACTGTAACTCTGTGAATGTGTGTGTAGTGTATTAAGTTCTAGGTTTTTTCCCCCTTTGTAAGCTCAGCTCCGGATACGGTTAGTTACTATGGTGGGGGGGGGGGGGGGAGGGGGCTGCAGTTTGTTCTTTCATCGGTGGTTGGTAACTAATATGAGGGTGGTTCCAACATGCAGTAGAGATATATCGCATTTCTTCCAGCTATTCAGTGGAGGAGGATCAGCGTTATAGGAATCAGAGCTTAGCAAACATCCGTAAAGTATCGTATAATGGTTAGTCAATAACACATGTAATATTTCTGTGATGCGTCAGGATAAGACGTCAGCAGCCATTGCTTCATATATCTTTGGTACATTATATATAACCAGCACTGGAAGAGCGCTATGTATCGACTAGAGGGGGGTAAGGGTGGAATACTGGAGGTACATTTCATGTACAGTTGCTTCCGAATAACTGTAGTAAAAATATTGTATAAAAGTCAGACTTAAGCAGTTAACTGTGTCAGTCACATTCATTTTTTTGCAAGATCCGTTTTGAGGGCTCAAGCCCTTATCTTCATATTGGTCAATGGTTTGCACGAGTATTTTCTTTCCTGAGTATTGCCAATGGTCTTCCTTAAACATCACTTCGCTACAGATCAATTTTTATGTGTTATTTGTTATTATAAAATGCCACTGAAGTCATGAGTTATAAATGATAGATAACCAAGCTACTTACAAGATGTTCCAGCAAAATGAGTATCACAAATAAACACGAAACAAACCAGTTAGAGATCACACAAGATTATAAGATGTAAGTGAAACAGTGTTACTGGCTTACATTGCGAATCAAGAATACAGATAAAATGCATGTCAATGATTACATAACGAAAAATTTGATACTGTAATATTACTGTAATACAGCGCCATTTAAAAGAAGAAGTGTACACATACATTTCAGTACATTTCTTCGATAATGAAACGGTCTGATGGTTTAGGCAATGAATTATGGATTTCTTAATTTGTCTCACTAAGCAGTGGATGGCAGTTTTTGCGTATCTTGTACAGGGTTGGGAAAATAAAACAGGCCCGAAAAATACATCGTGCACCTTGATAGCCAACACCACTTACACCATCCGTATAAAAGGTGGATATTGAAAGTTGGGTTGCGTATCTTAAGGTGCACGAACTATTTTCGACGCCAGTTTTATTAGTGTGTGTGTGTGTGTGCGTGTGCGTGTGTGTGTGTGTGTGTGTGTGTGTGTGTGTGTGTGTGTGTGTGTGTTTGAGAGAGAGGGAGGAGAGAGAGAGAGAGAGAGACTATCAGAAGAAAAAGCTGAGGTATACTTCAAATCTGGTGGCGGTGTTTGAAAGGGAGTTTAAAGATAAACAAGAAGGTTTTCATTTCCAATGAAACTGAAAACTGTTAAAGATGTACCAGAGCAAAGGTTTTTGGACCTCTAAATGACGCTACGAAAATGTTTCACCTACTTAAAGAAAACGTGTTAGAGAGCGTCAGTGAAGTGAGCGAAGTGCCTGCAGAATTTGCAACAGTTTCCATTTCCACCTAGGGCCAGACCGCTGTTAACAGGGTGGGTCTGAAGCGGCGGGCCAGGGCTTGCTGCGAGCCCTGGGAGACAGCAGCTCATCCCCTGCAGCCCTCGGCGCCTAAGCGGATAAGGCGCGCGCAGCCGGGTAGATAGCATGGACAAGGGCAAGGGCAGGCTGCAGCCGGCCCACAGCCGCCCTAAGTCGCCCTCAGCCCTTGCTGCGGCGCCGTCCTTTGGAGAGCGCTCCATTCGCCTCAACAGCAGAACCGGACACAAAGGCTGGCACGTGGCGGATGCCGGAACACGACCTTCGGGATGTATTTCACAGACGGGTCGATTTGTAAATGAAGCATCACGTTTTACGCCTCAGGCACATTTGTGGCTACTGGTGCACACCATTCTGCATGATTGAAAATATGTATGCTCTCACATTCTTCTGCTTATTTAAAAACTGTTCGTAATGTTCTTTTATCAGGTACAGATTGTCACAGTGGAATGAATTTTTGTTTGTTTTTAGTTTTGAGAATTTTAATAGGACGGAAGACTGGGTATACGAAAATTCTCTGTTTTCCACATGAGTGGGGAAGCTGGCCAAAGCAAAAGCATTGGAGTGCAGTTTTTAAGGCCAAAACAGAGAGAATTTTTCCCTGGGATTAAAAGCATCATACAGAAGCCACGAAACAAAAGCTACACGATCAGGCCACCAAGACCACGCGACGTCGACCGATCGCCGTGTTATCCGCTCCCATGTGTCTTCATGCGGATGCGGTATGAAGGGGGATGTCGTCAGCACATCGCTCTCTCTGCAGCTCTCGGCGTTCAGATCCTTGGAGCCGCTACCTCCAATCAGGCAGCTCCTCAGTTGGCATCACGAGACTGAGTGGACGCTGGTCCAGGCCTCCCATCTGCGAAACAATTATGGCAGTACCAGGAATCGAACCCGGGTCCTTTACAGGGCAGCCATCTCCGCTACTTTTTTTCGGAACTAAAACGTCTACATCTACATCAACAAGGTTACTCTGCAATTCGCTCTTAATTGCCCGGCATAGGGTTCATCGAACCATTTTCATACTACTTCTCTACCATTCCACTCTCGAATGGCGCGTGGGAAAATGGAACACCTAAATCTTTCCGTTCGAGCACTGATCTCTCTTATTTTATTATGATGATCATTTCCCCCTACGTAGGTGGGTGTCAACAAAACATTTTCGCATTCGGAAGAGAAAGTTGGTTGAAATTTCGTAAATAGATCTCGCCGCAAGGAAAACCACCTTTGTTTCAGTGACTGCCACCTCAACCCGCGTATCATATCAGTGACACTCTCACCCCTACTGCGCGATAACACGAAACCAACTGCCCTTCTTTGCACTTTTTCGATGTCCTCCGTCAATCCTATCTCGTAAGGATCACGTACCGCCCAGCAGTATTCCAGCAGAGGGCGGACGAATGTAATTAGGCTGTCTCTTTAGTAGGTTTGTTGCATCTTCTAAGTGTTCTGCCAACGAAGCGCAGTCTTTGTTTCGACTTCCCCACAATATTATCTATGTGGTCTTTCCAATTTAAGTTGTTCGTAATTGTAATTCCTAGGTATTTAGTCGAACTGATTTCTTCAAGTACCCATGTGGATGCCCTCGCACTATTCTTTGTTTAGTGCTAATTGCCACTTTTCGCACCATATAGAAATTCTCTCTAGATCATTTTTAATTGGAATTGATCGTCTGATGATTTTACTACACAGTAAATTACAGCGTCATCTGCAAACAATCTAAGGGCGCTGCTCAGATTATCACCTACATCATTTATATAAACCAAAAACAGCAGATGGCCTACGACACTACCTTGCGGAACGCCAGATATCACTTCTGTTCTGCTCGTTGATTTACCGTCTATCATTACGAACTGTGACCTCTCTGAGAGGAAATCACGAATCCAGTCACACAACTGAGACGATACTCCATATGCACGCAATTTGACTAATAGTCGCTTGTGAGGAACGGTATCAAAAGCCTTCTGGAAATCTAGGAATTTGGAATCGATCTGAGATGCCTTGTCGACAGCATTCATTACTTCATGGGAATAAAGAGCTAGCAGTTTTGCACAATAACGATATTTTCTGAATCCGTGTTGGTTATGTATCAATTAGTCATTTTCTTCAAGGTGATTCATAATGTTCAAGTACAGTATAAGTTCCAAAATCCTAATGAAAATTGATGTCAGTGATATGTGTCTGTAATTCAATGGATTACTCCTATTTCTTTTCTTCAATATTGGTGTGACCTGTGCTACTTTCCAATCTTTAGGAACAGATCTTTCGTCAAGTGATTCCTAAGACAGGCACTATTGTGTCTGCATTCTCTGAAAGGAACCTGATCGGTATACCATCTGGACCGGAAAACTTGCCTTTCTTAAGTGATTTGTTTCGCAGCATCTAAGATATCTACATTTATGTCGCTCATATTAACAGCTGTACTGGTTTCGAATTCTGGAATACACTCCTGGAAATGGAAAAAAGAACACATTGACACCGGTGTGTCAGACCCACCATACTTGCTCCGGACACTGCGAGAGGGCTGTACAAGCAATTATCACACGCACGGCACAGCAGACACACCAGGAACCGCGGTGTTGGCCGTCGAATGGCGCTAGCTGCGCAGCATTTGTGCACCGCCGCCGTCAGTGTCAGCCAGTTTGCCGTGGCATACGGAGCTCCATCGCAGTCTTTAACACTGGTACCATGCCGCGACAGCGTGGACGTGAACCGTATGTGCAGTTGACGGACTTTGAGCGAGGGCGTATAGTGGGCATGCGGGAGGCCGGGTGGACGTACCGCCGAATTGCTCAACACGTGGGGCGTGAGGTCTCCACAGTACATCGATGTTGTCGCCAGTGGTCGGCGGAAGGTGCACGTGCCCGTCGACCTGGGACCGGACCGCAGCGACGCACGGATGCACGCCAAGACCGTAGGATCCTACGCAGTGCCGTAGGGGACCGCACCGCCACTTCCCAGCAAATTAGGGACACTGTTGCTCCTGGGGTATCGGCGAGGACCATTCGCAACCGTCTCCATGAAGCTGCGCTACGGTCCCGCACACCGTTAGGCCGTCTTCCGCTCACGCCCCAACATGGTGCAGCCCGCCTCCAGTGGTGTCGCGACAGGCGTGAATGGAGGGACGAATGGAGACGTGTCGTCTTCAGCGATGAGAGTCGCTTCTGCCTTGGTGCCAATGATGGTCGTATGCGTGTTTGGCGCCGTGCAGGTGAGCGCCACAATCAGGACTGCATACGACCGAGGCACACAGGGCCAACACCCGGCATCATGGTGTGGGGAGCGATCTCCTACACTGGCCGTACACCACTGGTGATCGCCGAGGGGACACTGAATAGTGCACGGTACATCCAAACCGTCATCGAACCCATCGTTCTACCATTCCTAGACCGGCAAGGGAACTTGCTGTTCCAACAGGATAATGCACGTCCGCATGTATCCCGTGCCACCCAACGTGCTCTAGAAGGTGTAAGTCAACTACCCTGGCCAGCAAGATCTCCGGATCTGTCCCCCATTGAGCATGTTTGGGACTGGATGAAGCGTCGTCTCACGCGGTCTGCACGTCCAGCACGAACGCTGGTCCAACTGAGGCGCCAGGTGGAAATGGCATGGCAAGCCGTTCCACAGGACTACATCCAGCATCTCTACGATCGTCTCCATGGGAGAATAGCAGCCTGCATTTCTGCGAAAGGTGGATATACACTGTACTAGTGCCGACATTGTGCATGCTCTGTTGCCTGTGTCTATGTGCCTGTGGTTCTGTCAGTGTGATCATGTGATGTATCTGACCCCAGGAATGTGTCAATAAAGTTTCCCCTTCCTGGGACAATGAATTCACGGTGTTCTTATTTCAATTTCCAGGAGTGTATTTACTTCGTTTTCTTTCGTGAAGAAATTACGGAAAACTGTATTTAGTAATTCCGCTGTAGTGGCACCATCATCGGTAACACTTCCATCGCTATCGCGCAGTGACGGTATTAACTGTTTTTTGCCACTGGTGTGCCGAATATCGAATGAAAAGGGAAGCCACGATCAAGACTCGAACACGAACCAGCAGTTTGGTAGTCCTTTGTCGTGACCACTTTCTCCTTTCATTGAGGTTTGTATCCACGACACAACACGTTGTTTCTATGTTTTTAGGAAACTGAAAATGCTTGTTCCGGCAGGAAGGAATGGACACAGTCAGCTTCAGGCTGGGTGGAGACAAGATGAGCAGGGGTCGAATTCCGGGGCCTCATCAAGGTGTTTCCTCGCCGCCTGTCACTGTACAGGTCTCTCACATCATACTGGTCCCTCCTTCTTTTTAAGAAAAGGAAACTTGATAAACATGAATTCCTCAATTACGGGACTAAAAGAAAACAAGTTTTGTTTGTAGAAAGATCGCAATGAGGGTGGGTTCCAGAACAACGGGAAAAGCTACCTAATACCTAGACGATTAAAGACTAGGTCCAACATACTCACAAATAAGGCACGATAACGTGTAAGAGTATTCCATTTTTAATGCACGTTCTCCATATATTGGCGAAAAACAGGGTCGTTGTCACACCTGACTACACAGTGGGCTATTGCCCGAGGAGCCATAGGATCGAATTAGGTCCTCGTCCTGAGAGAGAAGAAGTTTAATCGAGAAAGCAGCTTCCGCTGATTTGGTAAGGAAAGCCAGTTGTCGGCGAATCTAGTGCCAGTGTTATCGTCGGCAGGACACAAGCCTGTGTGGTAATCTATCAGGCTGACGACATGTGTCACAGTCAGGTGAAGACCAAAGCGATGTAGGCGTTTGTTGGCCGGGATCAGATTATGCATGTCCCTGTACCACGATGAGGCGACTTCGATTAAGAGGATGGGAATAATAACGTGAAACCAAACTGTTTTAGAGGATATCAATGCCGGGAAGTTTCAACAGAGGATAAGGATGATTTTATTCCTCAACGGTAAAGCGAAAATCTGTTGATAGGGCTTGTCACTGATAATATGTCGGCTCCCAAGAAACTTATATATTCTCGTATGTGCCGCAATTTCGAGTTGATGCAGCCAACATCCGCTGGGGGAGTTAGACTGGCTGGTCTAAGACACTTAAATAAGTGATGTTCAATGGAATGGGTAGCTGGAGTAAGCCTGAAGACGTTACGCCGTAGTAACAATATTAACGACAATATTGTGGTAGCGAGAAGCCCCAACCCTCCAAGGAGACGGGGCCTCTCCGCCACTTCATACCGCCGTCGAAAAATATGACTTTTCCAAAGAAACGACCGGATAATTGCATCAATTTGCACGCCATCATCGTGGGTAGCGGAAATATTTGTGCAACATAATACACATTATGGAAACTGTAGGAACCTGCTTTGTAAACAAGACTAAGGGAGCGGCGTTTGTGTTCATGAATTGCCCCTTGAATTCGATCCCTCACCCCTCGCCGAAGTGAGTGCATCCATTTCTACATCTACATCTACATCGATACTCCGCAAGCCACCCAACGGTGTGTGGCGGAGGGCACTTTACGTGCCACTGTCATTACCTCCCTTTCCTGTTCCAGTCGCGTATGGTTCGCGGGAAGAACGACTGTCTGAAAGCCTCCGTGCGCGCTCTAATCTCTCTAATTTTACATTCGTGATCTCCTCGGGAAGTATAAGTAGGGGGAAGCAATATATTCGATACCTCATCCAGAAACGCACCCTCTCGAAACCTGGCGAGCAAGCTACACCGCGATGCAGAGCGCCTCTCTTGCAGAGTCTGCCACTTGAGTTTATTAAACATCTCCGTAACGCTATCACGGTTACCAAATAACCCAGTGACGAAACGCGCCGCTCTTCTTTGGATCTTCTCTATCTCCTCCGTCAACCCGACCTGGTACCTTAATATATATTACAAAAGCAGATGCTGTTCCTATAACGAACTGTAATGAATCGGCCTTTTCCTTTCATGTACGTATTCGTCGATGGGCGGAACGTACTCAGTACATTGATTATACCGATCCTTTTCTTGTAAATAATTGGTCACGTGTCCAATTTATTGAAAAATATTTTGAATCGTTTCAGGCCAAGAAGTGCGTTGCACGTTGTTTAACGGAGTGCCATCTTACGTATAATGGCTGGGCGGGCCGCGTGGTCCGCTGGTATAATGATGCCTTTCGGTCCAAGGTGGTACGTAAAAAGCAGTTGTATCTTTATGGAGATACAAACATTGGCAAGTCCACCCTTATCGAAAAAGTTATTTCCCGGAAACAACATGTGTACTTGCCATTTTGTTCCGAATTCTGATTTGGTGGGTATGATAGCCGCATTCATCATGTAATATTGTTTGAGGAATTCGATTGGCTGCGTTGGCGTCCATATGCATCTATATTGAAAAGAATTGTTGAAGGACGCCCCGTCACTGTGAACGTTAAGAATAAACCGGGATTGACTATTAAACATCGTGGACTTGTCATATTTGTTTCAAACGATTTTAATATAGGTGATGAAGCATTAATATCGAGACTCCATGTAGTGCATGCCGATTGCCATATAGTACATTGTTTGAATGTTAAGGAGGAGATGGCGTCGGACGCGTCGGACGTTGAGGCCGAAGAGGACGTTGTATGCATATCGTCGGATGAAGAAGACCCGTCGGTATCGCCGTGCACGTCCGAGGCGATGGATTCACCGACGGAACACTGTGACTAGACCGTATTTTGGTCGTATGTGTAGGTGGCGTACAGAGTATACCCAGTCGGACGGTGTTAGGTTTGAATATGGAAAGATGGGAGCTACCGACAAATATGATGAGAATGCACATAACTTTTCCACATTTAAGCATTATGATATAACAGATGAATTTAAGTTCTTTGCTAACAAGTATGATGCTGTTGTTATTAACAAAATTATTACCTATGTCTATCGGATTAACATAAGAGTGGAGCGACTGACATTAGATGATAGGGCTAACAAAAAAATATTTGAAGACCAAGGTGCTTTAGAAAAGGTTCGACTAGCTTGTACCAATAAACTTGGACCGTTTAGTTTGAAGCCGGACAAGTCATCCGGTGTGCCATGGAGGAAATATGGTAGGCGTAATACCTTTAAGTTTGTTACGTATTCAAAACCGGAATGTAGCGCAGAAATTGGCAAGGTCAAATCGTGGGTAGATTTAGAAAACCAGTGTAAATGTAAGAATAAATTATTTCAAGGTGTTAATCCATTTTATATTGGTGTAGAAATAGCAGGGGATGAACCTGCGAAGAATGATGTTGTTCAATCTGAAGTGAAATATGTAACATATGTTGTACGTAATAGAGTATATATGACGTTTTGTAAACGGAAGGGAACGGTGACGTTCTAAATAAAGCTTATCGGGCTTATCCATCGGGCAATGACCCAATATAATCCCAAACGATTTTTAGCAAGCAATCAACCGTGCCCATGGAATGACAACTTGATCAAACCCTCGAAATGGTAACATGGTGCATTTCCATTCATTTATGCGGACCCCAGATAGAGAGGAACAAAAGGATTTCAGTGTGCCCTTCATCAAGAATGTGTCATCGATGTCACATAGCAATGCCATAACTTCATCCGTGTACGGTCGCACCGAGAAGGTTTCTCCCAATGTCTTCCAGCTATATACACTCCTGGAAATTGAAATAAGAACACCGTGAATTCATTGTCCCAGGAAGGGGAAACTTTATTGACACATTCCCGGGGTCAGATACATCACATGATCACACTGACAGAACCACAGGCACATAGACACAGGCAACAGAGCATGCACAATGTCGGCACTAGTACAGTGTATATCCACCTTTCGCAGCAATGCAGGCTGCTATTCTCCCATGGAGACGATCGTAGAGATGCTGAATGTAGTCCTGTGGAACGGCTTGCCATGCCATTTCCACCTGGCGCCTCAGTTGGACCACCGTTCGTGCTGGACGTGCAGACCGCGTGAGACGACGCTTCAACCAGTCCCAAACATGCTCAATGGGGGACAGATCCGGAGATCTTGCTGGCCAGGGTAGTTGACTTACACCTTCTAGAGCACGTTGGGTGGCACGGGATACATGCGGACGTGCATTGTCCTGTTGGAACAGCAAGTTCCCTTGCCGGTCTAGGAATGGTAGAACGATGGGGTCGATGACGGTTTGGATGTACCGTGCACTATTCAGTGTCCCCTCGACGATCACCAGTGGTGTACGGCCAGTGTAGGAGATCGCTCCCCACACCATGATGCCGGGTGTTGGCCTTGTGTGCCTCGGTCGTATGCAGTCCTGATTGTGGCGCTCACCTGCACGGCGCCAAACACGCATACGACCATCATTGGCACCAAGGCAGAAGCGACTCTCGTCGCTGAAAACGACACGTCTCCATTCGTCCCTCCATTCACGCCTGTCGCGACACCACTGGAGGCGGGCTGCACCATGTTGGGGCGTGAGCGGAAGACGGCCTAACGGTGTGCGGGACCGTAGCGCAGCTTCATGGAGACGGTTGCGAATGGTCCTCGCCGATACCCCAGGAGCAACAGTGTCCCTAATTTGCTGGGAAGTGGCGGTGCGGTCCCCTACGGCACTGCGTAGGATCCTACGGTCTTGGCGTGCATCCGTGCGTCGCTGCGGTCCGGCCCCAGGTCGACGGGCACGTGCACCTCCCGCCGACCACTGGCGACAACATCGATGTACTGTGGAGACCTCACGCCCCACGCGTTGAGCAATTCGGCGGTACGTCCACCCGGCCTCCCGCATGCCCACTATACGCCCTCGCTCAAAGTCCGTCAACTGCACATACGGTTCACGTCCACGCTGTCGCGGCATGCTACCAGTGTTAAAGACTGCGATGGAGCTCCGTATGCCACGGCAAACTGGCTGACACTGACGGCGGCGGTGCACAAATGCTGCGCAGCTAGCGCCATTCGACGGCCAACACCGCGGTTCCTGGTGTGTCCGCTGTGCCGTGCGTGTGATCATTGCTTGTACAGCCCTCTCGCAGTGTCCGGAGCAAGTATGGTGGGTCTGACACACCGGTGTCAATGTGTTCTTTTTTCCATTTCCAGGAGTGTAACTGAGCAACAGTACGGCAAAACTGAGGTTCTAGGGACAGTGTAAAGACCTGTTGTATTGTAATCTGGGGAGTAACGCATCACGACAGACAATTGAATTTCAGGAAAAGAATTGGTTAATACCTGACGCCGGCCAGGGTGGCCGAGCGGTTCTCAGCGCTACAGTCTGGAACCGCGCGACCGCTACGATCGTAGGTTCGAATCCTGCCTCGGGCATGGATGTGTGTGATGTCCTTAGGTTAGCTAGGTTTAAATAGTTCTAAGTTCTAGGGGACTTATGACCTCAGATGTTAAGTCCCATAGTGCAGAGAGATATTTGAACCATAATACCTGACATGTAGTATGACTGAGTCCGGTCGCCTCGAAAACTGCATCAAGAAACTGTGACTGATCTGGTCAAATGCCTTATTAAAACCCGTATGAAGGGGTGTAAGTGGTCTGCAACCAGTTTTTGATACTCCTTGGCCATGATGGTGCCTTCCAAGAGCTCTACTGGACCTATGAATGTCCACGTGAATGTTTCGCAGAGCATAATGTAGCCGCCGCCACCATGTTTCCGTCTTGCATTACAGGTGTCAAGAAGCTGTTCCCTTGGAAGGCAACGGATTTGCGCATGATGAAGTTATCGGGATTCATGAGACTATGCAGCGTTCTGCCATTGCACCCACACTCAGTGTCGACGGTTACGTGCCCACTTCAGTCGTATTTGCCGATGTCGTGGTGTTAACATTGGCACATGCTTGGGTCGTCGGCTGCAGAGACCCATCGTCGGGAGTGTTCGGCGTACTGTGTGTTCAGACACACTTGTAGTCTTCCCAGCGTTAAAATCTGATGTTAGTTGTACCGCAGTTCGCCGTCAGTCCTGTTTTACCTGTTGCCCAGCATACGACGTCCGATATGGGGTGGCCGCCCAACTCCACGATATCTGGACCTGGTTTCTCTTTGGTTTCACCACGTGTTGAAGGCATTCACCACAATACTCTACGAACACCCGACAAGTTGTGTACTTTCCGAAAAGCTTTTGCCTAGCATCCGAGCCATCACAATCTGCCCTCGGTGAAACTCAGATGGATCGCGTGCCTTCCCCCATTCTACCTACGGACAGCACGATCACTGATACTACATACACCGTGCATGTGTCTGAGTAGCTGTCATTCCTCGCCAGGTGACGCCGCTACCGCCTGTACGGGTTTATGTCGATAGTAGGACAGTGGTCATAACGTTCTGACTTATCAGTGTATGTACCCGGTATGCACACGTCTGCAGATGAGAGTGGATATTCCGTTTGATCACCATGTCCACGGATCGAACACCACTATAAAAATGTAAAAGATTTTAAGCTGACTAGCGTTCCTGCCCTATATTCTGTGTGTCCCGAAACAGAACGTACTTGAGAAGAGATCCATCATCTTTAGGCAGAACGTTAAAAACCCTGACATTCGTATACCCCAGCTCCGTATTTACTATTATGATGAGTGAAAGGCACTTGGTGTCCGTGATACGCTACCAAAGGAGCGTGTCAGTATGAAGCAGTTGAAGAAATTTGACATAAAACACATACGTTCCAGAATAAAAGTAAGCCGTATGAACCTGTCGCAAAGTTACTCTGATCGTGTATACAAGCCAGTCATGAATTTCTAGCAAACATGGCTGCACATGCCGCGAGAACTTCTCAAAACTATAACTGACAATACTTGTGCGTGGAATGTTCCTGGGAGCCGTGGACGACATCCCATCGCAGAACAACGCTGCACCGAAGTTGATTCGCAGACACGAGACGCTGAGAAACACCAGCGTACAAAGCGTCACACGGCAGTAAAGGGGAAACATGGAAGTTTCCGCGGCGCTGTGGTAAAGGCGGAACCACACAGAACCTACTCACCCGACGTGCGAAGCGCGAATATGTTGTGGTGAACTGCATAAGCCACTTGTAAGTCACAGAAAAGTGTTTCTTTCGCCATGATATATCATATTGGGCTTTCCACAAGATAGATTCTGCTCTAAGTATCTTTCTATTAAAGTTTCCCATGTCATTCAAGAGAAACTGAAATCTGTTATTTTTATTAGTCCTCAAATTCGCAAATTCATAAAGTGTCACAGATTTTACGTAACAATGAATGTTAAAGAAAAAGATGCATGAACTGCCTTCGGGTTTATTCTGAAAACTTTCAGTAGAATAAGAAGCATCGAAATTAATAGTAACCATATCGTAAAATTTGAAGAAGTTGTGTTGTAACATGAATGTAAAAGTACTGCGTTCACATACTGACTACTTCCTTGAAAATCTGGGACACTGCAGTGGGGAGCAAGAAGAATGCTTCCATTAAGACATCATGGAGTCAAATTATGATGGGTGATTATTGTTAGATGTCGAAGAGGGACAGTAAAGAATACGGCTCGGTGAGGAAATAAAAAGAGAGAGAAAATTAAATGTAACTTCTTACAAAGTTGCTAAGAAAACTGTTTGTAGAATTTTTAGTATATCCCTAAAAATAATTATGAAAATATGTGCCTTGATTGAAATTTTATTATAATACTTGAGCTTCAGTTAATTGAATCTTTAAAATACGAGATCCTACTTTGCGAAAAATGGTGAGATAGAAAAAAAAAACAAAATAGTTTTTCAGAATACGCCTTGCAAGTTGTTTATACCACACTACACTCGCATGTGGGCCTATTAAGCCGCACAATTTTTTTTCCTTCATCTGTGTGAGTGTAGCGTCAAAACCGGCTCTACAGTTACGAAAGTCATTTAAAATACCTGCTTGCAACTACTAAAAATAAGTTTTTATTCTGCCATACGCGTCTCTTTTAATTGATTTAAAATATTGTCATCAGCCTAGAATGATCCTTATTTACAATTTTGGCTTGCTATCAACATCTTAAAAAACCATTTCGTTACGGAAGATATTGAGGTGTAGTTTTGAAATAACTTAAAATCACAGTCACTATCTTTTGTAGCGACATGACTTAATGATTATACATGCGTTCCATTCCAGACCAATGAGGGTGTTCGGGTACAACGAAAAAATGGTTCAAATGGTTATGAGCACTATGGGACTTGACATCTGAGGTCATCAGTCCCCTAGAACTTTGAACTACTTAAACCTAACTAACCTAAGGACATCACACACATCCATGCCCGAGGCAGGATTCGAACCTGCGACCGTAGCGGTCACGCGGTTCCAGACTGAAGCGCCGAGAACTGCTCGGCCGCATCGGCCGGCGTACAACGAAAGCACGTGGCAAAGTAAAAAAGCATTTTAAATGCTGCAAAGACAGATTTTAAATGCTTTTCATAATTCATTTCTTCTATTAACTTGAAGTTCAAGTCTGCCTTTTATCACAAGTAATCGTAATTACGCATTGTAAAATTAAATAACCCATGAAGTCAACGAAAACTTTTCATCGAGCCATTCCGATGTGGCCGTGCGGTTCTAGGCGCATCAATCTGGAACCGCGTGACCGCTACGGTCACAGGTTCGAGCCATGCCTCGGGCATGGATGTGTGTGATGTCCTTAGGTTGGTTAGGTTTAAGTAGTTCTAAGTTCTAGGGGACTGATGACCACAGAAGTTGAGTCCCATAGTGCTCAGAGCCATTTGAACCATTCATCGGACCATTGACGAGAGAAGTGGGAACGAAGTTTTTGTTCAAACTGTTCGTGTTACATGGACACATATATATTCTCTGACAGCAAACATATATCGTTTATCATGCGTGATAAACAATATAAAGGGAGAAATATCACACGATTTTTAGCAGATGAGTATGACATGAATTCCAAGTATCAATAACATAAAAAGCTGTGCAGTGTGGCAAATGTTCAGCCTCGTATCACATACCTCAAAGGCACTAACCAGGATTACTTACCATACTGTACAGCGTAAAATAGAAGAACGTTTATGAAATAACCAACTTGGAGTCATGGGACGTGAGAGGCAATAATTTTTCCTAACGTTTGGGGCTTTGGGAAAAATTTGGAACCACCTTAAGAAATACTTGCTTGATCATAAATACAGACGACAGCCAAACCAGCAGCATGTGCTGTTGTGTTTGACAAGGAACGGCGCATGTGGAATGTTCTCAATACGTCGTTGTCAGAACAGTGTTCTCTGTAGTTATGAGTACATTATTTCGTATCTACATGAATTCCAGCGTGGGCTAGTCGTTGTTGCTCGTATAGTAGTTGCTTTAGTAACCAAGGTAACCGAAGTGTCTGGTGATATATGAGGTACTCTACCGAAGATTTATACCGCATATAGAGAAAGCGGAATAACATTATCGTTTAAGACCCAACGCGGACACACGTGTGTGTTGAGTGATCGTGACAGACAGTTATGGAAAGTACTGTGCAGAAAAATGGAAGGAAGACAGCTGCAAGTCACTGCAGGACTGAACGTCTCACTCGCGAGTCCTGTCAGCACCAAAAAATGCGAAGGGAGCTCCACAAGCAGCGAACTGTAGGGCGAGCTGGAATTCCATAACCAGTCATCAGTGATGCAAATGCCCCTATCCTGGAAACGTTGTGCCAAAGCCGTAAAACCTGGACTGTGGAGCAATGGAGGTATGTCGTTTTCTCAGACAAACCTTGTCGCACATTGTTTCCCAGTTCTCGCCTAGTTTCCATCCCAAGAGTGAAACATGGCGCCTCTTCGGTGATTATTTGGACAACCATATCGTGGTATTGCATGGGTCCCATTGTTACTCTGTAAGGTAGAATTACTGCCATGGATTATGTGGCCATTTTGCCCGATGAAGTAAGTCTCATCGTGGAATCTTTGTTCCCCAACGGTGAAGCTGTGTTCCAAGACGATGAGGCCTCAGTTCACACGGCTCGCATCGTACACGGCTGGGTTTTTGAGCGCGAGGCTGAACTAGTTCTCCTCTCCTGGCCGCCACAGTGACCGGACCTCAATATTGATGAGCCTCAAAAAATGGTTCAAATGGCTCTGAGCACTATGGGACTAAACATCTGTGGTCATCAGTCCCCTAGAACTTATAACTACTTAAACCTAACTAACCTAAGGACATCACACACATCCATGCCCGAGGCAGGATTCGAGCCTGCGACCGCAGCGGTCATGCGGTTCCAGACTTAAGCGTCTAGAACCGCACGGCCACACCGGTCGGCTATTGAGCCTGTGCGGTCTACTTTGGAGAGACTGGTCCGTGATCACTACTCACCTCCGTCATCGTTACTTGAACTTGAAGCTATTTTGCAGGCAGAATGATGTAAGATTTCCTTGAAAATCATACAGGAACTGTATTTACCTATTCCAAGACGTCTGTGAGCTTTGAAAGCCAACGGTTTTCCAACACCGTATTAGGCTTGTTGATGTGTTGTGTCTATGGTGTCTCCATATTTTTATCCACCCCCTGCATGTCTACCACAATCGACTGAAAGCTAGTGTCTCATTGTGTGTGCGACCAAACGTCACATGCGCTCTTGTGATTTGCGTTTGTGTAATGCGGGTGACTGTAGTGGCAATCCATGCACGAATGTTCTTGCAATGCTCTGAGAGAGAATAGAACTCTAGAACGAGTCTATGTAATAGCTCTGGGAGTTAAACGTCGCCATTGACAATGTCCTACTTCTTCCAACCAGTGGAGGCATTTACTTGAAGCACATAATTTCAGCCGGTCGTTGTGGCCGAGCGGTTCTATGCGTTTCTGTCCGGAACCGCGCTGCTGCTACGGTGGCAGGTTCGAATTCTCCATCGGGCTACGATGTGTGTGATGTTCTTAGGTTAGTTAGGTTTCAGTAGTTCTAAGTCTAGGGGACTGATGACCTGAGATGTTAAGCCCGTGAGTCGTTCATGGGTAGCTCAGTTGGTAGAGCACTTGCCCGCGAAAGGAAGGTCCCGAGTTCGAGTTTCGGTTCGGCGCATAGTTTTGATCTTACAGGAAGTTTCATATCAGCGCACACTCCGCTGTAGAGTGAAAATTTCATTCTACAGCTGCCATAGTGCTTAGAGCCATTTGAACTTAAATCCATCCAGACCCTGGTAGATTTGTCACTCCGTCTTCCGCAATTCTTTTTCGTCTGAGCTATCGAACTCGATGTCATGTTTTCAATGTCTACAGCACGTTAAGCTCTAATAATATCTTACACGAATTCTTTCATTGGGCCTACTGGTTAAATCGGCTAATTCGTCCACGACACTGACAAACTTCTTTTCTTCCAGTTATCATGCAAACTACAGAGAAATAATTCTCTTCCTTGATAAGGCAGACAGCATTACAATACATAAGCCAAATACGCTGAATTGCTTACTGGAATAGCAGCTGTCATACTGGAATGGAATTCAAGCTCCCTAAGAAATTCAAGATAGTGACGACTGAGCTTTTTTGCTATTCGTCAGGCTCTTAAAGACGCCGACACGCAGTTGAATTCAGAGTTTCTTATCCTTTCCAGTTCCAAATCAGCGCTGAAACTATTAAGACACCTGCACAGCAGAAGATCCAACCATCCGGTGGCACATGATACCCTGAACTTGACGTTACAGATTACAAACAGAAGTAAGGATGTTATCAAATGGTTCAAATGGCACCGAGCACTATGGGACGTAACACATGAGGTTATCAGTACCCTAGACTTAGAACTACTTAAACCTAACTAACCTAAGGACATCATACACACCCATGCCCGAGGCAGGATTGGAACTTGCGACCGTAGCAGCAGCGCGGTTCCAGACTGAAGCGCCTAGAACCGCTAACCACAGCGGCCGGCAGGAAGTTATCATGTGCTGGATAAAAGTGATCTGTGGCATACCTGTAGATGATATAGTAGACAAACTAGTCAAGGCAGCCGACTATGACAGCGAGGAGACCCGTGTATGTACCAGACACGAATCTATGAAACATTATTAGGTCAACAGGCAGAGATAAGTGAAACATAGAATGGCGAATTACCTCCAAATTACAAACTCGAAGTTTAGGCCAAATCGAACCCGGCACTAATTCCTAACGCCTGCCATGAAAAAGACTGGAGCTCCCGAAGAACCCACTAACACTATAAGGCGCCTCACATTGAACCACAGTTGTTACAGAAGCCTCAACATCGTATGGTCTGGTCGCTCTCCAATTATGCTACTGTTATGAAGATGAGGAGGTCAGTCACACCTATTTTGGCTACATGAACAGATAAAACAGTACAGGAAATCTGTTACAACACTTGGTCTCTATCGTCGGCTGTTTGTCGACGTGTCACCGGGCTGCTGTACTGAAAGATCTGAGAATATATCGCCTTTATTTATGTTTCTGTCGGAAGAGCATATCAACTTCAAACTTTAAAGTACTGTAATTTTGTGTATATGATGATGTTCAATGCATTAACTCTTTGTTCTTCAGTGGTGGTAAACTTTATGTGTATGATGATGGCTGTATGAGTTTTCTTCTTCTTCTTCTTCTGCTTTCGCTTGAGCCTTTATCCCACAAGTTGCGCAGGGTCGGCACTGTTACAATCGGATTTGACAAGGTTAGTGCGAAGGGGTGGCCGGTTGCCCTTCCTGCCACCACCCCGTAGCCCCTGGGATGGAATCAGTATACCCCAAATGTCTGCGCGCAATGTAAATCATGACAGAGTGCAAACGTGTTTCATATGTCTGCTCGTCGTGTAACTGAAACGGGACGTGAGGACCAGCCCGGTATTCATCTAGCGGTATGTGGGAAACCACCTAAAAACCACATCCAGGCTGTCCAGCACACCGACCCTCGTCGTTAATACTCCGGGACCAGCGCGATGGCTGTATGAATCCTGTTCAGAAAAACCTGGAAGAACGCATGCTAATACGAATCCAAGGGCGCTGTACACGGGGAAGTCACAGTCGTCTGTAGGAAACGCGCAGTCTGAATATAGAATGCAGCTTCCTCCCTCATTTTATATGTACTTTCTTGTATCGAGAGCCCGTAAATGAAATTAGTGCAATAGCTATTAAAAATTCCTATTTAAAATCAACTTGAAGGATACATGGCATGTGGTATTACAGAAGTGCGTTGATGATATGATGGGTAGGACCTAGACGGAATATCAGATGAAAATATGGTCCATCGAACTGAGGAGAAAATAAATTTAAGGCATAACTTGACTTCCAGAAGGGAACGATTGACAGGACGCATCCAGGGACATCAGGGAACAGTGAATTTCTTAGTAGAGGGGGGCTTAAAATGTAGAGGGATACCAGGGCTTGACTATAGCTGGCAGGCTATAATGGATTTAGTTCGCAGTAGTTAAGCAGAGAGGAAGAGGGTTACACAGGTTAGGCTAGCGTGGAGAGCTGCATGAAATGAGACTGAAGACAACAACACCTACTAGTGCTACAATAACAATAACAACATCACATGAAACAGATACAGATGTAGAAAGGACAAATTCCAACCGTGCAGTAAGGAAGAGAACATAAGACTGCCGACACGTGGCAGATGTATGAAGTAGACGGCCACTTGCATGTAAAAAGTTCAGAAATCTGGGATTGTTAAGCACTGATTTTGTTTGAGGTGGTATTCTTGGGAAGAAATACTCAGAGAAAGAGGAATTTGTAACATTTCACTACGATAGTGCACGAGCGTATTAGAGGTTGAGCGGAGAGAAAGTGTACGAAAAACGAAAGAAAGTGCATCTTAGGACGTGTATGCGCGTTTTCCAATCAAATCAAAATTCAAGCGCGAGATTTTCATATTTTCTCGATCACTCAGCGCAAACTATTATTCTTAGAGGGAGAAGATGAACAATTGAACATGCCTTTTGTGTAAGAAATTTAATGTAGCTAAATTCTGTGCTGGAAACGTTTTCGCTGGAGCCCAAGATTTTCGAGTTATTCAAGGGAAAAACGTTTGAAGTCACTTCGTCCTTCCTTTTTTTTAAAATAATTCCAGAGCTACAGCGTCTAGTGAAAACGTATCCCTATACAAAATTTACTACATTCAATTTCCTACAAAAAGATCCCTTTCATATTTTCAGTAGGACTAATAGCTTGTGCGTAGTGAGCGAAAGAATATGAAAACATGTCATATGAAGGCGTTGTGGGTTGCATAATACCCATGGCCCTGTATAGCGTTGGATTTAGCGAGTTTTGACCACAGCACACAAAAAGGTACCAACGGACAGAAATATACACCAAACGAGGCCAAAACGGAAGGCAAAAATACTAGAAAAAAGCCACACACAATGCAGCGTATGCTGCAATATTCCAGTCATCAGCACGTTATTCTCTCTCTGTGTGTCACAGCGTTAACTTTTCTTCCTTTTTTGTCGAATGCATGTATGTACGTCGGGGCCACGATGGTTTGCTGCTGTCTCTCCAGCGATACGTCTGTGTAAATCACACTGCTGCGTGCACGGTACCGCCGACCAGAGACCCTGTGAATGGCACAGTGGGTCTCATCAACGACTGCTGGCCCACAGCGAGCAGTGCACAACGGAAAGGATCGTTATACCGGAAACTCGACACCGCTGTGCAAACTAATTTCCCGCACGAGCAGCGGCAGCCGAGCGAGCCATCATTACTTTTACGAGCAGGTTCGGAAAGGGGTGGATGACAGTGGGGGGCTGGAGGGGAAGGGGGTTGTTCGCTTCCATCTCCCTCCTCTGCACATCACTCATCATACTGGCTGAACGCCAGCAGTCGTTGCAAACAACAGGCTGACGACTGGGACAGTACGTTTAAATTTTTGATCAGCATGACGTTTTTGGGGAAAATCGGAAGTAAAATACAGTATACACAACGAGACTGTGCTAAAGGGTTAGGAAATACCCCGTAAGTCCAAAAAATTTACAGACTGGATCAATGGAAAATGGAGAAAAGTTATAATTGTAGTTTTAATGCTTCAGATGATTTACATAGTACAAGCACAGAACGTTCACACAGCCAGGTGAAACTATCAGAAAAGTACTTCTTTGGGATGTTGTTCAACTCGCACATGGCCTTCGCACCATGTTGGTTTTTCGATTGGATTGGATTGGATTGTTTGAGGGAAGAGATCAAACAGCGAGGTCATTGGTCTCTTCGGATTAGGGAAGGACAGGGAAGGAAGTCGGCCGTGCCCTTTCAAAGGAACCATCCCGGCATTTTCCTGGAGCGATTTAGGGAAATCACGGAAAACCTAAATAATGATGGCCGGACGCGGGATTGAACCGCCGTCCTCCCGAATGCGAGTCCAGCGTGCTAACCACTGCGCCACCTCGAAAGATTCGTATTGATAACAACAAGGCTGATCATCCGAGATGACTACACTCTAACGGAAATGAAATTCACCACGAAGGAATTAGCCAGATGTGACGCAAATGGTTAGATGTGATCTACATATACAGACAACTAAATGATTACAGTTTCAGTTAATGTGGATGATTTATTCAAAAGAGAGAACTTCAGAAATTGGGTAAGTCAGTAACGCTCTGGTACACTTCTGGCCCGTATGCAAGCAGTCATTGGGCTTGACATTGATTAACAGAGTTGGTGGATGTCTTCCTCAGGGATATTGTGCTAAATTCTGTCTAATTGCCACGTTAGATCGACAAAACCCCGAGATAGTTGGAGGGCCCTGTCGGCAATGCTCCAAGCGTTGTCAACTGGAGAGAGGTCTGGCGATTTAGCTGGCCAGGGTAGCGTTTGGAAAGCACAAAGACGAGCAGTAGAAACCCTCACCGTCAGCAAGCGGACATTACGTGGCTGAAATGTAAGCCTGGGATGGCTTGTCATGAAGGGCAACTAAACAAGGCGTAGAATAGCGTCGACGTACCGTTTTGCTATAATGACGCCGAGGATGACAACCAAAGGGGTCCTGTTGCGAAAAGGAATGGTATCAGGCCAGACCATCACTTCTAGTTGCCGGATCACATGGCGGGCGACAGTCAGGTTGGTATGCCGCCAGTGTCTGGGGCGTCTCCAGATATGTCTTCGGCCTGGAATCTCTTTGACTGGAGTAGAAATATCTTCAGTGATGAGTCCCGCTTCGAACTGAACCTCGATGACGACAATGGTGGGGCAAGCGCCGTACCGCCCGACAACCAGGACTGTTGGTCTGAGGTGGCATTAAATTTCATAGCAGGACTCCTTTGGCTGTCAGCATTGCCACCCTCACATCACAGCTGTGCGTCGACGATATTCTACGCCCCGTGTTGCCCTTCATGGGAAGCCATCCTGGACTTACATTTCAGCAACATAATGCCCGGACGCGTACGGCAAGAGTTTCTTCCACTTGTCTCCTTGCTTGAGAAACCCCACCTTGACCAGCATGGTCGCCAGATCTCCCCCAGTTGAGAACGTTTGGAACATTGTGAACAGAACCTTCCAACCGTCTGAGGATTTTGTCGATCTAATACATCAATTATACAGACCTTGGCACGATATCTCTCAGGAGGACATCCAACAACTCTGTCAATCAATGCCAAGCCAAATAACTGCTTGCATAAGAACCAGAGGTAGACCAACGCGTTATTGATTCGGTCAGTTTGTGAAGATCTCTCTCCTGAACAAACCATCCAATTTTTTTGAATAATCATTTATTTGTCTGAACAGTTACCGATTTCTGTCCCATTCGGATAGTTTCTTCGTGGTGCGACGTTTTCATTTTATTTATTTATTTTTTGTCTTAGAGTATACTTCCAGAAGAGAAATGTTTCTAATTTCATTAAAGTAGTGGCAGCCAGCCAAGTGCAAAGTCGAAGTCTGCGGGACATACTTTGCACAGCCCTTTCTCTTCTCTCCTGGAGAATATCTTGACCACTTGATACAGAAATGTTCAGTTCGTTACACCGCTGCGATTTGCGAAGCACAAGGCTAACACACTACCGCCTCACGTCCGCTACTCAACATTACCTGTTCACAACTGACTTATCGAATGCACATCTGTTGTTTACAGTTATTAGTCAAAGCTACTGCCGTAGCTACAGCACCAACGTCGCTTGCAAAGAAAATCAGTCTCGGTACTTTTTGGATGGGTGGTATACGGTAAGTTGTTAAGCCTTGAAAAAAAAAAAAAAGCTGTAGATGTGTAAAATGAGCGTTTCATTCTACAAGTTGTAGTATAGATGTACGTTTTCAAACAAGGTAGCGATAATCCGTAAAATTATTTCCCATTTAACAGCACGTCGCGATGTAAGGCATGAACTGCTGTTTCAGAACAGAAAAGCTAGTAGGCGCTGGGTTCTGAGGATTTCCCGACCCAAGTAGCAGACGGAATATTCCTGATTGCCTACCTGGGTTACCGATTCCAGTTTTGCTTACAAAGCAGTGTGTTTAAAACAGTTCATGCAACTTAACGAAATCATATCTTTCACACGTACGAAGTTTATTATTTACGGTCAATCTGATTTTACTATTTGGGTCACAATTTTTTAAATTTTCAAACCAAACATCCGATTTTACAGGGGTATATGTTTCACACGTATGCACGTACAGGCTACAGGTACTCCTTATAATTACATTATCTGAGTAACTAGCATTGCCTGGGTATACATGTATTCCAATCTTGTATTTGTCAATCTTCTCCTTCGCCCACCCTCTGTCTGTCTCCTTCTTCCCCTCTACCTGTCCATGTCCTCGACTCTCCACTCTTTATCCATCTCATCCTCCCCGTCTAAGTCGATATCATCCTTCTCCCTATCTGTCCTCATCTCCTCGTCCTCTGTCTCTCTGTCCATAGCCTTCTACCTCATTACCTTTCCATCTCCCCCTCCACCTCTCACTATCTGTTTCCTCCTTCTCCACTTCCATTTACATCTTCCCTTTCCTTCTCTCATCATCCACCTTCTCCTCACTCTTCTCTCTGTCAATTACCTCCTTCTCCATCTCCTCCTTTTTCCTTTCCCTGCCCATTTCCTCTTCTCCTTTCCCTGTATATTTCCTTCTCATTCCTTTCTTTGTCCATTTCCTCGTCCCCTCTCTCTATGCATCTCCTCCACCCTCCTCTCTCCACCCATTTCCGCCATAACCTCCTTCTGTCCGTCTTTCCTTCCTCTGTCCGTCTTTTTCTTCATGCTCTCTCTGTATATCTCCTCATTTTCGGTTTTTGTGCCAATTTCATGGTTTACTCTCTCTATGTGTCCATCTCCTCCTCTCCACTCTCTTACCAAACCGTCACCCCCATCCCAGCAGGAGGTTGCTGGTTCTTAACCCAAAGTATTCCTCTATACACAGCGTGTATCCGCAAGTGCTTTAAAAATTTAGCAGGACATAGTGGACTCTCCACTGAACACTTTGAGGTAGGGAACTGGGGTCGGAGAAGCCAGCTTAAGGAGTCATGGAAGTAAACGTGTCTCCCGCCTCGTCTACCATTACTGTTCCCCAGCCTATTTACGACTAACGTGCGTACAAGTTTACACATACCGTGCTGTTTATTTACATGTACATTCTTTATTTCCTGCAAGGAAACGAGCAGACCGAGCTGGATTACTATGAAGTGTTTCCTGGTCACTGGACTGGAAGGGGAAGTCCTATTCCATGTCCTGCGAGGTCACCTGCCCTGAATGCCCCTGATCATTTCCTATGGGTTATTTAAAGTTGCTAGTGTATGAGACCCCAATGGATACAGAGATGGAAGAAGTTGCCAGACTTGTAGCTGCCTGTGATTTGATTCAAAACACAACAGGGATATTTGTGAGAGTGCGTCAGAATCTTGTTCGCCGATGTCGTGTTTGTATTGAGGTTGGTGGCCGTCAGTTTCAGCACATTCTGTGAGATACAGTACAAATGGTACCGAAATTGTGTCAGTGATGGTATTTGGTAACTATCTATCTGTCTATCGCTTGCGCCTTTGTCCAGCATTGTGCATGTGGTTGGCGTGGTTAAATCGGATTTGGCATGTTAATTGGAAGGGGTAGCCGGATGCCCTTCCTGCCGCCACCCCGAATCCCCCAGGACGGAATCAGAGTACCCCATCCGTCTGCGTCTAGTGTAAATCATAGAAAAGTGCGGATGTGTGTCAAATGTCTATGAGTCGTGTAACTGAGGCGGGACGTGGGGACTAGCCCGGTATTCACCTAGAGGGATGTGGAAAACCGCCTAAAAACCACATCCAGGCTGGCCGGCACACCGGCCCTCGTCGTTAATCCGGCGGGCGGATTCGATCCGGAGCCGCCGCGCCTACCCGAGGCCAGGAAGCAACGCATTAGCGCTCTCGGCTGACCTTGTGGGGATTGCAGCTAACTGTAACTAAGGTAAATAAAATGGTACAAAGTTGTGTCATTCCATTCCTATTATCTCCTTAAGCTGGCTTCTCTGACAACAGGTTCCCTACCTCAAATTGCTTTGTGGAGCATCCTCTGTGTCGTTTTAAATTTTTGCACGCTCTTACGGAAACACCCTGTATAGTACGTAATTTGTGTACCAAGTTTGGTTGAAATCGATCCAGTGTTTTAGGAGGAGAAGTGGAACACACATACATCAACTTTTATAGTATAGATGGAGGATGAAAGATTTTATATACCTTTCATGAATGCTCAGTTTGCCTTCTACCAGATACACGACAAAAACCCAAATGACACTCAGACTACACGAAGACTTTTTTGGGTAGCAATATCAGAAGTTTCTGCATTCGCTATTGTTGCAGTACGGCTCTCAGCTCACCTGTAAGTTGCTGTAAAAGGAGGGAGACACATGTGATGTCAAGTGATCTTCGAGGTCAATGAAATGTTCAAATGTGTGTGAATTCCGAAGGGACCAAACAGCTGAGGTCATCGGTCCCTAGACTTACACACTACCTACACTAACTTATACTAAGAGCAACATAAACACCCATGGCCGAGGGAGGTCTCGAACCTCCGGCGGGAGGGGCCGCGCAATCCGTAACATGACGCCTCAAACCGCACGGCTACTCCGGATGGTGAGGTCAATGGACTAATTAGAGATTCGTACGACCCTCGTGTGATACAGGATGAGTCACTAACTATTGCCACCTAGAATGATTGCGAACGTATGATAGGAGCTGAAAAGTTCGTGGGACAAAAGTTGCACGGGATAACGGGGGCCATAATATGACGTTGGTGTTTGTTGCGAGGTGGGAGCGCGTCAGAGATATGGATGACAACTTTGTTTTTTTAAATAGGAAGCTATAGTTTGGTACTTATTTTCTGATAGAGGCTATCGAGACGAATCCAATGATGTGTAACAGTAAGATCTTTGAAGGCCAACGGAGGTCAAAATGGTGGCATGAAAGTCCTCTTACACAAGCTGCTCGAAGTGATGACCGTTGGTATAAATGCAGTGTTGCAATCTTCTTATAATGGATTGAGTGATATTCCTTATCACATCGGCACTTATCGAAGCACATGCTCTGACAATTCTCTCTCGCATATCTTCTGGTGTAACTGGAACGTCTTTATAAACAATGTCTTTTACGAATCCCCACAAGAAAAAATCCAGAGGCGTCATGTCTGGCGAAAGAGTCGGGTACGACACATTTCCTCCGCGTCCAATCCAACGAATTGGGAATTGTCTCTGCGACTCATTTCTAGCCATCAGCGAAAAATGCGCCGGACACCCATCTTGTTGGTACCACATTCTGTTCCTTGTTCATAAAGGTCTTTCTTCCAATAACAGACGTAATGTTTCTTACAGGAATGTGGTGTACTTCCTACCATTAATTTTTCCTTCGATGAAATAGGGGCCTATAATTCTGTCTTCAGTATCCCACACCACACATTCACCGACCACGATTTTTGGTGAGCAACTTGCCGCAGCCAACATGGATTTTCAGTTGCCCAATAATGCATGTTATGCAAATTAACATTTCCATGATTCGTGATTGTAGCCTCGTCAGTAAATAAAATCAAATTAATAAACGCCTCATCCCTCTGAATCTGAAGTTGAGTCATTCGGCAGACGTAGATGCGACGGATGCAATCTGTACCAGTTAATTCTTAGTGGAGACTGATGTGGTAAGGATGATATTTATGGCGATTCAGAACATGAGCAACACTACGCTGGCTCATGACGGATTCTCTTGCTATTTGACGAGAAGTAACACAAGGATCTCGAGCTACAGTGGCAAGAGTACTAATTTTCGTTTCCTCGTTAGTAACTTTCCTTTGCCGGATACATTTCCGATGCGTTAAAGATACAGTTGTTCTCAATTTATCATACACATATTTAAATGTACGACATGTAAGATGAGTACGTTGAGGATATATTTCAGTGCATAAGTCTCTAACTCTCACTGAATTTCGTTGGCATTCTCCTTAAATGAGAAGCATATTGGCTTGTTCTTCGAATGAATACATAATTCACATTCGGTTGATTCCAGTCTTACCGTTCCCATTAGTGTTGTATTGCGAAACCGTCGAAAGGTGTTTACATGCCAATGGCACGTGAGATGGATATCCCGTATTCGTCGAATGTTTACTATTTGTACAACATACAAGAGAGATTTGTTAGAGCATGTGCCTCGATAAGTGCCGATGTGATAAGGAATATCACTCAATCCATGATAAGAAGATTGCAACACTGCATTAATACCAACGGTCATCACTTCGAACACCTTCCGTGAATGGACATTGATGCCACCATTTTGACCTCATTGGATTCTTCTCGATAGCCTCTATCAGAAAATAAGTACCAAACTAAGCATGCCATTTAAAAAAACAAACTTGACCTTCATATCTCCGACGCGACCCCACCACGCAACAAATACCAACGTCATATTATGGCCCCTGTTGTCCCATGCAACACTTGTCCCACAAACTTTTCAGCTACTGTCTTACTTTTGGAGTTACTCTAGGTGGCAATAGTTAGTGACGCACCCTGTAGATCAGGAGGTCCAGTGCCTTACTGTCAACGGAAACGAGGCTCACAGCTGTGACTGAAATACGACGGCTCAAATTAAGAATGCAAAACGTCTTTTTTTATTGCTGTGTTATGGCCATCTCTGCTCACGACCAATGGGTAGTGAACGAGTTGGCCAGCTGCACCATAGAAACGTGCCGGCATCCACCTGAACTGGCAACTTTGACTCCAAGGTGATCTTACAGTTTCTACGCGTCGGTTAAAATACACCACAAGCTTCTATCTTCAATCATGTAGAAGGTATGGTCATGTTAATTCGGACGTGGCCGTTTGAAACACATTTTATTTCTACAACTGGCCGAGTTATTTTCATAGCAAGTTGCAAAATATAATCTTAAGTGAGGCTAACGAGAAATAAAGCAAAGACTGTAAAAATATATTGGACAACTCAATCACTACTCTTCACAGAAAATTTCTTACTGCAACATTGCGAGATTTGCGAAGTCTCATCTGCGTTTCGGTAAATTTCGCATTGTGTGCCATTACTTGCTAGACAGGAAGCACTCACAGACCATATGCTGTGGAACATCACGGAAGTTACTAACAGAACTTTCAGTGGTAAAACGGCCAATAAACTAGATACGTGTGCAAGCCTTTTGGCTAGTGAGTAGACGGAAAACAAGGTGAGTGAGACTAATTAAAATGCTGATTTGTTAGTTCAACAGACGTTGATACTCGCCTTCAAGATAGAAATCACTTGGACGTAATTTTAATTTTAATTTGGCTGAAGAGAGAAGCAAGTAACATACTCAAATTCCAGTAAATAGATTCTGTACCTAATTGTCACCACAGAAAAAAAGAATTTTAAAGTGAATGCATTCTTAATTATAGATAATAACCTGTAGAAAAAGAATGACCCACAAATTTAAAGGTACAAATCCACATAAAAAACAAAATATGACGCCGAAGAACAGACTTTTAGTAAACCAGGCATTGACGATGATGGGAAGACTACCAAAATATTTACGTTAAAATTAGGGTGCTAAGATTTTAAAATTGCAGTCATTTACACATAGGTGGAAATACGCTCGTTTATACCCTGGTTCGGATGAGTCACGTATGAGCAACTGTGATAAAACAGTCTTCCATCAACAAACCTCTAAGGAGTGCAGTTTGGGAGAGGAACATATGATAGCAATTTAAATGCAAAAAAGGCATGAGGATCTATGAGGTGTAGATCGTTACTCGTCGTTTCCTCATGGTGCAGGCAGCAAAACTAGCATACTATTGAAACAAATACAGCACGCAACAGCGCAACCATATATCACAGGAGCTGGTGTAGTCGTCCGGAAACGCTTCCATTTCGAATGCATTCGTGCTGGGGTAGCAGTATACATATGTATGATATGGAGAAAGAGGAAACGAGGTGAATCAGAACCAAAAAGGCACCTGTGGCTTCTCGCAGTGCATAAAACGCGATTAAGCAGCAGAACTGCTCTCCAGCATCACAGTTACGAGATATAGCTAGACATTTACTTTTGTGTTTCACGTATTATTTTCGTGATAATTCTCTATGATATATACAAATTAACCAAATTAGAAAATTACTACATTTTCTTATCGACTAAGAGACTGGATGCTAATCATTTGCATTAGAATTTGTCTTCATATTTATGTTATACTTCAGCGATTTTAAAATGAAAACTTGTCCTGACAGATTAGTTACACTTACTAAATCCTCTGTGATGTAATGTCGAGGCTTTATTACAGTTGTCAGATAACCCAACGTCTCGGCTGTCTCTGTGGAGAACATCTTCAGAGGTCGTCATGCCTTCGATTTGGTCAGGAACACATGGCAGGTCACCAATGACTGAGATAAAACTGCTCTATCACGTACTGCGGCGCAGAAGTGTGGGTTTTGAACATGAGCACAGTTCACCTGTTCTTGGTTATTGATGTCACCATCCTTGTCATCCCAGGAAGAAGGCTTCCACGTTTGTTCAGAATCAGAAACCGTGTGTCATAGTGTCTGACACCTACTCCCATCCAGTTAGGGTTACTGGTGTGCTCAACGGTCACCGTGGACTCTCTATACCATTGTGATACCTCTCATGGCTGTTACAACGTATGATAAGGAGCAGAGTGCAAGTATGTATGTATGTCCAGGAACTCGTCACAAACCCCTGAATCGATTTCAGCCGAATTTTGCACACAAACAATAAACTTTCCAGTATCAGCACTGTGGGGTTTATAACATCCTAGCTTCAAAAGGTTCTTATATATGTGCAAAAATGTGTTCTTTCAGCACCTGCCATACAGGCTACCCTTCATATCAGGCAGTTGTGTGGGAATAGTACCGGCCTGCCTCATCTACCTGGTCTGCGGAACAGCCAATTCATCATGAATAAAAAAAAGTTTTCAAGCATCTCCAGTGTAGATAAACCTGCCTGATAGTAATGTGGAAGTAGTCGCAGCCTACTTTAATGTCTTTTTCTGGCTCCACTTGCAGGAGTATGGATGGAGGAAGGCTGAGATGGATAGAGAAGTGGATGGACACAGAGAGGGGTTTAGGGGTATGGGTATGGGTATGAAGAAAGAGGAGGGGGAGATGGACAAAACATAGAGGGGAGGGTGTGACGGACAAGGAGAGGGGTAGGAGAAGGCAGTGGATATAGAGATGTGTGATGAGACGATGGACAGAGGGAAGGGAGGAGAAAATTATCAAAGAGGGGGGGGGGGAGGAGGGGGACTACAAAACTGAGCCAAGCCGTAGCCAAAGGGCTGATCTGAGGAGTTCCGACCAACACCACTCCCTTATTATCTGAATGTAATTATACACGACCTAGATGCTATCTAAAGAAACTGAAAGACAGAAGGGGTGTTCAAGAATCATATCTTTGAGGAAGTTGGTGCAATTTATATGCAACTCCATTGCCGATATACAGGGTGTTCGAAAAAAATTGCAGAATACTTTGAGGTGTGCTAGCACTCATCGAAACAAGGAAAATAAATCCAATAGACATTGGTCCAGAAATGCATACTTTCCTAGATGAACATGTGTTTATAGGAAGGGCTGCAAGACGCTTGGCTGCGGATATTAACAAAGTCATTGTATTGGCGTTCCGTCAAATGTGTCTGCAGGGTATTATGATGTCTTTAGTCATAGTACTCTAGCTAGCATTAGGTCGTCTGCAGTCTGTATGGTTCGTGTAGGCTACGTTATTTTTCGTCGTGTTCGTCTGCCTTGTCGTTCATTACTGTCAACCCTAGGTATGTGTCAGTTGTATTTTAGCTTCTTCCAAACGCTTATTTGTTTCGCAAAATTTTGTACATGGCTGCACATTCACAGACAGTGAATAGTTACAATTGAAAGAAAACAGTCTCGTTCCGTTTTTATACTGCTTCTTTATGTTTATTCAATGAAGTATGGACGTACACTTTGGTCCGAAATTAAGAATTATGTTTCATAACACCCGTTTCTCAAACCTTCCGTTAACAGAACTGAATCTGAAAATAGTGCATTACTAATAGAAATGTTAATCAAAGGATTTGTGTCGATACTATCATTCAATGCAATGACGATATTTTTAATGATTTCAATAATACAGAGAGGGAGCTGTGGTTTCCGAACTGAACGGCTACCCGGCTCCGCTCTCACTGACATAGGAAGAAAATGGGAACAACTGCTTACTTTTCATAAGGCAACCATACGCCGAAGTGTTCACAATAAAATTATCGATCTGAGACTTCAGTTACTGCCTGGAAGGAAGTAGTAACATAGGTAAGTTTACTTTGAAGTTTTATTTACATCTAGTCAAATGGTTCAAATGGCTCTGAGCACTATAGGACTTAACTTCTAAGGTCATCAGTCCCCTAGAACTAAGAACTACTTAAACCTAACTAACCTAAGGACATCACACACATCCATGCCCGAGGCAGGATTCGAAGCTGCGACCGTAGCGGTCGCGCGGTTCCAGACTGTAGCGCCTAGAACCGCTCGGCCACCCCGGCCGGCTTTACATCTATTCCTCTAGACTATTTTTTCAAGAAACTGCATGAGAGTAGCGATCGAAAAAATTTTCTTTAAGTAGATTTAATTAAAAACACCTCGTTAGGGATGTGGGACAGCGACTGTGGCTTGTTTTGCTTATCCGTATTTTACACTGTATAAAATATACGTTTCATCAGGGAACTCGAAAAGAGAAGGCCGACTATAGTTGGGATGTTGTACTAAATGTAGCGATCCGCAGTAAATTCAAGCTGATTTGCACCACCTGTTATCTAAAAGTTCCTGAAATATATTAATTAAAATTATTGCGCCCTATCTAGAGCTTCCTCTGTTCTATAAAATTTCAAATTGTTGCCTTGGGAGGAAACGCGCAGATTCCTTCCTAAAACGTTTGGCACTCTTACGATTCCAGTTGTCTCTCTTCCACTGCATCAAATCTTCGGCCCTATAACTTTATTTTCGTCTTGGGGAAGAGCTAAGTCTGGTGAATATCGCAGGTGGAGAACAAGTGTAATCTTGATTTTAGTAAACTGATTCCTGAATAATTAGTCCTTATGCGATCGTGCTTTGTCATAGTTAAGTACCCGGTCGTTCCTTCACCATTCTGCAGACGTTTGCTCCTCATGTCCTCCCTCAGCATCGAGACATAACTAGTTATTCGACGCCTGCCCATGAGAAAAGATCTTAATGAACAACCACTGTAATAATTTTTAAAAAGTGAAAAAGGAGATTAATATAAACACCGTTACTCCTGATTTGACAAAATTCCTTTGGCCGAGGTGAAGACGGACTCTTCCATTGCGCGGATTGCTCCTCAGTGTCATGTCCATAAACACAAATGCTGTTGCAGTGATACTGTTCCAATGTTTGGAAGAAAGTTGGTACCGGTTTGGAATAGTTATTGCAGTTCCATGCAGACTGCCACGCGATTTGCTACATTTCTTCTGATCGTCTTGAAGCAGCCGTTGCTCACATCTTACCGCCATGCTTCTCAAGTTCAGTTTTTCTGACAGAATACGTACACATGTACCATAAAGTATTACCGAGATGTTTCAGAGGTTCTCGATCATCATTTTACGGCCTTCCTTAATCAGATTTCTCACTTTCTAACATTTTCTTGTGTGATGGCAGTGAATATTCGCCTGCTTTTGAATCGCTTATATGAGTCTGTGTCTGGCATATACCATTTCCTCAAAAAGGATTAAAGTTGGGTGCTTTTCTGCAGCGGTTTCGCCAAATGTAGGACAAAACTATATGCAGACACAGTGCTCTTTTTAGGTCAGCCAGCGCCTGACCGCAAAGTCAAGCGAGCGCGACAAAGGGAACACTCTCACGAGCAACTAACCAAACCACTCAGCCAGCAGCCCAGGAAGAGGAGGAGGAGGAAATTAGTGTTCAACGTCCTGTCGACATCGAGATCATTAGAGATGGAGCACCAGCACCGATTGGGGACGGATGGGGAAGTAAATCGGCCGTGCCTTTTCAAAGGAACCATCCCGGCATTTGCCTTAAGCGGTTCAGGGAAATCAGGGAAAACCTAACTCAGGATGGCCGGACGCGGGTTTGAACCGTCGTTTACGTGAATTCGAGTCCAGTGGGCTAACCGTGCTAACCATTGTGCTACCTAGCTCGGTCGCAGCTCAGTGGCACACTGACTTAAGGTGGATGTGTGGGGAGACAGGTATGTCAGTGTACTCGTAACCATTTGCGTGCCACATCCAAATTTAGGGATCCTTTGGAGACATATCCTACGTCAAAGAAGTCTCTACACCACATTAAGGAAGTATTCGTACGACTTTGTCAAACTCCTGAAAATGAAAGTGGATCTGAAATATTATCTAGACTATGCTTGCAGTAGCGAACTGCCATGCAAACGATCCATGAACCAAGGAACTATCAAGCTTATTAATTTTTTGTTGTATTTATTTAGCCCAAAAGCACATTAAAACAGTGAAAACAAACCGAAAAGTATAAAGTGATTGGGACAAAAGGCCTTCGTCTTACATTTACGTTCCTATGCTTATATTCTTTCAGGAAAATCACATTTCCGTTCGACGCCCACTTTGCCGATCACTCTTCAGCAACGCATCCGGTCGTATTCGCCTGTTGTCCTTCCAGCTGATTTAGCACAACAGCCTGTTCAGCTACGCTGGCGCAAAGCGCAACATTAGTGACACGGTGCTGACAACCGACAGCCCCCCCTCCCAATTCAAAGATGCATGGTTACTGGTTATCTCTTGGAAAATGTCGCAGATTCGAGTTGCTTCTATTTACTGGTTTCGAAACGGACAGTCCGGGGATGAACGCGAGCTTCTACAAACGTACGCCTATGAGTTTCCTTTGTTATAACGTGACTGAGTGCTAAAGAAAGACAACTCACGTAGCAACCGTTACCTATAATTTATAAAATGGATAATATTAACATTAACATGTGATACTATCACCGAACTGCGGTGAACTGTCAATTATTCGGTTAATTTACTTATCGCTGTGCACTACTGTCGCTGAACAGTTGTTGTGCTGAGTCAGCTGGAGAGACAACAAACAGATCCGACCAGAAGCATCGCTGAAGACGTGTGTGGACCGCGGGAATCTGGCGGCAGTGTGATTAATCTGAAAGTGCGCGGGTGGGCGAATGTAAATGCAATGCGAAGACTGTACGACCTAATCATTTTACTTCATGACTGCTATTTGTGACGATTGCTTTCTCTCCAACTGGTATTATTTAGTGGCTGTTGTTTTGCGTGTTAGTGTGTACCTGTCTAATAATTTAGAAATGGACAGCCACATAATCGAAGCAGTACTCTCGAAACACGTTGCTGTCTGTTTTCATCGTTTTAACGTGGATGGCTATTTGCTAAATTAGTGTACAGACTGATTTAGCAACGGGTGCCTCTAACACATAATAACAGTAAAAATGCAATTTAAGGGCTTGCTATCTGTTCGCCGCAGCTGCGTCCGCGTATCAGTAGTTTTATTACGATGAGTGATGATGAGTAAGTAATCTGTTGTATGCACAGTAGCGTCAGCTGCACCCGAGTGCCTGTCTGTTCGGCTAAGCTCTGCGTAGCTGAGCTGTGCATGAAGGAGGGCGTGGGAATCTCTACATTATACTACGTGTAAACATTATGCAACACATTTATTGGTTTTTTAACATGGTTTTCTGTTTACTGATGGAAAAAAGCATGGTCTATCCCTTGCTTCATCCCATTAGGTTCAAGCTATCTCCATCCCGAATTACATCAAAATATAGAAAACGGATCAACAGTTACGTCCAGCAAAGACTTTTACCTTACCACGAGTGTTGTCGGCCCTGATTGAACTGAAACTTGTATACCGTATTTTACGGACTATAAGAAGCACTCTCTTCTTCGAAAAATTGCCTACAAAATTCAGGTGCGTCCTATACTCGAAATTAATATAAAAATGTCAATCGTTTGTTTTAAAATTTTCCCCAGTCTTAAAATGGCATATCTCTCTCTGGCACCACTGGATTCAGCTGGCAGCAGGTATACACCGATGCGACGAACATGGGTTGACGGGATTCACAAGCTTGCTAACACTGTCTCCCTCCCGTGCCGCCGTCAGAAATCCAGACCACTGTCCACGCCATGCTGCGTCATTGGAATCATCGGTGCCAGTGAACTTGAATTGGAAGTGATTTGTGTTAGCAGAAACAGTACAATATTTTTGTTAGTAGCTAGTTTCCTAATGGAATGAAATGGTATTCATATGATGTGGCCTATAAACTGAAATTAATAGCATATGCAGAAGAACATTACAACAGAGCAGCTGAGTGTCATTTCGGCACTCTACCAACATAAAAACAACCATTCGCGATTGGAAGGCTAATAAGGAAGAACTGGAAAAATGAGGAAGACTAAATGTGCAAATAGAGGACTGAATGCAAATGGCCATAACTAGGAGATGACGTATTGAAATGGATCCAAGGACACCGTCAGAATGGCATTGGATTTAATACAAAAGTGATTCAAATTCACTCTCGTAAGCTAACGGTACACTGGCAATTAAAAGACTTTCAGGGTGGACTGGGTGTTGTGTGATGTCCTTAGGTTAGTTAGGTTTAACCCGTAACTACTATCGACCGTCTCTCAGACCGCTACTAATTTTTGTGTCGAGATATTTCTCACACCCCTGCAAAGCCGAATGGGCTCTTCCATGTACCTTCCTATTGGCTGTCAAGCTACACGTGCCAGCATTCTTGCATTGTTGCTGCTCTTTGTTTCGTAATTATTAGCCTTGAAATGTCTCACAGACGCACCATAGTGTTTGCGTGCCGCGTTTTTATTGCATGCTACTGTTTCTTCACGACGGGGAAAGCGGGGCCTTCTGTGCAATGTGTGTTATGTGAGACAGATGTCTTCACTTGCAAGATGAGCCTCAGACACCGAAAGAAGAATTCGAAAATCGAAAAACGTGCACCTTTTGCCCTCCTCGTCTGAAGAGGAAAACGAGTTATCCATGCCAACAGCGTGGTGTTCCGCTTCTTTTTGGAGTGTTCCAGGAAGGTCTGCGTGAAGTGTTTGCAGGTGGGAATGGACTAAAGTATGATTCAGTGGCACATGAGAACAAGTATTTAGTTTTTACTCGTAATTTTAGAAGTAAAATGGTGGCAAAGTTTCTCCATTCATAGACTTATGGACTGAAATATTCGCTCTACATTGCAAAGTGAGTCGTAAACTTAAGGCTGACTTCGCACACAATTTATCGTAAGTCATGTCGGTTTTTTCCACCTAGTTATATTGCCAATTTGTACTATAATCCCTCTGATTAATATCTGTGTGTGAGTAGAGAGCTAACTTTTTGCTGTTATTTTCGTAACTCATAAAATAAAAATATACTTCAGATTTCGTTTTGTTTTAATTGTCAAAGTGTTTAAAATACCGCAGTATTTAAAAAAATCAAATTTCTACAAAAGCTACCTCTAAGAAGTGTTATGAATGACTGGAAGTCAAGAAACTATATATATTCAACAAAATTCTGGTTTGTTATATAAAATAAAAAAATTCGATCTGTGAGACCCCTCCATAGTAACTTTGTTCCTGTGAATGATTATAGTAGTTAAGGGTTAAGTAGTTCTAAGTTCCAGGGGACTGATGACCATAGATGTTCAGTCCCATAGTGCTCAGAGCCATTTGAACCATTTGAACTTTCAGGGTGGAGTTGGTTAGTGATACAAGTTTATGATGCGTGACGGACTTAGCATGCGGACCAAAACCAAAATACCTTAGAAAATGTTCAAGAGCATGAAGAGAAAAACATTATCTTTCCATTCCTTTATTACAACATCGAAAGAAAACATCAAAAGAAAATCAGTGTGGAACAAAGCAAAACAGCGAATATGGATGAAGCTCCTCTGACATTGGCTGTGCAGAGTAACAGAACTGTTGCCATGATGGGTGCTAAAACTGTAATTATAAAAACAAGTGGACTTGAAAAAATGCACTACATTGTTGTCCTTACATGTTGTGCTGTCCGTACTAAACTTCATCTAACAATCATTTTGAAGCGCAAAACAATACCAAAATCTTTTGAAATACCACCATGTGTTGTTGTTCACGTACATGACAAGGGTTGGATGGACGAGGCTGGTATGAAATTATGGATTAACAGAGTGTGGGAGAGAAGCAAAGGTGCTTTGTTGAAGAACAGTTTACTCTTGTGCTAGATCAGTTTGGTAGTCATTTGCAAAATTCTCTGAAAGAGAAACTGAGAAAGGAAAAATCAGAGCTTTCTGTTATTGCTGGAGAACTTGCTGCACAATTGCAACGTCTCGATAAATAAACCAATTAAAGTGTATATCTGAGAGGAATGGAACAAATGGATGAAGCATGAAACCCAACATGAATTCCCGCCGAAGGCAGCTTTGCAACGACCTAGAACCAGCGTGTCAGTGGATAAGACAGTCGTGGTCCAGAGTGAGGGGAGACATTGTTGTTAAATCTTTCAATAAGAGTGGCATAAGGAGCGATTTCGATTGCAGTGACGACATGAAAGTTCAGATAACGATTTTGAAGGTGAGTTATAAACTAAGAACTTTTTCTTTTGGCCAGGCTTTGCAATCTAACAATATAAATGGTAAAACTGTTACTTTTTTTGACTGCTTGAAACTTAAGGTCAGTCTTATAGTCCTTAAAACATGGTACTTCGTCAGTGCAAACCAAAACAGACGATTAAAACCGTTCAACATATTTTATGCCGCACCTTTGTCACGTGATACAATGCTCCTGTTGCAATCAAGATAGCGGTCTAATGCATTCGGAGTAGTTCTGGTAAACGAGCAGTGAGTGAAATGAACCATGCACCGAGCTTGCGACCGGTGTTGTCCATGGGAATATGAGCCAGTTCGTTTGGGAAATACTGTTCAAGTCGATGGGGTAGAGGTCGTTCTAATAATTAAAACCTGTTTGTTCCTTTACCTCTAGCAATCTCCGTCTTGATCTGAGCAAATGAAACTGTGTGCGAGGGTATCCTGTACCTGGCTTTCTGCAGAGAGGATTTGGTGTCAGATTGACACAGTGCAACTTCACTGCAGTTCAGGCCTGGCAAAACAGCGCCCAGGCTACGTTCCTGCCTGGCCTCTGAGCGATTAGGGCTGAGGAACGACGGGGAAGAGGAACAGACAGCAAGCGGATGCCGGTACAGCAAGGCAGTCGCTTTGCCAGACACTAGCCAGTTTACTGATGGTACTACCTGGGGTAAAGTAGGCTGAAAGTCTGCGTTAGGAATACTATGGCGTTTACGCAATCGTCAAAAAAGAAAAAAAAAAACCGGGAAGCCACATCGTTCAATGCCGAATGCGAACTGTCTTATTTTCGTATCGTTTAAGCAGGATGCAGAGTGTTTAATGGGCCGTTACAGTATTATGAGTTGCCAAAAGACTTACTGAAACGTCATTACAACAACAGTCTTAAAGGCGATAGGGTACACTTGTTTTCTGACGAACTACGTTGAATGCTGGCTGAACTAAAGGCGACCATTAGGGGAAAAACCTGCTTTAATGCTAAGTAGAGTGGTAGCAAAATCTGTTACGGTCGACATCATCGATCATCTGAATTCATTAAATGTCTGAATGTACGGGAAAAGTCATTTGGTAAAAGGTATGGAGGACAAGATTGATACAATCAAACTAGAAGTAATCCTGTAGAAAGATCAGCTTCATGTTCATGTCATAGGACATTTCACGCTACTCATGTCTGTCGTTTGTAGTCCAGACATGACTGACAACGTTTCAGTAATTGAAACATTTCATCGTGAGTTCTCAAAGATACTCCGAATCAACATCATGACAGAAGACGAATTTAGATTTATTTGTCGAACCGTTCTGGCTTCTCACTGCTAATGTGCCTCATTATCTCAAGCTTGAGCTGATAGACGCAGAGTGAAGCAACTAGCTCAACGAGCTGTTTGTCCAATACAGGAATTTACAAGTCTTTTCTAAAATGTTACCTCAAATCAAAATGGTTCAAATGGCTCTGAGCACTATGGGACTTAACATCTGTGGTCATCAGTCCCCTAGAACTTAGAACTACTCAAACCTAACTAACCTAAGGTCATCACACACATCCATGCCCGAGGCAGGATTCTAACCTGCGGCCATAGTGGTCACGCGATTCCCGACTGAAGCGCCTAGAACCGCAATGCCACATCGGCCGGCCTGTTACCCCAAGAACAATATTATTTACTGCACAGGCAGGACGCTAAAGTTATATAAATGTTTGCTGCAACAGATGTGTGAAAACGTTTTTTTCTGTTATGAAATTAACAAACTTCCGCCAACGTTGACATTTAACATATTTTAACCTACGTAACTCCATGTCTTTGTATCACGAACCTGAGCCATGGCGTAGTGCTATCGACTCCTCTTTCTATCGGGTTACGGTCTTTGACCGACAGTCGAGTGTTTGGCACGATGGCGTCTCGTCCGGGGGGCAGTGACCTGCTAGTCACGTGTGTAAAGGTGTGAGCACACGCTCCGCAGAGACAGAGCCATTCTGAGCCCGCATCTCGTGGTCGTGCGGTAGCGTTCTCGCTTCCCACGCCCGGGTTCCCGGGTTCGATTCCCGGCGGGGTCAGGGATTTTCTCTGCCTCGTGATGGCTGGGTGTTGTGTGCTGTCCTTAGGTTAGTTAGGTTTAAGTAGTTCAAAGTTCTAGGGGACTTATGACCACAGCAGTTGAGTCCCATAGTGCTCAGAGCCATTTAAAGAGCCATTCTGAGGCGTGTACGCGGAGCGAGCGGTCGTTGTTGTAACAGCGCTCGCCGGCTTGTGTGTGCTGCGACTAGGAAAAACTCAGACTGCAGCTTCTGTCTCGGGCAGGCTGCCTCTCTTTTGCTTGGAGCTCGTTTACTTTATCGCCGCTGACTCAGGATTATGCCTCCGGGCTAGCCGGACGCTAGGGCGTTAGATAGGGAATTTGGAGTACCAGGGCCCCATTCATGTTGGGTAAACCCGCGCACTCCGAGGCAAAGGTAGATTTTCTTTTCTTCCGATAGAATAACCAACCTTAGTGAATAGGGCAACACCAGCACTCTCGCCATGGCGTCCCATGGGACTCCCATGGCCGAAGGGGACACAACCCCCGGATCATTCATATCATCATCATCCACCTCACCTACACAACATCAACAAAATCCAGAAACGGACACTCACAACACAAACATGGTACCGGCTACCAACTCAGCACCAGGAAAGAGAAAGGCAACCAATAAAAAAATGGTTCTAATGGCTCTGAGCACTATGGGACTCAACTGCTGTGGTCATCAGTTCCCTAGAACTTAGAACTACTTAAACCTAACTAACCTAAGGACATCACACACATCCATGCCCGAGGCAGGATTCGAACCTGCGACCGTAGCAGTCGCACGGTTCCGGACTGCGCGCCTAGAACCGCGAGACCACCGCGGCCGGCGCAGCCAATAAAACCAGTCGATGACACGGACCTCCGACAGTAAAAAGAAAACTCAGGACACAACCGAAGACACCACTCCTAACACTGCAGATGAAAATGATAAACTAACGGAGTACGAAGTTCCCGTCTCCATCAGATTTGAATCACTTCCAGACAACGACGAGGGTAATTCCCGCACAGGCAAAAAGCAACAATCAACACAGATGAAGCGATTGGGTATCCCACCGGTTGTAGTCAAGGAGATTTCCCAATACCTGGACATAGTAAAAGCACTCCGCAGCGAACTCAAAGGGGATCTCAAAACCAGAAGTCAAAGTGGCGGAATCACTTACCAATTTTCACAACCAGATGACTTCCTAACCTTCAAGGAATATCTCAAAGTGAATAATACACAATACTACACTCTTGACATTACTTCTGGAAATCAGAAATGAAAAGGTGCAGCCCCAATCTTTAATAATAATCTAAATCTGATTATTATTGATGGAATAAATTCTGTCACTCACCCTATTGGATACTTGATTTGAATCAGCAAAATTGAAAATAATAGCCATTGAAGGTAGTAATTAAACGACTATTACCAACCATAGACCCCCATCTAATTCATGAGGTCCTCCTAGAGCATAACTTACCAGTCATTAAAGTTGCACACATGACATCAATTGATGTGAAAACCCAGAAGAAAGTAACGCTACGCCACTTCCAGGTCACACTCAAGAATACTGAAGAGGCAAAGCGAATATACGACCTTAGGGCAATGTTCCACATGCAGGTGACAGTCGAAACCTACTGAAACCCACAGGGACTCACCTAATGTCACAACTGCCACGGGTTTGGACACGGATCGTGCAACTGCACCCTTCGTCCAAATTGCGTAAAATGTGGGCAACAACAAAAAACTGCCGACTACCGGAAGAAACCCGAAACGAAACCGAAATGCTACCACTGCAAAGGGGAACATACGAGCAGCTACAAAAACTGTCCAGTATATCTGAAACCCTTGCAGACACAACAAGAGAAACAGAAAGCGAAATCCCCGGCACAGGATAGGCTGGAGTAAGAAAGAAGCAGACAAACCGCACAACTGAGTCCCACAAACTTTCCAGCATTACGAAAAACAAGAGGATGGGCATAAACAATCACAGCGCCCACAACAGAAAACAACACCAATACCTCAGAATCATCCTCGCAACCTGCAACAGGAATAGGTGCAGACAATGGAGAACTCCTAGGATTCATCACCCAATTTTACATCCCAAAAATCATAAACACAATCAGAACAACTGCAGTGCAACTAAGACATGCACAAGACTCCTTCATAAAAATCGCAATTCTATTTCAAGCTGCTTTGGCCTTTTCGGCGTAAATAGATCAATAAACATCATGAATTGGAATGCCACTGGGATAATAACTCAGAGGAATACCCTAGCGGAATTCCTAGACGAGCGTGAGATAGATATTGCTCTCATCACGGAAACACACCTTCATCCCAACCAGACTATCAAAATCAGAAACTATAAGGTCCACAGAAACGACAGACCTAACAGACCAGGTAGAGGAACAGCCATCCTGGTCAAAAATAAAGTGGTTCACAGACCTATCACCTCACCTCATCTCACTCTGATGGAGTCAACAGCAATAGAAACAAGAATCTTCAATAAAACAATTTCCATTGCCGCAGCCTACAACCCACCAGTTGGAAGGATCATGTCACAGCAAGACCTCGAACTCCCTATCTCAAGTTACACCAACATGTTCTGATCGGTGGCGACCTTAATGCGAAACACAGATCCTGGAATTTCAATGCAACCAACACCAGCGGCAGAACGCTACGCAGCTTCTTGGACAATAACCCAAATATTTCAATCGTAGCTCCAGACAGGCCAACCCACTATCATCATAACACAAGATGTCGCCCAGATATACTGGATATCTTTCTATCGAAAAATCTCACGTGGAACACGACAACCAAGATGGTCAACGACCTAGACTCGGACCAAAACCCGGTAATACTTGAAATAAATGGGAATCCAGGAAATTTTCAAGACAATCGAACCACCATGGACGTCACCACAAACTGGATCAAATACAATCAACTACTCGAAGCACACACCCCAGGACTACCTCCCCTTCAATCAAAAGCCGAAATCAACAGAGCCACAGACGATTTCACCACACTAATAAAAGACTGCAGCAAAAAATCCACAACAAGGATAACTCACACCACGGGAAGAGACGCACTACCACCACACATCCGCAACCTAATAGCAGCAAAAAGAAACACCAGAAAGAGGTGGCAAAATTACAGAGGCCCAGCCGACCTCCGAAAAACCGAGCAATTGCCCAGGAGGATTAAAAGACAACTTCAAAATTACCGTAGTGAGGCCTGGGAGGCAAACCTACGTGAAGCAGAAAGCAACAAAGAAAAATTCTGAGCCGGCCGGGGTGGCCGAGCGGTTCTAGGTGCTACAGTCTAAAACCGCGCGACCGCTACGGTCGCAGGTTCGAATCCTGCCTCGGGCATGGATGTTTGTGATGTCCTTAGGTTAGTTAGGTTTAAGTAGTTTTAAGTTCTAGGGGACTGAAGACCTCAGAAGTTAAGGCCCATAGTGCTCAGAGCCATTTCAACCAAAAATTCTGCAAAATCCTCAAAACACGAAAAATGAATGAAAAATCAGTACAGCCCCTTAATTGGGAGCGTGGGATAGTCTATGACTCCAACGATCGAGCTGAAGCACTGGCGGATTCACTGGGAACGCAATTCCAGTCACCAGAAGCTGTGGACGATGAAAGTGTGTGTGTGTGTTTGAGGTTTATGGGCGCTAAACAGCGGGGTCATCAGCGCCCAACGATGAAAGTGATGACCACCAGGAAATGGTACTCAGGAGGGTGAACCGCATCCTAGGCGCCCCGATCAGAACATCCTTCAATCCAGTACATCCAGATATCATCTGTCACCACATTAAAACATTCATCTGAAGAAAGCTTCAGGCCCAGACTTCATCAACCGAAAATACTACATCACCTACCTCCAGCAACAATCACCTTCTTGACGTCCATATATAATGCTTGCTTGAGACTTCACTACTTTCCCAAACCATGGAAGCAGGCTCGCATTATCACATTACCCAAGCCAAACAAGGACCTACTATTTCCGCAAAATTATAGGCCAGTTTCACTGTTAAACTTTTTAGGAAAGATCTTAGAAAAACTCATCCAAGCAGAACTGAAAAAATTCCTCAAGGGCAATAGTATAATCATTCCAGAACAATTCGGATTCCGTGAAGAACATAGCACAATCCACCAGGTGACCAAACTTATTGAACACATATGTTAAGCCAGAAACATCAGACACAGTACTGGAGCGGTCCTGCTTGACATCGAAAAAGCATTCGACAGGGTGTGGCATTACGGCCTCATCTTCAAACTTCATCAATACAACTGCCCCAATCATCTCATTCATACCATAGCATCATTTCTTGGCAACAGGACGTTCTATATTCAAGTCCAAGCAGCAACTAGCAACGCCAGAACAATAGAGTCTGTGGTACCACAAGGATCAGTTCTGGGACCTATTCTCTATTTGATTTACACAAACGACATCCCCAAACATCTAGGAGGTCATATACCCCTATTTGCTGATGACACTGCAGTGTACGGCAGTAATTCAAACCTCCAATATATTGTCAGAAAAATAGAGCACACCTCCAGACCATCCAGCAATGGGCAAACGAATGGAAAATTACCATCAACATGGAGAAAACACAGGCCACACTTTTTACTTTTAAGAGAATACCTCCTAACCTTCACATCCGGTTCAGCGACAAAAACCTTCCATGGGAAGACACAGTAAAATATCTTGGCATCAAGCTTGATAAAAGAATGACATTTAGAGACCACGTCACAGACATCTGCAATAAGGCTACAGGAATGATTTTCAGACTCTACCGCATCATTAAAGGCAATAGAATCAACATGCAAGCCAATAAAAAGATTTTCAAAACCATCATTGAACCAGCCATCACCTACGGTTCGGAAACCTGGTCAATGGCCGCAGACACCAATATCGCAAAAGTACAAAGAGAACAAAACAAGTACTTCAGAATTGCTGCTGATGCTAGCCAGTATCAATCAATCAGAGACATCTACACAACTCATAGAATACTAAAAATTCCAGAAATCATCCAAAAGGAGTCCATTAAATTTTTCCACCAAACCTCAGACTCCAAACACCTGCTCATCGGGAATCTGGGACAAAATATACACGACCCCAGAACTAAATTACCCATCTTGCCACTACCAGGAGCTATAACGTACCATTTTGATTACAGCATATAAGCTACAGACACCACAATATTCACAATCAGACACTAAACACATACACACAGTCGTGACGTTTCCATCCCATCATTTCGTTACCATCATCACCAGGCAAAAGGCAGAGATAACATCAAATCCGATTATTTGAACGCAGGGGTACATTACCCATCAGACCACCTCCCGCAGAGACAGAGCTGTTTGCTTGTCTCCATTGGCGGAAGTGGTTTGCGGTACGACGAAGCGGAGCGGCTCCGGAGGCCGCGGTGAGCATTATACAGCCGACGGTTGTCCATATTCGCAACTGTAAATACATTTGTTACGTCCGAGGGATTGGCTCGCTGAAAGGTTCGGTGGTTAGTGTGTAGCGGACGCGTTTACCTCCGGTGTGGTTGTTGCCCCTTGGTAGAAGCCGTCGCTTGCTGCCTGTACTGTTGGGAGGCCGCATTTCTGAAGCCGAGACACCAATTACTCTGTCAGCTGTAAGTGTTAAATTGTGACCACTTGGCCCTGCGCTGTTTTTTCAAGGATTTATTTATTTTATTTGATGAGCATTTACCAATCATTATCCCGTACTAGTGATGGTTTTGACCCCTCTACTGTATTGTCAGGTTCTACAGTCCTGACTTTCAGTACATAATTGCTCTGCTATGTTCAAAAAATGTGAAGGATTGAATTCTTGCTTAGCCATGCTCGCTGTTTTCTTTTCTTGGAGGTGGGGGGTGAAGTGCTTGAGTAAGCTAACAACTGCATAAGCTGCATTGTGGTTGTGATCAGTGAAAATGTATTAAGTTTACCAGAAGAACCATTTACGTTTATTTAGACTGACGTTTAACTTCTTTTTGATATTGAGGGGTTGCTTAGTTATCTTCGTACGATGCTGTTGGCCACTTCAAATATTATGCGCTAAATATATTTGCAGTTACTAATATGGACAACCATCAGCTGTATAATGGAATGACGAAATGAAAATATGTGCCGAACAGGGAACACAAACCCGGATATTCCTCTTAGCGCGGGCAGACGCCTTACCATCACGCTATCCGAGCACGCTTCACAGCCAGTCTCAAACTTCCCTATGTCGTCCACCAAATGTGCACAACCCGCTCTCGTACACTCAGTATGGATGTTCTCGTACCGGGGAGACATTTTAATTGAAAGTCGTTTGCCTGGTGTTGGTGGATGAATATAATACTGTAGCGACTTTAATACGGGCCGCTTGTATACTTCAAATATTGGTCGGATTGATTGAAGCCTTTAAACCTACGAATGATAAAATTAGCTCTTTTAGTGATGTTAGACTTAGTTCTGTTTAATATACCCGTTGTTCTTGTCTTTAAAGATTTTAGTGCGTTGCATGCAGGTTTGTTGCACTTCACAACGGAGTAGCTGAAATTAAAAGTTGTTTACCAGGAGGCTGTTGCTTTTCAAAGTTGCTGCCTATAAGGGGTTGGTTGTTGCTGGATTGAAACCAGTCCTTAACGTTTTGATAGCTGACTTACCTAATAGACTGGAACTTTAACACGAGCTGCTCGTAACTTTTACACCTATTTTTCCCTTTTGATGGCTTTTATTTTATTATACTTTAAATTTAACAGTTAAGTTTAATTTGTCTCTAACTAAAATGTGCAGTGTTCGTCATCATTGTTATTTCTGGAGGTTCTGCAAAAAAGTGTTTCTATGTTATAGGTTTTTAATGGTAAATTGCGTCCAGCACCTAGACACTCCACTGTCTAGCTCCCTATCGTCACAGAACCACACTTCCAGATATATTACACAGGCTATTCAAAAATCGAAATGTGTAAATTTTGTAAACATCAATACTGTAATGTAATTCTTCAGGCTTTCCCGGCCAGGCGTTGTCATGTTGATTAATCAGGTTTCTGCCGATTATTCGCGTCTTTCCTACACAATATTTCAACTGCGTGACTAGCAGTCTTCTTCAGGTGCTGTCCGATACAAATTCCAGTGTGGAACGAGTCCGGTATTTATGCTTACGTTCTGCTAGGTGTTCCCTCTGCGGTCCGCGCCGCGACTGGCGCTCTCTCGGCGGTGTGCGCCGACCCATAGCGCCCGTTGCTCTGATTGAATAGACAGGTCAACATCGAAGCTTCACCACCACCGACTCCTCTCCGAGACTAACTCTAACAAGCAAGATGTTCACCACCACCTACAACCCACAACAGTGGTAGAAAATGCCCATCGGGTAAACGCTACGTTCCAGATAGACTGGGCTATTCCACACCCATTCCAGAAGATATGAGGCCGCGCGCTGACCCATAGCAGCTGCTGTAGCGTTTTCTTCTAGCCACGACTGTTCCTAACGCTGTGCTCGTACTTTGTGTTTATCAGAGGATTTCCTACAACGCCTCAGGCAGCTACAGATCTTGGACTCTGACATTATGGTCAGTATCGACATGGTCTCCATGTTCACTCGCATACCACTGAATGATTCACTTGAGCTGACTGAAGAAAAGTTCGATGGTGATCTTCTGGACTTATTCAGACACATACTGACTTCGACGTACTTCCTATATGGGGGTCAATTCTACGAGCAAACGAAAGGGGTGGCAATGGGCAGCCCACTCTCAGCGATGGTGGCCAAGCTCTTTATGGGAAGATTTGAAGAGGACACACTTACATCGGCCCCAGATCAACCGAAATGCTTTTTTAGATACGTGGATGATACCTCTGTCATATGGCCCCACAGGCTTGAAAATCTCGATGTTTTCTTGGACCACCTAAACTCACGTCACCCTAACATGAAATTTACCATGGAACTGGAGAAATATGGACTACTCCCTTTCCTAGATGTACTAGTTAAGAGGAAGAGAGATGGTACCTCCAGTCACGATATGTACCGCAAACCCACTCACACCGACTTGTACCTGCAGGCCAGCAGTTGCTACCACCCGTCACAGAAAAACGGAGTACTCAGAACACTGGTTCACTAGGCACTAACTCTGTCAGATCTGGATAATTTGACGACGGACATATAACATCTACAATCCGTGGTCTACAAAAATGGATGCTCTTTTAGAGATGTTCAAAATGCACTGCGCCCTGTGTCCCCACCAGCGGTTCCTGAAGAGATACAAGAAGAGACGCAAAAGGTTGCACATTTGCCCCACATTAGGCCGATATCTGCCAAAATCGGCAGAATGCTCCTCAAACATAACGTTAAAAGCTTGTTCCACCCATACACGAAGATTAAGGCTCTGCTAGGGGGTGTGAAGGATGACCTGCCTCTACAGAAACCGGACGTTTACCACGTACCATGTGAGTGTGGTATGACAGACATCGGCCAGACGACCAGGACTGCGGACATCAGGTGCAAAGAGCGCCAAAGGCACACCCGCCTGAGACTGGCAACCAAGGCAGCGATTGCCGAGGATTGTTTAGAACTCAGTCATTCTATAAAGTATAATGATGCCAAGGTTTTAACACAAACATCAAGATACTGGGACAGCGTCATCAAAGAATCTATTGAGATTAAGGTCGCGGAGGATCTCATTAAACGGGACACCGGTTTCGGTGAGCTCGGCTTGGAACCCAGCACTCGATCTTCTGAAAACGCAAGCTAGGCAACATCCAGACCCCAAGGGACACAAATATAAGGATGGTATTAGAGATAAAAGCTCAGTACATGTAACACAGGGTGTCAGTGAAATGGTCCCTCAAACAACAGACACAATACCTGTGGACGTTCTTCCGAGTCTCGAGCGCCAATGAACAGAATCGACCTGGAAATAACGCTGCAGCCACTCCTGGGGGGCAAGAACTTCGGACGGAACGCCTAACACGACACAGCACGGTAACACAACGTTCTAATTCACGAAAGGGTTCAGATGGCGCCAATCGGAAGATAAAACGTCTAGCAGGTCTTGGACATCATTCAGAACTTAATTTAGCTATATTGACAACCACAAAGTACGCGCACAGCGTTCGGCACAGCCGCGGCTAGAAGGAAACGTTACAGCCGCTGCTACTGGTCGGCACATACTGCGGACGGAGTGCCATTCGCGGCGCGGACCGCACAGGGAACGCCTCGCACAACGCAGGCATAAATATCGGACTCGTTCCACACTGGAATCCAACGCCAAGCATACTGCCTGGCACAGTCGCCTCACCAACACCCATGGCCGTCGCCTCCTTCGTGTGGTCGAGGCCCATGGTGCCCGCGTCGTCAGCCCATTCGACCCCACCATCTTCCCCCATCGTGGCCCTCCGGATGTCCTCGACATCGCCCTCGTCAAAGGTCTCCCCCTCCCTATTGACGCCACCACTCGAGCCGCCCTAGCCTCTGACCACGTCCCTGTCATCTACTCCATCGACCTTGTCGGGTCTCTGGAGCCACCCCGTGCCTCCTTGGACTTGCGGGGCATAGACTGGGACTCCTATCGGCGGCGCGTCGAGGCGGCTCTGCCCACTATCCCCGACGCCGCTAGGGTGGGGGCGCACCTCACCCTCGCGCACTTCACGGATGCTGCCGTAGCCGCTGCCGTTGCTGCCACCCCTCCCCATCCCCCTCATCCTCCCTCCCACTTGCGTCCTCTACCCCCAGCCATCCATGCCCTCATCACGACTAAGAACCGGGCCATCCGCGACTGGCAACGCACTCGCAACCCTGCCACCAAGCGGCATGTGAACCGAATGCAGCGCGAGATACGGGCCGCTATTCAGGCCCATCGCAATGCTGCCTGGGAAGCAAAGCTCTCTGCTCTCAATCTCCAAGACGCATCTGCCTGGCGCTTGGTCTCTCAGTTCCTCCTGACGCGTCCCCGTCTGCCCCCCCTCCCTCCTGGTCGGTGCTGAGGCTGTGTGCGATCCTGACGCTAAGGCCAACGCCTTGGCTGACGTTTTCGCGCGCAGCTTCACTCCGGTCGATGATCCCATCGACCCCGCCCACGTCCGCCTGGTCACGGCTCATGTCCACCGGTTCCTCGGCACCCATGACCCTGACGTATTCATCACCCCCGTCACCGATGAGGAGGTCGCCCGGGAGCTTCGGTACCTGCATCCTCGGAAAGCTGGCGGCCCTGACACCTTGACCAACCAGCTTCTCAAACAGCTTCCCCCGCTCTCTGTCCCCATCCTTACCTCCACCTTCAATTCCATCCTTTCCACTGGGCAATTCCCTTCCGCTTGGAAACATGCGGAGGTGATTGCCATCCCTAAACCTGGTAAAGACCCTCGCTCCCCTTCCAGGTATCGTCCCATCAGCCTCCTTCCCGCCCTCTCCAAGCTGTTTGAGCGGCTGTACCTCAAGCGAGTCCTAATACATGTCGCCCGGGAGCGCGTGCTCCCCGACGTTCAATTTGGCTTCCGCCGTGGCCATGCCACCACGCACCAGCTCCTCCGCCTCGTTGAGGAGGCACTGGACGCCATCGAGCGTCGGGAGTACTTCGGGGCCATCTTCCTCGACGTCTCCCGGGCCTTCGACTCAGTCTGGCATGAGGGACTGCTGTACAAGCTCTTTCAGCATGGCTTCTCCACCTCCCATGTCCGTCTCATCGCCACATACCTCGAAGGCCGCACTTTCCATGTTCGAATCCCGGGTGGCACCTCCACCAGGCGGCGCATCAGGGCGGGCGTACCGCAGGGGAGTGTGCTCGGCCCTGTCCTGTACAGCCTTTTCACAGCCGACACGCCCACCACTCCGCGGGTTCATCTCGCCCTGTATGCTGACGATACGGCTGTTTATGCTCGCTCCCGGAGCAAGGCCCTCCTCCGACAGCATCTCCAATCAGCCATCGACTCTCTCATGGAGTATGCCAAAAAATGGCGCCTGGCATTTAACCCTGCTAAAACACAGGCTCTCATCATGTGTCGGCGCCGTTGGCCCATCCACTATCCCCCTGTCACTGTCCTTGGCACCCCTGCCCCATGGGCTAGGACCACCAAATATCTGGGGGTCACCCTGGACAGGGCCGTCACCTGGCGTCCCCACATCGAGGACATAAGGCGCAAGGCCTTGGGGCGTCTCGGTCAGCTCTATCCCTTCATTAACCCATCCTCCTCCCTTCCCCGGCATCTTGGCGTCCTCCTCTACACATCCCTGATCCGCCCCATCCTTGAGTATGCTTCCGTTGTGTGGGGCAGAACCGTGCTCTCCGCCTTGCCCTCTGCCTCCTTTACCGTTTCCCCACCCGTGAACTTCATTTTCTTGCTGGAATCCCCCTCCTTCATGAACGCGTCTGCTCCTCTGCCATTTCCTTCTATCACCACTCCCGCCAGTCTGCCAATCCTCTTATCCTTTCTCTCGGCACTCGCCTCCACCGTCTGGCCACCACCCGCTGGCCTGACCTCCTTGCCGCCTGATCACTGGTCGCCCCCCCTTTTTTCCCTACCCCTCCTCACTCCCTGTGTCCCCTTCCTTTCTTCCTCCCCCTTCCCTGCCCACTGCTCCTTGCCTGCGACCCCTCCATCTACGAGTGTCTGCCTCACCGTCAGAGTCGCCAACCGGCTCTGCTGGTCTTCATGTTTATAATCTTCATCTGTCATTCTCACTTCTGCTTCTTCTCTTCCATCTCATCAACGACCGGCTTGTCAATTGAGCCTTTCGTCTTCCTGCTTCTCTTACTGTCCCTTCTACTATCCTTTTCTCTTTAAAAAAAACAAATAAAAAAAAATAAAAAATAAAAAACCACACCAGGCCAGCCATATGAGGCCATTCTCTACCGCCACGACTCCACTCACCACACCGCCATGAGGAAGGCGAAGCGCCCCGGCGCTAGAACTTCCATCTCAAGCCGAGGGTCAACCCTCACCAGTGCAGCGTCAGCGTCAGCCACACTGGAATCAGGTGGGAGCACAAGCGGCCAAAGACACTGCTAACCAGGGCATAGCCACCTATGGCAAACTAACATACACCAACAAGCGACAAACGTCGGTAAGCCCCTGCATATCAGCAACACTGACTGGCAATTGGCAGCAGCTACTGGAGCCGACCAACAGGCCACAGCAGGGACATTGACGATCTAGCCCACTAACGCACAAACAGTTCGCCAACATCACTTTACACTGTGCATCCGATATATGACCTATCGGACACAAAAACGATGATAAACCTAACTGCTGCAGGTTGCTGGCGCTGAACGAGAGCCCAACATCGGCACCCAGCGGCAGCCGCCGAGCAACACCACCGCACAACGTCAAAGGTATCGACATGCTTGATATCCACCACTAACAAAGTCTACCCTTGCACGACCTATCGCAGGCAGCAAGACATCCGCTACTACCCTTACCACCCGACCTAACTATCGCAGAGGTTTTTTTTCCCTTGGCTCTTGCCTTGGCACTTTTTTTCCTCATCCCTTCAAACCGCTACCCTTCGTTCGACTTCGAACCAGTCTATCTCCAGATGAGCGTCTATTAATGGTTAACCTTAACCAGACGGACGCAAAACATCGCAGTACCCACATCCTGCGACACCTCACTTTAGTGCAAACTAACCCTTTATGCAGAGATGGCAGTAGGCCTATTGAGTTGGCCATCATGCCGGTGAGGGCGTGGAGGGGCCCCACCACTTAAAAACAAAAAGGAAAGACGCGAATAACCGGCAGAAACCCGATTAATCAACATATCAATACTTTACGTTAAATGCCTGTACGTAAGAGTTTTTGTAGTTCTGTTCAGCGTATTAGCAATATCTAAAGTACTTGTTTCATCAACTAATAAAAGTTATTCCTTTGGTAGAACAGTAAGGAGTTAAAAATAAATCGTGCTTATAAAAATGAGCTGCAGTATTCTATTATTAGAAATAGTTGTACTGTGTTGCACACCTGTCTCTCTAAGTTTTCTGTGTGTGCAGCCCTCGTCATATAGCCGTGTCATTAAGATATCTCGTCAGAACAGCAAAGTGGTGGAGGAAGTTGAGACTGGGCTGGCTAGTTGCGTGGGGAGGCACTCCGGGAGCGCAAATCTTGGCCAGGCCGGCTCCAGTCTGTTTGAATCTTCCCATTTAGTGCATCAAACCAAATCGATCTGACATGTGACGGCAGGAATTTGTTGTGAACATTTCGGCAAAATGTCTTGTCTATCGATGGTTAACTCCAGTAAAGTGGGTATACTGGTAGATGTTCAGAGATGTATTAAATGTAAAGAAGATGCGGAATGGTGAAAATATTCTATTCCTGTCTAATGTGCCGTAATGAAATACGGTGGCAAATAATGAGGAGGCGGGTCAGTGTCGGTCTTGAATATCGGCGATGACGTGTCACCCGGACAAGAAATCAGGGGTTCTTGACACACATCCGCAGTTTTGTTATGATGACTGATGGTGATGGCATCAAAATAAAATGTGGCCTTTCTAAAATTATTAACTACTGATAGACTTATATAAAGAAATTAAATAATTGGCAGTGCCTTGCAGCACAGTTTTCATAATATTGCTAAGTGTAGTAACATCAGCTGCTCTCAACATGTACGACTGTTACACACGGCTGCATTCTCATATCATAATGAACTAAAGCCTCACTAAGATCCACCCACGTCTTATAGATAAAGCATGACGTCTCTCTGTTTCTCGTGCGCAACTGAAATGACGCCGTCGTCGTGAGTGTTCAAGCGCCTCAGAAGCTCTAAGAGGCGCGTGATGCTCAGGGGCTAAAATGCAACAGGCTTGTCACTGATACTGCTATGGAAGTACGAACTGAACACGATGAGGATTTTATAAGCAGTGTATTCACATCGTTTAATTGTATTATGTAGAACTTTTTCACAAATACGATAAACTTCAAAGAATAAATAAAGAGCTATTCCGAAAATAACGTCCGATAGGTTACAAAATGGAAACGACATTGAAAATCCGCTGAAGCTTTGCACAGGTGTGTTGGGCAGTGTCTCTAGTATACCTGTCGATTGCGTCACGTCGCTCTTTTCTGGCCACAAAGTGAACGCCTAAAGATACCTAGAACAATAGTGTCTCCCGCCAAGTATAGATGTCCGCTGTGAGGTTCCGCCTGATTTCATGCAGCTCCACATAACGAACCTGTCATGCATTTCAGTTCTTGGCCACGCACAGCAGGGGAAATGAGGATGCCCCTGCAGCATTTTCGATGGGAAGTGTTTGATCACCCACCATACAACATGGACTTGATGTTCATCTATACTCACATGAATCGTCTGCAGAGGAGACAACACTTTGGCACAGACAACCAACTGCAGATCAGCGGCTACCTTCTATGTCAAGGGTATTGAGAACTTGGTACAACGCCGGAGCAGCAACTACGTACAGAAGTAGCTGGAAGATGCAGCAAACAGTTGCAAATAAAACATTTTCGATTTTCACTGTGGTCTCCATTATGCGACCAATCGGACCTTACTATCCGTACAGGGCTCGTAGCTTTTTCAAAGAGTAATTATTTCTGAATATTTTCCTTTTATATCCTTATACGAGGAGTGTTTTTTAACTAAGTAACGTTTTGAAATTAAAAAAAAGACGTGCCGAGATATCTCAATAATTTTATTTTTACATGAAAGCCTGTATCTTAATCTATTTTTCTACAGAATTTCTGTCAATATTGAGACACTTGTCATAACGTTGTACCAGTTTTTGAATACCCTCCTCATAGAAGTCTGCCGCCTGACTTGTTAACCACCGCATCACGACTGTTTTGACATCGTCTTGGTGACGCTGACCGCCCAGGTGTTTCTTCAAGTGCAGGAGCAGATGGTAGTCACTGGGCGCAAGATCGGAACTGTACGGAGGATGATCTAGAGTTTCCCATCGAAAAGATGAGATGAGATCTTTGGTCTGATTCGCCACATGCGGACAGCCATTGTCTTGCAGCGAAACGATGCCCTTGCTCAACTTCCGTGGACTGTTTCTTTGATTCTGGTGTGACGTAGGCCACCCATGTTTCATCGCAGTTTGGCTTAAGAAATCATCACCGTCGTTGTGGTACCGCTCAAGAAAAGTCACCGGCCGGTGTGGCCGTGCGGTTCTAGGCGCTTCAGTCTGGAACCGCGTGACCGCTACGGTCGCAGGTTCGAATCCTGCCTCGGGTATGGATGTGTGTGATGTCCTTAGGTTCGTTAGGTTTAAGAAGTTCTAAGTTCTAGGGGACTGATGACCATAGATGTTAAGTCCCATACTGCTCAGAGCCATTTAAAGGAAAGTCAATTCACTGTCTAAACGTTTGGTTTTGTGCGCATCCGTCAAAGGAAGTAGGTAGGCTTCTTCGCCCAGTGCTTGAATACTGCTCAGCAGTGTGGGATCCGTACCAGATAGGGTTGATAGAAGAGACAGAGAAGATCCAACGGAGAGCAGTGCACTTCGTTACAGGGTCATTTAGTAATCGCGAAAGCATTACGGAAATGATAAGTAAACGCCATTGGAAGACTCTGCAGGAGAGACGCTCAGTAGCTCGGTACGGGCTTTTGTTGAAGTTTCGAGAACATACCTTCACCGGGCAGTCAAGCAGTATATTGCTCCCTCCTACGTATATTTCGCGAAGAGATCATGAGGGTAAAATCAGAGAGATTAGAGCCCACACAGAGGCATACCGACAATCCTTCTATCCACGAACAATACGAGACTCGAATAGAACGGGAGAACCGGTAGAGGTACTCAAGGTACCCTCCGCCACACACCGTCAGGCGGCTTGCGGAGTATGGATGTAGATGTAGATGTACCCCATGCGCACACAATTTTCGGTAATTCAAGTGCTTGGTCACAATGCCATACAAAACACTACGAGAAACATTAGAAAAGTCATCCCGCAAGGAGGAAATCGTTAAGTGTCTGTTTTCTCTCACCTTATTGTCCACTTCCAGCACCAAACTTTCATTAACGACCGAAGAACGTCCACTCCGTTGTTCATCATGCACATTTGTGCGGCCATCTTTAAATGCTCTCACCCACTTTCTTACCATTCCATCATTCATAATGTTTTCTTCGTAAACCGCACAGATCTCACGATGAATATCGATCGCTTTTAGGCCTTTAGCACTAAGTGACCTTATAACAGCCCGTACTTCACAGTCGGCGGGACTCACGACTATCGGAGACATCTTAAACACTCAGTACACAACGTAAACAAGGCGTCACTGCGTAGATTAAGGTACAAGCTTTCGTGTAAAAATAAAATTATTGAGATATCTTAGCACGTCTTTTTTTAATTTCAAAACGGTGCTTACTTAAAAAACGCGCCTCGTACACACTTTCTGAAGTAGCCTACGTTCTTCGTCAGCATTCAAGCCATCTCCATGCCAGATTTCATCAAAATCGGTTCAGCGCTTTAATCGTGAAGACGTAACAAATAGGTAGTATAGATAATTTTGGTGTTGGAGCGTTGCACATCTAATCAGGACTTGACAACTACCGTTTTCTTGCATGCTGCTCGTAGGTAAAGTGGTGTGTTTTGAGCAGGGAAACATTCAAACGGACTGTCAGCAAGTGGCGGGTAGCAGATGGTCCGACTGCAGTATCGCCGCAGCTAAGTGCTGCTCGGTAGTGGATATACTCTATGTACAGCGTGCTGCGCCGTTCCGCGCCTCTGTAACTAGGACGGTGCACGGGTATATCGGCCCGCGTAATGTCACCGCAGCCCATCAGCCAACTGCGGCGCCACTGCAGCGGATGCCTATCGCACTTTCGGCTGCACGCGCCCCCCTAATTACTCCAATTTGTTGCCGCGTGAGGCTTATTAGCGACAGCCGAATAGGGCCGTAATCTACGGCCGGTATCGGACACTGTCCACAACTGGGACGAAATTAGCTAGCGAAATACTTGCGGAAAACCAGAAAATGGCAGGATTTCGTTATCAGTGGAGTTTCACGAGCATTTTGAAAACACGAGGCTGCGTAGCGGAACAGCACAGCGTGCAGTCGCTGCTCGCCCAGTCGTTGCCCGCAGACTGTCGTTAAAATAAAATTTGTGGCACTTATACGAACAGCCATGCGGTCTATCGGCACTTTCTGTTTAAGTGGGAAACTAAAATATTCGTACGACTCAAAAAAATTTGATACGGCCTTTGTTTGGATCTCTAGAATCACTAATAATAGTAATAATAGTGGGGAATTTCATCCACTCAAGCTGTTACCAGTTTTATTGTTACATTTAACAGTCAAAACCCAAGTTTGCGATTTGTTACGACAGCGGAACTGCAATAATGTATGACGTTAGTAGCACTCATTAGAATGTTTCGCAATTCGAGCTCCACAGGCGAAGTGACTTGAAGACGTATTTCAAGTATTGAGGAAAAATTGATTACAGACCAAGTAGCGCTCCCATAGCACTTCAGAGTCTTGGTAAAATAAAAGAATGTCAATTATTAACCTCTGACGTCATTAGATACCCTCACTAGCTTAGGTAGACTGAAGTTTGAAAGGGAACTGGACAAGGACATTTTGAAACAAATAGCCGGATAACTCACCTGCGATTGCTTAGGAGGATGTAGTAAATGCTGTCTATTAAGCACATACTATGAACTGAGAAAAAACCAAGGAAAGTCGAAAGTAATTAAGAGCAGCAGACATGAGATTAGTAATAAACTCAGCATCAAAACTGGGGACCAGGTAGAATTCTGCTACCTCGGAAGTCAAAGTAATATTTCAGAGCTAGATCAGAAATGTAAGGACTATGGTATGAGGATTAGCATCTCCAAAACGAAAGTAATGTCAGTGGGAAGGAAATATAAACGGATTGAGTGCCAAATAGGAGGAACAAAGTTAGAACAGGTGGACGGTTTCAAGTACTTAGGATGCATATTCTCACAGGATGGCAACATAGTGAAAGAACTGGAAGCGAGGTGTAGCAAAGCTAATGCAGTGAGCGCTCAGCTACGATCTACTCTCTTCTGCAAGAAGGAAGTCAGTACCAAGACTAAGTTATCTGTGCACCGTTCAATCTTTCGACCAACTTTGTTGTATGGGAGTGAAAGCTGGGTGGATTCAGGTTACCTTATCAACAAAGTTGAGGTTACGGATATGAAAGTAGCTAGGATGATTGCAGGTACTAGTAGATGGGAACAATGGCAGGAGGGTGTCCACAATGAGGAAATCAAAGACAAACTGGGAATGAACTCTATAGATGTAGCAGTCAGGGCGAACAGGCTTAGATGGTGGGGTCATGTTACACGCATGGGAGAAGCAAAGTTACCCAAGAGACTCATGGGTTCAGCAGTAGAGGGTAGGAGGAGTCGTGGCAGACCAAGGAGAAGGTACCTGGATTCGGTTAAGAATGATTTTGAAGTAATAGGTTTAACATCAGAAGAGGCACCAATGTTAGCACTGAATAGGGGACTATGGAGGAATTTTATAAGGGGGCTATGCTCCAGACTGAACACTGAAAGGCATAATCAGTCTTAAATGATGATGATGATGATGATGGAAGCAAAGTAATATATGATAGACGGATCAAGGAAGACACAAAACATAGAACATTCCTGGCAAAGAGAAGTTTTCTATTAACATTGCTCTTAATCTGAGGAAGAAATTTCTGTGAATATTCGTTTGGACTTCAGTACTGAATGGATGTGAATCGTGGACTGTGGGAAAAAACAAAAGAAAACAATCGATGAGTTCGAATGAAATGTGAAAATTACGAAGACCGATAAGTAAGGAATGAGGAGGTTATCGACAGACTTGTGCAGGAGAGCAACATATGGAAATGAGTGAAAAGAAGACATGACTGAATAATGTGAGTTTAGTTAAAACATCAAGGAATATCTTGCATGGTAGTTGAGCAAGAAGTGGAGCATCAAAACTCTAGAGGGAGACAGAAACTACAGTATTGAAAGACGACAGACGATCCACCTTTCATATAATTTTGTGGTTTTATAATTCTCCTATTTTATGAAGTTCTGTAGCGCGTCCTTTCGCTGCCCGTGTTTTCTTATATTTTTCCATGCCAGGGAAGACCGAAGTTGAGTGTGTTTTATTCTCGCTTTCATTACATTTGATATTTAACACATCCTGTACCTGTAACCATATGTTCTGAACATGGATGACTACTGGATTGATTGAATGTAAGTGTGATTGGAAGCGAATGGAACTGGGTGACTTTAGGAGGACTTTCTTGGCTTAGCTTTGCGGCAAAGGCCTGGATACAATAGTTTAGTTCAACTTTCAAAGCCGTCTTGCGGCCCCACTCAAATGGCGCGTCGGGGGGGGGGGGGGGGGGGGGGGAGGGTACCTGCGGGGGTTTTCGCAATGGGCGTCCTCACAATTGGCTCTTGTAAGAGTCGCACACGGAGGCACGTTCGTTCAAAATTCCGTAAGTTGACCGATGCAAATTTTTTGAGAACGAGTTAACACGCTTCGTCTCTCCTGTCTTACGACTGGAGGAATGGTTGGTCAGTTCACCCCTGCAGCATTTTTCAGCCGTTGCTCGGAGGCGAGCAGATTGGTTTTGCCGTGAGAAATGAGACAGTCAGAGATTAGTCGGTTCGCAGATGATTCGCTTCTGTGTGCACTTAGGTGGTGTCTTTTGACGGGAATTAGTTCTGATTTTTGAAGTCGGGAACTTTCAGTAACTTTAAAGCCGTATGTTATATGCATTCGGGGTTCTCGTGAGTCACACTTTCGCTAGTATTCGACTTATGGAGCAGAACTCGTTCTTTACCCATTCACAACTAAATCCATGTACCATGATTCTGATTATGGTTCTGTTTCCTTTTCCACTGTGATAGACAAGCTATTTTTGACAACTTAAATTTGGCTAGAAAATCGTGAATATTATCTCCTGTAATTCTCTGAGTGTCAGAGACTTCAGGTGTGAGTGTATGTCCGTCCATATTGCCCCCCTCACCCTGACCAACCTTGTCCTTGCTGAATGATAACGATTCGTCAGTTCTTATGAAACCGTAGTGTTAGGACTGGACTCGATTCGCTCAGAAAGGAGAGCGGCTACACAAGTTCGTAAGCATAATCGCGGCCTCGCGGAATTCTCGCCACATTCGCATCCCTTTTGAAAGAGATTTCCGCCGTTACACTGTAAATTACTATTCATTTATTTCACATAAATCCGCCCCGGTAGCGGAGTGGTCAACGCGGCGGTCTGTCATGCCAAGGGGCCCGCGTTCGATTCCCGACTGGGTCGGAGATTTTCTCCACATAGAGACTGGGTGTTGTGTTGTCTTCACTCCCATTTCATCATCATCAGTGGAAGGCAGCGGGAAACCACCACTTCCCTAGACGCTCATGCTATGGACCTCCCTGACGAGGCTTTTAACCCATGACAAGACCTGCCGTAAGGCAGAACACAAAGTTTTTTTTATTCCACACAATAAGGATATCAGCTTTATAGCCATTCTGAAGTGCCAGTTGAAAAGCCACAAACTGTCCGACTCACCTAAATGACAGAAGCAGGTTCTGTACGAATATAACGACTGATCTGTTAGCAGTAAATAGTGTTCTATTTTACTTACGTTTGTAGACATGAAACTTTTTCGAAGACTGCTGCAACACGATTTTAATATTTAACATCTACTCAGAGAATGGCTAGCAATTACATTGACGTATACGTACCTTCGAGAAGTTACCGACCGTGTAACAATATTACCAGAAACCATGACATGAGGATGAAGAGCAGTCTCTAAATGGTGATTAATTATTAAAATAAAATACAGAAATGAATGAAAAGGTGCAGGACTCACTGTTGGTCCATAAATGCTTTTTACTATGACCAAATGAATCGAGAAGAAGAGCGTTTTTTTTTTTTACCACTCCTCCTCTAATGGAACACATTTTGCAATTGTGTACTTTTCATCAATTAATTTTTCGACTTACAAAACAAAGTTTCTTAAAGGCCATCTGATCCCGACAGTCGGCCATTTCACGAAGTCGGTGCTGGTTCACAGCAGCAAGACCGTGTGCTCACCTTCCGTACTAACAATAAGTCACGACTAGCCTTAAACTCCTGCACGCTTCAGCAAGGGAGAACGAGTCACGTATAGTGAAGCGACCGCAGCGCCACAGTTCTCAGACGCGTCACACACGTGGAACTACAGCGGGAACGACGAAAGTCCATTAGTGCTGATGCAACAGCGGCACCTTAAGTATGAACCCGAGCGTTAGACTCGTAATCGCGCAATTTCCAATATCTGCAGTACACCACCCTTCCTCCCATGATCATAGACACCACGTACCCTGTAAGAGAAAGTTACTGAGGAGCATTTAATAAAATTCAGTCACTGAAGTCTGGTAGTTAGATTTCCATTGTGCGTTTTTCCTTGTGATAGCAACTAGGGTTAAAGTCAACTAATATTTCTAGAGCCTAGACGACTTGGCACTCAGGGTGAGGCAGAGAATGTTAAGCACTGTATTTCTTCAATAGGAACCACGTGACTGTTTAAAGACCATTTTTAGGACAAAAGATCAACCCACCAAAGAATTAACAACCAATATTTACACGTTTTGGATGTGCAATAAACAGTGGGCGTCTTTTAATATGAGAATGGGTGCAAACGATACTCCAAGATGAAGAGGTTGGCACAGGAGATGAATTCGTGAAGTGGTGCATCGGACCAGTTAGAAGACCGATGACTTCTTGAAAGAGAGAGAGAAAAAAATTGGCTGATACTGATTTGAAAATCATTATTCCCAAATACAAGTCGAATATCCCAACCGACGGACGATTTACACCGCCGAATAGCTTCTGCTACATCATTACTCGAAAATCAGCAACAGACATAACGAAATCTGCTGTAAAACTACAATCAGTGTAACATTCGGGATTAGAACGTCTCATTTATAAATTCAAAACTTTTCTCCTTTATAATGATAGAAAATGCTCGTTGAACATCACAATATATATGAAGTCGCTAGGGATTTAAATTAAGAGCAATGTTTGATACTAGTAGACATCTTTTGGTCAGGAATGCCATCTCCGGTTGTGCTAGTCTGCATTCTAAGTCTTTGCTTCATCTGTCACACATTATTTTGCTCACAATGCGGAAAAATTCCTTCACTTTGTGTGCTTCGTGGTTGCAGTTTTGGTGTTGAGTTTATCGTTAATTTCATCTCAGCTTCTCCCAATCAATTGTGTCTTCCTCTGGTCTACTCACAATTTGTTCCTAACGGCGGCTGGTGAAAATGGTCAAGACTTACCGTCTCGCCACGGGGTGCAAACAGAGCTCGGAATTAGGAGTATCCGACCCAGAACTGACCGTTTCGTTCGGAGCTGAGTGGAAGGTCTCACTCAGACCTACCGTCGATTGTTTGACGCTTTTGTTAGCAGATTTCTGGACTGTTAGAAGGCGGAGGACTGTAGAACTCACCTTTATGGGCTAGAGGTGCACTACACACAGCAAGCACCTGCCCGGGTCGCACAATATATGTGCATAGCACATGAAGGGTTAAATAAAACTATGTACGAACTAGAGACTCGTTGAATGTCAAAATATCTACAGTAAATTGCCGAAGCTTTCGTGACATAGTTTCCCAGTTTATAACCCAGCAGGAAAGGTATCGCGTTCAAATTAGAATCGAAATACAAAGCACCGAAATATTTTACGAGGCGTGAAACACACATCGAAAAGACAAAAAATTCAAATGGCTGTAAGCATTATGGGACTTAACATCTGAGGTCATCAGTCCCCTAGAGTTAGAAGTACTTAAACCTAACTAACCTAAGGACATCACACACATCCATGCGCGAGGCAGGATTCGAACCTGCGACCGTAGCAGCAGCATGGTTCCGGACTGAAGCGCCTAGAACCGCTCGGCCACAGCGGCCGGTTTCGAAAAGACAGGTTAGGTGCCATGGAAGGGGGGGGGGGGGGGGTATCACTGGCGTCGACAAAAATATTGTGTATATAAAGGTCGACAATGAGTCTGCCTCCGAGGTTATCTAGACAGATGTAACCGGTCTAGGTGAACTCAAGTTAATCACCGGATGTTTTTACAGGACACCTGATTCCTCTGTGACAATCGTAGAATTATTCAAAGAAAGTCTAAAGCTAAGTAGTGCAGAAGTGCCCTGATCGTGAAATTTTAGGTGAAGGCAGCTTCAACCTACCAGGTACAGACTGGAACGTCTATGTATTTTTTGCAGTTGGTATGAGCAGATTATCTAGTACAGTAGTCCTGAACATGTTTTCCGAAAATTTCTTTGAGGAGATAGTTCGATAACCAACATACAATGGAAACATTTCAGAGCTACAAACATACCTGACCTATCGACACTGTGGGTATAGTGACATCGATCACCGATGATTATGTCATCATATCGACGATGCTAAGTGAAGTTAATCAAACCATTAAAAAGGCTTGCAAAGATACATGCTGGAAAGAGAAGATGAGCAGTTGTTAGCATCATTCTCAAATGATAAATGGACATTATTTAGTTCTAATATCATGCACGCATAGGAATTGTGGACATAGATCAAGCAGAAAGTATACTGTACTCTGATGAAGTACGTGCCGAGTCGTGCGACTATAAAATTATCAATGTGCGGAGCATACAAAAATTTCCATCGTCATACATTAGTGAATCACCTTGTCCGGAATCTGAGAAGATTCTAGTCCTACGGAAAGTCACAAAGCAGGTCGAAGGCTTCTGGTGTCATTTGTTGATCATTTAGGTGTTGCAACAAAAGACAGCAAAAGGAGAGCTGAGGTTTAAATTCCCGAAGGAATATTGTACAAGGCAAACCCTCATTTGATCACCACATAGACTCTCGTGTGGAGGACCTAGAAACAGGTATCCCTGGCGTCACGAAGTAACTGAAAGAGTCATTCGATCCACATGGACCCCAAATCTGTTATACTGAAACCATTCTTCGGCATTGGCACCTTACTTAGCCAGCACTTGTCACGAATCTCTCACCCAACGCCAAGTTCCTAGCGACTGGAAGAAAGCCGCGCGGTTTGAGGCGCCAGGTCACAATTTGCGGGGCTCCTCCCGTTGGAGGTTCGAGTCCTCCCTCGGGCATGTGTTGCCTTGGCGTAAGTTAGTTTAAGTTAATTTACGCAGAGTGTAAGTCTAGGGACCGATGACCTCAGCAGTTTGGGCCCTTAGGAATTCACACACATTTGAACATTTGACTGGAAGAAAGAGCGACTCCTCTGTGTAAGAAAAATAGAATGACGGACCCGCAAAATTACAGACCAATGACAATAAAATCAGGTCGTGCAGTATTCCTGAGCATATTCTTAGTTTAACAAATTTGCAGGAGGCCTTAAGGCTCCTGTCGCCAAATCAGAACGGTTTTAGAACTCACCTGAAGTTCAGCTTGCGTTTTCCCACACGATACTCTGCGAACCATGAATTAAGGACAACAGGAAGATGTCATATGCCTAGATTTCCGGAAAACGTTTGGCACAGTGCCGTATTGCAGACTGTTAACGAAGATCCGAGCATATGGAATAGATTTGCAGATATGGAATTAATTGAAGATATCTTAAATCCTAGAAAACAGTGTATTGTTGTGAAAGGCGAATACTCATCAGAGACAAGGGTATCGTTAAGAGTGCCCGACTAAAGTGTAATAGCACCACATTTGTTCTCCATATGTACAAATGATCGGAAGGACAGGGTGAACAGCAATCTGCGACGGTTTACTGACGACGCTGTAGTACACGGAAAAGTGATGGTGTTGAGTGACTGTAGGTCGATTCGGCCTGATTTAGACAGAATTTCTATTGGCAGGTATTGGTAGCGTGCTCTAAACGTACGAGGGGCTTCCAGTAACTGATGCAATACATTTTTTTCTGAATGCAGGTTGTTTTTGTTGGGGATTCCATTACACCATATTATTCCCCACTCTTTCGGATACGAAACTGTATTTTTCAACATAATCTCTGTTCATTTCGACGGCTTTATCCCACCTTACTGGGAGGGTCTGTATGCCTGCACGGTATCACTCTATTGATCGATGTCGGAGCCAACGTATGGCTGCATCAATAACCTCCCCATCATCCACATACTGTTCCCCGATGGGTGCATCCTTCATCGGGCCAGACAGATGGAAGATGCGAGGTCCGGGCTGTACGGTGGACGAGGGAGCTCAGTCCACTGCCGTTCTCTGATCTCCTCTCGGGTGCGTAGATTTGTGTGAGACCTTGCGATGTCATGGAGAAGTTCGTTTGAATTTTTGTCGCGACGAAAACGCTTAAGTAGTTTTTTTAGTTTCCTGAGGGTAGCATAATACACCTCTGAGTCGATCGTTTCATCATGAGGGAGGACATCAAACATCATAATTCCTCCTTCTGAGCCAAGGAATACACTGCCAGGTCTCCGTAGGCATTATGCAAGCTCTATGAACGTATATGATGCTTTATTTCCCGCCGAAAAGAAACTCGATGACAGCTCTTGCCTGGAACGCGCCTCCGTTATAGACGACATTTTGAAGGCTCTGTATAGTACCGCCACCTAGTGGAGCTTCGTGAAGCTATAGAGGCCGAAGCGATAATATTCCACGACGTCGCGCAACAAATGATATATATTTTTCAGACGAAACTGGCCAAGAAAAGAAGTGTTGCATTACGTATTGAAGGCCTTCGATCAAAAAACGTGAATTAATGCAGATGAGTAGGAATAACATTCCTCTAATGTTCGAATACTGTAGTAGTAGCGTACAGCTTCACACTGTTGCGTCGATTAAATATTTAGGCTTAACACTGCAAAGCGACATTAAATGGGACGAGCAAATAAGATCGACAGTAAGGAAGCCAAGTGGTCGACTTCGGTTTACGGGGAGAACTGTCGGGAAGTGTAGCTTTAGTATCAAGGAGACGGCTTATAGACACAGTGTAGCGGCAGCCACCGAGCCTGGAGGACGCGCAGCAGAGCAGCAGCAGCAGCACTTGTGTGAAAACTGAAAATTAATTTAGTGTTCTTTTTCACATGCTTCTGCAAAGAAGTGAATTGTACGTGTGTATTTTACTGTGTGACTAGTGGTTAGAAAATTAATCGTAGTTCTTGTTGTTGCATAAGCCTTGTGAATATCCTTGTGTAGGGCGGCTTCCTAGTGCAAATTTTCCGTGTAGAGAAATTTGTTTCAGTTTAATAGCTTGCGGTCTCAGAATACAGTGAGATATCTGCACACCAACCTTTAGTGTTACTTTATTCTCCTTTTCAAACTCAGTAGCGCCGTTTGAGACCTTATATCTATTTTATACACAGTACGATATGGCTAGGGACTGTGCTTGGTATGAGCGGACACAAGGAGAGTTAGCTTCTCTCCGTAAAAGCTGAAAGCTGCGTTGGCTACCGTCGACAAGCTTACAGCTAATGCTCGAAGTTGCGGTGACATCTGGGCGCCAATTGCGACATCTGCGACACCTTTGGTGCCACTGGGATCCCCTGCGGCTTTTCGATACTCAACATCTGACCGGTCCGTCCTCACTCCTGAGTGGGTGGCAGACAGTGGCGGGTTCGCGTGTCACTGGGCGGATGGCGAAAGAGGCAGGAGGCCGTGCGGCTGGCTCCCTACGTCTCAGCAACAGGTACGAGGTGCTTCCCAGTGTTGATGATAACTCTGAGCCAGCACGGGATGCCTCTACCGTTGGGCCAGTGGTCGATTTTCCTGCCCGGTCCGGACAGCCACAGATGGTGGGTATGCCTGTCATTGGGACCTCCAATGTTCGCCGTGTTATGGACCCCTCAGGGAGAGAGTGGGCAAAGCGGGAAAGAATTCCAGTGTGCATTCGGTATGTTTGCTGGGAGGTCTCATCCGTGATGTGGAGGAGGCCCTGTCGGCGGCTATCGAGCACACTGGGTGCAACAGACTGTATGTAGTGGAACATGTCGGCACGAATGACCCCTGCCGCTTGGGTTCTGACGCCATCTTCGGTTCCTTTCGGTGATTGGCTGATTTGGTGAAGGTAACTAGCAACGTACGCGGGATGCAGATTAAGCTGTCCATTTGTAGCATCGTATTCAGGGTTTGGAGCAGAGTGGAAGGTCTAAACCAGAGTCTCAGACGGTTCTGCGACGGTACCGGATGCGAATTTCTCGACCTCCGTTATCCGGTGCAGAATTGTAGCGTTCCCCTTTATAGGTCAGGTGTATACTACACACAGGAAGCGGCTACTAGGGTAGCGGAGTACGTGTGGCGTGCACACGGTTCTTTTTTAGGTTAGACACCTCTCTTGGGAGCAAACACGATTTGCCTGTTAAATCAGCCATAGCGACTTCAGAGAATCTTGGACCTTGCAGATCAGAGATAGAAAAGATTAATATGATTTTAGTACACTGCAGGAGCATCCAAGGAAAGGTTCCAGAATTAGTATTGCTTACTGAAGGTTGTAATGCACAGGTAGTATCGGGAACAGAAAGCTGGTTGAAGCCAGACGTCAATGACAGCGAAATCCTAAGTTCAGGCTGGAACGTTTATCGCAAAGATAGGTTAGTCACCAATGGTGGCGGCGTGTTTATTGCAGTAAAAAGTTCGATAAAATCTAGCGAGGTTATCACGAATTCCGAATGTGAATTAGTCTGGCTGAAACTGAGTATCAAAGAACAGTAAAAAACGGCGATCGAATACTTTAATAGACCAGCTGGGTCAGACAGAACTTGCAGAACACCATTATTAATTTTTCTTATCATGCTGTTGTAATAGAGGGTGACTTCAACTTGCCTGGTATAGATTGGGAGTGTTATGCCATCAAAACCGTTGCCAGAGACAGGGAATCGTGTGGCATTGTTCTGGATGTCTTGTCCGATAATTACTTTGAGCAGATAGTTAGAGAACAAACTCGTGAGGGTAACGCCTTAAACCTCCTGGCAACAAACAGACCTGAACTTATCGAATCAGTTATCGTAGCGGAAGATATCAGTGATCATAAGGCTGTGACAGCATCTATGACGACAGGTCCTACAAGGAATATTAAGAAAGGTAGGTAGGGTGACAGGACACAAATTTCAGAATGTCTCAGCAGCCAGCATCAAATATTTGATGAGGACGAAGATGTGGAGAACAAATGGAAAAATTCAAAGGCATCGTTCAATATGCCCTAGACAAGCATCTTCCGAGTAAGGTCTTAAGGGATGAGAAAGATCCACCATGGTTTAATAGCCGTGTTAGAAAAGCGCCACGTAAAACAAAGAGCACTTGGTCTTAGATTCAAGGGAAGTAGTTGACAAACAAAAGCTGAACTAAGTGAAATTGAGCTTAAGTAGAGCAATGAGAGAAGCGTTCATTCATTTTTTAAGTAAGACGTTGTCAACCGACCTGAGCAAAAGCCGTAAGAGATTTTTGTCTTATGTAAAGTCAGTAAATGGGTCAAAATTATCTATTCATTCTCTCAGCGAACACACCAGCACCGAAACAGGAGATAACAGAGAGAAGGCCGAAATACTGAATTCGGTCTTCCGCAGCTGTTTCATCGCGGAAGATTGTAACACTGTCTTCCCTTTCAATCGTCGTGCAAACGTCGAAATGGCAGATACTGAGATAACTGATCTCGGAATTGAAAAGCAGCTACAGTCGCTTAGTAGTGGAAAGGCTTCAGGACTAGATGAGATACCTATAAGATTCTATAAAAATTATGCGAAAGGACTTGCACTCCTTCTAGCAGTAATTTATTATAGATCGCTTGACCAACGAAAGGTACATAACGACTGGAAGAAAGCGCAGATCATTCCTGTTTTTAAGAAAGGCTGTAAAACAGATCCACACAATTATAGACCGGCATCGTTGACGTCAATCTGTTGTAGAATAATGGAACATGTTTCGTGCTCAAGAATTATGACGCTCTTGGAAAATAAACATCACCTCTATAAAAATCAACATGGATTCTGCAAACAGAAATCCTGTGAAACTCAGCTTGCTCTGTTTCTCCATAAGATCCACATTGCAGTGGACAACGGTTGATGTCGCGTTCCTTGATTTCAGTAAGGCATTTGACACTGTCCCACTTTGCGGTTTAATGAATAAAAATCGAGTTTACGTAGTATCGGAGCACACTTGCGGTTGGATTGAAGACTTTCTTGCAGACAGAACTAAACACGTCGCTCTTAACGGAACAAAATCGACAGATGTAAAGGTAATATGCGGAGTATTACGGGGAAGTGTAATAGGATCGTTGTTGTTCACAATATACACTCCTGAAAATGGAAAAAAGAACACATTGACATCGGTGTGTCAGACCCACCATACTTGCTCCGGACACTGCGAGAGGGCTGTACAAGCAATGATCACACACACGGCACAGCGGACACACCAGGAACCGTAGTGTTGGCCGTCGAATGGCGCTAGCTGCGCAGCATTTGTGCACCGCCGCCGTCAGTGTCAGCCAGTTTGCCGTGGCATACGGAGCTCCATCGCAGTCTTTAACACTGGTAGCATGCCGCGACAGCGTGGACGTGAACCGTATGTGCAGTTGACGGACTTTGAGCGAGGACGTATAGTGGGCATGCGGGAGGCCGGGTGGACGTACCGCCGAATTGCTCAACACGTGTGGCGTGAGGTCTCCACAGTACATCGATGTTGTCGCCAGTGGTCGGCGGAAGGTGCACGTGCCCGTCGACCTGGGACCGGACCGCAGCGACGCACGGATGCACGCAGTGCCGTAGGGGACCGCACCGCCACTTCCCAGCAAATTAGGGACACTGTTGCTCCTGGGGTATCGGCGAGGACCATTCGCAACCGTCTCCATGAAGCTGGGCTACGGTCCCGCACACCGTTAGGCCGTCTTCCGCTCACGCCCCAACATCGTGCAGCCCGCCTCCAGTGGTGTCGCGACAGGCGTGAATGGAGGGACGAATGGAGACGTGTCGTCTTCAGCGATGAGAGTCGCTTCTGCCTTGGTGCCAATGATGGTCGTATGCGTGTTTGGCGCCGTGCAGGTGAGCGCCACAATCAGGACTGCATACGACCGAGGCACACAGGGCCAACACCCGGCATCATGGTGTGGGGAGCGATCTCCTACACTGGCCGTACACCACTGGTGATCGTCGAGGGGACACTGAATAGTGCACGGTACATCCAAACCGTCATCGAATCCATCGTTCTACCATTCCTAGACCGGCAAGGGAACTTGCTGTTCCAACAGGACAATGCACGTCCGCATGTATCCCGTGCCACCCAACGTGCTCTAGAAGGTGTAAGTCAACTACACTGGCCAGCAAGATCTCCGGATCTGTCCCCCATTGAGCATGTTTGGGACTGGATGAAGCGTCGTCTCACGCGGTCTGCACGTCCAGCACGAACGCTGGTCCAACTGAGGCGCCAGGTGGAAATGGCATGGCAAGCCGTTCCACAGGACTACATCCAGCATCTCTACGATCGTCTCCATGGGAGAATAGCAGCCTGCACTGCTGCGAAAGGTGGATATACACTGTACTAGTGCCGACATTGTGCATGCTCTGTTGCCTGTGTCTATGTGCCTGTGGTTCTGTCAGTGTGATCATGTGATGTATCTGACCCCTGGAATGTGTCAATAAAGTTTCCCCTTCCTGGGACAATGAATTCACGGTGTTCTTATTTCAATTTCCAGGAGTGTATACAAATGATGTAGTAGAATGCGTCGGATGCTCTTTAAGGATATTCACAGATGATGCAGTTGTTTATACCAAAGTGACAACGCCAGAAGATAGTAAGCATTTGCAGAACGACCTGCAGAGAATTGATGAATAGTGCAGACTCTTGGCAGTTGCCTTGAACGTAAATAAATTTAACATGTTGCTCATACATAGGAAAAGAAATCCACAACTGTACAGCTACAGTATTGATGACAAACAGCTGGGGATACGTCTTCCGTGAAATATCTAGGCGTAACTATCCAGAGCGACCTTAACTGGAATGACCACATACAACAGATAGTGGGAAAATCAGACACCAGACACAGACTCATCGGAAGAATCTTAAGGAAATGCAAGTCATCCACGAAAGAAGTGGCTTATAAGCCGCTTGTTCGCCAAATTCTTGAGTATTGTTCATCAATCTGGGATCCTTATCAGGTAGGATTGATAGAGGAGATAGAGAAAATACAACGAATAGCGGCGCGTTTCATCACGAGATCTTGTAGTTGGCGAGAGAGAGTTGTGGAGATGCTAAACAAACTTCACTGGCAGACGTTTCCAGAGACGCGTTGTGGATCACGGATAGATTTACTATTGAAATTTAGGGACAGCACTTTTCAGGAGGAGTCAGACTACATACTACACCCTCGAACATACATCTCGCTTATTGACCACGAGGAAAAAAATTCGAGAAATTATAGCCAATACAGAGGCTTACCGAGAATCACCCTTCGCGACTGGAACAGGGTTGGAGGTATCAGATAATGGTACCGAAAGTAGCCTCCACCACACACCATGAGGTATGATGTAGATGCAACCCATTCTTGAGTATTGCTCAAGTGTCTGCCCCGCATCAGGCTAGATTTAAGGAAGACGTCCAAGCAGTTCAGTGACGTGGTGCTTCATTTATCACCGGTAGGTCCGATCAGTGCGAAAGTATCAGGAAAATGCTCTACGAATCCAAATTAGAATTCCTAGAAGCAAAATACCTCTCTTTTCGCGAAACAAAATTGAGAGAATTTAGAGATCTGTCATTTGCAGTTTACTGCAGATGAATTCTGCTGCCGCTCACGTTAATTTCGCCTAAGGACCGAGAAAGCAAGATAAGAGAAGTTATGGCTCGTACTGAGAAATACGAACAGTCGTTTTTCTTTCGCTCCATTTGTGAGTGGAAGAGGAAAGGGAATGACCAGCAGTGGCACACGGTATCCTCAATCTCATGCCGTGTGATGGCTTGCGGGGTGAGTGTGTAGATGTAGATTTACAATGAAGTTTTAGTTACAGGATCACTTTGTTCTTCACGTTATGTTCCAGATGTTGGCAATTTTGAAATAGTTTCAATAAAAAATGTTCTCTAACAACGGTGTCTCATAATTTCCAGGCCTTAGGCTAGAAACATTGTGCATTTCAGATGAAAATCCTGTATTATATGCTATGCAAGTGTGGAATTTGTGTCCAGATCACTGAAAAATTTGAATATTGCGAAAAACCTCTGAGCGTTCATGGGTACTTGTACTTAGTTATTGATACAAGGTCGGCACATATCTAAAATACTAAAATCGCCAATGTCTTGCTGTGGTAGTGCTTAAGTCAGTTGGTCTCATAGACCGTGACGTATTTCACCACAGTTAAACAGGTCATTTATTTTATGGAACAGCGTGATTGATCATCTCCTAAATTTTCATGTTCCACATTTAAAATCTTTAGTAATTCAGCCTTTTCTGAATTAGTAACTGACTTCGTTATTATTCTGTTAGTATAAGATCATTTTATGGTATTTTATTGTGGAATTATGTATAATCTTGATGAGTGTTTACCAGATTCTATTATTATTCAATTGCTTTGAGCACTTCCTTCATAAATTTGTGTTTCGCACACAAAACGTTTGCTCACAGTTAACCGTGCAGGAATGAATACAATTTCAGTATTTATGTCACTATCTACCACCTGGCAAAGCTTTTACTATAGGAAAATTTCACCTTTACAGTGGACAATGGTTATTCCATTACTAGTTAAACTCAATCTTCTTTTAATGTCATTGGGAGTTGGAGGCAGAGAGGAGGAAGCAGTCACAGATAGATAGTAAAACCCAGCAGGAAACCACTCTCATGGTGATTCCCACACCACACCAACGATCCCTAACATGATATGAAGAACAGATCCATGCGTGAAGGACATAACTGACGCATAAACTAGTGCATAACAGCGTAGAGCATCAGATACCCCAAATTACAAAATCCAGTCAGAATTACAATGAACTTGGCAATATGAGCCCACTTAGTAGTATGTCGTAGTACACCCTTTGGTCCAGATGCATGCACTGATTCGGTTGGGAAGGATGTCATAAATCTGTTGTATGTTCTCCTCAGGCAAGATAGCCCAAAGCTGTTGTAACTGGTCTTTAATATCCTGGACATGGGAAAGAGTAGACGTCCGTGCTGATCCCACACATGTGATATCGGGGAGAGATCTGGGGACTTTGCTGGCTATCAGAGATCCTCAGCATTACGCGGACATTTCATAGAAACTGCTTCCATGTATGGACGAGTATTGTCCTGTTGGAGAATGGTACTACGATACTATCTCTTGAGAGGTAACACATCAGGACGCAGCTTGTTCGTGAAGTACCGTTGTGCTGTCGGAGTTCCTCAGCCATGACCTGAAGCCGTGACCCGATGGTCCTCTATAATGTGACGCCGCGAGTAACACCGCTGCGCCACTCCAAAATACTGAAAGGCTGGGGCTTCTCCCCAGGTCGCAACCATACTAGCAGACGGTGGTCATCCAGGATAGTGCAGAAAACGGTGCGGTGCCATTCATCAGCAATCCATGCTTCCTGGTCGCGGCATCATTCCAAACGCAGCTGCTTGTGTCGTGCTATTAACGGAAACCAACGAATGTTAACGTAGTTCCCCAGTCCGGAAGCTGCTGGTCTTCATCCACTGGTGCGGGATGACACAGACTGTTGCAAGGGTCCATTAGGGGTTCTTGTACGGCAGCTGCCGGTATAAAGGGGTTACGCTGTGCTTGCTGTAGAATACAGCGATGCTCCCATGTAGTAGTCAGACGTCGTCAGCCTGAACCTTCATGACAAGTAAGTCTGCCCTCACGTTGCCAAGCAGTCCAACATCGGACCGCTGTCACATCCAAGTGCCCAGCAACCCTGCCAGACCTGATAGAAATATTGTATACGAGCCATTCTGGTGTACTCTGGTGGTAGTTCTAGTTTACAGAGAGGAATGCCATTCTCCTCATTTACATACGTGCCGATGGCGTTGGTACGTCTACGAAGTTGCACTGACATCCGAGCATGTCTTCTGAGCGCTCCATGTTTTTGTCGGGCAGTGCAGATGTAGGTCCAGCTACCACTTCTGTAAACTGCACTATGTGATCAACTGCAGTGTACGAGAAAACGCTTAAGAGGACTATTTCAAACTTGTGTTCGTACTGATTTTTACGTGGACAGCTTTTCTAGAAACAAGAAAAGAATATAACGACAGAGTCTGGCATGAGAGCCTCATTTGGTTGTCAATAGCCGATTCCAGCCACGTTGCTTTCCAATTTTACTACATTCTTCAGATAATTTTGCAATAGATATCAATGGCAAAATTAAGAAGCGTTATAGTCATTTCAGTATCTCGGCTGATAAAATAGTGATGAGAATGAAGCCTACATTACAATACGAGCCCTACTGGACGCTGTTATATGCCAGACATCTCCCTTCCATGTCTTAAACCATACACGAAATATATTCGGCGATTCATTTGTATACGCCGATCCTCGCGGGAAAGCATATTAAGAGTGGCTCTAAAGAAAACTAACATACTAACACAAAAGCAAAGCGAAGGACCGAAACATTTAGGCTAAAGTGGAAAACACATTTCTCCTTTGGGTAACTGACCTCACTTGATACCAGGATACGTGATATCAAACATAAAGGTGGAAGAAATGCTGAGGAATCATAGCGATATAGGCAGGCAGGTAGTTTTGCTGGACACTGTTGGAAAAGAGAGAATCTTATGGTTATAATGAATAGCTATTGCTAAAACACTGTCTGTACTGTTACCGCTGCCCTAACAGCTACATACAAATTACGCTGACATGAATGGCTCACTCGTTGCCGGACCCTCACAAAAAATGCAGTGCTTTCTAAACTCTTGGCCATCTTGAGCTCCCACTTGCATTTCTGGTCAAGCCTTGTGTAAACCGTAAATCTGGACGAAATCGGTGAAGACGATTAGGTGCCCCCTCGTGTCAGTCAACGTGCCGATAAGGGCTGAGTGTACTCCATATGTTTTCCACTGCACATCTACTATTCATGCACATAAGTGCAGCTTTAAGTATTTCTATAATTATATAGTATTTGTCGGGTATCAAAGTCGCCTTCAATATGAACTCAGCACTAAATACGCTGAAGTACCAAAGAATCTCGTATAGGCCTGCGTATTCAAATACAGAGATACGTAAACAGGCAGAATGCGGCCCCACGGTCGCCATCGCCTGTATAAGACAAAAAGTGTCTGGCGCAGTTGTTAGGTCGGTTACTGCTGCTAGAATGGCAGGTTATCAAGATTTAAGTGAGTTTGGACGTTGTGTTATAGTCGACGCACGAGTCATGGGGCACAGCATCTCCGAGGTAGCGATGAAGTGGGGATTTTCCCGTACGACCATTTCATGAGTGTACCCTGAATATGAGGAATCCGGCAAAACATCAAATCTCCGACATCGCTGCGGCTGGAAAAAGTCGTGCAAGAACGGGATCAACGACGACTGAAGAGGATCGTTCATTGTGACAGAAGTGCAACCCTTCCTCAAATTGCTGATCAACAAGTGTCAGCGTGATGACTGCACAACACAAAGCTTTACGCCTGGCCTGGGTCCGTCAATACCGACAACGAACTGTCGATGACTGCAACGTTGTTGACTGGTCGGACGAGTCTCGTTTCATATTGTATCGAGCGGATGGACGTGTACGGGTATTGTGACAACCTCATGAATCCATGGAACCTGCATGTCAGCAGTGGACTGTTCAAGCTGGTGGAGGTTCTGTAATGGTGTGAGACGTGTGAATTTGGAGTGATATCTGACCGCTGATACTTCTAGAAACGACTGTGATGGGTGACACATGCATAAGCATCGTGTCTGGTCACCTGCACCCGATCACGTCCATTGTGTATTCCGAAGGACTTGGGAAATTCCAGTAGGACAATGCGACACCTCACACGTCCAGAATTGCTACAGAGCGGCTGCAGAAACACTGTTCTGAGTTTAAATACATCCTCTGTTGACCGAACTCCCCCGACATGAATATTATTGAGCATATCTGGGATGCCTTGCAACGTACTGTTCAGAAGAGGTATCCAAACCCTCGTAGCCTTACGGATTTATGGACAGCCCTTCAGTTCTTTCCAGCACTACTGAGACATTATTCGAGTCCATGCCACGTCGTGTTGCGCCACGGAGCCCTTCAATAATAGGCAGGTGTACCAGTTTCTTTGGCTCTTCCGTGTAATATTTGGGTCATAATATCTGGAATTTTCTTGCTTTTCTATCCTGCTATGGGAAGATTTTGCTAACATCAAGGGAAGAGGGGTCAGAAATCGAAGAGCACATACCAAGAAATCCCTCTAACTATCAGTATTGGACGTTTGGACTTCATCTCGACAAGCGTGGTATACGTATTGTGGTAGAGAACGATTCTGATGCTACGTTCTGAATGTTGTTGGGGAGCGAGTAAGGGCGTTTGTGCCAGATGTTGTAAGGTGTCAGACAAATCCAACACCTTCCATGAAAACGCTGACAGGATAGCAAATCCGGCTGTATGTCACATAGCTCCGAATAAATACTGACATTAAATTAACCAAAGATCAACGAGTGAGCAAATGGAATACAACTGACTAACACAAGAACACCTAAATGCATGTCATATCTTCCCACCGTGAGACAGACGCAGTTCGGAGGGGAGAAACAAGAACAGAAGCCGAGAGCAGAGCCGTGTAGGCTAGGAGGACCTACAATAAAAGGACGGACACCCACATGGCCGGCCGATCGCCAAGAGCAGCCCCCATCCCATGTTAAAAGATAGTGCCCTCCATAAGAACAGTACAGATCTTACGAAAACACTAAAAGGGCCACACCAGCTGCAAGTTTTAGCGTGAGACTATACGCGTCTCTGTTACGTAGCAAACATTAAAAACACTGTCCCACCACAATAAGTATAACGCTTCTCATTGGATGGACAGAATTTTTGTAGGCGGATCTTAAGGTTAGCATTGAGACCGTGATTGCTCAGTTGAAAACACAGCCAGATACCTTTTTCTTAAACCAACTGCGGGAAATTTTGATAAGAGAAGTTAGAGAGAGTTGCTACCGAGAAGGCGAGGTGTGTGGAGCTGCGCCGCCCGCCGACCCTGACGCTGACTAACCAACGACAAGGTAATGAACGCACGCGAGGCCGCATAAGAGCGCATAAGGCTTCACTCAGAACTGCAGAAGTCTCTTCTGTTACATCACCTTTTTAATACTAGTGTCGATCGTCAATTAAACTTCGTGGTATTCACATTTGCTACTAGAAGTTAAAATCTGAAACCCGATGATTTTTCTGTTATATAATTATTGAGAAGCCACATCAGCCACTGTAATTTACGACAAGTTAAATAAGTAATTAAAGATAATTGAGGGTCACTCTAGACCATTTTGACAGTTTTTTCTTTTATGAAACTTAACTTAAACCTAGATTATAGATGTGATAGGGCATAGGTCACCCTTCGATCCATTATAGAACTTGGAAACCCATTCAGGGAATATTCGTTCACATTTTTGTTGAGCGCAGTTGGTTTTTATCATCCTGTATTAAAATATTTCCTTTCATCATTAGTGCAATTTATACACAATGTTTTGTGAGTAGAATAAAAATTCCAATGGTAAACTTTTTCGAGGTTATTTTAACAGGTAACTAAAAATAGGAAAGCCTTGAACTCCTTCCACTAAATGTAGTTAGCTGACGCTGAAATCATTAAGTATTTGATTATATCATCGCTAGTCTCACTGAACTCTTCTGAACTCTACATGCTATGTTTGATCTGGCGTCTCCTTACCAGCAGCAGGTCCCAGGTTCAAACTAGTCAATTCCCTAAAAAACACGCTCAGAGCGTCGTTGCGCGAAAGTGGTAGGGAGACACGACTTAGACCAAACAGACACCACGCAGAATATTAGGATGTATCACAAAACTCTTTCCGGCATGGGCGTGGCTGCCGTTCCACTACTTGCACTCTGCTACTTGTCCTCAAGAGGTCTTCTGGTGCCGTCCGCCGACGGCTGGGGTCTGTGTGTCAGTACGGCGTTTTGCGCAGGTAGCTCCCCCTCTTCCGCTCTCGTGATGCACTCACTTTCTTTGTTTTCGTCTTTATAACAGCGGACGGAACAAGTTACGGGTCGGCTTCCCACGGACCCATAAGTTCTTCAGAAGTTTCTGCGCGACGGCGATTTTTTTCTCGTGGCGGGAACTTGAGAATGCGGCCTGCGCTCCCGCTGCGGCGGAATTAACGGCCCGGCGGCGGCAGGAAACGTAGCTGCTGCCACGGAAACTATGCGGCAGTCGCCTAGAGCTCTTCCGGCCTCCTAACGACCAACGTATTTCACGGGACTGTTATTACTTGCCACGTAGGCCGACTCTCTAAAGTTTTCTGCTGCACAACAAAGTTATAACTAAATTATTAAAAAAGTAAAACGCAATATTGCTTCTGAAAGTGTAACATTTAGAATACCTCACAAGGAAGCCTTCAGCTAAAAACGCCTTCATGTAGAGAGAAAAATCTTAGGATATAAAACTGGTGAAATCAGTCGAAATCAAACAACCTGTCGATCACAAGCTACGACTTACAGTCGGGCTTGTGTCGCTGCTACTACTATCGTAATAGAAGTGTGTGAAGGCGGTGTTTATTTACGTCATCTAAAAGCTGGAGTATTTACTTCGTGCCCATTTGTTACCTGAATTTCCAATGAAAAATACCGTTTATACAGCTGTTTTCAACAGGTTAATTTATTTCTGTTTTAAAAGTTTGCGTATTTTGTGAAATTAGTGTAGAGTGAGCCGCGCAGGATTAGCCGAGCGGTCTAGGGCGCTACAATCATGGACTGTGCAGCTGGTTCCGGCGGAGGTTCGAGTCCTCCCTCGGGCATGGGTGTGTGTGTTTCTCCTTAGGATAATTTAGGTTAAGTAGTGTGTAAGCTTAGGGACTAATGACCTTAGCAGTTACGTCTCATAACATTTCACACACAGTTGAACTTTTTTTTAATGTAGAGTGAGAACTCTGCAGAGCAGATTTATTGTTTGTTTATTCCTATCGTTTACATTATGTGTTCATCCCCACCACAGTAGCACCACAGTTGGTAATTTTATCTCTTCCTGAGATCTGTCGGTTGGTACTTAATTAATCCTGACGGCTTTGTTTGTAAACTTTTTTTTACAAGTTACATAATTATCTTTTTACACAGTAAGATATAGATACGGGCTGTGCTTGTTGTGTGCAGACACATGGAGCATTGGCTTCTGTGCACATTCAGCTGTCTGTTGATCAAGCTACTCCTATGAAGAAACCTGCGACAACTTTGGTGCCATGGCAATCCCCTTGTAAACCCGTTATCACTGCGTGTTCCGGTACATAACATTGGTCTGCCTTCTTCACTTGTGTGTTTGTTGGTTGGTTGGTTGGTTTGGGGAAGGAGACCAGACAGCGTGGTCATCGGTCTCATCGGATTAGGGAAGGATGGGGAAGGACGTCGGCCGTGCCCTTTCAGAGGAACCATCCCGGCATTTGCCTGGAGTGATTTAGGGAAATCACGGAAAACCTAAATCAGGATGGCCGGACGCGGGATTGAACCGTCGTCCTCCCGAGTGCGAGTCCAGTGTCTAACCACTGCGCCACCTCGCTCAGTGTGTGTGTGTGTGTGTGTGTGTGTGTGTGTGTGTGTGAGAGAGAGAGAGAGAGAGAGAGATAGTGAGTGGTGTTGAATTTTTGGTTCACGTATCTCCGGTCAGAGGGCGAGAGTGGGAATAAGCCGCATGGCATGGCCCTAGCAACAGGTACGAGTTGGTACCCAGTGTTGATAATACGTGTGAGCCACCAGATCATGCCTCTACTGTTCGACCAGCTACCGATTTTCCTGCAAAGTCTGGATAAGTGCAGAGGGCGGAAATGCTAGTCATTGGGAGCTCCAACGTTAGGAGGGACGTGGAGACCCTCAGGGAAACAGTAAACAGGATGGTAAAGAACACTATTGTTCTCAGGGTATTTTTGTTAAGTGATCTCATGCGGCTCCTCGTCCGACTCATAAAGGAAGCTCTACCGGCAGCAGTTGAGCACATTGGTTGCTACCGGCTGGAAATCTTGGCTCATGTCACCACGAATAAGGCCAATATCTTTGGTTTTGGCAGAATTCCCAGTTCCTCTCAGCGGTTGGCTAATAGGCTAACATGGTGAAGGCATCTAGAATTGCACTGCGTCTGTCGGTGGGGGGAGGGGGGGTGGGGGGGGGGGGAAGGGGGTGCATCGCTGCCAAGAGTCGACTGTAGTCCTTTGGACAGGAGCTGACTGAAAGGTCAGTCTCAGACAATTCTGTGACGTCATCAGATGTGATTTCCTTGAGCTCCGATATCGGGTGAAAAATTGTAGAGATCCCACCAATAGGTCAGGCGTGTACTACAGACAGGAAGCTGTTACTAGGGCAGTGGAATGTGTGGCGTACGCATGGGAATTTTTAGGTTGGAGAAACCCCAGTTTGGGACCAGTGATAAATTAACTGCCGATACAAACGATCGGTCACATTATCCTCAGAGAACGTTCGTTCTCATAGATCGAAATGGAAAGAGGTTAATACGATATTAGTAAACTCCAGCAGCATCCATGGTAAGGTTCCAAAATTAATATCGCTTACTAAAGCTAATAACGCCCAGGTAATATTGCAAACACAAAATGGGTTGAACAAAATCCTAAATGCGGTTCGATATATTTATCGCATGGGATGGTAGACTCAACGGCTAGAATGTGTTTATCGTAGTAAAGAGTTGGATAAATCTAGTGAGGGTATTACGGATTCCGAATGTGAAATGATTTGGGTGATGTGCAGCAGCAAAAGTGGGTCAGAAATGATAACTGGAAGTTTTTATGAACAACCTGCATCAGGAATGGTAGTAGCAGAGCTCTTTAGAGAGTTTGCGGAATTCTGTGAAAAAGTTTCCTGATCACGTAATTGTAGTATGCAGACACCGTCTGGTACAGACTGGGGGAGTTACGCGATAAAAAATGGCACCAGAGACAGGAATTGGTGTAACATTATTCAGAATGCTTTCTCCGACAATTTTTTCGAGCAGATAATTAGACAACCAAATCCTGGGGGTGAGGTCTTCGACCTTCTAGCAACAAGCAGACCTGAACTTTCCGAATCAGATAACGTACGGGGGGAGTATCAGTGATCATAAAGTTGTAAAAGCATCAAGTATTACGGGTGTTAATAAGGACTGTTAAGAAAGACAGGAATGTATTCTTGCTAAGCAAGAGTGACAGGATACAAACTTCAAAGTATCTGAGTAGTCAGCAACAAATATTGTGCTGAGGACGAAGACATGAAGTAGAAATGGACAAAATTCAAAAGCTTCATTCAGTACGCCTTACGCGTGTTCCGAGCAGCATTTTTAAGTGACGGGAAAGACTCACGGTGGTTTGGTACCCGTGTTAGAAAGCTGCTATGTAAACAAAGAGATCTTAATTACAGATTTAAGAGAAGCGAAAGCGTAGCTAATAAGCCAAAGTTGAACACAGCGGAAATGAGCGTAAGGAGAACAATGAGAGAGGCATTCAATAAACCTGAAAGTAAGACTCTGCCAACTCCTCTGACTAATAGCCCTAAGAAGTACTCGTCTTATGTAAAATAAGTAAGTGGATCGAAATGATCAATTGAGTCACTCAGTGACCATGCTGGAACCGAAACGGAAGATGGCAGAGAGAAGATCGAAATACTGAATTCAGTGTTCTGAAATTATTCTAGTGCGTAAGACTCTAATACGGTCCCTCCTTTCAATGATCGCACTAACGTCGAAAGCGTAGATATTGAGGAAAGTGATCGCTGAATATAAAAGCAACTACGAACACTAAATAGTCCAAAGGCATTTCGACCAGACTAGATACGTGAAAGATTGTAGAAAGATTATGCAATAGAACTCTCGCCCGTTCTAGCAACAGTTTATCGTGGGTTGCTTCTACAACGACGAGTACCTAGCGTTTATAAAAATGCGCAGGCCGTTCCCACTTTCAGGAAGGATGTTAGGACAGAAGCACGTTACTGTAGGCCTATATAGTTGATGTCAGTCTGCTGTAGAATTATGGAACACGTTTTATCGTCACTTGTCACGACATTTTGACAGAGTGCCGATCTCCTCTATGAAAATCAACAAGGAATCCACAAACAGAGATCTTGCGAAACTCAGTTGACTCTGTTCCTCTCTAAGGCGCTGCAGTCATGGACTGTGCGGCTGGTCCCGGCGGAGGTTCGAGTCCTCCCTCGGGCATGGGAGTGTGCGTTTGTCCTTAGGATGGTTTTGGTTAAGTAGTGTGTAAGCTTAGGGACCGATGACCTTAGCAGTTAAGTCCCATAAGATTTCACACACATTTTTTTCTGTTCCTCTATGAGATCCACTGCACAGTAAATATCGAGTTAAAGTTGACACCATGTTGCCAGTCTTCAGGAAGACATTGAACTTATTGAGTATCGCACCATATTCGTGAGTAGATTCAAGAGTTCCTAGAGTAGAGAACTGAACACATCGGTCTCGCTCTTAATGAAACTGTGGCAACCTGCGGAAAGACCTACAGGGGATCGACGAATGGTGCAGAGACCTGCAGCTGACCAAGGGCGAAAATAAATGTAATATATGGTGCATACACAGGAAAGGCATTCCACTCGCGAACAGTTACACTACTAGTGACAATTTCATGGAAACAGTAAGCATCTTAAAATATTTAGGACACAGGAGTAACTATCCAGAGCGACCAGCCAAAGTAGAGAATAGGAAAAGCAGATGCGAGAGTGGCATTCGTAGAAAGAAACTTAGGCAAATGTTGCTCATCGACGAAGGAAGTGGATTGCAAAAAACTTGTTTGACCAACTCTAGAGTATTGCCCATCATCATTGGACCTACCTGGTTGGATTAGTAGGAAAGATAAACAAGATCCAAACAAGAGCGGAGCGTTTTGTCTCGGTGTCGTTTAGTCGGTGCGAGAGCGTTACGGTGATGCTCAGCTAACTGCAGTGCCAGACGCTGCAATAGAGGCGCAGTGAATCACAAAAATATTTCCTGCTGAAGTTACTCGACAGTACGTTCAGAGAAGAGTCGAACAACATATTGCTTCCTCCAGCATACATCATGGAAAATGACCACAACGAGAAAATTCGAGATATGAGAGCTAATACAGAGCCTTCCCGACGATCGTTCGTCACACGCGCCAAAGGAGAAGATCGGTTTAGTGGTGCCAGAAGTACTCTGCACCGCACGGCGTCAGGTGGCCTGCAGAGTATTGACGAGAATGTACTGCAGGTGTTATTTTCACGTTTTTAAATGATTCCAGTTGCGCATAACGCGTATCTTTTCATTTCTGGGAAATAAAGAAAACACTCTCCTAATACAGTTGTCTCGAGGCTCCAGTACACACAATAGAATTTTAATTTATGGTGTTCCGTCTGTGCAGTCTGGTGAAGTTTCAGAGAACTGGAAGATGCGCTGCTAGGGTCTAACAGGTCGGTTACCTCAGATGAAAGGGGAGGCAAAATGCGAGTGTTCCGAATAGTCCTACCGATGTGAGAAGCATATATTCGAGGAAGAATACGCATCTATTCTGTAGCCACCTTATGTATATCTCGCATGGCTATGGCATGAATAACATGCGATATTACAGGATGGATATAACTAAAGTTTTGTTAATTGAGAGGACCCCATGAAAAACAAATAGCCGTAGTCCAGTAAAGCTTTGTGGAAACATTTGTAAGGACACGCGAAAGAGAAAGAACGAACAATCCATACTTTAATTTCCATATGAGAGATGAGACAATAACATTTTTCAATCGCGTACCATGCTTATGCTCCAGGTTACAAATATTGCTCAATGTGACGACCATCTACAACCACACCAGCCTACAACCGCATTTAACAATTGGTGGACCATAGAATGTTCCGCTTTCGTGCCACAGATCGTGCATTACCTGAATATCACACATTGTGACTAGCAGTCTTACTCGTGGCAACAGCAACTTCTTCAAAAGTATGTGGCGCAAGTAGCCGTCGGCCTTTCCCGGTAGCAACTGCCAAATAACCATTTAATTCGAACTCCCGAATCATGTTGCTCAGCTGCAGTGCGGAAACAGCACCTCTGCGTATTCCATTACCGCGTCGATACTCGCAGAGAGAAGCAGTACCATTGCAGCTGTTTTAATATGATAGCTTTACGAGCAAAACCCTGCTCAGCTTGTCCAGAACCATGTGGACTATCTGCAACTGTGATGCACACTGACGCTTGTGTTACAAACCCACGTCGCCGTACCACTACAGGCGCCTAAAGGCAAGTCATGACACCAACACTACCAAGAACGCTAATGCCACAGTGCAGAGGCTGAATATCATTCCTGTGAAGTTGGTTAACCATACAGTAAAGTGCTTTAAATCAATACTGGCTCATGTAGGGAAAGATTATTATAACCACCCTGTATTAGGACGAGTACAGGGCGATATAGACATTCGTATATCCACCGCTCAATGTGTGACAGGTAGGACAGAAAAACGCTTATATTGGTAATAGTAAACTCCGTCATGGACTGTATAGTTCTTGTGGAGTAGGTACGTAGATGTACTTTGTTAATCACATAAATCGCTAAATTTGCACACAGGCGTCGTTTATTTAAGATAACCATCGAACATAATCGATTCTGGATTTTAAAATCCACTCATGAGATGACCATAAGCTTGGTATAATTAACCAACGTCAGCATGTCATCAGAATAAAAATTAAATATTTTTAAACTAGTGAAAACAATGAGGTTCTCATACGCGACTAGTAAGTTGTATCCTGGTATTTATAGTTCTGCTGACTGGCTGATTGAAATTAATCCAATTTGTACAGTTAAAGTCGTTGTAATATTCGGCGTAGTACCATCCGGTAATAGACAATTTAAAACGAAAGTCATTAAGTAAAAGATAGCTGAGTGGAAATTTCAAAAATGTTCAAATATGTGTGAAATCGTATGGGACTTAACTGCTAAGGTCATGCCCGAGGGAGGACTCGAACCCCCACCGGGACCAGCCGCACAGTCGATGACTGCAGCGCCTGAGACCGCTCGGCTTATCCCGCGCGGCGTGGAAATTTCCGCATTACATAGTTAACGCTAGGCTTACAGTCCAGAAACTTTCTCGAGTACTTCTTGACGACAGGTGGCGTTATTACAGTACTTTCAGTCATTTCACGAAGTTAATGGTCAAGGACATGACGGGCCATGGCGTTCCAAACTCCACGCGTGCAGCGTGTGCAGGCCGCGGGCGAGCCAAGGCCCCGCCTGTCACTCGGTTCTACTCGGTACTTCTCGGAAGTACCCGGAACAGGGCGACATTTCATTTAGCACTGCGGCATTTTTCGGTCGGCACAACTCTCTGAGTTCCGCATAATCGTGCTGTCAGCGGCGTTTAGCCTTTTCTATTCGTTCGTGTTACTGAGGATGTTCACAGGTCTAGTGGCTGATTGCACAGAAAGAGGCACAGAAAGAGGCAGTCTAGCGATCAGTTGTCACAATCCTCTAAAATAGCTGGGAATGAGAGAGAAGAGGGATGAGAATTCTCAGTTCTCATAAACGACAGGTGCTGCATACTTGTATTTGCTACAAAACGACATTACAATACTACGGAGAGAGAGTTACAGATTTAATTGACAGTGAAAGAGCAAAAAATTGCAACGATCGACAGGTGGCATTTATTGTTCTGTACATAAAGAACTACTTTCTACTAAAATTGGATGCATGGAGCACTTGAAGAATTTGGTGTACGAATATTAAAATTTCTTAAGTCGCACCCATTATTCCATATTAATTTGCAATAGTTTACAATAGAAATAAACGAAGTGTATAGAGACTTCATATATTACTGCAAAGTATGTTGGTTAAGTCAAGGGGCATGCCTGGAACGAATTTTCAATTTTAAAACTCACTATTCATAAATTTAAAAAGGAAAAAGGAGTGCTCTGAGCACTATGGGACTTAACATCTGAGGTCATGAGTCCCCTAGAACTTAGAACTACTTAAACCTAACTAACCTAAGGACATCAAACACACCCATGCCCGAGGCAGGATTCGAACCTGCGACCGTAGCGCTCCCGCGGTTCCAGACTGAAGCGCCTAGAACCGCTCGGCCACCAGCGGCCGGCAGTGCAGGATCAAAAATTACAACATCCGAAATAGATTGCATTAGCTTTTTAAGTGGACTTGCCTAAACAGCCCACAGTAAGACACTGCAAAGGTACGTCTTCCGGATTTGATGAGAATACATTTAAAAAGAAAATCGCATTGCAGGAGGGACACATTCTAACAAAGACAGTCCAGTTCGCTTAGCTCGCTGGCATTAAAGAAAACGCAAGGTTTGAAGAATTCATTTTGGCTTTGAAAGAATTACAAGAATAGTTTTACAAAGGTTTTGAGGACACCGTCAGACTAACATCTCTTCCTGTGCTGTCTTCGAGACCGTTTGCCGCTTCATTGGAAAGCGCCCTGTGCATGTGGAGACGTAACTGCGAAGTAATTCCAGTTTCAATGATAAGCGTTTTTGCGTTAAAATGTCCAGGACGTCTTAATTGCTTTCCTTAAGTAGTTTTCCCAAGTCTCCATAATGAGGCTGCAAAAGTGGTACAATATTTCGATCGACAAATTCCTGTGAAAGAGATTTTTTTTGATTGCAATTAAATAAATCACGATTATGTGGCAAATTCGTGAAAAATTCTGTGAAATTGTCTGCGCTGCTCCGTATGCTGCCAGCTAGTACAAGATAAAAATTATTCCGTGTCTTCAGTGCGCCAAATAAAACTAGTTAATAGTGAAAACTTGTTTTCTTTTGTGGCCTGTGTTGCTGAGAAATTCAAATATTTGAAACCAAGTAGTATGCAGTTCTACAATATTTCCATTTAAAGACGGCGCGTTTGCAGATCTTCCTTCTTCCCCCTCCTCGCTCTCAGACAGCATGGCATGGAAATGTGAAGTAAGGCAGACCACTTTGGCACTCGTGGCCGGACACGGCCCCGTGCCGAAATCTTGGCCGCCCGTAGTCTAGGATGCTACCAACAGCAAGGATCGAATCTGCCCTCGCACTCTCACGTCTCGCAAACTCTCAGCGTGGGATCTCTCTGATGGATAGTGACGAGTATCAGTGAGAGCGCGAGATGCGAGACACTACATCGACGTGTAACATAATATCGACATTATCTATACTTATCCCAAATAACTTCTTTGTCTGCATGTATCAATGTGACCTCTATATCACCATGTTCTTCGATATAGCATCTTTGTAAATCGTTTGTTAGTAACTTACGTCATTGTAACTAATATATGTAAATAATTTTAAAAGTACTGTTATGTAAAAGTATTGAAATTTTAAAATTGTACCTGTAGAACTGGTTCATACATAGCGCACTTATGACTGTAATCATGTAATATCTGGAGGGAAGTCCCTCCGCAACGAAACTGACTTGTCGCGAATAGAAGAGGTGGATTTGGTGGTCGATTTGCAAGACTCCTTTGTGGCACAAGGTAGACGGTGGCTATCATGCAAACTGTTCGGATCTTGTATGCTGAATAACGCAAGAGGAGCAGCAAGAATAATTAATATTGCCTCTGATGTCGAAGCAATTTGGCTTGTTATTCATGGCATACATTGGTTACCTCTCAACTACGAAATTCCGATCCTAAGAAGACAATTTTCAGAGCTCGTTATACAGCAAGAGCCATGGGCACTCTTGCCTTCCTTTTAGCAGCCGAAGAAGCGCGCCACAGCCACCACTTTCGACTCAAATAATCAATTGAGTATCGTGGAATTGCATGGGCCATTCATATGGTGATTATCCAGTAATAAGTTCGTGTTTTTCCAACATTGTGTTGAGCACCTATATTTTATTCCTAATCATTTACCTAAACGGACGGGGTCTTTTTCCAAGTGCTGCAATGTTTCCAGGTATCCAGTTTTACTGAACAGAAAAGCAAATGCTTTCTTTAATAACGTTGAATAACTTTTGTGGAGCAGTACTTTTGATAATAATTTGTTGAATTTTTTTTTATTTTTTGGAAATTTGTGGTAAGTTCTATGGAACCAAGTGCTTACACACTACTTAATCTAACTTAAACTAACTTACGCTAAGGACGACACACACACCCATGCCCGAGGGAGGACTCGGAACCTCCGACGGGGTGAGGCGCGCCAACCGTGACAAGGCGCCTGAGAGCGCGTGGCTACCCCGTGAGCCTTGTTTGTGAATTACCACACGTGCTCTCCACAGAAAGATACTCAAGGTTTCAGCGATGTATAAGTGCCAAGTTTTGCTTAAATGTTATTCATACTGCAATCTTAGAACAGTATTCACAGTAGTTACTGGCTAGTAACCTTGGAGTGCCAGCAAAAGAATAATGATATACAGGTTTGTCATAATATTTGTATTTTTCATATTTTTGCAGGTAAAAGTGTTTTTCGTATTGTGTTGTAACAAATCTACACTAATCATCCAAAACATTACGACCGACTAGTTGATTACCAGTATGTCCACCTTTGGCGAGAATAAAAGAGGCGATGTGTCGTGGCATGGAAACAATGAAGCCTTGGTAGGTCGCTGGACGGTGTTGGCAGCACATCTGCACACACAAGTCACCTGATCATCACAAACTCAGGGGAGGGGGTCGCTGAGATCTGGCGCCACGTCAATCACAGTCGAGATAGGTTAGATCGGGTTCAGATTTGGCAAGTTCGTGGGCGAGCACATCAACTGGAACTGTGTTCCTCGAAGTACTCAGTCACTTTCCTGGCCTTGTGACACTATCTTGGTGAAAAATGCCACAGCTGTCGGGAAACATGACTGTCATAAGGGGGTGTAAGTGGTCTCCAACCAGTTTACGATACTGCTCGCCCGTCATGGTGCCTTGCACGAGCTCCACTGGATCCAGGGATGTGAATGTTCTGGAAAGCGTAATGGAGCCGCTACCAGCTTGTCTCCGTCACACAGTACAGATGTCAAGGAGCTGTTCCCCTGAAGGACGTTCCGTCCAAGCGGCATAATGAACAAGGTATCGGGATTCATCAGACCATGCAATGATTTGCCAAACTGCCCTCATCCAGTGCCGATCGTCACTTGCCCACTTCAATTGTAGTTGCCGACGTCTTGATGTTAACATTGCCACATTCATGGGTCATCGGCTGCAGATTCCCATCTTTAGGAGTTTCAGTGTACTGTGTGTTCAGACACAGTTGCATTTTGTCCATCAATAGAGTCTAATGTTCGTCCCGCCACTGTTCGCCACCCATCCAGTTTTATGTCTGCCCACCCTACGACGTCCAACATGTATAATAAGGGGTGGCTGCCCAAAGCCACGACGGCTGGACGTAGTTTCACCTTGGTTTTGCCACTTGGATACTCACCACACCACTTCTCGAACACCCGACAAGTCGTGCAGTTTCCGAAATGCTAGTGCCGACCTTCCGTATCACCACAATCTGCCTTCGTTGAAACTCAGACAGATGGCGTCTTCCCCATTCTGTACAAGGACAGCATGCCCACTGATAAATCTTGCACCGTGTTTGGGTCTGGCTAGCAGTCATTTCTCGCCATCTCACTTTGCTATCGCCTGGACGGGCTTATGTCGATATTAGGTCGGCTGTCATAATGATCTCGTTGATCAGTGTGCTCAGCGTTGGTCTTAGTCACTGATGGAATCGCTTCTTGTCTCCCCCCCCCCCCCCCTCATGCTAATTATTGAGCTAGTCTTTCATTCCTTATACAACTAAAGTAAAAATGCAACTATCATTCTTATAACATTTGTGTGCTATAGTAAGTAACTATCCACAACATTCGGACAGATTCAGGGACTACATGTTTAATTTTAACTACACACAACAAAAAAAAGGTTTCCATCACATCGTTTCCAAGAGTACCGCAACCTGTACAGAAAATTTGATTAGAGATTAACATAAACACCAATTCCGCCATTTTTATTGCTCATGAAAACCACACATTGCATGTTGTACCACCATACAGCGAGATCTTCAGAGGTTGTGGTCCAGGTGGTCCAGATTGCTGTACACAACGGTACCTGTAATACCCACTAGCACGTCCGCTTCCATTGATGCATGCCTGCATTCGTCGTGGCAAACTGTCCACCAGTTCATCAAGGCACTGTTGGTCCAGATTGTCCCACTCATCAATGACGATTTGGCGTAGATACCTCAGAGTGGTTGGTGGGTCACGTCGTCCATAAACAGCCCTTTTAAATCTATCGTAGGCATAATCGATAGGGTTCGTGTCTGGAGAACTTACTGGACACTCTATTCTAGCGATGTCGTTATCCTGAAGGAAGTCATTCACAAGACGTGCACGACGTATGCGCGAATTGTCGTCCATGAAGACGAATGCCTCGCCAATAAGCTGCCGATATGGTTGCACTGTCGGTAGGAGGATGGCACTCACGTATCGTACAGCCGTTACGGCGCCGTTCATGACCACCAGTGGCGTACGTCGGCCCAACATAATGCCACCCCAAAACGTCAGGGAACCGCCCTGCTGCGCCGGCCGGAGTGGCCGAGCGGTTCTAGGCGCTACAGTCTGGAACCGAGCGACCGCTACGGCCGCAGGTTCGAATCCTGCCTCGGGCATGGATGTGTGTGGTGTCATTAGGTTAGTTAGGTTTAAGTAGTTCTAAGTTCAAGGGGACTGATGACCTCAGAAGTTAAGTCCCACAGTGCTCAGAGCCATTTGAACCATTTTGAACCACCCTGCTGCACTAGCTGGATAGTGTGTCCAAGGCATTCAGCCTGACAGGGTTGCCTCCAAACACCTCTCCAACGATTGTTTGGTTGAAGGCATATGCGACGCTCACCGGTGAAGAGAACGTGGCGCCAATCCTGAGCGGTTCACTGGCATGTTGTTGGGCATATTTGTACCGCGCTGCATGGTGTCGTGATTGCAAAGACGGACTTCACCATGGTCGTCCGGAGTGAAGTTGTGCATCATGCAGCCTACTGCACACAGTTTGAGTCATAATACGAAGTTCTGTGGCTGTACGAAAAACATTATTGAACATGGTGACGTTGCTGTAAGGTTCCTCTGAGCCCTAATCCGTAGGTGGGAGTCATCCACTGCAGTAGTAGCCCTTGGGCAACCTGAGCGAGGGATGTCATAGACAGTTCCTGTCTCTCTCTGTATCTCCTCCATGTCCGAACAGCGACCCTTCGGTTCACTCTGCGACGCCTGGACACTTCCCTTGTTGAGAGCCCTTCCTGGCACAAAGTAACAATGTGGACGCGATCGAACCGCGGTATTGACCGTCTAGGCATGGTGAACTACAGACAACACGAGGCGTGTACCTCCTTCCTGGTGGAATGATTCGAACGGATCGGTTGTCGGCCCCCCTCCGCCTAATAGGCGGTGCTCGTGCATAGTTGTTTACATCTTTGGGCGGAATTAGTGACATCTCTGAGCAGTCAAAGGGACTGTGTCTGTGATGCAATATGCACAGTCGACGTCTATCTTCAGGAGTCCTGGGAACAGGGGTAATGCCAAACTTTCTTTGATGTGTGTATATAGGTTACTAAGAAGTGAATGCTCCTTGAGAAAACAAAAAGTAATTAGAACAGGGAATACGAGTATCTGAATATCATTTCAGTGACACTATCTCCCAATAAATAAGCTGATAAAAGACCCTGACGTCCAAGTTAATAGTAGTCCATCATCAGTAATTGGTTGCATGTAATGACCATTACCTTTCCTGCTTCAGTATACAGACAGTAAGTATTATTGAGATCCAGTTTTTGCGAAAACATTTAATGTTCCTTGTTCATGCCAACCCACTTTTGAAGTGCTTAGTAAACTGTGCAGCTGCCTCGTGTCCTATTTGCATAACAGAGTGAACAGTGCTAGTGCTTGGTACTATTTTGCCCAATTAGACTGGTGGCATTTTTCTTTTACGTAATTGCAATTTAATTTATAGCTAATAGAGCACTGATTCGAATCTAGTTTTTTCTGTTGCTGCTCCTTTTCAGTAGAAATCTTTCCAGAAACGAAATAGCGGTGAAGCAATTTAGTGAAACTACAGAAAAACCAAATCAGGACAGCCAGATAAACGATGTAGCCTCCACCCTTCCAAATACAAAGCCAGTCTTTTTAAAAGAGTAAACCGGCAATGACTGTGTATTTTTATATTTGTCTGTTGTACTATCCAGCTATCAGCTTTTATGCCATTATCAAGTACAATGTTAAAACTTGTTACATCAATATCAAGTCATATCTGTTAAGGCACTCCAAGGCACCTGCATTATTATTGACGAAATAATGGTCTAACTAGTTTCAGCACTGCAAGTGAGAAGGGCATAAAAGCCGAATGCTGGACAGTACAAAGGATAGACATAGGATACACAGTCAAATGTTGATTTACTCTTAAAGAAAAGTATTGGATGACTGTAGTTGTTCAGTGACACCAGATGCTGCTGGTGCCTAGGAAGGTTAGGTTCATTTACTTCTGTTTCACAAGATTTATTACTATTTGCTTGTGTTGCATTTTTTTACCACAACCACACTCCGTGCTATCTCATTAATTGTTCACTAATAGACTTTCTTGCAAATCATGCACTTGGTACAGATTTTTTAAATAAGATCATTTTAGTGCTATCTACATTTAAGCTCCAAAGAAACTGGTTTAGGCATGGGTACTCAAATACAGGGACATGTAAACAGACAGAATACGGCGCTGCGGTCGGCAACACCTAAAAACTGTTCAGATGTTAGTGAATTCCTAGGGGACCAAACTTCTGAAGTCATCGGTCCCTAGACTTACAGACTACTTAAACTAACTTATGCTAAGAACAACACACACACACACACGCACACACACACACACACACACACACACACACACACACACACACACACACACTCAAAATCCGTGACATGTCGCCTCAAACCACGCGGCCAGGCAACGCTTATATTACACAAAAAGTGTCTGACGTAGTTGTTAGGTCGGTTACTGCTGATACAACTGCAGGTTATCAAGATTTGAGTGAGTTTGAACGTGCTGTTATAGTCGGTGAACGAGCGATGGGACACAGAATCTCCGAGGTAGCGATGAAGTGGAATATTCCCGTACGACCATTTCACGAGTGTACGGCGAGTATCAGGAATCAGATAAAACATCAAACCTTCGACATCGCTGCGGCCGGAAAGAGATCCTATAACTACAGGACCAACGACGACTGAAGACAATCGTTCAACGTGACAGAAGTGCAGCCCTTCCGAAAATTGCTTCAATTTGCAATGCTGGGCCATCAAGTGTCAGCGTGATAATCATCTATATGGACTTTCGGAGTCGAACGTCCTGTCGTGTACCCTTGATGACTGCACGACACAAAGCTTTACGCCCCTTCTTGGCCCGTCAGCATCGACATTAGACTTGATGACTGGAAACATGTTACCTGGTCGGACGAGTCTCGTTTCAAATTGTGTCGAGCCGGTGGACGTGTATGGAGACAACCTCATGAATCCATGGCCACTGCAAGTCAGCAGGGTATTGTTCAAGGTGGTGGAGGCTCTGTAATGGTGTCAGACGTGTGCAGTTGGCGTGATATGGACCCATGACACGTCTAGGTACGACTGTGACAAGTGACGCGTACGTAAGCATCCTATCTGATCACCCGCATCCATTCATTTCCATTGTGCATTCCGATGTTTGGGCAATTCCAGCAGGACAATGCGACACCCTATGCGTCCAGAATTGCTACAGAGTGGCTCCAGAAGCACTCTTCTGAGTTTAAACACTTCGGATGGCCACCAAGCTCCCCAGAGGTGAACATTATTTAGCATATATGGGATGCCTTGCAACGTGCTGTTCAGAAGAGATTTCCATCCCGTCGTACTCTTCCGGATTTATGGACGGCCCTGCAGGATCCATGGCGTCAGTTCCCTCCTGCACTACTTCAGACAGTAGTCGAGTCTATGCCACGTCGTGCTGCACCACTTCTGCGTGCTCACGGGGGCCATTCACGATTTTAGGCAGGTGTACCAATTTCTTTGGCTCATCAGTGTATAATGTACTTGAGCAATTTTTGGGCATTTTTATTTCGTGGTGGAAATCGCTATTTCGAGTTTTAAGTTTATTCATTGTTGGTAAACGTAATTTCAGTTTATATCTTGGTCCATGGTCACGAACGGAGTTGTTCGTGCAGTAATTCTTTTAGTTTCGATGCGCACAGCTGCCTGGCAAATAAACTCCTATGGCGTAGTTAAAATCCCTAGTGTTTTGAACTGATCTTTACGATGAGCTCGACTACCGTTTTACGTTATCATTCTTATGACACTTTTCCGTAGTTTGAAAGGTGTGTTCATATTCTGTACATTTGTTCCCAAAAACAAAGAATACCATAGCTATGAAGTGAGTACAATTATGAACAGTAACGCAGCTGAAAGGTACCGGCCGTTATGTAGCTATAATAGGACTCTAATGGCAGAAGGTGGTGATGCCATTCCATTTGCACTATACTAAATAAATAAATAGTAGCTATTGTGGAGAGTATATAAGACTGTTATCTATAGAGAAGTAACTAAATTGCGAGCAATGTTGGATGAACTGGGCGCTGGCAACGTATATGACTCAACTGTGGTGTGGATAGCGTTTCCCAGTTGACAGAGAAGATACCGAAAGGTTACCAGGAGTAGCACAAACGGTGCTCGAAAGCACACCCTTTTCAGCACGCAGGGAGACCCTGTGTTCAGTCTCACGATGATAAGAGGTGGCATCCGTGGAACGGTTTACTTGGAAGAGCGCCCTGGGTGCTTCAAGGCATTCCCTGTTTTTGTTGGAGGTTGGAAGGAAACCGATAAATGCCAAAGAGGTGTTTTGATGTATGCAAGCATGTTACCCTCTTCTGCAAAACCTTCCTCTCTTGGAAGCGTTGCGTGAAGGAAGGAAGGAAGATTAGATTTTAACGTTCCGCCAGCGTCATTAGAGACGGAGCGCTACATGAAACATCCTGAAAATAGGAAAACTGCTATTCGCTTTTGAACGCTGTCAGACGTCAGATGAATGATAAAGGGTATTAAATTTCTGAAATTACCTTGCCTCACTATCGTTCACATGAAGTTATAAAGGATCTTGCACATCGCGTCCGTTATCGCTAGAGAGAAACGGGAAGGGAAATAGGTGCATTACCTAATCTTCTTTGCAGTACAGTAATACAAATTGTGTAAATTGCTTGCAGGTACCTCACAGTTTCCAGCTGCTGACTTGAACTTCCCTATCAATGGTTACTTCTTCGTTTCTTTTCTGTGTCGAGGACTGAAAGACATTTCAGTGTTAACGTAATCGATTCTAAATAGAACATTCCCTCTCAAAAGTTTTTAACAATATGTTCCGATGCTATCGTCGGTGCCGTCTCTACAAAAGTGTCTCTCTTTCATCTCGAAAACTTTTCCTAGACTCTGATTCTTTGAAAGTTTCCGATCTTGGTAGATCTTACTGCAAGAGTACCGCTTGGACTCCACAACGAAGCGTACAATCTGTTTCCTCAGCATTAATGATTTTAAAAATATTCCATTCTTTTAATAACGGTAGTTGAGATGTCGGGAAAAATGTTCTCATAGGTGTTTAAATATGTATTGAAGTGAGTTGGTATATTATTGCTGTTCGCGCACGAAGGATCCATGAAACATAACGCTCGGGCGCAAACTATTACGGCTGACAATAATATTTTCTAACCAGCGGTATCTTGCTCTTTGGACATAAGTCCTGTCTTTGTTGTCGAAGAAGCAGACGCAAACCATTTGTGTTGCCATGCTATTTAGCTGACTATTTCACGTCATTCTTATGTGTTCCTCACCGTACAATCATATCAAGGTGAAAATGATGGATTAACGCAACTAACTAATATGGTTCTAGCACATATAAACCAATAGTTATTACGATCTAGTACTTCAGAGACAAGCATTTATAGGAGCCGCTTAATGTTTGGTGCATTAAGGCACCATTATACAGGTTGTGGTGGTGGTGCGAGTTGATTAGTTTGGCGGAGAGCTCATGGAAACCGGTGGATCTCCGCTGATAAATCATGGAAGTGGAAGAAGATACGTTTATTTGTAACGGTTGACTTGTTGCGGTCAGCGTCCAGTGTCAGACGCCATTCATCGAGTATGGAGAGGATGCTGAACTCGCAAGGGAACCGACCCCGATGTCATTCAAATTTATGGTACATACGAGGATTGGTGAGAATGAAAACTGGTAAGTGGAAGCTCCAAATGGGCAAGCAGTTAGAAACAAATATAGCACTTTTGGCCAGTGTAGGGCAAGGCATTAGCTTTTTACGTTCACATCGTTTCCACCCAGTGGTTGGCATAGTGGAAACAGTTCGGAACAGTGATTCGAGGGTTGTGGGTTCGAACCCTTTTTCAAACCTCTTTTATTTTCGATGTATACGCCGCTTACACTACAAATAAACCTAAATAATGGTCAATTTATTAAATTTATTAAGATTACCATAAATGGCATGGGAAGAAAAAGGGCCAAGGAAAATTTAGGATTGCAAATAAATTTCCCTAAAATGCACCCCTCTAGTGCAACTCTGGGATGTCTGTTTTTATCGTCAAGGAAAGAATTTGATCAAAGTGCTTCATAACTGCTCCAATCTCATTGAGAGAGAGAAAAATCTCATTCCGAGAAAACTGCATCACAATACATTCCACTGTACAAGATGTGCTACTCTCCCCAATACTTGGCCAAATTATGCGTTACGTACCGTTTGCTGCCAACCCATGCAAAGAAAGCGAACTAGCTATGAATGTAAACTGGCACGATGATCCCCATATGAATTAATAATAGTTTAAGTTGAGCGTAAAGTTCGTAAGTGTAGCGATCGCTTTAAATGAATAATAAATGACAGAAGTTAAATTCTTCTTTAGTAATGGTACCACAAGGAGGGGCGAGCAACACATCATTTAGATGGTGAGAATGTGGCGTTATTAAAGTATCGCTACTGTGCGTGGTATGACGTCGTAGCATGCTCAGTAAAATTTTTAGATGTGTTACTAACAAATATTCAGCCAATAACCATCATCCATCAATATTGTTTGGTGCGGAAGGTATCAGACAGAATCGAAGCCCAACGGAATAATTGATCAGAGACGAATGATCGAATCATTCACAATAAAATCGAGCAGGAAATAAGAGCAAGACACATTGAGATTATGGGCATATAATGTCACGGCCACGATTTGCAAAGAGCAGTAACAAATTAATGACAGAAAGCAATACGCGTTCTCCCACTACGTTTCTTCACAATCATCTGTCAACTTCAGTATTGCAGTGAAAAACGATCCGAAACAGTGTTCATTTGTACACAAAGATATAAATATTCACACTGGAAGAACGTATGATAAGAGTTATAGCCAAAGCCTTCTTGCATCTGATTCAGTTTAATTGCAAGAATAAAAACAGCATAAATCGAATGAACTTACAATATGCGTCTGCTGGATAAAGCTAAGCCATAAGAAAAGTATGCAGAGCTATGCTCCTAAGACAAGGCAGATGAAAGACACCTTTGATTATCAACTTTGTTTCGGCCGCAGGCTGATTTTAAATCGTTGACTTTCTTTTGAACTGCGTTTACATTACATCTTAAGTTATAGAGATTCACAAAAAAATTTATGTTTTCAAAGAAAATAAAGGGCACATACGCGTGAGACATAGGTTCCTACTGAATATTATAAGATAAATAAGACATTTATGTAAAGCAATAGTTCAAAATCATTCTGTTTTTCTACTGAAATTAAAAAAATGAAAATGCGCTTTCATAACTGGCGCAAGATGCCGAGAAAATTACTGCTTCCCTGTTTTTACGATGAATATCACTACAGCACGTGTAAATCATCAACTGTAAAATAATAAAACTAAGTCATTTTATACAGGGTGAATCACGTAAAACTTGCGCGCGGATTGCGGAAATGGAAAGTGTTGCTCATGTGGGGCTTTCACAGAATTGATTGGTAGACAGATGCGCGTGTTGTTAGCCAATAGCCGGCCGTTGCGGGCGAGCAGTTCTAGGCCCTTCAGTCCGGAACCGCGCTGCTGCTACGGTCGCAGGTTCGAATACTGCCTCGGGCATAGATGTGTGTGATGTCCTTAGGGTAGTTAGGTTTACGTAGTTCTAAGTCTAGGGGACTGATGACCTCAGATGTTAAGTCCCATAGTGATTAGAGCCATTTGAACCATTTTTGAGCCTCTTAAGTGCGCGTAATTTGTAGAATTTTACTGACGTAAACAATGCGGATGGGTCTTGAACGATAGTAATATTCTTTGTTCAGGTATGAGACAACTGATGATAAAATTTACGAATGAACTAAGAAGTACTCATTAAGTTAGCTAAATATTTGGTCGGTTCTTGGTAGAACGGGTTCATGACCAACATTAAAGTTATAAAGTAGTTGATGTTCAAGAGTATAGTATTCTGAATTCCTTGCTTTTCATTTATAATTACTCCTTGAGTATAATTTATTACTAAATCGTGCAAACTCATCTACTTCTCAACTAACGTGAAAACATAGTTCTTTTATACAGTCCATTTGTCTGCCAACGTTATGTAGCCACTCTGTAGTGCAAATGTGACGATGTATTTGTCCTAAGAGGTCATTAATTTGCGCTGCTCCATATTACGTGTGGTCTAATTTCACATATAAGTTACATGTACAAGGTGACTGACATACAGTGGGTTTCTTGAATAATGTCTAAAAAGTTCTCAGTTCCCTGTAGAGAATAGATAGTCAAGATACGGAGCACATGAAAGATTTCGCATTAAATTTGCTGTGACCATTTTCTGGTACAAATACCACGAGAGAGATGGCGAAGTTCGTAGCATTTGGAGCATTAAATTCTCTGTGAGCATTTTCTGGAACAAAACCACGAGAGAGATTATGAAATTCATGCCTTAAGAGACGGAAAGATTATTTCTCACATGTAGTGTTGCAATGCTGTGCTGATCTGACAGTCCTTTATTTCAGATAACGCTAGAGTATATGAAACAAGGAACCACGAATAATTAAATAATTCTTGATCAATTAACGTCACTGAAGCGTATTGCCAACGGTAACCAAAATAACGGTGCTGGTGTAGGGAGCAGAAATGTGTGAATATGCTGAATTTCTACGCTTTTTCAGAGGCCATGGTTCTACGTACCGCTAGTGTAGAGATGTCGGGCCCAGGTATCTTTCAACAGCAGAGGAGGTAATACACTTCAAGGAGGATACCTTCCTTAAATGAAAAATGACACATTGCAAAGAAGTGCGTGTCTATCTTAACGTCATTTTTGTATTTTGTAACACGTTATGATTATTAGCCACTATAGTTCGAGCCGAATACAGTTAAATACTATTTCCACATTCAACAATTTCTCATAAATTAATTACTGATGGTACTCAGAGGAAACAAGAGAACAGAAGATTTTTTAAGTGTGGTGTTAATGAAGAATATCGAAGTTTAGATAGGTAGATTGCGTAACTAATGAAAAGGTACTGGGCCAAAATGGGCACATACCAAACCTTTACTAAAAGAAAAGGTGTGATGAAAGAACGCATCCTGAGCAACAGTTAATTTCTTGATGTTAGAACGAAGTGCCTTCAACTCAGTGCAGGGTTCATTTGTCAGTCAGAAGTTCAAAGACTAGCACAACATGGACTGGTGTGGATAGTAGGAGAAAACTAGTCTAGAACTGATGACTGTAACATCGGATGACGATCCTTTAAAGCAATGTATGTTTCTTCACTAAGGAGCGTGTTTTATTATCTCTCTTGGGTATTTGACACAATTGTATATGATACAAGCGTAATTTATCATTTTTCAGCTGGAATAAAATAATGAAATAATAAAATAACCGTCTTGCCTTACACGTCAGCTTGATAAACTCGCCATCGCCTCGCGGAGTGGCCTCGCTGTTTGAGGCACCATGTCGTGGATTGCGCGAGCCTTCCGCCGGAGGTTCGAGTCCTCCCTCGGTCATGGGTGTGTGTGTTGTTCTAAGCATAAGTTAGTTTGGGCTAGCTTAAATGGTGTGTAAGTCTAGGGACCGATGCCCTCAGCAGTTTGGTCCCTTAGGAATTCACACATACACAACTCGCCATCAATTACAATTTTCAACAACCTTAGTAGGTTATAAAATGTACTAGGTATTTACGTGCTAGTGGCTGTAAGTCATTGTTTTTACAAATATGTTCCTCCGTTCTTCATTAATTTTAAACTAATTGTCTAGACTAACAAGGCTTAAACAAACTTACACCACTACTAGAGGGGCTTTAATGTTGCAGATAATGGAAAGAGGCAGTTAGTATAGTGTTACATGTGTTACTCAGGGTAAGGCGAAAGTGTAGGCGACACTGTTATTAGCTTGGCAGCCATCTTCACTAATCTTTACGAGACTCTCATCCGTAAACAGTGAGCATGTGTTAAGCAGTTTTATTGGTGTAGTGGCTTTTATATATTAGAAACCTTCACACTGACGAGAGTCATGATCTGATAAGGATTACTTCATGACCGTGCAGTTTAGTTTTACTGTACATTTGACATACTGAAAATGAGTGTTACAGTTTCCTGCGATCTGAAATGGACTACAACGTGGAACTCTCAAATACTCCATGAATTCTTTTACATCTCACCTGGCTTTATAGAGTCTGTCCGCCTCTGAATCTCAGCCGTCAGCTTTTCTGGACGCTATACACTACTCCCAGGGATTTTTCGTTATGGAAGGCGTGGAACGGGGTCCTCTCAACGTCGTTATGCAAATTGAGAAGCTTCCTGAATGAGAAGTAGCGGCTCCAGGGTCAAGAACAGCGGCCGGGAGGGCAGTGTGCTGACCTCGCATCCCTCCATACCGCATGCAGTGACGTCATGGCAGAGCATGACACGGCGGTCGTCCGGTCCAGACTGGCCCATGACAGCCATAACACGAAACTTTTTTTTGGTATCGAAATGATACCTTTCATTTTTTGTAATTAATGAATTTTATCATCCGGGACACTATCACAGCTTAATGCTAATATAGTCTCGTCGAAAACGGGTGTGAAGCTAGTTTTGCAGCACCAGAGAGACAACTTTAATTAAAAATTAGTTATATGATTGGTACTCCATTTCCGAGTTTTAGTTGTGCAGTGTTTCACTAAATGATTGGCGAAACACCTGTGGAATGGCTATATGCGGCATTAATCCCGGTTTTGTACGCTTGCTGAAAATTGTTTTCATAATTCGTCATAAAACGTTCGACAACGTTCTGAAATAGCCTGCAATGACAGGTGGGGAGAATATTTCCCTTTGTAATTCATTAGAGAAGATATTCGATGTTCTTAGTGTTTTAGCTCAGTCACTACTTTATGTATTTATACAGTAATGGGCCTATATTTAGAACAGTTTTCAAGCGCTTCACTGAATAGCTTTCTCGTAATATTCCATCTTTCTACCTTTTTTTTTAGTGATCCTGAAGTACGTTCTATAAAAGTTTATATTTGATGGGATGTATGTAGTTTATGGTTCCTTCGAAGCAAGATTTGTCTTTTCTTTACTTACGCCATGTGTTTAAATTCTCGTTAGATCAGTTTACTTCCTGTTACTTTATTTAAAAGGAAAGGTTATTTCCAGTCGCAAAAAGCTTATTTCTACATTTCTGGATGTCATTATTTACCACCATTTATCTGAGACACGAACTTCAAGTTCTTCGTCGCGCTGTTTACATTACCGCGTAAATGTCAGTGGTCTACTATGCTCACATGTTCAGTAGTGTAACGTCACGGTCTCATGTTTTAATCACTGAGAAACGAATTGTTAACATCTACGGATCTCGGATGAGGTATTAAACTAGTGTGGTACTCACAAACACACTGCAGCTCTCATGAGGCCTTCGAGTGTAACTTCCTACATCTGGAGAAAATGCTAAAACTTGGGGTGAGTGTGGTGCCCATTTTCCGTATATGTTTGCTCTAGCACCTACAATATGTAGTTTTTCGCTTATCATTTATGTTAAGTGTTATTACATGTTGTATCGCTTAATGTTGTACGTTATCCGTGCGTGAGTATTTTTTACGTCGACACGTTCTATGTTCGCACTCGTCTACTAACTGCCAGCATTGTGTACGCGTATTGCCACTTTATTTTACATTCCACAGTTTGTCTTTGCTAATTTTCGTACGCTAATGATACTACCGTAAGAAACGAACATTTTTGATCCAAGATATGTATAGTTTCTCTTCCAGTTATGCTTGAAACAGCCGAAATCGGTCAGGAATAAATTTAAATGTTTACAGTGTTGTGTCTAGACAAGACAGCCTAGACACAATGAGAGGAAGCCGAAAGGCACGTGCTAAGTTAAAGCAGGATGGCGTGAGGTCTGAACAGGATACGTAATGAATGCTATAAAGAAAAGTACGTAGCTTCTGGAATACTTAACTTTAATCCATCCTTTTGGTACATCTGGAGTTTGTGGCGATACAAGTGAGACACTTTAGATTCATGCAATGTTACTAATGGCGCCTTGCTAGGTCGTAGCCATTGACTTAGCTGAAGGCTATTCTAACTATTGGCTCGGCTAATGAGCAATGCTTCGTCCATGTAGTCGCTAGCAAAGTCGTCCGTACAACTGGGGCGAGTGCTAGTCAGTCTCTCGAGACCTGCCTTGTGGTGGCGCTCGGTCTGCGATCCCTGACAGTGGCGACACGCGGGTCCGACATGTACTAATGGACCGCGGCCGATTTAAGCTACCACCTAGCAAGTGTGGTGACTGGCGGTGACACCACATACAGCAGATTACAAAGTAGTTTTTTAAAAATATTTTACAGCTGTCGATAATTACCTACACAAATTATTTATTCAATATCCCGTCGAAAGTCTTTCTTGCTGGACCCGAGATTTCTGTATTTTATTGTACCACTCCATATTTGTTAAAAAAATATATCCATTTATATTATGCTTAAATAAAACTTCTGTGATTAAAATTGTGGTAAACTTTATTTCTAGCATTTTATTGGTATCATGCTCAATTTATGAACCAAAGTAGCCCAGTGACAGTACACGCTCCAGCAGGGCATTGCTTCTGTCTTATCATTTGAGATATCAGTGTAATGTATTTCACGTAAATGATATAATGGCTGTATTATCAGTTACAAACTGTCGGCTATGTCGAAATATTAACGCATGTGTCAAACATTATTGACAGACATGGACTCCGGTACTATTTGGCTTTTGCAACCGTCATCTTCGTATATAGCTGATCAGCTATGCAAAGCATTGATGCTTTATTCAGAGTATAATTTCCAAATTGTTATTTCCAAATTATTATAATAATATTAATGTTAGGTTCTACACTACGTAGTATCAATCATTAAGGCATCAAACTTCAATCTTTTATAAACGTCAACGGATTTACCGAACACCAACTAGAATTTAATTATTACTCTTGAAAAGCGCAACGGGTTCTTATAGCTAGTCATCAGATCAGAAACATATAAAAGAAACTACTTGTTCTGCTCGAACGTTATGTACTACAGCAGTCATGTTACCATTTTCTTAAATTTATTTACCTGTTATTGGAGTTTTTGTTAATACAAATATTCTGCTTTTTCTATTTCTCCGTCTTCTCGCGAAGATAGGCATTTTCTGATTCTTTTCAAGCGAGCTAAACCAAACGATTCATTAATGTAAAGGAAGAAACTAATAAAGAAACTACATTAAACTAAAGAATATAATAATGAGACCAGCTATAGTCTATAACTGTGATTCCTTTGCCGTTGCTGCGAATAACACACAGTTAAATGACAATCTTTTAAGAGCTCAAAATACACACTAAGCGCAATAAACAACTACCGACCCAAATGTGTTGTCCACCGAAAACCAACAACATAATTTCACTGCCACACACACATATATATATATATATATATATATATATATATATATATATATATATATATATAAAGAAAAGGAGCGAAAATATCGTCCATGAATGCACAAGGGGTCATGTAACTAAGTCTGTCACATAAGCCAATTGCGTAAATGTACCAGTACAGTAATTCATAAAAATAAATGTCAGATGTATCGGGAGTGTAACCGTATTACCCACACACGATCTGGATCGCATTTTCGATGGATGAGGCTCCTTTGACGCGGTGGTTTTTATACGTACGAAAGAGTGACGTAAACGGCCAACTGAGGGCAAATCTGCCGCAAGGACACCAACCACGTGCGATGTTGTCCGAGCGGAAGTCAGGGACGGGGTTTGGAGGAGCAAAGTGAGGACTGGCGTGGCGGAATAGACGCCTGGCAGTGAGGTATGTCACAGACTTTTTTCTCTCGCGAGTGATGTATAAACGGGCGACAGTGGGTGGCTTTAGAGCTCACCGTAAGCTCTGAGAACGCGTCTAGTGAATGAAAATAAAGTGATAGCGTACGTTTCAGTAGAACGTAGAAGGAAAAACTACTAAGGTAGAAAGAAATGATTGAGCTTATTTTACATGTTTTACGGAGCTTAGCAATCCTGTGGCCTGGAATTTATTATAAATACAACTCTTCCACTATTCTAAACATAGCTAAAATGAGGTAAGAAGACGCATGTGAAGAATATTTTCTGAATTGGAAACCTCTTCAGCAGTTACAATATGTTAACTGACGATTAAGCGTGATCAGCTGTTGGTAATAACCATCCGAAGTTTGCTCATTAATCCTCTATAATGTGAAAGAGAATGAAATTATTCTTCCCGATCCTTAGAATATTAGCCTACGACACATGTTTGTAGATCAAGAAAAACCCAGGTAAAATTGAAAAGAGGTTTTATTTGAAGACACGTGAGGGACAGACACTACTCCTTGAGATTTACTACCATGGATAATAATAAATGTATTTAAATAGATATAAAACAAAATATTGGTATTAGTTTCTCATACAGACCCAGTGACAGACAACGTTATCCTTAAAAATCGTGAATGTTTTCTTTGTTATGAAGTAACTCTAGGAAGTGTACTTCTCCTGTAACATACACCACTAATAGCTGGTTTGGCGTGATAGTTTCTTTCTCACTGTCTGGAAATGGAACGAAGTGTTCTGATCAATAAAAAATCCCGATGACGTATTCGTGAATCATCTGAATGCTGTATCTGAAAAATTGTTCTTAATTCATTATAAATAAGCATTTATAACATCTACATCTGTGTTAACTTTTGAAACTCGCTCCTCAAACATTAAGCAAAAGCTGCATTGATGTGGCGTGAGACATCACAAGTATACTGTGCGTATCTCTATTGCCAAGTCAACGGGCTGCTAGCTTCTTGTATTGAAATTACAAGCAGTACTTCTTAGAATTATTATCATTTTATCAGACATTGAAGTGATTAATGTTTGAAATTTTATAGCCACTCTCCATGATGTTTTTGTACAGTAACTATGCTTTCTTACTTACCAGATTGTGCTTCATGTCAACCCATTCAAAAGACTTGTGCAGTGAAATGTTTGAACATGTGTACACTTCTTTTTGATCTACTAGATCTAGCATTATGTAAATCCGTTCGAAAGAACTTTGTGCAGTATGATGTATAAACACGTTTACCCTTAAGAGTTGTCCTCAGTTTCTCCACAAAGCAACACTATCACATCCAAAAGTACTTAACAGGGTGTTCAAAAGTATCCAAACGCTCTGAAATTTTTTTGCATGTTAAGAAGTGCTTTAGAGACCATTAATAAGAAACAGTTAATCACTAAATAGCAATCTTCACCGTTCTCAGAAGTATCCAAATGCTGTGATTTTTTTGTCGAAGGTCCAAATGTACTTATCTCAAAATTTATGTAAAGTAGCTGCTGCACATGTGCAAAATTTGATTTCTGTACCCTTGACGGTCTAAGGTACAAGGAGCCTCAAATTAATTATTTTCCACATCTAAATTTTTCATTGGCAAATATGAAGTGTCACAACGCAGCAGGCATCGGAAAGACTGAACTCACCAAACGAGCGTTTTGCTTGTGCTGACAAGTCTTCTCATTAGGCACTAGAAATCATGAACTTGCTGACTTGACATTTTTCTTTTGGAACAAGGCTCAAATTGTTCGACTTGTCAAGTCGGAAAATTTCAACAATTTCTGACTCAGATGGAAAGGGATTACAGATTCTGGAGCAGACACTCCTGGCAGATTACTAGCCATCAGAGCTGTGGTTCAGCACTTTCTTCTTCGTGGAACACATATGCAACTCCCCAAAGAGTGTGAGAATAACATACGGGATGTTGAAAAAGTCTATACGCAGTGCCATATGATTGTTAGCCGCGCGTGCCGTATACCGCAGTGAATATACCGATATGAAACTAAGTGAAATACGACATATTAATTTATTGAATATTTATTTTTAGTTACATATTTTCACATTAAATGCTGAAAGTGTCCCCCCTGTTGTTGAATACACAATTCAATTCGTCTAATCATGTTTCCAAACACAAGCTGTAGCATTTCCTCTGTAACAGAAGCAGTGAAAGTGAATATTGCAGTTTTCAATTCATCGATGGATTTGGACGGTTTTTATAGACAGTTGCTTTGGCTGCACCCCAGAAGAAAAAGTCAGGTGATCATAGGTCAGGCGATCGTGGAGGCCAAAGTCCGTGTGAAATTATGGGATCACAAAAAGCATCAGCAAGCAGTGATATTGGAACGCGAGCTTTATGCGCGGTTGCACCATCTTGTTGAAAATAACCGTTCAGTATTTCACTTAACACAAGTTCTCCTATGAATGGGTACAGAATATCACTGCAGTATGGCTGTGCGTTTATTGTTTCGTTGAAAAATATGGGACCCACAATCCGACGTCTAGAAATCGCAATCCAAACTCCTATTTTCACGGAATGATGTGGTTCCTCATGCACTACTCCACATACAAGAATTATGCGAGTTCATGTACCCGGATAAATGAACCACGCCTCATCAGAGAAAAACGTTTCATTAAGAATAGCCTCTCTCTTTCATTCCGTTGAACGAAATTTTTGAAGCATTGACAATAATGCAGTCTCTTGCCACGATGTTTTCAGTTCTTGCACGACTGTCACTTTGAATGGGAAAAGTTCTAATTTTTTTCATACAGCTGTGTGAGCCGTCCCGACACTAACATCGATTTCCTGGGCCAGTTTTCTTATTGACTTGTTCGGACTCACGGACACTTTATCGGAAATATCGAGTAGTTTATCCTCAGACTTCGAAATTTGTTAATCAAATCTCGCACAGTATGGCGATGTGGGAGTGTTGTACTCGGGAAAACTGAATTAAATGTTTGACGAACTGTAACTGTGTATTTACCGCCAGATTTGAACACTTGTTCGACTAAAAACACATGTTCTTTAATGGTTAGCACTTTAACAGTGACATACACGAAACAAACGAACAAAGGTACTAAACTTAAACGTTCACGTCAACACGTAGCGAGACACACCAACGACACTACTGACGTTGGCTGAGATAAACGAAACAGTGGAATGTTGGCAGAGTCCACTTGAAGGGAAGTAACCCACGCAGGCGAACACTCACACAGCACGCGCGGCTAACAACTATACGGCTCTGAGGAGAGAATTTTTGAACACCTCGTACAATATTACTAAAAATTTTGAATCTTTTCGTCTATTGATTACCTGCTGTAACTCATGCGTGCTTTTTCTCATTCAATATTGCAGAAGCTGAAAGGAGCTGCTGTCTAGTATCCCACAATCAAGCTGTGGAGTCTGCAAGCTACTCTGTACTACTCCTCCGATCAAGCAGTGGACAAAGCACTGCAGCCGCTAGTACAAGGTAAACAAGAAGAAGAAGACCGCCAACGGAGAAGTCTCTCAGTAGGTCAAACATCATGAATATTGCCGTCGGCTTTGATACTAACCTAGTAATTTTACTGTGTTAGTGTCAGTTTACTAGTAACGAATGAACTAAAACTATAACATACTAAGTAATATGCAACCAGAGTCCTGAATAGGTTGCTGTTAAATCTGCACTTATTAGTCGAATTTGTACAGATGTGATAGCTAATAGTGTTGGGGTAGAGAGACAAGTTATTTCTTGGAAGTCGGTTTTCACAGGTTTGAGAACAGAATTGATCTAATTAACGAAAGTCACAAAATAAAATTTTTGCTAGTGTGCAATTTTCTTTGCCCATGTTAGGTGAAAGAAAATAAACACACATCAGTACAAAGAATGCACATTTAATGCCATCCGAAATTAATGATGATAGACTGGCCAAGAAACTTTTCAAGCGAGACATTCTGACTTTGTCTAGGAAGAAATAATGCAACCGCCTGTCAATGTAAGTAAGACTATACCCCAAACTATCCGAAGTTAGCGGTTCTAGGCGCCACAGTCTGGAACCGCGTGACCGCTAAGGTCGCAGGTTCGAATCTTGCCTGGGGCACGGATGCGTGTGATATCTTTAGGTTAGTTAGGTTTAAGTAGTTCTCAGTTCTAGGGCACTGATGACCACAGCAGTTAAGTCCCATACTGCTCAGAACCATTTGAACCATTTTTATCCGAAGTTACAGTTAGTAAACATGCAGCAATAAACGTTCACCCCTACACACTGAAGCGCCAAAGAAACTGGTGCAGGCATGCGTACTCAAATACAGAGATGTGTAAGGAGGCAGAATACTGCGCTGCTGACGGCAACGTCTACATAAAACAAAATGTGTCTGGTGAGGTTGTTATATCGGTTACTGCTGCTACAATGACAGGTTATCAACATTAAAGGGAGTCTGAACATGGTGTTATAGTCGGCGCACGAGCGATCGGACGCAGCCGAGGTAGCGATGGTGTACGGATTTCCCCGTACGACCATTTAACGAGTGTTCCGTGAATATCAGAAATATTGTCAAACATGAAATCTCCGACATCGCTGCTGCCGAAAAAATATCCTGCAAGAACGGGACCAACGACGATTGAAGAGAATCGTTCAACGTGAGAGAAGTGCAACCCTTCCGCAAATTGCTGCAGATTTCAATGCTGAGCCATCAGCAAGTGTCAGCGTGCAAACCATTCAACGAAACATCATCGAAATGGGCTTTCGGAGCCGAAGGCCCACTCTTGTCTCCTTGATGACTGCACGACATAAAGCTTTAGTCCTCGCCTGAGCCCGTCAGCACCGATATTGGACTGTTGAAGACTGGAAACATGTTCACTGGTCGTACGAGTCTCATTTCAAATCGTATCGGGCTGATTGACGTTAGGCGTACGGAGGCAATCTCATGAATCCATGGACCCTACATATCAGCATGGGACTGTTCAAGCCAGTGGAGGCTATGTAATGGTGTGGGGCGTGAGCAGTTCGAGTGATATGGAACCCCTGACAAGTCTAAATACGACTCTGACAGGTGACACGTATGTAAGCATCCTATTTGATCACCTGTATCCACTGACGCCCACTGCGCATTCCGACGGACTTGGGCAATTCCAGCAGGAAAATGTGACACCCCACACGGCCAGAATTGCTACAGAGGGTCTCCAGGAACACTCTTCTAAGTTTAAACACTTCCGCTGGTCCTCAAACACCCCAGACATGAACATTATTGAGCATATCTGGGATGCCTTGCAACCAGCTGTTCAGAAGAGATCTCCACCCCTCGTACTCTTACGGATTTATGGACAGCTCTGCAGGATTCACGGTGTCACTTACTTCCTGCACTACTTCAGACATTAATCGAGACCGCGCCACGTCGAGTTGTGGCATTTCATTGTGCTCGCGGGGGCCGTACACGACAATTGGCCTGTGTACCAGTTTCTTTGGCTCTTCGGTGTATTAATGTGTGTTTTAAGTGGGTAATTCTAACCGATTTGTATCCTGTAAATTGGAGTGCACGGAATGTGTCGATTTACCATAAAAAGTAAATTAAACTTTGTCAACATTCCGTTTTCTGCAGAGCTGAAGCAAGTACAGGTATTTGAAAAACAGGATGCATGTGTCTCTGTTATTGTCTATCGTATTCAATATTCTTATTGGAAATGGATGACTGTGGAAAACAAGAGAGACGAGGGGTAGTTCAAGTTGTACCCCTACATATCACAAAGCAGCATCGAGAGAAACATGTAAATCTATTAATTAATATTGCAGATTGCAAATAGGAAATATCTCATATCTGTTGTACAAAAAACATGTCGAGGCCAGCACACACATGTAGTAGTATTACTGACCGTTAGCATTAAATTGTAGTATGCGAGAGTTTTCTACGTTAATTTCAATGTAAAGAAAAGTTAGATGCTCTCACAGTTTGCTGTACTCAGCATAAACCAGTCAACAAAGTTAAAATTTAGCACGTTCAACAATAAATTTAAGCTGACATTTGGGCTTTGCACTGACACAGAATGCATGTTAGATCCAACTGCTACTGGCAGTCATAGCAGTGACTCTGGTTCGCATTCTGATCAGATACATTAACATACACCCTTCCGCATGGTCTACTACATAAATTGCAGCTATGATCCGGGATACTCCGAGTTTAAGATGTACAGAGTCAGTTACCGCTAGTAATAGTTCAGTAGACAGTTTATGCAATCGTTGAGACTGTGAATGACTTTTTCCTGGAAAACAAAAAGGTAGAAATAAGTTCTAAGGCAGAATTGGTGTTTCGATCAGCTAATGTCTATCATATGTACCACGAACCATTAAGGAAGGTGATCACATTAGACGCAGAGACCACTGCCATTTCACCGGTACATACCGAGGCGCACTACATCCCAGATGCAGTGTGAACCACAGACCTCACTATAATGTCCCCATCATATTCCACAATCTATCTAAGCAGTTACTGCAGGCATTTCTTAATCATGAACATTTCCTAAAGCAGACATCAGACTGCGATGAAGAGGTTAAATGCAGGTCGTATTTTTCCTCGAACATGAAAAATTTTGATCTTAGTAAAAGATCAGCAGTGAAATATAAATTTCCGATTCATCAAATCGCAAAAAATCTTGACGTACTCACCCAAACGTGTGCAAACATACCTGAAATCTGAAGAACTCAATACAATGTGGACATTTTTGCCAAGTGAACGAGAGCGTAACCTAGATTATCAGAAAAGAGTTTTTCTGTGTGAACATGTTAAATAGAAATCGATTTTACTGGAAGGTCAAGAGCTTTTATAGTATTCCAATATGTGATATAATAACAGAAGATGAGTACCGAAGAGCTTGCAGTGTATGCAATGTATTCAAATGTGAAACACTGTTTTAATTTATACAGGAAAATTGACGTGCTACTCCTTCCACATGTGGTCGAGAACTTCCGCGGTCTATGTCTTAAGGCATATGAACTAGATCCTGTGGGTTACATCACTTCACCTTGCTTGTCATGCGATGTCTGCTGAAAATTATTGAAGAGAAAATGCAGTTAGTAACGAGTTCAGTTTGTTCAAAGAGGAATTAGAAGTGGTACGTCCATTGTTATTGCAGAGATCCAGTTGTGAACACTGGATTCATGCTCAGCTATGATGACAAAGCTTACGAATCTTGGGTCATGTATGTTGAAGTGATCAGTTTGTACAGCTGGATGACGTTACAGTATCCTTCGGTATCCATATCTGTACAATAATCTCCAGTGAGTGTTGAAAATTTTGATGTGGAAACCATACCAGACGAAGGAAAGATAGGGTGCATTTCACAAGTGTACCTCGAATATTAACGATTAATTCGGATTCGTCCTTGTGTATAGAAAATTTGTGACCCAGATCTGATAATATAATACTGAAGTTTCAAAAAAAGGTTCAAATGGCTCTGAGCAATGTGGGGCTTAATATCTGCGGTCATCAGTCCTCCAGAACTTAGAACTACTTAAACCTAACTAACCTAAGGACATCACACACATCCATGCCCGAGGCAGGATTCGAACCTGCGACCGTAGCGGTCATGCGGTTCCAGACTGAAGCGCCTAGAACCGCACGGCCACACCGGCCGGCACTGAAGTTTCAGTTACGTCGTTATATGATACGAAAAGCTGTATTGCTCACAACAGAAATTTGAAACAATGTTAGTGACATGAACTGCTTTTAAAAAAGAGTCACCGAATTTTATTATCTCATACATTTAGAGTAACGCACAAAAACGCATAAGTAGAAGCAGCGATTTTGGGAGGAAATTTTCAAGCTGATGACTAATAGTGCAACAGTTGCGGACATCCTGAGAAGCAGATATGGAGCTGCACCACTACCTGCCAAACCAGATTTCCAAGGAATTGTTATTTTTATTGAAAATTTAGACGCCATTGAACTGGCGATGCTTACTGTAGTCTTCGGCAAACCGATTGAAATTCGAATAGCGATTTTCGCTATTTCGAAAACAATTCATTTGGGATACATATTACACAAGTTTCCAGCACATCATATAGATATGTTCAACATAGACACTGATAGATTATTTATAGAACTCCGTCTAGCTATAATGGGACCAGGAATAATGTGTATAAAGTTTTGATACTTCATGTTTCCCTGCAAATAACGGTTATGATATTACGCTGATAAATAAAACAGAGGGTGTGTTAATGAAACAATCTGTTACAGAATTTATCAGTTTACAAGTAAAAATGTATGCTCTTGCGACAGAATTTGGGCACATAATGTGTAGAGGAAAGAGTATAAAGCAATCTTTTGTTAATTGGTTAAGCATCGATGATTAGACAAAACTTGTGTTGTATTCAGAAATAAAAAGAAATGTGCGATGTGCAATTCAGTCACGTTACATGTTGTTTCTACTGTTAAACTGGGATTATCTGCACAGGATGATAAATTTATACGAATACAGATAAAGTAAATAACTTAGTTTTAGGTCAGTATTATCTGGAAAATGATAATAATAAATGATGATTAATTTTATTTTAAAAGAAATGGAATACACAAGAAACCTAAATATCAAAAAGACGTAAATGAAAATACCTAAAAATGTGAATAATGTAAATAACTGAATAATTTTAAAAATACGTGAAACGAGTTCGAGACCCGCGCACGTGCGTGTGTGTGTGTGTGTGTGTGTGTGTGTGTGTGTGTGTGTGTGTGAGAGAGAGAGAGAGAGAGAGAGAGAGAGAGAGAGAGAGAGAGAGAGAGGAATACAAGTTGTAGACTATAATCGTCCGAAATTGAATTTGTAATTGTAAATTGTAGCTTTAAGCCACTACCTGATGTGAATTTGAAATTCGTCCACCACTAGTCTGACTGATCATGTGATACCAATTTCTGCCACTCTCATAAAAAGAAAGCTTGAGGAATTCAAAAAGTAACTGAAACAATTGGATAAGATTAGTAGCTAGTATTTCCAGCGAACCAAAATCTGAGTGCAATGTAGATACACTCCCCGGATTGGGTAAATCATGAGCAATTATTTAATCGTTACGATAGTAAATGAGTTTTCAATTTGGAGCAAAATGTGCATGGGCAGCGCGTTTCAGGCATCGGGGGAGAGAACCATATAGTAAGAGAGTAAGCAACTCTTCTGGGTCCGTAAAACGGTCACGGATTCTGTGGGACGCTCCTTATCTGTGTCTGCACAAAAGACAGCTCGCTTAGCATGCGTTTACATTTCTGTGGGGGAGGATAATTCTTAGGAATGGCACCAGTTACACTCCAGTTGACTTTCTGCGAGGCACCAAGGCGTCACATACCCAAAATCACATATCCAAAATATGATACTGAAACCATTTCCATGTGAACCAAAGCAGCCCCTAAAGGTGCTAGGCGCCTATGAGTCTTGTAATACAAGTACTTTTCAAATGTTCTTGTCTTGTAATGATAGATGCTTTTGTGAATGTGCGTCTCTGTTAAGTTGCAATGCAGGGCACTGACGATATTCAATGAACATAAGTTTTAATGGATATTAAAGCATTTCTTAACGACAGTTGACGCGGTGTTTTATATAAAATTTAAAATTCTATCTCTCTGATAAAATCAAAAAGCCACCAAATTCCTACGTTCTTTCATGCATGGACAAGCGTCATCCATTCACGAAGAGGCTGTGATAGTTCTTGTAGACGTTATTCATTTTCCTGTTTGATCCATTGGTCACGGGAAACTGCTACTTACGAGCGTTTTAAGGACGTCAGCGTCCATTTTTAACTTTTACTAAGTACTTTGCCTTCCTTTTGCGAGTAATCGAGAGCAGCGCAGGGCAGCGTCGAAAGTTGGCTGGAACAAAACAGCAGACAGCGGGGGGAAAGTTTTAATTGGAAGCTTATCGTGGCTGGACTCAGTAGTAGAAGTCGCACTCTCGCAGCTACTGTGCGTCGCTACTCTGGAGGAAGGCTGCCTGCAATCAGCCCCTGGCTCTCAGCCGTCGCCACTCTGCGCCGCTGACAGATTTATGCGCCGCGGTCCGACGGCGTGCTCCTGCGCGCTTCCAGAAGCAATTGCCAATACGAGGCTGGCGCCGCGGCCTCTGTATTCGCTGCACCGGTAGCCGCTACCTAAATCCAGTCGCCAGTGTGTCCTTCCTTCCCTATTCCACCCCATGCCACACTCCCTAACGGTGCTGATATCCACAGTGAGGCAAAGAGCTGCTTGCAACTTATCCTACGGTCGCAGGTTCGAATCCTGCCTCGGGCATGGATGTGTGTGATGTCCTTAGGTTAGTTAGGTTTAAGTAGTTCTAAGTTCTAGGGGACTGATGACCACAGATGCTAAGTCCCATAGTGCTCAGAGCCCTTTGAACCATTGCAACTTATCGCATACAGTAAGCATTATTGACAAGGGACATTCCACTAGCAATGTATACAGGCCTCTTTTGTTGATCATCCTCCTTTTGACTGCCACGACCTCCTCCCTTGAGACAGTCTCTTTGTCCCCGAGTAGTGCTTCCATTCAATGTCATAAAATATTTGTGCAATGTATTACGAAGTATGTGTATGGGTACTTCTAGGTTCGGGGCGCTCAACGACGACATTATAAGCAACCATATGAAATTTGTAGAAACGAATGTGGTTAAAACGTGTGAGAAACGAGATGAAACGCAAGCTGAGATAGAATCGCACTCGCCGTCAACAGTCTCACCCATAATCACCCGCACAATCACACTAGCTCACGTCACGGAAGATAGCGTCAAAATTATTCAAATGTTGTAAAACTCGAGTAATCTAAGTAAGACTAGAGGAAAATTAAAATATATTCACGGTAATATGTGGCTCGGCGATGACACGATAAACACTGATGAGGCAGCCACCCTGACAACACACTCAAAACGTCAATCTACATGGCACGTTCAACAAGTACCGCGACACATTTATTTTTTCGGCCAATTTTGGTTGAAAAAATGCAGTATTTGTTGTAGGACATTGTGGAATATTTCCGCTTCAGTCCCTACAGGTTCATGACGTTCCGTCATGCGGCAGCGATATACGTAGCTTCAAAATGGCATCTGGAAGGGAGATCTATTCAAGCACAAAGCTGTTATTGAGTTTCTTTTGGCAGAAAACCGGAGCATCGCAGACATTTATAGGCGCTTGCAGAATATCTACAGAGACTGACTCTGAACAAAAGCATGGTGAGTCGTAAGGCGTGGCGTCTATCATCACAATAAGATTTCGCAAATCTGTCAGATCTCCCGCGTGCCGGCCAAACGCACACAGTTATGACTCCTGCAATGTGAAACTTGTGGAAACTCTCATTTGACATGATCGACGGGTCACAAACACATCGCTGCTCAAATAGACAAAGAAAGGCCTCATACAAGTCAACGCACCAGAGAGAAACTTCATTGGACTGTTCTTCTTCATCCACCTTACATCCCAGATCTCGCAACTTCCAGTGCACATCTGTTTGGCTCAACAAAGGAAGCATTCTGTGGGAAGCAGTACGAGGATGATGGAAAGATTATTGATGTCACCCTACGTTGGCTCCAACGTTGGGCAGTAGAGTGGTACCATGCGTGCATACACACCATTCCAACAAGGTGGCGAACGGTCATTGCTGTAAATGGAGATTATGTTGAAAAATAGGGCTTTTTAGCCAAAACAGTGGGGAACAATACCGTTTATTTGAGTCCTCAATCAAACCAACCTCCACTCAGAAAAATATGTGTGGGCATTACTTATTGAAAGTCCCTCGCAAAATTTTAGGGAAAAGGCGGACAATTCACAAAACTTTAAATGTCGGGCCACATTCATTTGATTGCCACTTAAAATAGAGGACATATCTGTCGGCATATCAGTTATTATCCTTTGGCCTGGAAATTAAACACAGTTGAATAAAATGTGGTACACTGTGATTTGTACGTCACAAGGACCTTTCACTGTCTGGTCCTCTCTCCGGAACATGAAACCATGCGTTGTAAGTCTGTGGTCTATGGGAAGACGAGTAAGGAGGACAACATGCTTCCTGTGTGGCTGAGAGGAGCTACGCCACAACCACGTTGTCGACTTTACTAGATGCAGCTTACTGTCTGTCTCTTCCATTCACACTTCTTCCTATTGATACATGGCTGCGTACCTCAAGCGCAAGACGACAGTATGTAGGCGGAAGGCATACTGAACTATACGAGGGTCACGATACACCCCTTCACTGCTACATCTGCCCTTTACTTCTTCTTAACTCCCAGGTATCCACATGCTTCGCAGAAAGACACATCCTTGTCCAGCGAGGTGAAAGAGGGCATCGCGGATATTCCGGACTTCTTTATATACTGGGTACAAGCGTTGTTGAGAGTGAAGGACGGTCACAGAGTCGGAATTTGGCACTCGCAACACGTCAGAGCTATTTCAGTGTCTTCAAGGTCACTTATAATGCTACGTCGAGGGCAACAAAGTCTTCAGGGAGACAGATCTTGAGGACTCGATCAGGGAAGACAAGAGAGTAACCAACGGATTCCCCTTGTTGATATCCTCCCGGAAACACAGCTACAGAGTTGTGGTGCTCAGTCAAAATGTCATAGAATTACGCCCTATCAGAAAATATTCTTATCAGAGCACAAAATATGCGAATATATTCCTGCTTGTTTAGTAGACTGTCAATGGAAATTGGGGTACCAGATGCCTCATTCTTCCTTCCTCAGAATCACTGAAAATTTTCCGAGAAATTTTCGCATGCCAACATATTCGCGCTTTTTTAACATTCGCATCAATCTACCAGGAGCTCCGTTAAATGTAACTCACTCACATCCAATAGTCCATCGCTGTAGGTCGGTCATACCCATCCACTCCCAACTGCGCTTTCTCACCCACTCACTCAGACCAACTCATTGTCGTTATCTCTATGATTGTGTCCTCTGTCACTGTCACAGATCACTTCATTCTGTCTTGCTACTACAATCTCCTCTCACTGTCACTTTCTTCCCTTTGCTCTGTCTCACTGCTAATATCTCATTCCTTCCTTCCTACCACTCTTCTCACTGTTATTATCTCTCTTTTCCTCGTTATCATTGTCATATATGCTCTCTCTCATTATTGCTGGTTCTCAACCACTCCCATTTTCAGTTTTCCTTTATTCTGACCTCGCCCCCCTCCCCCTCCGGCACTCGCTCATTTACTCTTTCGTAGCACTGTACTGTCAGTGTCAACTATGTACCACTGCCACTATGTCCTTCTCTTTCTCTCACACTGCTACTGTCTCCCTCGCCCTTTCCATAATACGGCCACTGGCTGCTATCTTTTGGTATTTATTACTTTTCCGTCTCTTTGCCATTGCCACTGTCTTCTTCTCTCTCATCACAAGAAAGCACGAATACGTTCACATGCCAACATGTTTTTTTTTTAAATATAGACAAGGAAATATTCGCATCTTTTGAGCTCTGATAGGAACATTTTCCCGCTGATTTTCTTTTTCCCTGCGGCACCTGGGCACGTAATTCATATGAAACGAAATGTATTGGTCATTAAAATTAAAATAACGCAAAACTAATTTTACTCATAGACCGGATTTAATGTGCACAAAGTTTTTGCATATGTATCAGTACTACAACATAGAGTTCCCAGAACCCTCCTGATGATAACGGAGACACTTTACAGCAGTCTACCCGTGCTACGTCACTATACAAACTATGTTTTCACCTCACATCGGATTTCACATGCGTATTTTAAGGGTACAAGTACGCTAACTTTGAAACTGTGTATCTCGAAAACGGATAAAGATATAAAAAAGTCTGCAAGGTTGACTGGAATCGGAATCTTACGAAAATATCGTACATATTATAGCTGTTTTAAGTGTATAGCCGTCTCTAAATCTGCGGCTGGGTTTTGGTACACAAAAAACAAGTTTTAAGGGTGTCTTTTGATGACGGATGAAGATATTTGAAAACGGTGAGATGGCTCTTCTAAATAAATTCCTAGGAAATATACCAATAAAATCTGAGTAGTTTTCTGCGATAATCTATCATCTATGTTTCGTCTCATACCGGATTGTACTCATACGGTAACTTTTAACCTCCGTATCTTGGAAACGGATAAAGATATAAATTTCAAATGTTGTCCGAGATCGGCATCTTAGGAACATAGCGTAAAAATCGTGGGCTGGAGTTTGGTCCACTGGTGACTGCAAAAATACAGTAATAAACGCTTTTTGTGGCGGTTTCCGAGGAACCTCACTTGAACTAGTGCTGCCTCGATAAGTCGCATCAAATCCACTGTAGATCACATCAAATGTAAAAAGAACCAATCGATTTGCTCTATTTGCCTACGCAGGAGGAACTGTGTAATATTCATACTTTCAACCTGTAGTGAGGCATCTGCATCTACATGGATACTGTGCAAATCACATTTACATGCCTGGCAGACGGTTCATCGAACCATTTTCACAATAATTCCCTATTATTCCACTCTCAGAGAGTTCACGAAAAAGGAACATCTGTATCTTCCCGTGTGAGCTCTGATTTCATTTATTTTATTATTATTATCGTTCATCCCTAAGTAGGTCGGCTTCAATAAAATATTTTCGCATTAGGATGAGAAAGTGGTGATTGAAATCTAGTGAGAAGATTCTACCGCAACGGAAAACGCCTTTGTTTTAATTATGTCCACCCCAATTCCTGTATCATGTCAGTTACTCTCCCCTGTTTCTCGTGCTGCTGTCGTTTGCACTTTCTCGATGTACCCGTTTATCCTATATGATAAGGCTCCCACATCAGTACTCCGAAATAGGACGGACATGTGTAGCGTAGGCAGTATCTTTCATAGATCGGTTGCATCGTCTAAGTGTTCTGCCAATAGCCGCCGGTGTGGCCGTGCGGTTCTAGGCGCTTCAGTCTGGAGCCACGTGACCGCTACGGTCGCAGGTTCGAATCCTGCCTCTGGCATGGATGTGTGTGATGTCCTTAGGTTAGTTAGGTTTAAGTAGTTCTAAGTTCTAGGGGACTGATGACCACAGATGTTAAGTCCCATAGTGCTCAGAGCCATTTGTTCTGCCAATAAAACGTAGTCTTTGGTTTTCCTTCCCCACAATATTCTCTGTGTTCATTCCAGTTTAAGTTGTCCATAACTGTAATTCCTAGGTACTTAGTCGAATATAAGGTCTTTAGATTTGACTGATCTATCGTGTACCCGAAATTTAACGGATTCTTTTTAGCACTTATACTTTTCGGTATTTAAGGTCAATTCCGAATTTTCTCACCATACAGATATCCCTTCTAAATCATTTTGCAATTTGTTTTGACCTTCTGATGACTTTGCTAGACGATAAACAATAGCATCATCTGCAAACAACCTAAACGGATGCTCGCATTGTCTCCTAAATCGTTTGTATAGATAAGGAACAGCAGAAGGCCTATAACACTACCTTGTGGAGCACCGGAAATCACTTGTGGTTTACTCGATGCTTTCCGTCAGTTACTACGAAATGTGACTTTTATAGAAGGAAATCGTGAATCCAGTCACTTAATTGAGGATATGGACACTATGACGAACTTTCTGTTGTGTACAAAAATGCTTCATTGTGCAAGAGCTATCCAAACCCCTTGAAATTACGATTTTATCAAGGAGAGAACACGAGGTATGAGTACTGGAAAACACCATTTTTATGCGCGGCGTTTTGCAAAATATTATGTACACATTCTGCCGCATACAAATCGATTAAAACAGGTGCAAAATTCCAACTTCTGTTGTGATGCTCTAAATCCAAAATTAGTCTGATCATCTGGAGTAACGTCGGTGGCAGGCAGGAAGAAACGCTAGTTTTGGGGTTGTACTTGCTCCACACCAGGTGACTGCCGCAAACGCTGTATGAGAATCGCAAATCTCCTCGTTGCTCGTGGAGAATTGGAGACTGGAGAAAAGGCGTTCCCGAGTTGGACAAACTGCAATATGGTATGCTAGTGAATTCGGAGCAGCGAAGACTTTACTTGCCCGATGCACCATGGAGAGTTGCCGCCGGATGGTAAGCGGAGGCTCACCAGTCTCAGCAGAAGCAGTGGGACTAGTCCTGTAAGCCCCCGTGGCCAGCGTAGTTCCCTCACAATAGATAGCATCAATCACCTCCAGATCAGAAGGCCTCGGTTATCCACCACTGTGCACCTATAGTCTAGCCGCGGTCGCACGAAACCCTAGAGCAAACACTCCCTGTCCACTCCTCAAGACCTATGCCTAATGAACTTTAAGATTTTCGGTGCCTTAGGGTTCGACTTTGAGGTCCGTCAGTTGGGGTAACCAAGACTGTTTGGAGTCAAATATGACGCCCTGAAGTCACACTGCGTCTTTCAGATGTAGAACAGTGTCACTAATATGTAAGTCAGGTAAATACGACGTGAACACACATACTCACACGCTCATCCGAGGAAAACGGAAAACCTGTTCTTGCATCCCACGCCTCTAACCTCTGCTCTGCAAGTTGCAACTGACGAGTCGCTGTTGCACTGCTGGAGGAGGAACAGAAAACTGTGAAATCGTCCCCAAAGATGGAGTATCGTACATAACGGTACCGTAGACGTGATATTTTTTAAGGCTATGCCAAAGAGGGTAACACTTAAAACACTGCCCTGAGGAACACCCTTCTCCTGCTCAAAACGATCCGACAGTATAGCACCAAGTCGGGACCTAATAAAGTGCTTACATCTACATCTACATCTACGTGATTACTCTGCTATTCACAATAAAGTGCGTGGCAGATGGTTCAGTGAACCACCTTCATGCTGTCTCTCTACCGTTCCACTCTCGAACGGCACGCGGAAGAAACGAGCACTTAAATTTTTCTGTGCGAGCCCTGATTTCTCTTATTTTATCGTGATGACCGTTTCTCCCTATGTAAGTGGGTGCCAACAGAATGTTTCCGCAATCAGAGGAGAAAACTGGTGATTGAAATTTCATGAGAAGTTCCCATCACAACGAAAAACGCCTTTTTTTTAATGATTGGCACTCCAATTCAGGTATCATGTCTGTGACACTATCTCCCCTATTTCGCGATAATGCAAATCGAGCTGCCCTTCTTTGTACTTTTTCGATGTCATCCGTCAGTCTCACCTGATGCGGATCCCACACCGCACAGCAATACTCCAGAATAGGGAGGACAAGCATGATGTAAGCAGTCTCTTTAGTAGACCAGTTGCTCCTTCTAAGTGTTCTGCCAATGAATCGCAGTCTTTGGTTTGCTCTACCCACAATATTATCTATGTGATCGTTCCAATTTAGGTTATTTGTAATTGTAATCCCTAAGTATTTAGTTGAATTTACAGCTCTCAGATTTGTGAGGACCTTATGAATATGGCTAAGGTGGCGGAGCTGCCCTAGAATACTGAGTCTCCAAGATGCGTCGTATGCCTTACTGATGATATTGATACAGTGATGTTCAAATAGTGGCCTCTAGTAGAGTCAGTATTTCGACAGTGGAACTAAGTTTTCTGAATCTACACTGAGAGCTTCTAAGGAGTTGCCTTGTCTCTCTAACATCCAGGCTAGACGACAGTTAACCATTCCCACTATGGTCTTTCCTATCCCAACGGAACGTGGTTACTTGTCTCTGAAACCGTCCACTAACATATTTAGATGATGATATGCAAATTCCCTTGATCATGTAGTTGTTCTGTAATTGCAGATCTGTATTAGCATCACCGGTGGCTGTTTTAATTCCACTGTTTGTTTCTTTCTCTTTCGTATGCAGTATGGTGCAGGTTTACGAGAGTTGTAAGCTTACAAGATCGATATAGTAAATTCCTTTAAGACGAATTTGTCATCATAAATATGTAGAGCCCTCGGCAAAGGCACAGTCCCAGGGAGAAAAATCAGATTCACGGCCACTACGTTCCCCCAGCCTACGTTCTCCAGGTAGGACACAGGACGCGCCGTTTTCTGTCGAAAGAAACATGGACTTCTTCGCAGAAAACTTGTAGCAAGATAAGAAATCTCTAGCCACGTGTAGTTTCTCACAGGGGTTTGAATTTTCGTTTTCGGAATACCGTTCGGTTTTAACTTTCCGAATCCAGCATTCTGACTGGGCCGTGTTGTTATTTTCTGGAGATCCCGTGATTTTTAACTGTGTCTGCGTACAGAGCATCGGATAGCCGTTTTCTGAATTTTGGCATGGAGTGGGAAAATTTTCTGTCTTCCTCCACGCCTAAGAGACGTTTTGGTGCAACATAGAGAAAATCTATGCAAGCTGAGATTTTTTTGCGTCTTCACTTGAGTTTTACGGTCGGCGTTCGCAATCTTTGTCACGACTAGTCAGCGAATACCTGCTCTGACGTAAAAGAGCAAAGTTCGAGAGTGGGTAGAGTACGCTTCCCTTTACATTTTCGGAGAGAAAAGATTTCGGGTTAGGACAGAAAGGATGACAGGTGAGACGAGCCTTGGTACCATTAGAGGGACATCTGTACCTGAGCATAAATTACAAACGGACGGCTGAATGTGACACTCCTCTCGCTAACGCCGCCATCCCATTTTCTTCATCCTCCGTGCGCCTGTTAAGGTGAATCTACGTTGTAGGCACGGCCGTCGTTCATACACGAAGTTGATTCGCTCCCTTCAGGAGCCATGTGTGCGATTTTAGAGTCACGCATCCAGCTTATTGCTCTCAGTGCAAAGGTGACAATCCTGTGGTGTTCGCTCCTATCCTTCCTTGTGCTTTCAGTAGTTAGTTAACAGCTTATGACTTATGCTGTCACCAGCCATGTCCATGAATTATTAACGTAACTGTGTTTTGTCCTTCTCATCACCTATACCAAGGTTATACTTTAGGGTCATAATCCTTCGGCAGTTTTCCTTTCAGTATAACGGTGGGTAATTCTCATGTTTGAAGACAGTAAATCTAATTTTTGTAGTGAATATTTCTACCCATTCTGAACTGGAAGACCCCTCCTCCTATTAATATATGTATGTGAGGTGTGGTAACCAATTGCTTCGTGCTTAATTGGGCCACCCATCTTAATATTTGTTTAAATAAGACATTTACATTGCACGAAATATACTTGTTTTAAATTAATATGCATGATCACTTGGGGTGGTTCATCACAACATTGGTCACCAGAGTTTAGTCCTGTGTATCGTAGGGGAATGCACTCAACCACAATCGTCACCCCACAACATCTCATTAAGGTGACACCCCTGTAACTACTGGGACATGTTCGTCTTTTGCCTTGTTTGAGGAGAGTTATCAAAATTTCTTTTCTCCATTGGCTCATCTCCGAAGTCAGATTAAAATATTCAAGGAGGATTTCCTTTGACGATGCTTACAAATGTCAAAAAGTGCCGTTCTGAATTTGGTCTTGACAGGGCGCAGTATTGCAAGCCCCAGGCAGCGCAAATGCAGCTCGCACTTGAAGAAAGGGCAGTTTAGACACTCAGAATTGTTGGACCTGAAGTCCAACTTGCCTGTCTTGCTGGTCACACAGTATGCTTCACTTAGATTGCTGACTGACACTCCTCTGTTCATCAAGGTACAGACTGCCTCCTAAGGTGACCTAGGACTTTGGTGTAGATAAATCAGTGGCATAGTTGATCCTGGCTGACCGGGGTCTAGTCGTTGCAAAATGCTGTGCCATCGTCTCGGCAAGGTCTCCAGGCGTTGTTTGAAGACACCCCTGTTTCAGCACTGCTACTATTGGTAAACAACAGCATTTACTGGAAATGCTCCTGTAGCTTTCCATACTTTTGTAGAACAAGTGGACTGGTTGACCGGCTCAAGGAACGTTTGTCATGACCTTTTCCTGCTCATCTTAATTACGCGTCGAGGTTTGTCTCTCATGACTCTAAAGTAGAGGAGATTGTTTGCTGTTGGGTACTTAAACCACTGCAAAGCCACACACTTCACACATATTGTTGAATCACACTTATCTGTCCACTAGCTACCTCCTAAGGACTTTGGTAAGGATAAGTCAGTGGCGTAGTGGATCACCCATTTTATGTGGGCCACTCATTCCTGGACACTGCCTCAGCATTCAAACTCAGCCACATGGCTGAACAGTGTCTGTAGTTCCGTTTACCATCCATTACATTGGCTCCCTTTCAAGTAATGCACCATCCAGCAGGTGAATCCAAAGTGGGAAGTGGTCGCCGAGGGAAGGTCATCAGTTGCTTACCACTGAGCAGAGTCTGCAAGGACTGGAGAGCAGATACAGAGGTCGATGGCTGAGGGCAACCAAGAAGCAGACTAGAAATGAGTGGCATACTGTGGAGGGAATACAGTGAGCAGACAGTGATACACAAGATGTTTAATGGCTACTATTTGTGGGTAAGTAACCAAAAGGCGCGCAGAGGATTGGTATGTGTTATGACAAACACAGTAAACCATCCTTTAGCTCTTTTCCCAGGCAGATCATCCTTGGATTGGAGGTTATAGACGCAATGGACAGGGGCATTAGAAGCTTTAAAATATGTTCTTACAGACACAAGCACTGGAGGTGTGTCTATTCTAGGAGTTTCAGTTTTTCCACATGAGTTCTGAAATTATTCATGTTCCATTGTAGTATGATCCATTTATCACCTGGCTGTCCACCAGGGTCGGGAATTTATACCATAAATTCCTTTTCTTCCCAATTAGATTCAGTACCTCTTCATGTTTTATATCTACTCTGTTAATCTTAAGCATTCTTCTGTATCACTAGATTGCCGAAGCTTCTATTCTCTTCTTGAGTGAACTGTTTATGTTTCTCATTTCACTTCCATACAAGGCTACACTCCAGCCAAAAAACTTGACAAAATACTCCTAACATTTAAATTTATGTTCTCTCTCAACAAAGTTATCTTTTTTTGGAAACGCTTCTTCTGCTATTGCCAGTCTGCATATGGTATCCTCTCTACTTCTGCCTTTTCGACGACTGCTTCCGTTTCAAGTCCTTCAACTATTACAACTTCAGTCTGGTTTCTGTAAAACTTGTAGATAATATTGCATTCCTGTGTTTTATCCCAGCTGTTTCCGGAGTTTCAAAGCGCGTATGTCAACAATGTTGTCTGAAGCTTTAAATATATTTTTCCTTTCTTCAGTACATCTTATAAGACAATTAATAGACTTAGTATTGCCTTACGTGTTCAGACATTTCATAGGAGTCTAACTTTGTTTACCAGTTCGCCTGTATAGCCGCTTTGCTTCACACTACTGTGCAGGGTGTTACAGAAGGATAGTGACGAACTTCGAGGGGTTGTAGTGCGTGTCATGAGGAACAAATCGAGGATTGGAACCCATGTTCGAAAACGTCATCCAAGCTACAGGTGCTGGCGCCTGGGATTAGGCCATTCCTTCAGCTCTCTGAAGGACCATAGGCAGAACGTGTTGCAGTGTTGTTTCTTATTCAGTGATTGCCATCGTCGCCAGTGGAGCAGACAGAGCTAGATGCTGTGCAGACACCTTGTCTCCTGTGAACGTGATATTCTGAGGCCTCAGTGGATGATGGTTACTGACACAGGTTCCATCTGCAGTTTATTTTTCTTGTGTACCCCTCTAAAATTTACAATGTTTCTCTGTCCACAAGAGCAAAATAAACTGCATATGGAAACCCGAGTCCGAAATGGTCGTCTGCTGAAGTAACAGAGCATCGCACTCATAGTAGAAAAGTGCTGTCTCTGAAGCAGCTAGATGTCGCGAGATGTATTGCCTGCGTCCCTCATCGTGCCATTTGCTGCCAAGGGGGTGGCCTAGTTGTAGGCGCCAGTGCATTTAACTTCGACACTTTGTAGCATCGTTGCATGACGTTTCTGGACGCGGGTTCCCATCTTCAATTTGTTTCTCAATTCAACTTCTGCAACCCACTGAAGTTCACTGTTACAGTTTTGCAACAACCTGTGTACTATTTCCACCTTCCTGCATTACCCTCTTTACTACAGTGTTGCTTGGCATCTGAGCTCTTGATATTAATACAGCTGCTTCTCTTCACTCCAAAAGATTTTTTTTTTTACGACGGCGGTTCAGAAAGTAACCTCCGATTGGTCACAGTGCGGGTTGTGGGGGGAGTAGCGACGCCATCTGTGCGTTCACGCACTCAACAGGTCAGTCGGCATCAAGCCGTGGTCGAGTGAACGTCGTACCTGCGCTAGTTTAGTTTTTGTGGCAGTTTGAAATGTGTGCTGCAATAGAAAACCCCGCCAAATGTGAAGTGCGTGCTGTCATAAGGTTTTTTACAGCCAAAGGATATTCTGCAGCAGCTATTCATCGTGAGCTTTGTGCCGTGTACGGACCAAGAGTTATGAGTGAGGGAGTTGTCCGTGAATGGGTACGTTTATTTAAAAGTGGACGAGAAAACGTTCATGATGAAGAGAGGAGTGGTAGACCATCATTGGTGACTGACGAACTCGTTCAGACAGTTGATGCAAAAGTTCGTGAAAATCGACGTTTCTCAATGTCGGAGTTGTCTACTGGTTTTCCACAGATTTCTAAGACTCTCTTGTACGAGATAGTGACAGCAAGATTGGGTTACCGTAAGTTCTGTGCACGATGGGTGCCCAAAATTCTTACCGACCACCACAAAACTCAAAGAATGGCCTCTGCATTAGACTTTCTGTCTCATTATGAGGACGAAGGAGAACCATTGTTAAACAGAATCGTGACCGGTGACGAAACCTGGATTAAGTACGTGAACCCTGAGACAAAAGAACAATCAAAGATGTGGGCACATTCAAATTCGGCTACCAAACCAAGAAAAGCCTCGCAAGATTTTTCTGCCAGAAAACTGATGGCAACGGTGTTTTGGGATGCCAAAGGGGTGTTGTTGGTTGAATTCATGTTACGTGGTACGACCATTAATCAAGACGTGTACTGTGAAACAATAAAAAAGTTACGACGGGCTATACAGAACAAACGCCGTGGTATGCTGACTTCCGGTATCGTTTTTTTGCACGATAACGCCCGTCCTCACTCTGCTCGCAGAACAACGGCCCTTCTTGAGTCCTTCAAGTGGGACGTTATCAACCATCCACCTTACAGCCCAGACCTGGCGCCAAGTGATTATCACCTCTTCATGCATTTGAAGAAATGGCTCGGGTCACAGCGGTTTGATGACGACGAAGAGCTCAAAGATGCGGTCACAGGCTGGCTCCAGGCACAAGCGGGTGATTTTTATGCAGAAGGAATTTCAAAGCTTGTGAAGAGATACGATAAGTGCCTGAATCGCTATGGAGACTATGTAGAAAAATAGTGCAAAGATGTAGTTGTAAGATGTATATATTAAAATATTTTTATTTAACTTGGTGTATTTTTTTAAATCAACCGGAGGTTACTTTCTGAACGGGCCTCGTATTTAATTCTGCTACATGTGTCATCTAGCTTTTCGATGCATACTGACAGACTTGCATTTTTCTCTGGCCATACTAGCTTTGCCATTTTAAGCATTCACTTCTTAGGCATCTATATTCCCCTTTTGTGCACTCCATTTGTGGCACTTTCATATTTTTTCGTTCGTCAGTTAAATTCAGTATCTCCTGTGTTATCCAATGGTTTCTACTGTACCTTTTGCCTACTGTGATTCTCTGCTGCCTTTACTGTTTCATCTCTCAAAGGTAAGCCGGCCGCGGTGGTCGTGCGGTTCTAGGTGCTCCAGTCCGGAGCCGCGCTGCTGCTACGGTCGCAGGTTCGAATCCTGCCTCGGGCATGGATGTGTGTGATGTCCTTAGGTTAGTTGGGTTTAATTAGTTCTAAGTCCAGCTCACTGATGACCACAGCAGTTGAGTCCCATAGTACTCAGAGCGATTTGGACCATTTTTTCTCAAAGATAACGATTCGTCTCTTAGTGATTCATTTTGTCTGTTTCTGTCCGTTATCTAATACTTCATTTGAAAAACTCAATAACCTCTTGTTCTTTTCTTTATCTAGGTCGCACCTCCTTAATTTCCTACCCTTTTATTATCTCTTTAGTACTTATCTGAAGTTTATAGCTAGAAAATTACGGTCAGTTTGCGTGTGCTGCTCGAAACGTCTTCCAGATTAAAATCTAGTTTTGAAAACTCAGCCTTACTCATATTATATAATGGATATTTTAATGCGTAAAGGTTTATTCGATGTATGTAACCTTCATCCATGATTCTTAACTCAGCTGATAGCGATGGATAAATTACACTCAGTGCAGGATTCTGCCAGATGGCTACCCTTTTCATTCCTTCCCTTGAGTCTACCTTCTACTACTATTATCCCTTCTATTCCCTTTCCATCTACCGAGTCCCAGACCCCATCACAATAAAATTCTTGTTCCCTTAACCATCCGAATAATTTCTTTGTCTCATCTTACATTCTTTCAGTCTGTTTATCATCTGTTGTGTTGGAAGGCACGTAAACGTGTACCACTGTGCAGGGCTTTGGCTTTGTGTCTGTCTTGGCTACGATAATGACAGTTCAACGATGTGGGTGAGTATTGCAATACTATTTCACAGATTGTTTCAATAAATAACACTTGCAGATTGGTTGGAATGTGCGATTTTGATGTACTAAACACTGAATTGCAAATGTCAGACATTTTAAATTATAAGTAAATGCCTACCGCATAACAGGTAATATTCTATTGTTGGAGTAAAGCGCATTTAAGTGTTGTTAATTGCAATATTAGAAGCTGTTAAAAGAAGGAAGGAAGATTAGTATTTGACATCTCGTCGACTGCGTGGTTCTTAGAGACGGTGCACAATCCCGGGTTACGAAAAGAGAGGGAAAGATATTGGCCATCTGTTTGACAAAAGAACCATCTCGGCATTGGCATGGGAAATTTACACTACTGGCCATTGAAACTGCTATACCAAGAAGAAATGCAGATGATAAACGGGTATTCATTGGACAAATATATTATACTAGAACTGACATGTGATTACATTTTCACGCAATTTGAGTGCATAGATCCTGAGAAATCAGTACCCAGAACAACCACCTCTGGCCGTAATAACGGCCTTGATGCGCTTGGGCATTGAGCCAAACATAGCTTGGATGGCGTGTACAGGTACAGCTGTCCATGCAGCCTCAACACGATACCACAGTTCATCAAGAGTAGTGACTGGCGTATTGTGACTAGCCAGTTGCTCGGCCACCATTGACCAGACGTTTTCAATTGGTGAGGGATCTGGAGAATGTGCTGGCTAGGGCAGCAGTCGAACATTTTCTGTATCCAGAAAGGCCCGGACAGGACCTGCAACATGCGGTAGTGCATTAACCTGCTGAAATGTAGGGCTTCGCAGAGATCGATTCAAATGGTTCAAATGGCTCTGAGCACTATGGGACTTAACATCCGTGGTCATCAGTCCCCTAGAACTTAGAACTAGTTAAACCTAACTAATCTAAGGACATCATACACATCCATGCCCGAGGCAGGATTCGAACCTGCGACCGTAGCAGTCCCGCGGTTCCGAACTGAGCGCCTAGAACCGCTAGACCACCGCGGCCGGGCTCGCAGGGATCGAATGAAGGGTAGAGCCACGGGTCGTAACACATCTGAAATGTAACGTCCACTGTTAAAACTGCCGTCAATGTGAACAAGAGGTGACAGAGACGTGTAACCAATGGCCCCCATACCATCACGCCTGGTGATACGCCAGTATGGCGATGAGACGCTTCCAATGTGCGTTCACCGCGATGTCGCCAAACTGGGATGCGACCACCATAATGCTGTAAACAGAACCTGGATTCATCCGAAAAAATGACGTTTTGCCATTTGTGCACCCAGATTCGTCGTTGCGTGCACCATCGCAGGCGCTCCTGCCTGTGATGCAGCGTCAGGGGTAACCGCAGCCATGCTGCTGCAAACGTCGTCGAACTCTTCGTGCAGATGTTTGTTGTCTTGCAAACGTCCCCATCTGTTAACTAAGGGATCGAGACATGGCTGCACGATTCGTTACAGCCATGCGGATAAGATGCCTGTCATCTCGACTACTAGTGATACGAGGCCGTTGGGATCCAGCACGGCGTTCCGTATTACCCTCCTGAACCCACCGATTCCATATTCTGCTAACAGTCATTGGATCTCGACCAACGCGAGCAGCAATGTCGCGATGCGATAAACCGCATTCGAGATAGGGTACAATACGACCTTTATCAAAGTCGGAAACGTGATGGTACGCATTTCTCTTCCTTACACGAGACATCACAACAATGTTTCACCAGGCAACGCCGGTAAACTGCTGGTTGTGTATTAGAAATCGGTTGGAAACTTTCCTCATGTCAGCACGTTGTAGGTGTCGCCACCGGCGCCAACCTTGTGTGAATGCTCTGGAAAGCTAATCATTTGCATATCACCGCATCTTCTTCCTGTCGGTTAAATTTCGCGTCTGTAGCACGTCGTCATCGTGGTGTAGCAATTTTAATGGCCAGTAGTGTAAATCTTGGTTTCTGAACGGGAGGAGCTCTTGTGAGAGTCGTAGAAGTTGTTCTTCTGGAGCGATTGGTTTATTGCATATTGGCTTGAGACTAAGTAGTGAGATAAGAAACAATAATGAAAGGTAATTCATCCAATCTGTTAAGGCACAATAATGAAACATGAATAATGAAGAACATGAAACAGTGTAACATTAAGAAAATAAAATAAAATGATATGTCCAAAATAACCAACTTCCTCTTCCTTTTGTACAGTTTCAAGGTATAGAACTATAGTTGATCACATGCACTACCGTACTTGCAATAGTCATTAAACCGTCCACTTGGACGAATTTAAAACTGCCGCAGGAACATATCCAAATTCACCATTCCGAGACAAACTGATGTGTACACGTCTGTCTGAGGTGCCAGTTGGTAGGCTAGTACCATTGGTTCCTACCAATAGCTCTGCTCTGTCCATCACTGGTTATCGCTAGCGACTCCCGCTTCAGATGATATGGGAAAGCCAATTCCGAGCCGCCTCGACGCCGCGGGAAACACTTGTCGTTGGCGCAGCCGCATGCTAGTCAGCCACGCTCTTAAGGGAACCGTGGGAACGGTGGCACCAGTTTGTCTTTAGGTCATGTCTGGTACCATCATTACTTACGCAACCCATTCTAAGGTGGATTTGAGGGCTACATCTGATAGCTTTCCTGCACAAACGTTGCATATTGCCTTAGTCCTTCGTTGTCGGCATTATTCGATAACTGTGTTGTGTGCCAACACAGTAACGTTGTCGATTGCATCAGCATAAGTTATAGTCCGCAAGCAATAAACTAGCGAATTCAGGTCCATAAACACCGAAGTATTTCCAAGGCGATCCGACTTTAGGGCACCTGGGATTTGTGAAGACTGTTGTCTTCGGACAGATCTCTACCGTCTATCAGATATTACGTAAAGCACTGCAAGGAATGATAACGGCGGAAGTTTGTGATTCATATACCGCCAGGACATCATCTACTGCAGTTTTTCCGTTTAACGTTACTGGAAGTGAATTCTTGGGGAGATTACATCAGTCGGCGAATGGGAATAAGTCCATTACATGTAAATATAATATGTTTTCGCCGCCTATCTCATCGTCTCCGATTGGCAGCGGCATAGATTCACTGTACATATTGATCAACTGATGAACTTTGCATTAACAAATACACTCACTTACAATGTATGTTTTATTCAAAAATGTTCAAATGTGCGTGAATTGTTAAGTCATCCGTCCCTAGACTTACACACTACTTAATCTAACTTAAACTAACTTATTCTAAGAACAACACACACACTCATGCCTGAGGGAAGACTGGAACCTCTGGCGGGAAGGGCTGCGCAATCCGTGACATGGCGCCCTAATCCGCGTGGCCACCCCGCACGGCGCATGTTTTATTATTCTTGGCTTCGGAAATATCGGTCCAGGATTTAATTAAAGGAACCTTTGCCACGAAGGGAAGAACTAAAGTGTCCGCTACTGTTCACTGCGAATTTGCCAGGTTAAGAAGAGTGGCAGCTAGAGAGGGAGGACCTTAATTACTCTGTTGTTTTGCTCTGCCGGAAGAAAGAGATGCACAATGAGGGGATGATGGTGAGGTGTGGAGAAGGGGGGGGGGGGGGGGGGGGAGAAGGTTGGTGACGGCTGAGAAGGCGACTTGTATAATCATCTCAGCCGAGAAACGAGCTGAAAGTCTAAATTGCAGTGTGCAAGAAAAGCATTTTATTATAAATGCCTGAGTTTTAATATTTAGAAATTATCATTCATTACTGATCTCTCACAAGGTAAGACACACTTCAAAAATACCAGATACTAGGCATATTACTTTTGAGAACGCAAACTCAGCAACAATAACAGCGTCTTCGACGATGACATTTTGGTATTTCTTGACGCTTTAAATTATAGGCCCCTGTCGTAAGAACTAGTAGAACTCTCATTAGCTGAGATTAAGATCACATTGTCATTTTTGGGATTTTTTCGAGTGAATCATTTTTTATGCAAATGGGACTCTAATTTTAAAAATAATTTACTCGATTAAACTGAATAGATTTTGGTTGAATTGCTTTTCGCAATGTTTCATAAACATAGCCAATTTAGAAATTTATTTACTGGCATAAGATAAATTTATTTTATACATTTTAAAAGATATTTTCAAAATTGCGTGATAATCACCCAGTTATGTCAGTTGATGTATGAAGATGGCGCAAGGGTTACAAATGCAATCCACGTTATTAAAAATATAAATATGTTGAAAAACATGTAGTCCGAAAAGGAAATAATATTGGGCTTAAATATGTATTTGCTTTTACAAATTTTTATTATTATGTATATTCCTTTACCAAAAATTTCTTGATTTACACAAAAGGGAGAATTAGTTTTTGCAGAGCTGTTACATATTCGATTTATCTTTATAAGAACAATCATCACCAGCCAATTTGGGTGCATGGCTTCTCAGACTTAGTTCCAGCATTTTGCCTTCAATTGGTTGTCACTGTAGTCCTTCAATTCGACTTCATAAATGTCTCACTGCTTCTCAGTTTTGATACATAGATATCTCCGTATCACACAGAACTAACTACAACAATTAACAATTCGATGGACACAAGCTCGATCACTGCGCCTTACCAACGCCCTGAAAAGTTGGGTACCGACATTACTGACGCCGCTTTTAGACGCTCCTGGCGGCGTTGCTAGCCCTTAGCGCCGAGCTGACGCGGAATAACCGACATCGAAAATGATTGCATAGTTTGCCTCGCTGTACTGCCATTACTCCGGTAAACCGACGTTAACGCGGCATTTTCAACGCCATCATTTTAACGCTGGTAAGGAATAGTCCTATAGAATAGCCCGACGATGTAGGGCTTAGCGGTCCGAGAGCTGCGGCGAGTGGGACTCAGCTGTGAGGAGGAAAAGGAAAATGAAGGCTGCAGCTGGACGCCGTTACAGCAAGACAATCGCCCTGTAACACGACAAGTAGTTTGACAGTAATGCTACTTGTGTTAAATTAGATTTATTTCTTGCGTCAAGAATACTGTGGCGTCTACATAATTGTCTAAAAAAAGAAAAAGTGACAAAGACACAACACTCAATACGGAATGGGAATGGTTTTGTTTCTCGTATTGCTGAAGGGTTGAAGGCCATGCAGAGTGCTTCATATGCCATCGCTCTATTATGGGATGGAAAAACTCTTATTGGAAACTCATTGTGACTCAGCCACAGAGCCGATATTGTGATGCACTTCTGACGAAAGAGAGTGAATGTTGGCTTAACTGAATATGGCCATTAGGGAAAAAACTGAGTTACAGGTAAGTAAGAAGTGCAGCGACGAAATCTTTTAGAGTTGAGAGTACTAATTATTTGAATTTATTACATCTGTTATCAGAATTGGAGGATCATTGAGTATCGGATAAGGCGAACAAGATTGATGCTGTCAAACAAAAGCTAGTCCTGTGGGAAAACAGCTTCTAGTTCTGTACATAGAACACTCCCTGGAACCCAAGGCAGTCATTTGTGGATCATACATGACTGAGTATGTTGCAGTAATTCAAACATTTCATCATGAGTTATCAAAGACGTTCGAAGACATTGCGTTTTGAAAACTAATTTCGATTTATTTCTCAGACGATCCTCGTTCTCAGCTGCTGACATACATCGTCACTATTTCGAACTTGATCTGATAGATGTAAAGTCCAACACCCAGCTCAATGACCTTTTTGTCCAATCCAGGAATTCAGAAGACTCCTATAGAAATTACCCCAAGAACAATATCCACGACTCCACAGATAATCTGCTACAATTATATCAGAGTTTAGTTCAGCCCATCTGTTCAAACGGTTTCCTTCCGTTATAAAATTGAAAAAGTCGCGCCAACGTTTGGGTTTAACAGATTCCAGTCTGCATAATTCCATGTCTTTACTCTGTAACGAAACAGTTCGAGATATCGGTATTGCGAGGTAACGGGCCAGTTGTGGCGCCCTGAAAATATTCTGAGTTCGGAGTTGGCGTGGCCGCACGGGCCGCTCGGCAGGCGCGACCCGCTCGGCAGGCCGACCACGTGGTGCCGGACATTGGCTGAAGCAAGAGGGGTCCAGCGGCTGTTTGGCTGGGGATTTAGTGGTGACGCTGTGTCGATGAAAGAGACTTGAATGCCGGGAGTGCAATGATCATGGCAGACATTTCACAGTTCGTATAGAAATTAATAGTGGCCAGATGAATCATGATGCCTCAAAAAGAAACATTCACATTACAATTATTTGCATGACGATTCTGATGGTGTAATCAGATTGTCAATATCTTTATTAGTTTAAAGTTTACTATCTGATGATAAAGTATACAAGTACCACCTAGCAACGAATTTCCAAAATCTAAACGGTTCATCTGCTTTTGTCGATCGACGTGTCGTTAGAAAGCTATTAGTGTAACTCCTAAATTGGTATAAATTACAGGCATGTAGCTTAAATAGTACATGAGTTATTGGAGGTCAAAGTGGCCAATTACTATCGATCGCGTCAGGCCATAAGTACTCCACAGTTACAAGAAAAAACGGTAGCAGCATGCTTATAAATATCCTTATTCATCTATGTCTTTGTTTATATCCAATATATACTATTCATGAAGATATTGGTCAATTATTTACTGTGTTTTAGAAAGCACAGAGACATTAGGCTACTGGCTTACTTCTGATCTATTCTTTTGATATATGTTTATTCAATTTGTTTATGTATTTAATAATGTGTGTTAGAGCGTGTTTATGGTCTAGCCGTAGGAATATTTATTTAATTTCAAGTTATGCAAATGTAAATCCAGTATTTCGAAAGTGTTTCTTTATGGCTGCGAGTGTGCGTTGGCTTGAAGACAGGATGGGAGTGCTCTAGCCAATCACAGCGCTGGATGGAAGTGGGAGAACAGTATGAGAGAGGAGAGGAGTTCTGGGGAGTACGGTACAGGACATGGGAAGTGCTAGACTTGGAGCAGTGACGGTCGGTTGCAGGAACTACGTGGAGAGTGGAGCAGTTTACGCGTGGTAGCGGTAGACAGAAATATTTCGGAGTGCCCACTTGTGCAACTGTGAGATTTCCGTGGCTTCTACAGTGAAGACTAAGTGTGCATTTAGAAGAGAATATCTCTCGAGCTGTGTTGTTGTTCATAACTAATTACGTGCAGTAGGAATCTATTGTCTCCCTATTATTCAACTTATATTCCATTTTAACTGCTGGATCATCGACACCGATAAGTGTTTTGCAGAAATATACTGCAAGCTCAAAAGTACTTCTACTATCGTACTCCTCATTTAATGTCGTTAAGATAGTACTTGCAGACTTAATTTAATTGCAATGTTTCATTTATAAATTTCTACGTTACATTCGCAGTTTCCGAGTGATAGAAACCTTCGACCATTCGATTCATGTGTATATTCATATTGTACACTGTAGACTCAGCAGTATTTAGCCTGTAATGCGGCAGCTACGTATCTCAGTCCCTAGACAACGAAACCAGCCAAAACTTTTAATATTTCAACTTTGAGTCTGAGGGTACGTAGTTGAGGGTCACCATCACATCTCATTTTCTTCTTGTTCAAAGCCCGCCGTATGCATACGATAGCCCTTGGGCTAGGGACTATTTGTATACGCAACAGAAGAGTCGTCTTAGTGTCACTGTCATATAGTACAGGCTCAAGTACGAATATTACACACTTCTTCCAGGTCACGAAAATGGAGTATATTGGTTACTTCTTTCTGAATTTGATACTATCTGCGGTGGGCCTGGTTGGACTTAAGGAGGCACCACTAATTCACTGACAGTTCTTCGGAGCACCTCCAGAAAAAAAATTTTTTACTACATTTTCGTCATCACCACTGGACTAAAAACCAACAGATGCGTTAAATTATTACGATATGTTCCTAACATCCCGTTCTAGAACAACCTTGAAATTTTGCTTCTTATCTTTATCCGTTTCCAAGATACGGATGTTCACATTTACCTGACTTCTACACGTAAAATCCGGCATGAGGAGAAATTTAAATAATAAATAATGGCAGCAAACTGCAAAAATTTTATTGGTATAGTCTCTAGGCCTTTATCTAGACGAGCATTTCCCCATTTTCAAAAATCTCTTTCCGTTATCAAGAAACTCCCCAAAAACTTTTTGTTATGTGCCAAACCTCAGCTGCGGATTCCCAGACGACTATGCACAGAAAATGGCTGTAATTTTACGATGTATTCCTAAGATCTTGATCTCGAACAATCCTTAAAATTTTCTTCATATCCTTATGCGCTTCCGAGATAGAGAGATGCAGAATTACGCTGCTTGTCTACGTAAAATTCGAACGTAAAGTACGGTGTAAGGCGAAAGCGTATTTTGTGAAGTGACCTAGCTCGGAGAAATAGTCTCCACTATCATCAGAAGGATTCTGGAAGCCTCATGTTGTAGTATTGAAGCACATGAAAAATTTTATTCCACGTAAAATCGGGTCTGTGCTGTGAAATTAGTTGTGTTATTTCAGTTTCACATAAGTAAACTATTTAAATTTTACTGACCAATAAATTTCTTTTCATATGAATTACATGTGCTGCTGCCGGAAGGAAATGAAGGGAACCACAGGAAAAATGTTACTATCGGAGTACAAAGAATGCGAATATGTTCCTGTTTATTTAAAAGACTCTGACTGCAAAGTGGGGTACTGGCTGCCTCATTCTATCTTCCTCAGGACCTTTAAAATTTCTCCCATAGATGTTGGCATGCGAAGGTACTCGCGCTTTTATGTGTTGAGAGAGAAGAAAACAGTGGAAGTGGCAAAGAGAATGAGAAATAATAAATACTGGAAGATAGCAGGCAGTGGCTGTGACGTAGAAAGAGAGCAGGAGCCAATAGTAGTGTGAGAGAAAGAGACGGACATAGTGGTGGCTGAACATAGTTGGCAGTGACAGAACAGTGCTACGGAAAGAGGAAGGAGACACTGCCAGGAGTGGGGGCTGGGGTGGAGGGGCGGAGGAATGAAGAGAAAGAGAAAGTGGAAATGGGTGAGAGCCAGTGATAATAAGAGACAATGCCAATGACAACGAGGAAGGGAGAGATAGTGAGAAAAGACGGTAGCAGTAGGGTGAAAGGAATGGGCTATTAATGGTAAGAGAGAGCAAGAGGAAGGCAATCGCTATGAGAGCAGACACTATTAGTAGGAAAGAACGAAGGAGGTGCGACATGCGACAATGATAGGGAGACACAAAGAGATAATGACAATGAGTTGGCATAAATGAGTGAGTGAGAATGGGGAAGTGGGAGTGGATGTGTTCGAGCGACTTACAAAGATGGAATAGTGGGTCTGAGTGAGTTACAGCTAGTGGAGCTTGTGTGAGTGAGATGTTAGTTGCATTTTAAAAGGAGCAACAATGTTTTCCATACCAAAACTTTTGGGAAATTTTTAATGGCGCTGGGGAAAGTAGAATGAGGTAGCTGGTACACCACTTTTCAGGCTGAGTACTTTAAAACCGGAGCATACTAGCCTTCTTGTCCTCTGATGGGTGCATTTCGTCGCTGGTAATGGTATGCTACAATATTCGCCTGTTAGGAGCAATCACACAGAGTTCGACACAGGTCTTCTTAAGTTTCTCACACACCTGCTCAGCATAATCCACTGATGGGGGAAGTCGGAGCGTTAAACAGACTCGGCTGCGCTAGAGTAGCGTGACGGCTCCCTGGCGGCGCAAATCTTGGCCAGGCCTTATTTGTAGACTCTTCAGCCTTCCCGGGTGTAACAATGGATTTTGGGGGCTTTTACTGGATTGTAAATCGACGTCCCAAATATTTCTTATATTGGAAGTTCCTATGCCTCGCTACCCGATGGCCAATTACTTGGATGAAAGTCCCTGGCTCTAGAAGGGTGCAGAACTCGAAAAGCGCGCTCTACCTTTTCGGTTAGAAAACGAAAACTGTAAAAAAGAAAGTGGTAGACATGTAATATTGGTCTCTTCGCGCAATTTATCAGTGTCATTACTTTGGATTGTTTTGTAATGCTGTGACAGGAGATGTATACGATTCAGTTAAGGATTCCTGTTAAGGTGCCTTACCTTTTTTGGCCAGAAATGCTTTGTCGTCCGTGAATCATAGACAGTATGGAAACTGAACAGAACGCAGTAGCAGCAACGAAATTCCACGGATGCTAGATTGCACAATATGATTCAACCAATGGATACATCTGATGCAGAATGTGCACACAAAGAAATATTGAAATTAAACTCAAGAACTTGTACGTGAATCTGTAAATCTGGAGCACATAACTGTATAAAAGTGAAGCGTGGAAAACAGTTGAAGATGGAAGCAGTTAACGGAAATAGCAACACAGCAGACAAATTGCAGAACTAGACGTTATGGAGCAATACAACCCTCAGATACTCTTATGACATTGCAACGAACTTTGAAAAATTCTAGATCTTTTATTAGGCCGTGCTACTATCTTTCTTTTCTTTTAATTGCGGTTATAGTAAGTTGTTTTTAAATGATAATACTATTTGCAAAAGTTTATTAATATAATCTAAACAGGCATTTTAACGTTGTTTATTTTGTTTTCTGCTTTTTCAAGCATTTACCTGGATAAAGGACCTCTGTCGTTCAGTACATCATTTTTAACTCACTAAATGTTTCAGGTTTCACTTCTGCGATATTACTTTCCAGTTGATAGTTTCATCATCAACGAACAATCCGGAAGACCTGTGCTATAGCTTCCGTTACCATTGCAGATTGCGAAGAGGCGAGACGCGAAATGAAAACTTCTACATAGCTGGTCGGAAATCGATCGGTACAGATACAGCGCACCTATGAATGACACACAGAGCTTTGTAGGCTAGCATCTCACTTCTCTAACAACTTCCCCTGATCTACAAACAGACGGCGAACTCCGAGATCGTCACCGAGCTATCCGACGTGTGCTCATCTTCCCTCCTCTGTCGACGGAGGTTTGCTTCCCTTTCTTGGTATAAATACAGTTAACAATAAATTGTAGCCTGTACGGCCGGCGTGCACCCCCTCCCTCAACCCCCCCCCCCTGCCACCCACCCCTTTCCCACCCACGATACCCAGCTTGAATGCCTCTGCTCTGTGTTCCCAAACGTAGAAGACTGCTAGGTTATCAGTTTGGACGAGTGGAAGCTATCGACCATGTGGTCAGTGGAAATCTCGAAGTGACAAACAGAGGCCAATCGATTAAAGTAATAGTTGTCTGCAATTGCTCCTGCCGGACGAAGTAGTTGGGTAGTTCCAAAGGTCCAGTGTGGGGTGTAATTACCGTGTGGCAGCAAAAATTCGTACATATGCTAATGCTTTAATACGGAACCTATTTACGATGGAAGTAAATTATTTCAAATTTTGGCCACCAGGTGCAAATCTGGCACTGTACAACATCTTGTCGACGTCTCCGGTTCTGATATTGAACAAAGTGGGTGAGTGGTGATTAATAATAAAATGAACACTATATCTTTCTCACTTGTTTTATCTTTTATGCCCATGCCCGTTCCCAGACCATTACACATTACACACAACAGTTTTTCTTGCATTCACAGCGCCAGATTTTCACCTGGTGGGATAAATCGAGACTAATTTTTCCAGCGCAAATCAGACCCGCATTAACGGAATAAGCTATTTATCAGGTTTCACTGGCATACAGTAATTACAGCCCACGCTTGACGGTTGTGAGTAGCCGCAATTTAATTATAATTACGCGGTATTTCAGTAAGTACCGTGTGTGCCATATTTCACAATGACTCACGCATAGACTAACACATACCATACTCGCAGACACGAACGTACGAAAACGTTCAAATACAACCATAACATTGCCTAGAAATAAGACGAAAAATTTCCAATCACACGAAGGCTTCTGCTCGTCAGGCGTCTTCTGAAGCTGCAAATCCACTCCAAACCACGGCCCACTGGCCGTATACTGAGATTCTTGGCTGAAAAGAACCACGAAGTTAATGAGCCGCATCTCAAACTGACCTCTATACTTCTTGGAGTGAAGTGTGTGTGTGTGTGTGTGTGTGTGTGTGTGTGTGTGTGTGTGAGAGAGAGAGAGAGAGAGAGAGAGAGAGAGAGAGAGAGAGAGAGGGAGAGAGGGAGAGAGAGAGAGAGGAATTCAAGGCGCTACGTCACTAATGCTGTTTTTCTCGCAGAGATTGCGTTCTGAAATGTAATATCCCTAGTATCTTGTATTTTCATGTTTCCTGCCTTGTCAAGGCTCTATAATTTGTAAATATTAACACCCGGGCACTTATTAAGAATTTTATTTTCTGTACCCACCCGAGTTTATATTTTCAGCGCGCTCTTCGTCTGAGATGATTGTGTAAAGGCGCCTTCCCAGGCGACACCACTCTCTCCCCTCTCCCCTGCCGGAGTGTCTGACTTTCTCCGACAGAGCAGAGCGACTCTGTAATTAAAGTCCTCCTTGTTTAGTCGCCGCTCTCCTTGACCGAGCAAATTTGCAGAGTGCAGCAGCGGAGTCCTTCGCCCTCCCCGTGGTGCCAGAAGTTGCTTTATACAAGACCGTGCGGCGTTGCGCGACAACTTCTTTCAAAAGTTTGCCCAGTTAAATTAAAAATGTTTGAGGCTGCATTCTGAAACTAGAGATTCAACTTTTCCTTCGGACTTCATAAAATTAGATATATATGAATAGATTGAAAAATATACACAAATGCTTTCTGTTGATAAATAATACGAATATATTATTCTGTGGTATTTATAGTCCATACTTCAACAAGCCATTGAAGGTCACTCTATTTGATTTCAGATGATAAACATCGCTAGAGCCATTTTATCTCACACTATTGTTTTGTATGGGTATCTATTTCGATTCGTTATTGCAGGTTTGTACAACAAATTTTTCTCGAACAGTTATATTCAGCACTTCTGTTCCCTTTCGGTGGAGAAGTATCTTTAAGTCGTTGTCTATAAATAATCGCCGATGTGCAAAATAATTATTCAGATCAGTGCTTGAGCCTCTGGCGAAATTGCAATGTACTGCTCTTATGGCGAATGGAGCTTTTACATTTGATCGTAAGTGAATGTTACACAGCGAATGAGACTGTCGTCATTTCACTGTCGACCGAGATTAACAGAATGAAGGACGACCAAACACTTCTTTCCCTATCAGACGGCGAGAGAGTCACTCACCTGTTGATCTACTGTACCTGAACAGCGTAGATATCTGTCTGCGTCCCCTACTTGCAGGATTTTGTTGTGTACTCGATACCATAATTTATAAAAAACGACAGGGAGAAGCTACAGTAAGTGAAAGCCCTTCAGTGAAGTGTAACATGAACTATACAGGGTGTTCCACCTAACTTTGCCACTTAATTCATTCCCGAAAAGAAACCAGCTGTGAAAAATGAAATTGTCAGGGATTTGCTTATATCACACGCTCACGCAATGAGCATAATGAGTATCCATTCAAGTTAACAAACATCGATTTCAACACAAAGTTACATTACATACAGTTTTTTAAAGGCACATGTACGTTTTTTTTTATTTTTTTTTATTTTTTTTACCGAAATGGGAACTAAATGTATAAGTAGTGATGCCAGACTTGGTTCCACAGCTCTAAACCTTATACCATCTGGAATAATTTGACGTTAAGTGATGGAAACGGTGCCGCAGTTGCCGCCGTAATGCGGGTTGCCTGCACTGTCCCGAAGCCTGCTGTAGGCTGCCCTCGCACTACTCATTACGACATAAACTGCGGCGCCGTTGCCATCCTTTAAAGTCTATGTATTTGCGTACGTATTAGGTTTAGAACAGTGAATACAAGTCTGCTGTCACTATATGTACGTCTGCTTTCCATTTACGTAGAAAAAAACATATATGTGCCATTTAAAAAGCGGAACTTAGTGTTGAAAGTGTTGTTGTTTACAGTTATTGATTGTGGGTTCCTGCCTACACAGTTAGCCCCTGACATATGCACAAGCCTGTCCAATTGCATTTTTCACTTTTTTTCCGCTTCGGAAATATGTGATTTGGCAGATTTGGATGGGACACCCTGTATTGTACACCTTAAGAAACGTAAATTGAGGAAGCCCTGGCAGACAATTACACTTGTGCATGCAAAGTTACGAAGTTTCGCGTGCTGCCTTCTTGCAGTAGGCTAGGTATAACACAAGAGAAACGCATGAAGGAGTTCAGTAAAAACAATGAAGTTGGAAACCTGCACTTAGATACAACGGTAGATAATGGCGAGAGTTCAACGTCGGAGGTGAGAAATGCAAGTCACAGAAATTGAGATATTTTAGCAACAAATGGGGTGGCACGTATAAGATTACCGCATTACTGCTGACGCACTGGTGGTGCCGAATGCGAGAGTAGCGTTCAGTACGGCTGCACATAAACAATACCATAGTTGTGATTCTTCAGTTTCTCCCGGCGTATTTGTTGCTCGAACAGGCCACAGGTGTACTGCTGGTCCATAGTGTCCAACGGGTACAATATTTCGGCGATCAGACATGTCGCCATCGTCAGGTGCGCTGACGAACTGAGCTATTGAGGGCGGCAGTATGAACCGGCAGTATGCCCGTGGACTGTTCGAGCAATACCATAGTTGCTGCAAGCTCCCGACTACCTGTAATGTTACTCGACTGCCATCTGCCGCATCAACGTTGCTGCATCCTGGTGATAGAGCCATCATGTTCTAAGATGGCAGTAACTCCCAAATTACGCTCACGTTTTGTTCTTACTGGTTGACAGCAATACTTCATTTAAGCTCTCTTGCGCTACATATTTCTCTCGTTTATCCTTCCAAGCAAACTCTAAATTTTCGACAGCTGTTTCTCTTGCATTTTTTTTTTTTTTTTTTTTTGCCTGACATATATCCTACATTCTGTTTTTCGTTATCTCTTTCGTCCTATAGCACGTAATAACCACATTCTTCGCAATTTTATTTCCAAAAGCTCTTGTCATTCAGATTAAGTAAAATAATAACTAACCGCACTTAACTGTATCTGGTTTTACTTTATGTTGTAAATATTCTGCATTACTTAGCGCCCACGTGGATAAGAAAGTATCATTATGTGATTAATAATTTTAGTGATACCTGATTTCACAACTGTTCCATATTATGTAGAATACGTTCTTTCGATGAACGACATATGATCAGTTCTATTTGTGAAAGAGGTTTAGCTTAAAATGATTCTATATAGAGGTCTTATGGTATTGTGAGATAATGAGATTATGCTTTTCCACCTTTACTTGTAGCCTCCATAAATCTCGTTTTAAAATTGCATCTTCTTGTATTAAACGATTTACACGAGATTCAAAATAGTTATAAAATTACGTGAACCATTCGCGTAGTAACGTTAAAAATATTTACAAGTCTGACATATATCGGAAGTGACTAATGATAACCTATGCCTTCGTTCTATTTTTTTTATCTTCCAAGAGAGATGAGGCACCGATTTAGCCACTAGACATACATTCGAAATAATGAGTAGGATACAAATTTATCTTTGGCCATGGTACTTTAAATTTTCTATGGTTTCCCCTCAACTCTTGCATGCGGTCCTAGGGACGAGATCTCCGAACAAGCTCAAACAGTTTTACTTACCTCTTCATTACTCTTTCTTTCTCTCTCTAATGGCTCTTCCCAATATTAAAAACTATCTTTCCTTGTTCCTTTTGCGAAGAACCACTCAACGTGAACGCTTTCTTATGTCTGCATGTACTGGTTTCTGATACTGAAGTGGTTGTGTTACAAATATTTCCATAACAATGATAAACGTTTCTCCCTCTGAATAAAGACAAGCAAACGTTTATAAATTGGAATTTTACTATATTCAAATTTGTTCTGTCTCAGTATATCCACATAGTTACATTTGTTTCCCGTTTCACGTTGACTTCACCAGATCGTGAAAATGTGGCGTCTTCGTTTTCAATTGACGCCGTGTTTCGCTTTGCCGGTCGCCGTGATGCTTCTGCCGAACGGTCAGCAACCGCAAGAAGATGAGATACGCAACATCAAGAGCCTCGTTATGCTTTACTATACCAATCAAAAGAAAAGAATGTCTGAAGCAATATGACTGTACTATTCAGTGATGTAACATAAATGAGCAGTTTTCCATTAATATCATAAGTGTCAGTAGTAGTACACAGTAAGAGAAAAGTCTCTAATACTTTTTCCCACAGGCATAACTCTCCATGCGTCTAGCGGCAACCATAAAAAAAGTAAGACTGAAATTTTGTGGGCATATCCAGAGACTCCTAGCAACAAGACTCACTCTTAAAATTTCGATGTACAAAGAAAACTCAAAACCTTAACCTCGATCCACAAGGCGAAAAAGAATTTAGGAAAAGGTCGTACAAATGCATCAGACATTTTCTAAATTAATTAGTAACGATAAAAAAGTAGTATATGGGAAGTACTGGCAGAAAGTGAATACACCACCAGACCAGGCCCAAAGTGGACTGAAGAAAGTAACAGAATGTGCGGAGTAATAACTTTACGTGATCCGACAGGGTTCAACTGCACCTAATATATATGTATTAAAAGCATGACTAATAAGATTTGAGAATACTTACAGCAACGTGAACGCTTTCTTATGTCTACATGTACTGATTTCTGATACTGAAGTGGTTGTGTTACAAATATTTCCATAACAATGATAATAAAGACAAGCAAACGTTTATAAATTGGAATTTTACTATATTCAAATTTGTTCTGTCTCAGTATATCCACATAGTTACATTTGTTTCCCGTTTCACGTTGACTTTACCAGATCGTGAAAATGTGGCGTCTTCGTTTTCAATTGACGCCGTGTTTCGCTTTGCCGGTCGCCGTGATGTTTTTGCCGAACGGTCAGCAACCGCAAGAAGATGAGATACGCAACATCAAGAGCCTCGTTATGCTTTACTATACCAATCAAAAGAAAAGAATGTCTGAAGCAATATGACTGTACTATTCAGTGATGTAACATAAATGAGCAGTTTTCCATTAATATCATAAGTGTCAGTAGTAGTACACAGTAAGAGAAAAGTCTCTAATACTTTTTCCCACAGGCATAACTCTCCATGCGTCTAGCGGCAACCATAAAAAAAGTAAGACTGAAATTTTGTGGGCATATCCAGAGACTCCTAGCAACAAGACTCACTCTTAAAATTTCGATGTTCAAAGAAAACTCAAAACCTTAACCTCGATCCACAAGGCGAAAAAGAATTTAGGAAAAGGTCGTACAAATGCATCAGACATTTTCTAAATTAATTAGTAACGATAAAAAAGTAGTATATGGGAAGTACTGGCAGAAAGTGAATACACCACCAGACCAGGCCCAAAGTGGACTGAAGAAAGTAACAGAATGTGCGGAGTAATAACTTTACGTGATCCGACAGGGTTCAACTGCACCTAATATATATGTATTAAAAGCATGACTAATAAGATTTGAGAATACTTACAGCAACGTGAACGCTTTCTTATGTCTACATGTACTGATTTCTGATACTGAAGTGGTTGTGTTACAAATATTTCCATAACAATGATAATAAAGACAAGCAAACGTTTATAAATTGGAATTTTACTATATTCAAATTTGTTCTGTCTCAGTATATCCACATAGTTACATTTGTTTCCCGTTTCACGTTGACTTTACCAGATCGTGAAAATGTGGCGTCTTCGTTTTCAATTGACGCCGTGTTTCGCTTTGCCGGTCGCCGTGATGTTTTTGCCGAACGGTCAGCAACCGCAAGAAGATGAGATACGCAACATCAAGAGCCTCGTTATGCTTTACTATACCAATCAAAAGAAAAGAATGTCTGAAGCAATATGACTGTACTATTCAGTGATGTAACATAAATGAGCAGTTTTCCATTAATATCATAAGTGTCAGTAGTAGTACACAGTAAGAGAAAAGTCTCTAATACTGGTAGCAGCCACTTCTGTAAAATATCTGGGAGTATGCGTGCGGAACGATTTGAAGTGGAATGATCATATAAAATTAATTGTTGGTAAGGCGGGTACCAGGTTGAGATTCATTGGGAGAGTGCTTAGAAAATGTAGTCCATCAACAAAGGAGGTGGCTTACAATACACTCGTTCGACCTATACTTGAGTATTGCTCATCAGTGTGGGATCCGTACCAGATCGGTCTGACGGAGGAGATAGAGAAGATCCAAAGAAGAGCGGCGCGTTTCGTCACAGGGTTATTTGGTGACCGTGATAGCGTTACGGAGATGTTTAATAAACTCAAGTGGCAGACTCTGCAAGAGAGGCGCTCTGCATCGCGGTGTAGCTTGCTCGCCAGGTTTCGAGAGGGTGCGTTTCTGGATGAGGTATCGAATATATTGCTTCCCCCTACTTATACCTCCCGAGGAGATCACGAATGTAAAATTAGAGAGATTAGAGCGCGCACGGAGGCTTTCAGACAGTCGTTCTTCCCGCGAACCATACGCGACTGGAACAGGAAAGGGAGGTAATGACAGTGGCACGTAAAGTCCCCTCCGCCACACACCGTTGGGTGGCTTGCGGAGTATAAATGTAGATGTAGATGTAGATGTAGAAAATAGTTAATAGAGAATTCCAAATTTTTTATATAAACATGATTAAATAATTTGCATCCCTGGGCATTACAAAACTTAAAAATCCATCGTAAATGATGCATAGTGAACGGATATAATACTCAGCGATACATTGCCACTTAAGGTATATCATCGGTGAACGAGGGACATCTGCGACGCGGTGGTCAATAACTTCAGTAACAGAGAGCTGATCATAAAACATTATCCTGTAATCTATATTCAGTCGTATCAAGAACCTGATTTCGAAAGTAATTCAAAACAAACAGAAAATCAATATTATCACCATTTATTTTACACCATTATTACAGAAAAGAAAATTATTAAAAGTTGCGGAGTTTTCTCGTATTCTTACGAAGACCGATGCAGTTGAAGTAATAATTCAAAACCGCGACGAACGTTGCAACTTAAAAATACTGAGCTGTATCTTACGTTAATTAGTATCCTCGTAGTCATATATTTTCATTTGCATACTGTAATTCGGTGCACTTCCTCCCCTAGGCTGGAGCCACCCTCAATATGTATAGCATAGAAGCACAGTGTGAATGGCATAAGCACGGGAAACAATGGTGACGCTGGCATGAGTTACGCACACGTGTGGGCGTAGGTAATAACTTTTCGTAAAAGTCTTCAAACAGCAATGTCATAAATTTTACAAAAGGCGATGTTTTAGATAGATAGCTGCTCATATGGCGACATCGATCCACTGCAGAATATTCAGCCGCTAATTCCGATATGGAGTTTCGCAGTCGGCATTAAAAAACTTCACTCACATTTGAGCATCAAAGAGATGATGATACCGAGTGCAATGTAACAGTCGTTTCGACTGGTAGCTGGCGATAGCGACGTAATAATACCAATTCCTGTTAAAACGGATATTACTGGATGAGAGGTAGAGAGGACTAAAATGGCTGGCAACCGCAGTACAATTGGCTCTCAAAATTACCGTGGCCAAGGTCAAAAAAGATATATTCAAATGCGTGTCTCGTAATGTAACAGAAACTGTGCCTAAAGAGGGGTATATAGGGGAGTAATATCTGACATTCGAATCATACAGTCTGAAGACTTTTAAAGGAGCAATTCATTATAATGGCAGTTTCTCACTCTCTCTAGTTTCAAAGTAAAATGAGTCCTCGCTCTGATGGAAGCTACTACATGTACAAATGGAAATATCGGAGAATGCAACAGCCTTTTATTTGACGTCAAAATTGAATACCTCTTTTAGTATTCGCAGTGATCGTTCACCAGCAGATACCCAGGCAACATCCCCGCAGTGCACCGTCTCTGTGAAACCCAGCCACTGGCTTAGCTGTCACGATCAGGGAAGGACTTGGTTGTTCGCTGCACCATCCCTCGAACAATGATCTCTGTTTTGTACGCTACGCTTCCCCCAGTGATTGCCTGGACTTCATTCAAACTGCACTCTGTTTACTTATTTACTTACACTTTTTGACAGCAACTTTTAGCGAACCATTGATACGACCACTATTTTTGTTGATTGTCTTACTGTGTTTGATGTCATCATTTAGTTTACATTCGTACACCCAGATTCTACTTAAAGTCTGAAACAAATAAATGAAGAATTCTTGCCCATTACTATTCACTTTTTGTCATTTTTGTGAGACTACGTCTCATGTCAAAAAGTGAATACTTAACCTATTTTCAACATGTAACAATTACTTGGGGAAATTATGGTTGTAAACAGAAATCCCCAGCTGGGAAATTTGATACTGTTCTCCCGACTATTAGAATAGTATTGAAATCATTATACACAGTAACATTATGGGTTGTTATTAACACACACGCACCTTAGTTCACTAAATCTGTTTTCAGTTGCAGTACTTTGCGATAGGACTATTGTGTGGGATGATAGAGAAGTACAAGGAACTTGGGTCCTATACGATTTACGTCTTACTACAAAACACTTAAAGGCGCGAAGAGCTCAGTTACAGTTAATCTGTAATTATCACTGAAGCTGTAGTTACAACACATAAGTAATCGAAAAATGCTTGTCAGTTCTAGTAACTACTGAATTAAAAATTTACCTATGAGAACAATTTTTTGTCAAAAATAACACTACTTCAAGAAATTTAAAATAAATGTCATAGCACTAAATATATCTATATTAGATGACGTATAAGACAAGGTAGTCAACAATTACCGTATTGAATCGTAGCACCAAAATACAATGTAGTGTAGGAAACCGTAAGTAGATTACAGTCTTTCCTCAAAATTTGGCAGTTTAGAATGAGGAGATGGTGCGACGTTTATAAACTTCAAAACAATAACTTTCGGATTAAAAAGCTGAATAACATGACTAGTCTTGAAACGAAAACTGTGCTGTTGTTGTGGTCTTTAGTCGTGAGACTGGTTTGATGCAGCTCTCCATGCTATTCTATCCTCTGCAAGCTTCTTCATCTCCCAGTACCTACTGCAGCCTACATCCTTTTGAATCTGCTTAGTGTATTCATCTCTTGGTCTCCCTCTACGATTTTTACCCTCCACGCTGCCCTCCAGTACTAAATTGGTGATCTCTTGATGCCTCAGAACATGTCCTACCAACCGATCCCTTCTTCTGGTCAAGTTGTGCCACAAACTCCTCTTCTCCCCAATTCTATTCAATACCTCCTCATTAGTTATGTGATCTACCCATCTAATATTCAGCATTCTTCTGTAGCACCACATTTCGAAAGCTTCTATTCTCTTCTTGTCTAAACTATTTATCGTCCATGTTTCACTTCCATACATGGCTACACTCCATACGAATACTTTCAGAAACGACTTCCTGACACTTAAATCAATACTTGGTGTTAACAAATTTCTCTTCTTTAGAAACGCTTTCCTTGCCATTGCCAGTCTACATTCTATATCGTCTCTACTTCGACCATAATCAGTTATTTTGCTCCCCAAATAGCAAAACTCCTTTACTACTTTAAGTGTCTCATTTCCTATACTATTCTATATTATGATGTTACATTTATAGCTAAAATACTTTACGCGAAAGGAAACAGGAAAACTTTCCAAGTGTCTTCAGTGCCGAGGTTAGTGCCTTGTTTATGGAACGATTACGGTTGAACTGCCACATAATAAAATTAACCCAGTATAATTTAATATAAGTTTACTCGGATACGAAGTCTTAACTAAATTTTGTTGTAGAAACCAGTCGATTTACCGATTTGATGCCACATGCCGTCAGTACTTTTTTTTATATTCTTTACACCGCTACATACTGACTGCAAGTAACACCACTGATAATGTTACTTACGTACTCTATATATGTCCTGAATATATTTTTCTTCTGCTATTTTTTTAGTGAGCAGTTAACAATGCATGCCTTAATACAGACCACTATCGCATGTTCCTTCTTTATCTAAGAGTCTTCAGTGGACTTCACCCCCCACATGTTTATTCTGTAACCGCTTCATTTCTACCTCGTTTCTACTCTAGTTTTTTAATATAACTTTCCAATGTTGTAAGTTAAACAGAAGCAGACAATAATTTAAGGAAATCAGTATATTTCGTCTCTGCATCCCTGGAGTGAGTACATAATATCATAATATTCCGAATAGGAACACATGTCCGTAAACGCACCGTTTCCATGCTGCAGCCGTATTAAAACAAGTTTGCCACATAGATCTGCAATAGGTTAGTGATTTTTTTTGGGTGGGTGGGGGGGGGGGGGGGCAGAGGTTACGATGGATCTGATGTTGTCATTGAACGTCTGTCCGGCCTCTCTGACCTGGATCGAGCCTTATTCGCGAGCCTGCCAGTGTTAGAGCGACATGACTTGAGTACACGTTTGCAGAACACACCGACATGATCCTTCTGAATAGTGAAGCACATGGTAGTGGAAGAGCAGCTCGTCGCCTTTATCTAAATCGTTCTTTACGAGTTCTTACTCCACCACATACCCTTTTCGCCAGTATTACGCAACGGTTTCGAGAAAGGGGTATCTTCACCATCAGCAGGCGGAACTGTGGTGCTCCAGGGAGACGAAGCACATCCGAAATGGCAGGGGCCGTACTGCATCACGTTGGAGAGAACCAGTGAACGAGTACACGAGCGATTTCTTTGGTAATTAATGAATGATCTACTGGGTCATGTCTAACCAATTATTTGTATAAACGGTCTTGTTGCCAACATGTTTTGAAATGGTTGTAGCACGGAAGCGATAGGTTTCCGGACATTGGTTCCAGTTAAAAATATCATCTACCACTCCAGACCACAAGTCCTAGAAGTTTATAATGAGAATTTAAGAACACTCTGTATAGACATGTTGTAAGACTTCGTGGTCTCCTGACCTTCATTCCTTACATATTCCGCCCTCACAATCATATTCTGCACATCAAGACGCTTTATTCGAACCCAAACTTGATAAGATAAAGTCAGTGTTGCATGAATTCATGTAAACGATATGCAATTAACAAGTAAGTGCACCATGGTTGAAATACTCGAGGCTGGCATACACACATACATTACAGATACGACGGTAACAGAAGCTTTTAGTTTGAGAGAGAAACCACACAACAGGACGCCGATCCCTTCAGAGGACGACCCAGCCTGTGTCGGCCGGTGACTGCCCATGTAGCGGACAGTGTGGGCATGAGTGAAAGGGGGCAACAACCCCATGTTTGGCTTAAAAGCAAATTCTGCTGCATTGTGTGGAAGCGGCCAGCCTACACATTCTTTACACATAGCACGCAGTTTCAGAGATTTACACAGGGATACAGCAAATGCCAAACGCCAAAGCTACAGGTTTCCAGATTTGTCGCCTTAAATGAAACATCATTCTCCCGTTTTAGAAGAGCAATGCTGATTGGCAGACGATATTTCTGACACCTTGAGCTGAAGGAATAATGGAAGAGACCGAAAGATATACCCCGTCACGTCTGGTGTGGAGAGGCGCCGTTCTGTTGTCGCTCTTGGAGCGAGGAACAAGTCTCTCCTCAGTACTTCACTGGGAGAGCACCTCTGTCGAGAGAGAATCGAAGTGCTACTCTATATTGAGTCCTTGCGATTAAGCGTTGTTCACTGTGGTGGCTGACACACTTATTGTGCAGTGTGAACAGACAGGGTTATAGTTAAACGCCTGCGAGAGAATTTAGAGTGGCATTGTGGTGGACTGGTTATCTGACCAGTGTACCACGCCAATAGTTAGACTAGGGACGAATAGGAATCCTTGACTTCATCAAGATGTAGGGAGAGTTTGATTTGCAAAGGTCAATCCAGATAGAACGAGAGTTGTCTTATTTGTCAGCAGCAAGCGGCGCAGACAGCAGTCATCGCAGCTTACGGTATTGTGCGCTACAGCTATTATGAGCCCCATATTTCCCGCATAACAGTACATTTCACTGCATTTCACACGCGACAGCCTCGACCGTACCTAGCAACATTCTAAAGGATAATTATTCAAGTTGAGTAGGCGCGCCTCTCAGCCATTCTGCCAAGTCAACAACCATCTTAAACTTTGTATAGAAATTTCACTAGCGAATCCTATCCTTGAGAGGTAACTTCACATTCTGAAAAGAACCAGGATATAACTTGTTCAATTCATATATAAACTTTCGTTAGTTTCATGTTTTTCTTACACTAACTAGCACTACTCCAGTACCCAAGAACCCCACTAGTTACGTAAGAAATTTTGTGAATTTTTGTGTCATTTCCATACAGCGGACGACTCCAGAAGATATTTATTGCTGTAAGTTTTTCAGGCATTTCTCTTTAGAACGTTAGGGCGTCTGTCTGACTTCTGTAGCAGCGTGGGGGTGGAAATTACATCTTACAGGAGCCACAGGGTAAAGGGTAGATCTCATATTAATCCGTTGCACAGAATAACAGATCAATCCTATACCTCAGAATGTGAAGGGACGGAGTATGCGATCAAAGTGACGCCTCTGTTTCCACTAATGGTACACAAATCGTTGCTACGTGCGTAATACAACGGCTGCAGAGGAAGATCAGAGTAAGGAATGACAACTGGTGATCAGTACAGTCAGATGATTCGCAAAGAAAGGAAAACTCTGATATTATTTGTTTACAACACTCCCTGCAAACCACGGACTCAGATTCAGTCACTGTTGTCAAATGTGTAGGATTGTCTGTACGAGATGATTTAAAAGCAGCAGCTGGATCCAGATCTGCAAGAGGTTAGCCCCGACAGGTTTACTGGAAGAATCCTTAAGAAAATTTTACTTATTCACGAAAGAGGACGGTTATAAAGAGTATTGGAGAAAATGTAGCTCTGAAGCGCGCGCACCTTCTGTAAGACGCTCCGCGATGCGCCGCCGAAGAAGTTACTCTTTCAGGAGGTCTGGGCTTTTCTGGGTGACAGTCTGGCCGCTTAAATCTGCAGACGGTCTGGAGAGTGCGGAGCTGTGGCCTCCCCACAATAGCCGACATCAATTATTCAGCGCGACGCCGGAATACTCTTCCAGGGAGTCCCCCGCCTCACAGGCCGCGCGGCGAAAGCAGTGCGTGTCCAGGGATGAGGCCGAATCGAAGATGGCGGATTCCCCGGGCTGCTCTCAGTGCACGGGATAAGGGGCTGCGAGGCCCGGGGGACGCCGAGGGAAGCCCCAGGGGAAGACTGCGTGCAGAGAACAAGTAGTGCGGAGTACTGCTGGAGGACAGTCGAAGGAATTGGAGCAATCAGTTATTCCTCCGTGTCGTCGTGCTCTGAGAAATTAAGGTAGCGGAAATGCTAAGTGCACAGCCTACCTTATAAATTCAATAGAAAACCTCAAACGGCCCTGTCATACTGTGATATCAAGAAGTAACGTGAAAAGTGGGGAATGATAAACTAATTCGAAACTTACTGCCAGTAGCGGGAAGCGGTATTGTTATACATGCACACAAAAACGAGCATCTAACGTGAAAAGGAAGGGAACAAATTACCGGCGGATATTCATCACCGTCGCTCTGTAACGTCTATGTCTCTTGAGTTCACCAAATCACGTATACAATATTGTATTGCAAACGAAAAGTCAGTCGAAAACTCTTAAAATGCAGCTAGACACATGACTTGCTGTAAGCTCTGATGGACAGAATGCATAGCGATTGGATACCACGGTGCCTGTCGCACTCCTGCGGTCCTACAAACCAGATCTGGTCCTGAACAGTCGAGCTAATGAGGAGTTTGCGCTTTTTAAGTTGCGAAAAGAAATAGCTGCTGCGACATTTTGTTCCTCCCTTGAACACTAAGCATCCTTGGACATTAAGATGTGAGAGGCCCACTTTACGACTGTCTACCTTGGGCAACATTTGGAAACTAGCTGACAAACCCAGCATTGCCAGGGTATTCGTTTTACCAGTTTTCTATTAGAAACGAAAGCGAAATATGAACTGTGTTTGTAGTATAATACTGAAACAAAAAAATCCTTATATGCATACCTGAAGCAGATTCGCAGTGATAGGAGGCCAGACAGTTTCAGTACGCTGGACTCAGCTGCTTCGCGTGTCTGCAACAAGATTTTGTAATCGTCTGTATGACAACGCCTCTTCGTAACTCTAGAGACGGCTACTGTTTTCGCTGTTTGCGCTTTGCAGTTGGACTCTGTTAAAAGCGCTGCCAACGTGACAGCCACTGTACGAGTTCTTCAACAGTGGCAACGTCAAGATATAGGCCCCTGCGTTGTGAAGCTAATGCTCTTGGTACTTAGAATACTAGGGGAAGACCAAATCCCAATTAACTGACAGTATCAAGACGATTTACTCTGCACAATATGCAACACACAGCCACTGTATGCCATTATGTACCTTTTATCTGTACTCGTCTCAGTACTGGTGTACCTATAGGGTGCATTCTTGTAAACTGAGGTCCTGTTCTGTCTAGATCGTACGTATAGGCCTACATGAATATTCAATTCTTTACTCGCAACTTTTGAAACAATTCCAACAGGACAAATAAAGAACATTTGATCGTTAGCTTAGATTATAAAGTCATAAATATCGACTGAATTGCGAATCTCAAATATGGGCCAACGGCGATTTCCCGTGTCTTATTGTGTTACCAGCAGACTTTTTATACCATACTACCATTGTGTATCCTCTGTTACATTTTAGTCTTGTTTACTGGTTTTAGTATACGCTGATTGTAAAACTTGTTTTATGTCGAGTCGGTCCTTTGTTAAGTCTATGTAATTTCTTACCAAGGTACGACTTCAAATAATGTCTACTGTGAATTGCGAAAACCAATTTTAATATAACATTTTCTGTGTTTGGATGTTGGATGGCTGTATTGGCGCGTTCCGAAGCCAATACATTAAAAAAAAAAAGCGCTTTCAGGTGCCAGGGATTTCCTTAAGTTGAATCTGCAATAGGAGTGTCTGAGTAGCAGAGGATGAGTATATTAAAACTTGATGCATGATGCAGCATTTCTACACGCATTTCAGTGCTTGTAGCTTCATGTCTCTCTAACCATGTCGTACAATGTCATTTTTGTGTAAGTACTTTTAGCAGCTTATGTGGAAATTGTCTGCGAATTTATTTGCGAATAGACTCGGTAGCACAGAAGTAATAAATTTAAACGTCATGCATCACGTTCAAGTTTTCCACGCATTTCATCGTTTATGGCGTCATGTCTCCTAAAGCATGACAGGTAGGCGGTTCTTACCACGACAGCGATTATTGTCTGACAATTGGGGATATGGGTACCAAATTTGGATGAGACTGGTCTAGCGGTTTAGGAGGGGATGTAGAACATAACACAAACATCCAGAATGAGATTTTCACTCTGCAGCGGAGTGAGCTGATATGAAACTTCCTGGCAGATTAAAACTGTGTGCGCCCGACCGAGACTCGAAATCGGGACCTTTGCCTTCCGCGGGCAAGTGCTCTGCCATCTGAGCTACCTAAGCACGACTCACGACCGGTCCTCACGGCTTTACTTCTGCCAGTACCTCGTCTCCTACCTTCCAAATTTTACAGAAGCTCTCCTGCGAACCATGCAGAACTAGCACTCCTGAAAGAAAGGATACTGCGGAGACATGGCTTACCCACAGCCTGGGGGATGTTTCCAGAATGAGATTTTCACTCTGCAGCGGAGTGTGCGCTGATATGAAACTTCCTGGCAGATTAAAACTGTCTCGTTCGGGCACACAGTTTTAATCTATCAGAAAGTTTCATAACACAAACATATCTCCATTTTTATAATATGTATAGAGATCAATAATGATGTATTTGTTTAATGATAATGAACATATGTGATGTTTTCCGACATTAGTTTTTGACTTAAATTTACATGCCGAAGTCTTTTGCTGGATTGTAATCATGATGAAAGTTGTTAATACCTCCTAGGGAGTAATTATATTGTAACAGTTTAGTTATTATATCAGATCAGTGTGCAACACACATTCCATATTGAAGCGGCTTTTTTCACGATGAATAGACCTATGTGTAAAAAGTCGTGTTATGCTATGTGCACAACTAACTACACTCCTGGAAATGGAAAAAAGAACACATTGACACCGGTGTGTCAGACTCACCATACTTGCTCCGGACACTGCGAGAGGGCTGTACAAGCAATGATCACACGCACGGCACAGCGGACACACCGGAACCGCGGTGTTGGCCGTCGAATGGCGCTATCTGCGCAGCATTTGTGCACCGCCGCCGTCAGTGTCAGCCAGTTTGCCGTGGCATACGGAGCTCCATCGCAGTCTTTAACACTGGTAGCATGCCGCGACAGCGTGGACGTGAACCGTATGTGCAGTTGACCGACTTTGAGCGAGGGCGTATAGTGGGCATGCGGGAGGCCGGGTGGACGTACCGCCGAATTGCTCAACACGTGGGGCGTGAGGTCTCCATAGTACATCGATGTTGTCGCCAGTGGTCGGCGGAAGGTGCACGTGCCCGTCGACCTGGGACCGGACCGCAGCGACGCACGGATGCACGCCAAGACCGTAGGATCCTACGCAGTGCCGTAGGGGACCGCACCGCCACTTTCCAGCAAATTAGGGACACTGTTGCTCCTGGAGTATCGGCGAGGACCATTCGCAACCGTCTCCATGAAGCTGGGCTACGGTCCCGCACACCGTTAGGCCATCTTCCGCTCACGCCCCAACATCGTGCAGCCCGCCTCCAGTGGTGTCGCGACAGGCGTGAATGGAGGGACGAATGGAGACGTGTCGTCTTCAGCGATGAGAGTCGCTTCTGCCTTGGTGCCAATGATGGTCGTATGCGTGTTTGGCGCCGTGCAGGTGAGCGCCACAATCAGGACTGCATACGACCGAGGCACACAGGGCCAACACCCGGCATCATGGTGTGGGGAGCGATCTCCTACACTGGCCGTACACCACTGGTGATCGTCGAGGGGACACTGAATAGTGCACGGTACATCCAAACCGTCATCGAACCCATCGTTCTACCATTCCTAGACCGGCAAGGGAACTTGCTGTTCCAACAGGACAATGCACGTCCGCATGTATCCCATGCCACCCAACGTGCTCTAGAAGGTGTAAGTCAACTACCCTGGCCAGCAAGATCTCCGGATCTGTCCCCCATTGAGCATGTTTGGGACTGGATGAAGCGTCGTCTCACGCGGTCTGCACGTCCAGCACGAATGCTGGTCCAACTGAGGCGCCAGGTGGAAATGGCATGGCAAGCCGTTCCACAGGACTACATCCAGCATCTCTACGATCGTCTCCATGGGAGAATAGCAGCCTGCATTGCTGCGAAAGGTGGATATACACTGTACTAGTGTCGACATTGTGCATGCTCTGTTACCTGTGTCTATGTGCCTGTGGTTCTGTCAGTGTGATCATGTGATGTATCTGACCCCAGGAATGTGTCAATAAAGTTTCCCCTTCCTGGGACAATGAATTCACGGTGTTCTTATTTCAATTTCCAGGAGTGTATGTGTAGAAAGTCGTGTTATGCTGTGTGCACAACTAACTATTAATTGGCTGTTGGTAACTCTTAGGAAGCAAGGAGGAAGTTAAGGTTTCACATATTGTTGATGACGAAGATGCATAAACCCGAGTAAGTAATTGACGGTGTTCTATCCAAAGGCAGCATCAGAACATTTGCCTCAAGAGAAAACTAAAACCAGAACGGTAGGACGGAAATTTGTACCGTCGCCCTTCTGTGTGAGAAACCAGCGTATGGCCACAGCGCCACCACGTTCAGTGTGTTAGAAACGACTCTTTTGTGAGAAGAGATCGCTTACAGTGTGGCTCCTCATGAAAAGCAGCAGTTATTGTGCCGGCGTAGCGCACTTTACTGTGGTCTGCTTTGTCAGTTCGCTGAGCTGAATGTGTGTGACTTATATCGACAGGACCTTTAACAGCCGGTCAGAATTATTTTCAGCTGGTACCAGCTGTCAAATTTGTTTAAATGGCTGAAAGTGTCTCCAGATTCGCTGAAGTACTATACCTGAAAAAAATTTGGAATTGTCATGACACCGTAATAAAGAAAAGCGGGGGATATAAGTCGAAATACACTGCCTAAAAAAATAGTACATCTGGAAAGACGACGTCAATTTTGATCCGATGACGGCATATGCAACTTGGGGGACATTTGATGAACTGATAATGGTATCCATGTCGTCCGCTAACAGACAGCGTGGAGACATAGCTACCAGAGCACCCTCAGTGTCTACCCTTTAATAGGGAATGCTTAGTCGACCGCTGTGGAAGAGCTGTTCTAGGTGCTTGAGTCTGGAACCGCGCAGCTGCTACGGTCGCAGGTTCACATCCTGCCTCAGGCAAGGATGTGTGTGATGTCTTTAAGTTAGTTCGGTTTAAGTAGTTCTAAGTCTAGGGGATAGATGACCTCAGGTGTTAAGTCCCATAGTGCTCAGAGCCATTCGAACCATTTTTAGGAAATGCTCACAGCCAGAAGGCTCAGTGTGGTGCAGTCGTGCGAGGCAAGCAGGCAACCATGCCACGGAGTCGAAACCGCCTAAGCAGGTTAGAAAGGATTCCAATTGGGACCTTCCGAGTGGCGGGATGGTCCTTTCACAGAACTGCCACACAAGTAGGATGCTGCGTTAGTTGTGCACGACGCTGGTATCACTGGTCACGTGAACATTCTCACACCCGTAGACGAGGTTCTGGACGTCCAAGCAGCACAGACGCCGCCAGGATCGTAGTATTGTAATGGCAGCAGTGGCAAATCGCACAGCGTCGTCAGCACAGATAAGAGGGCTTGTGAGTCCACCCTTGTCAACATGAACTGTTGCGAACCGGATCATAGCAGTGGGACTATGGGAACACACATCCATAGGGCGTCATCCACACACTCCACATCATCGAAGTGCACGGTTCGACTGTTGCCGTCAGAGGATCACTTGGAAGATTGCATGACACACACTGGTCTTCAGCAATGGAAGCAGATTCTGCTTGCGCGCAAGTGATGGTTGTTTGGGCATATGACGTAGATCTGGTGAGCGCTGTCCCGTAGAGTTCATTCGTCCAAAACACACTGGGCCTTCCCCAGGCCTTATGCAGTAGGCTACAACTCTCGTTCACCTTTGTTGTCTCTTTAGGGGACACTAACCAGTGTTCGGAACGTGAGAATGTTGTTAGACCCGTTCTTTTGCCGTTCTTGCAAGAGGAAGGTGACGGTCTGTTCCAACAGGATAATGCTCCCTCACACATTCACCGTCAAAATCAACGTGCTCTGCAAGACGTGACTTCCGTTTCTGGCACCGTCTCCGGACTTGTCTACAATCGTGCAGGTGTGGGATATGACAAGACGAGAAGTGACGGGTGCAACCTGTCAGTCAACAACTCTTACAGAGCCACTTGAACCAGTAACACAGTATATATAAATGACCTAGTAGATAGTGTCCGAAGTTCCATGCGGCTTTTCGCGGATGATGCTGCAGTATACAGAGAAGTTGCAGCATTACAAAATTGTGGCGAAATGCAGCTGCGCGGTTCCAGACTCAAGCACCTAGAACCGCTCTGCCACAGCGGTCGACTGAGCATTCCCTATTAAAGGGTAGACACTGAGGGTGCTCTGGTAGCTATGTCTCCACGCTGTCTGTTAGCGGACGACGTGGATACCATTATCAGTTCATCAAATGTCCCCCAAGTTGCATATGCCGTCATCGGATCAAAATTGACGTCGTCTTTCCAGATGTACTATTTTTTTCGGCAGTGTATTTCGACTTATATCCCCCGCAATTCTTTATTGCGGTGTTATGACAATTCCAAATTTTTTTCAGGTATAGATCTGCAGCGGATAGGCACTTCGTGCAGGGAGTGGCAACTGACCCTTAACATAGATAAATGTAATGTATTGCGAATACATAGAAAGAAGGATCCTTTATTGTATGATTACATGATAGCGGAACAAAAACTGGTAGCAGTTACTTCTATTAAGTATCTGGGAATATGCGTGCGGAACGATTTGAAGTGGAATTATCATATAAAATTAATTGTTGGTAGGGAGGGTACCAGGTTGAGATTCATTGGGAGAGTCCTTAGAAAATGTAGTCCATCAACAAAGGAGGTGGCTTACAAAATACTCGTTCGACCTATACTTTAGTATTGCTCGTCGGTGTGGTATCCGTACCAGATCGAGTTGACGGAGGAGATAGAGAAGATCCAAAGAAGAGCGGCGCGTTTCGTCAGAGGGTTATTTGGTAAGCGTGATAGCGTTACGGAGATGTTTAGCAAACTCAAGTGGCAGACTCTGCAAGAGAGGCGCTCTGCATCGCTGTGTAGCTTGCTGTCCAGGTTTCGAGAGGGTGCGTATCTGGATGAGGTATCGAATATATTGATTTCTCCTACTCATACCTCCTGAGGAGATCACGAATGTAAAATTAGAGAGATTCGAGCGCGCTCGGAGGCTTTCCGGCAGTCGTTCTTCCCGCGAACCATACGCGACTGGAACAGGAAAGGGAGGTAATGACAGTTCCACGTAAAGTGCCCTCGCCACACACCGTTGCGTGGCTTGCGGAGTGTAGATGTAGATGTAGATGTAGATGTAGTCGAGCAGGCATGGCATAACGTACCCCGGACAGTATTCGCCCTCTTTAGGATCGACTGGATGCAAGAGTGAGCACCTTCGTTGCTGTCCTTGGAGGCTACACCACGTACTACTATGGGTGTTTCAACATGGGTCGATGCCTAGTATCTCAGAAGCGCTCTGCACTGTTGGTCTGTAAATGTAATAATTTCATGTACTCTATATGCACAGTTGCAGCAATAAATCATGAGTGAACTGGAAATCACTAAAAGTATGTACTAATTTTTTTCTGGCAGCGTGTATCCGGTGTAATGGTGAGGGTCAGAATAACAACCATATGTCCTTGGGTTTTACGAAAAAATAATAATAATTTGGCCGGATAACCCAGACTAAGAAGCGAAGTACGGTGGTATGCAAAACTGAAGTTACTTGCGCATCCTGGGCCTCTGCCAAGTAACATAACTCGATGTAACTTCGACCACACGTAGAATAAACTGCGACAGGGTAGTACGAGAGTTAACTGAAAGAAACAGGCAATGAGACGATTAGAAATGACTCTTTAAATCAAATACTGCAACTACGATGAAGTCACCGCGACTTACGATGGTTTAATGGACATTACGGACTGCAAGACATTGTTCTTAATACGATGGATGATCACTACGGACGGCAGTGCATCTATAGAACTTGACCCCACGCTGATCAAAAGAAATTCTTATGGTAGCGCGTTCCATTCCTCCACCAGCGTGGTTGCAAACTTCTGCGTGGTACATACTTAGGACTTGTAAACAGACCAGTCCATGCGCCAAATATCCTTTCGTTCCAAGAGATCGTTCGCCTGTGCTGCTCAGTGGTGTCGAACATTGTCGCTCTCAAAAATGACGTCAGGGTCGAACTCACCCCTGCAAAGCCGGCCGCGGTGGTCTAGCGGTTCTAGGCGCTCAGTCCGGAGAAGCGCGACTGCTACGGTCGCAGGTTCGAATCCTGCCTCGGGCATGGATGTGTGTGATGTCCTTAGGTTAGTTAGGTTTAAGTAGTTCTAAGTTCTAGGGGGCTGATGACCATAGATGGTAAGTCCCATAGTGCTCAGAGCCATTTGAACCATTTTTCACCCCTGCAAAGACGCTTATGGAGAAGGAGTACAGCGTGAAAATGACGTTGGCTGGTGAATGTACCGTGTTCAATGACTGGGAGGTCAGTAAGACCGTGAAACGTTACGCCCCCAAGCACCATAACACCTGGATCGCCAAAACGATGATGTACGACAATGCTGGACGTACTTTCATATGGCGAGAGATGGAGGCACGTAATGCACACAGGAACATCGTAATAGGTATTAAGAAGAAAGAATATGAGAAATAAAGAACTATGTGAGGAAAAGGGAAAGGAAAGTAACACATTTGGGAGGCAGAATAGTTGTATGATTGCAATTGGACAATGATTAGATCTTGTTTAAAGTCACGTCTCTCTGCTAATTTGCATGACATCATCATTAGGATCCTTGGAATACTTCATGAGTTGAAAATTTTAGTTTTTTCGTCACTTTTAAATCAGAAGATATTTTACCGCTTTCAAAATTTCTTTACAATACGAATTTTCATCTTCAGAGTGACAGGCAAACCGAATCGTAGCAGTATGACGTGCTCCGTAGGAGAAATATGTGTTTGTCTTAACTTTCGAAATCGTAAGAACTGAAGAAGAGGAGACGGATTGGGGAGTAGGTGGGTAGGGTGATGGAGACAAGTGCCCTATGCGTTGCTGTATTGGCGAAAGGCGTAGCTCGGGAACTCAGACGGCCAATAAAAACCTTGTCTGAGGGCAAAACGACGACGTTTTCCGGGAAATTTTTCATACAAAAATGGCTTCACGCCGGAGAAATTTCATTCCGGACTCGAACATTGGAAACATATAAAACATTTTGCACACAACGGGTCGCAAGCAACTGGTATACCGAGGAAATTGTGCCGTCGCGCAAGACTTATTTATGAAGGTGACTGAAATAGCAGTGCGAAGTATTACATTTTTATGCTTGGAGACTGTTCCGTGAAAAAATGCTTTAAAAGTACACGAAGCAGAGGTAAGCCCACGTTTTCTGATATCTCTCCGGTAAATATTTTAGTTTTCGTACACACACTTCTTAGCGTTTTATCACCGTATTTTCATTTTACGTTCGCTCTTACTCAAGCAGTTAAAAAGAAAAAAAAAAAAAAAAAAACAGTGAAATGTGTTTATTCTCCAACATCTCTTGAGCTCATGTTCCGGCTTCGTGATAAAGGGATATTCTTTTATTTACAGGTCACTATTGTGATGACACTTAAAGTAGCCGACACACATAGTCAAGTCACATTAATAAGAACACCGCCCATGTAAGACGTCAATGTGCAATAACCTCTCACAGAGGCAGGTGGTAGCAATAGCACTGGAGGGTATATAAATCGTATCAGAAGGACCCAGAAAACAGCGCAGCTGCGGTAATGCGAAAACGCAGCGATTTATCTGACGTCCAAAGGGGAAGGATCGCCGGCTTTCCGCTCAAGTGCGGAAGCAATTCTGAAACGGTCAAGTATGTAAACTGGTCTCGTGTCGACGTGGTATAACCTGCATGGGACAATTGCGGTATCGAAAACCGGTGTCGACGTAGCTGTCATTCACCACGGGCCACTCCAAGTTTAAACGCAGCCAAAACCTCTCAGACAAACAGAAGCTAAATGATGTCAAAGTTAGCGTAAGGTGGGTCATGCGTGAAGCGTTCAGTGAATTCGAAAGTAAAATTGTATGTACCGACTTGACAGAAAATCCTAGGAAGTTCTGGTCTTACGTTAAATGAGTAAGTGGCTCGAAACAGCATATCCAGACACTCTGGGATGATGATGGCATTGAAACAGAAGATGACACGCGTAAAGCTGAAATACTGAACACCTTTCTCCAAAGCTGTTTCACAGAGGAAGACCACACTGCAGTTCCATCTCTAAATCCTCGCACAAACGGAAAAATGGCTGACATAGAAATAAGTGTCCAAGGAATAGAAAATCAACTGGAATCACTCAACAGAGGAAAGTCCACTGGACCTGACGGGATACCAATTCGATTCTACACAGAGTACGCGAAAGAACTTGCCCCCCTTTTAACAGCCGTGTACCGCAAGTCTCTAGAGGAACAGAAGGTTCCAAATGATTGGAAAAGAGCACAGGTAGTCCTAGTCTTCAGGAAGGGTCGTCGAGCAGATGCGCAAAACTATAGGCCTATTTCTCTGACGTCGATCTGTTGTAGAATTTTAGAACATGTTTTTTGCTGGCGTATCATGTCGTTTTTGGAAACCTCCGGAAAAAGCGATCGTGTGAGACCCAACTCGCTTTATTTGTTCATGAGACTCAGAAAATATTAGATACAGGTCCCCAGGTAGATGCTATTTTCCTTGACTTCCGGAAGGCGTTCGATACAGTTCCACACTGTCGCCTGATAAACAAAGTAAGAGCCTACGGAATATCAGACCAGCTGTGTGGCTGGATTGAAGAGATTCTAGCAAACAGAACACAGCATGTTGTTATCAATGGATAGACGCCTACAGACGTTAAGGTAGCCTCTGGCGTGCCACAGGGGAGTGTTATGGGACCATTGCTTTTCACAATATATATAAATGACCTAGTAGATAGTGTCGGAAGTTCGATGCGGCTTTTCGCGGATGATGCTATAGTATACAGAGAAGTTGCTGCATTAGAAAATTGTAGCGAAATGCAGGAAGATCTGCAGCGGATAGGCACTTGGTGCTGGGAGTGGCAACTGACCCTTAACATAGATAAATGTAATGTATTGTGAATACATAGAAAGAAGGATCCTTTATTGTATGAATTGTATGACTGTATGATAGCGGAACAAACACTGGTGGCAGTTACTTCTGTAAAATATCTGGGAGTATGCGTGCGGAACGATTTGAAGTGGAATGATCACATAAAATTAATTGTTGGTAATCCGGGTACCAGGTTGAGATTCATTGGGAGAGTCCTTAGAAAATGTAGTCCATCAACAAAGGCGGTGGCTTACAAAACACTCGTTCGACCTATACTTGAGTATTGCTCATCAGTGTGGGATCCGTACCAGATCGGGTTGACGGAGGGGATAGAGATGATCCAAAGAAGAGCGGCGCGTTTCGTCGCAGGTTTATTTGGTAACCGTGATAGCAAACTCAAGTGGCAGACTCTGCAAGAGAGACGCTCTACATCGCGGTGTAGCTTGCTCACCAGGTTTCGAGAGGGTGCATTTCTGGATGAGGTATCGAATATATTGCTTCCCCCTACTTATACCTCCCGAGCAGAAAAGGAACGTAAAATTAGAGAGATTCGAGCGCACACGGAGGCTTTCAGACAGTCGTCCTTCCCGCGAACCATACGCGACTGGGACAGAAAAGGGAGGTAATGACAATGGCACGTAAAGTGCCCTCTGGGTGGCTTGCGGAGTATAAATGTAGGTGTAGATGTAGATATGTCAGGGATGAACGATGGCTGCGGCGATGTGTACGGCCGAATAGGAGTGCAACTGTTGAGCAACGGACCGCCAGCTGAACAAAGGGGCTACCCACAGTGTCTCCTCAACGACCTTTCAGCGAATATTGCTGCGTATGGGCCTTCGTAGTAGGAGCGTAGTTCGTGTACCCATGCTAACTGCTGTGCATCGGAGATGAAGGCTGGAAATTACGCACAAATACCGCAACTCGGCGTTTACTGAGTGGGACAGGTGGCCTTTTCAGATGGATGACGTTCTATGCTCTATCAGACAGATGGCCGTTGCAGTGTGCAGCGTGAAACGTTGAAAGCAAACACCCCGCTTGCAACAATTGGCGGAAGGGTCAGGGCCGGAGGGCATTTCCTCGATGATCTCCTCCTCCTGGAAGGCTCAATGGGTCAGCACAAGAATGCATCATCACTGGGGACTATGTGCACCTCTACATGCGATTCGGTTTTATTTTGCACGATAACATCTACTAGCAGGAGGACGCAACGTGTCACAAAGCACGCAGTGTACGTGCGTGGTTTGAGTAGCATCAGGATGAGTTTGCCGTAGTCCCATGGCCACCAAACTTTCCGGATTTAAACCTAATCGAGAACTTGTGGGACCACCTCTATCGGGCTATTCTCGTGATGGTTTCTCAACCGAGAAATATAACGCAGGTTGTAACACTAACTTTCCGTGAAACAAGCTGATGTTACCCTCTGGGAGGATTTTTCAGACTGACCGTGCGTGTCCCTAATGGACAAAGGTTGTTGTTGTTGTTGTCTTCAGTCCTGAGACTGGTTTGATGCAGCTCTCCATGCTACTGTATCCTATGCAAGCTTCTTCATCTCCCAGAACCTACTGTAACCTACATCGTTCTGAATCTCTTGGTCTCCCTCTACGATTTTTACCCTCCACACTGCCCTCCAATACTAAAATGGTCATCCCTTGATGCCTCAGAATATGCCCTACCAACCTATCCCTTCTTCTAGTCAAGTTGTGCCACAAATTTCTCTTCTCTCTAATTCTATTCAATACATCCTCGTTAGTTATGTGATCTACCCAGCTAATCTTCAGAATTCTTCCGTAGCACCACATTTGGAAAGCTTCTATTCACGCAGTATCATATCTCCTATTTAATCTTCGTCTACATTCTCTTCCATTTCTATAATTTTGTCCTCAAGAATATCGCCATTGAAAGGTATCGGACTATAATTTTGAATTTGGTTATATAACAGAAAAAAACTGATAGGACTTTCTTTAACCTTGGGAGTTAAGGTCACACAGTGCACTCTGAACTGTGTGTATCAGCAGTTACCATAACGCATACATCAGTAAATTATGAGAAGTAATTTTGAACCAAGCTCATACCAATGACAGCTACACTCAAGAGCATTACTTAATCAAATACTGAAATGTTACTGCATGAAGTGCAGAACGAAATTTGGACATGAGGGTCTTTTATCTTAACTGACACAAAAAAAACAATAAAGACGAATTGTCTCATAAATGCACTGTTTAAGCTCCTCTACATACATCACTTTTCCTTAGCAGCAATAACAGTTCAATTTTTTCCTAATACGCGAAGAATCTGATGGGGACCCATGAACTAGCACTTTTTTCCTAGTTACTTTATCTGATTATTACAGTAAAAAAGTCAAATTCAAAAAAATAATCATTCTCTTCACTTGGAATAGTTCATAATTTACTTTGTAAGACATTGAAACACAACTTTGGGCTTAATCAACTTCAGAAAAGGAATCAGTCATGACAGAAATCAATGCTACACTATTTCTGAAAATTAGCCCAACTTATTTGTCTTTTTATCACCTGTGAAACAGGTATTTTAGACAGTAATATTTACACAATTTAGCACTGTATCCCTACAAAATTATACTTTGCAAATATACTAAGGATACTTTAGCAAAGTCTTATCTAACTTCACTTCTGTGGTTTTAGCTTTAACTTTTACTACTCCTTTTACATTAGGCAAAAATCACTTGAAAACATTTGATTGCAAGAATTGATCATTTAAATCAGAATACTCGGTTTTAGTAGCACTGTGGTGAGGAGCCTCCCTAGGTTCGTGATCAGGACAGAAAATATGGTTCTGAACACAAATTTGTTTTTGTGATTATTATTCAAACCACACACAAATTAACTGGTCCATGCCCATATCCATTTTGCTAGCTTAAAAGACAGCGACTGGGATTTTCAATGGAACGGCAGAAGTAAGTCGGAGACAGCCAGTTTAAGGTCGGATGCTGTGAGAACATATCAGCGAGAGGGAAATGCCCAGTAGAAAACGGCCCGCCAATATGGCAGACGTTGCAGGGACAACGGTCCTTTGTAAATCTCCTGTATGCAGAGGACCATGCGGAATTCCAGAGCCCGAGCAGCGCCGTGAAAACCACCGACATCCCGCGAACCCGACACACGGGCGGGCAACGCTCAAAAATCAGGGAACAGCTCGAATACGGTATTCACGAATGACAGCTAGGTATTTGAATTGCGCATGTCTCATTTACTGTAAAGAATTGTTATTAAAGTCAATACAGATAGGTGAAGAGATTCGATCTTACATCAAGTCATTTGGGGGGGGGGGGGGGGGGGGTTGGATTTATTGCGCTTATAGTGCTGCAGTTAAAAAAATAATATTAAACACTTAAGTAGCGCTGGTGGAGGTACAGGCTCCTGACTGGTTGACACAAATGAAAAGTTGTACGGGCCTGAATACGGATGGGAGGGATCGGAAAATTTACTTTTTCCTGGACCATCATCATCAGTGGACGTGCAAGTCTGAGTCTAATGATGCTCAGTATTTTTGAGAAGTTGTATAACTTTCTCAACTCGCAATGTGTTTCTCTTTTAACGATCAGTTTCATGGCATAGGTATTCCAACGTGCGTCTTTAGTGTAGGTCTTTAGTGTAGGATTTAACTTGTGTTTGATGCAATTCATTGATCTGTTGCAAATGGAAAATGATCTTAGTAATAAAATCTATTCTTAGCTAGACTTGACTTTATTTATTCTTGCTTTGGATCCGGTGGAGACCTAAACGTTTTTATTCTTCCTGCTGGCGTCGTTGTGTCTGCTTCATGTTGCCACCGGACATCCTCCTCTAGCATTACTTTTCCTCAACAGTAGTTGTCGATACCAGAATTTTTTTTTTAAATTTTGGCCAGGTCAATATTATCTGAGTTGCTTTTCTGAAAACTTACATACAATTTTATACCCAGCATGTCCTGTATCAAGCTAAAATTTTTGTAAAGAAATTACTTTACAGAACATTTTAGTTTCGATGTTATAATCGATAAGTACTAGTTCCGAATGTACAGTTAAAATTATTTTTTATAAACATTTGAAATTACGGATTATTTGCACACTTAAAATTCCTATTATTGATTACGCAATCCTGTACTGTTTACTATGTTTATTTCTGGATTCATTTATGAGATAATAATCGAAATTAATTATGTAACGAAAACTAGTAAGAATTCATTTGTTAAGACAAATTGTAAACCCTTTGGAATATTGTTATTTCCGCATAGTGTGAGAGTCGAAAGTGTGCCTCTGATGTGATCGGACGTATTTTTGTATAATAGGTGCGAACAATGTAATATCGGCTTTGTTAATGTGAAAAATAAAAACACTGTATGATATACTAAAATATGAGAAAATCAGTAGAAAATATATTTGCGTAAAAAATCTGCAACAACCATCTTCTCAATCTATTTAGTTCAAATCAACCGTGAGTATCTGATATTAGATTTTAGCTCCAAGAATCAAACCCCTAGACAAGAAGAGCTGGAGCCGTCTCAACGTGACAAGCTAAGTTAACTTGAAAGTTTATTGTAATCTTAGCTCCTCTCAAGTCTCCATGAAAGACTTTGCTATTAATTACTTGGACTGGGCATTGTTTAATGTGGACAACAGATGGAAGAAGGAAGGAGGGTCGAGATTACAAAGTAGAGCGTTGAGTGTATGCGTTGTGCAACAGGACTTAGAGGTGGAAGTAAATGGTTGGTAAAAAGTGTGCTGGAGCAACAAAAAACAAATCTCAGTTGGATGAAGTCGGCAGATGATACCATCGGCACCCTGTAATGCTATTAACAACTTGTATCATCGCAGAATCTAGAATATCTTTTGTATAAGCATTAGCGTAGCAGTTAATAGTTCCTTGTTAATTTTCTACTTTAAAATTTTGGGTAACACATTTCAAACAAAGTGAAATAATGAAACAACTAATCCTACTCTTAGAGCGATTACTAGTAAATGACATTAAAGTCGTCACCACGAACACGAAATATTCTGAATGGTATGCGCTTATTCTTACCGTTTAGTGCCTATTTTAAGTAAAAATGGGATATAATTCACGTTATATTTCGTTTACGAAGCAGGATGACAAGACTTACATGAAGATTTGTGTCGAATGAGATAAACATTAAAGCGTAGTACAATAAACCTTCAATAAAATCAGCAGACATATTTACAGAGCAATAATTTGTACGATCCTAATAATGTCCTGTCAGTCTGGTACAGCAGAAAAACTTTGAATGTTGAGTTGCATATTCAGTGTTATCGGATTGAGGTGAGAAATGTATCTATGCGTTGCTTTCAGAAACAATATAAATTGTAAAAATAGTTTTGATGAGTTCAAGAATTGGTTGGGCAGAACCATGGAGAATCAAAGGATAGGTGCGGGGAGTATGCAGAACATCCCTAGCTGCACGGCCGGTGCGGGCTCTCCATCCAGCGACCACCTGCACCATTAACTATGTAAATTACACAGCCGGTAACTTAGTTTACCTGCATCACCATTACGCAATTTACAGAGCGATTGCACACTGTCGCTGCATTTAGTAAACAAATGGATGGCTGATGTTTTGTTAACGATGCCTAACGGGGCGGTGAATGACGCACAGGCTCGTGGGGCTACAATTAATGAGGCTTCCTACAGACTTTCACTTACAAGTAACAGCTGATAATAACACTTGATAATTAACCTACAGTAGACTCAAGGTAGCATAACATGTAACCACTATGAAGAATACTAATTTTTTTCTGTACGTGTGGTGCAGAATCTCTTCATTCTTTCGGGAAATATCAGTTTTGAACTGTGGCTTCGGGATGACCCCTTGCAGTCTGTCAATGTATTTTTTGTGTTAAGAGCCGTTATTCCATGGTAATGATAAACGCTGCGAACAGAGAGCGTGCTTTACTAGACACGAAATCGAACGCTAAATATTGCCAGGTAAGAGATACCCTCTGAATTTATTTACAAGCGCTGTAGTGTCACACTGAACAGTTTACACATGTATTAGTGTGGTACGCCAACAGGTAGCGTCAACGATCTCTGATATTTAAGTCACCTGATGGCAGCTACCAGCAAGCTTTGCAGGTCATATTCCCGTAAAATCAGACCAAGTGGTCATCACGTTCTCGATACTGTACATAAGTTTCCTTCTACGAAAGTCGTCTCGAACCATCAAATTTGTAAAGGCCACAAACGTTATCAATCAGGCTTACTTTCTCTTTACCTGAAGGTCATTGACTCTAGTTATTTTGAACAAGGTGTGGCTTAAACAGAGTACATTTGAAGAGGATGCATTTTTAATATTACTTTTCGTGGAAAACACTTCACCAAGTCCAGGTGGATTGAGGCCAGAGTTAATAAAGGGAGCTCCTACCACTGAGTATGATATCTCGGCCCAGTTGAATAATAAGTGTTTGGAGGGGGACCAGATACCCAAGGAATGAAAAATATATGTTATTACTTCAGACTACAAGAAGAGAAAAGAAGGGACTATGGAAATTGTAGGGACGTAACTTTGATGGATCATTATGCAGGAAAATGTTGAAATCAAGAAGACAATGGCTTGAGACCAGGGCGTTCATATGTTGATGAATTATTAACATTATGGAATCCTTATTATTTACTATGGGAAAAGGAAGAACCAAGGATACTGAAATAGATTTATTGAAGAAAACAAGGTACAAAATAGCAGCTACTAGAAAGTTTCATCCTCTCAGTGCTGTAGAAATAGTATAAGTTGTAATCGAAGTAGTCCTGTAGACAGGGAGTTCAGTAGTACATGTGCTTCATAGAAATCATATCTGCAGGGATTAAGAAACAGTTAGTTGGCAGAGCTACCAGTGAAAGAAATGAAAATAACGAAGGTAATTAGTATGTACAGCAGGTCAATAGGAAAAAAAGTGATATTTATGTTTAAGGTATACAATAAATATATTGCATCTAATCGTTTAATTAAAGCAGAATTATCAATTAATGTTAATCTAGATATGGACTCTTGAACGTAAATATTCACGTAATTGTAATAGTAATGACAGAGAATTGGAACAGTTTGATGCAGTGTACGGGAATAGGATTGGATTCAAAAGGAAGCTACGAGAATAAATAATAAGATTGTACATATTGATACAGAATACGTAATAAGTGGGAAAATATTTTCTCTGGAACACATAAAAACAAGGTAGAGTGTTAGTTTTATTACTATTATAATTTTTGAAGGGTTATTTATTTGTATACCACACTACTTTATCTATCTTTATGTATTACGATATGCTATGTCCCATTGGAGTAAATTCCAATCTTTGCTGTTCACATATGTAAGCGGTGTAAGATGAGGAAAATGCATGCAGAACATTAAACATGATAATCCTTTCTATTTTTTGTAAGTAGTTAATCGTATTATTTGTGAAACTTTGGGCAGACATTATAAATATTTTCAGCTCAGGGATGATGATGGTGATGTTTGGTTTGTGGGGTGCTCAACTGCGCGGTCATCAGCGCCCGTACATATTTCCAATCTGTACACAGTTCAGTCACTTTCATGAATGATGATGGAATGAGGGGGACTACACAAAGACTCAGTCCTCGGGCAGAGAAAATCCCCACCCTGCCGGGAATCTAACCCGGGACCCCGTGATCCAAAGGTAGCAACGCTAACCACTAGACCACGTGCTGCGGACTTCATTTCAGTGACAAGGAGAAGATCTGATGATGATGCAGTTTGCTTATGCTCATATATGGTTGTCTCTGTGTCTTTGTATATTGTTCAGGCAAAGATGTTGCTTGTGAAGTTGCTTCGTTGACTCGAGTTTTGTACGTAGTGATGCAGTTTAACAGTTTAATTCCTCCTGGTACAGAAATTATTGCTTTTTTATGTTTTTGTGGCAGTACAAACGTTCAGAGTTTCCTATAAATTTCTTGGAAAATTAATAGAATATTCCATAATTTGAGAGCCAGGCTTATTAGTTTTTTGTTCGTTGGATTCAGATAATATATTCAGGTTTCATGCAGTAGTATAACGACATAGAATGTATATAAATATAAATGTCATGATTACATCAGGTTTTCTAGGTTGGGTTTTGGGGGAGGAGACCAGACAGCGAGGTAATCGGTCTCTTCGGAATAGGGAAGGACGGGGAAGGTAGTCGGCCGTGCCCTTTCAAAGGAACCATCCCGACATTTGCCTGGAGCGATGTAGGGAAATCACGGAAAACCTAAATGAGGATGGCCGGACGCGGGATTGAACCATCGCAGATGGAGTGAATCTCTTTAATTTAATTTTACATGTGATGTAGTTAAAGAGACGGAATTTCTTGATTGTCCTAGTGCATATTTCTATGCAGTCTTTCAAGATATTAATGTCTTGATGACCCTCTTTTGGAATACTAGCTACGGCTAACGAAGGAAATGGTTTTAGTAATTGACCTGTGGGTAGACATGGGATTGTAGAGACAGGCAGCCACAGATTCTTTTGCATTGTTTGGCTGTTTGATAGCATATTATTAGGCTGGTGAGAAACTGTGTTGAACACTGCTTATTGAAAACAGATGAAGGAAGGAGGGCAACAGCTGCAGAAAATGTGGGTAGCTTAGCGAATTAGTCAAGCGTGTTCGGAAAGAAAGAGGTAAGAGGAAATTCATACGCACTGGGTTGTAACTTCTCACTCTTCGTTGCCGCTACGTTTGTTACTGGGTTTTCCTACCATCGGCACATCGCTTATCCAGCCATCTGCCTCGAGCAGCACACCATCGATCGTCCAAGTGGGTGGCAGGTTCCACCATCATTCCTCTGGGTGCAGCGAAAACTTCTAGAGCTTCTTCTGCAAATGTTTACCGTGGTGAAACATTCAAGGCGCCCGAGGATTTTAGTGGACCATACGATTGTGGGCTTCTGAAGAAACGGCTTCCACATTGATACTTCTCAGAATGTGATATGGCACTCTGGATGCAACCGGGCGTGCTGCATTGTTCCCGCCTCTTACTTTTAAGAGTGCGCGAGCTGCTTCGGTTGCGCTGTCGACGTTGCGGACGGAGCACACGAGCGTCCTACGAGGCAGGCGGAGAAGAGGTCCGGCCGTAGATTACAGAAGCTGCAGGGCGTCACCTCGGGAACAAAAGGAGGGCCTTCAGGGTGACCTCGTGCAGAATGCCGTTGGAGATGAGACAGCCAGGTCTCTGGTGACTTCAGGGCTGCGGATCGATCCCCGGGCGCGAAACCCGGAGCGCATCTGACTCACAATGGGCGGGACGCGGGCACAATGCGCGGCCTTCAAAGAGCGGCGCGGCGACAAAAGACAACCGCCGCCTGCAGGCTGCAGGTGGCCATAGCGGAAGGCGCCGCCGCGGTGCAAGCCTGCGAGGGCCCAGGGCGAACGGCAAAGGGCAGAGGCGGGGGCGGTATCCGGTTTCATCCGCATTTAGCGCTGGCCGCGTCGCCGTATACCAGAGATGTGCACCAAGGTGTTGATCTGTACCATCCGCAAACACGGACGGTCTTTCATTCAAACATAAAATTTGACGTGTAGCCTTAAGGTTTTAGTTAACGCGAGTCATTTGAAGGAACGGGAAAAGACGGTGTTCTGAATTAAAACATAGTCCGGAGATAACACTTGGATGACCTATAACGGGAAAGAATTATCGGGAAACTGGAAGAATGACGAAGCATGATGAATGTATCCAAGGAATTTGATTCACGTGCATGAGGACCGATTCGAATCGCCGGCACTGCTGCCCTACGAAGAAGACATGGTCGACAACGGTCTACTACAGCAGCAGATGACCGCTGCATTGTTCAACCGGCAAAAAGAACCCCCGTCAAACAGCGTGTGCAATTGGAACCAACTTTAACGGTACATCAAGCCACACAATCTCACGCTCCACAGCGCTACGGTGACTGCACGGGGGTGGTCTCTACGCCCGATCAAAAGAAAGTTGTGTTTCGTTGATACTCGAGCATCGGTGACACTGTCAGCAAAGGGATTGGACCAACGAGGAGTACGGTCATGTTATCTTATCAGATGGGAGCAGATTCAGTCTGTATAATGATTCTGGACGTATCCTAGTATGGCGAGGGTTGGGAAAACGTAATGCACCCAGGAACATTGTCGAACATGATCGTTTTGGTGGTCAAGGTGTTCTGGTATGGGGGACGTAATACTGCGTGGGCATGCTGACCTCCAAAAGTTTGAACACGCTAGACTCACCAGTCACCGTTATTGCTAGTCTGTACTCTTTCCTCGCATGAATCTTTTAAGGGGTGCATTCGGCTGTGAGTTCATTTTTATAGATGAGAATGCGGGACCTCGTCGAATAGTGCAGATGGGGGAGTTCTTTGAACGAGATGATACGAGGGCTGCCGGCCGAAGTGGCCGTGCGGTTAAAGGCGCTGCAGTCTGGAACCGCAAGACCGCTACGGTCGCAGGTTCGAATCCTGCCTCGGGCATGGATGTTTGTGATGTCCTTAGGTTAGTTAGGTTTAACTAGTTCTAAGTTCTAGGGGACTAATGACCGCAGCAGTTGAGTCCCATAGTGCTCAGAGCCATTTGAACCATTTGATACGAGGGCTATTCGGAAAATAAGGTCGGATCGGTCGGAAACCACTGTGAAAATAAAAAAAAGTGTTATTTACAACAGTTAGCTACACCTTCCAGATTTCTACACAGTGACCGCTCCAACTTACACATCTGTCGTAGCGTTGTACGAACTTTCCATTTCCCTGTGCTTGCTGCCAATACTCTGCGCTGGTCTGCAGCTCGTTGTCTCTGCCAAAATGTTTCCTACATAACCAGCGATTTATGTGAGCAGAGATGAAACTCAGAAGGAGCAAATTAATGGCTGCGTCATGGGTGATGAAACACTTCCCAATTGAAAAAGGCCGCAGGAGCGTCTTCATTGCCTCTGTAGAATGCGTCCGAGAACTGTCATCAAGAAGGAAACGGATGACAGTTGTGGTATGCGGGCTGCACGAAATCAGGCGAAATCTTTGCCCAGGCCCTCGCACTTGGCGGGAGACATTATTTTCTAGGCACATTTACGTGGTCACTGTGCTCTGAGAACTGGAAAGAGCAACGTATCGCGGTCGACGGGAATACTAGAGACACTGCCCAACACGTCTGTGCAAGGCTTCACGGGATGTTCACTGTGGTTTCCATTTCGCGCCCGATCGGACCTTACTTTCCGAATATGCCTCGCATTCCGTGAATTTGCGGTCCCGCCCGTTCTCCCTTCTAAAGTCCTATCGAGCACGTGCGGGATGAGTTGAGAAATCGTGCTGCTGCATGGTCACACGTACCGACCACCATCCACCGATTGCCACTGCGCTGGTGGAGAGTCGGAACGCCCCGCCACAAGAACTCCTTACAAACCTTTTGGCTAGTATGGGAGCACATTGCAGAGCAGGCGCTGCCGTCCATGAGTCCGTGGTGACCACACTCCTGTTAAGAGCCATGTCCTGCCTATTGTAACGTCCAGGGTTCCATCATAAATCGCAGTGATTTCAGTGGAATTATAGCCTTTGAATAAGAGAGTCATTTTTGTTTGTTTCAGTGCGTATTTCTTTCGATTACCTTCTGTACTGTAGCAGTTCTTCCTATGTATGGTACAAGTTTCATCGAGTCGTGTTACTTGGAATGTGAAAGCTATTTTCGTCCTTACGTTGTGGACATTAGTATATGTTCGTAATTTTGCAGAAAGAGTCCGCTTCTTATGTTTACCTGTATGTAAATATTCCTTTCGTCACTATTTTGTAAATTACAGAGAAAAATTCCTTTCTGAAAAATTCTGTAGTATGGGTGAAGGAAAGATACTTGAAAAGTGTCTTTTATAAACCGTAGCTTTCGTATTTCTTAGTAATTGGACTCTAGGTGTCTGCATTTACTGAATGCGTCGTAATTAGTGCGAATTAAAACGGTCTGTCGAAAACATATCCTTGCCTTTGAAGGATGCTGTACAACCATTAAGTTGCCCGAGCAGTCTCCAAGGACCTTCCAGCCACGTGTTCCTCCTCGTACCATACCTCACCGCGAAGATTTGTGTACATTTCGTCTGCGAGGCTCGTGAGTCTGTTGAAAACGGCGATCAGGTTCATATTGGGTCCCCTAGCTTCTATTAGGTGTTTGGCACAGTGCCACAGTGTCACTTAAGGAAAGAAATAGAAGCGCACGCTACATCGAAACAGATATGTGACAGGGTTGACGAGTTCCTAGAAAATTCTTAACAGAGCGAAATCTTCAGACATAAAACTAATTTAAAGTGGAAGCCAAGGAAGTGTTGTAGGACCATAACTGTTCAAATATATAAATGTACTGTTGTAGGACCATAACCGTTCAAATGTACAAATGTACTGGGTAGAGTCAGAAGCTCTTAAGACGCTAATCGCTGTTGCATATGGAGACATCGCAGCGCCAGAAATTCGTAGTGAAATGTTGGAGAAATGTAAAGAACAGTGCAGCGATTGGTCCTTATCATGGCCAAATGCAGCGTACTGTGCATAAATTGGTCGAAACATCTGCTGCTATTATGATTGCCAAACAGATGGATCTGAGCACTATGTGACTTAACTTCTGGGGTCATCAGTCCCCTAGAACTTGGAACTACTTAAACCTAACTAACCTAAGGACATCACACACATCCATGCCCGAGGCAGGATACGAACCTGCGACCGTAGCAGTCGCACAGTTCCGGACTGAAGCGCCTAGAACCGCTCGGCCACCACGGCCGGATTTTTTTTTTTTTAGGAATGAGTGTGAAATGTGTGATAATGCTTGTGTTTGCTAGTGCCGTGTTCCCTGTTATAGCACTAGTAAAGTGCTTGTACAACACTCGTGCTACTCATCGTACTATACTGCTCATGTGTGTGGGATCCAATAAGGAACAACGGTGAATATTGTACGTGTGCTAAGAAGACACCACGAATGGTCCCTGGACTGTGGACTCACGAAACAACATCACGGAAGTGTTTAAAAGTTCGAAAGGTCAGAAGTTCGAAGAAAGACGTCACCTATACCGCGAGAGCTTACTTACAAACTACGAGATTCGGTGTTAACTGAATAATCAAGGGAGTTCAAGAGCCAGTATTAAGTGAATAATCACGGAATATATAACAGTCGTCTGCGTATCGCTGCTTTAGGTACCGCAGAAAAATGATTCGACTGATCACACTGTGCACAGTGGCATTCCCGCCCTCCATACGTGAATGGAACTCGAAGAAACTCTTACTAAGGTTTGAACCTGCTCTAGACGTTTACCCGCGTTTGCGATTTAAAATTTGAGTTATTTTGAAAATCCACGTTATGCTAATACTATTTATTTCTTTTTGTTTGCACAAAGCCTGTTACTACATCTGTAGGTCAAATTTTAATTCTGTAAAGTGTTGTATAATTTTTACAATCCTTAACCTATTGTATAACTGAAAGTCGAGAAAAAGTAAAACGCAAGTGTTATAACTTTTAGGCCTACATTAGATAACGCTATACGTTACAGAAATAAAAATTGATCCTTTGGTGGCGAAACATGTCAGGGCGAACAGAAAGTTATTTTAGGAGGAACACCCTGTCCCAACAGTTGACAGTGGTTTGCAGTGTGTGGATGTACATTGAGCTGTGCCTATATTGAGTTCAAATGGAAAAAGAGGTTGAAATCGTTTATTCTGCTCCCTCGTATAAGAGGCAGGGCTTCACTGACAGATGGACCACCAACCCCATTGCCCTTTACCTCCAGGGGGCATTCTAGAATCGATGGATTAAATCCAAAATGTCTGACGACCGAAAAATTCACACCCTCGACTTCCTGGCCGTATTTTGTTAGTAAAAATGTGTGCCACCGAAAGAATTTGAATCGACTGAACCAACAGGGCATACATTTCTACCGTAGTGAGAAATTTCAAATGGTGACCACTGCCAGAAGTAGGAACAATAATACTTCATGTTGGTTAATAAATGTATATTACATTTGTAGACAAGCAGTTTTGTTATCACACTGGTCCAAACCAACTGCACTAACGCCAGTTGTATTTTAGCTGGATTTGGAGTTTCGCCGCTGCTGCGCAGTTTCGCCACATACTACGTAGCGTTTCCTATCACGTAATGACATCTTCTCCAGGGCATCCAGCAGGTTTCTTGAGCGAGGGCTCCGCCTACACTCAGAAACAGCGGCAAGCCTAACGAAGTGAGGCGTGTTTGCTCTTCTGGGAAGGACGCTGGTCGCGACGGAGTAGGGGGAAGTAAGAAAATCTGCTGTTCCGGGAAGCAGTTGCACCTCGGCTGTCTTCCAGGAAACTCTTTTATCGGCAGACTGAAGGGCCATTTCCGTGTCTGGAAGTTTCCTTCCGCAAGCCATTCGGCTATCAGGCTCCCATGTTGTCTACAATGAAGGACGATGAAGGTATTTTACATACTAGTTTACCTAAATTTTTTTGTTTTAGGCATCATAGATCGGAAGCTACACTGATGTTTAAAAGAAATATTTGCGGGTATTCATATAGAAGACAAAAACTTTTAACAGATCGTAAAAAGACATCATGGTGCTGGCAACAAATGTAGTACTATTACGTTGAGGAATAGAAGTTGAAGACACGTTAACTTGTTCTGCAGTGATACTGAGGCATTCGTTTCTGATTTTATAGTGGCTAAAGTGTAAGCAAATACATAGGTCTGGCACTATCTCATCAGAGTCTATGGCATCGTACAGAAATTCTCCATGGGAATAAGCAACTAATTACATCTGCATGTTACAGTCTCTAAAGAAATTAGTGATGAATCTTCGTTGCACCATTTAATGCAATGATAGTGGTTATGTTAGTGGCAAATTGGAGCTTCAGAGTGCTTAGTCTCTTGCACAAAGTTGCCATTTGATTGCCACGGACGGAATATGTGGTGTACCAGGTGTCCCAGAAGTCTTTTCCTGATTGCAAACAGTCAAAAGGCATGAAAGGTGATACAGAAATACTTTTTATATGAAAGTGCAAGTGACATATTGAAAATTTTTCGTAGATACAAACCTAGTTTGTTTGTTGCAGGGCCCAATGACGTAACCGCAGGGGAATCGAACATCACTTGCAAACAGCATGCATTCAAACCAGGAGAAACCCCATGCTATCACGGGACACAGTCACCAAGAACGGTCCAGAGAGGCTTCCAGACGGCATACCACAGACGGCCACCAGGGTCCAAGGCGCCAAGATGTGGTATACGAAGTTTAAGGCTATAAGGAAACAGCGAGCGCCCGCGATCTCCCTATAACAGGCAGGCCAGAACCTAGCGCGCAGACAATGCGGACAGCGACGGACGCCTTCGTGAGAAGTCCCGAGAAGTCAGTCTGCAGGGCCTCACATGAGCTGCAGATTCCGAAGAAATAAGAGCACCTCGTGGTACAAAACAACTTATTCTCCATGTGTATAAAGCCAAGATCGTGCAGTCCCTCCAGCCAACGGATTACAGTGTCCATTATGACTTTGCTGTTGCCAAGCTGGCTAAGACTGAGGAACATGATGACCCCCTGAAACGTGTTCTTTTCTCAGTTGAGGCCACATTCCATATTGACTGCTTTTGTTGACTGTGTCTCTTGGTACCAGAGGACACATTGGGCTTTCTCCTGGTTTGGGTACCTGTTGTTTGCAAACGATGTCCGATTCTGATTTTGTTATGTCACTGTTCCCTGTACTGTACAAATAACAGCAAGTGTATATGTACACAAAAACTTCAATATGTCACTTGTAATTCAAGATAAAAAGTATTTGTCTACGTATCATATTTTATGCGCTACGAATGTTTGTAAGCAGGGGACTCCTGATATGTTAATTTATGGTGTTGAGTAGCCTCCAGTGGAGGTGAATCGATGAGTTTCCATCTTGAGACCGCATCCTTACGATGACAATTAGGGATTGTGTGCTTTGTGTTTACTCCATAAACCTCGCTCTTCTACGGAGGAGCTGAATGCAGACTACAGTGCTGGTGGTGTCTCTGCAGTGTGTCTTCCCATTCCTATTTTCCATGTGTAATATTATGTATTCGCTTGAAGTTCCGGGGTGTGTTAAGTCAAGGAAAGTGTGATACGACCGCTCCTGCTCTCTATATTCAAGGATGATCTGACAGGTAAGGCAAGCAACAATATGTGACTGTTTGCTGATGATGTTGTAGCGTACGGGGAAAATATCGTCATTCAGTGGCTGTAGAGGGATACAAGAAGACTTAGACAAAATCCCTTTTTCGTGTGATGAATGGCTGCTTGCTCTGAGTCTAGAAAAATGTAAGTTAATGCTGATAAGTAGGAAAAACAATCCTGTAATGTTCGAATACCTCATTAGTTGTGTGACGCGTGACAAAGTCATGTCAGTTAAATATCTAAGCGTAACGTTGCGAAGTAAATGGAAATGAGCGTTTGGCGACATTGGCCGGGAGGCCCCTTACAGAGCAGGTCCGGCCGCCTTGGTGCAGGTCTTATTACATTCGACGCCACATTGGGTGACCTGAGCGCCGGATGGGGATGAAATGACGATGAAGACAACGCAACACCTAGGAAATCCCCGAACCATCCGGGAATCGAACCCTGGACCCTTAGGACAGCAGGTCGTCGAGCTGACCATTCAGCTATCGGGGCGGACAACGTTGCGAAGTGATATGAATTAATGGAACGAGCACGTAAGGACAGTAGTAGGAAAGGTGAATGGTCGACTTCGGTTTATCTGAAGAATATTAGTTGACTGTCGAGACCTATTCTTGAGTAATACTCAAGTGTTTGGACCTCCACCAAACCGGATTAAAAGAAGACATCGAAGCAGTTCAGAAGTGTGCTGCTCCATTTGTTGCCGGTAGATTTGATCAACACGTGAGTATTGAGAGGCTTGGGAAACTGGAATGGGAATCCCTGGAGTGGAGATCAGGACAATGTACTGAGAAAATTTATAGGACCAGCATTTGCGGCTGACTGCAGAACGATTCTACTTCCGCCTGTGGATATTTCGCGTAAGGACCACAAAGACAAGAGAAATTAAGGCCTACACGAGGACGTATACAGCGTCGTTTTTCCCTGGCCCCATTTGCGAGTGGAACAGGAAAGGAAATGTCTAGCAGCAGTACAAGGTGCTCTCCTCTATCCACCGTATAGTAGCTTGCTGAGTATCTACATGGATGTGAATGTAAAAGTAGGCAGATGTATTAAAGTCGGTAACATATAGTAAGTGCCTGTTGTGGGTTGTGTTCTCTGTGAGGTGGTCCAAACACTCGTTTTGTAACAGTGGCGAGATAAAAGGTCTGAGGCGAATGGGGACGGTGGGTATGTATTAAGACTGAATAATTTCTTTCAGTGACTGTGGTGTCACCGCCAGACACCACACTTGCTAGGTGGTAGCTTAAATCGGCCGCGGTCCATTTAGTACATGTCGGACCCGCGTGTCGCCACTCTGATCGCAGACCTAGCGCCACCACAAGGCAGGTCTCGAGATACGGACGAGCACTCGCCCCAGTTGTACAGACGACATTGCTAGCGACAATACGGACGAAGCCTTCCTCTCATTTGCCGAGAGACAGTTAGAATAGCCTTCTGCTAAGTCCATGGCTACGACCTAGCAAGGCGCCAATTGTAACAGTGCATGTATCTTACGAGTCGCATTTGTATAGTCAAGAGAGATGTATCACAAGGAGTCATTAAAGTTAAGTATAAAGCAGCTACGTACTTTTCTTGCTACCATTCAATAGTTATCCTGTTCCAGACTTCACGCCCGTCTGCGTTAGATAGCGTGCCTATCGGCCCCCTCAAAATAACACTGTGTCGGCACTTCTGTCGACACATCATATGGCGACGAGTAAAGAGTTCTTTCTGATTGCTTACAATTATTTGTGTCATGGCTTCGCCACAATCTCCAGATGTACTGTCCGAATTTTATCGCTTGCAGAATCAGCAGACGCAGGCGTTATTGGATGCCCTTGGACAGCTCGTCCAGGGTCAACATGCCATTCAAACCGATGCGGCAGCCGCCGCTTCACCGCTACCGCAGCCACAACATGCTGTTGCCCCACCGTTTCGCAGTTTTAATGAGGCGCACGAGTCGTGGCCAGAATGGTCCCGACAGTTCGCCTTCCATCTCGCCGCCTACAGAATTCAAGGTAATGAGCGGCAGCTGTTTTTGCTTTCTTGTGTCGGTATGTCCACATACCGTGTGATAGTGAAATTGTTTCCCCGACGCGACGTAGCAACTCTGTCCTACGAGGAAATTTTGTCTGCTTTAGATGCCTATTTCAAAGAAACAGTTAATGTGGTTGCAAAACGGTATACGTTTTTTCGTACAAAATGTACAGCCGGTCAAACTAATAGGGAGTGGGTAGCAACATTGCAAGGACTTACTAGGGACTGTGCCTTTGACTGTGACTGTGGCCTTTCTTATTCAGATACAATGGTACATGATGCAATTGCACAGAACGTTTCTGATGTTCGCATACGGGAGCACATTTTGAAACTAGTTAATCCCTCCCTTCAACAAGTGATAGACATATTGGATAGGCAAGACACACTTGACTGTGCTCAGGACTCTTTTGAAACTTCGCCAGCCGTGTGTAACATTAACCGGCCCGCCGGGCGAGCTGCGCGGCCCGGTAAATTGCCCTCGCGCACGTCCACGCAGCTGCCACCGCGATCTAAACCAGGTGTGCCGCGCCAGCACACAAATGCAGTGAAATCATGCCCGCGGTGTGCTACTAGACATTCGCGTGAACATTGCCCGTCACGCCAAGCTATTTGCTTTTTCTGCAATAGGAAAGGACATGTTCAAAGTGTTTGCCAGAAAAAGCTCAGTTCAGACAATCACAACCATTCCAGGCCCTTTGCTTCGCGCCGGAATCGCACCAAGGACACTCAGGATCGTGGACCTTCGCCCATGGACATTCATGTAGTTAATTCCGCTTCGTCTAGTGCCCGTTTCTCTAACAGTGACTGTGTTCGTCCCACAAAAACTGTGCGTCGACGTCGCCGGAAATCATGTCCATTAGCAAGTGATTCTGTACCAGTGTCTGTTCAAATTGCACGAGACAGTCGCTCTTGTCGTCAGCAGGACAATAAACTTTTTGTAGATTTGGACTTTAATGGCAAGGTCGTACCATTCCAGCTCGATACCGGAGCTGCAGTTTCATTGCTCAATCACGACACGTACAAACAACTGGGCGCACCTCCGTTGCGTGCCACAAATGTTAAGTTACATAGTTATTCAGGACAGAATATACCTGTGTTAGGACAGTGCAGCCTTCTTGCCACATACAAGGGACATACAAAACTTGTGTCATTTTACGTTCTTCGTTCTTCTGCAGTGAACTTGTTTGGTTTAGCTTTATTTCAGTTGTTTAACATGTCTATTGTAAATCAGGTCCTATCAGTGAATCAAACTGTGCCTTCAGACAGTGTTTCTCGTCTGTGTGACGAATTTGCAGACATTTTTGCACCAGGCTTAGGTTGCGCTAAAAACTATGAAGCACATTTGGAACTGAAAGTAAACGCGCAACCGAAGATTTTCAGAGCGCGCAATGTTACTCACGCATTGCGTGATGAGGTCGCACGAACATTGAACGATTTAGAATCGCCAGGTGTGAGTGAATGTGCGCAATGCCTTTTCCATTTCAGCTCCGCTTCTTCGCTTACGCCGTACCGGTGTTCCGTTTCTCTCGACGATGGAATGCGAACGCGCTGTTCGCCAGTGCAAATCGGCGTTGCTTTCTAATACTTGCCTCACGCCTTTCGATCCCCAGAAACCCCTTTTGTTGATGGTAGATGCATCGGATTTCGGGATCGGTGCTGTGCTTGCGCACAAAGTTGGCTCGCATGATCGCCCTATTGCCTTTGCGTCCAAATTGCTCTCGTCTCCACAAAGAAATTACTCACAGATAGAGAAAGAAGCTTTGGCTCTCGTATTTGGTGTTACTAAGTTCCATGATTTATTGTATGGTCGTCACTTTACCATCATCACAGACCACAAACCTTTGACATCGCTTTTTCATCCGAACAAACCTGTACCTCCGCGTACAGCGCAGAAATTCATTCGCTGGTCTATTTTCCTCTCGCAGTACCGCTACGATATCTTGTATCGGTCCACTGCTAAGCACGGCAACGCTGATGCTTTGTCCCGTTTGCCTGTTGCTGAGGATAAAGCATTCGATTCTTCCGAACTTGCTTGCATGTTCATTGATTCGGAAACGGATGAAGTGGTCGAATCGTTTCCGATTGATTTTCGTCGTGTAGCTACAGCCACGGCTGCTGACCCTGTCCTTGCTACTGTTTTGCGTTTTGTTGCTACGCAATGGCCTTTGTCAAAGTCTCGGATCGAGGATCCGTTGGTTCGCAGATTTTTTGCTCTCAAGGAGAGACTTTTTGTTCGACGTGGTGTTTTGTTGTTGCGTTCTGATAATGATCAGTCCCGAGTCGTGGTCCCACGTTCGTTACAGTCCTCTGTTTTACGGCATCTTCACCAAGGACATTGGGGTATAGTGCGAACGAAACAACTTGCTCGTCAGCACTGTACTTGGTTCGGAATCGATGCTGCGATTACGAATATGTGTTCTTCTTGCATGGCGTGTGCCGAACAACAATCCGCACCGCCGCGGAAAGTCTTTGCATGGCCAAAAGCCACTTCCCCTTGGCAACGCTTGCACATTGATTTTGCTGGTCCATTCTGGAATGCTCGATGGTTGGTTCTGGTCGACGCCTTCAGTAATTTTCCTTTTGTTGTCCGGATGTCTTCCACGACGTCCTCCGCCACTATCCAAGCGTTGTCTGCTATCTTCTGCATTGAAGGTCTTCCACAGACTATTGTTTCCGACAATGGCCCACAATTCATGTCCGCAGAATTTCAGTCATTCTTCCAGGCCAATGGTATTCAACATCTGACATCCACGCCGTTTTCGCCTCAGTCAAACGGTGCCGCTGAACGATTGGTCCGGACTTTCAAGTCACAGATGTTAAAGTTGAAAGAGTCGCATTCTCGGGAGGACGCGTTGTTGCTCTTTTTGTCTTCGTATCGCTCTCAGCCCTGAGATGGTCGCTCGCTGGCTGAGTTGCTCCACGGTCGTCCTCATCGAACCTTGATGTCTTTGCTGCATCCGCCGCATCAGGTTCCTGTGCAGCGGCAGACTCCTGCTTTTGCTCCAGGCGTCGTTGTATTTTATCGCAACTATCGAGGTTCACGGCGTTGGCTCGCAGGGCGAATTCTTCGCTGCCTCGGCCGCGTGACGTATTTGATTTTGGGGGCCTCTGGTGAGGTGCGTCGGCATCTCAATCAGCTGCGCCTCTGTCGTCGCACGGGTTCTGCCGCTCCCCGTCTGCTTTCAGCGACGGTGCCGTCCGGTCAGCGCCCTGGGGACCCATCTACTGGCTCGCCTCATCCCCAGATGTTACCGACGATGCCTTCCATTTTGCCCCATGGCGACGCGCCGCCGCAGCAGCCGCCGCCGCCGCCGCCGCCTGTTCTCCCGCCGGCGCCGCCCGCATTCGACGCTTCGCTGCAGCCGCCAAGCGCCTCCCTGGGTCACGCGCCGCCGATCGCTTCCCGTGACCAGCCGTCCTCCGCCATGGACCTCTTGCCCGCTCCGGACCACATGACGTCATCGCGCGTCGGGTACCCCGACACAATGGAGGTCGACCCTTCAGCCCCTCCTGTCTCATTACGGGCGCATACACCGCATGTTGACGTGCACCCTGGACTAGGTTTTCAGGCGTTTCCTAGATCCCCTCGGACCGAATGGCTGGGTGCGGGTGGCACGGCCTCGCCTGTTGTTAGGCTCCCCACCTCATCGCATACGTCAACATGGGGTCCTCCCCACGGCGGGCTGAAGCCGTATCACACGACCGTTCGCCGATCTGCGGGGGAGGAATGTGGTGTCACCGCCAGACACCACACTTGCTAGGTGGTAGCTTAAATCGGCCGCGGTCCATTTAGTACATGTCGGACCCGCGTGTCGCCACTCTGATCGCAGACCTAGCGCCACCACAAGGCAGGTCTCGAGATACGGACGAGCACTCGCCCCAGTTGTACGGACGACATTGCTAGCGACAATACGGGCGAAGCCTTCCTCTCATTTGCCGAGAGACAGTTAGAATAGCCTTCTGCTAAGTCCATGGCTACGACCTAGCAAGGCGCCAATTGTAACAGTGCATGTATCTTACGAGTCGCATTTGTATAGTCAAGAGAGATGTATCACAAGGAGTCATTAAAGTTAAGTATAAAGCAGCTACGTACTTTTCTTGCTACCATTCAATAGTTATCCTGTTCCAGACTTCACGCCCGTCTGCGTTAGATAGCGTGCCTATCGGCCCCCTCAAAATAACACTGTGTCGGCACTTCTGTCGACACATCAGTGACTATTATCATTGGCCTAATTCAGACTGCAACAAATAAATTTCATGAACTTACCAATTCATACAGCTACTTTTTAAGTGACGTCTAACCAAATAGTTGACAAAATGTCGGAAGAAAGTACGATACTGAGGCACCAATCTGTTTCGTCAGATAGTGTTGTTTGCTGTACTGTGGAAGGTACGAATCACCAAGATTTTACTGCTGTAATTAACAATAAAAATATAGAAATGTCTCCTTTTCAGGATAAAGTATGTTACATCATTTGTATAAGATCTGGTAGTCTTTTATGTTTATTCACTGTAGAAAATTATTTTGCTAAAGAGCCAAAGGAGGTAATGGGATATTGTAGTTAGATAGTTTTGTCTCACAAACAATAGTAAATGTCTGATTTAGCTAACTTTGATGCTGCGTAATGTCTAACTCTGGCTGATACCTGCTCTGCATGCAGAAATATCAGTGAGACACGACTACAGGAATATGCTGAGTACATTGTCGAAACTCCACACGTCCTCACCTGGTTACTTTATATTACGATGGACTACAGAGATATATCCCTTTTAGTGTGCATCTCTTGATCATTGCCTCACAAAACAACTTTGAGGGCGTCATGACTGCCACGTTCAATAGAAAAACTTTCAAACTCTTAGTGTAGATATTTACTATAGGACACGTGTCACAGATTTCACTCACAAAAATGGGGATTCTGAGTTGTTTTTCAAGCACTTGATATTAACGTCTTTGAAAACACATGAAAGGATCATAAGTATCCATCCTTCGTATTATAAATTAAGAATTTTTATTTCGCGATGAAGTTTTCAGTCTATGAAGAAATGGACATCAATGAACTTCAGAATATCGCACTAAAACTGAGCGCCGATCTTAAGTCGGAACATTATCTTCTGGTTCAATCATGAGGAGTAATCCAACCATCCCCAATGTATGGCGCCGATAGTATATAAATAAAATATTGGAATAGTATAACAAATTTATTCCAAAAAAATTATAAATCGCACATTACATTATTTCTCTGTATAGTGAGCAGGCAGATATAAGAATTAGTAATATCTGTTTACCCAGATAGAAGTATTAATAATACATTTTAGTCGAGATTTAAGCATAAATAACATCTTTCAACGATATATACATTATAAGTGACTATTTTTTATGGAACCCAGCGATCACAGAACTAGTGGTACCCAAACTGGCTACTAACGATCTCATCCAATATCCGGCGTGTATTTCTGTTATCTTGAACTATCGTCTTCCCAATCTAAGACAAATGACTTCACTGACGCACAGAACCTTCACTCGTCGACTGCCATAAGCGAATGAAGACCAAAGTGGCTTTCCCGCTTTTGCAGGTCTAACCAGACTGACCTAATAGTTGAGTCAGTTTAGCGACAGTCCCCACCCGCAATGATCCACTAATTTCCTTGTTACATGAAAATATTAATTAGTTTCCTAATTTTCCTCTTATCCCTTGCGTATGACAGACAACACTGGGTTTCATTTCGCTGTCTGTCCGAATGAGTTAAAATTATATCGGGTTAGCATGTTCCCGTCTTGGTGAGTTCGTCGAAATGGGGCGACGATTCGATGAATATCACTCCTACCAACATCGGAAGAAGAGTAGAATATTAGATGGTCGTGCACTTTAAGTGTTGTACATAACTGAATTTACATTTAGCAAAATCAATAATTTGCCAACGGCCTGTCCGCAGTGGTAACACCGGTTCTCGTCAGATCACCGAAGTTAAACGCTGTCGGGCTGGGCTAGCAGTAGGATGGGTGACCATCTGGACTGCCGAGCGCTGTTGGCGAGCGGGGTGCACACAGCCCATGTGAGGCAAACTGAGGAGCTACTTGACGGAGAAGTAGCGGTTCCGGTCTTATAGACTGACATACGGCCGGGAGAGTGGTGTGCTGACCACAAGCACCTCCGTATCCGCATCCAGTACAGCCTATGGTCTGAGGATGACACGGCGGCCGGTCAGTGCAGTTGGGCCTTCGTCACCTGTTCTGACGGAGTAAAATCAATAATTTGAACAATACTTGACAATACTTCACTTCAAATATCATACACAACAAACTATATAAAGTATTGGGTACATGCTTAATGTTACCTGGTTATATCTCACACGTATTTCCAATACAGGCAAACACTTTGTAGCTAATACTGTGGTGTCACCGCCAGACACCACACTTGCTAGGTGGTAGTTTTAAATCGGCCGCGGTCCATTAGTACATGTCGGACCCGCGTGTCGCCACTGTGTGATCGCAGACCGAGCGCCTCCACAAGGCAGGTCTCGAGATACGGACTAGCACTCGCCCCAATTGTACGGACGACTTTGCTAGCGACTACATGGACGAAGCCTCGCTCATTTGCAGAGCAGATAGTTAGAATAGCCTTCAGCTAAGTCAATGGCTACGACCTAGCAAGGCGCCATTAGTAACATTGCATGTATCTAAAGAGTCTCACTTGTATCGCCACAATCTCCAGATGTACCAAAAGGATGGATTAAAGTTAAGTATTCCAGAAGCTACGTACTTTTCTTTATAGCATTTTACGTATTCTGTTTCAGACCTCACGCCATCCTGCTTTAACTTAGTGCCTGCCTTTCGGCTTCCTCTCATTGTGTCTAGGCTGTCTTGTCTAGACACAACAAATACCATAGCAGTTTGACTGTGACGATGTTCCCATCGTATTAACTATAATCTGCAGATAGTTCATTCAGCCTCGTCTTCGCTAAGTGCAATCAATACGGTAATTTACTTAACCATAATATGTAAACTTAATCCTACATAACATCATTTACCACACTGCAGGCATCGATACAGAAAGACTGAAGACTAAGGAATGCACACATAGCTCTTATCTCCTGATACGACTTCTATTTTAAACACCTAAAAATTAAAACACTGCAACGCTCACTTCACATTATATATAATTCTCAATGAATTTTCTTTCTTTCTCATAGATAGGAACATTCGATTAAAATTGATATTCGTAGAAATTTCAGATCAAAACCAGAAAGTAAAATGAAAATAATTCCAGCCACTACATTAATATTAGTGCTCATACACTCCTGGAAATTGAAATAAGAACACCGTGAATTCATTGTCCCCGGAAGGGGAAACTTTATTGACACATTCCTGGGGTCAGATACATCACATGATCACACTGACAGAACCACTGGCACATAGACACAGGCAACAGAGCATACACAATGTCGGCACTAGTACAGTGTATATCCACCTTTCGCAGCAATGCAGGCTGCTATTCTCCCATGGAGACGATCGTAGAGATGCTGGATGTAGTCCTATGGAACGGCTTGCCATGCCATTTCCACCTGGCGCCTCAGTTGGACCAGCGTTCGTGCTGGACGTGCAGACCGCGTGAGACGACGCTTCATCCAGTCCCAAACATGCTCAATGGGGGGCAGATCCGGAGATCTTGCTGGCCAGGGTAGTTGACTTACACCTTCTAGAGCACGTTGGGTGGCACGGGATACATGCGGACGTGCATTGTCCTGTTGGAACAGCAAGTTCCCTTGCCGGTGTAGGAATGGTAGAACGATGGGTTCGATGACGGTTTGGATGTACCGTGCACTATTCAGTGTCCCCTCGATGATCACCAGTGGTGTACGGCCAGTGTAGGAGATCGCTCCCCACACCATGATGCCGGGTGTTGGCCCTGTGTGCCTCGGTCGTATGCAGTCCTGATTGTGGCGCTCACCTGCACGGCGCCAAACACGCATACGACCATCATTGGCACCAAGGCAGAAGCGACTCTCATCGCTGAAGACGACACGTCTCCATTCGTCCCTCCATTCACGTCTGTCGCGACACCACTGGAGGCGGGCTGCACGATGTTGGGGCGTGAGCGGAAGACGGCCTAACGGTGTGCGGGACAGTAGCCCAGCTTCATGGAGACGGTTGCGAATGGTCCTCGCCGATACCCCAGGAGCAACAGTGTCCCTAATTTGCTGGGAAGTGGCGGTGCGGTCCCCTACGGCACTGCGTAGGATCCTACGGTCTTGGCGTGCATCCGTGCGTCGCTGCGGTCCGGTCCCAGGTCGACGGGCACGTGCACCTTCCGCCGACCACTGGCGACAACATCGATGTACTGTGGAGACCTCACGCCCCACGTGTTGAGCAATTCGGCGGTACGTCCACCCGGCCTCCCGCATGCCCACTATACGCCCTCGCTCAAAGTCCGTCAACTGCACATACGGTTCACGTCCACGCTGTCGCGGCATGCTACCAGTGTTAAAGACTGCGATGGAGCTCCGTATGCCACGGCAAACTGGCTGACACTGACGGCGGCGGTGCACAAATGCTGCGCAGCTAGCGCCATTCGACGGCCAACACCGCGGTTCCTGGTGTGTCCGCTGTGCCGTGCGTGTGATCATTGCTTGTACAGCCCTCTCGCAGTGTCCGGAGCAAGTATGGTGGGTCTGACACACCGGTGTCAATGTGTTCTTTTTTCCATTTCCAGGAGTGTATTATTTACCCATATGACACAACGGATGGATTTAAAGTAATAAAATATAGACGTGAACTGGAGATGGAAGGTGGACCGAAGTGCATTTGGAATACTGAACGCCATATTCGCGCTGTTTCTGGAGCGGTACGATCGTAATAGAAGATTTATTATCTCACTATATGGCCCTCCACGTACAATCCAACAAAGCATTAAGAATTTATTATTATTTGGATGGGTATCAGTAAAACACAGGAAATATAATGAACTACAGTTATGACATCCAAATCAATATGAGCGGGGCAGATAGCGGGTGAACTGGTGGACTGCGTATTACCGTAATTGTTCTGCACGTACAGCTGTGCGCCACAAGTTACAATGTGGCGTGTGACACGGGCTGCTTTGTGTACCAACGTCACGTCTTCCTTTCCATGTTCAAGTAACTAACGGTAATCCTCAGTGCGAACTCGAATCTCTCTCCTTTTACCTTCATGAGCTTTTTGTGAGATATACGTGTACATAGGAGGAACATCTATATCTGCATAGGTGCTCTGGAAATCGCATTTACGTGCGCTGCAAAGGTTTCATCAAACCACCTTCACAGTAATTGTCTGTTATTCCACTCTCGAGCAGCGCACGGAAAAACCGAGTACCTATATCGACGCAACGACATACGCCTTCATTTAATTATGTCCACACCAAATCCTGTATCATGTACGTGACACTTTCTGTCCAATTTCTCGATAACTCTGAACGTGCTGCTCTTCCTTGAACTTTTTCGATGTACTCCGTTAATCCTATCTGGAACGAATCCCACACCGCACAGCAGTATTCGAAAAGAGGGCGGATAATTGTAGTGTAGCCAGTCTGTTTAGTAGATCTGTTGCATCTTCTAAGTGTTCTACCATTAAAACACAGTCTCGTTCGCCTTACCCGCAACATTCTCTGTGTGCCCTTTCGAATATAAATTGTTCTTAATTCTAATTCCTAGGTATTTAGCTGAATTTACGGCCTTTAATTTGACTTATTTATTGTGTAACGAAAGTTCAACCGATTTTAGCACTCATGTGAATGACCTCACACTTTTCATTATTTAGGGTCAGTTGCCAATTTTTGTACCATTCCAATATCTAACCTAAATCATTTCACATTTGCTTTTGATCTTCTGATGACTTTACGTAGACTAAAAACGACAGCATCATCTGCAAACAACTCAAGACGACTGCTCATTCAGTCTCCCAAATCCTTTATATAGGTAAGGAACAACAGTGGGACTATAACACTATCTTTGGGAACGCCAGAAATCACTTCTGTTTTACTCCATGACTTTCTATCAGTTACTTCAAAGCCAGTCGCATAACTGAGACCACATTCCATAAGCACGCAATTGGTTGCAAACCGCTTGTGACGTATGGTTTCACAAGCGTATTGGAAATCTTACAGTACGGAAATAATTTTCAATCCTTTGTAGATAGCACTCAACACTTCGTGTGTAAAGAGCTAGCAGTGTTTCACGAGAATGATGTTTTCTAAATCCGTGTTGACTATGCGTTGATAGACTGTCTTTTCGAGGTAATTTATAATGTTCGGACACAATATATGTTCCAAAATCCCGCTGCATATCGTCGTTAATGACATGGGCCTGTCATTTATTTAATTACTCCTACTGCGTTCTTGAATATTGCTGTGACCCGTGCAACTTTCCAATCGTTGGGTGCGGATCTTTTGTCGAGCAAGCGACTGTATATGATTGTCAAGTCTGGAGGTATTGCATTGGCATACTGTGAAAGGAACCTAACTGGTATGCAAACTTGTTTTTATTAAGTGATTTAAGTTGCTTTACTTCTCCGAAGATATCTACTTTCAAGTTACTCATGCTGGCAGTTGTTCTTGATTCGAATTCTGTGATATGTATTTCGTCTTCTTTGGTGAAAGAATTTAGGTAGATGGTTTTTAGTAACTCTGCCATAGCAGCACCGTCATCGATACTATTTCCATTGCTATCGTGCAGAGAAGGTATTGATTGTGTCTTGTCGCTAGCACACTTTACATATGACCAAAATATTTTACGATTCTTTGACAGGTTTCGCGACAAAGTTTCGCTGTGGAAACTATAATAAGTTGATGTTCACGCTAAATTTCGAGCTTCTGGAAAAGATCGCCAATCTTAGGGGTTTTGCGTTCGTTTGGATTTGGCACTCTTTTTCGTCGTTTCTGCAACACTGTTCTGACGTGCTTTGTGTACCATGGAGGATCAGCTCCGTTCTTATTTGGTATAAACCGATTACTATCGATACTATCTCTGTGAATTTAAGTTACATCTTTTCTATACTTACACTCCTGGAAATTGAAATAAGAACACCGTGAATTCATTGTCCCAGGAAGGGGAAACTTTATTGACACATTCCTGGGGTCAGATACATCACATGATCACACTGACAGAACCACAGGCACATAGACACAGGCAACAGAGCATGCACAATAACGGCATTAGTACAGTGTATATCCACCTTTCGCAGCAATGCAGGCTGCTATTCTCCCATGGAGACGATCGTAGAGATGCTGGATGTAGTCCTGTGGAACGGCTTGCCATGCCATTTCCACCTGGCGCCTCAGTTGGACCAGCGTTCGTGCTGGACGTGCAGACCGCGTGAGACGACGCTTCATCCAGTCCCAAACATGCTCAATGGGGGACAGATCCGGAGATCTTGCTGGCCAGGGTAGTTGACTTACACCTTCTAGAGCACGTTGGGTGGCACGGGATACATGCGGACGTGCATTGTCCTGTTGGAACAGCAAGTTCCCTTGCCAGTCTAGGAATGGTAGAACGATGGGTTCGATGACGGTTTGGATGTACCGTGCACTATTCAGTGTCCCCTCGACGATCACCAGTGGTGTACGGCCAGTGTAGGAGATCGCTCCCCACACCATGATGCCGGGTGTTGGCCCTGTGTGCCTCGGTCGTATGCAGTTCTGATTGTGGCGCTCACCTGCACGGCGCCAAACACGCATACGACCATCATTGGCACCAAGGCAGAAGCGACTCTCATCGCTGAAGACGACACGTCTCCATTCGTCCCTCCATTCACGCCTGTCGCGACACCACTGGAGGCGGGCTGCACGATGTTGGGGCGTGAGCGGAAGACGGCCTAACGGTGTGCGGGACCGTAGCCCAGCTTCATGGAGACGGTTGCGAATGGTCCTCGCCGATACCCCAGGAGCAACAGTGTCCCTAATTTGCTGGGAAGTGGCGGTGCGGTCCCCTACGGCACTGCGTAGGATCCTACGGTCTTGGCGTGCATCCGTGCGTCGCTGCGGTCCGGTCCCAGGTCGACGGGCACGTGCACCTTCCACCGACCACTGGCGACAACATCGATGTACTGTGGAGACCTCACGCCCCACGTGTTGAGCAATTCGGCGGTACGTCCACCCGGCCTCCCGCATGCCCACTATACGCCCTCGTTCAAAGTCCGTCAACTGCACATACGGTTCACGTCCACGCGGTCGCGGCATGCTACCAGTGTTAAAGACTGCGATGGAGCTCCGCATGCCACGGCAAACTGGCTGACACTGACGGCGGCGGTGCACAAATGCTGCGCAGCTAGCGCCATTCGACGGCCAACACCGCGGTTCCTGGTGTGTCCGCTGTGCCGTGCGTGTGATCATTGCTTGTACAGCCCTCTCGCAGTGTCCGGAGCAAGTATGGTGGGTGTGACACACCGGTGTCAATGTGTTCTTTTTTCCATTTCCAGGAGTGTATATTGTTGATTTGGAAGGAGTGGAGTTATCTCTCAGGAAGACGTCAAGCAAATTTTTATCATCCGCTTTCTTGAATAACTATATTTTTGTTTATTTTTGGCGGCATTCAGTCTTGCTGCGAGAGCCCTGTGTTCACTAATCTCGGTGTCCGTTTTGACGATCGTTATTATCTCAGGATTATTTGTTGACACGGTGTCAAGTGTGCATTCACAGATGTTTATTGTTTGAATGGTCTCATGAACTAACTCCTCGAACTTATTTTCTAAAAATGCGTTTGGCACAATATCACGAACAAGTTGAGGGGGATTGAAATCACTTCCAACTATAATTGTATGAGTCGGGTACGTGTTTGAAATTATAGACTCAAGTTTTCTTTGTACCTTTCAGCAGCTATATCGTCTGAGTTGGAAGGTCGGTAAAAGGGTTCAATTATTATTTTATTACGATTCTCAAGACTGACCTCTGCTCACACTAGATCACAAGAACTATGTACTTCAATTTCGCTACAAGGTAAACTACTTCTAACAGAAACAAACACGCCACCGTCAACTGACTTTCCTTTATGAACAATCTTAGGTTGTTCGCAAAAATTTGGGCTGAAATTATCTCCGGCTTTAGCATAACGATTTGAGCATCAGTGCTTTCTGTTAGCGCTGGTAGCACAGGTACTTTCCCAACACAGCTACGTTAATTTAAACTATTACACCGATTGTTCCTAGATCTCCATTTATTTCTGTAAATAATTACTATTAAAAACAGTCTTGATCACGATTTATTTAACAAGGTGACCGGTTTAGACCACTACTGTGGTCATCTTCAGACCATTGAGTAGGAACCCCTTTCTGTTGGAGATTCTCCAACAGAAAGGGGTTCCTACTCAATGGTCTGAAGATGACCACAGTAGTGGTCGAAACCGGTCACCTTGTTAAATAAATCGTGATCAAGACTGTTTTTAATAGTAATTATTTACAAGACATTGATCAATGCTGTTCCCGTAATGCATTCAAAAGTAATTTATTTCTGTGTTCAATCCTTCGAGACTGAAGCCCTTTCTATATTTTCCCGAGACCCTCTAACCTAAAAAAAATGGTTCAAATTGCTCTGAGCTCTATGGGACTTAACATCTGAGGTCATCAGTCCCCTATAACTTAGAACTACTTAAACATAACTAACCTAAGGACACCACACACATCCATGACCGAGGCAGGACTAGAACCTGCGACCGTAGCGGTCACGTGATTACAGACTACAGCGCCTAGAACCGCTCGGCCACACCGACCGTCTCGAAACTAAAAAGAAATCTCCGAGCCCACGTCACACAGCTCCTGCTACCCGTGTATGCGCCACCTACGTGTAATGGACTCCTGATCTATTTAGCGGAATCCGAAATCCCACCACCCTATGGAGCAAGTCGAGGAATCTGCAGCCACACCTTTGTGGAACCATCTGAGCCTATGATTCAGATCCTTCTGTCGGCTCTGTACCGAAAGTCTGCAATCGGCCATATCGAATACGCTGCAAATGGTGAACACCGCTTTCATCTCACAGGCAACACTAATACCCTTTAATACTTCTGATAGCCGCTCGAAATCAGAGAGAATCTCTACGGGGACAAAGGTACACACATCATCGGTACCGACATGAGCCACTACCTGCAGCTGCCTGCCCCCAGTGCTCTCCATGGCATGCGGAAGGACCCGTTCCATGTCTGGAATGACTCCAGCCGGTATACACACGGAGTTCACATTGGGCTTTTTCCCCTCCCCGGCAGCCTTGTCCCTAAGGTGCCCCATAACGTGCCCAACATTGGAGCTCCAAACTATCAGTAATTCCTCCCTCTGTGTCTACCTGCGTCTCGCAGGCTGAGATGTTTCCTCTGAAACAGGACAAGTGACTACATGTGGCTATATTTGGCGGGAACCTGTTGTCACACTAAACGGGGAGGCCTTACTTTCGACGCCCCCGGGGCGACCTCCTGCTCGACTACAGGTAAGGGGTCAACCTCAAAGCGAGAATTAACTGGGCTGGCAACCGGTGCAGACCGATCGGCGGACGCGTGGTTCGTGCTAGACGTCCGTTGGATCTCCACGGCCGGCCCACAGCAGTGATGCCCATCTACCGCAGCCTCAAGCTGCGTAGCCGAAGCCAACACATCATGAAGCTGTGAGAGAAGTGTCGCCAACTCAGCTCGCATCCACACACAGCCATCACAGTCCCTATCCTTACTAAAGGCGGTGGAAACTGCACTACACAGCCAAACAAACGACTAGAATGAAAGTTTCACTCTACAGTGGAGCGTGCGCTGATATGAAACTTCCTGGCAGATTAAAACGGTGTGCCGGACCGAGACTAGAACTCGGGAAGTTTCATATCAGCGCACACTCCGCTGTAGAGTGAAAATTTCATTCTAGAAACATCCCCCAGGCTGTGGCTAAGCCATGTCTCCGCAATATCCTTTCTTCCAGGAGAGCTTTTGTGAAGTTTGGAAGGTAGGAGACGAGGTACTGGCGGAATTAAAGCTGTGAGGACGGGGCGTGAGTCGTGCCTGGGTAGCTCAGTTGGTAGAGCACTTGCCCGCGAAAGGCAAATTTCCCGAGTTCGAGTCTCGGTCCGGCACACCGTTTTAATCTGCCAGGAATTTTCAAACAAACGACTGTCAACACGCGTTGCGGAACTCTACTGAAGACACTAACAACAACGCAAGTTAGATTAATACGCAGAGATTCAAGAAAAAAACTACCATAGCATGGAGGTGAGACTAAATAATTGGCTACTGGTGAGGAACTTATAAAATGTCACAAAATCAGTTACATTCCAGCACAAAAAGAGACGCGGGAACAATGTCAATTAAATATTAAACTGACACGCAGAAATTCAAAAACTAAACTTCCAAAGTACAAAGATGAAATCACATAATTTGCTTCTAATTAGGAACTTGTAAAATGACTCAAAATATGTTACTCCCCTGTTGCTGCTCCCTCTTGAACGGCGGCTTCGGCTCCTGGCTACACTGGTCGACTTTTCGAGGAATATAAAGCCTACAATACAAATAAGACGGAAACAATTTTTCTAAATGATGAAGTTGTAAGTTAATCCTTCTTCACAATTTTCGCGAATCAAGACAAACGAAACAGCCGAGACACACTTCGTGTTATATATGTACTTAACCAACTACAGTTATAATAATCACAATACTTCCATCACTAACATATTAGAGTCTTGTCAGAAACAAAGCGCGTTTTTTAGAAGTCGGAGTGTGAGATATCCAATACAGCGTAGCACGACCTCGAGAAATGAATGTTCTTGAGCGCGTGCGTGAGTGTTTCACTGACTAGCAGTCGAAACGTGTTGTACCCCGGATTTGATCCCAACAAATGCTTAGATTTTAAATAAAAAATAATCAACAATGACCTCGAAAGACTTTCACTATAAGGAGTCGCCATAATTTTGCCAGTTGTCTTTCCCAAGAGGCAGACGGAGCGGATTAACTTACAATGCACTGTCTTGCTCTTTGTGTGGTAAACAGCCCGCAAAGGAGCAATAATCAGCGGTATGAGGATGCAGACGGCAATGAAAACAACTGTAGTGAAGACATAGAATGTGCATGCAAAGGAAATGCGACCTGTATTTGAAAAAGTGTCACGACGATCTCTCCATTGGAAAAACACTCTGAGTTTCGCTGCCATTTGGATCTCTGAAAGGGGACTGATAAGGGAGAGGTGCATATGAGCAAAAGACTGAATAATAAAGGAAAGGTAACATTCTACTAGTCAGAATTTTTAAACAAGCAGGATGTTAGAAACGTGAAAAATGGAACCCGTAGCTTCAATTTACATGTCTTAGGTGAAAGTGAAAAGAAATCGTAAAAAGATTAAGATACCTTGTCACATCAATATACGGTAATATAAACAGCATGAGAAAGTAGAAGGGATTCGTTACGAATAGGAAAGCTAAACGAAGAGTGCGTTAATGTGAACAATCCAGCAATAAGATTATTCTCGTCAGAATCTAGTGCATTCCAACACCAACAACAATAGTTCAGGTACGCATGGCGACAACACAAGCAAAAGTCGACGATATACGAGGGCGTATATGCGGAAATAGAACGCATAGCTCAGAATGTAAATGGAAGTCATATAATAAGGGGCAACTGGAACGCTATAGTAGGGGAAGACAGAACTGCGGGAGAATGCTCGCTCGGTAGAGGGAATGAGGGAGGAGAAAGACTCTTTGAGTCTGCAATGAAATTCAGCTAACAATAGCAAATACACTCTTCAGAAACCACAAGAGGAAAATGTGCACGTGATAAAAGGCCAGGAGACAGAGGATGATATCAAATGAATTACATAGTTGTGAAGAGAGATCCTGAAATCAGATTGTGAATTGTAAGGTGCACCCAGGGGCACCGACAGGCTCATATCACACTTTAGTACTGATAAAGAATAGGTATACCTAACTAAGACAATCATCACGAAATATCAGCGAGTGAGGACGTGGGATACTGAATTCCTCAGTAACGACGAAATGTGTCCGAAGTATTCTGTGGCTATGGATAAATAATGAATTCCAAAATAGGAAGTTCAGTTGAAAATCAATGGAAATCTCTAAAAAGGACTATTACGGAAGTTGGACACGCATGCAACAAAGGCACTGCGGAGGTGTAGGAAAAAAAACCCCTACTCAAAAAACGATTGTAGAAAAGAGAAAAATTTTCAGGACAGTAAAGTAAAGTAGGTATATAAATTTTTATCATTTACATCGATAGGAGGTGCAAGGAAGCTAGACCAATAAGAATGCAGCAAACTGAAGAAATCACAAAGACCAATGTGGTCAGAAGGGCATCTTCAGCATACAGAAAGGTCAAAACAACTTTCGGAGAATCTAAAATGTAAATAGTCAACATTAAGAGTGCAATAGGAACTCCATTATTAGAAGCAGCAGAGAGATTGGTCACGTGGAAAAGTACATAGAAAGCCTCTATGAAGAGAAGGATTTGTCTGCTGACTTCATAGGAGAAGAAAAGTGCCGAATTGGAAGATAAAGGAGAGTTAGTGTTGAAGTTTTGTTGCGTTTTGGAAGTTTTGCGATTTAACAACATAACAGAGGAACGAAAGGTGCAGGCTACCAGGACGGTTGCGAAAATAGTGATCAAGACAACTACATGGTGTCAGCGAGATGGAGTCTTGTCCCCACTAGTCTGTAACATAGTGGAAAATGAGCCATAAGTCAGCTACATGATAAAGACTAATTTTGTCAAGGATACGAGGACGAATTAGTCATAGCAGTACTTTGTAAATTTCCAAGTACCGTTAGGACACTGACACAGTCCGCTCTGAACATTGTGAAAAACTGGTGTAAGATACAGGATCTAAATATTAGGCCCGTGAAAACTGTTTGAAGTACCGTTAACGAGATGGCATATCCAAGACACGTACTGGGATCTTAAGCTTTTCGACGAAATACTACAGACAGGGAGATACTGAAGTACCGAGGGGAAAGCCTGGACGCGAAACAAACATGGACCTCTCACATAAAGAGCAAAAGTTCCAAGGCAAAAGGTACTCTTACGTGCTCCAAAAGAGTCTGTGGGAAAAACGGTTCACGTGCCCCTATTACATCTTCGGACTACAATGGAGGCTGCAGCAAGGGTGTAAGGTTAAAAGGTGGGAAAAACTGGGAATCTGTAGGATACTCAGGGTACCACACTAATACAGGATAGGGTAAATACAAGTGGTCGAACTTCGGTGCATTACATTGACAAAATTTTGAAATCATTTGTGGCAGCTCCAAAATGGTTCAAATGGCCGTGAGCACTATGGGACTTTACATCTGAGGTCATGAGTCCCCTAGAATTTAGAACTACTTAAACGTAATTAACCTAAGGACATCACACACATCCATGCCCGGGGCAGGATTCGAACCTGCGACCGTAGCGGTCGCTCGGTTCCAGACTCAAGCGCTTAGAACCTCTCGGCTACACCGGCCAGCCATTTGTGGCAGCATTAACGGAGAAGGACAAGAATATAGTTACTTCCTACGGCACGGAGCAACTGCCCATACAGCCGGCCGGACCTTGGAGGACATTTACACAATCTTCACGCCTGGCACTGTTGTTAATGGAGGTCAGGCTGGTTGTTGCCCTAACTGGCCACCCAGGACACCGGATCTGTCCAGTGTGCCATTACTTTTGTGGGCATCCCTCAAGTGTCAGGCGTATCGCAACAACCCCCATAGTCTTCAAGAACTGCAGCAGAGCATTTCGGATGAGACGGCAGCAATTCCAGTACTCTAGCTTCAATCCGCCTTCGGCATCTTGCTGACCAGGGCTCAAAAGTGCCAAGAGATGAATGGTGGTCACTTTCAACATCGTATATAGTCAGGTTACTACTATATTTCCTCTGCCGTGCTTCTTTCTACCCTTCGTACCACTTTCATTTGCCCCACCCCGCCGTATAGTATATGAGGTAAACACGAATGTGGTCGAAAAAACGCCGGCTGTCCATACAATATGTCCCAGCTGTTTCAAAAGATCATTCTGTATTACCATAGGTGATAGGGAACGATGGGAAAAAGGACCAAGATACCACTCAGGAAACACAGGCTTGTTTACTGATAGTTCAATAACAGACGAAGATACTGGAGCTGGATGTACTCTTATGGCATGCAGCCCCGACTACAGAATACAATATTTCTAGGAAATGGCTACAGTATTGCAGGAGGAGAATTTTCGCTATCTCAGTTTGCGTGCAGCTGAAGTTACCCAGATGTTACAAAGATAGTTTCCCTACATTGATACTGACAGTCAAGCAGTTCTGAAATCTCCACCACTCCCTGCAACAAGGTAAAAGACCTTTTCAGAATGCCATGAAACCCTTATGAGGTCAGGTGAAAGCAACGGGGTAAACCTACTGCGGGTTCCTGGCTACTTAGGAATTGGTGATAATGAACAAGCTAACAGGCTGGCAAGAGCATGGGTTACTAATACAGTTTTTCGACCGGTACCTGTTTAACCATCTTTGAGGCGAAGGTAAGATCTAAACTACTCAACTGGATTAGGAAGCAGCGCGAAAAATCTTAGAATAAAATAAAAAGAAGAAAAAACAATACGTGGCCAAGCTAATGATGAAGCTCTATTTTACGAAATGTTTTGCAGTCTTGGACTTCAACTGTAGGCAGATAAAATTCTAGGTAGGTCTAATTACTAACCACAGGAACTTCAGGAAACACCTGCACACCATGGACATAGACAAAAAGAAAGAAGCCGCTATGCGCAGACTCCTTTTTACGGTGGATGAAGCCACATCAAGTTTAATATTCCAGTGATTCACACTGTACATAAAATATTTGGGGTACTATTCGGGTCACTAATTCCTGAATAAATTGTCGCTAACAGAGATCTAGTAAAGGGACGCCTACTACTCTTTAATGACTCTGATTCATTTTTCTAGTATGACAGGGAGAGATGCCACACAATAAACTCTATTCCACTGAGGGGAAGTGGGAGCTATGGCCACTGGCCCACTATTGTTTTTGTCTCCCTGTCTAAGGCCAAATGAAATTACATTAAATGCAGCAAGGGTAGACAATGTAACTCAGGAACATTAATATTGTCGGAGAAAGTGGCAATCAAACGATATCTTAGAATTTATGAGACTGTAACACCATAGCTCTAATGCTCTAGTGATTTATTTTGCCTTTTGTTTTATTTAATGTTACATCGTTGAGCACCTGTAAATGTGTTTGATTGAATCGGTAACACAAAATTGTTTACTCCTTTCTCTGTTAAGACTTTGATGTCATGATTTGATTCTATGCAATGTAGTGTATCTGTCATTTAAATTGTTTGTCCCAATTGGAGGGAGACAAAACTTACTGTATATAATTGTAATATTGTTTAAATAATTTTTTGTAGAAATGTCAATATGTGGAATTCTTCTGTTTTATTTAATATGTATAGTTACTGTTATGTAAACTGCTAACCTTCACTTAGGATTCTTAGTTATGTTGTGTGGGAGGTAGTGTGGTTCCCCTCGGGAACAGAACTGTGTAGCGCGCGCAAAATGTGGTTGGCCTGGATCAAAAGGTGGAACAAAGAGTTAGTCGGGGACGAGCTGCCAAAGTGTGCACTGCCCATGTAAAAGTTGACTATTCTGCTGGTTCCGAGAGAGGCTTTTCCTGCCGCTTACCAATGCCTCGGATGGATGGATAAATAGCTGTAACTATTCTGGAATTGGTATCTATCATAGCCACCAAGAAGGGACAGAGTCCAGCAATTCTGCCTGCAAATCCACCTACCAACATTCAGTTGCCACCACATTGCGCAATCACTGTAACGGAATACAGTACAGTGAAGGATCAGCTTATTGGATGTGTCAGTGTGCTCAAATATAAGGTACCTTATAACTGAATTCACTTACCTACCTTGATTTTTCCCTACCACAACACCTCTCAGGTTCCTTTCCATTTGAACTATGATTACCGAGTGTCCTAGTTTGTGGAAAAAATGAAAGCCTCAAAGCCAAATAGTTAATTAAATAATGTTGTTTTGTCTTTGGTAAGAAGGGAGTATTCAGATTTACTGTGGATTTAGTGAAATTATTTGTACTGTTCAAATATTTACGTAATTCTGACTTTCATTTCCGATAAGCCACTCCCGTTAGGTACAACACGGTTAACATAACAAAATTCCTCTCAGAGGGTAACACTGCTCTGTTGCTTTATACCATAATTGCTTTAGCTAGATAGTTTTATTTCACGACCTGCCTCCTACTTTAAGGTTATGGTATAGCAGTAGCAGACGGTAGTGTTAACATAACGAAGATAGCAAGAGCAGATAAATCCGAGATTCGTCACATTATCAGCTTCACAATCGATGCAATTCAGTTGATGAACTTAATAATAGGTAGAAATTCGGGAAGGAAAACTGAGAATCTCCTTGGCTTTTTGAAAGCTAAAGTCATCGAGGAGACAGTTCTGACGATGAGGTTAATAATCGAAGCAAGAGTTAATATTATTAATTCAGATACTTTCATCGGATTTGTCAAACTAGAAAACACCGTCGACAATTTAAAATGGTGTGTGGTTGGGAAAGATGGATAATATACAATTCATATAAGAACCAAGAGGAAACTATAAGAATGGAAGACCAACACAGAAGTGCTCGGATTCAAATGGGCGTAAAGCAACGACGGTGCGTTTTTCCGCTTCTATTCAACAGGTATAACGAAGAAGCAAAGAAATAAATCAAAAATTCAGATATGGAACTAAAGATCAGGACAAAAGAATATCAGTGAAATGAATCACTTGTCACATTGTTATACTTTCTCAAATCGAGGCAGAGTTGCAGGACCTGTTTAGTATAGACTGAGAATAAATGAAAAAAAGTCGAAAGTATCAAGGAGCAGCAGAAATTATGTGAGCGACAAACTCGGCATCAGAGTGGTGGACCTGATAATATAGGATGTGATGGAATTCTGTTGCACTGTAAGCAAAATTATCGATGACGAACGAAGCAAAGTAGGCATAAGCAGCAGACTAGCAGAGGCAGAGAGAGCATTCTTCCTTAGAACAAGTCGACTGGTATGAAACATAGGACTCGGTGTGAGAAAGATATGTCACAGAACGCAGAACTGTACGGAAGTGAATCACTGAGCAAAATCAGGAAAGAAGAGAATCGAAGCTTCTCAGATGAGGTATTTAGTAATAGCTCCGAAAATTAAGTGAACTGGTAGGAAATGGGGGTGTCCTTTACAGAATCGGCGAGGAAAGGAAAATTTCGAATACACTTGCCGGAAAAAGGGACAGGATAAATGGACAAGTGTAAAGAGATCAGGAATTGCGTTCGAAACAGCTAGAGGAGTCAGTACATATCAAAACATTTCGAGGAATACAGGGATTCGAATACATGTAATTAATAACTGGAGACTTTGGGCATAAGTACTACTATGAAATAAGGTAAAACCTTCTACAGACAAGATCACATAAATAGTTATTTATTTTTGACAACCAGTTCCGACAGGCTTTGAAGTCATCTTCTGGCCTCCAAAACCTTTTGTTATAACGTGTTCATTGTGCGATGGAACATCATGCCAAGTTGTTATTATATTGGTAGACAGAATATAGCACATTATGCCAAGCATGTTTGGATTGAGTATCTTATTTGAGGTAACGCGTAATGGATAAATATTTACTAAAAATAGATGTTGCGTGGACCAAAACAATGATTTAAAGTGTGGGGTCGCGGTTGGTTGGTAGATAACGATAATTCACTGCATTGCACAAATGAATCAGGATAAGGAATTTTGCGGAATAATAAGATGAAACGAAAAAAAATTTTTGACTATTGTTTTAACAACTTTTCAATAACTATCTTTTTAATTAGAAAAGTAATTTTTAACGGCATTGCGAAGCTCTTGAAGGTAGTTAGTAGAGTACCACAGTCTTGTTAATTTTTGTTGTGAATTCTGTGGTAAACGTAGACAGGAAACTTGTCTCATGAGAAGCCTTACGTCAGATTGAATAGTACTGTCTCGGTTTTATGATGCGATGGTTACGTGCCAATAAGAGTGAACCACTTCTGAACTTCCATTCGTGATATTCGCTTTCCTCACATCATATTAATATGTTTTGCGCTTTGATCCAATCGAGACACGGACATTATTTGCATAACTGTAATCCTACTTTCAGTAAGTCAATTATAGTGGTGAAAATGTCCATTTATCAAGAAAAATGGCGTAATGTCTATAATATTTCATTTCAGAAATGGTTGGTAAAATTTAATATAAGTGAGGAATATTCCACGCATAAAATGCTGTCAACTTGTTGAAAAACCCTGTTTAGGCATATTGAGCTACTTAGGACTTGTGAGGAATGTCGACCTGACTGAGGATACACTATATAGGAAAGAACAGGAAATAGCCACGAAATAGTGATGAATAATTAAAAATCCGATTCGTGCGAAGAAAAATAAAGAAAAGTTACAGATCCTTTGTAATGCTCGATGAGTAAACGTTTTACTTCAATTTTCAGTATTAAACTGCGTCGGAACTCATCTCAGCGTAGTCTGGCGAGCTACTTCTTGCTACGGCGTTCCGTCAGAATCCTCTCAGGATTGCGGCAGCGGCTCCTGCTGTGTGTCGGACTCATCAAAGCGCTTGCAGCAGCGCGGCCGTCGGACAGGGGCACTTAGTCGTGATGGGGCAGGAAGGAGACGTCGCTGGGTGGCTGGGCTGCCTGTTGAATAGACTGCGCCGCGCTGACTCCGAGTTTATTTTGCTCTACTCGCAGGTCGCCCCTGACCTCCGTCGTCTCCGTGCTTCATGCTGCTCCGGACAAGATTACGTCAGGTGGAATTAATGTTCTCTGCTTCTCATCTGCTGTCTGCAGCAGAAACACAGATGACGTGACATTCGCCTTCGTTTCCGGAATGTCACATTAGATGGTAGACTTTTCCTTAGCAGACATAATTATAGTCACAGCATACTGTCCTTCGAATTTGCACGAATGTAATTTCGATCCGTATTTTTCATGTTGAGGTAAGTATAAGGTTTATCAAAAAGAATGATCCGATTTAAAAGAAAATAAAGAAGCGAAAAAAACGTAACTATTATGTTATTTGAGATTATGCATGAACAACCTACTTCTGGAAAGAGAAACAAACAGTTTTTAAAGAATCCTGGTAGGTAGCAGCTGTGTGCCCCTACTTCAGTTCTACACTGCTGGCCATTAAAATTGCTACACCAAGAAGAAATGCAGATGATAAACGTGTATTCACCGGACAAATTTATTATACTAGAACTAACATGTGATTACATTTTCACGATATTCGGGTGCATAGATCCTCAGAAATCAGTACCCAGAACAACCAGCGAGGGCCGTAATAACGGCCTTGAAACGCCTGGGCATTGAGTCAAACAGAGCTTGGATGGCCTGTACAGGTACAGTTGCACATGCAGTTTCAACACGTTACCACAATTCATCAAGAGTAGTGAGAGATCTGGAGAATGTGTTGGCCAGGGCAGCAGTCGAACATTTTCTGAATCCAGAAAGGCCCGTACAGGACCTGCAACATGCGGTCGTGCATTATCCTGCTGAAATGTAGGGTTTCTCAGGGGCCGAATGAAGGGCAGGGCCACGGGTCGTAACACATCTGAAATGTAACGTCCACTGTTCAAAGTGCCGTCAATGCGAACAAGAGGTGACCGAGAGGTGTAAGCAATGGCACCCCATACCATCACGCCGGGTGATACGCCAGTACGGCGATGACGAATACACGCTTCCAATGTGCGTTCACCGCGATGTCTCCAAACACGGATGCGACCATCATGATGCTGTAAATAGAACCTGGATTCATCCGAAAAAATGACGTTTTGCCATTTGTGCATCCAGAGTCGTCGTTGAGTACACCATCGCAGGCGCTCCTGTCTGTGATGCTGCGTCAACGGTAACCGCAGCCATGGTCTCCGAGCTGATAATCCACGCTGCTGCAAACGTCGTCTAACTGTTCGTGCAGATGGTTGTTGTCTTGCAAACGCCCCCATCTGTTGACTCAGGGATCGAGACGTGGCTGCACGATCCCTTACAGCCATGCGGATAAGATGCCTGTCATCTCGACTGCTAGTGATACGGGGCCGTTGGGATCCAGCACGGCGTTCCGTATTACCCTCCTGAACCCACCGATTCCATATTCTGCTAAGTCATTGGATCTCGACCAACGCGAGCAGCAATGTCGCGATATGATTAACCGCAATCGCGATAGGCTACAATCCGACCTTTATCAAAGTCGGAAACGGGATGGTACGCATTTCTCCTCCTTACACGAGGCATCACAACAACGTTTCACCAGGCAACGCCGGTCAACTACTTTTTGTGTATGATAAATCAGTTGGAAACTTTCCTCATGTCAGCACGTTGTAGGTGTCGTCACCAGCGCCAACCTTGTGTGAATGCTCTGAAAAGCTAATCATTTGCATATCACAGCATCTTCTTCCTGTCGGTTAAATTTCGCGTCTTTAGCACGTCATCTTCGTGGTGTAGCAATTTTAATGGCCTGTAGTGTAGTAAAAACGTGTGTTGGAGACAACAGAAAGCATTTTGTGTTCTACGTTTGGCGTAGTGCGGGTCAATAACAACTGTTCAGCGTGACTTTAGTACTGGCTATGGTGTGGATTCTCCTACAGCACAGAGCATTAGACAATGGCATGAACAATTCCGAGAAACAGGTTGTTTGCTTACAGGCAAATAGCTGGGCCGCGCCCGAGTGTCTGTCCTCGAACGCACCCGCCATAGTTTCACAAGGAATCCGCAGAAATCAGTTCGCCGTGCAGCTCGGCAGCTCTATCTCCGTCTGGGTGTGTTGCGTCTATGTTTACACGCGAAACCATACAAAATTTAGCTACTGCAAGCTCTTCGTGAAGGTGACAAGCAGCAACGTGTTGAGGTCTGAAATTTCGTTCTTGGCAAGATGGCGGATGACAGTTTTCTTCCAAGCTTAGTGTTTAGTGACGAGGCAACATTCCATTTAAATGGAAAGGTGAACCGTCAAAATGTGAGAATATGAGGTACGGGACAACAGCATGAAGTTGTACAAAATGAGAGGGACTCTCCAAAATTCGATGTGTTTTTGCAGTTTCACAGGAGAAGGTGCATGGTCCATCTTTCTTTGCTGAGAACACTGTTACAGGAAGCACATATCCGGATATGCTCCCCACATTTGGAGGCTGATTCGAACGACTTCATTTACCAACTGTATTGGGCAATGCGTTACTGCCCCAAAATGAGACTGACGACATCAGTTACAGCATGCTCCGTCGTTGTCATGCCTGTATTGCTGCCAGAGGTGCTCATACCCTATAATGAGCACATTAACCAGTTATTAGACCGTGTGTGTGCAAATCCGTTACGTTTGAGAAAACGAAGAACATTGTTGTCTATGCTTAAAGGTGTTGCAGTTGTTTACGTTCTATATTCTTTACATTGTTTCTACTTTACTGTCACCTGTTTACACCGTTTTGCGCCAAACTAAAAGTAGCCATGCAAAATTTCTGATCGTTGCTTTAATTTTGGAAACCAGTGTAGATCTTCCATCGGCTTCAGTTTGTCGTATACTGCCTCGTTTAGCGACTCGTCTCGGTCAGGATTGTGGATTTTCAACATATTTACTTGTAAATTATGTGGGTATGTCTGCAGGATGCGAACATACGCTTCATGTTCGCATATAAAATAAGAAAATTCCCTGAATTTGTTATACAAATGCGGGCTGCATAAAACAAATAGGCACACATTGACAACTGTATCAGAAATTTTACTGTCATTACCTAAAAGTGTGATTATTTTTTGACCAAATGCTCCAGTTGGTGGTCGCAGAAATCAAATTGGCCTTCAGTTCGATACATTTTAGAATAGGTGTCATAAAAAAAAAGACAAAATAAAAATCGTAAGCTACAAAAGTCATGAATCAGTTGCCTTAGGCTGATAGCATACTTTTATCGAGGAGTGATAATGTGGCATGGCGCTATCTTGCTAGTAAAACCTGCCTTAGCTTACATGGCATTCATGAAAAAGATCGTATTCAGAAAGCATCCTCAGGTACTTTTCTCCAGTTACAGTTCCTTCTAAACGGGATGTCCAATTTACTCCCCTAAGGGGCAAATCGCATCACACATATCCAGCACCGACATTCACAGCCTTTTAAAATACAGTATAATGTGGCAGTTACCTTTACCCTGGTTCACAGATTTATGTGGAGATTGTATTAAGCACATTACATATTAACATGCAGCATCGGTGCGAGGCTAGTGCTACAGTTCTAGATGATCTTACTTCCTGGTAGACTTGAATTGCAAATTTTGTTGTTTTATTCTTTTTTCTTTTCATTACGACCGTTTCAGATTTATCGAAAACCTGTCGGTAAAAGTTTCTTTACAACATTTTTGTACTTTTTGGTCTTTCAGACAGACAATGGCCGTGACACTCTTCTTCCTGGTGTCAAAGTGAATTACAAGGCTCTTCGCAGGTTGTGTTACATATTATGTTACCCGTTCATGTCTTGCAGCTACACTGTTTTTCCGTTGTGGTAGAACTACTCTGTCTCACTACTGTTTTTTTTTCTAAGAATTTAATTTTTTTGTTTGTTTTCAACATTATTCCTGTGTCCGACGTAAAAATTGTACGCTAAGCGATAAAAGCCATGGAATGCCACCTAATAATTTGTCGGACCTCCTTCTGCCCTGAGTAGTGCGGCAACTCTATGTGGCATGGACTCAATAAGTTGTTGGAAGTCCCCTACAGAAATATTGAGCCATGCTGCCTCTATAGCCCTCCATAATTGCGAAACTGTTGCCAGTGTGGGATTTGTGCTCGAACTGACGTCTCTATTATGCCTCATAAGTGTTCGATAGGATCCATGTAAGACGTCTGGGTGGTCAGATCATTCACTCGAATTGTCCAGAATGTTCTTCGAACCAATCCCAAACAACTGTGTCCCGATAGCATGGCGCATTACCGTCCATAAATGGCCGCAAATTGTCTCCAACTAGCCGAACATAACCGTCTCAGTCAGTGATTGGTTCTGCTGGACCAGAGGACCCAGTCCATTCCATGTACACACGGTCCACACCATTATGGAGCCACCACCAGCTTGCACAAAGCGTGTTGACAACTTGGTTCTATGGCTTCGAGGGGTGTGCACCACACTCGAACTCTATCAGCCCTTAGTAGTTGAAATCGGGACTCATCTGACCAGGCCACGGATTTGCAGTTGTCTAGGTTCGAACCGATATAATCACGAGCCCAGGAGAGGCGCTGCAAACGATGTGATGTTAGCAAGGGAGCTCGCGTCGGTCGTCTGATGCCATAGCCAAATAACGTCAAATTTCGCCGCACTGCCGTAACTGATACGTTCGTCGTACGTCATATGTCGATTTCTGCGGTAATTTCATACACCGTTGCTTGTCTGTTAGCACTAACAACTCTACGCAAAGCCCGCTACCCTCGATTGTTGAATGAAAGCCGTCTGCCACTGCTTTGTCCGTGGTGAGAGGTAATGCCTGACATTTTGTATTCCCGGCACACTCTTGACACTGCGGTTCTCGGAATATTGAATTCTCAAACAATTTCCGAAATTTAATGTCCTATGCGTCTAACTACAGCAACCATTCCGCGTTCAGAGTTTGCTAATTCCCGTCGTGCCGCCATAATCACGTCGGAAACCTTTTCGCCAATGTTGCGATCTTTTGTACCTTGTGTACACGATACCACCGCCATCTGTGTATGTGCGTATCGCTATCGCATGACTTTTGCTACCTCAGTGTATATCTGTAAGACTGCGGTCGTGGGAGTGAGTGATATCGCTTGCGGTAATACAAGACTGATAATTAGCGAGTAACATAGTTTGCACTCTGGACGGAGGCACACATTCGTTGTAATGTGTTATGAGTGTGTCAAACTTGGGTATTTCCCGAATTACCCCCATCACGATATCTACGCCTAGCTTCCAGCAAGAAAAAGAAATTTCGCACACGTCTGCAGCGCGAGAGTAATGAGCTGGAACGGAAGTTTTGCAGTCGCCGGGAGGTTTACTGATCATCTGATCCAAATATTGTAGTTCTTCTGTCATGTTATTTGAATCGGTTGCTACTTATAATACTGACAAGTATATTACAATGAATGCAAACGTATCACAAAGCGTAAACAATATCTGTTAAGTAAATCTAATCCTGCATGTCTTGTAAAGACAATTTTATATTACAGCATAGTAGGCAAATTGCATAAAGTGAAGGGTTCGCACGACCGTGTTACGATGACGACACTCGTCTCGCCTAAAGACTCACCGTGCTTTTGTTCACTAACAGGGCTCCGTAGGCACTGTGCAGGCGCCTATTAATGTCTGTGATGTTCTTGTTTTCCTCCAAAAGACACTTGATATCAGCTGTCTGCTCCGGACGCCATTTTGGAGTTTCTGTATACAACCGCCATCATCGGAACTTCATGAAACTACAGGAACTGACGCTGGAATATTCCACGATGTCCCACAACAAATTCCTCGATTTCAACAGAAATTAGCAAAAAAACAAAAAATTGTTAAATTATTTATTGAACGCCTCTCGTATGTTGGGATAAATACTGTGCGAGAAACAAAGGCTGTGAACAACAAAATTTTTGTTTGCAAAAGAGAAGTTCTCTCATTTCGTTATTATCTCGTGAGATAATGATTAAGTAAAGTGGTGGTTTTTTTTGTTTGTTGATTAGACCAGCAACAGAGTATTGTATAGCGCAATGCTTTTTGAGAGATTAACCCTGAAATTTTTATTTATTTAGCTAATAACATATTTTGTACATTATAAAAAAATGGCTCTGAGCACTATGGGACTTAACATCTGAGGTCATCAGTCCCCTAGAACTTAGAACTACTTAAACCTAACTAACCTAAGGACATCACACACATACATGCCCGAGGCAGGGTTCGAACCTGCGACCGTAGCGGTCGCGCGGTTCCAGACTGAAGCGCCTAGAACCGCTCAGGGAATTACAGGACAGGCTGTAATTACAAAACTACTCATTAGAGATGCAAATGCTGGTAATAGTAAAACATGGCACAGGAGTTATAAAAGCTGGACTATCGAGCAATGGAAGAATGTCATTTGGTCGGGTGAATCTTGTTTCACATTGTCTCCAATGATGGCTGACTTTATGTCCATAGAGTGAAACTTGGCAAGTGTTGGGTGATGATTTGGGCAACCATATCGTGCCAATCCATGAACCCCATGGTTATCGATAAGGTGACCTTATTGCGGAGGATTAGATGATCATTTTGGATGACCAGGTCCATCCCATGGTACAATTTTTTGTTCCCCAATGGTGGTGCTGTGTTCCAAGACGACAGGGCCGCTGTTCCCACAGCTCTCACCGTCCAGGACTGGTTTTGTGAGCACGGGGATGAAACGTCACGTCTTTCCTTGCCACCGGAATCAGCAGATCTGAGTATTATAACGCCACGGTGATCTACCTTGGAGAGAAGGGTTCGTGATCGCTATCCACCTCCACCAGCGTTACCTCAACTTGCCACTATTTTGTACGAAGAATGGTATAACATTCCCTTGAAAACCATACAGAACCGGTATTGATCCATTCTGAGGGGCCTGCAAGCTGTTTTGAATTATGACTGATATCCTATGCGATATTAGCCTTCGAGTGTGTTGTGTTTTTAGGATTTCCTTAATTTTAGCGACCCTCTGAACGTGCAGTATGAAGTGATCAAGTAATTCACAATACCTATAAGATCGTCCTAGTGCTTACTCCAGAACGATATATTCTGTAGCAAGTCTTTCTCGTACTAAACGTTTCATCTAGGAGTGAAACTACGTTTAGGTTGTGTACAAGAATATCTCAACACATCAAAAGTGTGGAACAGTGGAACATTGCTATTGTTTTTTTTATAAAAAAATGGAACTTTTTTCATATGTGAATAAAATACCACGAAGTATGAAGTGTGTTTGTTACGTCTTTGTAGGTCTCAATTAATGGATACTTTTTGCTTCTTCTAAGATAGTTAACGTAATACATTTTTGGCATTTCTTTAATAGGCTGTAAAACAGAACTGTGAATCATTAACAGCTCCATTTCTTCGACAGAAGATATACAGGGTGGTCCATTGATAGTGACCGGGCCAAAAATCTAACGAAATAAGCATCGAACGAAAAAACTACAAACTGCGTATGTATTTCAGGAAACGAAACTTTGTACTGAAGCAATGTTATGTGGCCGTTTTGTGAAAAATGTTTATCCTCGCCCTCTAACTTTGAAATAAGGACATCGTGTGCGATTAAATTCCTGCGATTCATTTTTATCTCTCATATTCGGTCTATGTTTTTGTTATGTTGTCTGATGTATTTTTCTTTAGTTTTCTCTTAATTTATCTTTGTTTCCATATTGGTGATATCTTTATTCTGTCAATACAGCGTTACCTTTAAACATTTGTCTGTGGTAGTTTGCATCTGAAAGTAGTTCTTTATTCCTACGTGAATTTCTTTCTGCCAACTATGAGTTTCTTTTCAGTTTGTTGCTTATTTCAGCTTCACAAACACATGTTGATCTATAGTAATAGTTCGTGAATCGACCTGAACTCATTTTCCAATTTGAAAAGAGGTCGTCTTCGGGTTGTGACTTTGCACGGAACATTCTCTGCGAGTTTCGGTAAATTTCCACATACCTTCCCCAATTCCATACATTTTCTGTCTATATTAAGCCTTTTTCTTCTCTTACAGCTATTCTTTATGGTGAGTCTAGCCGATTCAGTTTAACAAATCATTTTCTGAATATTTCACACATCTACGTACCCTTGTGTGACCACGATAGTGTAGTAGCTTAAGTTTTTGATTTGTAGATAAACATTTACTACAGTACGATAATTTGTAGTGACGTGGTACACTTTTGAGCTAAACTGCACTGTCTTTCCATTTTTCTGACAATTTTTTCTATCTGAGATTATTCTTTTCCATTTTCTTGCATGATTTACTTTATCGATTACTGTTGTTTGCACGTAGTTAGGTATACTTTTTATACATCCTTATTTGTATTTCATTAGACCTAAATTTTTAAACAAATACTATAGTCCATAGTCCCTTTTTGAAAAAAGTATTATTTCTTCTGTTAGACGTATCAGAAATATTGCAAACGTATTTTGGAACAACTAAACAGTTTACATTAATTTCAGTCATTTTTCTACCTGGGTTGTTGGCTTAACTTTTAGAGTCCTAAGTGATGAATTCCACTCCTATGGAAGTTTTATTGTGACGTGTAGTTAAACGGAACTCCCCAAGTATAACACCAGAATTTAATTTTAATAATTTACCCCCTACGTTTCATATTAGGTACTGTGTTAGCTGGGATGTCAGGAATTGTGACTGCTAATTCATTTACTACGTCTTAAACATCGGTATTTTAATCAACGTCATGATTTCTAACTTCGACAGCCCATAATCTGAATAATATTGCTTTACATGCACTCCTTTCTTCTGCAGCCACTCGTCCAATTGTTACTACATTTCTATGAAGCTTGTGAAACACCAAGTATTGGGCTGCTGAGTAAACTGTACCCAAACTTGTAACATCTCGCAAGGCCTCCTACGTTATCTGCGACGGATGGAGGCCGTACTGGGCCCAGAAGAGGACGGTTAATGGAACGACAGAGGCAAATGCGGACAGCCTGGACGCATTCTTGCGCAAGACGGGGCCAGCTTTCACCCTGGGGGACAGCAGCAGTAGCAAGAGGCCACAACTGACGGCCCGCAACTTAGAGCGCGTGTCCGGACGTGAGTCTGCTCAGGGGTGATCCCTGGGGACAGAAGGCGGGGGCAGAAGAGGCAACTTGCGTGGCGGCGTCTCAAGGGAGGACTCGACTCAGACAGAAAAAACTCCTCCACTGTGTCACAGTGTCAAGTGCTTCTGACACACACGGTGCCGGTAACGTCATTGGTTGTCTCACTGTGGACACGGCCGCGAGAGGCAACATTTTAAGTTTATTGCTTACACAGCTGTGGGAATTTGAGGCAGGAATTCCCAACTGTTTTGTTGCGCACAGTAAAAGCTTCTTCTCTTACGTTTTCCATCATTCACCTGTATTTATTGTTTTAATTTATTTGCTATCGAGTCAACGAACCTACGGCTTCATATTCAATCAGTTTAGCACTGTCATAGATGTGACGCACACTTTCAGTACATCCTATTAACATACTCCATCTTCTAGTGTAGTAACTGTAGGACCGTAAGAAGATTGTCACTCTTACGGTTACCGCACTGCAGAATGCTAGCGTGCATTCTTGCAGAGGTACATTAGACGGACAACCAGTGTTAAACTGCCAGTCACAATTCAGTTTTCCATCTAGCGCGGATGTATCTCTAGCTGCAACTCCCCCCACCCATCCCCCCCTCTCCTCTACAATCGTTCTCTCTCTCTCTCTCTCTCTCTCTCTCTCTCTCTTTCTCTCTTTCTCTCATTGCTGTGTGTGTGTGTGTGATGGAGCATGTACAGGATATAAACGATAACTGTTTACATCGTGTCACAGTGGTGTACTGGAAGTAGAGATGGCCGGCCGCTGTGGCCGAGTGGTTCTAGGCGCTTCAGTCAGCAAACGCACTGCTGCTACGGTCGAATCCCGCCTCACCACGCGGAATTAGCCGAGCGGTCTGAGGCGCTGCAGTCATGGCCTGTACAGCTGGTCCTGGGGGATGTTCGAGTCCTCCCTCGGGCATGGATGTGTGTGTTTGTCCTTAGTCTACTTTAGGTTAAGTAGCGTGTAAGCTGAGGGACTGATGACCTTAGCAGTTAAGTCCCATAAGATTTCACACACATTTGAACATTTTTGAATCATGTCTCGGGCATGGATGTGTGTGATGTCCTTAGCTTAGTTAGGTATAAGTAGTTCTAAGTTCTAGGGGACTGATGACCTGAGATGTTAAGTCCCATAGTGTTTAGACACATTTGAACCATTTGAAGTAGAGACGAACAGTTTCATAAAGAACACTTGCGATCTATCATGCCGGAAAACAGCATCAAATTGGCTTACAAAAGCCACCTGAGTTACAGGACATTTGCGTTAACAGTATTGTTTTAGTATTTGTCGGGAAGGGAATAAAAGGAAAACCTTTCCTAAAGACTAAGCAAAACCTAACTGCGTTTATAACTCGATTTAAACTTAGCCACTGCAAGCACAGTGGCTTCGTAGTAAGAAGGCCAGACAAATAAGACATTTAACTGTCAATTTTTTGCTGCTGAAATTCAATATTTTCTGGCAAAATCTACACAACCGTCAGTTTTACGTTTTGCAAGTGCGAGAACAAGGCTTCTATAACATTCAAGGACGATTTTGCCCATAATATCTCACGGGGCGCATGCTCTGTAGCTTAGGTCATTTTTTTAGCCCAATTTGTTGCTCGTTCCCGGCTTGATAGACCACAAGTGACCTACATCATTCAATGGCAACAATGTCCGTGTTTCTGCAGTAGATGCATTTATTACAGTACAATGTTCTTCAGACATGCATGCATTAATGGCTACAATATCTGTGTTTCAAAAATGGTTCAAATGGCTCTGAGCACTATGGGACTTATCATCTATGGTCATCAGTCCCCTAGAACTTAGAACTACTTAAACCTAGCTAACCTAAGGACATCACACACGTCATGCCAGAGGCAAGATTCGAACCTGCGGCCGTAGCGGCAGCGCGGTTCCAGACTGAAGCGCCTAGAACTGCTCGGCCACTCCGGCCGGCCAACAATGTCTGTGTTTATGCAGTAGCTGCATTCATTACAACACAACGTCTTTCAGATATTCATCCATGTCGGAAGGACATTGTATTGTAATGAATCCAGTTACTACATAAACACAGACACTGCAGCCATTAATGATATAATCACTCTTAGTAGAGCTACTCGTATAACGATGATACAAAATAACATTTGTCTTCCTGGGCTTAGTTTCATGAATGTGCGAGCATTTGGATTGTGATTTCTTAGCTTACGAGTTTTGGACAGGCACTGTGGCCGTGCTCGGACCGTCAAAATGGTTAAGGCGACAGCTCGTCACAAACGAGAAATCCTGGTTCGAGTTCTGCCCTGCTCAAAATTGTCATTTGTCACAAGTATCTGACGCTAGTACAATTCACAGTATGTGAATCAATTTCAAGTCCTGCATCAGTCTGTCCGTCTCGAGATCACCTAAATCACTGTGCAGTGTTGCAAATGGTTATCGTTTAAATCCTGTATAATTACGTCAGATTGAAGGTAACCTTTCATCCATCACATAGTAATCATTGCTGAAAGAAGGAAGAAAAATGACTTACATTTAAATACGGTGTACAAATAACATTTTACAGCACACCAGGAAGTGCTTTCTGTTTAATATTATTTCATTTTCTGTCAAAAAATACTTACGAAAGTATATTAACGGGAGGAAGTTGTAAGATCACTTATCAATGTATCGTAAATACAAAACATATCATAATTACTAGCGAGAAATGAAAAGCGCGAAATTGTACGATTATACAACCTAAAATGTTCCGGTAAATATCTGTCCGTGAGCGAGCCGCTTCCAAGATACACATAGGTGACAAAAGTATTGGATTAGCGATAGATACAAATACAGGTGGATTTAGTATCGCTTACAAATGATATACAAGGGCAGTGTATTGGCGGGGCTGTCGTATCTATTTAGGTGATAATGCGAAAAGGCTTCCGACGTGGTTATGGTCGCACGACAGGAATTAAAAGACTTTGTACACGGAGACATATAGGACATTGTGTTTTGAAAATCGCTGGGAAATTCAATATTCCGAGATTCACAGTGTCAAGACTTTGCCGAGAACACCGAATTTAACGCATTACTCCTCACGACGGACTATACAGACGCCGACGGCTTTCACTGAACGACCGAGAGCAACTGCGTTTGCGTAGAGTTTTCAGTGCTAACAAACATCCAACACTGCGTGAAATAATCGCAGATATCTAAATGGGATGCACGATGAACTTACTCGTTAAGACAGTGCGAAGAAATCTGGCACTAATGAGCTATGGAAGCAGACGACCGACGCGAGTGCCTTTGCTATCAGCACGATATCGCCTATAGATCCTCTCTTGGGTTTGGGTAGGGTCGGTTGGATCCTGGACGATCGGAAAACCGTGACCCGGCCAGATGAGTCCCAACTTCAGTTGGAAAGAGCTGATGGTAGGTTTGTAGCATGGCACAGACCCTACAAAGCCGTGGAGCCAAGTTGTGAGCAAGGCACAGTGCAAGCTGGTAGTGTCTCCGTAATCGTGTGGGCTGTGTTTACATGGAACAGACTAGGTCCTCTGGTCCATCTGAACCAATCACTGCCGGGAACTGGTTACCTTCGATGACTTGGAGACCATTTTCAGCTGTTCATGAACTTCAAGTTCCCTAAAAACGATGCACAATGTCCCTGGCCCACAACTGTTCGCGACTGGTTTGAAGAACATTCTGGACAGTTCGAGCGAATGATTTGGCCACCCAGTCCGCCCGACATCAACCCTATCGCGCATATATGGGACGTTCTCTAAAGTTCGTGCACACAGTCTTGCACCAGCAACAATTTCGCAGCTATGGACGACTATAGAGGCGGCATGGCTCAGTGTTTCTGCAGGGGTCTTCCAACAGCTTGTTGAGTCCATGGGATGTCGAGTTGCTGCACTATGCCTGGCGAAAGGAAGACCGACACGACATTACAGGTGTCGCATGACTTTTGTGACCTCAGTGTAAATTCCAACATGCGATTACGTGTGAAGATTTCGATTCAGACCCCTTCTAACTGGCTCAAATTGCATCCTTGATATCTTGTTGGAGAATGTGGTGTATGCATCATGGTGCAACGGTACGTATTGCTGCTGTCTTGAGACGATGTCTAAGGCTGCTATGAGGCCTAAAATGGATTGAGGCAAGAGCATACTGTGCCTTGGCCATCAAGATCACATAATCTCCATCCTCTGTGTGGCGTCGACTCAGATGTGAAGTGTACAGCACTCTTTTTGATACGATCGAAAATTTGGGACAGAAGAGTGCACAGTCTTGACAAGATTTTCGTGATGGCCAGAGGGTGTTTAGAGGAATTTGTAGCCCACTGCTGATGCAGTGAAGTATTACATCCAAAATGGTTGAAATGGCTCTGAGCACTATGGGACGTAACATCTCCGGTCATCAGTCCCCTAGACCTTAGAAGTACTTAAACCTAACTAACCTAAGGACATCACACACATCCATGCCCGAGGCAGGAATCGAACCTGCGAGCGTAGCGGTCGCGCGGTTCCAGACTGAAGCGCCTAGAACCGCTCGGCCACACCGGTCGGCTATAAACTAGAAACTTGCTATTTTTAATGCTGTTTCTTCCATAATATTTGCGAGTCACTAAACGATTTTTCCAAAACGAAGAGGAAACCGTAATTAAAGCAATATATAGTTGGTTAGTTGGTTGGTTGTTTGGGGAAGGAGACCAGACAGCGTGGTGATCGGTCTCATCGGTGGAGGGAAGGATGGGGAAGGAAGTCGGCCGTGCCCTTTCAGAGGAACCATCCCGGCATTTGCCTGGAGTGCTTTAGGGAAATCACGGAAAACCTAAATCAGTATGGCCGGACGCGGAGTTGAACCGTCGTCCTCCCGAATGCGAGTCCAGTGCCTAACCACTGCGCTACCACGCTTGGTCAAATATATATAGTATTACATCCAAATGCGAAGAAGGCACGTGAAGCACCTCTTTTAACAGGTACTGTATCCCTAAAATGATAACATGTAACGTGCTGAAACAATATTGATTTCCTTATTAATGTAGGAAATAGGTGAAAGAAGGTTGTGATTTAACAGAAGAGTTCACATTTCTGATACATTCATATTCATTAGAACTATGTTTTATTCTGATATCAGCGGTGACTCCCAGCCACAAATTTGCAGTTTTCTCGCAAACGGCTCGGTTGTGGACGCATGTTTACTGGAACGTACCTGTTTCTGTTATCGTTTGGTTTCATCCTTGTCAGTTTTAGCTATCAGTTATTAAATATCCTTAACATCCTTATCTATCACTCATGTTACAGCCTGTAGAAACCTGGACGTCAACGACCGCACCTCTGGAGAAGCACTCTGCGCAAATCACACCCACCACTGCGAATTCATTCTGCCAGTGGAGGTACCTGGTTGGAATCTGGTGTGAAAGATGACTTCTGGGCCTCGCGAAACCCGATGCTGTAATGGCAGAGGATCAATGTCGTGCAGGCCATGCCAGGCACTAAACAAAATGCGTACCCTCCCCCTGCCACCCCCTCTCCACCCTACTGGCTGGTACACCACCCTTCCTTCCCACCTCCACATCCTGCCACCCAGACGGTAGGCAGCTCGTTACGGCACGCTTTTGTCTCAGTCGTCGCCCACGTTCCTCCCTCCAACCCTCCCAACCCTCTCACTGCTGCCACCGTAATTCGTTTCTGCCGCCGTCCCTGAGTGCCGGGACGGGGCTACTCCTACGCTCTCAATCGAATCACAAAGAGCGGGCTCCTACGCCTGTTTCGATAGCGTAATCTCTCTCTTTGCGCTCGCGCCATCGTACTGACTGTTTGTCTGCGACTGCTTGTGCCATCCGGATGCCCGTCGGTTTATTCAATTTCCTTTATGAACCAGGGACGTTTTTCTGCTTCTTTGTGGGGCCTCCTGTAAACTCTAAGGCGAAATTACTAAACGGCGAGAAGGGGGTCTGTAAATACTTTTCGTAATTGGTCCTTCAGCAGAAACAACGTTAAAAGAGCGGGCCCGGCTAAGGGATTCAATTGAGATAAAGGGGACTTCCGAGTATTTTAATGCGGCGGCAGTGAAACAGAGATTCTGCACGGCTGTATTTGTTTTCGGCGCGGCGAATCCTGCGCTTAGAACGCCGCTCCATGTAATTACAGCGCCAGACGGCGTCTTCCGCCATTAAACTTGGGACTGTTTGCGTGTCGGCTCGCAGTGCTTTTAGCCTAGAGCGGAGGGCAGGCAACCCCAAATCGTGCGCCAAAGTGCTGCCGCGCCTAGGCTAACTGAACAGTGCTGGGAGCCGCGTCGGTTGGGCTTCTGTATTCAATTCCCTTAACTCTTATTTGTATGTGAAGTATCTGCGAGGTTACGGTGAACAGTGATGCCTCCGATCATTTTATCCTACTCTCATTATCGGCTGAGGTATTTCATGTCATCCTTATTACTCGGTCGACTTCACCGCTTCGCTAATGCATAGCGCAACTTTCTACCCCTAGCGGACTCCGAATTGTAGCGTCTAACTTGCCGGCTTATAACGTGTCTGTGACGATGTGTGGGAAGCAACGTGCTGCGTGCACGGTGGGTTCCTCGAAGGCTCCTTCCTGACGTGGCGTCTGTCAGTAATTTATTTTGCGTTTTGAGATTGAGTGTGATGGGTACCTTAACGACATTATAACACGTGATGAAATCTCGGTTGCCGGCCGGAGTGACCGTGCGGTTCTAGGCGCTACAGTCTGGAGCCGAGCGACTGCTACGGTCGCAGGTTCGAAACCTGCGTCGGGCGTGGATGTGTGTGATGGCCTTAGGTTAGTTAGGTTTAATTAGTTCTAAGTTCTAGGCGACTGATGACATCAGAAGTTAAGTCGCATAGTGCTCAGAGCCATTTGAACCATTTTTGTTTGAAATTTCGGTTACCATTCTGATCCCGAAAACAAGAGTTCTTCCACAAAGGATCACCGACGCCAAAAAAGTTCAAGACCATGCCATCAGTTGGATAAGTCAGGCTCATAGTTTTCTGGAATGCTTATGGTGTGGTGCATTTGGAATTCATGCTAAAGGCACCACCATAAATTCACTGAGGTACTCACACTGGACTCGCATTCGGGAGGACGACGGTTCAATCCCGCGTCCGGCCATCCTGATTTAGGTTTTCCGTGATTTCCCTAATTCGCTCCAGGAAAATTCCGGAATGGTTCATTTGAAAGGGCACGGCCTACTTCCTTCCCCGTCCTTCCCTAATCCGATGAGACCGATGACCTCGCTGTTTGCTCTCTTCCCCCAAACAATCCCATCCAAAATCTGAGGTACTCCGAGACCTTCATAAAACTGCAAGAACAAATGTGAAGAGCTATTTCACCCATGCAGCACCCTGCGAAACTTGACAAACAGGGGACACAAACATTGTACAAGCACATGTTACGTGCTAACTTGGGACACACATAGATGAGAAATTGAATTTCCACGAACACATAAGGCTAACAGAAAAAAATATTACTTAAACTGATGAGGCTAAATTGAAAACAGTACAGCCTACTAGTACCAATCATATGGACATATTACTGTGCGCTCTTCGAATCAGTACTCAGCTTCGCAGCTAGCACATGGGCTGGGCACACAGGTAGAACCTGGTCATCAGCAAAGCATCAGTCAGACGGGGGAAGAGGAGATTACTGCTTAGCATATCTGGAGCCTTCGATACCACCTCAGTGGATGCACTGTGTGTGGTACTCGGAATATGCCCCATAGGTATCACGATCAGTTTCAGAGATGCAAGGTAGTTGTTAAAGATGGGGAGACCAGATAAGATAAAATAACAGGTGTACCGGTAGGGATAGCACGTCATCTTAGAAATTGGTGTCTGGACACATGTCAAGGTGAGTAGGATGTAAGACTGCACGAATTCCTACCTGACACAAGGGAGTGATTGAGAATGAAGCATATCGATCCCAGCCGCCATGTGATACATTTCTCAAACGGACACAGACCTTATCCTACGTACTTAAACCGAGTGAGTCTGAGACAGACGCTATATGCACGTGCAGGGAACAAGGTCCCCCAAGAACACTGAAAGGGTACGGTACCGCCTGACATTGTAAATGGGTACAACATACTTCATTATTTTTGTCAGAACAACAAATTTTTTCTAATAATAACTCATTTTCAATTAATACAGCGAAGCTGGATACCAGTGTGGGAAAGAATGACAATTTATTTATATAATTGGTCACATGTGCACTCCCACAAAATAAATCCCTACATCCAGTTTGGTGAGATCTGTGAAATGAATGAATGTATGGTCGTCTGCTAACTGCAGATAGTGAATGTGAGTATATGATCATCTTTGCGACGATCCTTTGGCCACCTTTGGTGGGACCAAAGAGATGAAATTTACCTGAGCTTTGAGCGCCTGAAATGTGGCTGACCAATACGGTAGCAAGGTGCTCCCCCACTTCAGCAGAGGTGCGAGAGGACCTGGAGAACGGCCAGGACTCTGCCGCTGGATCTTGTGCTGTTAAGACCTGTCTTAGTTGTGCTCCGTAGAGACAAAAGAGTGGAGACATGGTATGCATGTGGAATATTTAAGAGTAGTTTGAAATAATAATTTCTCTATTTCAGGAACTTTTGTGGGGAGAATTAAATGTCAGGCAGGTAGTATTAATGGGATCGTAGTAATCTTCGGAAGTGACCAACGGTCACAACGAAACCACGTGTAGCAATAAGTTGAAATACTTCCGTGTGCTTAAGTTAAGCTGAATTACTAGCGTGTGTACAATAAGTTGAAATATCTAAGAAATAGCGTGTGTACCATAAGTAGAAGTATTTAAGAAATCGCGTGTGCAGGACTTGAAATTAGAGACGAGTACTTCCACGTGGTGAGTACTGTGTGAGTCTCAAACTGTGTATGAGACAAAAGATAAAGAGAAGTAGTCGTCCATGGTATCAGTTGAGGACTAGCGTGTGTGATGAATACGTTCTTAATATTACTTTGCGTGATATGATTCCGTGTGACGCTAGATTCAAACTCTGAGAGAGAAGCAAGGTGAGCCGGCCGTCTATCCAGCAACGCCACTTGGCTTGCATTGCACGGGAAGACGTGCATATATCTCCAGAGTTCATAGTAGGAAAGTAGGATTACGAAGTGGGGTAGTGTCGTGTGAAACTGGGATAAATATTAATTGAAGTGGGAAAGCTGAAAGTGATAATGTTGTGACTATTCCCTATGTAGTATTTCATATTGTAGTGTGGTGTATGTCATGTAATTTGGGTGTGTGTGGTTTGCATGGGAGAGTAGCAAGGTAGTTTCAAAAGATTAGTGGGTTATGCTTGCTCCTTCGGTACCGCGTGGTCTGGAGGAAAGTTTCGTGATGTATAAGAGAGTATAATGTACACTCTCTTAAGTTACCTGTGTCTTAGCCTCCGTAAACATGTTATAAGAGTTTAGTGCATTTTTTTCAAATTTGTGGCATCTATTTTACGCATAAAAAGCTAACCTACTGAAAATGTGACTCATTATTAGAGTCCAAATTGCCATGTAAATGCATGTTGCATACATGTTTGCATGTTTTGGCCATTTGTGGAGTAAATGTATATTTCGGATCGTTCATCGATACAACTTCATATGTTTAGGCATTTGTAATGCATATTACATCATTTTCCTGTCTCAGTGGCTATATTTCTCAAACTTGCATTTTAGCAGGTTTGATGTTGTTTTCGTTCGAATTACGCCAAAAGCGAAAGAATATTAGGACTTCTGCAAACTCTGCTACCATCTGTAAACCTCATAGTGAGCTGAAGTGCTGTAGCTCGGCACGGCAGATGTCGCTAGAAGGCAATACACCTCGTGCCAAGAATTATAAATGAACAACGGTTTTATTCTTCTTAAACGATGCTACCCCGTATATGATAAATACTGGGTAAACAGACGCGCAAAATACAGAGGTCTGATTGTTCTGACAGCATTAATTAACTCAGATGCTGCCTTTTTCAGGGTTCCGCAACTCACTCGGTAAAAACAGAACCTTTATAGGATAACTTTGTTTTCTACCTGTCTATCTGTCTGTCTGACTGTCAAAACCCCTTTTCTCAGGAACGGGTAGACGTATCAACTTGACATTTACGTCACACACAACAGTCTTTAGTCACTTGGTGTTCTAATAAATATAAGCAGTCAAAAGAGGCGGCTAGCCATGTCATATATTTTAATATTCGCAAACAAACTCATTAAACCCTATAGGATAGTTCCTCTTGACGAAAAACATGATACTTAGCAATAAGAAAGGTTTCACAGCACAAGTAAAAATAAAGAACCAGAAAATCTTTAATTTCTAACACTCACACGAAAAAAAATTTCTTTCGACATTCGTTGTCCGACTTCGAACATGAAATTAATACATTCTCCAAAGTCTTTGACTTGCTGGAAGCGATATCTTGTCAGTATCAATGTCTATAACAGGCAAAAATCTTCGAGATCCTCGATTCTCGAAATGGAAGAGGTGTCTTTATGAAAAATTAAGTTTGTACAGAATCGTCAGCGTGCGGCTCCTATTCGCACCCGTCCAGTTTTTTTCCATTGAAGGTATTTTTGAAAGCGCCGGTCCGTGTTACCGCATTCAGGGACATACTGCCAGATTTGATCTTGCGACCACAAGTTATTTTAGACAGATGGGGTATTGGGTAAATGCTGTCATGTTTTCCTATGATAACCTTTTTACAGTTAAGCCGGTAAGAGGGCCTGAATACCTGCAGATCTGTTAAAGTTAACATGTGTTCGCTTCATTCTTTTAAAAACCCTGAAGTTACTGGCCACAATTTTTTTTTTTTTTCCGTTCACGCTTTCGAAGCCACTAATGCAGCCAACGTTAAAATCGCGGGAGTGGCATTATTCACGAAAACAGATTTGAGGAAAGACCTGATTTACTTCAAATTAAAGTTTACGCTTTTGCATGAGAACATAAGGAAGTTTGAAGCCACAGGTATGTGGTGGAATCTCTAAGAGTTTCTAGAATGGCTGGCTGGTGTGGCCGTGCGGTTCTAGGCACTTCAGTCTGGAACCGCGTGACCGCTACGGTCGCAGGTTCGAATCCTGCCTCGGGCATGGATGTGTGTGATGTCCTTAGGTTAGTTAGGTTTAAGTAGTTCTAAGTTCTAGGGGACTGATGACCACAGATGTTAAGTCCCATAGTGCACAGAGCCTTTTGAGCTCCTGGAATGAAATTTTCACTCTGCAGCCAAGTGTGGGCTAACGATTGGAAGGTAGGAGACTAGGTAGCGGCGGAAGTAAAGCTGTGAGGACTGACGTGAGTCGAGTTTGGGTGGCTCAGACGATAGAGCAGTTGCCCGCGATAGGCAAAGGTATCGAGTTCGAGTCTCCATCCGGCACACAGTTTTAATCTGCCAGGAAGATCCTCTGAGAGTTATTGAAGGGGTAGAAAAATCTTTGCAATGGTCCTATCGAGAAGTAGGTAGGGCAGCAAAAGGTAAGGTAAACGAAGTTAGAGGATCAGATCCTGATTTTGAGTTGATTATGCCGACAAAAAAATTAGTTGTGGCGAAAATGGTAAAGACTGTCAACTAGATCTGACTTCGTCCTAAATTTCTTTACTTAATTATGCACCGGCACTTCTTATGATGTGCAAAGGACATTATCTAGGTACAAAAATGTTCTGTCTGATTAACGCATAAGATTAAGTGTAGACAATTTGGAGAAATAGTTTGTTGTGTCCTGGATTAGAAGCAAATAGAAATAAATAGAGGAATGAATTTTCATACAACATATATTTATTGTTTTTAGCCACATTGTGCACATTTATGGTACTATACTGCATGAATGAACGTAAGTTTTACGATTTGATAGAGCGTGATAATCCGGGCTGCACATATAAATTTTTGACTCAATATTTTCCATCTAAATCCCTTCTGAGACATTTACTCTATTGTTTATAGTATCTAGCGCGAAGATATTACATATTTTATTACAGCTACAAGTCAAAATGGTCCACAATAATGCGGATGAGTAGGAGAAACAAGCTAGTGATTAGAAGCAATTAGTAGCGTCCTGCTCGATACAGCGACGTCGTTTAAATATCTGGGCGTAGAGTTGGAAAGCGATATGAAACGGAATGAGCATGTGAGCATTGTGTCAGGTAAGACTTCAGTTTAGGAGAATTTTGGAAAAGTGTTGTTCATCTCTAAAGAAAACCGCTTACGGAACGTTAGTGCGACCTATTCTTGAGTACTGCTCGAGTGTTCAGGATCCGTATCAGGTTGGATTAAAGGAAGACATCGAAGCTTTTCAGAGGCGGGTTGCTAGATTTGTCACTGGTGGGTTTGAAAAACACGCAGGTGCTACGCCGATACACAAATGTGAATCCCTGGAAGGAAGGCGACATTCTGCTCGAGGAACAATATTGAGAAAACTTAGAGAACTGACATTTGAAGCTGACTGCAGAAGGGTTCTACTGCCGCCAACGCACATTTCGCGTAAGAAACAAGAAGATAAGATACGAGAGTAAGGGGGTATACATAAACTTGTAGACAATAGTTTTTCCTTGCTCTGTTCGGCAGTGGAACAGGAAAGTAAATGACTAGCAGTAATAGGGGCTACCCTCCGCCAGGCACCGTGCAGTGGTTTCCGGAATATGCATGTAGATGTAGACAGAGAGTGTGGTTTGTTCTATCAGTCACACACTTGATACATGATGACGCACGTGGTATTGCTCGTAAGATAATAACAAGTATCCTTGTTCTCCATTGGCTTTGAGGACTCTGCAACAAAACGCACCACATTACAAGGAACCATGGAATTTTCCAGGCTTTATCCTGGCTGGGTAAGGAAAAAAGGAAAAAGAAGTCTCTGATGAGCCAAAGAAACACAATGCAGTAACACCAATGGCAGTCACAGGGTGTGAACGTGATGCATGCCTTCACGTATCTGTGTATAAAGCAGCTTAGTATACACAGCTGTTTCTTTTGTGTAAAATGCACTATGTGATCAAAAGTGTACCGACACCTGGGTAAAAAGTTCTTGGCGCCCTCCATCAGTAATGCTGCACTTCAAAGTGGTGTTGGCTCACCCTTAGCGTTGATGACAGCTTCAGGTGCAGGAAGCTTTCTTGGGGATTGACAGACCATTCTTCACGGAGTGCTGCATTGAGGAGAGGTATTGATGTCGGTCGGTGAAGCTTGGCACGAAGTCGGCGTTCCAAAATATGCCAAAGGTGTTCTATAGGATTCAGGTCAGCACTCTGTGCAGGCCAGTCCATTACAGGGATGCTGTTGTCGTTTAACCACTCCGCTACAGGCGGTGCATTATGAACAGGTGCTCGATCGTGTTGAAAGCAGCAATCCCCATCCCCGCCACGCTCTTCAACAGTGGGAAGCGAAAAGGTGCTTAAAACATCAGTGTAGGCGTATGCCGTGATAATGCCACGCAAAAAAACAAATAGTGCAAGCCCACTCCATGGAAAACACGACCGCACCATAACACCATCGCCTCCGAATTTTACTGTTCGCACTACACACGCTGGCACATGACGTTCACCGGGCATTCGCCATACCCACACCCTGCCATCGGATCACTACATCATGTATCGTGATTTGCCACTCCACACAACCTTTTTGCACTGTTAAATTGTCCAATGTTTACGCTCCTCACACAATGCGAGGCGTCATTTGGCATTTATCGGTGAGATGTGTTGCTCAAGAGCAGCCGCTCGACCATGAAATCCAAGTTTTCTCTCCTTCTGCCTAACTGATACAGTTTGTAATTCTTGTGTGATGGTCTGCATAGATATCTGCCTATTACACATTACGACCCTCTTCAATTGTCAGTGGTCTCTGTCAGTCAACAGGCGCGGCCTGTACGCTTTTGTGCTGTACATGTCCCTTCGCGTTACCACTTCACTATCACATCGGAAACAGTGGACCTAGGGATGTTTAGGAGTGCGGAAATCTCGTGTACAGGCTTATGACCCAAGCTACACCCGATCATCTGACCACCTTCGAAGTCCGTGAGTTATGCGGAGCGCCCCATTCTGCTCTCTCACGATGTCCAACGACTACTGAGGTCACTGATTTGGAGTACCTGGCAGTAGGTGGCAGCACAATGCACCTAATACGAAAATAAAGTTTTTGGGGCTGTCTGGATACTTTTGATCAAATAGTGTAAATGTATACTTTTGTGTGAACTTGTCAGTTATTTGTGTGTAAAAGGCCATTATTCACTGCGTCATCATAATAGGTTTTAGTTATTTTACGCGATGTATGGGTTCTTATAGCGCCCAATAAAAAAGGTCTACTCATCCTAAATCGTAAGTTAAAGAGCAGTATCATTGTAATCTAGCCCATTTATTCGTAGCGAGCAACATGGCGTCAAAGGTGAGTGATTAACGAATCGGCAAACTCGCGCTGCCTACCGAGACAAGGGACACCATATGTAGATACAGAATGAGTGCAAATTCGAGTGTAGCGATATGAACATGACGTGGATGCGTCAAATTACGACCCCCTTGCGTGAACTACTGATCTGTTGAAAGTAGTGCCACTCTCTCGTCCGCGGCAGTAATACCATAGGGGGTTATCTTAGAGGAAGCATTACATGTTGCAGAAACTGGTCAACGTTTGCGTCCCAACGTTTTGCAAGTCGTCGACTCATGCGGAGATCGTCCAGACTTGCGTCTGGATTTCCTTCTGCATTTACGTCAGCACGCGGAGTCTCACTCAGTTGGTATCGAGCTGCTAGAGGGAACCTTTTCTTTCTGTTTCCATATGATGCAAGGCGTCCGAAGCACCAACGGTGCAACAACGTGTTTAACCTATGACTTGGACTGAGTCATTCAAGTTATCTAACCCATGAGCCAGGCGGTTTATTTAAACACTTGCTGAAGACTCGGCATTACTCGGGAAGGTACCTACGCCAATCTTCCGTTACTCCGTTTCTTCCCGCCCCCTCACTCTTCCTATCTCTTCCTCGCTTTGGTCTTTGTCTATCTCCTCCGCCTTTCTCTGTCTATCCATTTCCTCCCCCCCCCCCTCTCTCTAACCTTCTCCTCTGTCTCCTATCTGTGTTCATCTCCTCCTTCCTCCCCACTATCTGTCCATCTTCTGCTCCACCCTAGTAGCAGGACAAAGTTCGTGTCACCCCACTCACCAATGTTCCCAAATGTATTCAAGATGGCGGATCCAAGATGGCGGCGATAGATATGGCAATGTCACAATTATGTCATAGTGGGAAGTTGAAATTTGGCGGGAAAATGAGTCAGTGGTGTTACCTCCGCTAACCTAACCCCCTCCCCTCCCTAGAAAATGGTGAGAAGTTCAAATTTTAGCAAGACAATGCAACACACCATGGATACCTTCACTAACCTAAGAAAATGGTGGGAAAATATGTCACTTGGGCTACCTCCGCTAACCTAAGTCATCTGGCCACCACCTCCTCCTAGGAATTCGTGGGAAAAGGACTCAGCCTGTGATGGATAGGATGGATGTAAGTCTTTATTTTCAGTATTTATTTAAACAATTTGAAGTAGTAGCTACATCCAGTGTGTTCACCATGACATCTGGAGTCCAACTGACCTAGTACACAGTACTGCTACCAGAGTGCACTGTCGTACCTCCTGTGAAGTAATCCAAGATGGCGATCTGTGGAGGAAAATATATATTCAATTGTTCACTGCTTTATGCTCAATGTCAGTACCATAACCGGTGCTGCTGCTGCTGTTGTTGTTGTTGTTTTCGCCATCTTGTATTGGTTCTCAGGCTTTTCGTGATCTAATGTGCATCAGTTATGTGCAGTATGTCATGGTTCGTTTCTCCTTCATTAACTGAATAATTTGTACGTTTTTTGGTAGGTCTTAGGTAAACAAGATTCATTAAGTGAGGTGTTCTCTTAAACCATCTATCACCAATCTGTATTGTGTCTTCAGTTACAGTTATAGGATGCGTACCTAACATTTACAGTCTTCCCCTCCTAATGTTCTATCTATCTGACCAGGGGTGTGACAGGTAATGAATTCGTCAATGGCAACACCATCGTTACCGCCCATTTTTGTTTTTGCTGAGAGCTGTCTGAGAGATTCAGTAACTGGCTTAAAGGTTTTGTCTTAGCGTTTGCTGTCGTCCCATTGACCTAACCTCAGCATCAGTAATTTCTCTCTAACTGCTTTCTGCGCTTGAATCACTTTCAGCTTCGTCGACATCTCGGTGTATACTAATCACACATTTCTGCAGCATGTGGATTTGTATATCCGCTCTTCTTCTTCCTCTTACTATGTGCCTGCTCCTCCTTCTCAACAACAAGGTACTCTACATCCATTTTCCCTTCAATAGCCTCGACCTTTTCAGTTAAGTCGGTTGCTTTCTTACCGACTTCTTTAACTAACTAATTTAACACATTCACCATTATCAGAAGAGTCTGGTAATACATCTCTAGTTCCCTGCGCATACCTCTGACTTCATGCACAATAACCTGAATTTTCGCACCCGTGGACAGGCGAATGTTCTGTCTTTGTACACACATTCTCTTGGGTTGAGAGCTAGACATGCGCGCAAATTTGTCCATGGTGTGGCGTATACTGATGTACTAACCTCCCTTACCATGCTATATATGCCGAAACACTTGAGAGTTTTCTTGTTTTATCAATAACGAGAAACCTATACTGTGAATGATTCCAGCAATTAGCACCCAACTTTACAAAATCATTGAACGACATGTCAGTTCCGTCATGTGCCTGGTAAATGTATTTTAAATTCAGATTGTCTTGTTTGAAGGCTATAATGAGGTTTGAATTATCCTTAACCAACTGTTTCGGGATTCTGGATTATGTTTGGCTTAGATAAAATACATCAGCACCCATATGACCACCGAAACAGAAATATTCTCAAATTTGGTCTTGATTTTCCACAGCAACATCGTCAAATATGAAGATAAAGTTTTGCTTTGATTTTTCAGGTGGAGGAATATAACCGCTTTCACTGAGTGTCGTGTATGTAACACCATCTACACCACACAATATCTCCTGTAATCGTTGATACCTGGGTTGAAACAGAGTTTTAAGATTACACAAACATGCTGAAATCGGACTCCAACTCTATTGGATGGACCTAAAATAATTGCACGTATATTATCAGGAAGGAGAATTCCGTTCTTCTTCTTCCTCAAGTCTTCTTTTGCATTTCCACAGGACCAGTCACCGAAAACCAAGTCCTTGTGATGAGGATGTTTCACCCACCCTGCCATGATACTAACTACGCTATGTACTGACAAGTAGTTGGCATATATAGAAGGACACACATGAAGAAACAGTAATAGCATGTGTAGCCACTATAGCTCAATCACTTAACCGACTGAGCAATATTGACTACACAGAGAAAACTATAATGAGATAGTTATGAATCAAAGCACAAACACAGTTTGAGATTATATATACATACATTATTTACTTAAATATCATACATAAGATCCAGTATTTCAAGAAAATCATAAGACTCCTTCTGCATCTTCTTCTTCCTCTTCTTCGCACCCAGACAGTAGTTCCCAAACAAAGCTTTTTGACATGCAATAAATTCCGCGCGTATCTCCCTCAAGCCAATAGATACCTAAGAGTACTCGAGTTTTTTACACACATGTTTAATTTGCTTCTCTTTTGGTTCAGCCTTCATGAACAAACAAAGGTACTGCTCCAAATCATCAGCATGTTCTCTATGCACAAGCAGGAAGTTTACAACATCATTATATGCAGTCTATGCTCGGCAACCAACGGTTCAGTTCCTCCAATGCAAGACACAACGCAATATCCAGATCGTTTAATTTCATAACTAAGGCGTGCCTTAGATAAATACAGTTGTCACCAAATTTCACACATAGTACACAGTTGTAATAGATAGCGTCACACCAGTAAGGCGAATATCTGGGGGACAACGAGTTGATTAATACTCTGTAGTCATCTGCTGATTGATGTAGCGCTCTGCACGACATGTTTCGTCCCATTCAAACTCAGAAATTGGTACTTTAACGCCCTTCGATGTATTTTCAATTTCTATTCCCGTATGCAAGCTCCACACATGATGTGCTTCTATACCAACGTTTACACATTTCGTTCCACTGGGAGTTAAATTGTATGTAAAACTGAAAAGCATGTGTACATTCGATGGCTTCTTATCCACATCATGTTCACTCTATGCCTGTACTACCACAGAGATGTTCTGCTGGGATGGGTAGTATGGTAGTGACCTGTACTGACTTCCACCTTGCTGTTGTTTAGGACCACCAGCAGCATTCGACGTGTTGGGAGCAGATTGCATGTTCTCAGCACAAAAATCGATGAGTGGGACAGACAACAACAGCTCCTTGTCGTGCTCTGTCAAGTGGGCTATGTGCACTATACGATCCCACGTGTTCGCTATGGTTGCAGGTTCGAATTCTGCCTCGGTCATGGATGTGCGTGATGTTCTTAGGTTAGTTAGGTTTAAGTAGTTCTAAGTTTAGGGGCCACCCCCATGAACCATGGACCTTGCCGTTGGTGGGGAGGCTTGCGTGCCTCAGCGATACAGATGGCCGTACCATAGGTGCAACCACAACGGAGGGGTATCTGTTGAGAGGCCAGACAAACGTGTGGTTCCTGAAGAGGGGCAGCAGCCTTTTCAGTAGTTGCAGGGGCAACAGTCTGGTTGATTGACTGATCTGGCCTTGTAACATTAACCAAAACGGCTTTGCTGTGCTGGTACTGCGAACGGCTGAAAGCAAGGGGAAACTACAGCCGTAATTTTTCCCGAGGACATGCAGCTTTACTGTATGATTAAATGATGATGGCGTCCTCTTGGGTAAAATATTCCGGAGGTAAAATAGTCCCCCATTCGGATCTCCGGGCGGGGACTACTCAAGAGGACGTCGTTATCAGGAGAAAGAAAACTGGCGTCCTACGGATCGGAGCGTGGAATGTCAGGTCCCTTAATCGGGCAGGTAGGTTAGAAAATTTAAAAAGGGAAATGGATAGGTTAAAGTTAGATATAGTGGGAATTAGTGAAGTTCGGTGGCAGGAGGAACAAGACTTTTGGTAAGGTGATTACAGGGTTATAAATACAAAATCAAATAGGGGTAATGCAGGAGTAGGTTTAATAATGAATAGAAAATAGGAGTGCGGGTAAGCTACTACAAACAGCATAGTGAACGCATTATTGTGGCCAAGATAGACACAAAGCCCATGCCTACTACAGTAGTACAAGTTTATATGCCAACTAGCTCTGCAGATGATGAAGAAATTGATGAAATGTATGACGAGATAAAAGAAATTATTCAGGTAGTGAAGGGAGATGAAAATTTAATAGTCATGGGTGACTGGAATTCGTCAGTAGGAAAAGGGAGAGAAGGAAACATAGTAGGTGAATTTGGATTGGGGGGAAGAAACGAAAGAGGAAGCCGCCATGTAGAATTTTGCACAGAGCATAACTTAATCATAGCTAACACTTGGTTCAAGATTCATAAAAGAAGGTTGTATACCTGGAAGAATCCTGGAGATACTAAAAGGTATCAGATAGATTATATAATGGTAAGACAGAGATTTAGGAACCAGGTTTTAAATTGTAAGACATTTCCAGGGGCAGATGTGGATTCTGACCACAATCTATTGGTTATGACCTGTAGATTGAAACTGAAGGAACTGCAAAAAGGTGGGAATTTAAGGAGATGGGACCTGGATAAACTGAAAGAACCAGAGGTTGTAGAGAGTTTGAGGGAGAGCATAAGGGAACAATTGACAGGAATGGGGGAAAGAAATACAGTAGAAGAAGAATGGGTAGCTCTGAGGGATGAAGTAGTGAAGGCAGCAGACGATCAAGTAGGTAAAAAGACGAGGGCTAATAGAAATCCTTGGGTAACAGAAGAAATATTGAATTTAATTGATGAAAGGAGAAAATATAAAAATGCAGTAAATGAAGCAGGCAAAAAGGAATACAAACGTCTCAAAAATGAGATCGACAGGAAGTGCAAAATGGCCAAGCAAGGATGGCTAGAGGACAAATGTAAGGATGTAGAGGCTTGTCTCACTAGGGGTAAGATAGATACTGCCTACAGGAAAATTAAAGAGACCTTTGGAGAGAAGAGAACCACTTGTATGAATATCAAGAGCTCAGATGGAAACCCAGTTCTAAGCAAAGAAGGGAAAGCAGAAAGGTGGAAGGGGTATATAGAGGATTTATACAAGGGCGATGTACTTGAGGACAATATTATGGAAATGGAAGAGGATGTAGATGAAGACGAAATGGGAGATAAGATACTGCGTGAAGAATTTGACAGAGCACTGAAAGACCTGAGTCGAAACAAGGCCCCGGGAATAGACAACATTCCATTAGAACTACTGATGGCCTTGGGAGAGCCAGTCATGGCAAAACTCTACCATCTGGTGAGCAAGATGTATGAGACAGGCGAAATACCCTCAGACTTCAAGAAGAATATAATAATTCCAATCCCAAAGAAAGCAGGTGTTGACAGATCTGAAAATTACCGAACTATCAGTTTAATAAGTCACAGCTGCAAAATACTAACACGAATTCTTTACAGACGAATGGAAAAACTGGTAGAAGCGGACCTCGGGGAAGATCAGTCTGGATTCCGTAGAAATGTTGGAACACGTGAGGCAATACTAACCTTACGACTTATCTTAGAAGAAAGATTAAGAAAAGGCAAACCTACGTTTCTAGCATTTGTAGACTTAGAGAAAGCTTTTAACAATGTTAACTGGAATACTCTCTTTCAAATTCTGAAGGTGGCAGGGGTAAAATACAGGGAGCGAAAGGCTATTTACAATTTGTACAGAAACCAGATGGCAGTTATAAGAGTCGAGGGGCATGAAAGGGAAGCAGTGGTTGGGAAAGGAGTGAGACAGGGTTGTAGCCTCTCCCCGATGTTATTCAATCTGTATATTGAGCAAGCAGTAAAGGAAACAAAAGAAAAATTCGGAGTAGGTATTAAAATTCATGGAGAAGAAGTAAAAACTTTGAGGTTCGCCGATGACATTGTAATTCTGTCAGAGACAGCAAAGGACTTGGAAGAACAATTGAATGGAATGGACAGTGTCTTGAAAGGAGAATATAAGATGAACATCAACAAAAGCAAAACAAGGATAATGGAATGTAGTCAAGTTAAATCGGGTGATGCTGAGGGAATTAGATTAGGAAATGAGACACTTAAAGTAGTAAAGGAATTTTGCTATTTAGGGAGTAAAATAACTGATGATGGTCGAAGTAGAGAGGATATAAAATGTAGACTGGCAATGGCAAGGAAATCGTTTCTGAAGAAGAGAAATTTGTTAACATCGAGTATAGATTTAAGTGTCAGGAAGTCGTTTCTGAAAATATTTGTATGGAGTGTAGCCATGTATGGAAGTGAAACATGGACGATAACTAGTTTGGACAAGAAGAGAATAGAATTGAATAGGATTGGGGAGAAGAGAAGTTTGTGGCACAACTTGACTAGAAGAAGGGATCGGTTGGTAGGACATGTTTTGAGGCATCAAGGGATCACAAATTTAGCATTGGAGGGCAGCGTGGAGGGTAAAAATCGTAGAGGGAGACCAAGAGATGAATACACTAAGCAGATTCAGAAGGATGTAGGTTGCAGTAGGTACTGGGAGATGAAGAAGCTTGCGCAGGATAGAGTAGCATGGAGAGCTGCATCAAACCAGTCTCAGGACTGAAGACCACAACAACAACAACAAGTTTAGGGGACTGATGACCTCAGATGTTACGTCCCATAGTGCTTAGAGCCATTTGAACCATTTGTTGCTGCCATAGTTCCAGAGGTCAGTGCAGGTCTCAACAAAATGGCAGCCGAGGTTGCTACAGGGCCAGATGTTGTAGAGATTGGCTTGTTAGCACTCGACCGTGTTGGCTTTGATGCATCCAGGGCTACTGCTGAACAAAAAAAAGGAAGCATTACATATGGACCAAGGCGCGAAAACAACCAATGACAATAATAATAATAATAATAATAATAATAATAACAATAATAATGCTAACCACAGAGAAGGATGTGATATGGGATACTTACTTTTCTGCTTGTTCCTGTTCTGCAGGGCTGTGCTGGATTGTGGCTGCTGTTGACATTTCATCATTCTTCTTCTTCTGCTGCTGCTGGCAGATTGAGCAAGTCTGAGGTCCCAGAGTGGCTGAGCTGCCCTATATCCCATCCAAAGACGTTACCAGATACCACCATCCTAATGGCTGAAGTCTAACACGTGACTGGATTAAGGGTTCCTATTGGTTCCCACCATTTTTGTCCCAGACCACCATCTCAGATTATGTCATGGGAGGGACAATGACATACTCTGGTGGCAGCACTGTGCACTAGGTCAGATCGACTCCAGACCTCATGGTGAACACGCTGGATGGAGCTACTACACCAAATTGTTTAAATAAAGAATGTTTAAATAAAGACTTATGTCCATCCTATCCAGCGCAGGCTGAGTCCTTTCATCAGCAATTCCTGAGAAAAGGTGGCGGTCAGATGACTTAGCTTAGTGGAAGTAGCTCAAGTGACCTATTTTCCCACCATTTTCTTACGTCAGTGGAGGTATCCCAATTGACCATCTTTCCCCACCAAAATTTGAACTTACCACCATTTTCTAGGGGAGTGGAGTGGAGGGGGGGACAGGAGGGGAGAGTGGAGGGCATTGGGTTAGTGGAGGTAGCCCAATTGACCTATTTTTCCCTAAAATTTGAACTTCTCACCATGACATCATTGTGATGTTGCCATATCTATGGCCGCCATTTTGGATCCGCCATCTTGAATAAATCTGGCAACAGAGGAGAGTGGGGTGACATGAACTTTGTCCTACTACTCACCCTTATCTTTCCACTTTATCATGTCAAACAAGTAGGAGGCAGATGGTTCGTCTCCCACACTATTTATTTCCAGGTTGTAATTAATATGTGTACAATGATAACTTTTTGTAGATAGCTTCAGCGATATTTATGGATACTGTCTACAAAAATTATCGTGAATAGATTTTGTAGCAACGAAAAAATAAATTTAAACGTTTTGCATAATGTGGCCAGTTTCTCGTGCATCTCGGTGGTGATGACGTTATATCTCCTGAAATATTTGTCGTGTTATGATATAATTTTATTGTCACATAGAGTGGTATATGAGACTGCTGTCTGTGAATTGTATCACTGAAACGGTAAGTAGCAAAGAAGTTATTAATTAAAAGGTCATGCTTCACATTTTAGTTCCACTGCATGGACAGCGAAAATGTAGTAAGCGCTTAATTTTTTTCGTTTCTTCACTTTGTAGGGGTTGTCAGAGGCAAAATGTTTCGTAAATTTTATAAATTATTTGTAAAGTTCGTTGCAAGTCACTCAGTGCTCTCATTCTCAAATAATAGGTGACTGAAGTATGTGTATTGGCGCGTCTTGGGCTAATTCGTTTTTCAACCCCCACCCCTTTGATAGGTACGAGATTCTTGCTCAACACAGCGATTCTTTCCAGACAGTAAGATTGGTTAAAATCAATCCATTCATTGAGGAGGGGTATATATATATATATATATATATATATATATATATATATATATATATATATATATAGCGTTCTCGATTCCTGAGTAAGGGTTCCTGGGTTCGATTGCCAGTGGGGACAGGGATTTTCACCTGCCTCGAGATGACTGGGTGTTGTTGTGTCGTCTTCATGAACATCATTCATCGCCATTATGATCGGAGGAAGCCAATGGCAAACCACTTCCACTAGGACCGTGCCTAGTACGGCGGTGCGGGTCTCCTGCAACGATCCCCTACGCTCTGTGAAGGAGTATGGGACTTCAAGATATAAGGATTATCGATTACCAAGTTTTGAAGTTTGATCTACATCTTCATACTACGCTGCGGACAATCCTGTCTTCCAGAATTTGAGCTCGTGCATTCACAGGGCTGCTCTCATATGTTCTTGCTCTGATTAACACTCAGATAGACTGCCACACCTCGACTGGAGGCTAAATCACTCATTGTAATCCCATTTCTAACATTTTGGAACAGCTTGTGAAACATAGCAATCTAAATCACCACAGTTTCATTGTACTGCAGGATGTAAAGATCAATGAAGCCCTGAAGCGGTATTTGACTATTAGTGTGACGTTCCTGGGGAGCTGTGCTTAGCTCAAGGGTAAAACAATAGAGCCCAAATAATAACCAGAGGACTAGTTAACGGTTACCGAGGCACTCACTGCATCGAAATTTTCAGGCGTGCTAGTTGGAAGATGGCACATGTGTGATGTTGATTACGCCAAACGAGGCCGCATTACGCGTAAGGCAGTGGGGCGGCAGCGCCGCAGCCGCTGGCATCTGGCCACGGGAAACCAGATTAGCCGGCGGTGAAAGCGCGGGCCGTCCGGTAATAAGTCAGGATTAGGTGGGGCCGGGCCGGACCGCCCGCTGGGCGGTGGGCGGGCCAGAAGATTAAACCTGATGAAAACGTATGTGGCGCCGCCTGCCCCACGCACTTCCGGATTGTTAAACAGGGCCACGAAGACGGTGTTAAGGGTTAAAAACGCGAGTCACTCTGCAGGGAAACTTTGTAATACACCTCCCAGGTGATTTTTCTGTGTCCACCGCCAGATGTGGCACTGCAGCGGTACAGTACATGACGTACGAGGGCGTGCTGAAAAGTAATGCCTCCGAATATTTTATACGAACGCTCTTCAAGTTTTTAAAATAAAGTGAAATGTATTAACATTCTACATCTTGGAACCACAACTTCACGTCTGCTTACAGCGCTTCACCGCCATCAAAGTCAAATCGTCCAAAGTGTTCTTTAAGTTTTGGAAACAGATGAAAACCGGATGGTGGCAAGTCGGAACTGTATGGAGGATGATCGATGATAGTGAACCAGAGGCGTTGGATTGCTGCTGACGTCACGGCGTTCATGTGCAGTCTGGCCCCGTCATGCTGAAGGAGATGGTACTCCTTGAATTCGTGCTACTATCTAGAAACTCGATTACAGCATGCTGCTTCTTACACAACGACATATTTACGTTTGACACCACCATGTTACCCACTACAATTCGGAGCTGCAGAGGGCTACACATATATAGACGTGAGGAATAAAGATATGAATTATTAATAACATGTGTTTTCTTTGTCAGTCTTTGTTGTGTACATAGTTCCACGTAGTCAGCGCATACACAACTTTCCCACTAGAGCGCGCCCCGCTAAGCACAACAACGCAGGCGCAGCGCTCGTCCGTCTCTGCACTACGAGATGGCGCTGCATTAGAGCGGACCAAATTCTGCTTCCACCAATCCGCATACTAATGTGTAATGCAGCCAATGAGATTGCTGCTAATGTAGAACCTTTTCTCCTCGCGGATCACACTCGCGCAGTGATACATGAACGCCTGAGGTATTACAATGAGTGTACAGACCTCCGATTATTCAGTCTGCATTTGTCTGCACCAGTCTGTACCAGTCTGCATTAGTCTGTAGTCAAGTTTCAGTCTGCACCTTGTAAGATTACCATATTCCTGTACATAACCATGAAGATAAATGAACAGACACTTTGTCAAGTATCAGAGATATGTGATAATAAGGTTAACGTACCAAGACCAAAGGAACTTCAGATTGTCAATTGTAAACAGCATCCAGAATCAAGTTACGTAATGTCTATGCTTTTTATTATTTTAATAAATCTGTGTGAAAATTAATCAAATTCTGTTTAAAGTTGGTCACCGTCAATTGGCTACTCTAAGTGTGCAATTGGCATTTCTATCGTCTGACCTAACGGCAGAAGATAAACACGCCACGATAAGATCACGAGACATATTGCTGACACTCGCTTACTTTGTTAGAGCGACAAGTCAAATAATCTGATGGTGCGGGTACCGAAAGTCTTACAGTACACACACCACAGTCTTTAAGAATTTTCACATAAAAAATTTGCTACCACTGCTTTTCCGCATGCCTTCGTATTTCACGATATTTTCTAAGGTTAAACAGGCGCACAAGGAGACTGACGGGATATCTGTGGGCGTTAAACGTTGCTGCCATGAGTAGAGGCATGGCCGGCCGGGGTGGCCGAGCGGTTCTAGGCGCTACAGTCCGGAAACGCGCGACTGCTACGGTCACAGGTTCGAATCCTACCTCGGGCATGGATGTGTGTGATGTCCTTAGGTTGGTTAGGTTTAAGTAGTTCTAAGTTCTAGGGGACTTATGACCTCAGAAGTTGAGACCCATATCGCTCAGAGCCATTTTTAGTAGAGGCACGATCGTAAAATGTAAGGGGTGTTCGAACGGATGAGAAGAGTTATTTTCAGATAACATTTAGTTTGTGTACTTTTTGCAAGTGTCTGTCTTGAAAATGTCTCGCGCTATGCTGGATGCATTACGAACAATTTATATGGTAATTCGTCCACGTGCTATCGATGTGCAATGTTATCTGAAAGATATAGTGAACTTGGTTTACTAGAGTACAGTTTTGAAAGTTTGAAGGTAGCAGGAATAAAACGCAGAGAGTGGAATGTTGTTTTCAACTTGTGTACCACATCCGTCCAAAAAGTTTCGAGACACTATTAATAAAAGTAGAGAAACATTAAGATGGTGACTTTACTGTTTCTGGTGGTCTGCATAGTCTCCACCCCACTTGAGTACAAAACAGAGGACGTTCATACCAACATGTAAACCGGTCAGCAAAATCCTTCTTTGATATGTTCAACATGCGCGTCAAATTTGCTTCAATGTCGGTTACGTCGTCAGAACGTAGACCCTTTTGAGAATTTCTGTACTTTGTACTGACTCGCCACCAGTGATGATGTGTTCAGGTCTAGTGCCGCCTCTAAATTTGTGGCACTTATGGAAATAGCCGATGGCCGTCGAGGCAGTGGTATGCCAATTTGATGAACAGGGCAGTTTACCTACCACAAGGGGGGTCGAGCCGCACCCCGCAACCCTGGTGACGTAGCAGAAGTGCAGCGTAGATGCAGGAGCGGGCAAGGAATTTTTACATAGGTGTTGATTCGAATCTCGTGAGTCGTGTGCCGCGCGGGGTAGCCGGTCTGAGGCGTCTTATCACGATCCGTGCGCCTTGCCCCGTCGGAGGTTCGAGTCCTCTCTCGGGCATGGGTGTGTGTGTGTCGTCCTTGGCGTAAGTTAGTTTAAGTTAGATTAAGTAGTGTGTAAGCTTAAGGACCGATGACCTCTGCACTTATGTCCCATAAGACCTTACCACAAATTCAATCGTGAGCCGTGCATCGGCGTGACAACGGTGTTATTAAGCAGCATAAATACTCGATTTTAGCAGAGATATGGGCAGTCTGACAGCACAAACCTCGGCCACCCTAGTCACCAGCAGGTTAAGGTTCAACAAGCACATGACGCCAGACGGGGCCACTGCATTTGCCAGACCAGCTCCGAGTCCTACGTCAGGCATCTATAGACTTGGTGTCGATTCATGGATGAGCCACTCAGTGGCTCACCATAGCAGCAGGCCATCTTCTGCCTTGGTGCGCAGCGGTTTGTTACCGTGGGCGGTGCGGCGGTCCGCGCTCGACCATCTGAGCGAGCGTTCCAGCACAAGGCATCGTCGCCCGCAGGGACGAGCTCTTCTTCCGGATCCTGACGTTTCCATGAAGATTGGAATACTTGCAGACCACCGCACCGCTGTCCCTTGCACAGCATGCTACCGCACTGTGTCAACTGGGATATACGTAACTGGGCGGGCGAAACAAGCGTCAGCTGTACTGCGCGCGAATGTCACAGCCAGGCGCGCGGCAGCGGTCAGCGGAGACTTCACCTCACATGTCCAAGCGGGCGTGTCTGCGGCGTCACGGCGCTCCGAGTGTTGTAGCACAAACTGAATTCAGCTGTTTTCGGCTTCAGATGTGTTTTTCTGGTCACCACTGGTCGTCAGCACCGTCTTCATTCCTTCCAAACTTTATTCACTATAGTGTACTGGCCTCTGCTCCCTGACCTGCTACACAGAAAAGAACTGTCCGCACGTTGTATTTCAGTCAACTCGCGGCAGGTCTCCACGCGTCGTTGCTTTTATCCGGCGTCAAGGTGTGTGGGAGAAACTTCACACGCATTTTCCCTTCTTCAGAATAATCTGGAGAACTAACGAAATGCATTCGCAAATTGCGAATAGAACTATACACCAGCTGTATAAATGATTGGCGACAGGAAAGTTTGTGCTCGACCGGGACGCGACCCACGTTACCTGCTTGATGATGGTCGCACATATTTCAGTGATTCTCGTCGATTTGCCTTGCTGCCGTATGGCCTTCAGACATGCATTAGACCATGCAAAGTCTGAACCACACCGATATTCACAACGTGTATTTCATGCCACAACAAGGCAAAACGTCGATAATCACAATGTCTCTCCATGTGCTGGAATCACAGGAATATGTGAGAGCAAGGGACGTAGGCACTTTCACATATCGATGTTGGCCCGGCAGCTGTGACCGAGTGGTTCTAGGCGCTTCAGTCCAGAACCACGCTTCTGCTACGGTCGCAGGTTCGAATCCTGCCTCGGGCATTGATGTGTGTGATGTCCTTAGGTTAGTTAGGTTTAAATAGTTCTAAGTTCTAGGGGACTGGTGACCTGTTAATTCCCATAGTGCTTAGAGCCATTTCAACCATACCGATGTTGGGGTCGGTCCTCTGGGAACGTGCACGGATAGGTAAAGTGGTTAAGACAGCCGCTCGCGTTAAGTGGACAATCCCGGCCCACAACAAATTTTCATCACTTTTTCTGGTTGTGTACCATTGGTTTAGCACGAGATGAATACACTTCGTTGAATTAATACGGCTGTAGATCGTCGACAGTGTATGTTCCTTCAGACAAGCGTGCGTGTCCGGCGGACATTGCATTAGTTCAGTGGTAGTCAACCTGGTTCATACCGCCCACTACTGGCCGTTCCAGCTTTCAGGGTGGGTGGCAGGAGGAATCGACTTTAAAAAAATTTTCGTTGAGTTATCAAAAAATTTGACATGAAGTAATTGGTAAGTAATTATTATTACAATCTTTAACTTGCTATAGCTCTGCTTCATAAATTTCATAAAATAAATTTACTTCCCTACTTTATGAACGCCTATTCCTGTGTAAGCAGTGGGAGGTTAGAAAATGTTACTACAAGATAGATACAAAAGTGGACGGTAGTTAAAAAAGGTGACTACCCCTGCATTAGACCACACAGACACTGAAAAACATAGACATGGTAACCTGTATTGTGGAGAATGTCTTGAACTTTTGATCTGGAGGTACTGCTTCATTGCTATTTGTAATACAAAACGCTGACACGCAATGGTCCCCCGTCCACTACTTTACACAGCCTCCTCACAACTGATTGGCCGAATGAAAATCATTTATTTACAGTTGTTAGTTCAAGATTCCAACGTTTTCACTCCACTAATGCCGCTTATCCACCAGGAATAAAATCTATCTCGTAACTTTTTGGACAGACGTGGTTGATACCAAACTGAAGTTAAAACATTCGAAGGACGTGAAACGGAAGCCGTTATTGATAAATGAGTGAGACAGAATTGTGACCCATCAGTTACATTATTCAGTGCGTAAACTGAGCAGCCAGTCAGGAAACCAAGGAGAAATGGAGAGACGAAGAAATAAAATCTTTGAGGTTTGCACAGTACATTGTAATTCTGTTACAGACTGGAAAGGGCTAAGAAGAGCATTGGAATGCAATTGATACTGTCTTCAAAACAGTTTACGACCATTAAGAAAAATAAAACAAGAATAGTAGAGTGTCGTCAAACTAAATGAGGTGAGGCTGAGGAAATCAGATTAAGAAATGAGACACAAGAGATAGTATAGTATATGGGTTTCGCTGCATGAGAGGGAATGAGACGCGATAGTAAGAAAGGTGGCTGAAAACAGAAATTTGTCAAATCTAACATAAATTTAAATATCAAGAAGCCATTTCTGAAGGTACTTTTCTGGAGGTTAGCCTTGTTACAAGAAGCAATACCCCCAAGAACAGAACAGAACATTCAAACAACTCGGAGGATGCTGCTGGATGACATGGCAGGGTGTTCACCAATTGAAATATCGGCGGTTGTCGAAGACGTCCGTCGGGTGCATTCCAGTAAGTTTTTTGAACATTTTATACGACAAGTGAAAGTCAAGCTTCACAGAAAACAGAAGGTTCAGCAATGTTGCGCTACAGTGAATGCTGAATATTCGATGAGTAGCTCGGATACATATCGAGGTGGTTCAGAATAAATTCGTGGTGAAAAGATTTTTAGGGCACAACTTCACTAAGAGAAGTAGTCGCGTGACGGAACACATACTGAGACATTAAGAAATGGTTAATTTAGTAATGGAGGGGTATTTGGGGCGGCAAAAATCGTAGAGCGAGATCAAAACTTGACTCAGGTTCAGCCTGATGTATAAATAGATTGTATTTGTTATGCAGAATCGAAGAGGCTTGCGTAGAATAGACTAGAGTGGTGAACTGGATCACCACAGTCGTCGGATTAATGGCCACAACTGCAATAGTGGGCCAGCTCATCGTATAAAGGAACCACAATTCATCATACGAAGGAACCAAATAACAAGACGACCCAATCCTACAGAACAAGTGACTCTGACGCAGGTGAATGAGTCGTACATCCAATCTGACTGCAGTACATCAAAGACCTGAATTCGGTCAAAGTCAGTGAATAAACGTTGCCTCTCGTGAGCGATGCGTTACTTTCCTTAACGAGTAACAGTTATTGCTTCATTTGTCCTTAGATTTCTGGATATTCGGCAATAAATGTAGGAAAACAGGCCATATCTATTGGTGAAGGACCGCGAGGAGGTAAGAGTAGAATTACGGTGCAGATAACGTTTCCGTAGCACTCTAGTACCATTGACATAAGGCGAAGGAACTCTTCCCCCGTACTCAGAAGTCATATGCTTTGATGCTCTTCGCCATTCAGGATCACACGATTTTTCAGCAAAATGAGCCATGTTGCAAAGGTACACGTGTGCTCAAATCACTGGAAGAGCTCGCTGTAGCCTTACAATGTACCTCTTTGAACACAGGACTCCTTGATTCTTAAGCCACGTGAGTATCTACAGGACATTTTTGATCGTCATATCTACTGCGAAAATACTTCCAAATGCGATCTTCATTAGTTATGGGACTACTTTGAGACGACGTCTCACTGAAAGATAGTCACTTCCAGACCTTTCAGCAGCTGGGAGCGATGCTCTCCATTATTACAAAAGGTGACCGCTGGAATATGACTCGACAGTATATTTGCAAATGGTATTGCAACACGTGGCTCGGTATGTATCTGATTTATGTAAAAGACAGTGGTTGTTTAGGGTTACGAGAACGACGTCGCATAGCGCTAAGCAAAGCTATAAGTAAATAGTGTCTCTGTTAATACCACATTACTGTTTGTCAAAACTGAAACACTCAGAAATAATGATCTGCAACACGATAAGAGGACACGTAGAACAGCGTAGCCATAATAAGAGATTTAAATGGGAGAGATATGACGTGTACGTACACCCAACAGCGCTGTCTTTTGTGTAACCGGACAGGTCAGTGTTATGCAACGCTCAGTCGGTGCGGAACCTTCATACGAAGTGGAAACGTGTAACCAAGTGGCACTTTGCATCGGCAATATTACAGGGTGGAGTATCGCCATTTGTGTGCATACGAAAGGCCAGAATGACTGGTTCAAATGGTTCAAATGGCTCTGAGCACTATGGGACTTAACATCTATGGTCATCAGTCCCCTAGAACTTAGAACTACTTAAACCTAACTAACCTAAGGACATCACACAACACCCAGTCATCACGAGGCAGAGAAAATCCCTGACCCCGCCGGGAATCGAACCCGGGAACCCGGGCGTGGGAAGCGAGAACGCTACCGCACGACCACGAGCTGCGGACGCAGAATGACTGGAACACGGGAGACAGGTCTGTCGTTCAGTGACAATGCGACTTCTACAGGGCACACTGCTTCGACAGTGAGGCGTACGTTCAACCAGTGGAGATAAGAGGATCATACACTGCGTCGATAGGGTACTGAAGGACACAATTTAACCACAGTGCGAGATGAGCGCCGCGTGCTGGATTGGTGGCATTAATGCCATTGCGTCGGCTTCCATTGATCAGAATGCACCAACGCCGCAGACTGTCTGGGAACCTGAGCACCGACACTAGGCTGCTGAGTGGCAAAATGTGATGTTTCGGACGAGTTCCGTTCCGACTAGTCCTACAGTGATGGCCGCATACGCGTTCGACGCCGCCGTTGTGAACACGATCAGACAGACTGTATTGGTGAGCGGCATAGCGGAGAAACGTCTAGTGTGATGCTTTTGGGCGTCATTGCCTATAACACGCCATCCCGTGTCCTAGGTCATGAGGGCAATATGACGAGCTGCCGCTACATCAGGGAGATTTTACAGCCCAAGGTACTGCCCCTCCTGTAGGCCGTTCCACATGCCATATTTCAACAGGACAATGCTCACTCGCACGTGACGAAAAATATGCAAGCCTCCTTCGAAGAACGACTGGTACCACTGCTTTCCCTTCCTGCCTGCTCTCCTGACATGTCACCTTTCCATCATGTATGAGATGTGGTGCATCGGTAACTTATTCGTGCACTTCATCCTGAAGCCACAGTTGATGATTTGCGGTCGCGCCGACAAACCGCATGGCGGAGTGGGATACTCCGCAGTACATTCAGGCGCCCCTTGATTCCACGCCACGACGTTTAGCAACTATGAATGCAGCACCTGGTGGCGCTACTCCTTACGGGATTTCCACAGTCACAGTGCATGTACATGTCTGTAATGCTAATCATTTGTGTAGTGTCAGGTACCTGATAAGCGGAATAAATTTCATTGTGATCACATCTATCTGTCTCGGTGTTTCACTTTTTGCAGTCAGTAGTATATTATTACGATTATTCATGCTCAAAAACTGATTTGTAAATATATTCGTGTATTGTTACTTCTACATCTGCATCCATACTCCGCAAGCCAACTGACGGTGTGTGGCGGAGGGTACTTTGAGTACCTATATCGGTTCTCCCTTCTATTCCAGTCTCGTATTGTTCGTGGAAAGAAACATTGTCCGTATGCCTATGTGTGGGCTCTAATCTCTCTGATTTTATCCTTGTGGTCTCTTCGTGAGACGTACTTAGGAGGGAGCAATATACTGCTTGACTCCTCCGTGAAGGTATGTTCTCGAAACTTCAACAAAAGCCCGTACCGAGCTACTGAGCGTCACTCTTGCAGAGTCTTCCACTGGAGTTTATCTATCATCTCCGTAACGCTTTCGCGATTACTAAATGATCCTTTAACGAAGCGGGCTGCTCTCCGTACGATCTTCTCTATCTATTCTTTCAACCCTACCTGGTACGGATTCCACACTGGTGAGCAGTATTCAAGCAGTGGGCGAACAAGCAGCAACAAAATGTGAGACTCTGCGTACGCTAAGCTGATCCACTCAGAAGAAATGATGATTGAAGCTCTTGTCTAGTGCTGTTCCTTACTAGCTATTAGAATGTAACAGTGGAAGCGTTGCTAGAAAATGCAGATGTCCAAGAAATAATCTTGTTCATGAAGAAGCAAATTTGTTCTTCGAAGTTAAGAATACAGTGTGCAGCTGTTGGCATTGCATTCTTAATTAAAATATATCGTTATCGAAAGACATTTGTCAAAGGTATACTGGTGCAGAGCACCCTGTGAATGGTAAACATAGTAAATGAAAAATATGCGTTAGTGAGAGTGGCAGTCAGCCTGATGAAACAGTTGTCGCCTATCTGTAAATTAGGGCTAGGCCTTGCAGCCTTCCATAGGCCCGTATATTAAAGCCAGTCTTAGTTTACGGACTGGTTATGAGCAAATGCTACGTTTATGTTCTGACAATTTCTAAATACAGTTACTTTGGAAATGGAGACATTTACTGTGTTGGTGAATTAGATCTTCCGCCCTCTTTGCACTCTGTCGCCTGTTTGTATTGTCAAATCGTCGCTGTTCCCTACAGTTCTTTCTTTATAAAAGCCACAACACTAAATATCGTGGGAGTCAAACTCAGGGAGGCCACAAAATGTGAGACTCTGCGTACGCTACGCTGATCCATTCAGAACAAATGATGATTAAAGCTCTTGTCTAGTGTTGCTCAGCTGCAAGAGAATTCCCGGCAGCATACTGCAATACTAACAACTTCTTCAATGACCAGATTCAAGTTCGATGGATCACCTTCTTCACAAACCGCCTTTAGCAACAAGTAATATCGAAGATTTTCCGGAAATTGTGGGACGTTTGGTCGTTCGAATGAAGAACACCACAGTACCGTGACGACGCGGCTCGGCAGAAGAAGGGTAGCAAAATTCGTCTTTAATGGGTTTAGCATGATCAGCAGTTCCTGGATCTGAAATCTGTAACTGCAGTGTTTAGTTTTTCTTGTGTTGCACGAATCACTTACCGTCTAGAAAGAAGCGCTCTGGGCGTAAGAAACACCTGTCCATCAAAGTGGTGAGGATGGGGGCGAAGAAGCAGTGTAACTCATGACACACTAATAGCCATACTTTAGCCATCCATTATATGAGAATGAGAGCAATTAAAGACTTGCAACAAACTTAACACATAATTTCAAACATTTACGAAACTTCCTCTCGCTGCCAAAAAAAAAAAAAAAAAAAAAAAGATGAAGGGAAGAAAGTTTATCGCTTACTGTATTTTCTCTGTTCATGCAGGAAAATTTCCACATCGTGGATGACCTGTTCACATCACATTTCGCAGACAGTAGTCGCATATAACACCGGATATAATTGAAACATTATACCATTGTAAAGCCCATAGTTCAGGACGCTCTAAGCATTGAGTTGCGTGAAAATGAAACTGCATTGCGAAATTCGCTGGACATACAGGTGAAATTTGTGTACAAGTACATGTGAAATATTACGTGTGAAATATTACATATGCCGGCAAAACCACAGGTAAAAGGATCACCCGAAACCTTTGGAACGATTGAAATCAAATTTTCGTACACGTATTAGTTATAATCTGGAAAATAGTACCTTAGGAATAAAAACCACCTTCTTCCTATTGCGGTGACCGTGATAGTGTGGAGAGGGATGGGCGAGGAGGAGATGTGGAGATATCGAGGTGGTAGGAGCACATGCGCACTGATAAGAATAGGTGGTGGACGGAGGTAGCGGAGGGGGATACGGACAGAGAGAGAGAGGAGAGGGGGAGAAGGTCAGAGAAAGGAAAGAGGAGGAGATCGGTAGAGACAGGGTGGTGAGGAGATAGACAGAGAGTGGGGAAAGGTGGAGATGAACACACAGGGGAAGGAGATAATGTTCAGAGAGAAGAAAAAAGGAGGAAACAGACAGGGAGACGAGAGAGGAGGAGATGGGTGGAGAAAGGAAACGGGAGGGGTGAACACGGAGAGGGGAAGGAGAAGATGGACAGAGAAATAGGGAGAATGAGATGGACGGAGAGAGAGGGGGAGGAGCAGATTTACAAAGAGAGGGGGAGGAGGAAATGGACATAAGGAAGGAAGATCAGGCTGACACAGAGGAGAGGAGTAGATGGAAATAGAGGAAGTGAAGCACTAGAGAGACAGAGACAGGGAGAACGAGATGTACTAATAGAAGAATGGGGTAAGTATATACCCCAGAAATGTTGGGTACTCAGCTAGTTTTATAATAAATATAGAGTTCATCAATCAAAAAATCTATCTCACAAAGGAACCTCCCCATCGCACCCCCCTCAGATTTAGTTATAAATTGGCACAGTGGATAGGCCTTGAAATACTGAACACAGATCAATCGAGAAAACAGGAAGAAGTTGTGTGGAACTATGAAAAAAGTAAGCAAAATATACAACCTGAGTAGTCCATGCGCAAGATGGCAACATCAAGGATAGCGTGAGCGCAAGAGCGCCGTGGTCCCGTGGTTAGCCTGAGCAGTTGCGGAACGAGAGGCCCTAGGTTCAAGTCTTCCCTAGAGTGAAAAGTTTAATTTTTTATTTTCAGACAATTATTATCTGTCCGTCCTTCCTTTCGATGCGAGGTAAATGCGCCGCAGTATGGGCGCGCTACACCTAAACAAACATCGAAACAAAAAATATGTTTTGACAGAGCACAGGGAAAACTGTGCGACTGTAAAACTGTTGCATTCATTTGTTGCAGTTTATGTGACAAACTCTTGTGTTTTCATCACTTTTTTGGGAGTGATTATCACATCCACAAGAAAACCTAAATCGGGCAAGGTAGAACAATCTTTTTACCCATTCGCCAAGTGTACAAGTTAGGTGGGTCGACAACATATTCCTGCCATGTGACGCACATGCCGTCACCAGTGTCGTATAGAATATATCAGACGTGTTTTCTTGTGGAGGAATCGGTTGACCTATGACCTTGCGATCAAATGTTTTCGGTTCCCATTGCAGAGGCACGTCCTTTCGTCTGCTAATCGCACGGTTTTGCGGTGCGGTCGCAAAACACAGACACTAAAGTTATTACAGTGAACAGAGACGTCAATGAACGAACAGATCATAACTTTGCTAAAATAAAGAAAGTAAATTTCTCAACCGAGGAAGACTTGAACCAAGGACCTCTCGTTCCGCAGCTGCTCACGCTAACCACGTGACCACGGCGCTCCTGCGCTCACGCTGTCCTTGATGTTGTGTATCTTCGCATGGACTACTCAGTTTGTATATTTTGCTTATTCTTTTCATAGTTCCACACAACTTCTTCCTGTTTTCTATATTGATCTGTGTTCAGTTTTTCAAGGCCTATCCACTGTGCCTACTTATAACTAAATGTGATGGTGGTGCGATGGGGAGGTTCCCTTGTCAGTGTAAGACTCAAGTATTTTAGATACCATTTATCTTGCAAATAAGAACAGCATTTGATCTCTTTTTATGGAATCTCTATTTTGTTTCTTAATCAAACAAGTTTCGGGTAAATGTTTTAACAACTTCGACTGCGCTAGTAGGCAATGGTTTTTGTGATATCTACTTGACTGAAACTTCTTGGCAGATTAAAACATTGTTTCGGTTTGGGATGCACCTGAGATCTTAGCCTTTCGCGGGAAATTATTATTCTATCGACTGAATATCCAGGCACGACTCACGACCCCATCCTCACAGTTTTACTTCCGCCAGTATCTCTTCTCAAACTTTCCGGTCTTCACTACATACCTCGTGGGACGGGTTATACTGGAAATAAGTATATTGGGCATTAAGACCAAGGCAACATTCTGTTGCTGAGTGCAAATTCATTCTGGAATTGCGTGATGACTACGAACATTTTATTATGTCTCGTTATATATAAACATGCAATGTATCACCACAGCACTTTTAGGTTAATTCATTATTTACATCATGTCAAACTTCAATGCAGAAAAGATTCCACCCTACTGCTCATACAGCCTTACTGACAAGTACTCTGCAGGATCATGGGAAGGTGTGAACTGTTTGGGGTAGATATAAAATTTTCATGTGGAAGGGACGGCATCGTCTTGGAGCATTCTTGTAATACTGATGAACGTATGTGTGTTAGTGCGCCAGTGCGATGATGTACGGTAAACTTATCCCAGCGTACGCGTACCTGATGAACAATATAGTTTTTGCAATAGTGATTTTTCCAGAAGTCAGTAGCACTGATCATTGCGAAAATCTTTGCATAAGTGAAAATATGACAGCTAGATCTTCTCTCTTTATCGTAGGCTTTTATAGTTTTCTTTATTTAAACGTATAAATCCGATAGTAGCGAGTACCTAGGAAACTGAATGTTTTTGTGGTTTTCGACTGACACTTCACATCCAGCGTGGACATATAGGAGGTCCAATCTGACGAGGTAGCACAATCGGTAGCGCGCACATGACTCGCATTCGGGAGGACGATAGTTCAAACCCGCGTCTGGCCATTTTGATTTAGGTTTCCCGTGATTTCCGTAAATCCCTTAAGATAAATGCCGGGATGTCCGCTTTGCTTCTCCGGCCTTCCCTAATCCGTATTTGTGCTCCGTCTCTAATGGCCTCGTTGTCGACGGGATGTTAAACACTAATCTCCTCATCCCCCTACTCCAGCCTGAGTGCTGTGGGAATGGCACACGCATTCAGACTTTATTTTCATTTTATTTTAGAGTTATCAGGAAAAGTATTTTTGCGCCTGGCAGAGTGGTCACGCCGTTTCCTCAGATTTTAGATAGTGTCACACAAACGGTCTCGGAAAGGGAGGAGTGTTTTATCTCTGCGCGCGGAAGGGCGAGATCTAGGTCGCTAAGGGTGTCGCGAGGGCTGTAGATTGGTTCACGGCCGGAGTAAGGGTGCAGCGTTTCCAATTCGGCGGGCGGAAATAGCCGGCCGCTATCTGCGGTACAGTCGGCGCCGGCGCCGCCACCGGGTACCGTCGTTCCGGGAGGAGTCGGCCTGCTCCCTCACGCTGGGAGCCGACTGTCCTTGGAGTGTGTGCCGGCCTCGCGGTGCACGCAGGGGTAAATTGAGCGTCTCGGGCCGTGGCGGGAGTGATTCGATAGGTGACTCGTCAGAGTACATTCCGTCTCGCATTCTCTCTCTTTCGGCCGTCATTGGAAAGAGGACAGGACCCCTCGACACTTCGGCTCAGCTAACCTGTATTCTTCTCACGATTACTGAAGCGCCGCCTTTTACATACTGCGTAAATAGAAGCTGTGGCGTATTAACACATCAGAAAAAAGATAGGAAACTGTCGCATCTTCTTTGACCCATCCGTCGTTATAAGTTATTGTACTTGTATATGATAAATAAGAGGTCAAAAACTGTCTTAGTTTGTGATAAATAATTCACGTTTACCACCAAATAAATTTTAAACTAACCAATTCCGAAAATCGGTGAAATGGGACACGTGCTCCATGTTTTCATGTTCACCAAGGACATTCAGAATTACATTTTTATTTTCAGAATTATTTTGTCAGGATGGCAATTATGGGAAAAATACAGCAACTCACTGCCAAAACACATTTATTCTTCTGACAGTGAAAAATATGAAATATCTCACACCAGTTTAAAAATGGTTCAAATGCCTCTGAGCACTATGGGACTTAATTTCTGAGGTCATCAGTCCCCTAGAACTTAGAACTACTTAAACCTAACTAACCTAAGGACATCACACACATCCATGCCCGAGGCAGGATTCGAACCTGCGACCGTAGCGGTCGCGCCCTTCCAGACTGTTTGCCTTGAACCGCTCGGCCACCCCGGCCGGCCACACCAGTTTTCAGCATAACATTTGAAGTTGACTTTGACACATCACACACCAATGTTTTCTACACTCTACGAAGTCTTCTGGGGCATAAACGTCCCACTACATACAAATTATGTACAAACCAGCAGAATTACTGAAGTATTTAATTGTGTTTCGAAACAATGTCTACGATGTATAGGCAAAATCAATTAGTTACTTAAGATACTCTTTGAATGGAGGAGATGGTGTTTTTCGTGAAACATAGGCACTGTGCCACCTGTAAACACGTGCGGCCCCATTTCATCGCTCACAGCCTTCTATACATCCATCGCGTGCTCCACTGTATTTCAACTTCGCAGTTTGAAAACAGCTAGCTTCATTAGACAGATATGAGATATAGACGTCAGAACGCTCAAAATTGCATATTACTTCAGTGGGACATACGCATCCCATCAATCACGAAGCATTACCTGACGCTGTTGTGCAAAGTCGAGACAGATCCCAGGAAGTCGTGTCCTTGGCCTATGCCACCGGGACTTGCTCAGTTGGGAGAAAAGGACTTAATATCTTCCTCTGAGCATCCTGCTTCATATTTTTCGTAATTTCCATAAACATTTCAGATATATACCGACACGTTTCATAAATAACACTTCATTTACTGTGCCAGTATAAAGTGTTTAACGACCTATCAGTCCATTAAACACCAAACTCATGCTTACAGTCTTATTATAACTCACAAGAACTAAGAAATCACAGTTGTTGGTTCCAATACAGTAGTGGTAAGATGTGGCCGTCAACAACATGTTTCAAGACCTGCTATTAAATCTTGGCCGGCGGCTGTGACCGAGCCATTCAGTCCGGAACCGCGCTGCTACTACGGTCGCAGGTTCGAATCCTGCATCGGGCGTGGATGTGTGTCATGTCCTTAGGTTAGTTAGGGTTAAGGAGTCTTAAGTTCTAGGGGACTAATGACTAGAGCCCTGCATTTCGATGAAAACAACCGCTCGAGCATTTCCCATTTCGTGCCGCTGCTCGACGGCTGGGAAAGGCCCACGCTGCGATACGGCTGTGGCCGTCTAATGCACCACGTGGCCGGTTGTCCTCCACCTCTCGGTTATCGGTTGGACTGTCGAGCACTGCTGGGCGCTCGAGCGTACTCACACTCTCGGCCGGTGACAGTATAACTGCCGCGCGTTCTACAGTGCCGAATCGCATTAGAAACCGTGTGTAAACGCAATTGACGACCTGGCTTTGAGCAGCGCAGACAGCGTTATGGATAAACCAAGTATAGGTCGTAAACATTCCATTCATGAAACGAAGAGAAGTATTGTGGAGAATTAGGAGCGGCTCATTAGTCCTGAAGAAGAGAGACATGTCGGAAGAGGAGGCCAAAAGTGAAGCTTGGAAATCGTTTGCAGGCTTCTGCTGGTTTCGTGCAACGTACCACATGTGATACCATACTTTCGTACCAGTCAAGCACAACTGGTATGATTCGGCACTGCAAAAGTAAATGCGGAACAGAAGTCCACGGGCCACTTGCAGTACCAAGTAGCATAAAGAAAGTTGTTGTTGATAGGTTGGTCGATATGAGTGGAATAGATTTGCTACCGTTAAATACTTGTAGTAAGATTGGCCTCAAGAATTATTCGGAGGAGCTCATCAGTTTGGTCCCACTTGCGGCAAAGTGAGTATAGAAGATGTTCTTCCGCACCCTACCACTGTATGGCGGCATATTAAAGAAAAAACAGACAAAATACAGGTGACAATGGTGCCCAAGCTAATATGTGCCTTAAAGAACGAAATGTGCGCTTTAGACGCTGATCTGTGGTCTGATAACTACAAGAAGAGAAATTTTTTGACTGTGACGTCGCATTATGTGAATGATGAGTGGCAGCTAGAAACGCTTGTTTTGATAACAACCGAGTTTCCGGACGTACCTAAGACAGGAGAGAACGTACGGCACGAAATCTAAGAGCGGATGCGTGGGATAGGAATTAACAAGAATGATCTTACGAAATGTTACTTTGTCACCGACCAAGGAGCTAATATGAAGAAGGCACTTGAATCTTACGACCGTTTGCCTTGCTTTGATCACTGCTTGATGACTGCGCTTCGTCACACATTTCAAGAGGCGTTTTTAGAAGACGAAGCCCCTGATATCCCATCGTGTCTACTATCAGCAAGAGCTACAGTAGGCTATTTGAAGGGATCGGGTCACTCGGGGCGTCTGCGGCAAGAAGCTGTAACTCGGTGGAACAGTATACTGTTAATGATCAATTCCGTCATAAGTAAAATCGACGATATTCGAGATCTACTAGAATCCCGTGGTCAATCGACACTCTTAGGAACCTTCCAAGAAGGGTGCGTACGAGACGTTGTCGCTTTTCCAACCCCCTTTAAACATGCGAGTTTGGATTAGCAAACTGCAAAGATAACAACGCTGGAACGTGTGCTGCCGTGGTGCAAGAGTCTGTTACATCACTGTGAACCAGTAGACAGTGACAACGAGGTAAGAACACTTTCTATAGGTTATGATCCTTTATACAACTGTTGAATTATCAGAGTACGGTTATGTATATTGGGTTTCCTTTTCAGATCATAGCGAAAATAAAAAGGAGAGCAGCATACTTCATCACAGAGAAGTGCAAAATTGAGGCTATCCATTACGTTGCCACGGTTCTATGGCCATCACGGCGTCATTTGAAGAAACTCACAGCAGACGAAAAGCAAGTCGCGTATGCTGAAGTTCGACGATTGTACTCGGAACTGCCCGTAAATGGTAAGGTTCATTCACTAAAACCAATTAGTAAACGACTGTTTGTTTGTCTTGTGGTGTCACCGCCAGACACCACACTTGCTAGGTGGTAGCCTTTAAATCGGCCGCGGTCCATTAGTATACGTCGGACCCGCGTGTCGCCACTGTCAGTGATAGCAGACCGAGCGCCACCACACGGCAGGTCTAGAGAGACGTACTAGCACTCGCCCCAGTTGTACAGCCGACGTTCATAGCAATGGTTCACTGACAAATACGCTCTCATTTACCGAGCCTTCAGCTACATTTGCTACGACCTAGCAAGGCGCTGTATTCAATTAATATTATGAAGCATGTATCATCAAGAGAGATGTTCTACAATTGTGAATTAAAGTTAAGTATTACATCATCTACGTGCTTTATTTGCAATTCTCAAGATATTGTCCTGTTCCAGACCTCACGCCAGTCAGTGTGTAATTAAACGCGTGCATTTCGGCCTCCTCTAGAAACACAGTGTTGGCTCTTCTGCCAACACTACAAATTGGCGACGAGTCAAATCGCGTTTGTACCAATTGATCTTGCCTTAATTTCCTTGTGTCATGGCTTCGCCACAATCTCCAGATGTACTGTCCGAATTTTATCGCTTGCAGAATCAGCAGACGCAGGCGTTATTGGATGCCCTTGGACAGCTCGCCCAGGGTCAACGTGCAATGCAAACCGATGCAGCAGCCGCCGCTCCACCGCTACCGCAGCCACAACACGCAGTTGCACCACCTTTTCGTCCGTTTGACGCGGCACTGGAAAGCTGGACGGAGTGGCCACGCCAATTTGGTTTCCATCTCGCCGCCTACAGAATTTAAGGGAATGAGCGGCAGCCTCACTTATTGTCGTGTGTCGGCGTCCAGACGTACCGAGTGATAGTGAAATTATTTCCCCGACGCAATGTAGCAACTCTGTCTTACGACGAAATTTTGTCTGCATTAGATGCAAATTTCAAGGAATCAGGCAATGTAGTAGCAGAAAGCTATACTTTCTTTCGTACAAAACGTATGGCCGGTCAAACTAATCTGGAGTGGGTTGCAACCTCACAAGGCCTTACTAGGGATTGTGCTTTTGAGTGTGAATGTGGACTCCCTTATTCAGATACTATGGTACGTGATGCAATTGCACAGAACGTTTCTGATGTTCGTATACGGGAGCAAATTTTGAAACTAGTCAATCCCTCCCTTCAACAAGTGATAGACATATTGGATAGGCAAGCCACACTTGACTTTGCTCAGGAATCATTTGCAACTTCGCCAGCCGTGTGTCACTTTAACCAGCCCGCCGGGCGAGCTGCATGGAACGGTAAACAGCCCTCGCGCCCGTCCGCGCAGCTGCCGCCATACTCTCCAAAACGTGTGCCGAGCCAGCACGCAAATGCAGTGCTGAAATCATACCTGCGGTGTGCTACTGGACATTCACGTGAGAATTGCCCGTCACTCTAAGCTATTTGCTTTTTCTGTAATAAAAAAGGACATGTTCAGAGTGTTTGCCAGAAAAAGCTCAGATCGGACATTCACAACCATTCCAGGCCCTTTGCTTCGCGCTGGAATCGAACCAAGAATACTCAGGCTCGTGAACCTTCGCCCATGGACATTCATGTAGTTAATACCACTCCGCCCAGTGACACTCTCTCTAACAGTGACTGTGTTCGTCCCACAAATAGTGCGCGTAGACGTCGCCGGAAATCACGTCAATTAGCAAGTGATTCTGTACCAGTGTCTGTTCAAATTGCACGAGACAGTCGCTCTTGTCGTCAGCAGGACAATAAACTTTTTGAAGACTTGGACATTCATGGCAACATGATACCATTCCAGCTTGATACCGGAGCTGCAGTTTCATTGATCAATAAAGACACGTACAAACAACTGGGCACACCTGCGTTGCGTGCCGCAAATATTAAGTCAAATAGTTATTCCAGTCAGAATATCCCTGTGTTAGGACAGTGCAGCCTTCTTGCAACATACAAGGGACAAACAAAACATGTGTCATTTTACGTACTTCGTTCTTCTTCTGCTGTGAACTCGTTTGGTTTAGATTTATTTCAGTTGTTTGTCTATAGTCAATCAGGTCATATCAGTGAACCAGACTGTGCCTTCAGCCAGTGTTTCTAGTCTATGGGAAGAATTTGCAGACATTTTTGCACCAGGCCTTGGTTGCGCTAAGAACTATAAAGCACATTTGTAACTGAAAGTAAACGCGCAACCGAAATTTTTCAGAGCGCGCAGTGTTCCCCATGCATTGCGTGATGAGGTCGCAAGAACATTACACGAATTGGAATCACAAGGTGTGATTGAACGTGTGCAGGCTTCTCTCTGGGCATCACCCTTAGTAATTTTGCCGAAACCTTCCGGAAAACTGAGACTTTGCGTGGACTTCAAGGCAACGGTGAATCCACAACTAGTGATTGCAACTTTTCCTTTACCCCGCCCGGAAGATCTTTTTGACAAACTGTGCCCAGGTAAATATTTTTCGAAGTTGGACCTCGCAGATGCGTACTTGCAAATACCAGTGGACGAAGAATCCGAGCGCGTTTTGGTGGTTAACACGCATCTTGGTTTGTATCGATTCAAAAGACAACCATTCATGTGTGCATCCGCCCCTGCATTGTTTCAACAATATCTACAAACTGTTTGTGCGTCGGTCCCTACTGCAGCAAACTATCTGGACGATATTGTGATCTCTGGAAAGACGGAAGAAGAACATTTAGCCAATCTCCGAACATTATTTCAGGTCTTGCGACAAAATGGTCTTCGCTTGCGGAAGGACAAATGTGTGTTTTTTGCTCGTGACTTACCATATTTGGGACATGTAATCAATGCCCAGGCATACATCCCAGTCCAGAGCACCTCCGTGCCATACAAGACTTGCCTTCGCCGCAGAATTTGAAGCAGCTACAGAGTGTGCTGGGTAAAATAAATTACTACCATCGCTATGTGCGCAATGCCTCTTCCATTTCAGCTCCGCTTCATCGCTTACGCCGTAAAGGTGTTCCGTTCGTCTGGACGACGGAATGCGAACACGCCTTTCGCCAGTTGAAATCGGCGTTGTTTTCAAATACTTGCCTTACGCCAATCGATCCCCAGAAACCCCTTTTGTTGATGGTAGATGCATCGGCTTTCGGGATCGGTGCTGTGCTTGCGCACAAAGATGGTTCGCATGATCGCCCTATTGCCTTTGCGTCCAAATTGCTCTCGTCTGCGCAAAGAAATTATTCACAGATCGAGAAAGGAGCTTTGACTCTCGTCTTTGGTGTTACTAAGTTTCATGATTTCTTGTATGGTCGTCACTTTACCATCAATACAGACCAAAAACCTCTGACATCGCTTTTTCATCCGAACAAGCCTGTACCTCCACGTACAGCGCAGAAATTCATTCGCTGGTCTATTTTCCTCTCGCAGTACCGCTACGATATCTTGTATCGGTCCACTGCTAAGCACGGAAACGCCGATGCGTTGTCCCGTTTGCCTGTTGCTGAGGATCGAGCATTCGATTCTTCCGAACTTGCTTGCATGTTCATTGATTCGGAAACCGATGACGTGGTCGAATCGTTTCCGATTGATTTTCGTCGTGTAGCTACAGCCACAGCTGCTGACCCTGTCCTTGCTACCGTTTTGCGTTTTGTTGCTACGCAATGGCCCTTGTCAAAGACACGAATCGAGGATCCGTTGGTTCGCCGATTTGTTGCTCACAAGGAGAGACTTTTTGTACGACGTGGTGTTTTGCTGTTGCGTTCTGATAATGATCAGTCTCGGGTCGTGGTCCCACGTTCGTTACAGTCCTCTGTCTTACGGCTTCTCCACCAAGGACATTGGGGTATAGTGCGAACGAAACAAATTGCTCGTCAGCACTGTACTTGGTTCGGAATCGATGCTGCGATTACGAATATGTGCTCTTCTTGCATGGCGTGTGCCGAACAACAATTCGCACCACCGCGGAAATTCTTTGTATGGCCGAAAGCCACTTCCCCTTGGCTTACACATCGATTTTGCTGGTCCATTCTGGAATGATCGATGGTTGGTTGTGTTCGAATCTTTCAGTAATTTTCCTTTTGTTGTCCGGATGTCTGCCACGACGTCATCTGCCACCATCCAAGTGTTGTCTGCTATCTTTTGCATTGAAGGTCTTCCACAGACTATTGTTTCCGACAATGGCCCACAATTCATGTCCGCAGAATTTCAGTCATTCTGCAAGGCCAATGGTATTCAACATCTGACATCCGCGCCGTTTTCGCTTCAGTCAAACGGTGCCGCCCAACGATTGGTCCGGACTTTCAAGTCACAGATGTTGAAGTTGAAAGAGTCGCATTTTCGGGAGGACGCGTTATTGCTCTTCTTGTCATCGTATCGCTCTCAGCCCCGAGATGATCGCTCGCCGGCTGAGTTGCTCCACGGTCGTCCTCATCGAACCGTGATGTCTTTGCTACATCCGCCGCATCAGGTTCCTGTGCAGCGGCAGACACCTGCTTTTGTTCCAGGCGACGTTGTATACTATCGCAACTATCGCGGTTCACAGCGTTGGCTCGCAGGGCGCATTCTTCGCTGCCTCGGCCGCGCAATGTATTTGGTTTTAGGGGCCTCTGGTGAGGTGCGTCGGCATCTCAATCAGCTGCGCCTCTGTCGTCGCATGAGTTCTGCCGCTCCCCGTCTGCTTTCAGCGACGGTGCCGTCCGGTCAGCGCCCTGGGGTCCCATCTACTGGCTCGCCTCAGTCCCAGGTGTTACCGACGCTGCCTTCCATTTTGCCCCATGGCGACGTGCCGCCGCCGCCGCCTGTTCTCCCGCCGGCGACGCCCGCAGTGGACGCTTCGCTGCAGCCGCCAAGCGCCTCCCTGGGTCACGCGCCGCCGATCGCTTCCCGTGACCAGCTGTCCTCCGACATGGCCCTCTTGCCCGCTCCGGACCAGATGTCGTCTTCGCCCGTCGGCTGCCCCGACGCGATGGAGGTCGATCCTACGGTCCCTCCTGTCTCTTTACGGGCGCATACACCGCATGTCGGCGTGCACCCTGGACTAGGTTTTCAGGCGTTTCCTAGCTCCCCTCGGACCGAATGGCAGGGTGCGGGTGGCACAGCCTCGCCTGTTGTTATGCTCCCCACCTCGTCGCATACGTCAACATGGGGTCCTCCCCACGGCGGGCGGAAGCCTTATAACACCACCGTTCGCCGATTTGCGGGGGAGGAATGTGGTGTCACCGCCAGACACCAGACTTGCTAGGTGGTAGCCTTTAAATCGGCCGCGGTCCATTAGTATACGTCGGACCCGCGTTTCGCCACTGTCAGTGATAGCAGACCGAGCGCCACCACACGGCAGGTCTAGAGAGACGTACTAGCACTCGCCCCAGTTGTACAGCCGACGTTCATAGCAATGGTTCACTGACAAATACGCTCTCATTTACCGAGCCTTCAGCTACATTTGCTACGACCTAGCAAGGCGCTGTATTCAATTAATATTATGAAGCATGTATCATCAAGAGAGATGTTCTACAATTGTGGATTAGAGTTAAGTACTACATCATCTACGTGCTTTATTTGCAATTCTCAAGATATTGTGATGTGTTGGTAAATGTGCCAACACCTTGTAGATAGAGGAGGCCGAAATGCACGCTATCTAATGCAGACGGGCGTGAATTCTGGAACAGGATAAGTAGTGAATGGTAGCAAGAAAAGTATGCAGCTCCTCGAATACTTAACTTTTATATAGTCCTTTGGTTTACAACGTTCATGAAGAGACATTTCATACGATAACTATCAAACTATGTAAGGCTAATGGCGCCTTGCTAGGTCGTAGCCATGGACTTAGCAGAAGGCTATTCTAACTGTCTCTCGGCAAATGAGAGAAAGGCTTCGTCAGTGTAGTCGCTAGCAAAGTCGAAGTACAACTGGGGCGAGTGCTATTCCGTATCTCGAGACCTGCCTTGTGGTGGCGCTCGGTCTGCGATCACACAGTGGCGACACGCGGGTCCGACATGTACTAAATGGACCGCGGCCGATTTAAGCTACCACCTAGCAAGTGTGGTGTCTGGCGGTGACACCACATATTGTCCTGTTCCAGTCCTCACGCCAGTCAGCGTGTAATTAAACGCGTGCATTTCGGCCTCCTCTAGAAACACAGTGTTGGCTCTTCTGCCAACACTACATGTCTAATCTGCCATCTTTCGTTAGATCAACATTCATTACGTCTACAATGTGATACTTGGGAAAGGTTTCGTAGCTTAAACATTCCACAATGCGTTTTGATGCAATCTGTGCGATATATATAAAATTTCACCGTAAATATAGTCGTTTAGTAACCAGTAATTCTAACTACGGTGTATACATATTTGAAGGTGACAGGAATATCTTACGGATGTTTTCATTCATGTTTAGAGTCCATTCAAGCAAACAGTGACCAAGTTCTTCCCCTGAAAAAGTCCAGGATGGACTAGAGTTTGGATGAGGACGAAGAAGATGGACGCACAGTTACTACCAATGAACTCGACAAGTACCTTTCGCTCTCCAAATCCGACTGTAGCTGTGCCGAAGGACAAATTTTGCAGTGGTGGAAAACGCACGCGGGGTTATTTCCAAAAAATGGCTCTGAGAACTATGGGACTTAACTGCTTAGGTCATCAGTCCCCTAGAACTTAGAACTACTTAAACCGAACTAACCTAAGGACATCACACACATCCATGCCCGAGGCAGGATTCGAACCTGCGACCGTAGAGGTCGCGCGGTTCCAGGCTGAAGCGCCTAAAACCGCTCGGCCACTCTGGCCGGCGGTTATTTCCAAGGCTGTCGGTAGTAGCCAGAAGAGTTCTCTGTATTCCTGCCACTAGTGCTTCCAGAGAGAGAAATTTAACCAGGCCGGTCTCCTGCTGTCCAGCAAAAGATCGTGTCCGGAATCAGACGAGGTGGATGATCTCTTATTAATCCATCACAATTACGTAAATATTCACAACATACCACGTAATCACAAGGAAAGAAACATTCCTCAAACTCTATAAATTTATGATTACATTTTCATTGACTTCACAGGAAGAAGTTCAAACCGCCAGCTATAGTAATAGCTCCAGGAACACAAATGACGCCTGTGTATCAGGGAGCACCAATGACTAAAAACGAATTGTATAGTCATGATTCACTTGTAACGTTATTTACTGGTCATAATTTGTTCAGAAATTAACTTTTGTGCAACAAAATTTCGTTAGTATTACTTTTAACTCCGTCAGTCCTTCCCGAACCTGCATTCAATATTAGTACAACGTATACGTGGCCGAGTTTGGAGATAGGCTACACATAGTCCATGATTAGACTACTGTGTTCCCGTTTGTCTACCGAACGGAACAAAATACTAAATACAAACATTACAGTTTTTGATGTTGCAATTACTGGAATACATGATAACCTCAAAGGCGAAACTCCAGTAATCTGCAACATATTAACAAACATCAAATGTAACATATACATGTGTATTTTTTAGGTCATAGAACTGGTAGTAAACAACGAAAGAGATTTGTATAAGAAATAAGTGAGTGGTTAATGTGAAGCGGTGGCCTCTGATCTCAAGGAGTGTGACGAAGCGCCGCTCGCTGGCACTGAGTCCACCGGTTACTGGCGACCGGCCGAGCGCTGCCGATCGGCTGCCCACAGCCGGCGAAAGAGGACGCTCGGCCGCACACTCCCGAGAGCCAGTGGTCGAGCGGGACTCGCCGGTAAAAATCGGAGATAATGCGGACCTCTACTAATGACCCCGTAGTGCTTAGAGCCATTTGAACCACCTGAAATCTTGTTTATAGTTGATATCATCTGTTAGTTCATTAACAGTCCGAATGCAAACGTATAGCAAATGTAGAATTTATGCCCAGAGTTTGGTACAAAAACAGTAACTTATACAACCGTTTTTCCGGCATTTCTCTAATAGTCTTCAAGAGTAATATTTTTAGTGTGTTCGATCTATCTTAATCACTTCCTTGTAAAGTCGCGCTCCTTCACAATCAGATAAAATTTCTTCTCATCAATTTGCGTCCTTATATTTACGTTGTATATTATAATGTTTGACTGTATAAACGGTTATTTCGTTGGAATACTCTTGAAGAAGAACGTGGGTAATTTTACCGATAATGTATTTAAAGATCATTGTTGCGGACAGTCTACAGTTGTGTAAATTTCTTCCTCTTATTCCCGTGAACTGCAGCGAACGTCCGCTGATGTCTTTAACGTGGTGCTTGCAGTGTTAGACACGCATGAATTCGTTATTGGACTGAGTAATCAAACTCCTAGTAAGTAAAACATTCTGTCGGCGGACACTGGTCCACTTTCGAAAGTTTTATCCTTGTGAAGCGGTATCGATTTGCATCGAAAACAGACGTTGTTCCACGAAACTTTATTCGGGCAATTACTACATCACCAGGATAAAGCAAATAACTGTCTAATTGCCCTCTGAGCAATTCTTAGTCTAACCACTGGAGCTAACATAGTCTGTTAATGGTCTATACTCACCTTTACTGCGTCAATAGAATCTCTTAAAGGCCCAACGATTGAAAAAAGACTATACATAAAGCTTTGCTAATGCTTCCTCGCAACGTGCTTGAAAGACGGAAAATAATTTATAATTATCAAAAAGTGTTGTTAGATGAATTCCCATGTCCGCTAAAAGTGTGTTCACAAAAGATATGACCCTTTCCTTGCAGCAGAACTGAAACACGTAGCGGAACAGATGCATTCGGCACTGACGGATTAGGGAAATGTCTGGTACAGCCTACTTCACAAGAAATTATGCCCTGGAGTGTCTTGTGTCACACATATTTTGTATGAAACCATAGCCCGAAGTAAAATTCGGATAATCTGGACAATTTACTACACTAAAACGATATTTTACAGTTTAACGATTTCTCTTGATCTATTGTTACTGTCGATCTCTTCCTGGACATTTTCACGCATGAGCTTATTCGTAATCGCATCTTCAAGTGACTCCTGCGAATAGATTACTAACTTCAGTAATACGTTCGATAGTGCGACCTTTCCATACCAACGTCGGATATACAAGTTATCAATAATGTCCCTATATCATTTCAAAAAGTCGTAGCTTGGAAACTATTAGAGGATCGTTGTTTGTTTTAAAACGTTAGCAAGCTATCGAAGTTTTTCCTTTCCACTTCATTGCAGATTTGGCTAGGAATTTATCAATAAGGCGGCGGACAACGGGAGGGACAATGTGTCATCTGATATGCAGAATCCAAATCTGTGACAATGCTACTGCAGAATTATCGACGCCAGTGTCGGTAGGAACTACAGGTACAAAGGAACAAAGGCACGATGAGATGATTAAAAAGCTGTAAAAATACAGGCAGTGTCGACGACTATCCCTGAAACGGACGTTCCCCTGTGTCTCAAGCGCGCGTGATGACAGAGAGCAAGTTGCACGTCAACGCTGTCCGGAGAGGCCAAATCGGCGTGCGTCACACGAGTTGGAGGAAGATACGACGACTGTCCATAAAGTGTTGCTTAAGCGTTACGCTTTTTGGGCACAAACCGCAAACGATCCCTGCGTTGCTGCCAAACGATCATCCATTGTGGTATGCAATCGCGCTTCCACTCTGTCCTCCATATATCCTGACAGTGACTTCATGAAAAAGTACTAGTTTTCAGATGAAGCATCTTCCAGCACAGTGTCACACCACTACGTCGGATTTTGCAAGTGCAGCATGTGCTGGATGACACATTTCGTGAAAGTGGATGGGTTGTGATACATCACGTGGCCCCCGCGCTCTCCGGATGTCACGTCACTGGACTTCTTTTCGTGCGATTACGAGAAGGATATCGTGTGCACAACTCCAGTTAATGACTTTGCTACCTCTCAATCAACGTGACAATTAAAACGTTTGAAGTTGCGTTGCTGACCCGTACATGGACAGAATTCCAATATCTCCTTGATGTTCTACGAGAGACGATTGGAGTACATAACGAAATTCTGACATAACAGGCTTTGAAAGCTACTAAACGTTTTACAACAAACCGCGATACTCTATCTGCAGTAGTTTCCAAGCTATAGTTTGATACGATAGCGGGATTTCATGGACGCCCTGTATCGCAACGCCAGCCTTAAGACCATCCTCTGACGTCTGAAGCAACGCATTTCGATTGAGTAATGTAAGCGCCGACCCTTCGTCTTGAGAACTGACAGAGCAGCGACTTTGCTGTTGCCGTCACGCTTCGTTTTCGGTGGGTCCCTCGATACTCTGATTTTAGCATCTCCAATGTCGAGGAATTTCTTTCAAATATTGGTATCATTTAATTAATAAAGATTAAATAAAACTTTTAAGCCAAAATTTACATGCTTAAACTCACTGGGGTTATTTAGGTGAAAATCAACACTCGAGATGGCAATGATATTTGTATATTTACCAGTTTCGGCTTATGTTAAAGCGATTTTCAGAATTTGTGGACCCCTATGGCTGGTGCTGTCGGCTCCTCGGTTTTCTCGCTATACCACGATCGTACACATGGAGTCAGCAAGGAGCACTATCAGTTACATCCCCAAGGACAGGAGTCACCGTACCCAAAGTTCCCGTTTATCGCCATTAGCCGATAATTCATTAATTAAAATCCACAAGGTGGTGGGAAATGAGACGCAGGCGTTGCTCGTTTGAAGGTGGATACTTGGCTGAGACTTAATTTCTCTGTACACTTTGGATGCCAAGCGGAACAGGTACAACGGTCTCTCCCCATAGCGATGGACGGCTGCAATTTTCTTTCTTTCTTAACAAAATAAAATAAAATAAAACGAGCGAATAAAACAGCGCACTGAGCTAGCCTCGCTCTCACACTGTGCATGTGCTTTGTTCGAGATATGTCTTGGTGGAGGCTTGTCGTCCTGTCTAGGACAAAGAAGATGGAACATTAATACAGTAGCCGTCAGCGTTGAGCGTCTGTCTTGATCTGTTTTGTGGCTCAGACAGATGCGCATGTTTAGTAAGTGTTAGCTAACAGACGAAGTCATGCATTTATTTGCGCCTTAGCCCATGAATTTCAAGATATGAATTTTAACAACCGCATAGCGATTTAATTAGTAGTTTACCTCTGCCATAGCTGTCGCAACGAGAGACGCTGTAGTGCTGCTTCCTACGCTCCAGAGGCGAGGACAGGTACAGAACCGAACTCAGCTCTTCCATCTCCATGCGAATTCTCATCCTAGCTATTCCCAGCCTTGCTGTTTCCAAAAACTTAAAATTATTTCGTCCTTATTGAATTACAATTCCGTGGTGTTCAAAGTGTTCTTCATGCCAGAGATAGGCTATGGCCAGAAACGATGATTGCTATATACGCTGATTGTGTCAAACTACGCCCTTGAATCCTCATGATGCTGTACTTCTTTTGTACAGTAAAAGACACTATATTTGGCAGCTCTTTCCTTTCTCAAGAATGCAACTTCCTTTCTGAAGAATACAACTGTGACTTGTCATATGTCTGGCTACTTATTATGCTAAGTTGTAGAAACTTCTATCCTTATGCTCCTTTCCCCTTTGTTGTGCATTTATGCAAGCTTCAGCCGTTTCTGAAACAAAAATACCACAACTGTAAGTAGGTGATAGGTTTGACTGCCAGTGGCCAACAGTTCCTTTCCTGTTGACGAGATTTAGCCAGCATGAACAGAGATATAAAAGAAGGGACATTACACAGGGCCATGACAGTCAAAGCGGCTCCCTGCTCGCATTCAGGTAGCGTTCGGCTGTGCAATCGCTGTCATGAAGAGAAGCAACCACTTTTCATGGGAAGTAAGGTCAGAAGAGATTCGAAGCATTTGAGATGTGGTGCTATAGACGAATGTTGAAAATTAGGTGGACTGATAAGCTAAGGAATGAGGAGGTTCTACGCAGAATCGGAGAGGAAAGGAATATGTGGAAAACACTGATAAAGAGAAGGGACAGGATGATAGGACATCTGCTAAGACATGAGGGAATGACTTCCATGGTACTAGAGGGAGCTGTAGAGGGCAAAAACTGTAGAGGAAGACAGAGATTGGAATACGTCAAGCAAATAATTGAGGACGTAGGTTGCAAGTGCTACTCTGAGATGAATAGGTTAGCACAGCAAAGGAATTCGTGGCGGGCCGCATCAAACCAGTCAGTAGACCGATGACAAAAAAAAAAAAAAAGGATGTTGCCTCACCACCGCAAAAGTAATACTACCTTCTCTCGTTGTTAATTGAGGGTTTTTAGATTTATTGCATGGAGACCAGTTAGTTTCACGTTTTGTGGACTATGTCCATAGCCCATCAGTGACTTACGTGCTTTGTGCACAGCACATGTAATCGATTACTTGCTCTCAAACAACGCTACATCTTAAAATGCCCACTTAGGAACGAAACTAGTGATAATCGTAAAACTTAGTTACAGAACAGATTGCATTAATAGATATTATAAAATAAATTTTTAGCAGCTATACACTGATTTTATCAGATAGAACTGTCAGAAGTTAGATGCTGCTTTTGATTAATTACCTGTAAATGTATGTTTTTAAGAACAGAAATAAAATACGTGGTGCAGTAATTTCCTGTTTCGAGCATTATATATGGTTGTACTCTTATAATAAAAGAGTGTGGTACAAACTATTTCAAATGTAGATGAAGTTGCCTGGTTTAAGGGTACAGTGGAATAATTAACTATTGACATGACGGAGGCGCTGAAAGTAAGAATTGATGCAGGATGAAAAGAAAAAATTTCGAGATTTACGTAAAATTGCTGGTACATTCGACTAAATGCAAGGTTATGCTTCCCACTACTTCCTTTTAATAACATCAGCTGTGAATAAATTTGTACCAGCGTGGGACAAATTTTTCTATATACGAGTAATCACAGCAAGCTCGTCCGGTTAGCCGTGCGGTCTAAATTCTTCACGTACGCTACACCACCATTACTCTACCACGCAAACGTAGGGGTTACACTCGTCTGCTGTGAGGCGTTCCCTGGGGGAGGGGGGGGGGGGGGAGGAATCCACCGAAGCCACACCGCACAACAACCCTGAAAGAGTGGATCGGTGTAGGGTGCCGGAGTGCAGGGCGGAGGAGTGCAGTGGACTGCGGTAGTCGTCGTGGGATTGTGGACCACTGCGGCGGCGGCGGGGACGGAGCCTCTCCGTCGTATCTAGGCCACCGGTTAACATACAATACAATACAATTACAGTAAAAAATACTAGGAGAAACAAGTTGTAACCTAAAAACCGCAGAAGGGATCGTTATGCTGTTCCTTACAGAAGAAGGTGTAGTCCTTATAACAATGTAGAAGTTTCAAACTCGCCGCTAGAGGACCACCGCCGCACAACCCACATGACGGCAGAGCGAGCACTCAGGAGGGTGAAAATAGAGACAAGGATGTTTCAAAAGAAGAGAAAATCGCTGTACTGCGTTTCAGTACAGCAGAACGAGTGTGGGAAACGGAAATTTCTCAAGGAATGCACAAGTGTATGAAGAGCACAGAATGTCCATTGCAAGCGTTAATGCGTGGCACAGGAGATTCAAAAGAAGTCAGTTGCTGTTTATCGCTGATGCACGGTCTGGAATGCCACATCGCATAACCGACACCATTGTGCAGTAGGTGGATACTGTCATTACCGAAGGCCGGCGAGTTACGCTGGCAGACAGTGACCCAGAGATCGGACTGATCATCGGAACTGCTCTCCGTACACGTTTGCCATTCTTCGTTGAATTTCCGCTTTCCGCACTCCTTCTGCAGTCAGGAAGCAGACTACACCCGTTTGCTTTGACTCTGAAGCCTTCACTTCTCTGTTTTCAGTGTGACTTAATGCAATGGACGGCCGACGCGTACACGTGCTCGGTCTGCCGTCACCCAGCGGTGTGCCCATGTCCCTCCAGTGGCGAGTGTAAGGTCTCAATCTGTTCTCTGTGTTTTTGTTATATCAGAGGTATTTTATTGGGTAAGTTACTACCAAAATGCAAACTCTATAGAGTATTTCTGCAGCTATCAATACCAATCACTGACCGCATCTAGCACACAGTGACCGTTTTCTCTCCCTCCAGCATTTGTCCTTAACACAATTTAACTTCGGTGTGTGTCAAGTGCGTTTAATTCACAGTAACGTTCCAATCCTTGGATACAGCGTGCGAGAAGTACAACAGTATTTCCTACATTCATTAACGTAGCTTACACCCAGGACGAGTTACACTAATGACGTTGCTGCTGACTCGAAAGACAGAAATGTATTCCGCGAAAGCAGGAGCAGTTAATCGAGAAATAAAGGAAACGTAGCACGCCACTCGGCCGTTCCTACTCTGGTGACTCCCGTAGAACTGCTCGCATACAGTTTAACTCTCACGGAAGACGGAGGCATTAGCCGCCTAACACGAGACGACGAAGGCTGCTCTCGCTGTAGGCGCGCGGGACCTGGTCGATTGCGAGGATGGTACGAGCAGGGTGTGAGGCGGGTTGCCGCACCCGACGCGCAGGGGCGCCTTCCGGGCATGCAGCCTCCAGGGAGAGACTAAACCCCCCTCCTCCACCCCTACTTTGGCCCCCAACACTCCCGCAACCTACTTCGCCGGCCAGCTCCCTTTCTCCCACCCTGGACTTGGCCGAATACTGGAGGACCAATCTGCTGTACAGCCTCTGGGATGAAGGAGCAGCAATCTACGATAGTATACTTGCTGCAAATAATTCCGTGGAGCAAGCTACAATCTAGCACACGATAGTATTTTGTACGTTTATCTGATGCCAGTCGGTAAGTAGAACCAAATTTTCAATTACTGCTTACATGAGTCTCATGTCAACGAACGTTGAGTTGAATTATGTTGATTAGAAATACTGGAAACTGCTTGCTACACGGTATGTTTGTTTAATACGAGGACGTGAAGTAATTAATTGACTCCCCAAATTACTTTCTGGCGGAATATATTTATCGTGTACGTGAAACGGTATGCAGGTACTATTTCTCGATACAAGAAGGGCAGCATGTGTGTTTCTGTATGTTTCGAGAGAAGTCACTTCACAGTTTAGAAACTTATTGGATACTTTACGATTTAAAATATTTACATTTTACCGCCTTACTTTCGCTAGGAACAGGGAAAACACGATCAAGAAAATTTAATTTACTTTGTTCTAGAGATGCATTTTAATCTTGCGAAATGACGTCCGCTGTCAATACCAAATGCTGCCTCTGTCTATCAAAAATGTCATAGCGCACCATTGCAATAACCGTCTTGGGTAAGCGACATTGATGACCGAGAGACAGGGTTTATGGGATGCACTTTTACACCAAACTGTAGATATCGTATAGGATATCATTTTGTAAATTTTTCCTAAGCGGCATGATAATTAGCACTTCGAATCTTTTTGGCGAATTACTTAATGATAGAACTTAATACCGAAACTAATAGTCATATGGCAAATTAAAAATGAGATTATAGATTAAAGCGAATAAAATTCTTCACACTCTTACATAATTAAGTGACTACTGACATTTTTATTGTTGTAGTGTTACTGAATTATAAAACAAATCATATGGCATTTATTGTTGAGGCTAGGAAGAAAGAAGGGGGGAGGGAGGGAAAGAGAGAGAGAGAGAGAGAGAGAGAGAGAGAGAAGTGGGTACGGAGGGAGTGAAGAGAGGGATGGGTGAAACTTGGTGTTGAACAAAAGCCAAATCTCCCAAGCAGCACAAATATCTCTTGAACGTGGTGTCCCCATCCAAGCTACGGAAAACGATGAAAAGTGTCGCATACCTCTTTTCGGAAGACTCTGTGGAGATGTTTCATATTTATTTCAGAGCACTGGTGTCCAATCTGGTGATAACCACTGTTTCTGGTAGCTATCTACTGGTAGTTAAAATGTGATCCAACATCTGGTTGTAAGCTTTGATTGTTACTGCCACGGAAAAGGATTTCGCTGTATCATACTGTTATTTCACCGTATAATGTGTGTGCAGTATTTATTGAAATGAACATGCAATTTCCAGTTTTTCTACCCATCAGCATAGTTCTCTCATAGGGCTCATCACGAATGTCACCTCTTCTGACATGAACGGTAGAAGTTCTGTGTCCGACCTCAGCAAATTCTGGGATTCCGGACTTCGTTCCTCATTAATTTTAGCATCAGAAATATATATAGATTGGAAGAGAAACCATCTCCTGAGGCCAAGCAATGATGAAAGGAAAGTGTTATTGGAATGACTCCACAGCATTGGGCAGTGGAGTTATTTTCTTCTTGGCAAAACTCCTGTGATTGCCGCGCTCACGGGTTGACGGTTGGAGTCCGGTAATGCAACGGAGGGTATGTTAGTGAAGCCACAATGTCTCAGTAGACTGACAGGCTTCTTAACCGTCAGAGTGGTGTCATAGCCGCTACATGTGACCAGCCTGATATTACAGATGTCATTGTGAAGTTAAAATATCAAGCAATAAACCCAATCATCAGTCTCGTACACCTAGGATATTCCCGACGGAGCGCGGAAAACAGTAGAGTTTGCATTACAAGACAACCGTCATACATCCCTTAGCAGCTTTTTTGGCGACTTCAAGTGTAGATGTGAGAGGCAGAACAACTCGATAACAGGCTGTTAGGCTCAACTGAAATGGCCGCCCTGAGATCCAAATGCAGCTTGCGAAATCTCTCGAATGACTTCGCCTATTCTGATGGGTACAACGGCATCATTTTCACCGTGATGCATGGAAAATGGTATAATTCGTTACATTACATATGTTAATCAAATTGACACGTACACATTTGAAATACCTTTGGCAAACGATGTTTAGCTGAATGTTGTTGTTCCTTTGAAGAAATTGGATGTCAGTTGTGCAATGGCCCGTTGCTATATTTACCGGATCACGCTCTGCCTGTTAGTTTTGGATTTTATCAGAAGGACAGAAGGTGTTCACGGAAACACTCGAGACAAATTTATATCTCGTGACAATAGTTTGGTAACAGAAATGTTTTCTGCCTTCATGGTAATACTCTCGCTGACATGAAAAGAAGAGCTACTTCCGTAGTTTGCAGAAACTGATTTCGATGGACTGTTATGACTGAAACCTCAACATGAACCCCATTGAATATCTATTGATTCAGACACAGTGTCATTCGTATACTAGGGAAAAATCTCCAAATGTTTGGCAACAAGCGTTCATAACGCTTCCGGGAGAATGGAAAACATTCCACATTTATTACATCTGAATTAATGGAAAGCCGATGAATAACCGTAGACATAGTAGCAAAAATAGGTATCATACGTTGCTGAAGTCTTCAGAAGGTCCTGAAACGGATGTTTAACTTATAGTGACGTTGTATATCTGCCCTGTGAACCAAAAATGAAACATATTGTAATGTCCTACCATACGATCGTTGCAAACTGCGGCTTCGTGAACACATAAAAATTATATCAAAGTAAATACTTGCCTTTAATCCCATCTTTCTCAAGTCTGAATAAATTATTATGTGTAGAAGCACAACTTAGATGGCCGTTCGAAACATATTTTTCTGTATTCATTTCAGTACTCTTCTCCCGAACAGCCTTTCTTAGATGAATATAAGATGTGGGCCTTGGAAGAAGCGATAAAGAAAAATAATACATAAAGTAAGGCTACACACCAGTATTTTAAGCTTTTACGTACAAAAATACCACTTTAAGGTTCGTAGACTGGAATTATAATTTGGTAATACAGAACTGTCATCTACGGTTTAACTTTCATAAAATATTTGAAATCAACAGTCCTGTTTTCAGTACGAACGTATGAAGCTGGAAAGCCTTTAACGCTACATGTCTAGGACGTCAGTAGACTTAAGTAAATGCTCTCCATAAAGACATTTTGTCTTAACATTTGATGGACATTATTGCTATTTATTTTAAAATGAACGCCTCGACCGCAATAAACCTTTATTTTTGTGGTTGCCAGTTTCGGTCAGTTTCTGGCCATCATCAGATCTCGTACCATATTGGTGGGTGGTGAGGGTGAACGGAGAGGCGTACGGATTCCATCTACCTCAATTGCTCTGAAATTCTAAAGGTAGCAGGGGTAAAATAGAGGCACGGAGAAGTTGTCTATCACTTACACAGAAACCAGACGGCAGTTTTAAGAATAGAAGGTCATGAGAGTTTAGCAGTGCTTGAGAAGGCAGTGAGGCAGGGATGCAGCCTATCCTCGACGTTATTTATTATGTGGGACAGCTGTGAATAAAATTAAACTTCAGGGAGAAGGAATAAAATCTCAGTGGTCTGTCGATCACATTGAGATTTTGCTAGAGACGGCAATGGACATGCAAGAACGGTTGTCACTTAACGAAGCTTTTATATCTCTACAAAACTGTGTTAAATGTTTTTTGGCTGGTAGGAGTGTATGAAACCTTTTCATAAGAACGGTTGTAATTCGTGGATAGTGTCATGAAAAGAGATTATAAGACGACTACTAACAAAATTAAAACAAGGATAATCGAATGTAGCCGAATTAAATTAGCTGATGTTGGGGGAATATCAGCATATGAGACCCTAAAAGTAGTCCATGAGTTTTGCTATTTGCGCAGCAAAATAAACGATGATGGCTGAAGTACAGAGAATATAAAAGACAGACTAGCAATAGTAAGAGAAAAGTTTCTGAAAAACAGAAATTTCTAAAAACAAAATAGTAATTTAAGTGTTAGGAAATCTTTTGTGATGGTATTTGTTTCGATTGTAGCCTCGTACGTTACTGAAATGTGGACGCTAAACAGTTCCTCCAGGAACAGCATAGCTCTGCTTTCCGAGCAGGAATGCGTGCCGGTCCCCAGAACGAATCCGCCCGGCGAATTAGTGTCGAGGTCCGGAGTGCCGCCGGCCGCGGTGGTCTCCGGGTTAAGGCGCTCAGTCCGGAACCGCGCGACTGCTACGGTCGCAGGTTCGAATCCTGCCTCGGGCATGGATGTGTGTGATGTCCTTAGGTTAGTTAGGTTTAAGTAGTTCTAAGTTCTAGGGGACTGATGACCACAGAAGTTCAGTCCCATAGTGCTCAGAGCCATTTGAACCATTTTTTCCGGAGTGCCGGCCAGTCTGTGGATGCTTTTCAAGGAGGTTTTCGATCTGCCTCGGCGAATGAGGGCTGGTTCCGCTTATTCCGCCACAGTTACTCTATGTCGGCGATTGCTGCGCAAACACTTTCTCCACGTACGCGTACACCATACTTGCTCTACCATGCAAACATTGGGGATACACTCGTCTGTTGTGAGACGTTCCCAGGGGGGTCCACTGGGGGCCGAACCGCACAATAACCTTTGGTTCGGTACGGGGCGGCGGTGGGGTGAGCGGACTGATGTAACCTGTTGTGGGGCTGTGAACCACTGAGGGCTATGGCGGGGACGAAGCCTCTCCGACGTTTCTAGGTCCCCAGTTCCATACAGTGCAATACAACAGCATAGCTTTTGAAATGTGGGCTACAAGAAAAATCTTATAATTGCATTGGTAGATCGAATAACTAATGAGGAGGTACTGAATCGAACTGGAGCGTAACGAACTTAAAGGTGAGATCTGCTGATGCGTGAAAATATTTCGGCATCCCAGATTCGTTAATTTGAAAATGAAAGGAAGTGTGGAGAGTAAGATTGTAGGGTCACACCAAGGCTTGAATACAGTAATACGTTAAGAAATGGATGTAGGTTTCAGTAGTTGCGCGGAGATGAAGAGGCTGGCACAGGATAGACTAGAGTGGAGTGGAAGTTATCCCAGACACGGAGCACTAAAGATGCGCAACTGTTGTTGTTGTTGTTGTTGCTGTGATCTTCAGTCCTGAGACGGTTTGATGCAGCTCTCCATGCTACCCTATCCTGTGCAAGTTTCTTCATCTCCCAGTACTTACTGCAACCTACATCCTTCTGAATCTGCTTAGTGTATTCATCTCTTGGTCTCCCTATATGATTTTTACTCTCCACGCTGCCCTCCAATGCTAAATTTGTGATCCCTTGATGCCTCAGAACGTCCTACCAACCGGTCCCTTCTTCTTGTCAAGTTGTGCCACAAACTGCTCTTCTCCCCAATTCTGTTCAATACCTCCTCATTGGTTATGTGATCTACCCATCTAATCTTCAGCATTCTTCTGTAGCACCACATTTCGAAAGCTTCTACTCTCTTCTTGTCCAAACTATTTATCGTCCATGTTTCACTTCCATACATGGCTACACTCCATACAAATACTTTCAGAAACGACTTCCTGACACTTACGAATATACTCGATGTTAAGAAATTTTTCTTCTTCAGAAACGCTTTCCTTGCCATTGCCAGTCTACATTTTATATCTTCTCTACTTCGACTATCATCAGTTATTTTACTCCCCAAATAGCGAAACTCCTTTCCAACTTTAAGTGTCTCATTTCCTAATCTAATTCCCTCAGCATCACCCGACTTAATTCGACTGCATTCCATTATTCTCCTTTTGCTTTTGTTGATGTTCATCTTATCACTGTCCATTCCGTTCAACTGCTCTTCCATGAAAATCTGACAGTCACAACATTTCAGTTACCGCAGACTGTGATCCTAGGCAGCTGTTACACTTCCGGCCTGAGACGAGCCTGTGAGACGAACCTCAAAGATCAGGAGCCATGTAGATGAATGCAACGTTGATGAATGTGTAACGGGAGCTGTTCATTTTTACGGCTGCCGCGCCGCGTCTCCCGGCTGGGTGTGAGAGGGGCGCTGCGTGGGTGTCGCCGTTATTTGCAGAGAGGAAGCAGCAGAGCGCAGCCACGGCGGCGAGGAAGTGGCAAGGGAGACGGCAGGTGACGGACGGCGGGGCCTCGCTCGGCCTGGTGCTGTCTCCCGTCGCGTCCCCAGCCTCTGCTCTCTGGTCCCCTTTCCGAGAGGCCGCATCGATCGCCGCGTCCGGCCCTGCACGGCGGGGCACAGCACCGGCTGGCCCTCGGGACCCGACGCCTCCGACACGCGAATGCCGGAACAGGCACCAGGGACATCGCTCTCCAGTCCCACTGACCTACTTCTGACCCTGCGGGCCGGAGGGCTCCAAACGGAAAACTCTCCCGCCTTTGCCATTTGCAAACGCTCGTTAGCAGTACGCGTACAACTTCCTTATCCTACCTATGTGCCACTCAATCGTTCTACATGGATTATAGCGGTATATTTTACCAAAGGAACAACGAAAGTTAGTTGGAGAAGTGCAGAGTTTTTTCATAATTCATTTTGCACACTTCTAAAGGTTGAAAGACTGTAGGGAAGATTTAGTAGATAAAGTTTTACATAGAAACCCATGCCCGAAAACGTCATCCAACGACGCTACATTGCGTCAAAGTTATAGGAACCGGCGCCTGCAGATGTGTATATACAGGGTGTTACAAAAAGGTACAGCCAAACGTTTAGGAAACATTCCTCACTCACAAATAAAGAAAAGATGTTATGTGGACATGTGTCCGGAAACGCTTAATTTCCATGTTAGAGCCATTTTAGTTTCGTCAGTATGTACTGTACTTCCTCGATTCACCGCCAGTTGGCCCAATTGAAGGAAGGTAATGTTGACTTCGGCGCTTGTGTTGACATGCGACTCATTGCTCTACAGTACTAGCATCAAGCACATCAGCACGTAGCATCAACAGGCTAGTGTTAATCACGAACGTGGTTTTGCAGGCAGTGCAATGTTTACAAATGCGGAGTTGGCAGATGCCCATTTGATGTATGGATTAGCACGGGGCAATAGCCGTGGCGCGGTACGTTTGTATCGAGACAGATTTCCAGAACGAAGGTGTCCCGACAGGAAGACCTTCGAAGAAATTTATCGGCGTCTTAGGGAGCACGGAACATTCCAGCCTATGACTGGGGAAGACCTAGAACGACGAGGACACCTGCAATGGACGAGGCAATTCTTCGTGCAGTTGACGATAACCCTAATGTCAGCGTCAGAGAAGTTGCTGCTGTACAAGGTAACGTTGACCACGTCACTGTATGGAGAGTGCAACGGGAGAACCAGTTGTTTCCGTACCATGTACAGCGTGTGCAGGCACTATCAGAAGCTGATTGGCCTCCACGGGTACACTTCTGCGAATGGTTCATCCAACAATGTGTCAATCCTCATTTCAAAGCAAATGTTCTCTTTTCGGATGAGGCTTCATTCCATCGTGATCAAATTGTAAATTTTCACAATCAACATGTGTGGGCTGACGAGAATCCGCACGCAACTGTGCAATCACGTGATCAACACAGATTTTCTGTGAACCTTTGGGCAGGCATTGTTGGTGATGTCTTGATTGGGCCCCATGTTCTTCCCCCTACGCTCAATGGAGCACGTTATCGTGATTTCATACGGGATACTCTACCTGTGCTGCTAGAACATGTGCCTTTACAAGTACGACACAACATGTGGTTTATGCACGATGGAGCTCCTGCACATTTCAGTCGAAGTGTTTGTACGCTTCTCAACCACAGATTCGGTGACCGATGGATTGGTAGAGGCGGACCAATTCCATGGCGTCCACGCTCTCCTGACCTCAACCGTCTTGACTTTCATTTATGGGAGCATTTGAAAGCTCTTGTCTACGCAACCCCGGTACCAAATGTAGAGACTCTTCGTGCTCGTATTGTGGACGGCTGTGATACAATACGCCATTCTCCAGGGCTGCATCAGAGCATCAGGGATTCCATGCGACGGAGGATGGATGGATGTATCCTCGCTAACGGAGGACATTTTGAACATTTCCTGTAACAAAGTGTTTGAAGTCACGCTGGTACGTTCTGTTGCTGTGTGTTTCCATTCCATGGTTAATGTGATTTGGAGAGAAGTAATAAAATGAGCTCTAACATGGAATGTAAGCGTTTACGGACATATTTTCTTTCTTTGTGTGTGAGGAATGTTTCCTGAAAGTTTGGCCGTACCTTTTTGTAACACCCTGTATACAAGGTGATTCCCTGATTATGTTAAAAATTTTGTCGAGAAGTATAAATATATTCATTTCAGATAAGGTTTCCTCTACGGGAAACGAACGAGTCGAAAATTATTAGCGAAAACTGTTCTGATACCTCTGACAGTGGAATAAATGTACTGGTGCTGTTGTTACTAAGATCTTAGGGTAGGCAAGTTTCCGAGGTGGTAGTATGGAGCAAAACGAGAAAAACATGCACTCTAAAATTCATACCTGAGTAGTTGTGAACGCTTGTTCATCTGTGCCACTGTAAAGCACATCCCCTCTATTGAACAAGTGCTCATAGGGAAGAGCAAGCGTACTTTAGCCAGTCTCTTTGGTAATTTGTTCCAGCGTATAATTCTGACACAACAACACTGTATGAGGTTCGCCTTCTCCATTACATTTTCTAAGCGATGGTTCGCCGGCCGGGGTGGCCGAGTGGTTGTAGGCGCTACAGTCTGGAACCGCGCGACCGCTACGTTCACAGGTTCGAATCCTGCCTCGGGCATGGATGTGTGTGATGTCCTTAGGTTAGTTAGGTTTAAGTAGTTCTAAGTTCTAGGGGACTGATGACCTCACAAGTTAAGTCTCATAGTGCTCAAAGCCATTTGAACCATTTTTGAGATGGTTCCAGTTGCTGTTGTTAGTAATTGTAATCTCTAAGTATTTAACGGAATCGACTATACTTATATGTGAGTTATCACGTAACCGAAATCAAACGCATTTTTCTGCTACTTATGACAAAGACCTTCTGTACTATTGTGGACCAGTTGCCACTCTTTGAACCACGCAGTTATCTTATATAAATATTTTCTCGATTAAAGGACTTGTTTCAATAGTTGTCCACCTCCAGTTTTATTCATTTCGATATACTGAAGCTTAAACTCAGGTTAGTGATGCCAGTTCACTGACTTACATACTTTATATATTACAGTCCAGCGCTTGTTGCAAGGGATTACCGTTTCATTCTACTGTCATCACTCAATTATGTTTAAGTTTCAGTATCTTGAAAAGAACAAAATTGGTGTACCAATATTGAAATAAGGTCTCCCATTGGTATTGATTTTCTGATAACTTTACTAAATAGTAATTAACATCATCATCTGCAACAATCTAAGAAGATCACTCAGACTGCAACCCTAAATCGTACATGTTGATTATGATGAGCTGGTGACCTAAAATCCTTCCTTTGCGAACCAAAGATATGCCTTCCGCTTCACTCCATGAATTTCTGTTAGTTACTACGAACAGTGTTCCTTCTGAAAGGAAATTATGAATCCAGTCGTCCAACGGAAAATAATTTGATCAGAAGCCGCTTATGAAGAGCGATGTCAAAAACCTTCTGTAAATCTAAAAATATGGAATTAAGTTGAGATCCCCTGTCATCGTTTCTTGTGAATAAATAAGCAGCTGTGTTTCATAAGAATATTTTCTGAATCCGTATTGAGCGTGTGTGTTAACAGATCGTTTGCCTAGACGTATTTCAAAATTTACGAACACAGCATATTTTACTACAGAATGTGTCAGTGATATGGGTCTGTAAATCAGTGGATTACTTCTACTTTCTTCCTTTTGAACTGGTGTTAGGTATGAAGATTAACAGTCCTTACGTACGGATCTCTCTTCCAGCCAGTGGTTGCATACCATTGCTAAAAGTGGAGCTATTTCATCAACATAATCGGAAAGGTATCTAAATGGTACTCAGTCCTGATCGGAAGACTTGTCTTTATGAAGTAACTTTGGTTGCTTCGCGATGCCCAGCGTATTTACTTCTGAATTACTGATGCCGGCACCTATTCTTGGTCATAATTCTTGAACATTTTCTGCATATTCTACGGTGCACGAATTTCGGGAAACCTTGTTTAGTAATTCCGGTTTACCAATCTCTCATCGGTAACTTTAACATTGCTATCTCGCAGTGAAGCATACCATTATGTCTTGGCCCTGGTGTACTTTACATATCACAAGAATGCCTTTGGGTTTTGTGCCGGTTTTTTGAGACACCGATTCGTTGTGGAAAATATTAGAAGTATCTTGCACTGAAGTTCATGCAAAGTAACGAACTTCTTTAAAGCGTCAACGATCTTGAAGATTTTTCATTGGGAGGAATGTTGTACAAAGGACAATCTTGGAGTTTTTTTTGGGAGGAATGTTGCACAAAGGGCAATCTTGGAATTTTTCGTTGGGAAGAATGTTGTACAAAGGGCAATGTAGGAGTTTTACGATGGAAGGAATGTTGTGCAAAGAGCAATCTTGAAATTTTTCGTTGGGAGTAATGTTGTACAAAGGGCAATCTTGGAGTTTTTCGTTGTGAGGAATGTTGTACAAAGGGCCCCTCCTTGGTACAGGAACTAGGATTTGGGGCGCTTAATTCAAACCTGTTAGAGAAGACAAAGTTATTGTCAGTCTCAGACCACATGCAAAATCGACCTATCGGGGAAAGTTGAGTGAGAGAAATTCTTCTTGTCGTTCCTTTGGGAGGACCATACCGAAGACACCAACACACCAACTGGTTTGACAGTCTTGGATAAACCAGTGCAACTGATTCTCTGTGGCCAGCTGCCAGGGAAAGGATGACCGTTTTCGGAGTGGAGCACAAGTACTGTAGACGGACAGTGTTAGGCACGAGACGTGCTGTGCAGCCGAGTCAGTGACGGATGGGCCTCTAGTTTCCGACGTCGGATCCGTGCGCCAATTAGTTCACTACCGCCACAGCAAACCACGTTGCAGTAAGCAGTTAAGCTCTCCGTGCGTAGCAGAATCCAACGCAATTGTTCCTCTGTTTCTCCCACGCTCATCGGATTCCTGAGATTTTTATCATTAAAACTTGTCCATTGAAACGCATTAAGAATATATGAAGCTTACTCATTTTAGATGATTAGTTAAAATAATATATTGTGTGTTTCTATCTATACACCTTCTGAATATCTGGAATCGATCCATCACCACAAGATTGATCTCGAACTTTGTAATTACCATCGAACAAAATACCTTTGATCCAGAGCAGCTTACCGAGCGAGGTGGTGCAGTGATTAGCACACGTTAGTGTCTCATGTGCAAGGCCTGCATATTTGCGCGACTGCTGCACCCTGCGTACATTTTAACACGTTTAACGTATGCAAAGTATACATCTGCTACTTCGCACACTTTTCCCCAGCGCAAAAAATCTTCGATACCTGATCTTTTCTATCAAAATCGATTCAGTACCGTTTCGTTATTTATCCCATCTAATCATCCAGTCTGCAGTATTTCATGATCTTCCGTTGTCTTGTTGTCTCTAATGCTTGTCATCCACATTTCGCTTTCATACAAGCCTATCGCCCACGCAAATAACTTCCGAAATGTCTGTCTAACATTTAAATATATATTCAATGTTCACTTTATGGTCTTTTTAAGAAAAATTTTTCTTGCTACTCCCGCTCTACATTTCATATCCTCAATCAAATTAAAATAATATTACATATCAGATGACGGGAAGAGGTGGTGCGGTGCTCGAAGGGAGGAGTTGCGAATCTCCAATTGGCCATCCACATTTGTTTTTCTACGTGTCGTCAAGTCCATCACATACAGTGGTGACTATATTGAAAAGGATATGTCCGATTTCTTTTCCTTCTCCGTTCTCAGCTTATGCAAGTTTGTGCCGCATTTGTAAAGACCTTTTAGATGACACAACATTAAAACTTCAGTTTCCTTCCTGAATTTCGCCGATAAAGTACATGACTGTACTGACTGAACACCTTGTATGTATTGTATTGTCTGTTGACCGGGGACCTAGAAACGACGGAGAGGCTCCGTCCCCGCAGCCGCAGTGGTCCACAACCCCACGACGGCTACCGCAGTCCACTTCACCCCTCCGCCGCCCCACACCGAACCCAGTGTTATTGTGCGGTTCGGCCCCCGGTGGACCCCCACAGGGATCGTCTTAAACCAGACGAGTGTAACCTCTATGTCTGCGTGGTAGAGTAATGGTGGTGTACGAGTACGTGGAGAACTTGTTTACGCAGCAATTGCCGACATAGTGTAACTGAGGCGGAATAAGAGGAACCAGCCCGCATTCGCCGAGGCAGATGGTAAACCGCCTAAAAACCATCCACAGACTGGCCGGTTCACCGGACCTCGACACAAATCCGCCGGGCGGATTCGTACCGGGGACCAGGGACTCCTTCCCGGCCGGAAAGCCGTGCGTTACACCGCACGGCCAACCGGGCGGGCCACTGAACACCTTACTGTACTTAACTTTAATTTCATAAGAGATCATCAAAAAGTTTTCGTTCGGAGGCGTCACTAACCCCTTGCCTACATGTCTGTGCTGATAAGTCCCCATTGGTTGCATATACTCGTACGCTGCAGAAACGCCCTCAAACAGGAACTTCTTAATCGCCGCTTACATAATTCAATGTGAAGAGGAAAATTACTGGTCAGAGGAAGCGCGAGATACTATAGGCTGAGATTAACGGATGAAATGATATTAAGAAAAGGGAAAGGGACTAAGAAAGCGTAGATATCTACAATGCGACATAGATACACGTTTCCTGTTGGGCAGAAGAATAACAGCTGCGATATGCAGAGAAAGAAGCTGTACCGGTGATGTTAGCTAATTTGCTCTCGAACGCGGAGTTGATTCAAATAAGCCTCAAGTTGCAGAGTAATTTGTTCCAAAGACGTTTGCTGAGATAGAGAAGGAGATGGAAAAAGATTTACTGTTGTGCAAGATGCAGGACATAGTCTAGTACTGCTGTTACGTAATCATGAATGGTACTGCATTTCGAAGGGTGGTACTGACGGCAGCAGTAACTAAGACCTATGAAGTGAACAGTGCGTATGAAATTCACCCATCCTATCTGGTCACATCCAACGCAACCAAGTATGGCAAGCGTTGATACGATCAAACAGCCGAGTATTGCACACATTATCTTACGCAAGCGGCCATAGGTCAGTCGAGTCGTCCGGAGTTTTCGTTGTACTGTGCTGAAATACATCACAATAGCATAGATGTCGCAGGACTAAAGAATGAACTAGTTTTTGTTTAGTTTGAGGTGCAAATAATTTTCAAAATTTTTGGACTTGTACATAGGCAGGAGAGAGGTTTCCTGCACGCTGTAACAGTTCGTTGTTCCCAAATAAGATGCTCATCCAAGACTGTTTCAAGGTCTTTTACTGTTTTAGGAAACAGTAACCAGATACCATTAGGAAGCAATAGAGAAACTGTTTCATGAAAAATCTGCAGAACAGTTTACACATGGAGCTATTATTTCTGGAGTTTCGTGCCATTGAAGCGCTCTCGATGTACTTTCCGCAAAGCGTCAAATGAATATTCGTCTAAATTCCCCATAAAATAACCGGACCCTATCTGTGAATCTTATGACCATCGATTTCTGCAACACTGATGGATTCCTTCCTTTATTGTGGTACCATTGAAGGAAAGTCCTTTAGGTGGCTGGTCATTAAACTTAATTTCATCAGTGAACATCGTGTAACAAATGCCATGAATACACTGACTGACTCTGTTATGATGTTACAAACGTTCAGGGATGATGTAGAAACGTAAATGCATCAATTTAAGGTAAAGTGTTCTGGCCGAGAAACGACCGAGTCGAAAGTTATAAGCGGAAGTCATTCTGATATCACTGACAATGGAATATATGTACCTTGCTGTTGTTGCTAAGATTGTAGAGCAGGCAATCCCGATGAACACTCTGATGCAGAGGTTGGGATAGTAACTAATCCAATGCAGATAATTTACTGTGGACTAAAACGAGCAATTCTTGTGTAAAATGTCTATACTGTAGCAGACTGCAATCTGGATTTACAGGTTGAAGCACTAGCGTCGACCAGTCCTATTGAATAGAAATTCATCAGGAACTTACTGGTGAGCCACCGTCGATAGACAGTACAAAATAAAGGATATTTTCGACCAAAACCGGACGCGGTTTATTGATTCCATCCTTGCAAGAGTTAATCAAGTGATGTGTTGCTGCTACAAAGCGAAATATAGGTGAAACTGTGGAACAATAAAAGAATGTATTAAAAGGTACTAAATTATACATGTTTGCGACAAGGTTTGAAATCTGAGGTAGTAGAATACCGGGAGGACTGTGGATACTGCACAGTGTCTAACACGGTGCAATTGTTAGCCATAAAACACCCTACTTATTGAAGCAAAGGCTTTGAATTAACTGAGACCTATATGTATTGGAGTTATTTCGACACGCATGATATCTATAGCTTCAAGCTTCATGGCTTCCCACCAACTAGGAATAATCTAGTTACGAAGCCGTTCCAAGAATGCAAACACTCAGAAGGACACGTCGATGGCACAACAAGTAAAATACTTTGGTAAAATTCCCCTACGTTTTACTAACGTTATTACCTTCTAAATGAGAACGACCCGCCATTGAGAGATCGATCAACATTTACACAGTAGCACTACTTATTCGGAAAAAATGTTGGAAGAGCTTGTCTTATATGAAACGCAAAACTGGCTCTCGACGATGTTCAGCCATGCTTGGACAGCACAATGCTCCTGACGCAGATGCCAGAAGAGGGCTCGAAACGCCGAGTTTGAGAAGAAGCTGAAGAAGAATACGAGGCACTCTAATCACACAGATGGTCTTATTGTTGTTAGGTGTTGAAGAGAAGTAAGTACGGCCTTCCTTACCTTACTCTCCGAGTTCTGTGAGGCACTCTGTACCCGGACTGCGCAGCCGTATTGTTCTGTTCACGAGAGCAGGTGCCGTCCGCGTCTTACGAATCCTCATGACGTCACGAATCTCTTGGAGCCAGTTGACAATATAACTAACTCCTTTTAAAACTACTTTCCTATCATGAAATTGTTCTAGATAAAGGGAAACTTGCTATGATTAAGTTTCAAGAAGATGAAGTGACGATATGTGTCCCAGTGGACCGCCAGTGAAGCAGTTGAACGTATGAAGTGAATCCGTCTCCACATCTCTCCGCGCACTGCCTCGGATGTGTTATACCTTGATAAACTTTAGGACTGATTTCGATGGAACTTTTAAAGTAGAACGATGAAGGAGTTGCCGTGTCGTTCTTATTTGCTGTGTGCAATAAAGCAGTCCATGTGAAATACCGCGCAGCAAGCGGAGGGTTTTGCGTATTACGAACCGAATTAGATAATTATAGTTGATTAATAATCTCTAGTTAGGACGAGCAGTTTTCATGGTTGAACATTACCAACGTCATCTATCAGCCGACATTTCCACTTTACGTAAAAAATAGCGTTTACCGGCTCTGAGTGGCCATTGTTTGGCAGGAACATTTCTATAATTCTACTTTCACATCAATTAGAGATGTGAAGAGAAACTAGTCGTATTGGATGTGATCTTATTAATTCAAGAATATTAACTTGTTCTTACAAAAAAGTGTATTGGGGCTACTACTAGACAACATTATTTATCTTCGTAGTGTTTTACTCTTTTGCCTTTATGCTGTACCTACACAGGCCAGCATGTTTATTACTGGGTGTGGCATTGTTATTATTAGACAATGGCAGGGTGCCCTTTCCGTCGCCACCTCTTTATCCTCCAGGACCAAATGTGTGTACAACAAATGTCTTCGTGTAATATTGTCCATGTGGAAGTGTGCCAACATTTTCAAAATATTTGCGAAAAGAGCAACTGAGGCGCAGCATGGGTACCAGCCTCGTATTCAGCTAGTCAGATATGGAAAATCGCCTAAAAACTATGTCTAGGCTGGACTGCCCACAGGCCTTCGTCGTTAATCCGCTGGGCTGTTCGATCTGGGGATGGAGCGCCTGCTCGCATCCCAGAAGTGGCGCGCTACCACGAGTGACTACTGGTCGGCTATTTCCCTTCCTACTAAAAATTTATGAAAAGAATTTCTGTGACGGAGCAGTTACAGTTATCGGGCAAGACACCTGAAAGGAGCATATAGTACGAAGTAGAGATGGGTACGGTTTTTCCCAGTATTTTTCAGGTTTCACAAATGAATTTGCTGCTATTGTAGAGTGGAAAGCAAACTTAATGTCATAACGGAACAATTAGAACTCTACGAACATCACTAGGTCGAAGAATAGGACTAAATACAGTTGTAGAAACGAGGAGTAAATATATAATCCTCCCACCGCAACCCTACAGTGCGTACGCAACTTGTAATGATGGCCATAGTACTGAGTCAACAGTGCAAGTTGATTTGAGGTAAGATCACATATTATGCTAAGATTTCCCCTAATAACACTGCTCTTGCACTGCAAAAAAGCGAAGAAGGTTCCAAAAAGAAATGTAGTGAGAAATGAAGTGTTTCATTAGCCTCGAAAAAGGCTGCCTGCAGTCGAGGAACACACAGCCGAAGGACGAATGTCAGTATCTCTTCTATGGCACTTGGACGTTTCGCCAGCAGCTGTTCCGGAAACTGTCAGTTTGGGCTACATTATCTCGGCTCGGAGTTCCCCCCTGAAAACGGCGGATGCTCGTCTCTGGCGGCGGGGCAGTTTAGCGTGTTTGTGTGGAGCTGTCGGGGACGCGGCGAGGGTCGTCGTCGCCGGCTGAGCGTCGGCAGAAGACGCCCGCGGCGGGCCGCACAATGGGGGCCGGCGGCGGCGCGTCGCCCCATTGTGGCGCCGTCAGCCGCCGCGTCAATACAGCCACGCGACGCCACGCGAGCCACGCGTAGCCGGCCCCGGCGCGCGCTCCTTAACAGCCGTGACGGCCGTCCGCGCAGCGCACCGCGGGCCGGCCTACATCCCAGGGGCAAAGGCTCGCATCCGCCGTAGCTTTCCTCAGTCGCACGCACGCTTGTCGTAAATCGGCCGTACACCGGCGGAAATTCACGTTCCTTGTACAACGTCACATATTTTATTTCTATAGGTTTCCCGTCCGAGGGGTATGAAAGGGAAGCAGTGGTTGGGAAGGGAGTGAGACAGGGTTGTAGACTCTCCCCGTTGCTATTCAATCTGTATATTGAGCTAGCAGTAAAGGAAACGAAAGAAAAGTTCGGAGTAGGTATTAAAATCCATGGAGAAGAAATAAAAACTTTGAGGTTCGCCGATGACATTGTAATTCTGTCAGAGACAGCAAAGGACTTGGAAGAGCAGTTGAACGGAATGGACAGTGTCTTGAAAGGAGGGTAAAAGATGAACATCAACAAAAGCAAAACGAGGATAATGAGGTCGAATTAAGTCGGGTGATGCTGCGGGAATTAGATTAGGAAATGAGACACTTAAAGCAGTAAATGAGTTTTGCTGTTTGGGGAGCAAAATAACTGATGACGGTCGAAGTAGAGAGGATATAAAATGTAGACTGGCAATGGCAAGGAAAGCGTTTCTGAAGAAGAGAAATTTGTTAACATCCAGTATTAATTTAAGTGTCAGGAAGTCGTTTCTGGAAGTATTTGTTTGGAGTGTAGCCATGTATGGAAGTGAAACATGGACGATAAATAGTTTAGACAAGAAGAGAATAGAAGCTTTCGAAATGTGGTGCTACAGAAGTATGCTGAAGAGTAGATGGGTAGATCACATAACTAATGAGGAGGTATTGAATGGAATTGGAGAGAAGAGGAGCATGTGGCACAACTTGACCAGGAGAAGGGATCAGTTGGCAGGACATGTTCTGAGGCATCAAGGGATCACCAATTTAGTACTGGAGGGCAGCGTGGAGGGTAAAAATGGTAGAGGGAGACCAAGAGATGAATACACTAAGCAGATTCAGAAGGATGTAGGCTGCAGTAGGTACTGGGAGATGAAGAGGCTTGCACAGGATAGAGTAGCATGGAGAGCTGCATCAAACCAGTCTCAGGACTGAAGACCACAACAACAACAGGGTTCCGTCATTAGACCCCTTACATCTGACAGCATAAAACTAATCTCTAAAGTTGATCAGCTGCCATTTTGGTCAATCAGTTCCTCTAATAATTGTAAATATTTTTCAGTTAACATTATTTTCTAAAAAAGAAACGGTAAAAGACCTAGGCATAATCTTTGCTGAATATCAAACTATTGTAGCGTTACAGTAAAGCTCTTTCCTGCCTATAAGCAAGTCAACGATTTTGAAAAAGAGATTTGTGCCAGGAGTGAAATGAAAATTAGTTCAGTCCTGTGTACTGCCAAATTTGTACTATTATGATGTGGTCCAACACTCATAGATAGGACGTCTCCAGACATCTCGAGATAGCTATGTGTGTTTATCAAACACTGGGCTGTTTGATCAAATTTTATTTATTAATTTATTTTTGGCTTTAGTCAGCAAATACCATACAACCAACAATAGGTTACAAAAGTACCATAATAATATAATCGCAATTTCCACAGTACATCGATACAAAAGGTTCTAGATGTAAAATAAAAACATGAAAAGACGAATACCAGAAAGCCAGCAGTAGTTACAACAGTGTCAAGTTAACACAACAGAACAATGATAACTTTTGAAGTACGAAGATAACTTCGTTACTTAAAAAAGAAACTACACACACACACATACAAAGAATTACAACCCAGGTTTCGAATCGGGCCGGTTCCTGAGGACACAGCAACTTTTAATTGGAAACCGCACAACGGCGTAGTTTTCTTAATGTAAAGTAAAACTGATCACATTCGGATGCTCCTATGTCAATCCAGGCACATACAAACTGGTAAGTGAGTTGATTGTCACACACTATGTTTACGCTATCGGCTTTATAGTTACTAGAGCCTCAGTACTTCTCCTCAGACGTAAGTATCTATCACCATTCCATATCAGCGATATAAGTTCCGTTACTCTCAGAATCCTGACTGCGACGGTGCAGTAACACTAAATCTTTCTGCAACAGCTCCTTCTCCATTTTAGACACGCGAGTCTTGAACGAAGTACGCCGTGACTTGCGTCTTATCCGAAACAACCATGCATTCAAGAGGAGGTAAACAGTTTATGTGTTGTTATCGGCGTAGCTTCTCTTTCGACGTATCAATTCCGTTTTCTTTCTGTCCAACAGCGCACTGTATCAGACTTCCTGGCAGATTAAAACTGTGTGCCAGACCGCGACTCGAACTCGGGACAGGTCCCGAGTTCGAGTCTCGGTCCGGCACACAGTTTTAATCTGCAAGGAAGTTTCACATCAGCGCACACTCCGCTGTAGAGTGAAAATTTCATTCTAGGGTACTGTATCTTTTATACTTTTCGCATTCTTCATATTTTTTCCTTTCTTTCTACCTGCTAATTTTATCCTATTAATTCTCGCTCTTCAGCTGACCACTTAAACAGTTGTCCACATTGATTCCCTCTGTATTATAGCCTGAAGTTTCTGTTATGTGATATTACTCAAATTCCAGCAGCACGTAATGGGGAAACTGGTTAACAAAATGTTAATGAGGTTAATATTCTCCCAGTCTCCACACAGTCATTACTGTACATGGTGGCCAGAAAATGTATGAAAAACTAGTAAGGGATTTGCAGGAAGGCTGTGCCGAGAAATAATTGTAAAAAAAATCGATGTACTGCACCATTCCTATTTAATTTAATAAGCACTGAAGTTACCTCATCAGGTCGTTGTACGTGTGATTTGGAGAAAGCAAACGAACATGTTCAGCAACAGTCTGTGACAGCCTGCTTGAGTTTACGCGCACGACGACCTCCGCTATCGGGTGGAGAAATGTAGGGTCCCCCCGAATAGGTCAGGCGTGCACTACACGCCGGAAGCGGCTACAAGGGTAGCGGAGTACGTGTGGAGTGCACATGGGGGTTTTTTAGGTTAGAGAATTCCCTCCCTAGGCCCGACAAGATGCCTCCTGGGACGCGGCAAGGTAGGAGTAGGCAAAACGCAACAGGGAATAATTATATTAATGTGCTAATAGTAAACTGCAGGAGCGTCTATAGAAAGGTCCCAGAACTGCTCTCATTAATAAACGGTCACAACGCTCATATAGTACTAGGGACAGGAAGTTGGCTGAAGCAAGACGTAAACAGTATTGAAATCCTAAACTGAGGTTGGAATGTATACCGCGGAGACAGGCTGGACAGTGAAGGGGGAGGCGTGTTTATAGCGATAAGAAGTGCAATAGTATCGAAGGAAATTGACGGAGATCCGAAATGTGAAGGTCACGGTTAAAGGAGGCTCAGACATGGTAACTGGATGTCTCTATAGGCCCCCTGGCTCAACAGCTGTTGTGGCTGAGCACCTGGAGGATAATTTAGGAAATATTTCGAGTGGATTTCCCCACCATGTTATAGTTCTGGGTGGAGATTTTAATTTGCCGGATATAGACTGGGAGACTCAAACGTTCATAACGGGTGGCAGGAACAAAGAATCCAGTGAAATTTTTTTAAGTGCTTTATCTGAAAACTACCTTGAGCAGTTAAACAGAGAACAGACTCGTGGCGATAACATGTTAGACCTTCTGGTGAGAAACAGACCCGAACTATTTGAAACAGATAACGCAGAACAGGGAATCAGCGATCATAAAGCGGTTACGGCATCGATGACTTCAGCCGTAAATAGAAATATTAAAAAACGTAGGAAGATTTTTCTGTTTAGCAAAAGTGACAAAAAGCAGATTACAGAGTACCTGACAGCTCAACACAAAAGTTTTGTTTTAAGTACAGATAGTGTTGAGGATCAGTGGACAAAGTTCAAAACCATCGTACAATATGCGTTAGATGAGTATGTGCCAAGCAAGATCGTAAGAGATGGAAAAGAGCCACCGTGGTACAACAACCGAGTTAGAAAACTGCTGCGGAAACAAAGGGAACTTCACAGCAAACATAAACATAGCCAAAGCCTTGCAGACAAACAAAAATTACGCGAAGCGAAATGTAGCATGAGGAGGGCTATGCGAGAGGCGGTCAATGAATTCGAAAGTAAAGTTCTATGTACTGACTTGGCAGAAAATCCTAAGAAATTTTGGTCTTATGTCAAAGCGGTAGGTGGAACAAAACAAAATATCCAGACACTCTGTGACCAAAATGGTACTGAAACAGAGGATGACAGACTAAAGGCCGAAATACTAAATGTCTTTTTCCAAAGCTGTTTCACAGAGGAAGACTGCACTGTAGTCCCTTCTCTAGATTGTCGCACAGATGACAAAATGGTAGACATCGAAATCGACGACAGAGGGATAGAGATACAATTGAAATCGCTCAAAAGAGGAAGGCCGCTGGACCTGATGGGATACCAGTCCGATGTTACACAGAGTACGCGAAGGAACTTGCCCCCCTTCTTGCAGCGGTGTACCGTAGGTCTCTAGAAGAGCGTAGCGTTCCAAAGGATTGGAAAAGGGCACAGGTCATCCCCGTTTTCAAGAAGGGACGTCGAACAGATGTGCAGAACTATACACCTATATCTCTAACGTCTATCAGTTGTAGAATTTTGGAACACGTGTTATGTTCGAATATAATGACTTTTCTGGAGACTAGAAATCTACTCTGTAGGAATCAGCATGGGTTTCGAAAAAGACGGTCGTGATAAACCCAACTCGCGCTATTCGTCCACGAGACTCAGAGGGCCGTAGACACGGGTTCACAGGTAGATGCCGTGTTTCTTGACTTCCGCAAGGCGTTCGATACAGTTCCCCACAGTCGTTTAATGAACAAAGTAAGAGCATATGGACTATCAGACCAATTGTGTGATTGGATTGAAGAGTTCCTAGATAACAGAACGCAGTAGCTCGGTACGGGCTTCTGTTAAAGTTTCGAGAACATACCTTCACCGAAGAGTCAAGCAGTATATTGCTCCCTCCTACGTATACCTCGCGAAGAGACCATGCGGATAAAATCAGAGAGATTAGAGCCCACACAGAAGCATACCGACATCCCTTCTTTCCACGAACAATACGAGACTGGAATAGAAGAGAGAACCGATAGAGGTACTCAGGGTACCCTCCGCCACACACCGTCAGGTGGCTTGCGGAGTATGGATGTAGATGTAGGTGGGCTACCTTCAGTGCTAATTAAATCGGAAACTGTGCAACACATCGAATGTTTTTCTTAAAAGTTATTTCTCAGGACAACCTACCCTCCAACACCCTTACAAGCTTTTCAGACTGTTTGTGACCACGCTATATATACTGCATGACAATATTGATAATAATAGCTATGATAATAACAGATATAATAATAATAATAATAATAATAATAATATGTTTTGACGGCAGATGGTTTGCTTTTCAGCGCAATCTCCCAAAGTAGGTAGCAGTCCCTGGAAGAAGGAGAAACGCACACTAACACTGCCAGAGGTCGACAGACACAGGTTCGTGGCCTATAATTCATGGTTCCGCGATAATTGGTAGGTTTGCATCGCTGTCATGTCAGTGTAGAATAGGTAGGTTCAAGCAGGCCCTAACGCCACGCAGGATATCAACGGTCCCAAGCGACCAGTGCCTAAGAAGAGGGAAATATTGTCCTCTCGGTTGTATGGGATCGAGTAACCTCTGAGAGTGCGATGACGTTTGGAACACCATAGACTGCTAGCGGCGACTATCGTTGCAGGTTCCATTCGTCAACAGAGACGTCCCAAACAGTGGTGCACCACGTCTAATTTTCAGACGAGTTCCGATTCTGCGTAGAGCATCATAAAGCAGATCTCCGTGTGTTGCGACTATGACGACAAAACGAATTCACCAGATTCAATTCATCGTCGTTAGACGGCCGACCACATAGTCTGATGTTGTGAAGTGTCACTGGCTACACAACACCCCAGCCGGCAGTTCGTACAACAGTCGTTAGGTTTCTCACCTGTTACGGTGGTAGCTGTACCCTATCTTCGACGTCTCCGTGACGCTATCGTTCAAAAAGAAAACGCAAGACCGCAAGTTGCCCGTGCTGTTGTAACAAGCCTCGAAGAGAGGATATTCGACTGTTTCCCTGGTCTGCAAGTTTTTAGTCTCTCACCCATCGAAACCATCTAGTCATGCGCTTACCAAAGTATGTGCGCCACCGCTGACCATCCAGTACGTTTGATGAACTGTGGCATAGAGCTCAAATAGCACGGAATGGCACACCCTCATCTGTTGGTCTTCTCTCAGTTGGAGTCGATGGTCAACCAGGTTAGAGGAGACAGCTGTGTGTACTAAATTTCGGGCCCAAATGCCACCAAGAAATCTAGAAATTCATTCATATATGTATTGTGCTACATTATGTACGCATTATACTTAAAATTTCTTTTTTTTTGTGACATACCGAACGTGGCAGTCTTAGTGGTAGAACAGTAATTTACTCACCATAGAAGTAACTTACAAACTCTCCTCGATCAATAATTGCTCTTTTGACTGTTACATTTATCATGAGGCCACCTTATGCCTATGGCAGAGATACAGCAGAGAGTTGTTCATCACGAAGCAGAAGCAGATTACTGTTGCAGTTCAGAAATCATATGTTTCAAGAACCATCTGGCAATTAATTGCCTCCTTCCAAACAGGTCTCGTGAGTGAACCAGACGACGAAATACGGGAAATCGTTGTTCATACGCAGGTTTATCCACACTTGGATTTCAATGCGTCATTCGCGAATGTAAAAGGGAAAGGGCGAATGGTAACAGATCAGATGTACCCCCCAACAAATATCGTAAGATGGCTTACGAAGTGTGGACGTAGATACAGAAAAATATTATATTGTTCACTTATAATTCACTGCGGCTCATGATCGCTCATTTCCACTCTTACCCGTTGAAACAGTTTTTCTTTTAATATCTGAGAATCCACCTAATTAAATATTACCTGTTTCTCTATTTATGTGACGAATACAGCTAGTCTGTGAGTGCCAAAGCAGTAAAAGATTATTAAATACCAGTAACCTGGGCACGTGTGTTATTTAGATATTTCAGTTGAAAAGATATCTTATGGGTAGCTATGTTTTTTTCATTTTTGTCGACCAGAGTCATTTTCATTCAGGCGTAGTTGCTTTGTCTGTCCCTTATGTTCTGCTACATGTGAGTCCTCGATCTCTGCCTGCCTTTTGTTTCTTCAGCTTTGATAATGGTTTGGAGATCTCTATATTGCTTTCATGATACTTTATAACGCTTATAAAGAGCTCATTACGTACGAAGATTACGACCTTATCTCCGGCAAATATGGTCCGAGCTGATCTTGGAAATACCACTGTGCTGAGGTGAAGTTCCATTAACTTTCTAATGCCATTTCAAACTATGAAGGATGACATAACGAAGACTAACAGTTCTGAAAAAATTATATAATGTGCAATTTGCAGCCTCAGCTACTAGATGGAGAGCTTAGCAGGTGAATGTTAGTTGGTATTTAAATTACGTATGTTATACCGCACATGCAATCTAGTATTTCGTGAACTTCAGATACGATGTGTTGCAAAAAGGAATAGGGTATCAAAGTAATTTTTTATTTTGTGGCATGTAGCGCAAAATTCCGAACATTTTGATAATTTTGTACGTTTTTGGAGGGGGGGGGGGGGGTTGCATGAGTATGAGCAAAAGCATCAAAAATCGTTTGTAACATGACTGTTTCGTTATACGTTGGTTGTGAACTGTGAGTAAGATGAAACTGAACGTCTTTGGGCAGCGCTAGCTGCATCATGGGGTAAAAATAGTACTAGTGACATGAATTTGAAGCTCACAGTGAATAAGGTCGCGAGTACAGAACCTAGCTTCTTCCCGTGTGATAATAAAAACGCAGCCTCAAGAAATTCTAAGGGAATTCGGTTCCATGAGGGCAGAGAGAACTAAAATATTGTTAGAGCTAAGACGAGAGAAACAAAGAAAATTTCCGATGGTTAGAAATAGCTTGTTACATTATGGCCGATGTTGGTCCTGTATGTACCTGTGATGCATAAGGCTCTCACCAACTGCGCCATCAAGAACATATCAGTGCTAAACCGTTACCTCTCTGCTACACTCTCATTCCTTAATTATTAAAGAAATTTCATTACTACTTATACTCAATAATACATTTTAAGTTCCATTTTGAGAGACAGACAAGTTCTATGGCTGCTGAGAATAACATGTTATTTAAAACTTAAATGCTGCACTCCGTGATCTAGACGGCCGCGAGGTGCCCACCGGCTGCCGTGTCATCCTTTGCCATGCAGCGTCATTTGGATGCAGGTTAGCGCATCGCTCTGTCGGCTTTCGCCAGCTTTCCACACCGTGGACCCGAACTTCTCGTTCTAGTAGTGCATCAGTTGGTATCACAACGTTGAGAGGACACCGTTCCAGTACCCCACCAAGGAAAAATACCTGGTAGTACCTGGAATTCAACCAGGGTGCTCCGTATGTTAGCAGATAAGCTAAGTAAATAATGAGACTGAATTTATGGAAATTAAAGTTTCTCTACAGGCATTAAGGAAGGCGTGGGCTATGTCATCTTCTCTCTGTCCATCTGTCATGTCTAGCACACTACACATAACTACGAAGAACTTCGTTAAAATTTTATTAACTGACGAATTTACCGCACCATAATCCTATTTCACTACAAAGAACAAAACTGTAAAATGGAATCAACAGGATTGCGATATAAAAAACCTATGACCATTTAATGAATATGAATAGATTTTGGTGTCCATGCAAATTAGCTAGACTGTACAATACACTTTAGATAAATCAACTTAAGCTATTCCTATGCTACGATTGCTGTAACCCTTTACATTTTCACTACTTTATAATCTCAGTCTATTTTAATCTTTAACCCTGTTGCGTACCAAGAATGAAAACTTTTATTACTTCGGACTTCAACGAACACTTGCAAATATGAAAGCGGTCTAATCTGTTTTTAAATTGGAAGTCAGGGACAGCAAAGCACGGAAAAACAGAATTAGGGAGAAACTGACTAACGCAACGACAAATAAGGTTACGTACATTTCAGTTAGTATAGTATGTAGCTTATAACTGGAAATCTACTGTCAGAAAGTAAAAATATCATGTGTTTCACAACGAGCGTCGAATTTTAGCTAATGAAGCTAGATGTTTCACTGGAACACAAATAAATGTTAAACTGGGTGACGTTGAGGTATGGGGCGTGTCTCGATAGAATGACTAAAAATCTGACAGGAAAATATTCTTATAGAAGCTGCTTCTGCATCTGCCCTTCGTAGCTAGAAGAGCAGTATTGGGCATGACCAAAGTCTTCGGTTTTCAGTAATGAAAAAAGCAAAAAATACTGGTGACTAGTGACCGTGGTGGTTTATCGGATGGAGCACTAGACTCTGGCAATGAAGGTCCCCTGTTCAATCCCAGATGATAGGAACTTTGCCTCATTCCAGTCCCTTCAGGACGACTCTTCGTCCACTCGACTTTTTATCAAATGTAGCTATGCCGTAAACCAGGTATACTTTGACCACTGTGGTTACTCTGACCTCTCATACACCAAACGTCTTACAGCTCTGCTGGACCTTAGTTGGGTGTTTAGTTTATACTTTTTTGTAGTAATATTCCATCAATACACGCTAAATGGCGCCATTACCTGCTGAAGTCCTTGCGCAACAGTTGGCGAACCTCTTTCAACTTGTAATTGTATACTAAAATGTGTGTTAAAGTCTGGTAGTGAAAATCCACCGATATTGTTTAGCTATAAAGAGATCGGTGTTTTCAACTATACCTTTTCCATTAATAAAATATTCTTGGGTTTCAAGCCACTTCGAGTGGTTAACTGTCCACGAGCTTTCGGCGGAAATCTTCTCTCCCATTGTCAAGTGGCCATCGTGTGAGTTCCTCTGACGTGCCTATATACCCACGCCCACGCCAGTGACGTCACTGCTGCCCAGTCGTGCACCACATTTGGCAAAATTTTGGTTGCGAGGCCGCTGGATCGATTCAGCTCCCCAATTACAGCTTCAAATGGTTCAAATGGCTCTAAGCACTATGGGACTTAACATCTGAGGTCATCAGTCCCCTAGACTTAGAACTACTTAAACGTAACTAACCTGAGGACATCACAAACATCCATGCCCGAGGCAGGATTCGAACCTGCGACCGTAGCAGCAGCGCGGTTCCGGACTGAAGCGCCTAAAACCGCTCGGCCACAGCGGCCGGCCAATTAAAGGAACCAAGGACGTATTCAGCTGCACTCTACCATCATTATTGATGGGGTTGTCCGATATTTTGATCTCTGTTGCTACATTTATTGCGCTAACCCAGAAGCCCTTGGTCCGTTTAATAATACAACTATCGTCAGATGCAAACCGGTGTCCATTTCACAGTGCATGCTCAGCTACAGCTGATGTTTTCGGGATAGTGTAGGCGGAAACACCTTTCATCTTCTATGCAGTGCTGTTCAAGAGCCGGCCATAGTGGCCGAGCGGCTCTAGGCGCTACAGGAACCGCGCGACCGCTGCGGTCGCAGGTTCGAATCCTGCCTCGTACATGGATGTTTGTGATGTCCTTGGGTTAGTTAGGTCTAAGTAGTTCTAAGTTCTAGGGGACTGATGACCTCAGAAGTTAAGTCCCATAGTGCTCAGAGCCATTTTTTTCTGTCCAAGAGTACGGACAGTCTGACCGTTATAAAACTGGCCACCCACATGGATCGTTATTTGCACGCTACCAACTACCAATACCGAGCACAGAAACAGTCTGTTCTGAGGTCCTTGGCACAGCGAGTTGAAACTACCTCGGATTTCGGAAAGCTGAAAAGGGAAGTGAGCTACTTACGTGAAAGTTTCAAGGAAAACGGGTAAAAAAAAGATAAAGTAAAGGTACATTTCGCAAGCAGTTTCATCTAAGCGGCGAAAGCAGAAGGCCCTCAAAGAAGACACGAACAAGATTGCGTTTTTACCGTTTTGTGGCTCGATAACAGGGAAGATTAGCCGTCTCTACGGCACTGTTACTAACAAACGGACAAACGGGTTCTGGGATGGTGTAATAAATAAAGCAACAGAGACCAAATATCGGACAACACCCTCATTAACGACAATGGATTTCAGCTGACCCGAGATTCTATGGTTGGGGAGGTGAACCGGGTGCGGCGGATGCGCAACCAAAGTATTGCAATACTCGTATATGGTGTGATACTGGGCACCAGTGACGCCACTGGCGGCGGCGCGGCTGCAGAAGCTCGGTAGCTGCATTCAGATGGCAGTCAACCACTTGACAATGGCAGAGGAGATCTCTGCCGAAAGGTCGTGGGCATTTAACTACTTGACGCGTCTTGAAACCCGAGAACATTTTATTAATGGATATCGCCACCAGACCACGCATTCGTACACATACCATTTTTGTTATTCAGTTAATTCTGAAAACGTACAACTCATCAGTTTTTTGTTCACATGTATGAATCTGCCAGTATATTACCATTGCTGAGGTCATGTGCATAATTTACCTGTTTTGGGCTACTTTGACCATTGGTCATTGTTACACTAGTATTACGGAAACACGAATTTTTGAAACAGTTTTGATTCCCCAGCCGGGGTGGAAGTACAGAATACATACATTAACCATTGGTATGTAGACAAAGGCTCATGTGTAATTTTTAATGTGCCTACAACTAAGAAATACAAATGTCAGTCATACATTGCTCAAATTGCAAGTTACTGTGGATCAGGCAGTGATTCAGGTGTAACCTACAATGTCAAATATCTTCGGAAGCAAGGAATGAAGTTTGGCTGGTCACAAGTACCAGACATTGTTTCAATAAATGGAGAACAAGTTACCTAAATTCTAACGGAAATTCATGTTATAAAACGAGGATTTAGGTCGAAGATAGGTGAAACTAAAGGTGTTACGCTCAACCAAATTCGAAGCTATATGTATATGGTACTCAATCCTAGTACCTTTCGTATAGCTACGATTTTGAAGTTGGACCACACTGATTGATTTACGTACACTATTAGATTTTTCCCTCTATGAGCTTTAATGAAGCCATTACGAAAACTTTACGTGGATGTGTTTATTCCCGGGTGGTACAAGTTTCATTACGTTCTGGAACTGTTGATCACATATGGAATGGTACCTGACAGGCGTTGTGGAAGTATAGGCCTGCCAATGTATTCTCGTGCTAATTTTGACCACATTCCGTTACTACTCAGCATATTAGGAAATGTGTTGTGCTAATTAGTATGTAACCCTTTCATACTGGCCCGTAAGTTCACGAACATAAATATCACAGAAGTTAAAAAACACTCATAATAATCACATACGAATTTGAAAATCGGTCAAAGTGTGCACGGTTAACGGTACTGGGGATTTTTCCCCGGGGTTAAAGACAGCCTGCACTCTGGGCCCACCACCCTCCCCCTCCTAGCGCCGCAGCGAAGAAAATCTGCACTGTGCCTGCAATCAGGCCAACAGCCCAGTCGCAGGGTCGGCAACTAATTCAAGGAGTAAGAAATTAGAAATGATCTTCTACTCATGTTTTAAAAGATTTTGTTGTTGATACTTCGAAAACATTCTGGTAAAATACTGTCACCAATGTATTCATTTTTATTTTTTTTATTTTTATATTTTTATTTATTTATTTATTTTTTTATTTTTTTGCTGTTGTTGTCGACATTCAAACCTTACACTGGTGATTTTATGTCCTGGCTTCTTTGTAACATCTACTCCGACTTCTTTGATCTGCATGCTTGTAGCTTAGTATCTTGCTGTATGTCTACAATCAATCATCCGTGACGTATGAGACTGACACAATGTGTCGTGTGCAGGCAGGGCCGTGCGGCGACTGGACGTGGTGTACTCTCGCAGAATCTGTAAGACACAGATGAGTCATTAAACAGCAGACCACTCTGCTGTAAACCGAGCGAGGTGGCGCAGTGGTTAGTACACCTGACTTGCATTCGGGAGGATGACGGTTCAATCCCGCGTCCGGCCATTCTGATTTAGGTTTTACGTGATTTCCCTAAATCGCTCCAAGCAAATGCCGGGATGGTTCCTTTGAAAGGGTACGGTCGGCTTCTTCCCCGTCCTTCCCTCATCCGATGAGACCGATAACCACGCAGTTTGGTCTCTTCCCCCCAAACAACCCAACCCAACTCTGCTATAAGAATTTAGCAGATGCTCGTAAATCACAGAATAGGATACTTTCACTGACGTTTCTATATCTTGTATTGTATTGTATGGAATTTGGGACCTAGAAACGACGGAGAGGCTTCGTCCCGCTGTAGCCCTCAGTGGTACACAACCCCACAACAGGCCACAGCAGTACACCCACCCCACCGCCGCCCCACACCGAACCCAGGGTTATTGTGCGGTTCGGCCTCCGGTGGATCCCCCTGTCCCCGGGAACGTCTCACACCAGACGAGTGTAACCCGAATGTTTGCGTGGGAGAGTAATTACGGTGTACTCGTACTTGGAGAAAGTATCTGCGCAGCAATCGCCGACATAGTGTAACTGAGGCGGAATAAGGGGAACCAGCCAGCATTCGCCTAGGCAGATGGACAACTGTTTAGAAACCATCCACACACTGGCCGGCACACCGGACCTCACCACTAACCAACCAGGCGCATTCGTGCTGGGGACCGGCACGCCTTCCCGCCAGTAAAGCAGTACGTTAGACCGCACGGCTAACTGGTCGGGCTTTTTACATCTTACTAACACAATATTATTGACTGTTTCACTATAAAGATCAGCGGAATTCAATCATCTCAGGTTTGGGGAAGGAAGTAAAAACGACTTTTGCTAATCTAGGTATCCCAGTATTTCCGTTCACAAATTGAGAAAGCAATAAAAAGTAAACAACAGTATCCAAACGAGCTATTTATTCGTTGTACTTCCGACCACAAGCCTTAGCTTTATCGTCCCATGAGTGCCCATAGTAAACTAATGAATAAACACCCTTATAAATTAAAACTGTTTGCTAGGCTGAATATCAAATTGGGAATTTCCCATGCGCAGCGATCAATGAACTAAAATACAGACTCAAACCTCGCTTAGCGATTAATAGTTTCAGCGAGCCACTATACATGACTCTCTGTCGAAAGAGCCTTGTGATTTCTGTATTTTGAAAGTACATGAGTGCGTGTTTAATGTGCTTGTATATCTTAAACACTAGATTGTGGTACAGGGAGGAACGCAAGAGCAAGATCGAACCTGGGCGATGGATTAACGACTGATAGTCTGGTATCCCTGCTAGGTTTGTGTGGCTTTTAGGCGGTTTTCCATGATCGTTTGGAAAAATCCCGCATGATTCCCAATATTGACTTTAGAAAATGCTATTCGTAGTTAGAGTGCGATGACACACAGAATAAATTTTTTCGATTCATAGAGGAGCAGTGCACACGAATTCCATTAAATGAAGCGAAGTATTGGTATGGCACCGCTGGCCGACAGAGTCCACGTGGGGTTGTTCGGCCGCCCAGTGCAAGTTTTTGTTTTCGCGCCACTTCCACGACCACGTTTAGGTTTACTGACGACTGTAACCAAAGGAGGGTATCTACAACGAAGTTAAGAAAAGTAAAATAAATTTTCTGAATCATGAATTCAGCGAGTACCGTACTATGCGATAAACGCCAGGAAGAAGGATAGTCAACCACAGGCCGACTGAAATTGTGTGTTGGTTTTGATGCGGGAGAGTATATCTCAGCGGCTTATCTACGAAAAACGTTGGATGTTGACTCTAGTACCCCACTGGCAGCCGCAACACGATGTCAGAGACTTTTGTGAATCAGTTCGCTATGCTTCAGTGAGTAAACTTATTTCTTGAGATTATAATTTAAGTACTATTTTATCCAAGCTCCGTCTTGTTAAACACAGCGGCCGTTAGGGATTGGTGATGAGGAATGCAAACAATTTAAAAGATTTATTCTATCTCATTATTGATTGTGGACTAATTTGGCCATCCTCAGATGACAACTTCTTCCAGTTAGTGCATTCATCAGCAGCTTGCCATTAATTCCTGCTCTTCATAAGAATAATTGCGTATTTAGCTCCCCTTTATATGTTGTGTTAATGGCAAATACATGCTAGTGTGCCTGAACTTATAACATATGCAGTGGAACAGTTATATACAGGCTGTGGTTTGATAAGACTCGTAAAATTCCATGAAAAATGGAGAATTTTGTAGTGTCTTCAAGGGTGTTAAGTTTGGTTATTTCAAGGATCGTATAAAGAGTTTCAACAGTGTACGGCAAACAGTTCATTGACGACAGCCGTCTGAATAGGTCAGTGTGTCTACTGCGATTGAAAAGGGAGAAATCCGAGTTCCGTACTGATCAGAAACATTTTCATTTGAAGGGTTGGACTGCCGCACAACTCAAAACAGAACTGGATGGAATTCAGACGGATTCTGCACCATCACTGAAAACCATTTACTTTTGGATTAACAAAGTTAAACGTGGTCGGACACGCACCGAAGGCGACGCACGCATTCCGGCAGTCCTATTGAGCTCACCACAAAGGAAATCATTGACAAAATCCATGATACGGGAGTGCAAGACAGCGGAATAAAAATGCGTGAGATTGCTGAGACTATAGTCGTCTGAACTGAGCGAGTGCATAATATCTTGCACGGAGAATTTACTATGAAGACACTGCGGGTCTGAGATGGGTGCCGCGATTGCTAACAGTCCACCAAATGCGAATCCGGCACAATATTTAAACAATATATCTGGCGATGTTTAATCGCAATCCGCAAGACCTTTCTGCCCCTGTTTGTGACTGATGATGAAACATGGATCCATTATTACACACAAGAGTCAAAACGGCAGTCAAAACAATGGGCAAAGGCTGGTGATAGTGCATCGAAGGAGGCATATACCATTTTTTCTACAGGCGAGGTGATAGCCACTGTATTTTTTTTTTTTTTTTTTTTTTTTTTTGATTTCCCAAAGGATATGACAAAAGCCGGCCCCTGTGGCCGAGCGGTTCTAGGTGCTTCAGTCTGGAACCGCGCGACCACTACGGTCGCAGTTTCGAATCCTGCCTCGGATGTGTGTGATGTCCTTAGGTTAATTAGGTTTAAGGAGTTCTAAGTTCTAGGAGACTGATGACTTCAGATGTTAAGTTCCATAGTGCTCAAGCCAAGACTCTCTGGCAATATTTGGAATTTTGTCTTTTATGGATATAAAATGTTTGCTGTAAGCCGGACAATGAAGAAGAAAGTGACGCCACGAAATAAAAGAAAGGCGTTACTGAATGAAACTTGGAAAAAGCCCTTTACGGCACACCTTGACTAAAATAATGGGTAGACGTAAAGGCCACTTCCTGAAGCATGTAGGAACAACCAAATGTTATAGGTGAATGTGGGGATTGGAGAACAAAATACTATTTAAATGATAGATCAAGATTTGAGAGTAGTGACCATGTTCCATAAGGTCCAGAGATATAACACTAGCAACAAAGATCCGTACTGTGAGGGCTATGGTCTTTCCAGTTGTGATGTATGGATGTGAGACCTGGACCATTAGAAAGGCTGATCGGCGAAGAATTGACTCCTTCGAATTGTGGTGTTGGAGGAAACTTCTTAGAGTTCCATGGACTGCAAAGAGAACCAACAGATCAATATTGGAGCAAATTAAACCAGATTTCTCCCTGGAAGGTCTAATCTTAAATCAAAAGCTGACCTACTTTGGACACACAATGCGAAGGCATGCCTCGCTGGAAAAAACATTAATGCTGGGGAAGATTGAAGGAACTAGAAGAAGAGGACGTCAGAGGATGAGATGGATCGATGGCATCACAGAAGCAATGTGTTCCAACCTGGAAGGTCTACGGGAGAAAGTGCAAGACAGGAAAAAGTGGCGTGATTTGGTTCATGGGGTCACGAAGAGTCGGAACCGACTAAACGAATAGAGAGAGAGAGAGACCATGTTCCAGTGGATGCAGGACGCAATAGCTACACAGAAAAGGAAAGACGCATCAAACTAATCTCAAGACTGATGGCTACAATACCTTATGTATCTGCCTCCACATGGGAGGTCGTGCTGATCTCTCCAAAAATACTGAACAATATATTGAAAAATAAACTAAAATTCCAAAAAGTGTTTAGTTTTATTAAAAAAATTCTTTAAAGATATATATTTCTCTTAAATATAAACGATAACTTTACAATAATATATAAAGGCAATGTTATGACTGAATGACTCATCATTGTCCAGGCCAAATCGCCAAGGATGGAAATATGAAATTTGGAGAGAGTGTTATATTATAATGTCGGCCTCGTTTAAGATGGAATTTATGAAATTCCGCCCCTAACGGGATGAAATAGGGAATGAAAGTTATTTTTTTTAATATGCCGCTATTAAGGCAATTTTGAAGCTAAATGTACCGTAATGCTATTTGGCTTCTCGGTCATAAAAAAATAACTCCGTGTTTCAGTACTTTTGGAAATTTAAATAGTATAATAGTGGTTTAAAGTTTTTTAAGAAATCATTATTAAACAGATAATGAAGTATTTTTAATGCTACATCTATGACCTCTTTGTTACAAATAAGAAATACCTGTTTCAGTGCTTTTGGAATTTCACAACTGAGGGGGTGAAACGCGGCATAAATATTTTTATTAAATATTTCATTATTAAAGTATTTTTAAAGCTAAATCTATGAATATTAGTACTTTGCTTCTCGGTTGGAAACGGAAAAACAGTGTTCCACTATTTTTGGAAATTCAACCCCTAATGGTGTGAAATAGGGGCAGACAAATTCATTGACTCGTCATTGCCCAGCCAAAAACGCTGAGGACAGGAACTTGAAGTTTGGAGAATCTGTGGATTTTGTACTGTAAACATCGTTTAACAAGGGAAAGTTCGAAGTTCTTTTTGTAAGGGGGTAAAATAGGCAATGAAGAGCTTCTTGGAAACATTTCACCAGTTTGACCATTTTGAAGTTAGAAGTACGAAAATTGGCATTTGCTTTTTCAGTCAGAAATAAAAAACATATCTGTTCCATTGCCTTTGGAAATTCATCTACTAAGGGCTAGAAATAAAAAGAACGTGTTTTATTATTTTTGGATCTTCAACCTTCTAAGGGAGTGAAACAGGGGAAGAAAAGTTTAACGAAATTATTTCACTATGGAAACATTTTCAAGGCTAAATCTATGAAAATATTTATTTCGCATTTTTGTTAGAAACTAAAAAAATACACCTTTCACGGTTTATCGAAATTCAAGCCCTAAGGGGATGAAATAGGGGATGAAAGTTTTTAAAGAAATATTTCATTATATTAAAAAAAATTGAAGATATTTCAATGAAAACAGGTATTTCACTTCTCGGATAGATATAAAATAGTTTGTGTTACGAGGTGCAAGTTTCTAAGGAATCCAAAAACCATGATTAACAAACACCTTGGATTCCAGCTACCAGAATCGTTTTCTTTTCAGAACTACATTCAGAAAAGACCATTCTTCTATGGCCTTCATTGGCGTGAAAAGTTTGTAAGTCATTGCAATTTCTGAACAATATAAAATTTCGATCAAGGAAAAAAAAAAACAGTGCACGTGCGAGGAGCAGATGGCGCTTAGTGTACAGTAATGAACCATTTCACACTCAAACGGTTAAGAAACAAACTACTTTTAGGAGAAAACGAATGTTCGTAGAATATGGGATCTTCACTAAAAGTCCTTCCGACTTTAGTATATCTATAATCATTATGCCTCATAGGTCACATGGTAGCAATTTAATTCAGTAAACTCAGCACTTCCGCATTCGGTTACACGCGAGCAGTTACTGACTACAGTTGTAGGCTATTGTCGTTGACTTGCCGATGGCGTCAAAGAACGACTGTGTACATACGTATGAGACGATTATTCACTACACCTGTCATTAACGGATAGCACTTGGAGGCAGCTCTTTCTAACCGTTACAACGTGGTATTTTACTGGCAGTGGATTAAAGGGTCGCTGATTGCCTACTAAGAGTAGGCTACGAGTCGGTACAGAGTTTCACCCTCCGTTTTCTCTCGTCAACAATAACACTAGACCCTACTTGAAGTCATCTCCGTTTCCTACATGAAACAAGTTTGAGACACTTGACATACTAGACGCTCATCTGTGTCGGACTACAAACGCTTGCCGCAAGGTGTGAAAACAAAGAATTATACCTTTCTTGCACCTAAGAAAAAATGTCAGAAATAGTTTGGCATAAGCAAAGATGACTGTTTACAATATAACAACCATACCTGTCTCAGTACTAACAAGAACTGAGGAAGACATTTTTCAAACATTACATCTGTCACGCAATTGTATGGAAGGGGAATGGTGATTGTGGATACCCGGAGGAAAATGAAGGAAAAGAAAAACTACAAGGTGATGCTATGAAAAGGAGTTACAAATTTGGCTAGATAAAGTTTGTAGCACAGAAATGGTAAAAAGAAGAGGGTACGAATGACATCTATAGACCAGTACGAGAGACAGAGTAGTGGGCCATCGGCTATGGTGGACAACGCGATGCTGTAGCTAGCAGTCCAGTAGAACATAGATGGAGACGTAGGCAAGAATACGCAAAACAGACAGTAGAGACACTGAATGTAGAATTTAAAAGTTTAAAGTCGTGAAACTGCTTGCCGACAATGTTAATATTCCAGAAGGGTAGCAAAAAAATTGTGGTAAGGGTCCCCATGAAGTTGTGTCTATGATCTTTCAGAGAAATACTCACGGGACTCAATTTGGAAATCAGAATAGGGAACAGCTTCGAAAGGATTAAAAATAAAACTACAGCAGATTAAAGGACTCATTGTGCCGATGGGGAAAGGAAGTTTGATCAGAATGTGAATGTTCTGGTAAGAGGAAACCATGTATTATATTACAGACAGTCTGGCCAGCGACTCGTTTTCATCACTGACACCAAATACAAAGGGATTACAAAAAGAAGAATTTTTTGTGATGTTTGTAATGATCGTCCTTTTGGCTTTGTATGATCTCTTTATTAGTCATTGTGATCAAATACGATTTGCTACACTTTCCCCTAAATAATTAAATAATATGGTCAATTACGCAGTGCCCTTTTAAATAGATATATGCCGTTCCCAAGACGTTTCTGGGATGGCACAAGCATCCGAAATGGAAATAATCATGTGCGAAGCAATACTTATATCGATGTAAGGAGGCTGTGGTGGATGTTTATCTGTCGCTACTGCAGTTAAAGGTTTCGGTCTTCTCGACATAAATAAGCATTTCAGTGGTTTCAGTTACTAGCTGGCTCAGTAATTTAGCAGAAGTAGCTCGAGCGGTAAAATATGGACCAGGATCTCAGAACCTGCTAAGTTAATTTGTGGTGTATAGCGAAACCACCTTACTTGCAATAATTACTGATTTCGCGGAAGCGTGCCACCACGTGAAGTGAAGCGCAGCTGCGAACATTTTGAGATACGTGATGAAGTTTAATTTAAGCGCTGTGCTTCGCAGTAGGGCGGATGCGTTAATTTGAGCGTCCCCTGGCGAAGCGCAATCAGGAAATAGCGGGGCTGCGCGACCGCTGCCGCCGTTACTGGTGTAATATTCGGAATAATAACCCGAAACGGATTCCACGGCGTGTTTTCACGGAATTTCAATGAGATGAAACCTCCTCGTATTTGAAACCGCGCCGTCGTAGCCAGGATACGTGATTACACGAAGTTTGTGCCGCCAACGAAATTTACAGCCAAAACAATACTGTCCCGCATCTTCGCCACATGTTACTCACGAAATATCAATGAAATTGTCGAACTAACCATGGTGTTAAAGAGTTGGTTAAAGATAATGTAATCTTAGGTTAAAAGTTACGTAAGCTCTGCTTTTTGCCAAAACCGAGAACAATTACAAAAAATCTGCAATAGGGGTGTGTGAAAACTTCTAGAACTACCACTTGCGATTCATCACAATTCGTTATTTACCCAAAGATTTTTTAGTCACTTTCATTCTCATTTAGCTGTTGTGGAGCTTCCACACGTATTATCCGTAATCTCTTCAGACAACTTGAAACAGTCTCCAACCATAAAGGCAAATACAAATGTTGTCAATGGATTACATTTTCCATCAATTAGTCCTTCATACTCCGTAATGCCCTCACTGCCAAAGCAACTTCGTGAGAAAATGTGCCGATTAAAATATTTTTTCTTATTTTGCAATGTAGGCATCTTCTCACGCATTTTTTCCTAATGACAGTCCAAAAACCTTATTTAGCGTTCGACGTTCTGTACTATCCCAACTTAGCTAATCAATATGAGCGAAATGCACTGACCGCAATTAATACAACTCTAAGGATAGAAAACAAGGAAATTTCAGTTGTTGAACATATAGAGTATGATTCAAAAAACAAGAAAAGATTTCAGTTGGTTATTGCAGACAAAGAAGGCAAGACAAATACGTTACGCATGACAGAGAAAGTTTCGTGTTCACACAGACGCTATACCATACACTCAACAATCGTTGCTCGGAAACAACGAAACGGTAATCTATTTCATTTCCCGCGCGAATCAACCGGTACCTGCTTACAGAATCGGCAGCTGCAGCTGTTCGATTTCTCAACCCTTGAAGGAAAATGTTCAAATCTGTTTGAATTTCTAAGCGACCAAACTGCTGAGGTCATCGGCCCCTAGACTTACACACTACATAAACTAACTTACGCTAAGAACAACACACATACCCAAGCCCGAGGGAGGACTCGAACCTCCGGCGGGGTGAGCCGTGCAACTATTCAAGAGTAGCTGCCATAGGGGTTACACTGGTTCTGACTTTTATGCACACGAAAAAAAAATCGCACGATGCGAGGTTTGGTGACCTAGGAGGCCTAAAGTAATGAACAAGATCTTACTGACCGCCTCTTTAGTCCAACGTTCTGGGTGTTGTTGTTAAAATAGCGCCGCGCGTCAACGTGAAAGTGAGGCGGGTCGACGTCAAGCATAAAAATCACTGGAATCCTCGTAACATTGCGGAAACAATTAATTTTTTAAGAAAAAGTTCCAGGTATGAGATTTCTCTCATAGTTTGCTTCGCAACAAATTAAGGTCGATATATATAGTCCGGCACGAAACAGATTCAGCTTCGGTGAGCCTCTGTCATGTTCAACGACTACGTCAAGACTTTGTGACCTCCAAATTCTTATATTATGGCGGTTTACTTTACCCGGTACATTCGTCCGAAAAGATGAGCCATTCGGAAAAAGTGTCTTCTGCTTTATCTTGGAGAACTGAAATGCAAAATTCATACCTTTAGTTACGGTCGCCGGGACGTAATTGGTGGAGAAACTACTGCTTTTAAGGCTTCATACGCAGGCGGCATTTCAGAACAAGCCACAGCGTTGCCTGAGGAAGTTTAAGTCCCTCTCTTGCCTCTTTTGTGGACTTCCGAGGACCCCGTGTGAACGTATCTCGGATACTCTCCACACTTTTATCAGACATGCGTGGTCGACCAGTGTGTGTGTATGCAACCAGTTTCCAAGAATTTTGTATACCAGTGCAGGGGCGAGCTGTTGCTGAATAGACGGCGGAATGTATGTTGCGCACAAATAATGGACTGACTTCGCGAAAATTTCAGAGCACAAAATTATATCTCTTTTGGTGCAGTCGCCATGTTGCTAGAAAGAAACAACATTGCATCTGTGTCAAAACTCTGAATATTCCTCTATCCAGCGACATGCGCAATGTGTTTCTACTTTTTATTGTTTGCCTGCTATTAGCAACTGAAATCTGTCCTTTCCTTAAGAATCTTCCCGTGTAGTATCGTAAGAAGAATAAATTATGCAATTTCTACGTGATCTGGTGGTACATAGGATTCCACATTTAATGCACTGAGCTGCCATCTCTGGAAGAACAGCAGATCTCACCCGTCTGCACTTCGAGCTTGTATTACAGAAACGGGTACGTAATTTTCCCCTTCCTTCAGCTCCATGCAAAAGCTCATCAACCGCATTGGCTAGCAACTGATAGCGTGCCAGTCTTTTTGCACAGGTGTTTTTAAATGGCGACAGATATGGAGAATCTGCTGGCCATAGCAACAACGGAACACGCCCAGTGTGGGACAACACTTTGGTCATGCGGTCTTCCGTTACCTTGTAAGATAATGAGGCAGGGATAGATAGAGAGACCCACTGGCCTTGAAACGTCAGAAATGTAACATCTGCTGTCAAAATCAGTATGCCAGAAATTCGAACCAGAGGTGATCGTTTTGCGGTCCAAAATGTTCAAATGTGTGTGAATTCCTAATTGACCAAACTGCTGATGTCATCGGTCCCTCGATTTACACACTACTTAAACTAACTTATGCTGAGAAACACACACAGCCATGCCCCGAGGGAGGACCCGAACCTCCGGCGGAGGCATCGCGTAATTAGTGAAATGGCGCCTCAATCAGCGCGGCCACTCCGTGCGGCTTTGTGGTCCCAGTGGCACCCCATAAAATTACTCCAGGTGATGTGCCCATGTGCCGATGACGATTGCCACGTGCAGTGATCCTACGAATCTTCACTTGCGGATGCGTCCATCAGGTCGCTGTACGCGGAAACGGGATGCGTCTGGAATGCCGTCGCCGTTGGGTGAGCCACTGTCGGCGCAGCTCGCTCTTCGCTAAACTACAACAGTGGTCTTCGATCTGACACTCCACAGCGCTGCAGACGCTGTCACAGTGTCCATGTGGCCATTGCCTTATTTGATAAGTTAATAAAATATGGTACACAAGATTTCATTTGCCACTTTCATCAACCGAGATGTACAACAACCGTCTCCTAGCAGCGACAGTGGGGCATGGCTGCAGGCTCGTTCTGGTGAGGCCGGCCGTGACAGTGAGAAGAACAGAAAGGAACGTTATCTTGCAATGCGTCGGAGCAAATGACATGACGCCCACTCTTCGATTGTTAGTTATAACGTCGTTTTGACCACTGCTGTTTTTAAGATAGAATGCGACCGTCTACTGGCTAATGAAAGGAATTTTGATAAAGCAACACAAATAAAGGGTGAATGTATAGAGATGTATGGCAACGGCCTTGCCGCAGTAGATACACCGGTGCCCGTCAGATCGCTGAAGTTAAGCGCTGTTAGGCGTGACCGGCACTTGAATGGGTGACATCTGGGCCGCCAAGCGCTGTTGCCATTTTTCGGGGTGCACTCAGCCTCGTGATATCAATTGAGGAGCTACTCCACCGAATAGTAGCGGCTCCGGTCAAAGAAAATGATCATAACGACCGGGAGAGCGGTGTGCTGACCACACGCCCCTCCTAATTGCATCCTCAGCTGAGGATGACACGGCTGTCGGATGGTCCCGATGGGCCACTTGCGGCTTGAAGACGGACTGCTGCTTTTAAGGGCGTAAAAGGGTTAAATTCAGAACTAGAGAACTATATCAGATACAGTTTCAACCACCTGACACCATAACTTTTCTCCAAATGCCAGTGGAACACTGAATATCAAACACTACCAACCAACACAAGGGGTGATACAATTTCTCACTGTACATGGCCCGTATCCTGGGTATTTGCATGAGATAGGAAGGAGACCATGTGCCTGTGGCGCTCCTGAAGGGACGTCTGAGCATATGATCTATGACTGTTCAGATTTCGCACAAGCTGTCTCTGAGGAGAGGCGACAGTTAGGGACAAATGACACTCGGGGTGTCATCCTTGACCCAGATAAATATCTAACCTTTCAAGGGTCCGGAAATACATTATCTATAAAAACTAAACAGGTATTGGTGCAAAACTATGGGGGATGGAAAACAAAGGTGAGAAAAGCTTAACCTCTCGGCACAGTCTGAGATGTATCGGCATCTAGAAAGAGGGCATTGCGAGAAAAGCTGCCGCCGTCAGTGGTACAGTAGATCTTTGGCCTGGCCACCGATGCTGAAGTGGGACTTCGCCAGCCGTCATCAGTGGACCGGGGGGCCTCTCGCCTGAAGGCCACTGAGCAAAACCCATCATGACTTACCTTTTATGACAGAACATTGCAGGGGCCAAGACAGAAGAGTAAGACAGACTCCCTTATCTTCTGGAAGATAGATAAGAAGGATGTCTTGAGGTGAGTTCGTGTTGACGATCGTCTTCGCACTCGTCCACACTAAAATACCTATTCATGACAAAGATACCCACCTCGACTAATAAACTAACATGATAGAAAAATTTTAAAAAATGTATTTAAAGATGTAAGCAGGAACCGCAAAAAGCGCTTGAGAACTTGCAGAAGTGTTACGGCGTTAAGTTAAGTGCCGGCAATCCAGCCGGGAACGAGACAACAGAGAGGGCTGTGAAGAAGATTTCAGCTAATTATACGGTGACCAACCCCTCTCCAGCACGACAACGCGACAGCAACGGCCTCTATACGAAGAGAAGAGCCGCGCCCGACCGGTCCCGGCCATTTCTACAGCAGCTTGAAGACTAGCAACTAGGTAGAAGCGTCAAAGCTCATTGTTTTCCTTGTACATTCTATGTAGCTCAAACTTGTAAGTGCTGTACTGAAGAGATTTCTTATTTTGTCTGTCGACCTTTGCTTGCAACTCATCTGTTTAACACAAAGGTAATTATCGTCATTTATCTCTCGCAATAAATTCCATTAATACGATTTGTTTGAACTATTTCTCTAGCGATCAGAGAAACCATGTTTCCTAGACACCCCATATTCGACGACTAGGCAGGATTCAACAAGATGTAGTGTTGTAGATTTTTGGTTGGTATTCTTGCATTCTTTAAGGTTGGAGAAGGGATTTAAAATAAGACGTTTACCTGGTAGTGGTATTTGAGATAGTAGGGCGTTCCACCTCTAAGATTTTTAGGGATGAGCAACGTCTGGGGATAGCCCAGGGCGTCTAAGAGGCCAACTGAATGTTATTGTAAAATAAAGATGTAAGTACCTGTATTCTTACTGTCGTAAGAAAGAGATAGTTTTGTTAGTCGTCTTATCATTGCTAACTTAATTGTATCATGGTCTCAGGCTTTTGTATATAGTATATAATTTAGAAAAGAATGAAATTGGCCGTATGGATACTCGTCTTGTTTTAGACGCCCGTTTCCTAACACAATGCACGTGGCATTGCTGTAGATTGCAGACGTCCGAGCGAACAACTCATCTGTCCTCTCGGGCGTTGTAGACCGTTCCACGAACTATGACAATTGAAGCAGGTAGAGACGCGGACGTTGATTGCATTGTTGTCGTTTCCAAGCGACGGTTGCTGTACGGGTATGCACGAGCTTTGCGCTTGATTGTAAGCGTGTCTCCTCCAAATTAGGTGTCATACCTTCCTGTGTAGAATCTGCGCCTACCACCACCATCATCCATGACATCTCGCTGTAAATAGAATAAGAATTCACTAAATAATTCGCTGCGACCACTCGTAATGCTGGAACTGGCTACGGCATTCACAGCAGAGTGCTTAGATCACCACTGAACGCTCATTGGCTGTCAAACATTGCCTGACGTATGTATGCAGAAGAAGCCTAAACTCGACCGCCATCGTTTGTGACACCTAAGCTCACCAGACGTTTACGTTTAACATGAAATGTATTGGCAGTGCAGATGTGGACTACCATCAACCGTCATTCCATGACGACAAAGAATGACCGAAGGAACTTTACATCGTAATTTGGAATAACACAGCCACTGCAATATCGTATTTATCCGCCGACACCAGGAAAGCGACTTTCAAGTAAAATGTCTCGCCTGTACGCCAATATACATAATGGATGTACGAGTACAGGCTGTAGACGCATGGCTGACGTCATACGGAAGTTTGGGTCTAGCGTGAGTCGTGCTCGGATAGCCAAATGGAAAGGCAACCGCTCGCGATAAGCTGAAAATTCGAGCTCCAACCCCGGTCCGGCACAAGTTTTCATTGTCGCCATTCCATTCTACAGCTGATGGTTATCCTTATTCTCAACTGCGAATACGTTTCATGAACTTCACGACGGCTGTAGTCGCCGTAGTGCCTGTACCTGCGTGTGTGTTCAAGGGAATGTTACGTAGTAATTTGGAACACCACAGGCACTGCAGTATCGTGTTCATTTTTCAAGCGGACTTTGTTGTACGTAAACACGGGCAAATGTAAATGTGACAGAGCGGCTGAAAGGGGCAACTATGTTTGGCCATGCGCATAGATATACTGCGCGAGATGTTGCTGGATTTGTTGGTGTTTCGCATCTGCAGGCCACGAAACGCATCTGCTTGCCACGAAAAATATTGTGGCCAGGTAACACGGCGTCAGAAGTGTGGTCGGAAAAAGTTCCATATTGGTGACGCATTTCATACCTTGTGAATCAAAACTGCTTCCAAACCCGACAGGAATTTCTGCAGGCATTGAATGAAGGTCCATCCCAACCACACAAGCGGCTCGTAGCGAAATTGCGTGCTTATGGAATATCGTCTCAGTTATGTGACTGGATTTGCGATTTCCTGTCAGAGAGGTCACAGTTTGTAGTAACTGACGGAAAGCCATCGAGTAAAACAGAACTGATTTCAGGCGTTCCCCAAGGCATTGATATAGGCCCTTCGCTTTTCCTTATCTATATAAACGATTTTGCAGACAACCTGAGCAGCCGTTCTCGGTTCTTTGCAGATGATGCTGTCGTTTATCGACTAATTAAGTCATCAGAAGATCAAAACAAACTGCAAAAGATTTAGAAAACATATCTGAATGGTGCGAAAAGTAGCAGTTGAACCTAAATAACGAAAAGTGTGGGGTCATCCACATGAGTGCTAAAAGGAACTCGTTAAACTTCGGTTACACGATAAGTCAGTCGAATCTAAAAGCCGTAAATTCAACTAAATACCTAGATATTACAAGTACGAACAATTTAAATTGGAAGGATCACATATAAAATGTTTTGGGGAAGACTAACCAAAGACTGCGTTTCATTGGCAGGACACTTAGAAAATGTAACAGACCTAGTAAGGAGACGGCCTACACTACGCTTGTCCGTCCTCTTTTAGAATACTGCTGCGCGGTGTGGGATCCTTACCAGATAGGACTGACGGAGTACATCGAAAAAGTTCAAAGAAAGGCAGCACGTTTTGTATTATCGTGAAATATGGGAGAGAGTATCACAGAAATGATGCAGGATTTGGGCTGAAAATCATTGAAAGAAAGGAATTTTCTCACGAAATTTCTCCCCCGAATACGAAAATATTTTGTTGGCACCTACCTACATAGGACGGATCGATCACCACGATAAAATAAGGGAAATCAGAGCTCGTACGGAAAGATATAAGTGTTCTTTCTCTCCACGTGCTATACGAGATTGGAATAATAGAGAATAGTAACGGTGGTTCAATTAACCCTCTGCCAGGGACCTAAATTGTAATTTGCAGAGTATCCATGTACATGTAGATGTAGATGTTAGCGAGATAACGCTGCGACAGAAATGGAATGCAATTGATATTTGGAGCCGGTCATCTCGTAAGAGGCCATTGCTGGCACAGGCATATATAGCTACGCGTCTTCAGTGGGATAAAAATCTTCGAAGATGGACATTAGCTGGCTGTCGGAACGTAATGTGCGCTGATGAACCATGGTTTTACCTATATAAATATGAAGTACGTTGTTGACAGCACCGAAGGCCAAATGAAACATTTCGTCTTGAACGTGTGTAAGGTCATATGCAAGCAGAAGGCGGGTCTACGATGTTGTGAATGAGTTTTTTGGAACTGATCACAGAGTTGACCAAGAAAATGAACCAAGACGTGTATTTAAACATATCGAATGATGTCGACACGTGCAGTAAGCACATGCATGATGAGTATGCTATTTATACCCCTACTTTTACCACACAGTAGCAAAGTTCATCGGGTTGCAAAAATATGTGACAGTGTTTCTGAACACAACCCCACGGTATTACATCCCTTAGTGCCCTACAAAATCACTAGACTTGAACCCCATAGGAAATCTGTGGGACAGATTGGAACAGGTGGTTAGACACCGACATTACCATTCATTTTGATCCTCAGCGAAAATCTTAACTTGTATGCGACGTACCTGCACAACCATGTGAACTCATTTCCTGGTAGAATACAGGCAATTATCAAGTCCAGTGACGAAATTACACGGTGTAAAATGATGCTTGTAATGATATCCGTAGGAGCTGAGGAGCCGACTAATATTTTGTCCAGTGAACTTTCTAGGGTGGCACTGAGCATGGTACTCCTCAACCCATCGGTTAGATGTTTGCGTGGCGGTCGTGGAATCCCGGCTAACGTGAGCAACATTATCACCGAACGACGAACTGCAGTTTCGACAGGTTACGATGCTGCCTTTGTCAGATGCCAGTATATGCTAGCGGATGGAGCCTAACAGAATCTTCTCACCAGAAACGTGTCCGCGCACCCGTCAAGAACCATCTCTTGAAAAAAATTATATGGGTTCCGGAACTACTAGGCATTCCACTGTTACAGGAGGTGCGTTTTGCAGCGCTACCATCGATAGAAGAGTATGAGTTCTTTACATCTCGTGGAGATAATCTAGGCAGTGGTGTGACGGTGTATGTTCGCCAAGGTATTCTGACTGACGACATCACGTATCTCCCTCTTCCAGATGTATTGTGTTTACGATTCATTTTACGCGTCTCATTAATGTCTATGCGGATTCTGGTACTCGGCGTCGCCGTGAAAGGGCACACTGTCCCTAGGTCAACATGAACATCGTCTCTTTGGAGGGGACTTTAACTGTGTACTAGGCCGTAAAGACCAATACTCAAATTTTACCACGTGGCAGGAGCTGTGTCTCATTGTTGCGATAGCTGGGATACCTCGGAGATATGGCGCACAGACGTTTCACCCGGGTAATTCAGCAAGTCGGTTAGACCACATTTATGTCTCCCGTGGGCTGGTTGATGCGGTGATCGACGTAGAACGCTGGCCTCTGTCGTTCTCTGACCACTGCGCGTACATGTGTACACTGCTCCTTCCCCGCAAGGAGGTCAAGAGGAGTCGGGCGCCATGGAAACTCAACGCTCAGCATCTGCAGGATCCTGATTGTTGCCAACGTATCGCCTGGACGTAGATAACGTGCGAACGGCTTCTCCGATGCTGAGTATCAGTGATGGGCTGGTGGCTGGAACGTGCCAGACCGATGCTCCGTCGCACATTCATCACTTACAGCACGGAAGTGGCCGCTTGGTAGAGGCGCACTACAGACATCTACTTCAGCGCCCTCCACTACCTTGATGGCCAACCACTATAGCATGAAGTGTAAATTGAACGGATCATGATAATCTCTCCATTGGCAAAAGATTCCGGAATAGTCCCCCATTCGGATCTCCGGGAGGGGACTGCCAAGGGGGAGGTTACCATGAGAAAAAGATTGAATAATCAACGAAAGGATAACGTTCTACGAGTCGGGGCGTGGAATGTCAGAAGCTTGAACGTGGTAGGGAAACTAGAAAATCTGAAAAGGGAAATGCAAAGGCTCAATCTAGATATAGTAGGGGTCAGTGAAGTGAAGTGGAAGGAAGACAAGGATTTCTGGTCGGATGAGTATCGGGTAATATCCACAGCAGCAGAAAATGGTATAACAGGTGTAGGATTCGTTATGAATAGGAAGGTAGGGCAGAGGGTGTGTTACTGTGAACAGTTCAGTGACCGGGTTGTTCTAATGAGAATCGACAGCAGACCAACACCGACAACGATAGTTCAGGTATACATGCCGACGTCGCAAGCTGAAGATAGAGAAAGTGTATGAGGATATTGAAAGGGTGATGCAGTATGTAAAGGGGGACGAAAATCTAATAGTCATGGGCGACTGGAATCCAGTTGTAGGGGAAGGAGTAGAAGAAAAGGTTACAGGAGAATATGGGCTTGGGACAAGGAATGAAAGAGGAGAAAGACTAATTGAGTTCTGTAACACGTTTCAGCTGGTAATACCGAATACCCTGTTCAAGAATCGAAAGAGGAGGAGGTATACTTGGAAAAAGCCGGGAGATACGGGAAGATTTAAATTAGATTACATCATGGTCAGACAGAGATTCCGAAATCATATACTGGATTGTAAGGCGTACCCAGGAGCAGATATAGACTCAGATCACAATATAGTAGCGATGAAGAGTAGGCTGAAGTTCAAGACATTAGTCAGGAAGAATCAATACGCAAAGAAGTGGGATACGGAAGGACTAAGGACTGACAAGATACGTTTGAAGTTCTCTAACGCTATAGATACAGCAATAAGGAATAGCGCAGTAGGCAGTACAGTTGAAGAGGAATGGACATCTCTAAAAAGGGCCATCACAGAAGTTGGGAAGGAAAACATAGGTACAAAGAAGGTAGTTGCGAAGAAACCATGGGTAACAGAAGAAATACTTCAGTTGATTGATGAAAGGAGGAAGTACAAACATGTTCCGATGAAAACAGGAATACAGAAATACAAGTCGCTGAGGAATGAAATAAATAGGAAGTGCAGGGAAGCTAAGACGAAATGGCTGCAGGAAAAATGTGAAGACATCGAAAAAGATATGATTGTCGGAAGGACAGACTCAGCATACAGGAAAGTCAAAACAACCTTTGGTGACATTAAAAGCAACGGTGGTAACATTAAGAGTGCAACGGGAATTCCACGGTTAAATGCAGAGGAGAGAGCAGATAGGTGGAAAGAATACATTGAAAGCCTCTATGAGGGTGAAGATTTGTCTGATGTGATAGAAGAAGAAACAGGAGTCGATTTAGAAGAGATAGGGGATCCAGTATTAGAATCGAAATTTAAAAGAGCTTTGGAGGACTTATGGTCAAATAAGACACAAGGGATGGATAACATTCCATCAGAATTTCTAAAATCATTGGGGGAAGTGGCAACAAAACGACTAATCACGTTGGTGTGTAGAATATATGAGTCTGGCGATATACCATCTGACTTTCGGAAAAGCATCATCCACACAATTCCGAAGACGGCAAGAGCTGACAAGTGCGAGAATTATCGCACAATCACCTTAACAGTTCATGCATCGAAGCTGCTTACAAGAATAATATACAGAAGAATGGAAAAGAAAATTGAGAATGCGCTAGGTGACGATCAGTTTGGCTTTAGGAAAAGTAAAGGGACGAGAGAGGCAATTCTGACGTTACGGTTAATAATGGAAGCAAGGCTAAAGAAAAATCAAAACACTTTCATAGGATTTGTCGACCCGGAAAAAGCGTTCGACAATATAAAATGGTGCAAGCTGGTCGTGATTCTGAAAAAAGTAGCGGTAAGCTATAGGGAGAGACAGGTCATATACAATATGTACAACAACCAAGAGGGAATAATAAGAGCGGACGATCAAGAACGAAGTGCTCGTATTAAGAAGGGTGTAAGACAAGGCTGTAGCCTTTCGCCCCTACTCTTCAATCTGTACATCGAGGAAGCAATGATGGATATAAAAGAATGGTTCAGGAGTGGAATTAAAATACAAGGTGAAAGGATATCAATGATACGATTCGCTGATGACATTGCTATCCTGAGTGAAAGTGAAGAAAAATTAAATGATCTCCTGAACGGAATGAACAGTCTACTGAGTACAAAGTATGGTTTGAGAGTAAATCGGAGAAAGACGAAGGTAATGAGAAGTAGTAGAAATGAGAACAGCGAGAAACTTAACATCAGGATTGATGGTTACGAAGTCAATGAAGTTAAGGAATTCTGCTTCCTAGGAAGTAAAATAAACAATGACGGACGGAGCAAGGAGGACATCAAAAGCAGACTCGCCATGGCAAGAAAGGCATTTCTGGCCAAGAGAAGTCTACTGATATCAAATACCGGCCTTGATTTGAGGAAGAAATTTCTGAGGATGTACGTCTGTAGTACAGCATTGTATGGTAGTGAAACATGGACTGTGGGAAAACCGGAACAGAAGAGAATCTAAGCATTTGAGATGTGGTGCTATAGGCGAATGTTGAAAATTAGGTGGACTGATAAGCTAAGGAATGAGGAGGTTCTACGCAGAATCGGAGAGGAAAGGAATATGTGGGAAACACTGATAAGGAGAAGGGACAGGATGATAGGACATCTGCTAAGACATGAGGGAATGACTTCCAAGGTACTAGAGGGAGCTGTAGAGGGCAAAACCTGTAGAGGAAGACAGAGATTGGAATACGTCAAGCAAATATTTGAGGACGTAGGTTGCAAGTGGTACTCTGAGATGAAGAGGTTAGCACAGGAAAGGAATTCGTGGCGGGCCGCATCAAACCAGTCAGTAGATGACCAAAAAAAAAAAGTGGTTAAGGCGAAGCTACTAGCGATTACTCGCCGGAAACTACAGGGAGCTGTGGTACGCGGCCGCGTGACTTGATATGACGTGATGGGAGTATCCCTCCATGCATCATATTATGCACGATCGCAGACACCGCAGACAAAACTTAATCACTGAACTCTTGGATCACGGTACACAGCGGGTCACCTGCCAAGCGGACACAGTCGATGACTTTGTCAAACATTATCGCCGGCTCTACCGTGCTAATGATGGGGGCGCCCTGGACTTCAATCCTATCGCCGTGGACGTTCCACGCACTGTCACAGTTGAGGAAGGAGTTAGGTTCATGGAACCTTTTACCTCTGAAGACGTCACTGTCGCTATCTTGATTGGTGCACTTTGCAAGTCGCCAGGCGTCAACGGACTACATAATGAATTTTATTGTACGTATTTTGATCTCATGTCTACACGATGGACGGAGATGTATCATGAACTGATCATATCTGCAGCTGCTATTCCACAAGTTTTTGTCGAGGGCATTGTTGTTCCAGTTCATAAACCGACACCTGGAATTACGTTTCATTACCACGCTATTATCTTACTAATTACTCACTACAAAATTTTTGAGCAGTTATTGGTGGCGCGCTACAGATCCCTCTTACCACGTGACCTCTCAACCCAGTAAAATACGCCAGGTGCACAGTTAGCGTCCAGACAGCCAATGCAGATTGTCGCGACGTGATTCCGCTGACAGATGCGTGCAGACTTCTTGCGGCGATCCAAGCCGTAGATTTTGACGTCAAGTTTGACGAGGTCATCCACGGGTAGGCTTCCCGGCCCGGTTTATTAGTGTCATTCGGCGGCTCTTATGCAGCGCATGTTCGTTGGTCCAGGTCAATGGGCGAGTGGTGGTTGGCTCTGAGCACTATGGGACTTAACATCTGAGGTCATCAGTCCCCTAGAACTTAGAACTACTTAAACCTAACTAAGCTAAGGACATCACACATACATGGCCATGGCGGGATTCGAACCTGCGACCGTAGCGGTCGTGCGGTTCCAGACTGTAGCGCCTAGAACCGCTCGGCCACCACGGCCGGAGCGTGTGTTGCTTCCGATACCGATCCAACTGTCAGTCCGCCAAGGCTGCCCCCTAACCATGCACCTTTATGCAGTGGCGCTGAAACCGCTCGTAGGTCTGCCGACGGCGCTGTTGTCCGGAATCTCCATATGCGGTTATGTATGTCTGCATACACAGGTGATCAACTCCTGCTGGCTCGTTCTCTGGAGGAGATCGCACAGATCCTCGACATCATTACTGTTAATAGGAGGGCTGCTGAAAGTGTGACGACTGCGCACATATCCACGGCACTGTCTGTTAGTCGCTGACTTCCCCAGAAGATCTGTCGCCCCTGCCCTATGTCCAACTTCTCTGCTATCTTGTTATCACCTTTATGTCGTCAATGCACCTTATAGCGGTGGTCAACTTCCGTCAAGTTTTGAGAATTAGCCGTTTGATGATCAGTCACTACGCCCTACGCCTCCTCCACCTCCTGCTTGCGTGTTGCCTACCTGTACGCCTATCTGCCAGCCAGAATAGTTCATATTGCGCAGGGTCTGCCGACGATGATTAAGACAGGACGTTTTATTTAAGGGGCATTCTGATATTTTCTGAAAATTGGGTCCATCTTCAATGTACGCTGTGACACACTTACTTCCCCCACCCGCTCCCCCCATACATGCAGGAGAGATTGGCCTTAAGAACGTACGCTATTCTGCGGAGGCACTTTACATGGCACGATGTATAATCAATGGCGCAGAGTTGAGGCCTCCATTGCGCACTAGTCTTCTTGTGGCAGTGTCCCTCTCCCCAACGGTCACGCGTTTGCACTCATCTTGGCGTTCATTGTGGAACTCAGCAATGGTCGCGCCCAATATCCACGAAAGCGCTGGCCGCGCGTAGTGTCAAACTAACCAGTGGCTCAGTGCCATATGACTGGCGGACCCTCCCGTCTCTGCCTTTGTCGTAGTGTCGATGATGATCATCACCACTTCAACCGTGTAGCCGTTACGGATGTATGGTTGTTGAGGCGACAAATGCCTCCGCATGTTATTGACCCAGAATCACTTCTTTGCCCAGCGGTGGAACATTTTCCTGCTACAAAGTCTCAGGTGGTTCTCTGGATAAAGGGCCGAACCTTGGACTACCTATACGGAGATACTCATCACTCGCGCCTTGATTTTTGGCAATACTGCACATGCGGAGGTTTCGTGATATTTCCATTACAGCACGTGTTTTGCCAATTATCTTAACAGCGTTTTTATCACACCCTCACTAAGTTGACGTGTTCTCGACGTGGCAGGGGCCAGCCCGATTCGGAAGGAACATGGCGCGCCAGTACGTTGGACTGGGCCCGCCTGCCATCCTTTAGCACCTCGTGGCGTTACCAGTGTTCCGGATGGGTGGATTAGTTTTAATTTGTTTTTCACTATATATATGTGACAAAGAAAATAAATAACTAAAATAAAAATGACGGGCGTTAGGGTGCTGCACAGTGATGGCTGGGGGGAGGCATCGTGGCCAGGCCTTGGGATTCGACCCCAGCCGACTTGTCTCCTCCAGCCTGTAGCTGACTGTGACTCTGATACGAGAAAACCGAGCGAGGCGGCGCAGTGGTTAGCACACTGGACTCGCATTCGGGAGGACGACGGTTCAATCCCGTCTCCGGCCATCCTGATTTAGGTTTTCCGTGATTTCCCTAAATCGCTTCAGGCAAATGCCGGGATGTTTCCTGTGAAAGGGCACGGCCGATTTCCTTCCCCATCCTTCCCTCACCCGAGCTTGCGCTCCGTCTCTAATGACCTCGTTGTCGACGGGACGTTAAACACTAATATCCTCCTCCTCCTCTAATACGAGAAATAAAAAATAAAAAAATGTCATGAAAGAAAATAAAACTAAAATAAAAAATAAAAATGTAGCTATACAGACGGAAATTTACTTCTTTCAAAGCATAAAAACAGGGGTGGGGGAGGGGGGGATGGGGTGGAGGGGGAGCATCTTTGATAAGAAAATGTCGGTAGAGTACTTGCCCGCAAAAGGCAAAAGTCTCTAGTTCGAGTCTCGGTCTGGTACACAGTTTTTATCTGCCAAGAAGTTTCATATCAGCAGAGACACTGCTACAAGTGAAAATTTCACTAAGGGAAAAAATAAACTGTTTATCACGACGACAATGAGATTATTAGTGACGAATCGTAACTACGGATTGGGGAAAGACCGCGAAGGAATTCCCACTGGTCTTTTTCGAAGCAACCATGCAGGTTTTTGCCTTGGGATACGGGCATCTATGCGTCCAACCTTTTAGCTTACGTGGGCCACATTCGAAGAAGACGAGTACTTTTGGGCGCTGAGAAGAGGGAGAGAGAACGGGATATACCAATGAGAGAACAGCACCGTGTGGCGTGAGTTCTGAATTGGAAATATTCAATTTATCAACAGTTTTCATCATCATAATTTTACGGATTTTGTAGATTTTTTACCTCTTGTGTGACAGACGCTCACTTCTTGGGCCCCACTGACGCCATTGTCCGTCGAGCCGCGGGTTCGACACCCTTCCCTTAGAGGGATCACGGTAAACCTAAATATGGATGACTGGAAGGGGACTTAAGTTTCTGTCCTTCGCTATGAACTACGACAAATCAGTCCATGTCCCAACACAACTAAAAAAAAAAACTAACATCACAACTAATGAACGTGGCAGTAAATTTGCGAAAATCTATCTCATACGGAGGCATATTGACAGTGCTTCAGCCCGCTCATCTTCCGCGAATGGCCTAAAAATGCGAGAGACTGGCGCTCTTGTGATAATCAGTGTTCGTCGTACTACACACACATGCATTCTGGACGACTCATTAGCAAATATCGGAAACCCTCCACTCTTGCGACAAAGAATGGCAGTAATTAATTCTGCTAATTAACACAGAATCATATCCCGCAGTATGACGGCATGGCGATGTTAATTTCAGTGACATTCTCTGAGGGCATTCTGTGAAGTTGACTGACGCGTCACTGCGGATGTTTGTTACACCGTCACGTCGGCTGTACCTCGCACTGTGTGGCTGTAGCGCCCGTAACCACACCTGGTGGTAGCTAAAGCCCGTGCTGCGACACTACCGTTCTGCTGCGAATGTTTTCATTATTTTGAACATTTACACCCAACAGCATATGGACGCTGACATACGGACAGAGCGCCTGCCGGGCCTCATAAATATTGGCTGCAGATTATTATGCATGGAATAAATCTAGTCCGCCGTTATTCAACGCGAGCGACATTAGGGCTCCCATCATTCACGTATCTCATTTTCAGAGAGCTCCAGCCAAGCGCTTTGCGCGGTGAATCTGAGTTGCAGTAGGGACGTCGAGACCAGCTGCACAACTAAATTCGTTCGTGCAAAACTTGCAAGTCGTACACTTTTCCGTAAGGGGTTCTTGCTTATATAGCTATTAAGAAGTACTTTCCACATCGGTGTGAAGGTATTTTTCGCTGAAATATATGTTAAGCGCTAAAGTTAATCAGCCGAAGTCAGGAATCATGTGAAGCACATATTACTAGGTTTCTAATGTATCAGTCAATCATATAACGACTTATGCCTTTTCGCTAAGCATCGATCACTTTTGGTTTCTCCTTTTCTTTTCTTCCCTACACAAACTGGGATAAGCAGCACTCCTTGATGTGGGAAGTTGAGTGAACTTAGGAATCAAAGGTATTAAAATGTTGTTCGGGTGTTTTGAAGTTGAATAGTGAGCGATTCCGATTTGAGTCACAGTTTTCCATGTTATTGAGACTTTCGTTGTAAAAGAAAAGAACAAAAAAAAGTGAGCACATTTATAAACAAACTTGCGATCCATCCGTACTTCACACGAGTAGCACAAAGCATCTATGACCGGACGCCTTATCTGGCACAGCAGTAATTTCGTTTACAGGCCATGACGTAGAATATTGCTTGAGATTCAGTCACTGCAATATAACGTAAAAGATCTAAGCAGCGCACACCAGAAAGGTTCTTGTTGTTGTTGTTGTGTTGTTGTGGTCTTCAGTCCAGAGACTGGTTTGATGCAGCTCTCCATGCTACTCTATCCTGTGCAAGGATAGAGTAGCATCTCCCAGTACCTACTGCAAACTACACCCTTCTCAATCTGTTTAGTGTATTCATCTCTTGGTCTCGCTCTACAGTTTTTACCCTCCACGCTGCCCTCCAATACTAAATTGGTGATCCCCTGATGCTTCAGAATCTACATCTACATCTACATCCATACTCCGCAAGCCACCTGACGGTGTGTGGCGGAGGGTACTTTGAGTACCTCTATCGGTTCTCCCTTCTATTCCAGTCTCGTATTGTTCGTGGAAAGAAGGATTGTCGGTATGCCTCTGTGTGGGCTCTAAATCTCTCTGATTTTATCCTCATGGTCTCTTCGCGAGATATACGTAGGAGGGAGCAATATACTGCTTGACTCTTCGGTGAAGGTATGTTCTCGAAACTTTGACAAAAGCCCGGACCGAGCTACTGAGCGTCTCTCCTGCAGAGTCTTCCACTGGAGTTTATCTATCATCTCCGTAACGCTTTCGCGATTACTAAATGATCCTGTAACGAAGCGCGTTGCTCTCCGTTGGATCTTCTCTATATCTTCTATCAACCCTATCTGGTACGGATCCCACACTGCTGAGCAGTATTCAAGCAGTGGGCGAACAAGCGTACTGTAACCTACTTCCTTTGTTTTCGGATTGCATTTCCTTAGGATTCTTCCAATGAATCTCAGTCTGGCATCTGCTTTACCGACGATCAACATTATATGATAATTCCATTTTAAATCACTCCTAATACGTACTCCCAGATAATTTATGGTATTAACTGCTTCCAGTTGCTGACCTGCTATTTTGTAGCTAAATGATAAAGGATCTATCTTTCTGTGTATTCGCCCTACCAAGCAAAACCCTTCTTCTAGTGAAGTTTTGCCACGAATTGCTCTTCGCCCCAATGCTATTCAATACCTCCTTATTAGTCATGTGATCTACCCATCTAATCTTCAGCATTATTCTGTTGCACCACATTTCGAAAGCTTCTATTCTCTTCTTGTTTAAACTATTTATCGTCCACGTTTCACTTCCATACATCGCTACACTCCATAAAAATACTTTCAGAAACGACTTCCTGACACTTAAATCAATACTGGATGTTAACAAATTTCACTTCTTCAGAAACGCTTACCTTGCCATCGCCATTCTACATTTTATATCCTCTCTGCTTCGACCATCATTAGTTATTTTGCTCGCCAAATAGCAAAACTAATTTAATACTTCAAGCGTCTCATTTCCTAATCTAATTCCCGCAGCGTCACCCGATTTAATTCGACTACAGTCCATTATCCTCGTTTTGCTTTTGTTGATGTTCATCTTATATCCTCCTTTCAAGACACTGTCCATTCCGTTCAGCTGCTCTTCCAGGTCCTTTACTGTCTCTGACAGGATAACAATGTCATCGGCAAAAGCCAAAGTTTTTACTTCTTCTCCATGGATTTTAATTCTTACTCCTTCTTTTGTTTACTTTACTCCTTGCTCAATATACAAATTGAATAACCCTGTCTCACTACCTTCCCAACCACTGCTTCCCTTTCATGCCCCTCGACTCTTATAACCGCCATATGGTTTCTGCACAAATTGTAAATAGCCTTTCGCTCCCTGTATTTTACCCCTGCAACCTTCAGAATTTGAAAGAGAATATTCCAGTTAATATTGTCAAAAGCTTTATCTAAGTCTACAAATGCTAGAAACGTAGGTTTGCCGTTCCTTAATCTGTTTTCTAAGATACGTCGTAGGGTTCAGTATTGCCTCAAGTGTTGCAACATTTCTACGAAATCCGAACTGATCTTCCCCGAGGTCGGCTTCTAAGGGTTTTTCCACTCGTGTGTAAAGAATTCGTGTTAGTATTTTGCATCCGTGGATTATTAAACTGATAGTTCGGTAATTTTCACATCTGCCAACACCTGCTATCTTTGGGATTGGAATTATTACATTCTTCTTGAGGTCTGAGGGTGTTTCTCCTGTCTCATACATCTTGCTCACTAGATGGTAGAGTTTTGTTAGGCCTGGCTCTCCTAAGGCTGTCAGTAGTTCTAATTGAATGTTGTCTACTCCCGGGGCCTTGTTACGACTCAGGTCTTTCAGTGCTCTGTCAAACTCTTCACGCAGTATCATATCTCCTATTTCATCTTTCTGTACATTCTCGTCCATGTCTATAATTTTGTCCTCAAGAACATCGCCTTGTATTGACCCTCTATATGCTCCTTTTACCTTTCTGCATTTCCTTCTTTGCTTAGAACTGGGTTTCCATCTGAGTGGTTCTCTTCTCTCCAAAGGTCTCTTTAATTTTCCTGTAGGCAGTATCTATCTTACCCTTAGTGACACAAACCATCCCTGCTTAGCCATTTTGCACTTCCTGTCGATGTCATTTTTGAGACGTTTGTATTAGTTTTTGCCTGCTTCATTTGCTTACGGGGCATGAATCTCAAAGGTTCCATATTTAATTGGCGTTTGAAGTGACATCACGTGGCAATTACAAGAGCACATCATAACGTAATTAATCTGCTTACTACGAATCTAAAAGTGTGTGTGTGTGTGTGTGTGATTGGATATATATTTTAGTTTGTTGTATCTGATCCGTCGGAGGCTGGACTGGTCACATAATCTGATTCGTATGTAAAGAAAGTGTCAGACTTCGATTCATTTGTAAGATACCGCCTAAATGCAGTCAATCTATAAAGCTGGCTTGTTACAAAACACTCGTCTGACCCTTTTTAGAATATTGCTCAAGTATGTGGGACCCATTCCAGATAACACTAACATGGGGATATTGGCGGTTAACAAAGAAGTACAGGAGCAATACTGACAAGTTTGTCTGACGGACGGAAGACCGTCACGATAATGCCAAAACAGTCTGAACAGGTAGACGGTTGGAGATAGAAATCAGAGAATTACAAATCGGGTTCCAGACCAAGCTGTGCCAGTGACTGTTACGGTAGTTGCGTTGAAGTGTGGAGGCATTATTAGTTCCTTTGGAAAATAGAAAACAGAAGAGAGTCAGAGGATAAAAAGCTGTTGCGTCAATAGAGGAGATCGACACAGAACATACGCTTTAGCTGCAGAAGGGTCAGGGGAAAAATGAGCTTACTTTTAAAAAAATCCAAATCACAATTTGCAATCCGCCCCTTTCCTGCCGGATTTCAGAAGTTCAACCACTGAACTGCCCTACTTTACATTTCGTAGTGCATAAACAGCAGCGTTCTCATACTGAAGCAACCAATCTGAAGACGGCTTGTGCAGTAACGGCCTTGTAAAGAAATGCTATTACAAAAAAACATATTTAAAGATGTCATGAATCATAAGGCAAGTATTATATGTAAAATAATTACTAAATGCTGGGAAAAATCGTTAGGAGAAGTTTGTTCATCAAAACATATTTAATAGCAGATAAAAAAATTTCAAAACCATTAATGATGGTACATTTTGATACAATGATTAACTGCCTGACGAGACGACGGGAACAAAACCTGTAGTTTCGTCCTCTCTTTGGAACAGAAACACCGGGAATACGACAACGTACGATAGACAGAACATAGGATCCACAATGCCAGTGGATCCTACGAAGATGTTCTCTAGGACATAATCACCGGCAGTTCTAGTCTCAGTGAGAGTCTCTGTGAGAGAATGTCTATGGAATTGGGAAACACTACAGAGGCTCTAGTGGCGAGATTTCCTGCTAGGGCTCAATGGCAGCGTACTATGTGGCAGTAGTATTATGCAGCATCCGGTCATGTACAAAGGTTCTCACATACCATCCTTGTACATGCGCCTGCAACATCACAAAATATCGGATGAAATCCTCTTTTTAGCATTTGGTACAGAACGGCGAGAGGGTTGTAGGTGGAGTGGAAGATATTATTGTCAGGGTTGAATAAAAGTCATAAATTCGAAGAAAATATCTACGTATATCGAAGTTTATGGTATTCGGAGGGGACAACAAGGATGTACTTATGCCGTGTGCCAGTCGCGTGGGCAGCATGACTAAGTGGCCAAAAGCTAAAAGAGTTTTCAAAGGAGTAGTAATATTTCTGGTAAGAGATTTGAATAACAGAGATAGGGGGAGACGCAAGTTACAATGGAGACTGATCCCAGTGGAAAGCTCAATTACGAGATATGCTAAATAAAAGTTAGCATAATTCAGAAGCGTCTCTGTGCAGGCAGTCACATGGCCCTTCATCCATGCGTCCTCATTGGTTATTGAAAGAACTCTGGGCGATGCTGTTTATCAGTATGGGATTCGTATTGCCGTAGGACTCTGGTCTATCAATACAGCACCCATATGGCGGCACGTTTAAGCGACTAGGTGGTGTATGTCAGATGTTACCGAGCTAGGAACACAACAAAAACCATTAATTTGCAGGGGACCAAGTGTCAACTGACAACTAGGTTTGGACAACGATTGTGGTTCGATGAACCCTCTGCCAAGCACTAAAATGTGAATTGCAGAGTAGTCATGTAGATGTATCGATAGCCGATGGCGGTTTTCAGCCAAGTTATTAGCAAATAATCATTCACGAACACAAATTCGTTGACTAGTGAAAATCAAGCGGAATATCACGTGTATGGTTCTTGATGAACGTTAATAGCGTTTAAGACGGTTCCTCATTAAGTATAATGTGTATCGTAGCTTAGTATCTTAGTACAGATTGCTCCATTCTTCTCTGGTTAATTCCGGTCCTTCCTACATGCCCAATTACTGAGTTGTGTCTATACCCAATCAGTTCGGCCCCGAGTTTATATTTGTATTATTGGTTTTTGATAATAATAAACGTAAATGTTTCCTTGTTTCGTCATTAATTTGAATTTCTATTACATTTTCGCAGCCGATGAGAGCCATTTGCATTTCAATTCCTCAATTCTACTACATTTCGACGCCCAGCATGTAGCCATTTGCATGTCATTATTTCCTTTGAGTTCACTATTCGCCCCCCCCCCCCCCCCCCATGAACCATGGACCTTGCCGTTGGTGGGGACGCTTGCGTGCCTCAGTGATACAGATGGCCGTACCGTAGGTGCAACCACAACGGAGGGGTATCTGCTGAGAGGCCAGACAAACATGTGGTTCCTGAAGAGGGGCAGCAGCCTTTTCAGTAGTTGCAGGGGCAACAGTCTGGATGATTGACTGATCTGGCCTTGTAACAATAACCAAAACGGCCTTGCTGTCCTGGTATTGCGAACGGCTGAAAGCAAGGGGAAACTACAGCCGTAATTTTTTCCGAGGGCATGCAGCTTTACTGTATGGTTAAATGATGATGGCGTCCTCTTGGGTAAAATATTCCGGAGGTAAAATAGTCCCCCATTCGGATCTCCGGGCGGGGACTACTCAAGAGGACGTCGTTATCAGGAGAAAGAAAACTGGCGTTCTACGGATCGGAGCGTGGAATGTCAGATCCCTCAATCGGGCAGGTAGGTTAGAAAATTTAAAAAGGGAAATGGATAGGTTAAAGTTAGATATAGTGGGAATTAGTGAAGTTCGGTGGCAGGAGGAACAAGACTTTTGCTCAGGTGATTACAGGGTTATAAATACAAAATCAAATAGGGGTAATGCAGGAGTAGGTTCAATAATGAATAAAAAAATAGGAGTGCGGGTTAGCTACTACAAACAGCATAGTGAACGCATTATTGTAGCCAAGATAGACACAAAGCCCATGCCTAGTACAGTAGTACAAGTTTATATGCCAACTAGCTCTGCAGATGATGAAGAAATAGATGAAATGTATGATGAGATAAAAGAAATTATTCAGGTAGTGAAGGGAGACGAAAATTTAATAGTCATGGGTGACTGGAATTCGTCAGTAGGAAAAGGGAGAGAAGGAAACATAGTAGGTGAATATGGATTGGGGGGAAGGAATGAAAGAGGAAGCCGCCTTGTAGAATTTTGCACAGAGCATAACTTAATCATAGCTAACACTTGGTTCAAGAATCATAAAAGAAAGTTGTATACCTGGAAGAATCCTGGAGATACTAACATGTATCAGATAGATTATATAATGGTAAGACAGAGATTTAGGAACCAGGTTTTAAATTGTAAGACATTTCCAGGGGCAGATGTGGATTCTGACCACACTCTATTGGTTATGAACTGCAGATTGAAACTGAAGAAACTGCAAAAAGGTGGGAATTTAAGGAGATGGGACCTGGATAAACTGAAAGAACCAGAGGTTGTAGAGAGTTTCAGGGAGAGCATAAGGGAACAATTGACAGGAATGGGGGAAAGAAATACAGTAGAAGAAGAATGGGCAGCTCTGAGGGATGAAGCAGTGAAGGCAGCAGACGATCAAGTAGGTAAATAGACGAAGGCTAATAGAAATCCTTGGGTAACAGAAGAAATATTAAACTTAATTGATGAAAGGAGAAAATATAAAAATACAGTAAATGAGGCAGGCAAAAAGGAATACAAACGTCTCAAAAATGATATCGACAAGAAGTGCAAAATGGCGAAGCAGGGATGGCTAGAGGACAAATGTAAGGATGTAGAGGCTTGTCTCACTAGGGGGTAAGATAGATACTGCCTACAGGAAAATTAAAGAGACCTTTGGAGAGAAGAGAACCACTTGTATGAATATCAAGAGCTCAGATGGCAACCCGGTTCTAAGCCAAGAAGGGAAGGCAGAAAGGTGGAAGGAGTATATAGAGGGTTTATACAAGGGCGATGTACTTGAGGACAATATTATGGAAATGGAAGAGGATGTAGATGAAGACGTAATGGGAGATAAGATACTGCGTGAAGAGTTTGACAGAGCACTGAAAGACCTGAGTCGAAACAAGGCCCCGGAAGTAGACAACATTCCATTAGAACTACTGATGGCCTTGGGAGAGCCATTCATGACAAAACTCTACCATCTGGTGAGGAAGATGTATGAGACAGGCGAAATACCCTCAGACTTCAAGAAGAATATAATAATTCCAATCCCAAAGAAAGCAGGTGTTGACAGATGTGAAAATTACCGAACTATCAGTTTAATAAGTCACAGCTGCAAAATATTAACGCGAATTCTTTACAGACGAATGGAAAAACTGGTAGAAGCGGACCTCGGGGAAGATCAGTTTGGATTCCGTAGAAATGTTGGAACACGTGAGACAATACTAACCTTAAGACTTATCTTAGAAGAAAGATTAAGAAAAGGCAAACCTACGTTTCTAGCATTTGTAGACTTAGAGAAAGCTCTTGACAATGTTAACTGGAATAGTCTCTTTCAAATTCTGAAGGTGGCAGGGGTAAAATACAGGGAGCGAAAGGCTATTTACAATTTGTACAGAAACCAGATGGCAGTTATAAGAGTCGAGGGGCATGAAAGGGAAGCAGTGGTTGGGAAAGGAGTGAGACAGGGTTGTAGCCTCTCCCCGAAGTTATTCAATCTGTATATTGAGCAAGCAGTAAAGGAAACAAAAGAAAAATTCGGAGTAGGTATTAAAATTCATGGAGAAGAAGTAAAAACTTTGAGGTTCGCTGATGACATTGTAATTCTGTCAGAGACAGCAAAGGACTTGGAAGAGCAGTTGAACGGAATGGACAGTGTCTTGAAAGGAGGATATAAGATGAACATCAACAAAAGCAAAACGAGGATAATGGAATGTAGTCAAACAAAATACAGGTGATGCTGAGGGAATTAGATTAGGAAATGAGACACTTAAAGTAGTAAAGGAGTTTTGCTATTTAGGGAGCAAAATAACTGATGAGGGTCGAAGTAGAGAGGATATAAAATGTAGACTGGCAATGGGAAGGAAAGCGTTTCTGAAGAAGAGAAATTTGTTAACATCGAGTATAGATTTAAGCGTCAGGAAGTCATTTCTGAAAGTATTTGTATGGAGTGTAGCCATGTATGGAAGTGAAACATGGACGATAACTAGTTTGGACAAGAAGAGAATAGAAGCTTTCGAAATGTGGTGCTACAGAAGAATGCTGAAGATAAGGTGGGTAGATCACGTAACTAATGAGGAGGTATTGCATAGAATTGGGGAGAAGAGAAGTTTGTGCCACAACTTGACTAGAAGAAGGGATCGGTTGGTAGGACATGTTTTGAGGCATCAAGGGATCACAAATTTAGCATTGGAGGGAAGCGTGAAGGGTAAAAATCGTAGAAGGAGACCAAGAGATGAATACACTAAGCAGATTCAGAAGGATGTAGGTTGCAGTAGGTACAGGGAGATGAAGGAGCTTGCACAGGATAGAGTAGCATGGAGAGCTGCATCAAACCAGTCTCAGGACTGAAGACCACAACAACAAAACAATTACAGTTCCAACCGAATGAACGTTTAGGTCATAAATCAGTTTTAATATTACCTTCGCTCAGGGAGGCACACAAAATTGCAGAATACAATAACTATTATTTATGTAATCATTAACTAACATAATTTAAACAACATCACTGGGAATGAGTTTTCAGGTTTAAAAAAATAGCATGTTAGAAACTACATGTAAGTCTTACACGGACGTGCGAAGATGTCCCTAATCATTATAACTACGAATTTATTTCTGTCACAATAAGGTTACATTTAAATTTTATTTAGCGCTTCACATGGGAAATATGTACAGAGGGTGTAAAATCGGCAATCTGTATTCTATATAGCACAATGAATACTCTTTAGAAGAGTATTCAAAGAAACAGTATAGGCGTCCCAATTCTTAGTTACACACACTGTATTATATGTCTTGAATGTTCCAACAATGGTTAGAATGGAAGTTTTCTAATTATAGTAGCAGTTTTCACATTCACTGCGATAGGTTTTTTCGAAAGCAAATCGCTTTCGTAGCTGTCGAATCACACAGTCTTGAAATAACTCGGCCGCTGGAGTAGCGTTAACAAGGGCAGTTGCAGCCAAGACCGATTCTCACCATGGAACTGCTGTGATGCAGATCTGTTGGACGAGAGCAAGGATGTGGGGGCCGGAGCAGACTGGAATTAGGAAGCCTTATACGCGCTCCTCTGTCGTTGTTGTTGTGGTCTTCAGTCCAGAGGCTGGTTTGATGCAGCTCTCCATGCTACTCTATCCTGTGCAAGCTTTTCCATCTCGCAGTACCTCATACTGAATCTGCTTGGTGTATTCATCTCTTGGTCTCTCTCTACGATTTTTATTCTCCATGCTGCCCTCCAATACCAAATGGGTATCCCTTGATGTCTCAGAACATGTCCTACCAACCGATCCCTTCTTCTAGTCAAGCTGACACGCTCCCCTAGTGGCTTGAAAGCCGCTATCCGGTCTACAGCAAACGGGCACTCCGTGACCCTATCGCACACGTTCGTGGGTCGTGTAGGAATGGCGCTCGCAGTCGACTACCTGTGCTGTCACGGGGCATGCGCTCCATCGTGGTGTCAGCTATTCCGTCCGTGACAGCGGATGCACTGATTACCAAGGTGACGCTGTTGTACCGAAAGGAACATGAGTCAGCGATAATTTTCAGCATGATCAAGACAGTATTGCATGTATAACTAGTCAGTTGTAAGTGACAAGTTACGCCCAGTTTGTAAGCTGGATAAAAGTATCATCTTCAGTTTTGAGAATCTCAAGCCCTGTATGCACTGGGGCGATTCTTGTAACCCTCTGGTGAAATACGTAGTACTGCACAGTTGATGCGGGATTTTACTAATATCCTAGTAATTATTATGAGTAGCACAATTTAACGCTTCATGCTCAACAAGTGCAACAACTTATGGGTCATCAGTTGTTATCCAATGCCAGATAATATACAGTAGTGTTTATGACAAGGTAGTCCAACTGCCCCTATGGTGAAAGCATGTACAGTGAACTGCTTTCAGGAAATATTTTCTAATTGGTGGCATCACCCTCAGGCAAGCTTTCGCCACAGGAGTGTGCAGCACATCCACCTACGTAACTGTGCAGCTCGGATCTAAATTAATACCGGCGTAGCGTCCTGCAGCATGCCTTTCTACCGCGTGTGGTGAGCTGGATCGTTACGTGCTTTAGCGCAACGCTGCGGTCCTGCAGCGTGCTACTTTTACAGCAAGTGTACTCTGTCACACGAAACCCAGCAGGAGGAAATATAAAAGCTTTTCACCCAAGCATTAGCCGAATTTAGAATTGTATTGCGACTTTTATCGGCCAGGTGACAGTCTTCAGGCCAGCCATCGGTCAAATGTTTGGCTAAGCAGCTAGAGAAAAATCGAGGAAAATCATCAAATAGCTGATGCCGCTGGTCTGCGAGTCGTATCCTAGCCCCGACGGTTCTGGACTACGAAATGGTGCCACTGACACAAGTCTGCCCATTGTCCGCCACAGCATGACACTCCAGACGGTCTCCGGTGGTCCTGGGTCCAATGTGAGGCATCGGCTCACCTATTCCAGCCACTTGTACTGCTTCCAGTACATGTTAGTCCAGCCGTGAACTAACTGGATGCCGAACTGAGTCCAGTCTTGCGTCGGGAGCGTCACACACTCCACCAGCCGCTGCTTTGCTCTGACGGCACCCCGCTTCCTCAACATACACGCTCGGCCGCCGCCGAGTCACTGCCGGCTCCTGTGTGCAGTAGTCACCTCCTGTACGGAAGCCACGATTAATAAACAATGTTGTTACTGACTGGGCATTCTTGGCATCCCGCTCTCCATGGTATTGGAAGATCCCAATCCACAGATACCGCACACACCACAGTGGCTATACTGCAGCTCTGCTGTGTGCGTAACACGTGTATTACTTCCTTGTAATACGAGTATAAACCCAGAGCATTTGTATATTTTCAAATAATGCCACATTGCTTTTAGCTGTTATTGGTTTTATTGTAATGTTGAAATCGAGTATTTGTACCATTTTAAAGCATCTGAAAAACATAATGCAACGTACTGAGAACAAGGAACAAGCGATTAAAAGCACGTATAACCAATTTTCCGGTTTGCTTAACATTTATATTCTTACTGGATTTTTGATATGTAGTTTAATATTAGAGAATATTACAACGTGATATGCATACACTTCAAAGAACAACCAGTCAGCGATACATTCAATTACCGATCATAATATTTCATTTTATGTACAATAAGTATGAGTGGATTATGAAACTTCCTGGCAGATTAAAACTGTGTGCCGGACCGAGACTCGAACTCGGGACCTTTGCCTTTCGCGGGCAAGTGCTCTACTAACTATTTTTTTTTTTTTTTTGGTTTATCATTTTATTTTGTTCTAGATTGTTCGTTGAATTTGTTCGTGGCGGACGTCCGATGACGCCTGTTCAGGTTGATCGTTGATTCGTTCACTCAGTTTTTTTTGTTACAGGGGGTAGCTAAACCCTCTGACCGAACACGCTGAGCTACCGTGCCGGCATTAAGTGAGCTACCCAAGCATGACTCACGGCCCGTCCTCACAGCTTTACGTCTGTCAATACCTCGTATCCTACCTTCCAAACTTTACACAAGCTGGTTCGCAGGGGAGCGCTTCTGTAAAGTTCGGAAGGTAGGAGACGAGGTACTGGCAGAAGTAAAGCTGTGAGGACAGGGCGTGAGTCGTGCTTGGGTAGCTCAGCTGGTAGAGCACTTGCCCGCGAAAGGCAAAGGTCCCGAGTTCGAATCTCGGTCCGGCACACAGTTTTAATTTGCCAGGAAGTTTCATTTCAGTGCATACTCCGCTGCAGAGTGGATATCTCATTCATGAGTGGATTATGTATAGCATGACAGACTGACATATCTAAAACTGTGGCTTTACTCTACAGTACAGTGACCGTTTAAAACAATGGAGAAAATTTTTATTTGTCAGGTACGTTTGTTCGTTGAGCATATATTGTGTTTGTTCTTTGAAAGTGCTGTAAATTTCAGTTCCTTCTACAGCTTCAATTAATCTATATTTCTCCACGCCACGTAGGACCTGCAAAGGTTCCTCGATGCTGCTGGTATTATGATTGTAGTATCGGTGATGTGCGCTAATTGAGGTTATACGGCTCTCGCTTATGTTGGTGTGCTCTATGAATCTGGTGGAGAAACGTCTGCCTGTTTGCCCCACGTATACAACAACGTACAATAATAATCGTTGACTGTAGTGCTGATGTAGTAGAGAAAATATTGTGTCAAATGTTGGCACCATCGTGCAAGAGTATCGCTAAGGCAGAGATGTGGAATGGATCATGTGACTGGAGCGGGTGTGTGTGTGGAGTGAACACGAAAGTTAGTGACTTTTGGACAGTCGCATGGTACAGTTCTCTCTATCTCTCTCTCTCTCTCTCTCTCTCTCTCGGTACGAGTCGTCTATGTTCAGAAAAGTGTGAATGCAACACAATCATAATTCTTCGCGCTGAAAGGAGCTAATGCTGGGCAGTTGTTTGGTGCGGAGGAAACACTCGATTGCCGCGGCTGGGAACTTGTTTACATGAGCCACCTATGTTCGAGAAGTGACTAGTGAGTAAGAAGCGCACGTTTTTCCGACTAGAAACAGCTCTACAGCTACACGTAACGGGGTCAGTGTTCTGCATCATGTGACGCTTGTGGCTCGCTCCGTTACAGGTAGACGCAACGTGACTCCGCATTTTCATGTGACGTTCTCCATGTTAACAATTACTGGCGTTTTATTTGTGTTTGTAGGGGAGCTGGAGCGGTCGATTCTTCCTACATGGATGCCGCTTTGTTAGACTAGCACTTTCATTATTTTTTAATGTGATTGTTTCATGACCTTTCTGGCTTTGCTCTTGTAATAGCGTGCACTTCGTGTGGTATGATATTTGTAGAAGGTATTCACGGTGAAAGCTGTGTTGTCGTTGGGTATAATCTGTCCTTTGAATTGTCCCCGAAGTACTTCTGTTTCAGGACACTCGGCATTTAAATAAGAAATTATTTTGCATGTATAAGGGGCATGTCCTTGGACTCGATTTCTTCTTGGTGTTCAAAACGAAAGTAATAAATTCCAGTGTTTCCAGCTCACAAAGCAAAGTTCAGAGTAATTTCAATAAGAGGTAGCTACTACAGACAGGATACTGATGTTGTTTAATTCTTTATGCATAGTGTTTTAAACATTGTGAAGTTGGGTATCATACAGCCTATTGCGCACATTTTGAGTAGTAACACGATGTCCTGTGGCTGCAGTCATTACACGCACACAGAGCATGTTGTATTTTAGTTATTTATCTACGAATTTCCGTGGGAGAATGCCAGCCAAAGCTAACTGGTCTTGGAAAGAGTCAGTACGCAGTTTACAGCACACTAATTACAAATGGAAATATATAAACAAAGAATTTAAATTTAATATAACACGGAAAAAACTGGGTGTACAAATAAATCAGTGCAGCGAAAATTTCTCAAGTACTGCGAAGAGCTCCTGTACAGAATAGGAGGAGCGTGCCTCAAGAAAGCCTTTCAACTTTTATTTTATACTTGGTGCTTATCACTCTTTTTTCAGTTGTGCTGGAAACTTGTGGGTATGGAACCTGCTGAATATTGTATTCTTTCTATACAATGCTGAAGTAAGTGTTATCCAAGTGCAAATCATTTTTTCACGTGTCATTCTCTAAATAAATGCTGCAGTTTCTTTCCGAACTAGTCGGTTTTGTCAACAAGAAAGCAGATGATGGAATGTATGTACAGGGATGGTGGCATCAGAGTTTCGAAATACCTTAACAATGTCCTACACGAAGTTGGTGAACTCACAGCTCTGATCAGTCTGACCTCCCGCATTACGACTGAGAATATTCTTGGAGATTCTTGGAGTTGACACAAAACACACTATACGAGATATCAGTATGGAGGTAAGGAAAGTAAACAAGTATTACTTGCAGTGTCACAGACAGTAGAGATCATTCTTACAGTGAAGACAGTACCATTCTGTTTGTGACAAGGTGTTCGACGTAGTACTTCCAAGTAGGCTTTCCATCTAAGAACCTTGCAGAATTAGCACGCCTGGAAGAAAGGGTATTGCGGAGACATGGCTTAGCAACAGCCACAGTCTGCAAGGTTCGCAGGAGAGCTTCTGCGAAGTCTGGAAGGTGAGAGACGAGGTACTGGCAGAACTGAAGGTGTGAAGACCGGTCGTGAGTCGTCATTGGGTAGCTGAGTCGCTAGAGCACTTTCCCGCGAAAGATAAAGGTCCCGATTTCGAGTCTCGGTCCGGCACACAGTTTTAATCTGCGAGGATATTTCATATCAGCGCACACTCCGCTGCAGAGTGACAATTTGATTCAAGAGAACAGAAGGTTTAAAACGTGGTGCTACAGAAGAATTCCAAGAGTAGATGGGTCGATCACGTAAGTAATGAGTAATTCCTGAATAGAACTGAGGAGACAAGAATTTTGTGGCACAATTTGACCCAAGGAAAGGGATCGGTTGATTGGATACATTCTGAGCATCTACGGATCAAAAGTTTAGTGTTGGGAGGATAGTCTGGGGGTGAAAATCGTAGAGGGGTACCAAGAGATGAATACAGTAAGCAGATTCAGAACTACGTAGGCTGCAGTAGTTACCCAGACATCTAAGGCCTTACACAAGATAGAGCACCATGGAGAGCTGCATCAGCTCAGTCTTTCGACAGAAGACCACCACCATTCAAGTTACTGGAATGATGAATAAGAACACTCGTCTTCAAAAGGAAATGGACTTTTGGTTCCGAAATTCTTATCAGCTTTGAAAGGAATGTCAAAAGGATAACAACACTTAATATCTAACGACATAACATAATGTGCAGTAAGGAACAATGTGAAGATACCAATACAGCAGTATCGGGTCTACTGGCATCCATTAGTCCATGTTCTGGCATGATTTACTCATGACATTTGTTGGAATTTGCTTTTTATAAGATGAAAAGACGACGATCACAGTGTCTGAGATGTGCTTTTACAGAATTATGTTGACCAAATGATAACAAATGCAGAATCGGCGAAGAAAGGAATGTAAAACACTGAATATAACACGGGACATGAGTTTACACATGACTCCACGAAATGACTTTCGTGGTGCTAGAGAGAGTCGTAAATGGCAGAAGCCATAGGGGAAGACACAGGATGGAGTATATCAAATAATTAACTTTGAGTAAAAGTACTCTTCTGACATGAAGACGATAAAATCCCGCTAAGTCATCTTACAGATCCAATCACTATTGACAAGATAATCAATATTTGACAATTTAGCCAAGTGGTAGTGAAATCCAGTACCGAGTTCGTAGTGTTTAACTCTTTTTTATAGTACCAAACAAGAACAGTTGATGTAGTGACGTAGATTCTTATCCTTTTTACGGATATAAACCGTCAAGCACTATTGATCTAATACATCTCATATGGAAGAGCTGTCCCGCAAATACTGTGCATATAGACGGTTACAAGGGCTGAATTGCGATTTAATTTTACGACTATTTCCCGAAACACGGTTCATGCTTACGCCAACATTATGATACCGAAATCACAAGAAACGGTTCTTGAGGTAAACGTTGATGTGCAGAGATATAATTGTTTAAATTATCAGTCTGTAGTTAGTAGTGGAAAAAAGCTCTTATATTGCATCGTGGAGAAAACCAGAAGTGACCTTAACGCCAAAATGTTCGATTATAAAGAGAGTGGATAAAATTCTACTGTTTGAAAAGCTTATGTATGAAATGGGAAAAATGGGAGACTGATTGCAAAGCTATTTCCCTTAAGACGCATTTAGTCACTGAGTACGTTAGTTCATTGCATATGGCCTTATTTGGTGCTAGACGATTATTGCAACCATAATCTTTTCGGTAGTGCAAGAGAAGTTATGAGGATGTTTTGGGTCTGTAAGAGATTAAGTATGGGTGATCGGACGGATTCTCAAGGCACATCAACAACTAGGTGGAAAATACGGAATGCATGCTGTTAATCGTTTCGTTGTAGGCTTGAAAACGTAGACACCCTGCAATGAGGTGGTTGCAATTGTTTTGCAGTGATTACCAGAGAAGTTTCAACAGGAGACCGAAATGTCTCACACTCTCATAGGCTTTCTCGAAGGCTAGGAACAGGAATGGGGTGTGTCGGTGCTTTGTATGCTGTGAAGCCCTGCAAGGTAATAGTCCCAGAAACAACAACAAAAAGCTTGGCTACTATCACGATATTTCTTGAACGCGCTTCGTATAGAATATTTGGATCTGAAACGCACAATACAGAGCAGGCTCTCTAGCAAAAAAGGACCAATCTGCCGGAGACTTGAGGGAGGGAAACTACGTTATTCTCGTGTCTCCCTCTGTCTCTGCCATTTGTTAAGTAAACGCAGATTGTGTTTCTGAACGGTTCTGCTCGACGCCTTAGTCTGCTCTCAGACATCGTCTCTTTGCGAGCGTTCAACACCCAAATATCTTAGCAGACACCCCTGAGCTTTTCAGCTGCAATTACAAACATGAGCGAAAGTTCCTACTTATGCGTAATTAACTGAAGCAGCAAAATGCAGTGTTTAAGTTCAGAGCGCCGTTTATTACTGTGGCTGTCGGAAACAACATAAAATAAACGCGGAAGGCCTCTCTAAGCTCCATTAACATCACTGTATGATTTTTGCAACAACAAAGCTGTCTCCTAAGTCTGCACTATCGTACAGCGACGATTATTAGTGGTTAACGTTCCCGGTTTAAGGCAAAACTGGTAACCACCAAGTGTGGTACATCAAATTCCTTAGCATGAAGTTTCAGTTGTGGGGATAGCTTAAGTCACGTCCACATGTCAACGACTGCGGCTCGGGAAGAATTAAATAACGAACGCAGGACTTTGGTCAACTGTTACGACGTCTTCCCGCACGTCGAACTAAATTATTCCGTGTGGACATGCAATGTTTATTATCTTTCCTTTTAACTGATTAGGAACATCACATGAGTCTAAATATCACTTGCAAAAGTGCTTCCTTACATCACACTGAGAAGAAGATGAACGTGGAAAGACTCAGGTACACTTCTGTTCTAACTGTTTATGCATATAGATACGATTTATGCCTGGTCACTATGTCACAAATGACAGCTTCGTCAAAGTAAATGCAAGATGTGCAAGGGATTGTGAAAATATTTAGATTTAATAAAACTGTTAACTCTAAAAGTATTAAATTTGTTGTGCGCGACGTTATTTATATAAAAGCTAAAGGGATGAAACGATAGCTGCCCGTATGAATTGCTTTATTTGTATTCGAGTTGGTGAGGGGGGGGGGGGGGGGGGGGAGGGGATACATTGAATTCCAGCTGAAGTACTGCATTAAAAATCAGACATCGCAGTGGTGAATCGGACGAAAACATTTGCAGGCTAACACGTGATTCTCGGTACAAAAATTTCAAAACAGTGAAATTTTGAACGGAAGTCTAAAAAAGGGAAGTCAAAAACTTTTTATGTGTTTGTCTCTTTCTGTAGTGGCTATTTTTAACTATTTATATTTCTTTCTTGCACTGCACAGTAAGTAGGACTTTTCTGTTAGTTGCTTCATTCTCAATTTGGTCAGTAAATGTCCTTCTAAACAGTAACTGTGATGCAGCATTGTCTTTGTTTTAAAGCAAAATATGTATAGTGCAGTGAAGGATTTGGATTACCAAATGATACGCAAAAAGAAGTAGCTGGGTTTCTTATTTGGAAAGAAAAATAGCTAATGACGACGTGTGGTTGTACCTATGTACAGTATGATACATTCTGTGTACGAATCTGGCACGTGCCATCTAAACAGGAAGTTTGTCTAATTCAGTGAAACCCTATAATGACCTTTTTACTGAAATTTGTCGTTGTATAATGTAAAAATGAATTACACTATAGCCATTGTATTACTAAAAACCTACATGATGCGATGGATTTAACGAGATTATACGATTTCCACAGTCTAGTAATATGATGCATTTTGATATAATTTCCGAGAATAGCTTAGGAAACTCCTTCAGTCATATGCTGCAGCTGGGCGCAAGGCTTTACGCAGAGTTAAAATTCTTATTTGTGTTCAAGAAAGCAACTAAATTGCATTACGTCGAAACACGCGTTCGTTAAAAATGAATGAGGCAGAACACTTATATTTTCTACCACAGCAAATACAATCGTGGACTCGCATTCGTTCCTCTTATAGTTGGCAACAGATAGTGCTTTAGCGTGGAATGTTTCTAATCTCGAGCGATACCACTGAACTGATCTTACATGATCAAGCCAGCCATGGAGTCTCTCTTCTCCTGCCAAACTCCATGACTGGAGGAACGGAGCTGTAACAGAAGCAAATCACTGAAAACTGCACTAACTGTTCATATGAAATAATGAAGACTAAATAATTGAAGAAATTTGATTAAGAAAAGGTGATTACCGTTTTATTATTCGGAAACACAACTCCAACTGAAGTGTTCATAGCAGTGGCAACTGACACAAGACTAACGAACATTATTTTGCCCCTAGGCAGATAACTGCCAAACGCGTGAAACAATGCATGCCGTATTCGTTACCGTAACTTCGAAAAAACTGAGAATTTTCGTTGGGCCATGGAAATATACCGAGGTAGTCTAAAGTCAAAGCAACTACTCGCAAAGAGCAGGACATTCAGCACAGAATGCTGCTTCTGCCTCAGAATTTCCTTTTTTTTTCACTCCACGTAAACTGTAGATACAAGTGGCATAAATAAATCTGTTTTAGAGAGAGTGGGAGGAAAAATGGATGCTAGCACTAACAGCTTTCCCTGGTGGTCTGGAATAACTGATCACTTAAACTAAACTGATTATCGGCTGCTCCTAATCGCATTCAAGTACGTTACTTTCGATGGCTCAACCTAAGTACAGGCTACCCATAGTTGGAGTTTAAGTTTCAAAACGCTGCTCAGAATAACGTCAAACTTGAACAGCATATTACTGACGCAGGGGGAAACATTATGGGAAAAAAGAAAAAAGAAAATTAAGTAGATTACGCTGTAAGCGTCAGAATATGCACACCAACAGACGCGCGGCACACGGCTGTCCTCAGTTTGTATCCGAGATGCAGAACATTAGTGTTTCCATTAAGGATAGCGCGCTGCAGACAAAGCTCTTTTATAAGAACGGTGTCTGTGCGCCAGCAGCCCTGCAGTTTTCCCGGACGCACAAGTATATGGAAGAAAAGGCACTGACGCGATGTCTGTAAAGGGTCTGGAGAAACTGGATTACAAAATTCGAAAGTCACGTTTTTTAAATTCGAAAGTCATGTTTTTTTTAAATTCCAAAGTCATGTTTTTTTTTAAAATGCATTGTGGCAGAGCCAGACAAGCAGTTAATCCGACGTCTGCCGAAGATGTGACAGCATTGCTGGTACGGTCGAGCGGTGGTGTACAATCATACAGTGTATGGGGCCAGCACGGGTGGCCGAGCGGTTCTAGGCGATGCAGTCTGGAACTGCGAGACCACCACAGTTGCAGGTTCGAATCCTGCCTCGGGCATGGATGTGTGTGATCTCCTTAGGTTAGTTAGGTTTAAGTAGTTCTAAGTTCTAGGGGACTGATGACCTCAGAAGCTTAGTCCCATAGTGCTCACAGCCATTTTTTGAACAGTGCAGGAATTGCTCGAAGGTTGGACGTGCCTGCCAGCACGACGCGTAAAATTCTAAGAAGCATTCTGCATTGCTAGCCATACAAAATAACTCATGTTCAGGAGTTGCTTCCTGCTGACCTGCAACCAAGATCGCTCTGGAATTTCTTGCTCGCATTGGAGTGGAAAATGAATAGCATTGAAACATTATGTGGACAGACGAGGCCTATCTCCATATACAAGCACATGATGATATCAGAAATGCAAAGTATGGGCAACGAAAAATCCGCACGTACATCATCCGGTACTACTTCAATCTGCAAAGGTAACTCTGGGGTGCGGGTTGATGGCACCATTTACTGCAGGGCCGCATTTTTCGAGAAGAGTCCCGTGGATTCTGTTACCTGTACCGTCATTGGTAAACGCTACCAGAATCTTTTGCGCACTAACGTCGTTCCAGCCGTTCAACAGCGTGGATATGCGGGTAGGATGATTTTTATACTAGATTATGTTCCTTTCCATATTTCATAGCCAATGAAGCGGCTCGTGCAGAGGCATTTCGAAAGTGCTAGAATTATGAGCCGCATTTCCCTAAAGCGTAGCCGTCCATATCACCTTATCTTAAAGCCGTGTGACTTCTGGATGTGGAGTTATGTGAACGACATTATGTTCAGTGTTCCAATTACGAATGCGGCTGAATCGAAGAAAAGCAACGCGCCAACGCATTCTGGACGCGAACCCCGACACACTCCGATCTGTTGCGGAATATTCTGTCTATTTCAACTTGTAGGTAAACGCTGGGCAGCAAATTGGACACGTCTTGCGCCAGTCGCACGACAGTAAACGACGTCGTTTTGTTCTTTATGCGGGTTTGGCCCCTGGACAATAATAAACCGATGTTGTTTTGCTTCTTATACGGTTTTTAGCCTTACAACAATTAAAAACCGATTTTTCCCAGCCGATGTGGTTCGACCTTGCCGCGGTGGATATCTCTCCCAAACTAACAGTACGGATGAAGTAATGTGCAGCTCAAATAATTGCTGTCGTACTGCGATTCGTCTGTCACCTGTAGCCGACCCCATTCACGTTAAGACACTTACAGCGACATCTATTTGAAATCTATTTGAAAATTTTTCGTTAAGTTTAATTTTGTTCTTTACTTTTTACCCTGAAGCAATAAAATGCTGTCCAAATTTAACGTCTGAACAGTGGTTCCCATTCTACAGCGTTTTGAAACTGGAACTTTAATAATGGACACATTGTACTGTATAAATATTCTACTCATCAGTCATCTTTATTCATAGTATGGAGTAGTAATGAACGATAACTCATCAGTCAGTACGGTATGATAATGGTTCATATTCCTGGAAATTCCTTACAAACTATTTTTATGGTAGCAATTGATACTTGTTACATTTTTTGTTTTAAAAACACTAATTCGTAAATGGCATAGAAACACAAAGTAAGGGCTTACATTATTCGCCACAGTATTTCAGCTTTTGCTACTTTGTTTATAGTTCTCTACAGCATTAGTTTCTAAGTTAAGTTTCAACTACTGCATCCACAGGAGAGCTGCGAGTTCTAATCAACATCACACCCGGAATAGTTCCATTCAGGGAAATGGGTGCGATATTTCTAGGCCAAGCTCTAGAAATCAAATCAACTACGGTGTACCACCGTCGATGACTATAGTAACTGTAAACTGCGTGTCCTTAGGACTAAAGAAAATCCGTAACTGAGTTGTAAATGCTGCTATGTGAATTATTTTCACTGTTCGTTACATATTAGAGAAAACTCTACAGTTTTGTTTGTTGCACGTCCGGTATCAACTGCATACGTTAATAACGAAGTGGTAGAAAAAAATGAATCGTGTGGGCTAACTGTAATCGTTAATGATGTATAATTCATGATACTTACTTTCTATGGTACGAGTAGAAATAATTTTACGCTCAATGTTTACGTTAATTAATCCTTCATTCAATTCGCTTTTCCGCATAATGCGAACTGTGTCACGCACAGCAGAGTAAATAAACATGACGCAAATGAGTGTATTTGTTACCGCAAAGACGTATTGTACGAGTAAACTACTTATGAACAATTCATTGAGGGAGCTGAAACTTGCGCAAGAATTACAGAGGAATCCCTACAGAGGGAACTAATACATGCACGGTATAAACTGTCCCGAGATGTTTGTATACTCTAAAAAGTGCTTTATGTAGGTACATACCACCGCAGTGAATCTGAAGTGTTTTCATAAATTCATTCTGGTGAACTGTAAATTATACTGCGAGATGTTGCAGCAAGAGTGGACATCAGTATCGAACCTGTTGAGCCAGCCATAAAGGGGCAGCAACCTTTATGTGTGCAATGCGGATGTCTATCCATCTCATGTTCGCTCAGCAGTTGGGCCATAACAAGGTCCTTGACCAAACTCTGAATCTGTGATGAACAACAGATGCACTGTTTCACATCAGTGATTAAGCGAAGTGATATGGAGTCAGTGAGAGAATCAAATCACAGTGCACTACTGGGAATGAAGTGTTAACAAAGATCTGGAATACTGAAGTTTTCGGTCATACGGATTCTTTCAAACAAGGAACCACAATTAATGATGAACATTATTGCAATATGAATAAAAAAGACATGAAACTTGGACAGGAGTGCGAGTGTTATGACTTCTGGAGTAACATCAACATCAGCCCCTGTTAAATTTCAGACACTGACTCAGTAATCATCAACGAGAAAACGGAAAACAGGTATTCGAGACATACGAGGGCTATCCACAAAGTACATTACGTTTTGGAATTAAGAATAAATAAAGTATTGGAAATTTTTTTTATTATATACAGATGAAAGCCACACTTAAATACTACTTTTCTACATAGTTGCCATTTAAATTAAGGCACTTATCGTAGCGATGGACGAGCTTGGAAATTCCTTCGTCCTAAAATTCGGCCGCTGCGCCTTCTACCACGTGGTTACCTCTTCTTGAAGCTGTGCGTCGTCATCAAAACGCTGCAGAGCCAACCACTTCTTCATTGCTGGGAATAAGTGGAAGTCGCTCGGTGCCAGGTCGGGACTGTACGGCGGATGAGGAAACAACTCCCACTTAAAAGGTTCGAGAACTTCACGAGTGGCATTTGCTGTGTGGGCCCGGGCAATCAGCAAAAAATCACACCTTTTCTGTCCCAAAAGACAGTCATTACATGGTTGAAGGCGCAGGCGGCCGAAATTTACGACGAAGGAATTTCCAAGCTCGTCCATCGCTACGATAAGTGCCTTAATTTAAATGGCAACTATGTAGAAAAGTAGTATTTAAGTGTGGCTTTCATCTGTATATAATTAAAAAAAATTCCAATACTTTATTTATTTTTAATTCCAAAACGTAAAGTAATTTGTGGATAGCCCTTGTATGAAGCATTATATGTCTGCGTCTTGAAACAGGTACAGTGGCAGACGACAGTAAAAGACGACGGCCATGCGTGGTGTAGGCCATCACATATTCCTGGCCACTTTCTTTGGAAACCAGTCAGACAGTCGTTAATCACTACAGCACTGACAATGTGATTTTCTCTTATACAGTGAGTTATTTGAGTGGATCGGTGTCAGGCAATTTTCGAATTTGTTAGGCATTAGGAGAGTGGCGGTGGTGGTACGTTGAACAGTAATCTATAAGAAATACGAAATTAATGTTCAGGATGAGTAAGTAAGGGGAAACCTAGAAGAAATATAGTAGATAATTATTTCATAATTAGGTTAAGAGATTATTAAAAGGCACTTATTACAGGAACAGTGTCCTGATTAAAGTGGCTCAAATAGTTAAAGCTGACAATTTCGTGTGAGTAATAAGAAATAATAATTATTATATACTATGGTTAAAATATCGTGATCATATTGCCGGCGTTATACGACTGGCTCTGCACTACCAGTCGTCTTCTTGTAGTCGTCTGGCATCCATCGCGTCCCCGATAACTTGACTTCAGCTCCTCCTAGGTCGACCACGCTTTCTTCTTTCCACTGTGGTCCACTGCCACGCTTTCTTTGGCCATCGGTTATCGTCAATTCTTTCCAGATAACCATAACACTTTAGACGTTTCATCTTTATGGCGTCAGTTATTGATTTATTAACACTCATACCCTCTACTATGTTGGTATTTGGTACACGGTCCAGCTTCAAGATGCCATAACTTCGCCTCTAAAGTTAGGTATCTAGTGCAAGCAACCTCTTAGTCAGACGCTTTTGTGCTAACCATTTTTCTGCCCCGTACTTAGCTATGTTACAACAACAGGACGATATACCATCTGCTTCGAAGCCTGTGCTAAGCATCATCTTGGTCTCCTGCTCCAATGAGCTGGTAATCAGCGAAATTCAGCATGTATAAGTTTTCGTCCACCAACTGGAATCCCATGCCTACACGTTTGCTCTTCCATGCTTCAAGTGCTTAATCCACATACTTTTTAAACACCATCGGTGGCATTGGATTTCCCACTTTCAAAGGGCTCACAGAGTCCATATTGTACTGTTTAATTGCTTTGCTGAAAGCAGTTGACACGTCAGTGTTCTTCACACTTAACCACCGATTGTTTTGTGGGTCCGTATCATATGACTTCTGCAAATCCACGAAGACAAAAGTGTCTCTAACCCTCTGATAATTCTTTTGTCTTCTGCATTAAGTAATGCGAGTATTCCATGAAATAGATTTTCGTAAATTTCGTGGGGAATAATACAAATGACACAAACCATAATAGATGAGGTATAGTGACAACAGGGACAAGCGGTATAACGTACTTTTAACTGTGAGGGTTGTTACTACTTACTTGTCGAAGGTACAGTAAGGGATTTACGTATTTCGATCGGTTGAATTATACAGGATAAACCATTAATATACGATTGTCTGTTTCATTAGAACATTGAATAATGTCAAAACTATATTTAAAATAGAAAAAGGGACATAGAATAGGCACTAGGCACTTGGGTACAACTCCGTAACTAACTTCTATTACGCTCCTCCTCCGAACTAAATAAATTACGATGGTTCGAATTAAATTTGCAGCCGATAACACGCTTGAAATGTAGGACAAGTATGGCAGTGAAAGCTTGTAGTGGACACTCATGATTAATAATTAGAAAAGCTAGACTATTTGTTGGATGTATCTCCTTCCATTTCCTACTTTATGACGAAAGCTTTCGACCATGTTAAGTAACACTTGACTGTCAGGTCTACTGTAAAGATCAGAAGCATGACTTCGTTGACACCGCTAACGAAACAGAATAATATTTTCTCGGTACACATCTTAATGCCGAAAAGTAGATTCAGGCTTTGGAAGCAGGAGATTCAAAACGCTGTTCCATTTTGTAGTCTCCTTCGATGCATTCGCGGAGTTGATCTGGCGTTAAGAACTTTGGTGCGGTACGCGGAGCAGGCGGACTTACCTGGAAGGCGGGCTTGTTGTGCGTGGCCTCTAGGAAGACGCAGGCGGTGTGGTGTATCTTCTCGAAGTCGTAGCCGACGACGCCGTGGCTGGTGTAGACGGGCGCGCACGCCGCCAGGATGACGACCCAGGTGACGGCGATGGCGGACAGCGCGTGCCGCTGGGTGCGCAGCCCCATGGACGACACGGGGTGCACCACGGCCAGGTAGCGGTCGAACGACATCAGCACCAGCGTGTACACGCTCGCGTAGCACGTCACCACGATCAGGTACTGCACCACCTGCAACCGAGCAACCGTCCAGCGTCAGCAACACTCGCACCAACGTCATCGGCAGATGGGTGAGGGGGGTGGGGGAGTGGGGGAGGAGGGGGGGCGGTTGCACCTGGGTAACGCACTATTCACTGGTGTCCTAGAGAGTCACTGTTGTTGAACACACAGCTGAAAGTGGGTTTAAAAGGTTTCCTAATAAGACTATGTAGGAGCAAGAAATCAATTCTTGCATGCGATTCGCAATCAATAAAACATCCATAATACCTCGTTGGACGCTTAGGGATAGCAGTTACTTTTAATTTATTTCTGGGAAAACATATGACACACCTATTCTTGCATTTGTATCTGACTGTGTGCGAGAGTGTAGTACAAAATTTTCTGGTAATTTCCAAGAATGTTTGCCTATCGAAGCTCCAAACGATAGATGTCGAACGTGCGATTCTAAATCGATCACGCCACAGTGGTGGCGCGTATTATGAGCATGTTTATAGTGGTCACTGCAGCAACAGCAAAATAAGAGCGTTACTGAAATAGTTGTAATTACAAAGGAAACTCGACCTCACTCGACGTCGACGTTGTCGTCATGAGGTAGTCCATTTGATGTGTATGCTACGGGAAGAATTCCCTTTTTGGCCTAACATGGGTAGACTCTGCAAGTGTCACGCAAAAATTCGGGTAGAGTGTGACATTTCCGACAAAAATTCAAACAATTTTCTACATTGTATAAGCGTGGAAAAATATTCTTCCACGTGAAGCAATCGGCCGAAGAAGCGTCTACAATACCAGACATCCCACACACTACCGTCATAAATCGTTTGGGTATTCCTAGCATCTCACAAATAATTTATCATAACGCACGCCACCATAGTTGCGTGACCGATTTAGAATCGCACGTTCGATATCTATCGTATGGAGCCCGCTGCTTAGATAGGAAAACATTCTTGGAAATTACCTTCTCGACATGTTTAGCAACATTTTTAATATACTTACTTTCGTAGATATACCATTCCCTGATGGTGAGAGCAACACGGATTGTAGTATAGCTTCGTTCTTATCAGCCAAATATACCAGCAGCCTGGAAGAGGGGCAGAAGGAATCCCAATGTTCGAATATTTGTGAGGGATTTCCAGTTCCGGCATTCGCTTGATATCCAAGGGAAATCTCGCAACAACCTTCATCGAAACTGAGCGATTGTAATTAATTTAATTTTATTTTGCGATAGTATTATCTATATTAAAGCCAAAAATAAAATGTGTTTGTTTGTTCAGTGCAAAAGTGTAAAAATTTGTACCAGACTCTACGACAAACAGTCGCGAAACTCTATAGAGCAACAAAAGTCAGCCTCTTCACAGCTGAAGTGACATTAGCGCTCCAAGCGGTTAGCATTTCTAACAGAAGAATGGCACGATATAAACCAGAAACTTGCTATTTTTAAAGCTGTTTCTTCCATAATATTTGCGAGTCACTAATCGATTTTTCCAATACGAAGAGGAAAACGTAATTAAAGCAATATATGGTCTCGTGTTGATGTCAACATATAACAATACAAAACTAAGTGCGCTATAAGATAGCCTACAAGGAACACAGTAGCAAAGTCGTAATCGTATAACCTAAAATTCTTTAAGACGGGACGTGAGTAAATCTAACGTGGTGTGTTTATGTTAAAAAGTAACTGGGTACGAATACATCTGCGTGCTTGGAAGGTGCTTTGTGATGCATTGGGCCGATTGTAGTTCGTATCACGAGTATCTTGGCAGCTTTCAAGATCGTTCCAAAACATTCAAAACTAGACATTACTTTTACAGTCTTAGAGATCGGCTGCCTTAGCTTGTTGTAAACACGCATTTGGCCTTGTCCTTGCTTTTATGCCTTGCGTGTACCTATCATGTTCATGTACTCTGATTTCCAGATTTGGAAATGTATACAAGGTAGTCAGTTAGAGTCTGAGAAGCTTGTATAGGTGTTTCAGAGTAGGCGGTACTGAGAAGTAACTGTTAAGAAAAAAATTCGATACGTTACGCCGTTTCCGAGTGAATTAGCGTTGTAGTTAGCCAGTACAGCCGTTGCGCGCACAAATTCAAGCGGTCCGCCAGAGACGGCGTCGGCAAGCGTGTTCTTCGTTCGCTTTTCTAAAACCGAACAAGAAACCGCACCAAAAATTGTACATGGGAAAGGGATTAAGGATCTAACCCGGGGCCAAAGGCTGAGCCGTCTCTTGCGCTATCATCTACGCTATGATAACAACTGTCACTAATTGTATCTGGCGGGCCGCTTCAAATTGGCTGCGCAACTGCATTATTGGCTAGCTTCAGTGCTAATTATTTCTGAGCACAAACTATCCTGAAACACCCTTACAATCTTTGCAGACTGTTTCTGACCACCATGTACACGTCTTCACATTTCGCTTTCGCGTCTGTAACATTTAATTTTCCAGCATGTCCACCTGTGCCGTTTTCTTCTTATCGCGTGCATGTATTAAAAGTAATGGAACATGTGTTAACTGTAGTTTAACACAAAACATAATTCCTGTTCAGTTTCGGCTACCACTGCTGCATTATCAAGTAATCGCATTTCGCTATTTTTTTGCCCGTGATAAACAAGAAGGACTTTACTTCCCTTTTCCCATTTCCAGCTTCAAAATAAATATCAGTGGAGACAATGAACACGTCTTACACCGCTCCTGGTTTTGACTTCTTACACGAAGCTGTCAGTACACGCTCTTATAATGCGCTTTGAATAAACAGATGCCTTGGAAATTCAAAGCTGCTATTCCCTGTTATACACTCATATTCAGGAAAAAACAGAACACCTTGAATGGCTAGAGATAGGACATTCATACCCAAGAACATGTACGTTAGCACGTTCTACAGAAATAGTTAGCATCTGAGCCACGTCCGCCCGCAGCGCAACACCATCTACCACTAAAATGTGGCTGCGCCTCCCGTTGTCGCTTTAAACCGAAGGTAATGGATCAGTGTGACTCCAGCAGACGTTCTGAATGCCTCGCAAACTATGCGCGAACCCTACCGTCAAATCAGTGAGCACTACTAGCATGAGAGAATGTCATGCATCCATCTGGTAAATTGCTTCTCGTGCGGGACGAAGTGTTTCGGCAGTGAAACGGGTGTGCTCCGAATGGTTTATGGAAGGCCATAACACACGACGAAATGGGTCATGTCGCACCACCCAGAGCCCCCCCCCCCCCTGCCCCATCATCCGAATGGCACTGCAGGACAGATCTGCGTTCCCCTCGGCCTTGGTGTAGCGGTGGAACAGTGTAACACATCGTATACTTTCAGGGATGAGAGTCGGTCGCTGTTTATTATGTATAATGGTCGCCTAGTCGTAGATACTGCTATAATCGCACTATTTCACTCCCTTTTACGGAGCTTGTTAGCACTTGATGTTAGGTTAGCGCCATTAAAATGCATCGTGGTAATCGCTGCTGCTTGCTGGATCGCTGCTGCGTCTCGATGCTAATGCTGGCTCTAAATCTGGTTGTCTAGAGGGAAAAGATGAGGTCCCGTGTTTTTGATGTGCTTTTGATGATAAATAATGAGCGAAACCGACAACTATTTAAAATTCAAATATTTATTACTCTGGTGGCCATCTTAATTCCACTGTCCACCAAAGACAAGACACAACACAAAGTAGCATTTCTTTTACATGTTCTTTGCAATGTTTATCCACCTCGAACAATAACACACATACACTTTACCAATGTGACATTCAGACTCCACTCCCGACCCTTCTTGCTGCTTGTATTTATAACCTAGTCAAAGAACTACTAAAAAGAGGTATGGTTTATAAGTCACTTCTACATCTGTGATCGTAATTTGTGCAGGAAAGTTATTAATTTATATCGAGTGACATCATTTAACAGGTTATAAAAATGACAGACAGATTTTTTGACTTGACAGAATAATTCTTTCTTACAAAAAGGCCGTTTTTTTTGGTTTGTCAACTGACTTCTCTAATTTGCATAAATAAGTAAATAACATGAATTATTAAGAATTACATTGGTTTTCGTGTAAAATAGGAGTGTTTACGTGAATACTGAGTGAAAACGGTCCTAATAACAAATAGGTTTCACTGGGTGATTTTTATTTAAGGAGATCCAAAATACGTAAGTTTGACACTATTTTTCGTATTGATATTAATTATTTAAGATGAACTTAATGTTTTTACATCATGACATTTGCTGTATCAGTGATCAAGTGATATTAACTTCTGTGCGGGTCAGTTATTCAGTATAATTTAATGGGTTGACTGTTTATGTCTGGCATGCTATGCAATCATTGTTAACATACACAATAACGTTTCTATAGTACTCGTTAAACTGGTTGAATTTGGAGGGTATCGCATTCTTCGGTAAAGTAAAGCCGTTAATAGGTTCCGTTACATATGGCATGGGTTTCGTGCGTGTCGCTCACTTCTCCATCTGCCTTTGACAAATGTGCAGAAACATGCTAGGCGGCAATGGTGCATGGAACGACGTCACTGGGAACACGAACGGCATCAGGTAGTGTTTCCGGACGAATCCAGGTTCTGTTTCTTGGAAAATGGTGGCCGAATTATGGTGCGCTGCAGACAGGGGGAGCGGCATCATGGTGACTGTATTCACTTGAGAAAAAAAAATGGCTCGGAGCACTATGGGACTTAACATCTATGGTCATCAGTCCCCTAGAACTTAGAACTACTTAAACCTAACTAACCTAAGGACAGCACACAACACCCAGCCATCACGAGGCAGAGAAAATCCCTGACCCCGCCGGGAATCGAACCCCGGAACCCGGGCGTGGGAAGCGAGAACGCTACCGCACGACCACGAGATGCGGGCTATTCACTTGAGACATACAGCGCCAAATCAAGGCAGTGTGGTGTGGAGTGCTATTGGGTACAGCCTCATATCACAGTTGGCGCGTGTCCAGTGCACTGTGACCAGTGTGACCTACGTCAAGAACATCCTGCGACCCGTAGCCATACCCTTTTTTCCTGCACAACACACCAGACGCCATTTTGCTGTAAGGCAATGCAAGATCACATGCTGCTGTACAAATCCGTGCCTTGTTGCTGTCACAGGATGTCGGCCTTTTCCCCTGGTCCTTCATATCACCAGACTTGTCAGCAACAGAAAATGTATGGGCTATCGTCAGACGACAAGTGCAGCGATGTGACCCTATGCCAACAACCACAGATAAAATCTGGAACCAGGTGAATGCTGCATGGATGACTATGCCTCAGGATGCCATTCGCATGGAGCAAGTCATCAGGGCCCATGGCGGACCCTATGTCACATGCTGAACAAAGGTGGCTGAGACGCTGATCATTTCTGTAGAACACATTCATCCACTTGCCTTGTGAATGTGAACGTCCTATCTCTAGTGGTTCACTCTGAACATGAGCGTGTTTTTGATTGCTGCTGCAATTTATAGTTCCACAATAAAATCCGAAATACGACTCCATTTGCATGTGCTTGAATGTGCTTCTTCATTTCATACACAGACTACACAAGCGTGTTCCAGTGTGTTCATACATGCAAACCGATTAGCGGTGCTGCAGTATTGAAACTGCAGAAAAGATGTGAAACTTCCGTGACTCATAATCTTGGACTCTACTTCTAAGAGAAACATCTGCAGAGTGTAAAAAAGAGTGCTTCACTACGAAGTCATTCGAGATGAAAATATAAGGTTTATGACTGAACTTCTTCCTTTCTACGACAAGCCTGTTGAAAATGAAACACGTGGACGACGGCACGCCTTTCTGTAAATAATTATTTACTATCCAACTGCGAGGCATTGTTCCTCCTAATGTTCAGTGAATGATCAATGACGTACTTTCGAATGATCCCATATCCTTGACGCATATCATATTAGACAGGGACAATCATCTGAATGAAGTTCATGGAGTCAAACCACAGACAGTTCTCATCGCCATTTCCTTGCTTAAGAATATCCTTTGGGAATGTGCAAAGTTGATCCGAAATGTGATGCAGTCTACCATAATAGAGCGGAAATATGTGACACTACGAAGACAATTCTTGCAACGAAGGCACCTGCTTTCAGGTTCCACACATGATCTTGAGTATGACACTTTCAGGAAACCATTTACTCCGTCTACAGTTCTATTAAGTTAAAACATTTGATTTTACCTATTACTTGAACACTTTGTTCTAATTAACTCTCACTTTTGACGATAATTGTTTCAGAATCCATTTTAAATGAGTTTTTCTGTAATAAACCGACAAGCACGTTTCCGTGAGGTGCGCGTCCATGTTACACATTCCTCAATTCGCTAAATAATTTACGTTACATTCTATTTTTTCGAGAAAGTGTACTTAGAAAAACGAAGATCTCAGCTGCTCTGTCCACCTCCCCCCCCCCCCCCCCCCTGCTTTCTCTCTCTCTACGTAGAACATAAAAAGAAACAATTACATCAGGTGTCTAAACTGTTTAAACGCCGTGTTTCATTATGCACAATGTCTTAGACGAAACAAAGGCTAGTGCAGTACGCAAAGTAAATTCTGATTTTATATTTCGAGGCTGTAGAGAGTCCAGACCACACGTGTATTATTTAGCGTCGCTTCATTTATTCTATATATATAGCATGTTTCTTTTGTGGAAATGTAACTTGCTTTTAAGAGTGTTACGTTGCTGTTAGATTTTGTAACTGTAATAGTAGGTAAAATTTTAACTGTTTCTATGGATACCAGCTATTGCAGCTTTCAATAAAATGTGTGCTGTTAGTGGCAGTGGTAGAATATATGAATGCCACATAGCTCTTAAGGTATGCATTTTTGAGCTCTTGTTTACTAGACTTTTCGCTTCGAAAGATAGTTCCTTGGCATCCCTGAATATTGACACTCCTTGTGGGATACACTGTACGTAACTGAGATTCTTTTTTTTTTTTTTTTTTCAAAGCGATTGCGTGATGACGGATTCCCAAGTATCAGAATATCTGTTGTAAAATACTTACCTGTTGGAATTTAGAGAGCCATTACCTTACGTTGGGGGCAAATAAAAGACATTCCGTAGTAATCAGAATTAGGAGCTTCATCCGTAATTCTCCACCTGAAATGGTCATTTGTATAACTACGTAGCAGAAAAATAGTTGTTTACAGCCTCCTTGTTATCTGAAGTAACAATAATCGACGGTGTAGGAAAAAAGTACTTCGCACAGAAAACGTGCTGTCCTCGAACTCCACCAAAGTTAGCAAACATTTCTCTCTATTGGTCGAAAGTTTTAGTCTTATGAGTTGATGAGTAGAAGCACTTTGATAAATACATAAATTTCATAAAATTGTCTATACAGGGGTCGACAAAAATTCAGTAACACCGCGAGAGACGCATGCTTGAACATAAATGCAGATGCATGCCACGCGTGCAGGTGGCGCTGTTGTATTTGCATTTTATCAGCCGTGGTCACAACAGTGTTCTGCGTAGTTGTGAGTGCATTACGTCACAGCAGTGTGAATTGGAATGTGGACAATGTGTTGGTGCAGGTTTGGAGGGTGCTTCCGTAACCAAGGTAGGTGAAGTGTTTGGTGTTACAAGAGGTACCGTATCGAAGATTTATATCGCATACAGGGATAGCGCAAAACCGTCATCCACTAAGTAACAACGTGGACGGAAGTGTGTGTTTAGTGATCGTGACAGACCGCCATCAAGGAGAATTATGACGAAAAATAAGGGACCGACAGCTGCAAAAGTCAATGCAGAACTAAATGTAGTACTCGCAATGGCTCTCAGAACCAAAACAACACGAAGGGAGCTCCTTAAGCAGGGAATTGCGAGGCGAAATGGAATTCCGTAATCACTAATCACTGTTGCATAATACCGGAACAGGAAAACTTAGTACCGGAGCTATAAGACCCTCAATATGGAGCAATGGGAGAAAAAATTGGTTCAAATATATCTGAGCACTATGGCAGTTAACAGCTGAGGTCATCAGTCCCCTAGACGTCGAACTACTTAAACCTAACTAACCTAAGGACATCACACACATCCATGCCCGAGGCATGATTCGAACCTGCGCCCGTAGCAGTCACGTGGTTCCGGACTTAACAGCCTAGAACCGCTCGGCCACCGCGGCCGAAAATGGACGAAAGTCACGTGGGTGGGTGAGTGTTGATTCATTATATTTCCAAATTCTGGTAAAGTTTACGTCTGACGTGCGCCGTCTCAGCAGACTGCTTCTTGCCAAGAGCGGAACATGACGAGGGGTTGGGCGGTAATTTGGGCAGTCATATCGCGGTGTTCCATAGGTCACACTTGCACTCTGCAAGGTTGCGTTGTTTACAAGGGTTATGTCACGATTGTGGCTGGTCAGACCCATTACCTGGTACAATGTTTGGCTCTCGTTCACACAGCTCGCATCGTCCAGGGCGAGGGCGAATTATCGCAACTTCCTTGGACACCACAGTCACCATATCTCCATATTATTGACCCTTCGTTATCTGCATTTAGATAAGGGAATATGATCTCTATCCATGTCCGCCCCGATAGCTGACGTCCTGACGGGCCCGGATTCGATTCTCGGCTGGGTCGGGTATTTTCTCCGCTCAGGGGCTGGGTGTTGTGGTGTCTTCATCATCTTTTCATCCTCATCCGGCGCGCAGATCGCCCAATGTGGCATCGAATGTAATAACACCTGCACGAAGGAGACCGGACCTGCCCCGTAAGGGGCCTCCCGGCCAATGACGCCAAATGCTCATTTCCATTTCCATCGCTATCCGTCTCTATCGTTACTTGAACTTGCCACACTTTTGTAGAACAATGGTATAAGATACCTTGAAAACGATACAAAACCTTTATTTATCCATTCTGAGAAGACTGGAAGTTGATTTGCGTGCCAACACGTTTCCTATCCCTTTTAAGGCATGTTAATGAGTTGTGCTTTTGGCTTTTCCACATTTTTATCCAAACCCTGCCGCTGCTACAGCTGCAGACACGCAAACCATTCCCGCCCTTATCAGCTAACAACAACGTGTATCGACCACCTTACGGTTCTCCCAAGCCCGGGTTCCCGGGTTCGATTCCCGGCGGGGTCAGGGATTTTCTCTGCCTCGTGATTGCTGGGTGCTGTGTGCTGTCCTTAGGTTAGTTAGGTTTAAGTAGTTCTAAGTTCTAGGGGACTGATGACCATCGATGTTAAGTCCCATAGTGCTCAGAGCCATTTGAACCATTTTTGAACCTTACGGTTCTCGACTGACACTGTTACCTATCGATAAAATACTAAATACCATCTTTCTCGGGGAACAACAAAAGAATTTCAACCTTTTAGATTTTTTCATACTGACATGCAATTTAGAGATACACATACTGATAAAAAGAAAATTAAGGACCAAGAGGTGAAGGAAGAAACGAAATGAAACTTCAAGATTATGTAATATTGTGTCAGTCATTATAAAATCACGTCAAATTTACAAGAATTTCGCAATACGAGCCCACTCATCATTATGACGTTGCATGCCCTCTGGCCAGTATGCATGAACTGATTCGATTAGGAAAGGTGTCCTGAAGTTGTTGTACCCTCAGCTGAAGGAACTTGGCTCAGAACTATCGTAGTGAGTTTTTGATGTCTTGTATACCTGCACTGAGATGGAGTTGAAGTACAAGTTCGGCCCACCACATGTTCTCTCTGGAAGAGGTTTGCGGATCTTCCTGGTGATGTGTCTACCTCGACAGATAGTTGATAGACACAAATACCACGAGGGGATAAGCATTATTCTATTCAAAAATGGTATCACAACACAGTAGTTTGAGAGGCAACAGATGAGGATGCAGGATTTTCGTAGTGTACCGTTGTGCCGCCAGAGTTCGCTCATTGTCTACCAGCCGTGGTGTGATATCATACCCGATGTTTCCATACATCATTACGCCAGGAATAACACAGCTGTGCCTCTGCAAAACATTGCAAGGGTGGGTTTGTTACCAGCAATTCGTCGCTGAACAGAATATGACGCTATTCCTTTTTAGCCGGCCGCGGTGGCCGTGCGGTTCTAAGCGCTCCAGTCCGGAGCCGCGCTGCTGCTACGGTCGCAGGTTCGAATCCTGCCTCGGGCATGGATGTGTGTGATGTCCTTAGGTTAGGTAGGTTTAAGTAGTTCTAAGTTCTAGGGGACTGATGACCACAGCAGTTGAGTCCCATAGTGCTCAGAGCCATTTGAACCATTTTTTTATTCCTTTTCACGGCACCAATGGCAACACAGCCGTTTGTGTTGTGATGCTAAGCTATAGTACGCCTATGGGATGTCAATTCCTTATTCCTGCCATTACCAACTGCCGATAAATGGTGTGGAATAAGAGAGAATGTTGCATAAAATCCATTAGTTGATCCCGTACTGCAGGCGAGGATGTGGAGGAGTTACGATGTGTCTGGTTCGCAATACTCTTGTTGTGGTTGGACATGGTCTACCGAAACCTTACGACGAGTATTCCTCCCTTCACGCACCCATGTATACCAACGTCGTACCACTGTCTCATTCGAATGTCCCAACGATTTGGATATTCCAAGATTCGACCACACTGCCAAATGGAGCACAAGTATGCAGCATCTCCGTGTCCTTCAGATCACTTCACTCCTGTCGCTTTTCACTCCCCTCGTAACCCTATCAGGCCTGGTAAATACACTAAACACGAAAAACACTGCAGAACCCTACTGACCGTTCTCGTTGTCACAGAGAATTGCATATTCGCCGGTGGTGTGGACGTTCACATTCTAACGTGTCTTCTTGCTGCTTCACCTTTTTTTGCCAGACGGAACATATAAAAATTATTGAATGAAGTGAAACATATTACTAAGTCAGGGAAAATAGTGACGTAAGGAGAAAGTTCAATATGTAAGAGTCAGAAAACATTCACAAACTCAGAATAAAAGGTTGACGTCTTTCAATAAAGACAAGCATTATTTCAAAAACAGAAAAAAGACTGGAGCGTGAGAGCAGACATACATCTACATCTACATCTACATGGATACAAGGCAAATCACATTTAAGTGCCTGGCAGAGGGTTCATCGAACAACGTTCACAATTCTCCATTATTCCAATCTCGTATAGCGCGCGGAAAGAATGAACACCTATATCTTTCTGTACGAGCTCTGATTTCCCTTATTTTATCTTAGTGAACGTTCCTCCCTTTGTAGGTAGGTGTCAAAAAAATACTTACGCATTCGGAGGGGAAATTTGGTGATAGGAATTTCGTGAGAAGATTCCGTCGCAACGAAAAACGCCTTTTTTTAATGATGTCCAGTCCAAATCCTGTATCATTTCTGTAACACTCCCTCCCATACTTCGCGATAATACAAAACGTGCTGCCTTTTTTTGAACTATTTCGATATACTCCGCCAGTCCTATCTGGTAAGGATCCCACGCCGCGCAGCAGTATTCTAAAAGGGGACGAACAAGCGTAATGTAGGCAGTCTCCTTAGTAGGACTGTTACATTTTCTAAGTGTCCCGTCAATAAAACGTAGTCTTTGGTTAGCCTTGCCTACAATATTTTCCATATGTTCCTCCCAATTTAAATTGTTCGTAATTGTAATACCTAGGTATTTAGTTGAATTTTCAGCTTTTAGAGTAGACTGATTTATCGTGTAACCGAAGTTTAACGAGTTGCTTTTAGCACTCATGTAGATGACCTCACACTTTTCCTTATTTAGGGTCAACTGCCACTTTTCGCACCATTCAGATATCTTTTCTAAATCGTTTTACAGTTCGTTTTGATCTTCTGGTGACTTTATTAGTCGATAAACGACAGCGTCATCTGCAGAAAACCGAAGACGGCTGCTCAGATTGTCTCCAAAATCGTTTATATAGATAAGGAACAGCAAAGGGCCTATAACACTACCTTGGGGAACGCCAGAAATCAGTTCTGTTTTACTCGATGACTTTCCGTCAATTACTACTAACTATGACCTCTCTGACAGAAAATCACAAATCAGTCACATAACTGAGACGATATTCCATAAGAACGCAATTTCACTACGAGCCGCTTGTGTGGTACAGTGTCAAAAGCCATCCGGAATACTACGGTGTGTTGATGATTTTCACTTATGGACCGTCTGACAGCAACTGAATAAAACACAATTTTAGTGCCATACGCGTTTCGCCTTTATTTTCTGCAAGGCATCATCAGTGGCAGGTTGCGTAGACAGTTTCTTATATATTACGCTCCTGTTACATTTTTGGTCTTATTCTTCTTCCTATGAGCGCCAATTTGCTGTTTTTTTCTGCATTCCACAGCACTATGCACTGAACTCTTTTTTTTAATGGCATTAAAAAAAAGCGTTCAGTGCATAGTGCTGTGGAATGCAGAAAAAAACAGCAAATTGGCGCTCATAGGAAGAAGAGTAAGACCAAAAATGTAACAGGAGCGTAATATATAAGAAACTGTCTACGCAACCTGCCACTGATGATGCCTTGCAGAAAATAAAGGCGAAACGCGTATGGCACTAAAATTGTGTTTTATTCAGTTGCTGTCAGACGGTCCATAAGTGAAAATCATCAACACACCGTAGTATTACGCGCAACTGAGGAGGACAGGACCAAGAAATTGAAGAAGCCATCCGGAAATCCAGAAATACGGAATCGATCTAAAATCCATTGTCAATAGCACTCAACACTTGTCTATAAGGTTCCGGACAACCACACCTAGCCACCACAAGGGATGATCGCCGTATTATGCATCAATCTCATCGTAACTCTATCACATCTGTGTCTACAATCCAGTACCATTGGAGAGAGAGAGACTGGCAGAAACCGCATTGGGAAATTACCATCCGATGCGTAGGCTGCCGTTGACATCACAACTCAAACGGCTGCGTTTAGTTTCTTGCTATGACTGGGCATTGATTGCCGATGAATGGCGTCGTCTTGTACTAAGCGATGAATCGCGGCTCTGCACTACCCCAAATGACCGTCGTAGGTAAATAAGGTAGTGACCGAGGGAGAGTTTCCATTCTTCCAGTACTTTGAAGAAGCACAGTGGTGTTACTCCTGCCACCACGGTGTGGGCAGCCATCGCGTATGACTTCGGCTCGCGGCTGGTAATGATTAAGGGAACAGTGACGACATAGCGGTATGTCACGTACACCCTTTTTCTTCATGTCTTAGGGGACGTGGGACGGAATCTTGATTCCTTATTTCAACAAGACAACGCTGATCCACATGTGGCGTGTGGCTCTATGATCTATCCGTGTGATGTTGAGGCACTTCCGTGGCCGGCAAGATCCCGAAGTCTGTCCCCGACAGTCTGCTACGGTCGCAGGTTCGAATCCTGCCTCGGGCATGGATGTGTGTAGTGTCCTTAGGTTAGTTAGGTTTAATTAGTTCTAAGTTCTAGGCGACTGATGACCTCAGATGTTAAGTCCCATAGTGCTCAGAGCCATCTGTCCCCGACAACGTATCTATGAGACCAGCTCGGACGTCAACTGCGTCGTAGTGCCAGTATCCAGCACATCAAAGAGCAGGTACTAGATTTGTGGGCCAACTTGCTGCAGGACAGGATACAATGGCTTTGTGACACCCTTCCCAACCGAATCAGTGCATGTATACAGGACAGAAGGATGCAACGCCACACCGGTAAGTAAGTTCGTAATGCAAATTTTTTTGTAACTTTGAATCTATTTTGTAATTATTAAAATAATATCACACACCCTGTCAACCCGTGATGTTCCTCCTTCCCATCCGGGTAATTTCTGTTTTTGTCAGGCAGTGTATATTCATTCATACCAGCGCATTACTGCTACCTTCAACCAAATCGTGGAACACCTGGAATGGAAACGCCGCGTACCTCGGGCCTTTCGTCGGGTACACCGTTTGCCTGGTGCAAGTCTTTCGAGTTGACGCCACTTCGGCGACTTGCGTGTTGATGGGGATGAAATGATGATAATAAGGACAACACAACACCCAGTCCATAAGCGGAGAAAATTTCCTACCCTGCCGGGAATCGAACCCGCGCCGTTAGGATACATTCCTTCGCGTTGACCACTCAGATACCAGGGGTGGACGTAAAGCACCTAATTACTAGGGAAAATTGATAATTTTCGTCGCTGAACTGAGCGTTTTGATTAGGTCACATACATTTTTACCTACATAGTGCCCAACAGCATCAGCTTACATGTATTTGCGTCCTTCACTGACGCTGTGGATAAAAATTTAAACTCGACTGTTGGAAAAATTAATTCTTCCTCTATAAGTGTAATTGAATCCAACGAATATCTAGAGAAATAAGCTCGGGCTGTCAGGATTTGCTGCATAAAACGTCCTGCAATCGTCGGGTATTGCCGGAGCGGGACTGTGAAAACATACAGCAACATCTCAGTTAGGCAAAGGATTGTTAACCGATTTATTATGTCAGTAATGATTTCAGGCCAGTCCTTCAGCATTGGAAACAGTTGCCTCGTAATTACGAATGGCGTTATCCAAAGCCTGGCACGTCTGACGCGTTGTTATGTTCGGTCTTAGCAAGTAACTGATATGCAAATTCTACGCGTGAACTTCTTTGTACTTAGAAGACTCTGCGCACAATTTGTTCTGCTTGCGTGTGGAGCCTGAGGCGCCTCTGAGCTGCCAGCAGTTCGCCTCGCCACACAGCTCTCGTCGTGTGCAGCGCGCACGTTCAAGGGGCGTAATTACACTTTGCGTGCCGCGCTGCCAGCGTGACCTTCTAACCCGGAGAGCCCGATCCGTGATTAAGCCGAGGCGACTCCCTCTGACATATGTGGCTGGTACTGGCAACGGCGCAAACTACAGCGCATTCGCCGCAGCCACTGGATCTATAACGAACTGAGCGTCGTGGCAGCGGTCGTTCGTATTCTCCAACACACGGAGTGATCAAAAAGTCAGTATAAATTTGAAAACTTAATAAACCGCGGAATAATGTAGATAGAGAAGTAAAAACTGCTTGGAATGACACATGCTTGAAAAGACATGGGGTTTTAGTAGACAAAAAAATACACCCCATATTGCTAGACGCGTGAAAGATCTCTTGCGCGCGTCGTTTGGTGATGATCGTGTGCTCAGCCGCCACTTCGTCATGCTTGGCCTCCCAGATCCCCAGACCTCAGTCCGTGCGATTATTGGCTTTGGGGTTACCTGAAGTCGCAAGTGTATCGTGATCGACCGACATCTCTAGGGATACTGAAAGACAACATCCGACCCCAATGCCTCACCATAACTCCGGACATGCTTTACAGTGCTGTTCACAACATTATTCCTCGACTAAAGCTATTGTTGAGGAATGATGGTGGACATATTGAGCATTTCCTGTAAAGAACATCATCTTTGCTTTGTCTTACTTTGTTATGCTAATTATTGTTATTCTGATCAGATGAAGCGCCATCTGTCGGACATTTTTTGAACGTTTGTATTTTTTTGGTTCTGATAAAACCCCGTGTCATTCCAAGCATGTGTGTCAATTTGTACCTCTCTATCTACATTATTCCGTGATTTATTCAGTTTTCAAATTTATACCTACTTTTTGATCACCCGGTACATACTCTGTTCAGCCAGAACATTATGACCGACAAGCTACTATCGATATACGCCCTTCCCGGCGATAGCAGCGTCACCTGTCGAGGAGTGACTGCTAATCAGAGACACACATAGTGCAGGTAGCATCAGTGAACGTGTGTCCGGGTGAAGTCTGAGGAAGCTGTGCGATCTATCTGAGTTTGACCGAAGGCAATGTGGTGGCCCGGAGGTTCGGTAGAAAATTTCGGAAAGTGCACAACTTATCGGGTGATCGAGTAGCGCTATGGTGAGTTTCTTCAACACGTGGCGAAACCAAGACGAAGCCACGTCCAGACGACGTGGTGTTGGGAAGCCACCCCTCATTGCAGTTGACGGACGTTGTAGGCTGGGCAGACAGGTAAACAGGACAGGCGGCAAACTGTGGTGAAATTAAAATCAGCCTTAAATGCTGGGCAGAGCACAAGTGTGAACACACACAGTGCACCGAATACTCCTTACGATGGGTCTCCGAAGCCGACGATCTACATCTACATGATTGCTCTGCAATTCACATTTAAGTGCTTGGCAGAGGGTTCATCGAACCGCAATGATACTATCTCTCTACCATTCCACTCCCGAACAGCGCGCGGGAAAAACAAACACATAAACCTTTCTGTTCGAGCTCTGATTTCTCTTATTTTATTTTGATGTTCATTCCTACCTATGTAGGCTGGGCTCAAGAAAATATTTTCGCATTCGGAAGAGAAAGTTGCTGACTGGAATTTCGTAAATAGATCTCACCGCGACAAAAAACGTCTTTGATTTAATGACTTCCATCCCAACTCGCCTATCATATCTGCCACACTCTCTCCCCTATTACGTGATAATACAAAACGAGCTGCCCTTTTTTGCACCCTTTCGATGTCCTCCGTCAATCCCACCTGGTAAGTATCCCACACCGCGCAGCAATATTCTAACAGAGGACGAACGAGTGTAGTGTAAGCTGTCTCTTTAGTGGACTTGTTGCATCTTCTAAGTGTCCTGCCAATGAAACGCAACCTTTGGCTCGCCATCCCCACAATATTATGTATGTGGTCTTTCCAACTGAAGTTGTTCGTAATTTTAACACCCAGGTACTTAGTTGAATTGACAGCCTTGAGAATTGTACTATTTATCGAGTAATCGAATTCCAACGGATTTATTTTGGAACTCATGTGGATCCCCTCACACTTTTCGTTATTTAGCGTCAACTGCCACCTGCCACATCATACAGCAATCTTTTCTAAATCGCTTTGCAACTGATACTGGTCTTCGGACGACCTTACTAGACGGTAAATTACAGCATCATCTGCGAAAAACCTAAGAGAACTGCTCAGATGGTCACCCAGGTCACTTATATAGATCAGGAACAGCAGAGGTCCGAGGACGCTTCCCTGGGGAACACCTGATATCACTTCAGTTTTACTCGATGATTTGCCGTCTATTACTACGAACTGCGACCATCCTGACAGGAAATAACGAATCCAGTCGCACAACTGAGACGATACCCCATAGGCCCGCAGCTTGATTAGAAGTCGCTTGTGAGGAACGGTGTCAGAAGCTTTCCGGAAATGTAGAAATACGAATCAACTTGAGATCCCCTGTCGATAGCTGCCATTACTTCGTGCGAATAAAGAGCTAGCTGCGTTGCACAAGAACGATGTTTTCTGAAACCATGCAGATTACGTATCAATAGATCGTTCCCTTCGAGGTGATTCATAATGTTTGAATACAGTATATGCTCCAAAACCCTACTGCAAACCGACGTCAATGATAAAGGTCTGTAGTTAGATGGATTACTCCTACTACCCTTCTTAAACACTGGTGCGACCTGCGCAATTTTCGAATCTGTAGGTACAGATCTATCGGTGAGCGAGCGGTTGTATATGAGTGCTCAGTAGGGAGCTATTGTATCAGCGCAATCTGAAAGGAACCTAATCGGTATACAATCTGGACCTGAAGACTTGCCCGTATGAAGCGATTTGAGTTGCTTCGCAACCCCTAAGGTATCTACTTCCAAGAAACTCATGCTAGCAGCTGGTCGTTTTTCAAATTCTGGAATATTCCATTCGTCTTCCCTGGTGAAGCAATTTCGGAAAACTGCGTTCAATAATTCCGCTTTAGCGGCACAGTCGTCGGTAACAGTACCATCGGCACTGCGCAGCGAAGGTATTGACTGCGTCTTGCCGCTTGTGTACTTCACATACGACCAGAACTTCTTCGGATTTTCTACCAAATTTCGAGACAATGTTTCGTTGTGGAACCTATTAAAGGCATCTCGCATTAAAGTCCGTGCCAAATTTCGCGCGCCTGTGAATTTTAGCATATCTTCGGGATTTCGCGTTCTTCTGAACTTCGCATGCTATTTCCGTTGCCTCTGCAACAGCGTTCGGACCTGTTTTTTGTACCACAGGGGATCAGTTACATCTCTTACCAATTATTGAGGTATGAATCTCTCAATTGCTGTTGCTACTATATCTTTGAATTTGAGCTACATCTCGTCTACATCTGCATAGTCAGTTCGGAAGGAATGGACATTGTCTCTTAGGAAGGCTTCTAGCAACACTTTATCCGCTTTTTTAAATAAAAATTTTTTGCGTTTGTTTCTGATGGATTTGAAAGAAACGGTATTGAGCCTAGCTACAACGACCTTGTGATCACTAATCCCTGTATCAGTCATGATGCTCCCTATTAGCTCTGGATTGTTTGTGGCTAAGAGGTCAAGTGTATTTTCGCAACCATTTATAATTCGCGTGGGTTCGTGGACTAACTGCTCGAAATAATTTAGGACAATCTCGGAAGATGTTTTCTGCCTACCACCGGTTTTGAACAAGTATTTTTGCCAACATATCGCAAAAAAATGTTCAAATGTGTGTGAAATCCTATGGGACTTAACTGCTAAGGTCATCAGTCCCTAAGCTTACACACTACTTAACCTAAATTATCCTAAGGACGAACACACACACCCATGCCCGAAGGAGGACTCGAACCTCCGCCAGGACCAGCCGCACAGTCCATGACTGCAGCGCCTTAGACAGCTCGGCTAATCGCGCGCGGCCAACATATCGCATTTGTCAATGTTAACAACAAGAGATCGGCGACTACGACTGACGTTGTCACGTGACCCTCGACGCTGGACGTCGGCGCAGTGGCACAGCTGTGTATGGTCTGATGAATCCCGACACCTTCTTCGTCATACCGATGAGACAGGACGACTCCGTCGTCTTCAAGTGGAACAGCTTCTTACACTTACCTGTACAGTGGGACGGAGTCAAGCTGGCGGCGTCTCGATTATGTTCTGGGGAGCATTCACGTGGGCAGCCCTGGGTCCAGTGGAGCTCGTGCAAGGCACCGTGACGGCCGAAGTGTATAGTAAACTGGTTGCAGACCATGTACGCCCCTTCACGACTATCATGTTTCCCGACGGAAGAGGACGTTTTCGACATGATAATGCGCTATATCACAAGACCAGGAGTGAGATGGAGTGGTTCGAGGAGCACAGTGGGGAACTCCAATTGATGTGTAGGCTCTCCGGACCGACAAGTTTGAACCAAATCGAACAAATCTGGGATGTGATTGAACGTGGCGTCAGAGCTCAATGTCCCCTCCCCGGAATGTACGGGAATTAGGTGACTTGTGTGTGCTGGTGTGGTTCCATCTCCCTCCAGTGACCTATCAGCGTCTCATTGCTTCCACGCCACGACGTGTCGCCGCAGTTATCCGTGCCAGAGGGGGCGGTATCGGCTATTAGGTAGATAGTCATATGTTCTGGGTGATTAGTGCATTACAACGAATGTCCTTCCACATATCTACTTGCTTGGAAAACGTTAGTCGTGTTTCAACATAATGGATAAGCAGTTTAGATTACCATCAGCATTTATTTTACGTTTGCTTTATTTCCCGCAAAGGTAATGAAAGTGTATGAGTAACCCAGCTACACTGACAGCGAAGGAACACAACGATTCGCAACCACTTGATTTGGTGAATTAGTGCACTACTTGGGACTGTGTCGTTATTCTATGACCTATTTCATCAAACAGACCCATCGGTCTTGTCGCAGTGGTAATACCGGTTCCCGTCAGATCACCGAAGTTAAGCGTTGTCGGGCTGGGCTTGCACTTGGCTGGGTGACCATCCAGTCTGCCGAGCGCTGCTGGCAAGCAGAGTGCGCTCAGCCCTTGTGAGGCAAACTGTGGAGCTACTTGATTGAGAAGTAGCGACTCCGGTCTCGGAAACTGACATACGGCCGGGAGAGCGGTGTGCTGACCACATACCACTCCATATCCGCGTCCAGTGATGCCTATGAGCTGAGGATGAGACGGTGGCCGGTCGGTACTGTTGGGCCTTCATGGCCTGTTCGGGACGAGTTAGAGTTTATTTCATCAAACAGAAATCACACGGATCTTGTAAATATACATACCTACCAAATATCATCAATTAGTGGTCGCTGCTTAAAAATGTGAACCATTTGAATCAACGTAAGCCTGTGATTACGAAGGCTTTCCCGGCGTAATAATTGATAATATTCTTCTCGGGTGTGCAGCGGGATCATAACGTCATCTTGACACAATATTTCCGCGGTACAACTGGCCGCCATCTTCAGGTGAGAGTGCTGGTACATGATCTCGCCGAAACTGACTTCTCAGCGCAAGCGGCGGCCCCTAGGCCTATATATAGGGGCCCCCGCTTACGCTGAGATATCAGTTCCGACGACATCGTGTACCAGCACTCTCACCTGAAGATGGCGGCCAGTTGGACCGTGGAAATATTGTGTCAAGATGACGTTACGATCCGGCTGCACACCCGAGAAGAATATTACCAATGTAAGCCTGTAATTCCGTAGACTAACCAAATCATTTCTGCACACCGTTTACATTAAGTCACACAAAAACTGTACGTCCTCAATAAATATAATCTTTTTTTTCCACTTAACTACCTTTACACGAACTGAGCCTACCAATTGAAAGAAAATCTCAAGGAAGCGAAACATTATAGCTGGCGTTTCTCGGTCTATAGTCCTTTTTCTATTCGGAAATTGTGTTTTACTTTCATCTCTGTTACTAGACATACGTGTTGCACACTATAAACACTATTGTCTAAACCTCTGTCTTGTTGTTTCTTTATCACTGTGTTTATGTTTCTCAAACAGAAATTACTTGTCTTTTACAATTTTTGCGAATGATACTGTTAGCCGTGTAATGAAACGCTGTCTGAGAAGGACTGCAGAAATATCCAATCAGATATTTTTAAACTGGTGCAAAGACAAGAATTATCTTCAAAAATTTTTAACTGTGCTCCTCACAAAAATAAATATCATTATCAGTAAGTTGCATTATGATTTAAAACACCTAGGTGTAGCAGTTAGGTAAACCAGGCAGCAGATTTCGGCTCAGTGGTAGGATTCTTTTAGAAGTTAGTCAGTCACAAAAGAGACTGTCTACATACCTTTCGTGGTTCCCATCTCAGAACATTTTCGAGAAGCGTGAGACACACACCAAGTACGACTAACAGGGGAATGTATACAGGGTCTCCGACGTAACTATGCCACTTCTTGTATTTCCGAAACGAAACAAAAAGTTAAAATTAGATGGCCAGGGATGCACCTACGCCAGGGGCTCATAGCACAATGAGCGGGAATTGAGAATCCATAAATGTAAACAAACGTAACTTTCAACACGAAGTTACGTTGTTTAAATGGAACCTGTATATTTTCTACGGAAATGAAAATTAGAGGTACAGTTAGTGCCAGCGGACTTGTTTTCACTGTTAAAAACTTCACAACTTCCGAAATATCTAGAGTGATGACAGACTTGTTTTCACCGTTGGAAACCTTGTACCTTCTAAAAATATCGACTTGACGACAGACTTGTTTTCGCTGTTACAAACCTCATACCTTCTGGAATACCTAAACTTTGAAGTATTGGAACGGCGCCACAATTTTCGCCGTAATACGCAGAGAAATGCATGCCCACAGTAGACTTCAGAACAGTGCAGGCAAACCGCATTACAGCATTACGGCAGAAACTAGGACATCGTTTCCATTATTTAAAGTCTCCAGAAGGTATACGATTTAGAGCAGGGAAACCATGTCTGCCGTGACTAACTGTACCTATAATTTTCAATTCCGTAGAAAAAGATACATGTGACATTTAAAGAAGAAAACGTAACTTTGTGTTGAGAATTACGTTTGTTTGCTTGTAAATATTATGCATTCGCACCCATTGTTCCACTTGTCACAGTTTATTTCATTTCGGAAATATATGAAAAGACGCTGAACTGGGAGACCCTTGCCGGCCGTAGTGGCCGAGCGGTTCGAGGCACTACAGTCTGGAACCGCGTGACCGCTACGGTCGCAAGTTCGAATCCTGCCTCGGGCATGGATGTGTGTGCTGTCATTAGGTTAGTTAGGTTTAAGTAGGTCTAAGTTCTAGGGGACTGACGACCTCAGCAGTTATGTCTCATAGTGCTCAGAGCCATTTGAACCATTTTTTGGGAGACCCTTGAATATAAACGTGAACTATCCCAAGAAGGGCTACTTTCATAGTTTCAAGTACCATTACTAAGTGCCTGCTAGGACAACATCAGACTAATTAAAGCATGCAGAGAGGCTTTTACAAAGTCGTTCTTCCCGTGGTGCATACGTGAATGGAAGTGGAAGGGACCGTGATAAGTGGCACGACGAAAAGGACAGCGTGCCCTGCACTTCACAGTGTTTTGAAGAGTATACACATAGACACTATTCATCCACAACCTCTTCAGACTTCGTAAGATGTAAATGTGTTTGGATTATGAACTAGAGGAATCAATGAATGGCCTATTGTGAGGACCTCCTGTATTTCTGAGAAAGCTGCTTGTCGCTGAAATCCTTCAGTGCTCTAGTAAGCAAAGCTAGGACATTCATTACATGCGTAATAGTTCTCGATCGTTACTTTGTTGATCTTCACCATTAAACAGTTCTGAGTACACACGAGTGATGGCATCGTAAAGGTGCGCGGAAGAATGATTTGGTTACGCGACCACAGAAAAAGAGGCACATGCAAATGCGACGGGGCAGACAACGACCAGTTAGAAACTCGTCCACTGTGCAAATAGCCTGGATTGGAAGCGCGAGGCAGCGGTGGGCGAGGCAGTTTGCACAGTAAACAGAGCGGCGCTGCGGCGAGGGCCGGCGGTCTGTCGGGCAGGCTGGCAGGAAAAAAAAAAAACGGCCTGTGTCCGAGACATCTGCAATGCAGACGACGGTAATAAGGGGGGGGGGGGGCTGGGGCGGGGGCGTGGGCGGAGGGGAGGCTACTCGGTGCACTCCAGCCACTCCAACATGGGACACGCGATGCTGCAACAGGGTGACGGAGCACCAGCAGTTATAATTTTACTTCACTGGGGCTCGTCTTTGTGCAGCATTACTCGTTCTCGCCTTCATTTAGTGGTCAACTACGTCCTTTGGCTACCAATACTAACATTGACGGTTTCGAAGGCCGTACAATACGTGCGCGCTCATTCTGTCACTATCTTTCACTATCACTCTCTCTCTCTGTGACTCTCTCTCCCTCTCCTCTTCTCCCTGACACACAAACACACACACACACACACACACACACACACACACACACACACATTGTAAGAGTACCATATCTACCAGTCCTATTACTTAGGTAGCCCGACATATATTCGAGTGGCTTTAACATTTCTATACTGTGAATTTGCCTTTAGAGCCTCTTTTTTTGCGAATTATCAGTTAAAATCGAGCAGTGGAATTACGTGATAGTATGGAGCAATAATTCATATTACGCTAGCACCTTCGCGTGGGTAGCATCGATTGCTGCTTTAATAAGCTGAAGTGTTACTGTACTGGAGGAATTTTTCCGGCATCTCTTCAGTCTTATCTAGAAAACCGAAGGCAGGTTGTATCAATCAACACAGCAAACTCCCAAAAACAACAATTGTATCCGGGAATTACTACTAGATGTCACGACAGGTCGACGAGACGGTAAAAAAGTAGTCTGGGGCAGTACTGTGTTGTCAGTAGGGAAACAGTAACAATACATTAGGTCGATCAAGAGAGCTCACTGACTACAAACGTTGACTGGTCGTTGGATGTCAACCTAGCTATCAGATTCATCATGGACAGTTCAACCCCGTGTAAAACCGCCCAAGTCGATTCTTGCTGATTCTGAAGTGATACGTGAGGTAACAAGAGCAGACAGATCTCAATTACCGACAGACAGGGGCTATCGAGCATTGCAGATGGTGGTTTTAAAGAAATTGCGTGAAATCAGCGGAAGAAATAACATATAAGTTACAAAGTGTTATTACGACCCATCTTGCACAGTGATGGTGGATGGCCAACAATGTAGTACGGAGTAATTGGTGTTACAGGGTGTTTCCTGTGGTTATGTTGCGGTTCCATATTGTGCTTAGTAAAACGCTAAATGCGGAAGCTCATGTGTACTGCGTACAGTAGAACAACGGTTCTCAGAGTATGATGGTATTAGAATGGCAACGCATCCTATCACGAAGCAGCAGGTGTGACACAGTAGTTTTTGGTCAGTAACATACTTGAAATATCCTGACCTGGCCCAAGTCGCGACCTGAACCCTATCGAACACTTTTGGGATGCGTTAGTGCGTCAGCTTCTGTCCATTCTCCAGCGTCCATCACTCCTTTAACTGGATGCGGTGAAGAATCGGCTGCCATTCCTCCATGTACATAGTGACGCTTCAGTGTAAGTGTTCTCAGTCGTCAGTTCCAGCTGTCATTATATATATATATATATATATATATATATATATTTTGTGTGTGTGGCATTATTGATCACCATCTCATAGGGCCGCATGTGCTACCACAAAGGCTTACAGGAGAGAGATATCTGCGTTTCCTGGCTGCTACATTACCGGAATTGTTGAAAGACGTTAGGGGTGAATCATAAATGAGGAAAACATAAATTCGTTTTCCGCAGTTTCATATGTCAATAAATGACTGTGCAATTGAATGGTAAAAATCTGGAAATATGAAGTGGACTTTCGGGTGTTACTTTGAGCCGACATTGGCCAAGGGGCAGATCGGCAACACGGCACAACATGCCAGTGTTGCAGGTAGTCTAGACGCTCACGAGAAGGGGAGGAATGCGGCGTCAAGCGACGGTCTGCGTGACACAGCAAGCAATGACAGCGCCCACATCTATCTCGTACCGGTTACACTGGCCGGTATCATGTATCGTGGCTAGTTAGCATAGGAAAAGGAACGTGAGGAGGGGCTGCACTACTGTACATGCATGTTTTATAATTTGGTTTTTGTGTCCAAGACTCAGTTTTAAGAAACGAGTACATAGATGCAAAATACAAAACACAACTACATAGGTATGTGGCAGTTTATACAAACGAATGCAGTACAGCTGTACAAATCGAAACTAACATAGAAACACATGACCAAAAGCTGCAGTGGCGGTTTATACGTACTGTTCGAAATGACGGCCACGATGTGTGTGGCAAAGTTGAACTCTTCGCAGGAAGGATTGCTGAACACGATACAACATGTCTGTCTCTCTTTGCGTAATATCGCAGGCATGTTGTATTCTGCGTTGAAGAGTGTTGACATCAACAACCTCTCCTTCATATATCACAGATTTCAGATGGCCGCACAAAATGAAATCCAGTGGATTCAGGTCTGGCGATCTCCCTGGCCATATTAGAGGGCCTCCACGACCGATCCATTTCGGACGGAAGGCACTGTCCAGGTGGCGTCGCACTGTGCCGCTGAAGTGAGCTGAGGCACCATAATGAATGTATCACAGGTTCATACGAGAGGCCAAACTAACGTCTTTCAACATTTCCGGTAATGTAGCATCCAGGAAATGCAGATATCGCTCTCCAGTAAGCATTTGTGGTAGCACATGCGACCCTACGAGATGGTGATCAATAATACCACACCAGATATTGACACCGCATCGTTGATGGTACCTTCGTATCACTGCGCTGTGGGGGTTTTCTTCCGCCCACTAGTGCCAATTATGCGAATTCACTATACCGTCCTTGGTGAAATAGGCTACGTCGGTGAACAGTATTGTTCGTGAAAGATACTGGTCGTGGGTCTAAGTTGCAGAAGTCCAGCCTTCTCTGGTAGTCTTCCGGCAACAATGCCTGTACCTTCTGCACGCAAAAGGGATGGTAATGGTTTTTATGGAGTACTCGCATAACAGTAGATTGTGACATTCCGACCGCAGTGGCGAGAGACCAGGTGCTTAATTTTAGGTCCTCCGCAACAGTATGTAACACTTTTTCTTCGTCATCCGCACTGTAAGTCGACGGTCGGCCACGACAACTAAATCCTGGAGGTGCTACACCTGCATCATACTCCCTCAAGCGCCTGTCCACAAAGTAAAACGTATTTGCGGATGGAAGGCGCTGACTAGGAAACCTCTCGTGATATAGTTGCTTTGCAACGTCAGCTCTTCCATCTGCAAGCCCGTAGGAGAGGTGGATGTCGGCGTATTCCTCGATTGTGAAACTTGCCATGGTACTGTAGTAACACTGCGAAGCGGCCGTTAGCGGCTGTCGACAGGGCGAGTATCGGGCAGAGTGAGCAGCGCAGAGGTGTTGTAAACACGTCATTCACGCCGCGGTTTTACTTCCGCCATTGACCACACTTTCCGCTTACAGGACACACATTCCCTAACAGGGGACTGTAAATTCCGTTACCACCGGCACCGTGTGATTCACTAGTTCTCATACTGTTTCACATACATTACGATGGGATTTGTTCTTTCTCGTATCTTCAAACGCTGGCAGATACACATCAGCTCGTTGGTGTGTTACGTGCTGTATCTATGAGTGAATGACATGTCGTGATCGTGAGGCTCGTCGGTATCTCGTTCAATGGTTGACGGGTGTTTTTGTTTTACGTACGCAGTACACCGAGGAGAACGAAAGGTATCGTCCTGCAAAATTCAAGGTTCTCATGATGTATCTTCAGAAGGCTCAAAATAAAACAGAAGTTTATACGACTTGTTACAGAAGTGTGAGCTATAAAAAAAGAGGGCATGTAAGAGTCGAAACACGTTCTTTCGCTGAAACCTAAGGTTTTTAAAAAGCGTGTTTGTTTCGGAAACACGAAAATCAGCTTCGGGAGTCCCAGTCTTCATCAAGATGATTGCCGCGACATTTAGCATCGTGTTTGCGTTCGCGAGTACCTGTTATCTGTGCTGTGTATTTACTTAGTAAGTAAGTGTGAACGCTGGTGCGATGTGGTACGTTTTGCAATGTGACATATTCAGACAATAAGACTTAGAACTGGGGATTGACTTACGTAGGTTCTGTACTTATATTCATACTTATACGGCGTGTATTATGCAGGTTGACGTATCGTTGTATATAGAAGCGTTGCCTACATACAGTATCGACGGAATTACGTCTTCCGTTGTTCTTGTTTGGCCAAGGCTTAGTCATTAATTAGCGTCAAAATCTTTTGGCTGTGTTGCAAGCCTACTACTACTAATTTTGTGTTTAGATTCTATCTCAAAATTTATGGTTAATGAAGCCCCGAAGACCGCCTATTATTATGCTTGAGTAATCACAGTAGCTGCCATATAGCTATGGACCTCGATACTTACGTTGCGTAATGACCGGTGGAAGCAAATAGTTAACACAAAATACGTCTCACTCTTGTGCATATTGCACACACTGTCGACCTTTGAGGACGATTTATATATTTTATAGAAAATTTCATTTTTTGTTGTGCAACGGGACTCAAGTCCACTCACGAAAACTGACAACGGCCGGGAGTGCGGTGTGCTGATCACATGCCGCTCTATATCCATAACCAATGACGCCTCTCGACTGAAGATGACATGGCGGTTGGTCGGTACCATTAGGCCTTCCGATGCCTGTTTGGACGGTGACAGAACGGGACTTTAGTCTTTATAAGACGGTTCGGCTTCACGGGCACGTAGTGCACGTCATGTAAACATCCATTGCCCATGAAATTTGGTTAAATGTTATTTTGAATCTAGATGGACATGATATCTTTTATCTTTCTAGGGAACGACAGTAAATTACATGGCGGTTGGTCCGTACCATTAGGCCTTCCGATACCTGTTTTGACAGTGACAGAACGGGACTTTAGTCCCTGTAATACGGCTCGGCTTCACGGGCGCGTAATGCACGTCATGTAAACACCCACCGCCCATGAAAATTGGTTAAATGTTGTTTTGAATCTAGATGGACTTGATATCTTTTATCTTTCTGGGGAACGACAATATGACACGGGAATGCACAGCGGGGGTGAATATCTGGAAAGTGGTTCTGGTTAAAGCTGATGATTCATTATGAAGATCAACAGTCCACATGAAACACATGAACTATTATCAAACGAATGGGTTGAACGATAACCATGCTTAAATAAAATTATAGGGGAAAACCAGCGTGGATGACTTCAGAAGCAAGGACATGAAAACTTGGAGGCAAGGGAGTCCATACGATACTTTTTGTGAAGGACCTACGCCTGTAGATATGGAGTATTTTTAACATATGGAAGACGAATAGCGACTTGCAAGTAGCCATAAAAAAGTTCCAATTACGGCAGTTAAAAACCGATGTACTACCGGCTTTTAAAACACTGGCTTGGAAAAAAAAAATCTCTGACTAAGCTGTACTCTTTTTGTTTTACCAGAGAGCTAGTGCGGAGAGGGGGGGGGGGGGGGGGAGGAGCGGGCGGCCCCTCCAGCTCTACCCCCTCCACCTCCGACTGACCTTGGGACCCCTCACTAGAAGACGACACAAAAAGCAGAGTGCCAGCGCTGACGTTGGAATAATCATAAGAAACATAGTACCTAAACGAGACAAGTCCTTCTCCACTACTAGACAGCCACAAAGGTTAAAGAAACTAAGCTACAGTGTGACTGAAATCGATGTCAGAGCCTTCGCACTAAAATTAATAAATTTCATTAGCTACTATTATGTATGAAAGCGTTCGGCTAATTCGGGTTCATTTTTTGTAGAATTACTTACTTTAGTCAGCAAGAAAGCTTGTTCCCACGATATCTCTACACACAAAAGTTGTTACACCAGAAACAGAGGTACTACTTCAAACCCTATGATCAGATTTACATAAATGCACATCAAAGCTACGAGTAGAACGATGAAGGTGACAATCGCTTATCAAGAAGTTTCTCGTCATACAAAATCTAAATCTTCTTACGCCGCAATAAATTAATTTATGCCAGCACCAATAAGCTCTTAAATAGAAGAAAACACTACTCTTAAATAAATGCAGAAAGCTTTTCAGTTATAAATATACCAGTGCTGGTGGCGCATTGACGTTACTGACATGAACGTATGAACCAAGGAAGAAATCAAATTCAAACGTGATAAGTGAAAATTAATGGAAAAACACCACAAACTCGAAATGAGTAACATTCCCAAGCATTTAATGGAATTAATCAAGCGACTTCCTAACAAAATACAAATATGTGTCGTCATTAACCGGACTAGGATGTTTCGAGCGTAGATATGGGGAGGATCTCATAGCCAGTAGTTCAGAGGGAAAAAGCGGGAAATGTTCTGACTCGCAAAGAAGCAACTTCGCCAGACTTCTCTGGAGAAGGTTTTAAAGGTTGGTACTACTCTACCACAGAGCGCAGGGAAGTCTCTGTTCCTCCACTGACAGATCTGAATACACACACCTACTCATGGATGCTTGCACAGGTTGTTCTTGGATATGGAGTGGATGCTTGATTTATACAAAAATACTGCATATTTCCAAGAGACTAAAACACAAAGTAAAACCATGTGTGCAACATGTGGAGGAGGTTACAAGCAAGATCACACGAGGAAAAATGAAAATTGGCTTAGATAGACGGCCTCACTGTGAACGACGCTCGGCGAACAGCTGCCTCTGGAAAAGGCAGTGGAGTGCAGCTGTCGGAACGGGCAACAGCAGGGAAGACTACACTGTTCGTGTTGGTAGTACACGGCGGATGGCGGATATCTGCAGGGAAAAGTATGCCGCATTCTGTGGACGACGTTTGTGTAACGCCTAGTCGCTCGGCCGGCCTAGCCCAGAGGAAACACCGTGTCTACAGTGTTACGTCCCTGTTTCCCTTGCTTCCCGACGGAACTTTTCTTACGTTTTGCGACCAATGTGCTTCGCATACAAGAAGCAGCTACATCAAATCTTAATAATCGGATTATTTTCTCTAAGTGTAGTTATTTCTATGTTACCGGTATGGAGACTAGAAGTTTGTGAGCTACAGGAAAGTCGCAATAGCTCTGTAAACGTCTGTTTCCTAAATAATGAAAAGTGTGAAGTCATCCACCTAAGGGGTAAAAGGAATCGATTACACGATGAATCAGTCAAATCTAAAGGACGTAAATTCAACTATTTACAAAGGAATTACAATTACGATCAACTTAAATCGGGAAGAAGACACAGAAATTGATGTGGGGAAGGCTAATCAAAGACTGCCTTTAATTGGCAGGACACTTAGATAATGTAACACATCTACTAAAGAGACTTCCTACACTACACCTGTCCGTCCTATCTTAGAATACTGCTGCGCATTGTGGGATCCTTACCAAAGAGGACTGACGGAGTACATTGTGGCAGTTCAAAGCAGTGCAGGACGTTTTGTATTATCGCAAAATAGGAGAGATAGTGTTACTGAAATTATATAGGATTTGGGGTGAACAGCATTAAAACATTGGCGTTTTTCTTTGCGCCGGCCGGGGTGGCCGAGCGGCTCTAGGCGCTATAGTCTGGAACCGCGCGACTGCTACGGTCGCAGGTTCGAATCCTGCCTTGGGCATGGATGTGTGTGATGTCCTTAGGTTGGATAGGTTTAAGTAGTTCTAAGTTCTGGGGGACTGATGACCACAGCAGTTAAGTCCCATAGTGCTCAGAGCCATTTGAACCATTTTGAATTTTTCTTTGCGGCGCAATCTTCTCACGAAATTTCAGTCACCAACTTTCTCTTCCGAATGCGTACATAGGGAAAGACGATCATCATAATAAAATAAGGGAATTCAAAGCTCTCACGGAACGATATAGGTGTTTTTTCCAAGAGCTGTATCTAATTGGAATAATAGAGAATTATTGTGAAGGCGGTTCGATGAAACGCCGGCCAGGCACTTAAAGGTGACTCGCAGATTATCCATGTAGATGTAGATGTGGGAAAATTGTACATAACTTTTGCGGCCTTTCACCACGTCGTGTTGGATTTTCTGTACACATCCGAAGTACAATGTATATATGTTCAAACATGTGGTATGCTTCAGCATGCTATCTCTGACTTCAAGTCTTCGGGAAAGTATAAAATAGAGTCTCTAATTATTAATTTTTAGTATTTTATTGTATTGTATGGAAATGGCGACCTAGAAACGACGGAAAGGCTTCGTCTCTGCCGTAGCCTTCAGTGGTTCACAACTCCACAACAAGCAACAGCAATCCATTCACCCTACTGCCGCCCCCCCACCGAACCCAAGGTTTTTGTGTGGTTCGACCACCATTGGACTCCCCGGATACGTCTCACATCAAATGAGTGTAACCCCAGTGTTTGTGTGGTAGAGTAATTATGGTGTATGCGTACGTGGAGAATGTGTTTGCGCAACAATCGCCCACATAGTGTAGCTGAGGTGGAATAAGGGAACCAGCCCGCATTCGCAGAGGCAGATGGAAAACCGCCTTAAAAACCATCCACAGACTGTCCGGCACACCGGACCTCGACACTGATCCGCCGGGCGGATTCGTACCGGGCACCGGCAGGCCTTCCCATTTTTAGTATCGTCATGACAGTAAGAACATGTCGGTTGTCAGTTGGTACATACTCGCAGATATTTCTCCTCATTCTTGTCCTCATAGATCCATTGTTATGTTCACGAAGCACAATTGAAAATGACCATTTGATTAAAAGTGACTAATAATGGTGAATGATGCATTTTATTCAAATAATGTGTAGCCTCAAGGCACCTATTTTTTTAACGGTGTCTGACAGCTTTGAAACCACACAAAAGTAAACTATTGATAATTGTTGGTTGCACCTAGAACCAAGCGTCGGGCGAGCTCCCAGCATACGCTGAAGTGATTCACGTCAAGCCTATTTCAGAGATTACACAACAACTGTATCACTCTCTGTTCTATAAGAAAAATTCAGTCCTCGGTTTGACCCTGTCTTTGGTTGCTCACCATCTATTCTTCACCTTGCCAATCTACACTACTGGCCATTAAAATTGCTACACCAAGAGGAAATACAGATGATAAACGGGGATTCATTGGACAAATATATTATGCTAGAAGTGACATGTGATTACATTTTCACGCAATTTGTTTGCATACATCCTGAGAAATCAGTACCCAGAACAACCACCTCTGGCCGTAATAACGGCCTTGATACGTCTGGGCATTGAGTCAAACAGAGCTTGGACGGCGTGTACACGTACAGCTGCCCATGCAGCTTCGACACGATACCACAGTTCATCAAGAGTAGTGACTGGCGTATTGTGACGAGCCAGTTGCTCGGCCACCATTGACCAGACGTTTTCAGTTGGTGAGAGATCTGGAGAATGTGCTGGCCAGGCAACAGTCCGACATTTTCTGTATCCAGAAAGGCCCGAACAGGACCTGCAACATGCGGTCGTGCATTATCCTGATGAAATGTAGGGTTTCGCAGAGATCGAATGAAGGGTAGAGCCACGGGTCGTAACACATCTGAAATGTAACGTCCACTGTTCAAAGTGCCGTCAATGCGAACAAGAGGTGACCGAGACGTGTAACCAATGGCACCCCTATCCCATCACGCTGGGTGATACGCCAGTATAGCGATGACGCATACACGCTTCAAATTTGCGTTCACCGCGACGTCGCCAAACACGGGTGCGACCATCATGATGCAGTACACAGAACCTGGATTCATTCGAAAAAATGACGTTTGCCGTTCGTGCTCTCATGTTCTTCGTTGAGTACACCATCGCAGGCGCTCCTGTCTGTGATGCAGCGTCAAGGGTAACCGCAGCCATGGTCTCCAAGCTGATAGTCCATGCTGCTGCAAAGCATCGTCGAACTGTTCGTCCAGATGGTTGTTGTCAGGCAAACGTCTCCATCTGTTGACTCAGGGCTAGAGACGTGGCTGCACGATCCGTTTCACCCATGCGGATAAGATGCCTGTCATCTCGACTGCTAGTGTTAGGATGCCGTTGGGATCCAGCACCGCGTTCCGAATTACCCTACTGAACCCACCGATCCCATATTCTGCTACCAGTCATCGGATCTCGACCAACGCGAACACCAATGTCGCGATACGATAAACCGCAATTGCGATATGCTACAATCCGACCTTTATGAAAGTCGGAAACGTGATGGTACGCATTACTCCTCTTTACAAGAGGCATTACAACAACGTTTCACCAGGCAACGCCGGTCAACTGCTGTTTGTGTATGACAAATCGGTTCGAAACTTTCATCATGTCAGCAAGTTGTAGATGTCGGCACCGGCGCCAACCTTGTGTGAATGCTCTGAAAAAATAATTGTTGGCATATCACAGCATCTTCTTCCTGTCGGTTAAATTTCGCGTCTGTACCACGTCATCTTCGTGGTTTAGCAATTTTAATGGCCAGTAGTGTGATTATTCGTTAACAACTGTCCATTCCCCAACAATACATGCTCATTACCCACACTAAAATAAAATACACTAACTAAAAGTAATTATTATTAAAGCATTCGAGCTATTAATTAATTTTCATCTCTCTTCTAAAATATGCAACGTCTGAGCCCTGCTCGGTCGTAAATCTCCTTGTTTAACGCCTTTGTGTTCCGCAGTATCACTAGAGACGCATAGATGGAACTTGTCTGAACCCCTGGTGCTCCGCTGGCTTTCTGGAGGCTCACATGGAGCTTATTTTCTGGCAGAACGCTTTCTCTTTTGTCTTCAGACATGACGACTTAAACGGACAGTGCAACTTTCTTAGTTTCCTGAGGGCCCACAATAGTAATGGTGGGTATGAAACACAAAGAAATAATTTATATAAGTATTATGCACACCTAGCTGCACGGTGCACACCTTGGAAAAAAACCAGGTGTTGTGGTTTTCACCAGATGTAATCGGATATTGCACGGTATTTCGCTGTTTCCCGGTTTATACTGCTGATGAAGTCTTCTCGAGCTTCCATCCTGGTAGCTGCGTCGAAAATCCGCGACGTTTCGATGAGTGTTATTCTCATCATCGTCTCCAGAAGATGGAGAAAATGATGAGAATGACACTAATCGATACGTCGCGGATTTTCGACGCAGCAACCCGGATGGATCCCGAGAAGATTCCATCATCAAACACATTGTTTCATACTATTCTTATTCAACTTAATCTTCGCCATTTACGCTGCTGAAACAGAAGAGCTAACATCTCAAAATCAACACCAATGACGGCATTCAGGTTGTAACGCTGTTCTACGATTCCGCCAAACTCTAAAGTGATCGCTTGGAAATTTAAAAAAGGCACTAGGCTTATAAACTATTATTGTCAGCTTTGCACTTACTTCGCTGCTAATTCCATCCCTCTGACATAACACAATTACAGAGTAAAGATCACACAGTACACAGTCCAAACGAGTGGAGAAAGTGCAGCTTACTCGTGTTTATAAGAAAAACTTCTGTGACAATATAAAGAACGTCCATTCTGAGAATGAGTGTAACAACTTACTCAAAAAGCTGTAACTAGCAATCAATATTTGTCTAGTGAGCATCACTTGTTTGAAACCCAGGGTGCTGATTTTTCGTTGGTATTACGACATGTACGAAGAAGGCAGGTGTATATGCATGTGAAAAGCACAGCACCGCTAAGGCACGCTCGTAAATTGTAATAGAATGCAGGATGAAGAAAAGCCAGAATAACTACGGGCCATTTCTGGAACTAGATGAAGTTTTCGACTGTGTTAGCTAGAATATGATATTCACAGCCCTTAGACCACTGGCAATAAAATACAGAGAGAGACAAATAATTTACAGCATATCACACGTGGGACTAACAAAAATGGAATGACAAAAATTACGAGTTCGTATTTAAGAAGGGTCTAAGGCAACGTCGCAGCATATAACCACTACTACTCAGCTGGCACTTGAATGAAGTAATAAAGAAAGTGAAAAGGATCTTAATCGGAATAAAAGTTGAAGGGGACAGATGTGGATGCTAAAGGCCGCTGACGACTAAGCCTTATGACCGTAGTAAGAAAGGCTTAGCAGACTTATTGAAAGGACTGGACAACAAACTCCATCAGTTTAAAAAATTTAATAAGGAAATTAATAAAAATAGAGAAATTGAAGTGGTTCAAACGCTTCAGTTGTGACAGACAGTCTCCCTACACTTGAGTAAAGAGCACAGAACGATCATACAATCTTGTGAAACTATCAGAAGACCTTCTTTGGGATGCTGTTATACTTGCGTGTTACATTGGCTTCAATGTTGGTTATGTCACAGTACAGGACCTTCAGCCGGCCGGGGTGGCCGAGCGGTTCTAGGCGCTACAGTCTGGAACCGCGCGACTGCTACAGTCGCAGGTTCGAATCGTGCCTCGGGCATGGATGTGTGTGATGTCCTTAGGTTACTTAGGTTTAAGTAGCCAGGACCTTCATGTCAATGTCTGCACTCCGTAATTTTCCGGGAAGTCCGCTTTGATGACAATTTGCTCGTCACGTTGGCTTGATTGTTGGTATTGTCACACCACTGACCATTCGTGTAAATTTTTGCACTTTGTCATTTTCTGGGATGTTTGTGTTGATAGCACCACGTCTAGTTACTAGTGATGATTTTTATCCAGAAAATAATTGTTTGCGTTTTGTACTTCAGTCAAGTCGCGGCAAATCTCCGCACGGTGTTGCTTTTGTTCGAGTGTCAAGGTGTGCGGCACATACTTTGTGCACACTTTTCCCTTCTTCGAGATACGTCCTCTTGCATCGATGCATGCCTGTATTCGTCGCGACCTCGTATTTTCGAGAATGCTTTGAGCACTTGATTAAAAATTTTGCTCCATTCCTATTTGTGACTAAACAACGCTGACACTTGACGGCCGCAGGTCCATTACTTAACACTGATCGCTCACAACTGAATGATCGAGTGCACATGTATTACTTAAACTTATTACTTAGACCTACCACCGTCGACGCTGAGATGACGTCATTTACAGCCACGAATAACGTAAGTCCTGAACCGTTTGGACCGACGGTATGCTACACAGTACGTGGTTTAAGGCATATACAGCTCAAAGGCGAAGATGATAATGACCAGTGGAGAGCAGAGTAAAGACTAACTTAATATCAAAACTCAAAACGGCGAAGTCATGAAACAATTCTCGTATCTACACACATAAAAAAAAAGTTTTGCATCACCTCGGTTCCGAGATTTCCGGAATCTGTGCAGAAAATTGGAATAGAGATCAACGTAAACATCATTCCCTTCCCTTTTTATTGCTCAAGAAAACCGCACACCATACAGCAAGACCTTCAGGGGTGGTGGTCCAGATTGCTGTACACACATCTAATACCCAGCTGCACGTCCTCTTGCATTGATGCATGCCTGTATTCGTCATGACCTACTATCCACAAGTTCATTGAGGCACTGTTGGTCCAGGTTGTTTCACTTCTCAACGGCGATTCGGCGTAGGTCCCTCAGAGTTGGTGGGTCACGTCGTCCATAAACAGCCCTTTTCATTCCATCCCAGGCATGTTCGATAGGATTCATGTCTGGAGAACATGCTGGTCACTCTAGTCGCGCGAATTGTCGTCTATGAAGACTCGCCAATATGCTGCCGATATGGTTGTACTATCGGTAGGAGGATGACATTCACGTATTGCACAGCCGTTACGACCCCTTCTATGACCATCTGCGGTGTACGTCGGCCCCCCATAATGCCACCCCAAAACCGCAGGGAACCTCCACCTTGCTGCACTCTCTGGATAATGTGTCTAAGGCGTTCAGCCTGACCGGGTTGCCTCCAAACACGTCTCAGATGATTGTGTGGTTGAAGGCATATGCGACACTCATGGGTGAAGAGAACGTGATGCCAGTCCTGAGCGGTGCATTCGGCATGTAATTGGACCCATCTCTACCGCGCTGCACGGTGACGTGGTTGCAAAGATGGACCTCGCCATGGATGCCGGGAGTGAAGTTAGGCATCATGCAGCCTACTGCGCAGAGTTTGAGTCCTGCGGCTGCACGAAAAACATTATTCAACATGGTGGTGTCGCTGTCAGGGTTCCTCCAAGCTATAATCCGTGTAGCGGTCATAGACTGCTCAAATGGTTCAAATGGCTCTGAGCACTATGGGACTCAACTGCTGAGGTCATTAGTCCCCTAGAACTTAGAACTAGTTAAACCTAACTAACCTAAGGACATCACAAACATCCATGCCCGAGGCAGGATTCGAACCTGCGACCGTAGCGGTCTTGCGGTTCCAGACTGCAGCGCCTTAACCGCACGGCCACTTCGGCCGGCCAAGTCATAGACTGTAGTAGTGGCCCTTGGGCGGCCTGAACGAGGCATGTCATCGACAGTTCCTATCTCTCTGTATTTCCTCCAAGTGCGAACAACATCTTTTTGGTTCACTCCCAGACGCCTGGACCCCTCTCTTGTTGCGAGGCCTTCTTGGCACAAATTAACATGATTGAACCGCGGTATTGACCGTCTAGGCATGGTTGAACTACAAACAATACGAGCCGTGTACCTCCTTCCTGGTGGAACGACTGGAACTGATCGGCAGTCGGACCCCCTCCGTCTAATAGGAGCTGTTCTTGGTTGGTTGTTTATACCTTTTGGGCGGGTTTAATGACATCTCTGAACAGTGGAAGGGACTGTGTCTGCGATACAACATCTACAGTCAACGTCTATCTTCAGGAGTTCTGGGAACAGGGGTGATGCAAAATTTTTTTGACGTGTGTATTAAGCAAGCTTACGTATGATGACCGAAGCAAGACTGAAGTAGAGTGGTGCAAGGAAAGAAAGCGTCTATCAATAAAAGTTCCTGGACGTACGGCTGGAGCTTAGAATTGTCTGTAAGCGGGAGGTGGACTATCAGAAATAAGGAGAATATGTAAATGGATACATTTAGTGGGCAGGTATACCAAGAAATCAAGACGTACTAACAGATGAGGATACAAATTTAAGAAATACAGCTACCACAGGAAGCGACAGGTTAGTGGAACATTTCTTCCGAGACCATAAACAGTTAACAGAGAACAAGATGGGAAAAGAGTAGAACCATATCAAGGATTTAAATTGCAGAAAAGATTGTAGAACATGTTGGCGGTCATATACTGCCGGAAAAATTACAATACCAAAAAATAATTAATGTAGAGATTGAAATTTCTTAAATACATTTGTCTAGGAAACATATGAACGTGGATAACACTGCAAGATCACAGGTTAATACAAGCGCGAGATAAGAAATTGCAAATTCGAAATGCTGGTACCTTTAACAACCAGTATAACCGCCAGAATGTTGCATGTTAGCATGCAAATGTGCATGAATTTACACTTGGTCAGTTAATACAGGAACGCTTAATATTGCTTGTGGATGACGCCGCAGTTGTCGTCCGATGGTGTTCCATATGTGATCGACTGGAGACAGATCTGGTGATCGAGCAGGCCAAGGCAACATGTCGACACACTGTGGACCGTGTTGGGTTACAACAGTGGTATATGGGCGGGCTTTACCCTGTTGGGAAACATCCCTGGAATACTGTTCATGGGCCGGCCGAAGTGGCCGTGCGGTTAAAGGCGCTGCAGTCTGGAACCGCAAGACCGCTACGGTCGCAGGTTCGAATCCTGCCTCGGGCATGGATGTTTGTGATGTCCTTAGGTTAGTTAGGTTTAACTAGTTCTGAGTTATAGGGGACTAATGACCTCAGCAGTTGAGTCCCATAGTGCTCAGAGCCATTTGAACCAATACTGTTCATGAATGGCAGCGCAACAGGTCGAATCACCGGATTGACATACAAATTTGCAACGAGGGTTCGTGGGATAACGAAGACAGTGCTTCTGCTGCCATTCGAAATCCCTCCCCGGACGATAATTCCAGGAGTGGGTCCAGTGTGTCAAGCACTCGGACAGGTTGCTTGTAGGTCCTAAAGTGGCCTTCTTCTAACCAACACATGGCCATCATTGGCACCGAAGGAGTACCATCTTTCATCAGGAAAGACATCAGCTTGCCCTCCAACCACCTCTCGCTTGACACCATTGTAGTACCAAATGGCTGTGTTTTTGGGTTAGTGGAATTAACGCTACAAGATGTCGTGCTCGGAGCTGTCCTTGAAGTAACCGATCGTTGCGTCATTGTAACGCCAACTACTGTTCAAATTGTTGCTGTAGGTGCAGTACGACGGGCCAGAGCTACACGCATAACACGATGGTCTTCCCTCTCGGTAGTGCCACATGGCATTTCAGAGCCCTATCTTCTTGCAAGCGCACATTCTCGTTAGCACCGCTGCCAGCAGTCATGTACAGTGTCTATATTACTGCGAAGCCTTTCTGCAGTAATGCATAAGGGACATCTAGCTTCTCGTAGCCCTATTACACGACCACGTTCAAGCTCAGTGAGGTGTTAATAATGGCGTCTTTGTCCCCTCAAATGCATTCTTGACTTATGTCAACTCACCACGTCCAATGTCAAAAGTATCTATCGCTCACGACCGTTACAGCGTGCGTTTAAAGCATAACTGATTTGCATCCTCATAGTGGCGCTACCAGCGACTGGAGTGAAATTTTAATGGACGTCATCCTGCAGATGTAGAAACAGGCCTCTTAGCTTTCGCTTATGTCGCACAACCACTTCTTGGTTTTGCGATCTTTTTTCCGTCCGAGTTGTTCTATAAATATGCAAGCGCGTTCTATAGTGGTTAGCCTTGTTACCTCTAGACCATGGGGTTCCGGATTAGATTCCCGACCTGGTCGGAGATTTTCTTCACTCGAGAACTGGGTGTTGATGGAGAGACCTGCACCAGGCGGCTGAATCATTGTCGGCCACTAATCGTATACCGTCATTCCAGTCCATTAGTACAACAATGGAAAATGTGAATACTGGCGAGTGACTGATGCATTTATCATAACTGCAAATGAGACTGACTAAGACTGTACCACGATACTGATACGGAACATAAGGTACATGCTTTTAAAATTCCTGGTTGTCCAGTTGAATTCCTGACTTGCTCATTAGTAAGAAGACAGTTCCTAAGAAAGAGTCGTAGAGCCAGTTTCATTCTCAGTACAGTAGCACATAAGCAACAGAATGACCCGTCTAGACAGCGGCGTTGAACTATCTGACGGCGACGCATTTATCTTTCGGATAGCTGTATTTTTTAGACGTGTAGAGAAAATTTGGACTAGGAGACATCACTTACGAGATCTAACAAATGGCAGCCTATCTCATATGAGTTTAAATGCGGGGTAATTTGCGTGAATACAGCAATAATTCCGATCTCAAGCTAACCAGTATGTATGATGTGATTCGAAGAGTTCTGAAGGTTGACTAACTCGAGACTTCGATTTATTGGGAAAATGTTAGGCTTGGTTCAAATGGCTCTGAGCACTATGGTACTTAACTTCTGAGTTCATCAGTCCCCTAGAACTCAGAACTACTTAAACCTAACAAACCTAAGGGCATCAGACGCATCCATGCCAGAGGCAGGATTTGAACCTGCGACCGTAGCTAAAATGTTAGGCTTCGGCGAAGGAAACAGAAGCTAGTGCTGTATTACAGTAAATTCTGTTCCTGGAGAATTTCGCATTGTAATCAGGTTGGCTGGAGGCCTAAATTTTCGTGAAAAACTATTGGCTAAATACAGTATGACAATTACTGAACCATATGAAGAAAACGTAAATTAGTTACAAACTACGGCGTGCACACACTTTATTCTACACGTAAACGTCACTACAGATATTCCGATTTAGGTGATGACATGTTCGATATGTCTGCCATCATTGGTGATAATGCGGCGCAGACGAATAGCGAAATTCTGCATAACCGTTGAAGTGTAGGAATTTCGAATCTGTCGATGACCTCCTGAGTGGCTGTTTTCCGATGAGCAGTGGTTTTGGGGTTATTGCTGCACACTTTATCTTTAATATAGCCGCACAAGAGGAAGTGGCGTGTGTTCAGATCCGGAGAATATGGGGGCCAATGGAGGCCGATGCTGGTGGCCTCTGGGCACCCCAGAGCGGTCCACGAAGTGCTCCTCCAGTACATCAAACACGCTCCTGCTTCTGTTGGGTCGATCTCCGTCTTCACGAAGCGCATCTTATCGAAATCAGTGTTACTTTGTACAATGGGGATGAAATCATCTTCCAAAACCTTCACGTACCATTAAGTAGTCACAGTGCCATCAAGGAATATCGCACCGATTATTCCGTGACTGGACATTGCACTCACAGTCACTCGTTGACGGTGAAGAGATCTCACGATCTCGAAATGCGGATTCTCGGTCCCCCAGATGCGCCAATTCTGCTTATTGAACAACCCATACAAATGAAAACGGGCTTCGTCGATAAGGCAAACCATATAGCGCATACTAATTTCCATCATGCCCCGCGGTCAACCTCACAATTTGAACGTCCTAAGGCTAACCGTTCAGAAGTTACGTCGGTTTTATTTTATATAGTTAAGTACGTGTCACCCTGTGTAAAGAAAGTAACCTAAAACTGATGGCAACAAGACGCAAGTGCCATCTACCTAAGAAGAGATAAAAGATTTTGGCTCTGATAAATGAAGAGAGGCAGTCATCATTCCAGCGCTCCATGTGCGTATGGAACAGGAAAGACTAGAGAAATAACACCTCGAAGTAGTTTTCAATGCAATACAGTGAGATGATTTCACAGTGTGATTAATAATGCTACCGTTCTAATGTGTTGGGTCGAGCTGAAGACTCTATTTCTGTGCAAAATATTTAAGTGGATTAGTTATTCGCGTTCTTCAGCTGACGTATGCGGTGGTCTTTAATGATCACGCTTCTGGCAACAAGGAAGGCTGTGCGAGCGCTCTTAAAACCACATTTCAGTGACATAATGGAAACCTGTCGACCATATCATATGGCGCTCACAAGAGCTCTTCGGATCGGCTGGACTTAAGTAATCCAGAGGTCTGCTGAACAGTAGATACACGAGTGGAATTCTTCAGACGTGATCGCTGTGTGATGAGGCGTGAAAGTGAGAGGCAAAAGTAAAAGTTTTCTTCGGTTTGATGGTACGATTTTGGAAGAACTTGAAACGTTTGGTGATGTAAATGATATCTTCCTTCCTATTTGTGGAGACTCTGGAACGCACATAGAAGCGATAAAAATAAATAAAATAAAAAATTAAAATGAAACTGAAACTCAGAATGAAATATGGATGAAGAACAATTGTTTCCTAGAAGACATGCTTGAGATGATATAATAAAGTATCTCATTCGGCATGCCTTATGAAAACTTTTATTAATTTCATAATTTTCCATTTACTGTTTCACATTGATACCAGTTACATTTGTAACTTCTGATTTTGTTACTCGTACCGTTATATTTTTATAACAAGGGAAGCATAAATAGCAACACTAAAATGTCTGCTTGACACATGATGATACATTTTATTACGATCTCCTGCACCGTAGTGTATGCCACCGAAGAAAGAAATTTTTATTTTATTTGCTCATCATGTGAGATATCTGGACACTGGAAGAAGCTGCGAAAGGTATAAGGAATCTGATTTTTCTCCTTCAAGCCTCGCCTATTTGAGAGAGCAGAGCACGTCCCGCCCACTGCTCTGGTGAATAAGCTTCCTCAGGGGCTCGATTTCTTATGTACACCCCCGTAATGCCGTTCATCGGTCGCATTCTTTCGAGTTAGGTGCCTGACGCGAGGAAGAGAACTTCGCGCCAGAAAAAGGGGAGGCTGCCATCGGAAATTTTTGGCGGATGTGTGCTGACGTTTAACTACCACTTATACTTTCAGTCTGGGAAAGCAAGACAACTTCTTGAATTTCTTCAAAAATATCGAGTGTTCCAGCACTCTCCCCTCTCATCGCTCTCTCTCTCTCTCTCTCTCTCTCTCTCTCTCTCTCTCTCTCTCTCTGTGTGTGTGTGTGTGTGTGTGTGTGTGTGTGTGTGTGTGTGTGTGTGTGTGTGTGCGTGTGTGCGTTTGTGTGTGCGTGAGTGTTTTCTGGAGATACAAGGGAAATGGTAAGACATTACAAGCGTGCCAAATCGTCTTCTTTTCGTACTTGTAATACTACGCTGTTGCCCCACAGGACTCGGGGTTCTTCAGTGCTTTCAGATACTGCCTAGCGAAATCGTAACTGGCAATACCCGAAAGGAGGACTGAAATGTGCCCCTTCCACCCAAGTTATCTTGTACTTGTTCGGTCGAAACTCGAACTCAATTATCCACGCGGGCGCAGTTTCAAGCTGCCGTAGGAGTTAAATTGCAAGCTGGAGACACCGCTGTGGGAGAGTTAGTAATTTTTCCCATGTAATTAACAACATAAAATTTTGTGAGTTAGGTGCCGTAGTTTGTTGTTGTTGTTGACATAGTTAAATATTTTTCTTAACAAATAACAACATTTCACATTTAAATAATGAACTACAATATCTACTTAGGAATATAATTTTTGAACTCAATCCCAAAATGAATTTTCGACTACATATTCTCAGCTTGTAATCGTAGCTGTAATGTTAGCACAACAGCTTGACTATTTAGAAATCAGATTAAACAGGACTTTGTATGGCATTTTCGGTCATATCTATTAAGCTGAAAGTTAGTTCTCTACCAGAGAAAAAATGTTGAGTGGTATTTGGGTGTAAAGTACTCTTGTAGATATTTCGATAAGAGTATACGATACTGATATGTACGATCCCCTGGGTTTTCTCAGTAAGGGTACTCCATGCATAAGACCACGGTTATAATGCACCATATATTCATCGTTAAATAATATGTCTGAGCATTGTGAGTGATCTTCTGATAGTTTACCCCTTCTCCTTGTTCAACAATGAGAAGAGCTACAGTTACTCATGGATCTAATTTTACATGTCCTTTGTATTTTCAGCTGGAGAAGCCAGATTTTCAAGCACATGCGACAACATTTTTGTAGATTACAAGCAATGCTATGTGAAATCGGAGAGGCTTGATGTTTGACTGTAGGAAAAATAGACTAGATAACATTCTGTTCTAATACTTTTAGTACTATTGTGTTGTACTATTGTTGTTGTGGTCTTCAGTCCAAATGCCCGTTTCATGCAGCTCTCCTTGCAATTCTAACCTGTGCAAGCCACTTTATCTCCGAATAACTACAGCAACCTACATTCTTCTGAGTCTCCAGTATTAAATTGGTGATCCCTTGGTATCTCAGAAAGTGCCCCATTAACGGATCCCTTCTTATGGTCAAGTTGTGTCACAAATTCCTTGTGTCACCAATTCTGTTCAGTATCTCCTCACTAGTTACGTGATCGACCAATCTGATCTTCAACATTCTTCTGTAGCACTACGTTTAGAAAACTTCTATTCACCTTTTGTCTAAACAGTTTATCGTACATCTTTCACTTCCATATATGGCTTCACTCCAGACGAATAAATACCTTCACAAAAGACTTCTTAAAAATTAAATCTATATTAGATATTAATAAATGTCTCTTCTTCAGAAATACTTTTCTTGGCATTGCTAAGCTACATTTTATATCCTCTATATTTCGGCCATCATCAGTTATTTTGCTACCCAACTCATGTGTACTACTATAAGTGCCTCGTTCCCAAATTTAATTCCCTTAGCATCAACTTATTTAATTTGACTACATTTCATTATCCTTGTTTTTATTTTGTTGGTGTTCACCTTTATTCTCGTTTCAAGACCCTCTACATTCGATTCCACTGTTCTTCCCTGTCCTTTACGGTTTCTGACAAAATTGCAATGTCATCAGATGACTTTTGTTTCTTCTCCAGAACTTTAATTTGTACTCCAAATTTTTCTTTGGTTTCTTTTACTGCTTGTTCAGTGTACAGATTGAATAACATCGGGGATAGGCTACAACCCTGTCTCACTGCCTCCTCAACACTGCTTCCATTTCATGCCCAACCAGTCTTATAACTGCCGTCTGGTTTCTGTATAAGTCGTGGATAGCCCTTCGCTCCCTGTATTTTAGCCCTGATAGCTCAGAATTTCAAAGAGTATATTCCAGTCAACATTGTCAAAAACTTCCTCTAATCTACAAATGCTATAAACGTAAGTTTGCCTTTCCCTAACCTATCTTTCAAGATAGGAGGTAGGTTCAGCATTGTCTCTCGTGTTCCTACGTTTCTCCAAAACCAGACTGATCTTCCCCTAGGTCGGATTCCACTAGATACTCCATTATTCTGAACAGGATTCGTGTTAGTATTTTGCAATAGTGACAGATTAAACGGATAATTTGGTGATTTTCACAGCTGTCCGCATCTACTTTCTTTGGAATTGGGATTACTACATTCTTCTTGGAATATGACGGTATTGTATCATACATCCTGCACACCAGACGGAAGAGTTTTGTCATGTCTGACTCTCTCAAGCTACATGTCATCTGCCTCCCGAGACACTGTTTCGAGTTAGGTCATTCAGAGCTCTGTCAAATTCTTCTGGCAGTATCTTCATTTACGTCCAATTCCCTAAAATATTGCCTTCATGTTCATCTGCCTTGTATAGACCATTATATTCTCTTTCCACATTTCAGCTTCCCTTCTTTACTTGGGACTGCTTTTCCATCTTAGCTCTTGATACTCATCCAGCTTCTTCTCCCTTCCATAAAGGCTTGTTTAATTATCCTGTAGGCGATATCTATCTTTCCACTAGTGAAATACGCGTATAAATCCTTACATTTGTCTTCTAGCCATTCCTGCTTAGCCGTTTTGCACTTCCTGTCAATATAATTTTTTAAACGTCTGTATTGCCTTTCGCCTACTTCATTTGCTGCATTTTTGAAATTTTTCGTTTGACCAATTAAATTCAACAACTCTTGTGTTATCCATGAATTTTTAGTAGGCCTTCTCTTTTTACCTATTTGATGTTCTGCTGCCTTCACTGTTTCATCTCTTAAAGCTACCAATTCGTGTTCCACTGTATTCCTTTCCCCCATTCTAGTCATTTGACGCCTAATGCTCCCTCTGAAACTCTCATTAACCTCTGGTTCTTTCAACTTATCCATGTCTGATCTCCTTAACTTTCTACCATTTTGCAATTTCTTCAGTTTTAATCTACAGTTCATAACCAATAAATTGTGTGGAGTCCACATCTTCCCCTGAAAATGTCGTGCAATTTAAAATCTGATTCCTAAAGCTCTGCCTGATCATTATATAATAAAACTGAAACTTTCCGGTGTCTCAAAGCCCCTTCCACATACACAGTCTTCTTTCATGATTCTTAAAGCAAGTGTTAGCAATGATTAAATTACGCTCTGTGCCAAATTTAAGGCTCCCCTCACAATTAAATTTTCGTCACCATTAACTATCTGAATAATTTCTTTTATTGCATCATACATTTCTTCAATCTTTACAACATCTGCGGAGCTAGTTGGAATATAAACTTGTGCAACCGTGGTAGAGGAAGGCATCACATCTACTTGGCTACGATAATGCGTTCACTGTGCTGTTTATAGTAGCTTACTCACATTCCTATTTTTTTATTCATAATTGAACCCACTCCTGTATCACCCCTATTTGACTTGTTATTTATAACCCTGTATACACCTGAACAGAAGTCCTGTTCGTCCTTCCACCGAACGTCACTAATTCTCACTATATATAAATTCAGCCTACACTTTTCAGGTTTTGTAACGTGCCTGCGCAATTAAGGAATTCAACATTCCACGCTCCGATTCGTAGAATGCCAGTTTTGTTTCTCCTGATGACAACATCCTCCTCAGTAGTCCTTGTCCAGAGATCCGAGTGGGACACTATTTTGCCTCCGGAATATTTTACCCAAGACGACGCCATCATTATTTAACCATACAGAGGAGCTGCATGCCCTCGGGAGAGGAGCTGTTCGCCGTTCCAGCACAGCAAGGCCGTTTTGGTTGATGTTACAAGGCCAAACCAGTCAGTCGTCCAGACTGTTGCCCCTGCAACTACTGGAAAGGCTTCTGCCGCTCCTCAGGAACCACAGGTCTGAGTGGCCTCCCAACACGTACCCCTCTGTTATGGTTGTAACTATGGTACGGCTATCTGTATCAATGAGGCACTTAAATTACACCACCGACGGTAAGGCTCATAGTTCACGGAGAGGCTGCAGCTTTAAGAAAGGGAAACTGCCATGCAGGAAAAAAACACTTCTATGATTAATGAATCACTAATAACAAATTATGCTCACTCAAAAAATAATATTGAGGAAGTTGCGTTGTATTTGGACTGATTGGCTTACGTTTCAGTTATGAATCTTTCGAGTATAGAAATCAGTAAATCGTGACTTCATAAGAATTTTAATTGTTATTCTATGTGCATTAGCACAACAACGTTCAGTTCAATAAATGTATATCTAGATAAAGAAATCTCTGTCACACTCACTAATATACATCGTGGAACTAGCATGAAAGAGTATTGAAACGTGCTTATAGGTTTTGTGGCGATCATCAGCCCCAATGAGATAACTAGAAAACTTCGACGTAACACACTGTTAAATGAAGAATACCGTTGTTATAATACCATTATTAGGTTCGACACCTACGATAGAGGCAGAAAGGAAGCTAATTCTCGTATTTCAAAAACCATTAAAAACTTGTAATTTATAACACAAATTTATATACTGCCCTATTTTAAAGCAGTTACACGAAAATTGTAAGTTATACAGAGCTATACATTCATACTGTTAAATATAATCTACCTTGCTTTACATAAAATTATTTAGCGTGTCAGAAATCCGATGTGAAAGTTATAATTGATTAAATCATAATATAGGATTAGATAAAAGTGAAAAAACCAGAAGAAACACTATTGTGTAAGTATCACAGATGAAGCATATTTCGTGGCTTCAACACTGTCAAGGCGCGTAGTTAGTCGTACATTGTAGTCAGTCTGTCACCACGTTGCAAGAAGACTGTCGGTGTCATCCAGTCAGTGTGTTGATCGTTACAATTCAGTTTTTGAATAGAAGTACCTTCGAATATCTACATAGTCAACAGCGATTCATGTCGGATAGTAATCCAGTAAAAGCGGACTATATCAGTGATATTGTAATTAAATGTAAATCTCATTGTCACATGAACTTTAAATCAGTTCATTGAAAACAGTTTGTACTTGATGACATATATATATTTTGATCTGAAGAAGAGAAACGGGGGGGGGGGGGGGGGGGGAGGAGGGGGGAGAAAATATGGGCGCACTGAGCTAGAAAATATATTTATATTACGTATACTTCTTTCGTTGTGTTACTTATCAAAAACTTCAGTGGTGCATGAGTAGTGAAATGAAGGTTAAATGTATCAAGAAGAAAAGAAAAATCTGTAGAAACACCTTCCATCTTTCTATAGTCGAATCGAAACATTCGTGTGACCCCCCTTATGGTAACTGGCAATTAGACAATAATAGGTAGTACACACTGTGATGTGTCAAAGTTTTCATATACCACCCCACGGACAGAGGCAGATGTCGTTGGGCTCGTCAGCGTTGCTTGTATTTAATTATTACACAGTGATAAATAAGTAAGAAATGTATTGTATTAGAGGGATTAAATGTCTCTAGATATTATAGATATTTTATAGTGGTGTGCATGTCCATTTGCTAAAGCGTAAAAGTCTGTTGTACCTTCCAAGCTGTTAATAGGATTGACATCTTGTTAAGGATACAATTAAATTCATTCACATGATTTTTTAATATATGTTACAAGTGAAAAAGATGTTGAAGGTGAAAAAAATACGAGAAAAATCTTGAAAGATTATTAATGAACATCTCTGAAGAATTAATTTTACGTAAAATTACGTGACCATTGAAATAATTTTCAGTGTTTAAGTTTAACCAAAGATGAATAGTCGAAATTTTATGTTGTTACCTACTTATTTTTACCAAGATACAGGAAAAGTCTCTTTGTGTAAGCCAGAATGCAGAAATGATTTATTGAATATCTTTGGAGGACCAAAGTCAGAGTAACGCTGTACGTTTCGATACCTACAGAAAAATCAATACGATAACTAGACAATTTTTAGCAACAAGAAGTTTTCTCCTAACAATAGCTGACGAGTTTCCAACCTTTCCTCTGACGAAACAATTTGAGAATCCTGATACTTCGATAGAACACCTTGTTTATTTTGAAGATAATTAATTTTTATTTAAATGAAAAAAACTTGTTTTATCGATTGCTTCAATTTTAAGTCATAAGTAATAACACAGAAATCATAACAAAATAAAAAAATAGTATCTTCAAAACGTCAGAAAGGACACCATGTTATTAATAGTTGTTTGAGGAGCATTCAGTCACTTCTCACGGAACACCAGTGTTCCGTGGAACATAGGTGGAGAACCCTGCATCAGTTAAATTCTGCGAGAGCCTAAGAAGAACTGTTGATGATGGAAATAGAGAATGGATTTCAAATGTCACTATGAAGAACGTTTCAGAAAAAGATATCTTAAATAGTGACCTCTCTGAACCAATTTACTGAACACACGAAGAAGGTTTTCTTGCACTGCTGCTGCGTTTACTGCTTACTGCTATTAAAACCTGATGCTGTAACGAAAGATACAATATACAGACTGCGTAATCCTTTTTTCTAGAACGTCCGCTAATTGCAGAGTTTAGAAATGTCTCCTCTTCTGCATTCCAATGTTTGATCAATTTCTTCATAGTGCGAGAAAACCTTCGATATCCATAAAACGGCTTGAGGTAAGTAAGTCCAATGCTCTGTGGCCCAGCAGCGCTTTCAGCGTAATTCCTTATTCGCAGAAAGATACTAATGGTGGCAAGAATCTGCTGCGAATCTAATCGTCGTTCTTAACACGCTCTGTCCGTCGGACGCTGGATCACCACCACCAAGTGCCGAAGTAGTGGAAATTTACAACTACTCAGTCGGTAACAAAAGCTTGATTTCAATTTTGTGTTCTGTTAGTTTTCTGCCGTTACTTGCAAACTTCCTAATTGCGCTGTTCAATTATCAAAAAGACATGCGTCAAAGGTAAACCACTAAAAATAGGGATGAGCTGACAAGAACAAATATTGACGTTGTATTATCTCCCTTTCATGTCCAAGAACATGTGCGAACAGACGTCAGCGCGTCCTAAGATCGGTGCCAGTAACCAACGAGTACATTTTTCTGACGCGAGAAGTCAAGCACGTAACAAACAGCAGACAGTCGCGATGTTTAAAAAGGGATAAAAGCATTCGAACTTCCATCAATATCTGTGACTGACAAACAATTAATCTATCTACAGAAGCATTTGTGTAGTTTTATTTACTATCAGACATTCTCTATCTAGTTCTCTCTTGTATGTAAGTTTCCATTGGGCTAAGAATTACCTCTTAAGGCTGTATCATTTTTAATTACTTTTTAACTGTGCTTCGCCAATAGAATGCTGTAAAAAGTAACAGTGTAAGAGAGAACGGCGTCAAGATTTATTTCAAAACTAATTTTCTTTGTAATGATGAATTTATTGTAGTTGAAGGGTTACAATAAAAAAATGTTGTTTGTTCATACTTGGAGTAGAAATTCATATATCTTTTAATCATTAATCCTGTTGCAATAACTCATTAGTGAACAAACTCGACCAGAAGTGAGGACTATACACTTCTAGTTTCAATTGATGTACTGACAGACGAAAAGAACTGTTCTAAGATGTCTTTCATCAGAAATTACTGACGCGAACATGATCTCTCTCTCTCTCTCTCTCTCTCTCTCTCTCTATATATATATATATATATATATATATATATATATATATATATATTCAAACACTTACCGTTAAGGTCTGCCAACATGTTCCAAGACGTACGTGCTTTATTTGCGGCTGATCACTGCATCAATATTTTGAGGTAATAACAAATACTTTAATCACAACATGTTGACGTATTAATAAGTTCGTTGACTCGGAAACAACTGTCAGTAGAGGTTTCATGAACGACTTTGTGGCCACAATCTGTTTTTATAATTTATTTTTCTTGGCACTATGTGAGGAATATCAGTTGACCTCATTGGAGGTTAACGGTCCACCTTCTCCGAGCTCTACTCATAAAGCTGAAAATATTCTTCGTATCCCTGAAAAGCACTTGCGACTAGCATGCTCTAGACGTGCTCACTATAACTGCATGATGATAGTCACAAAGTTCTGTCTGAATAATGGAATTAGCTACTTTTAATCCGATACGTAGAAGCCAGAGGAAGCTAATGGAAAAACAATAACATCGTAATCTGTGCAAGGGAGCGGAAGGAGTTTCCGTCATTGTCCTTTACTGCAGCCCACACCCACAGAGCTGTAAACGAGTGGAGGACAGGTGTGTTCAACTATTAGTACTCGCTTATTATTCTAGCATTTTCCGACAAAAATGAACAATGGTCACGAAGCAGACTACATTGGAGTGGTGCTTGATTAAAATCCTCGCCCCCCCCCCCCCCCTACTCTCTTTTACGTTCCGCGAGGATTCCGTACATCACTTCGGCTGCGCGTGGTGATCGTTTGTTCGGCACAGACTTCATCTGTTTTCTTCCTTACCTGTTTCCAACTCTGTCTCTATTTATCACGTTAATTGGTACTTTTCTTTTCTCATTTCTCTCATCCTTTAGTTCAACTGCCAACAATAACGAGAACGTGTAGCAGTTTCAGGTATTCCTGTGTTGAGCTCACGACCGACTTCTCAGTGTCTGTTTAATTTTTTTGGCTCAACTTAAACGTTCGTAAATCAAAACGGCTGTTGGAATGACAGGCAAAGAAAAGTCAGTCTCTTATAATATTTTATTGGTTTATTAATTTTTTCCTCTGCGTCACCAGTTTTCTGACTGCTTTGATGTACGATGCGGCCCACCACAAGCTCCTCTCCTGTGCCATCTCCTTTATCTCAGAGTTGTATAATCTAAAACTCCCTCTTAAAAACTTTGAAGATATTTCCTGGTGTCTTAAAACATGTCCTGCCATCGTGCCTCTTCTTCTTGTCAGCCTTTTCATATATTCCTTTCCTCACTCATTCTGCGGATAACCTCCTTATTCCTTGAGTTATCAGTCCACCTAATCTTCAACATTTATTGTAGCACCACATCTCAAACGCTTCAATTCTCTTACGTTCCGGCTTTCCGACAGTCCATGTTTCACTAACATACAATGCTGTACTTCAAACGTGCGTTCTCAGAAATTTCTTCCTCAAATTAAGGCCTATGTTTGGTACTAGTGGACTTCTCTTGGTCAGGAATGCCCTTTTTGCTACTGTTAGTCTGATATTTATGTCCTACTTCCTTCGTCCGACATTGGTTATTATTCAGCCTAGGTAGCAGAATTCCTTAACTTCATCTACTTCATGACCGTCAATTATGAAAATAAGTTTCTCGTTGATCTAATTTCCACTACTTCTCATTCCTTTCTACTTTCTTCGATTTGCTATTAATCCATATTTCGTACTCATTACACTGTTCATTCCATTCAACAGATCCTGTAATTCCTCTTAACTCTTACTGAGTATGGCAATGTCATCAGCATCTTATCATTGATATCCTCCCACCATGAATTTTTAATCCCAGTCTTGAGCCTTCCTCTTACTTCCATCATTGCTTCTTCGATGTGTAGATTGAACAATAGAGGCGGAAGACTAAATCTCTGTCTTACACCATTTTTTATCTGACAACTTGGATCCTGGTCTTCCAGTCTTATTGTTCCTTCTTGATTCTTGTACAGAATGTATATTACACGACTGTCCCTATATCTTATCTCTATTTTTCTCAAAATTTCGAACATCTTACACCATTTTACGTTGCCGAATGCATTAATCAGGTCAATAAATCCCATAAACGTCTCTTGATTTTTCTTTCCATAACCAACCACAACGTCAGTATTGAAGTATTTATTGTATTACCCACGGTTTCTTCACAGTTACCTTCGTGGTAATTATGTTTTTCATTCCAACTGCTGTGATGGCTCTTCATCTTCAACTTAACTCGCTACTGATCGCAATATCTGTAGCCTCAGAGAACTTCAAGGTTATCTCTTTCATTCCTTAGTACTTCCGTAGCGCATATCTTTGCGGATTGCTTCTTCCTAACTAGTCTCTTAAACTTAAGTCTATTCTTCATCGTTTCTAAATTGTGATGTGAGTCTGTATCTTCTGCTGGGAACACCTTTCAGTCCCATAGCTGATTTCGGAATCTCTGCCTGACCATGATGTAATCTAACTGAAGTCTTCCCGTGTCTCTCGGCCCGATCCATGTACACCTTCTCTTGTGATTCTTCAACACGTCAATTACCCCATTTATATCTAGATTGAGTCTTGTCATTTCTCTTTTTATCATTCCTAGCGTCCCTACCATTTTCAAACTTCTTATATTCCACTCCACACCGTGACTCGTAGAATGTTGTCTTTTCACTGGTTATTCTGTCTTTTTTCAAGGTCACCTCCGCCTTGGCAGTCCCTCCGGTGGTCCGAATGGTGAACTAGTTCAAAATACTTTGCCAAGGGAGGGATCATCATGACACTTTGAATTACAGGTCACATGTTCCGTGAATACCCATTATGTGTCGTAAGTGTAGTGGTTTCCATTGCCTTCTGCATCGTCATGGCATTAGTCATTGCCAATTCTTTCCCACCCCAAGGGTAAGAGAGTGTCCTGAACGCTTTTATGTTCCTCCGTCCATATTGACAATGCCGTTGGCAGAGCGAGGGTGATGTCTTACGCCGAAAGTCGTCGGCCGCCACTGCGAATGATTTTTACTCGAAATTTAAGCAGTGGCGAGGTTTGGACCTGGGACTCAGAAAGTTTACTAGTGAAAGACACCACCCATTTTCCCCCTTTGCATTTTGGTCGCCATTGTTCTCTTCACTTCGTCTGGGCGGATGTCACGTGACACCCCTTCAAGTTCATAGCTGAATTCTTCAGTGAGGGTTTATTTTTTTTATTTTATGTTTACAGACACGAAACCACTCAGTCCTTTGACCGAACACGCTGAGCTTCCTTAACCACGAGCACACCTCATCCATAACACAATTTCAAAATTTACAAGTTGTTTTGGATATTTTTCCTTTCATTCCAGCAGATTAACCTTCATATAGACCAGGAGGTCTGACGAAACATCAACTTCATTTATTACACCACCGTAATACTGGCTACCTTAAGAAAATTTCGTTTATACTCTCAGGAAAAATGAAGATGACTTTAAAAACTCTCTCTTCTCTTTACCCATCCACGGTCGTCGTTACCGTCTGTTTTCAAGAGTTTCTCTAATCGTATGTGGCCACCCCCTGTTTTTCGTTAATACCGCTAATGGGAGCATCAGATATTCATCGTGGTCGTGCAGAACTTGGAACCCATGAACCAAAGTTCATTAGGAGGCGCAGTTTGTGCTAAGAATGGTTGCATCTTACTGACTGCAAGAATAAATCGCACGGGTGACTAAGCTATAGGCAGGGATTCGCCTCCCCTTTTCTTCCAGTTTGGTTAAGTCTGGAAACTGTAGATACCCGTACTTCCATTGTCGTATGGTAAATTTAATATTCTCGTGGATGAAGTTTCACTGCATCAAGCAATTCTGAAGCTGCAGAAGCTAATGCTTTCTCTTCGATCTGGTCTGTAAGGAATGTAGCCGCTGAAGATGGAATGGCTACACCATTGTTACACAAAATAATCTTTACGAATTACACTGTTAGAGGAGGAGGAGGAGATCAGTGTTTAACGTCCCGTCGACAACGAGGTCATTAGAGACGGAGCACAAGCTCGGATTAGGGAAGGATGGGGAAGGAAATCGGCCGTGCCCTTTCTAAGGAACCATCCCGGCATTTGCCTGAAGCGATTTAGGGAAATCACGGAAAACCTAAATCAGGATGGCCGGACCCGGGATTGAACCGTCGTCCTCCCGAATGCGAGTCCAGTGTGCTAACCACTGCGCCACCTCGCTCGGTCACTGTTAGAGGAAATTAGGTCGAACTGAGTTAATGACGTCATCTTCCTCCCGTATTTACTGCTAATTAGTTATGAAAACTTAACAAGAGACTTCTTACAAAATAACGAAACTGTATGTAACGTAGCTTATAAATCTCAGAACTATGTCTGAGGGTTTGTTGTCAGTTAACAAAATTAACAGAATGCATACGTGACGTTCACTTTTGTCAACTCAAGTTCTCAACTACGTGGCTATATTATTAACCTTACCAAAAAGAAGATACGGAAGATGCGCCGTATTGTTGACTACTGTTCTTCAAGGTTAGATTTAATCTTCGCGCAGTTTCTATTAGTCATATTTTTCTTTTTTTCAACCATTTATTTACCACTTAATGGCCCACTGAGTTCACTTAACTTGCGATCCGAGTCCATTATCCCTTCATCCTTTTGTCTTTCTGATCGATTAGTTCCCTCTTCGCACACATTTTATATTTTCCATATTCCCCTGGAAAAGACAAAGTGACACAGGGGAAGATCAGATAACGTTGGAGGCAAATATTCAGGTTCCGTGTATATGATATTAACCTCCGTTGATAGAAAGCTAGAGTGCAGAAACAAAACAGTTTTTCTTCGAACGCGAACATTATGGTCCTCACCGCTACGTTGATTCATCAAACAGATTTGGCAGTTCTCCTATATAGACGTTTCTCATCAGTAAATAGCATATAATGACACCTTATCTATGGGGCAGCTTGACAGTGCCACTGACTTTAGATAGAAGAAAGTCGCGCGGAGTGGCCGCGCGGTTTAAGGCGTCACATCACGGATTGAGTGGCCACTCCCGCCGGAGGTTCGAGTTCTCACTCGGGCATGGGTGCGTGTATGTGTATGTGTTTGTGTTGTTCTTAGGGTAAGTTAGTTTAAGTAGTGTGTAAGTCTAGGGACCGATGACCTCAGAAGTTTGGTCCCACAGGAATTCACACACATCACCTAGAGGAAACACAGCCGTCCAGGAATTGTTCTAGGAACCAGAGATCACTGCCCTTTCACGTTAGGAGTATACTTTACTGGTCTAACCTTCTGGTGACAAACACACCCGAACTATTTAAAACAGTTAACGCAGAACAGGGAATCAGCGATCATAAAGCGGTTACTGAATCGATGATTAAAGCCGTAAATAGAAATATTAAAAAAGGTAGGAAGATATTTCTGTTTAGCAAAAGTGACAAAAAGCAGATATCAGAGGACCTGACGGCTCAACACAAAAGTTTTGTCTCAAGTACAAACAGTGCTGACTATCAGTGGACAAAGTTCAAATCCATCGTACAATACGCGTTAGATGATTATGTGCCAAGCAAGATCGTAAGAGATGGAAAAGAGCCACCGTGGTACAACAACCGAGTTAGAAAACTGCTGCGGAAGCAAAGGGAACTTCACAGCAAACATAAACATAGACAAAGCCTTGCAGACAAACAAAAATTACGCGAAGCGAAATGTAGTGTGAGGAGGGCTATGCGAGAGGCGTTCAATTAAATTCGAAAGTAAAGTTCTATGTACTGACTTGGTAGAAAATCCTAAGAAATTTTGGTGTTATGTCAAAGCGGTAGGTGGATCAAAACAAAATGTCCAGACACACTGTGACCAAAATGGTACTGAAACAGAGGATGACAGACTAAAGGCCGAAATACTAAATGTCTTTTTCCAAAGCTGTTTCACAGAGGAAGACTGCACTGTAGTTCCTTCTCTAGATTGTCGCACAGATGACAAAATGGTAGATATAGAAACAGACAACAGAGGGATAGAGAAACAATTAAAGTTGCTCAAAAAAGGAAAGGCCGCTGGACCTGATGGGATATCAGTTCGATTTTACACAGAGTACGCGAAGGAACTTGCCCCTCTTCTTGCAGCGGTGTACCGTAGGTCTCTAGAAGAGCGTAGCGTTCCAAAGGATTGGCAGAGGGCACAGGTCATCCCCGTTTTCAAGAAGGGACGTCGAACAGATGTGCAGAACTATAGACCTATATCTCTAACGTCGATCAGTTGTAGAATTTTGGAACACGTATCATGTTCCAGTATAATGACTTTTCTGGAGACTAGAAATCTACTCTGTAGGAATCAGCATGGGTTTCGAAAAGACGGTCGTGTGAAACCCAGCGCTCGCTGTTCGTCCACGAGACTCAGAGGGTCATAGACACGGGTTCACAGGTAGATGCCGTGGATTGGATTGAAGAGTTCCCAGATAACAGAGCGCAGCATATCATTCTCAATGGAGAGAATTCATCCGAAGTAAGAGTGATTTCAGGTGTGCCGCAGGGGAGTGTCGTAGGACCGTTGCTATTCACAATATACATAAATGACCTTGTGGATGACATCGGAAGTTCACTGAGGCTTTTTGCGGATGATGCTGTGGTATATCGAGAGGTTGTAACAGTGGAAAATTGTACTGAAATGCAGGAGGATCTGCAGCGAATTGACGCACGGTGCAGAGAATGGCAATTGAATCTCAATGTAGACAAGTGTAATGTGCTGCGAATACATAGAAAGACAGATCCCTTATTATTTAGCTACAAAATACCAGGTCAGCAACTGGAAGCAGTTAATTCCGTAAATTATCTGGGAGTACGCATTAGGAGTGGTTTAAAATGGAATGATCGTATAAAGTTGATCGTGGTAAAGCAGATGCCAGACTGAGATTCATTGGGAGAATCCTAAGGAAATGCAATCCGAAAATAAAAGGAAGTAGGTTACAGTACGTTTGTTCGGCCACTGCTTGAATACTGCTCAGCAGTGTGGGATCCGTACCAGATAGGGTTGATAGGAGAGATAAAGAAGATCCAACGGGGAGCAGCGCGCTTCGTTACAGGATCATTTAGTAATCGCGAAAGCGTTACGGAGATGATAGATAAACTCCAGTGGAAGACTCTGCAGGAGAGACGCTCAGTAGCTCGGTACGGGCTTTTGTTGAAGTTTCGAGAACATACCTTCACCGAGGAGTCAAGCAGTATATTTCTCCCTTCTACGTATATCTCGCGAAGAGATCATGAGGATAAAATAAGAGAGATTAGAGCCCACACAGAAGCATACCGACAATCCTTTTCACGAACAATACGAGATTGGAATAGAGGGGAGAACCGATAGAGGTACTCAAGGTACCCTCCGCCACACACCGTCAGGCGGAGTATGGATGTAGATGTAGATTTCTTTCGGGTTTGAGAAGAAACTACTTATTTCCCGAACTTTCAGTTAAAGGCCTTCTGAAGAAATAGTCAGTAGCTGCAGTAAAAGATTTTAATTGCATAGCCTTCCGTGTGGGACCGAAAATGTTAAACCATTCTCCGAGACTACTAGTGCCACGTAGTCCAAATCTTTTCTCGATTGATTTAATTCGAAAATTATCAAAAACCTTTCTTCGAGACTGCGAGTCTCATGTTCACATATTTTTTCGTCTGATTTTGGAACTTTGCAGCTTCGCTCGTGAAGGAGTTTCTATGCACGTAGTGTGGTTAAGGAGTATTATGTTACCAGAGTAATAGTACCGTCCAGATGACTCTCAAGAAACTTAATACGCCAATTGAAATGAATTTCAAAACAGGCTTCCTCTGCACGTAATCTCGATGATCACAATTGTGCAGTTAGTATCAATTATAACGGTACAAATATTAATGTAAATTGTAAGTAGGCTAATTATGTTTTCTTATTGGCAACGTTACGTAGCGCCCTGTATGAAAATCACTGGCTGTGCTGTGTGCAGTCTGTGGCTAGTTTGCATTGTTGTCTGCCATTGTAGTGTTGGGCAGCTGGATGTGAACAGCGCGTAGCGTTGCGCAGTTGGAGGTGAGCCGCCAGCAGTGGTGGATGTGGGGAGAGAAATGGCGGAGTTTTGAAATTTGTAAGAGTGGATGTCATGAACTGCTATATATATATATATTATGACTATTAAGGTAAATACATTGTTTGTTCTCTATTAAAATCTTTCATTGGCTAACTATGCCTATCAGTAGTTAGTGCCTTTAGTAGTTTGAATCTTTTATTTAGCTGGCAGTAGTGGAGCTCGCTGTATTGCAGTAGTTCGAGTAACGAAGATTTTTGGTGAGGTAAGTGATTTGTGAAAGGTATACGTTAATGTTAGTCAGGGCCATTCTTTTGGAGGGATTTTTGAAAGTCAGATTGCGTTGCGGTAAGAATATTGTGTGTCACTTTAGTGAATGTTTGAGTACGTTCAGTTTTGCTCAGCTGTTTGAAAAGCAAATAATGTAAGAGGTTTATCAGCACACTAATTCATAAATTTCTCTAAGGGGACGTTTGATATGTCGACCCTTAGCCGAGGATGCCTCACTGGAATCTTCTGATTTTTTTCTTGTAGTTTGTGTAATCAGTGTAGCTATTGTTTATTGCTAGCACGTAATTGTAGAGAGAATCTCCTTTGTAGTTGCAGTCTTTCATTGTTGTTGTGGCATGCATGTAGATTTGCACCAAGTATTTCGCAGCTGCTCTTGCAATTAACTAGATATTATTTTCAGTTCTATGTCAATGTGTTTTCTTATTTTGCTCTTCAAATTGTGCTTTTCTGTGTTGTCGTATGAAATATTGTGACAATAATGGCGTGTGAAAAACGTAATACTAGGCTCCAAAGTAAAACGGGAAATGACAGTGAAGACGAAAGCAGTGTGTTAGCGCCACTGTGTATTGAATTAACTAATGTTCAACATAGTAATTTGGTAACTGTGCATAGGAAAATGGAGCAGGCAGCAAATAATGGCGTAGACAGTGAAACAATTAGTGAACAGGGAAGCATTATCGATCGATCGGTCGGCAATAGCTCGCCTCAGGAATCCGAAATGACAGGACACAATCCCGCAAATACTGTAGATTCAGGTTTTGCGTCCTCACCGTTTTCTCAAATAAGTCCAGACACATTTTCTGCTTGTCAACATGTGAATGTTGCCGGTGCAAATTTACTGCCGGAAAGCACTGAGGAACATGTTTCAGACACCAGTGCATTGTTATTACAATTAATACAACAAATGGGACAAACACATCAAAAGCTTAAAAAGTTAGACACAATGGAACAAAATCTTCGAAAGTTAGACACAGTGGAACAAAATCAGAGACAAACACAGCAAAAGCTTCAAAAGTTAGACACAATGGAACAAAATCTTCGGAAGTTAGACACCACGCTTGAACAAACACGTGAAGATTTAACTACTGAGTTACATAACATTGAATCGAAATGTCAAAAAGTCTGTAATGTCGTAAAAACACAAATTTGTGAGCATTTTCAACCTATTTTTTCACGGCATGAAAATGCATCACAGAATCACGAAGCAGCCATAAAAGAACTGCAAACTATTGTTCATTAAAATCATGAGACCTCGCAACCTAAAATTGACTCAGTTGCATCTACCGATTCGGTTACGCAACTTGCAAAAACTCAGGAAAACTTAAAGGACACAGTAGATACTCTGAAAATTGGTTCAGAAAGACACATGGAGGAAATTAGTTCATTATCAGAGAAAGTAGTTGAACTTTCGGATCAGCTAAATAATTTATCTACGAAGGTAGATGATAATCTGAATGACACAAAACCGGTAGTCTTTAATGACACGGAAGAGTGCGAACAAATTAGGAAATTCAAACAAAATCAGAATCAAATTCATACGCAACACCAAAGAGAAATCCGGGAAGTACAAGATCAGCTGACACAGGTAATACAAGAATTACGTATTTCAGAGGACACTCGTGCCCCAATACGGGAAGAGAGACATAGAAATACGGAACAGCTACAAAATAATAACACAGCGCATTTCGGAAATTATGAAAGAAATTGGCAAGGTGCACTGAATTTTGAAATGGAACCGCCGAAACGACGTAACAATGACCGATATGCGACTCGCCGACATGATGATTTTGACTATAAGCTGTTCATTACTACACGTAAATTTAAAACGTTTAAGAATTCTGGCAACGACAGTCATCCACAAGCGTGGCTCCATCAATTCTCTCATTGTTTTCCTCCTAACTGCTCATTAGAGCACAGATTAGAATTTATGTGTGGCTATTTAGAGAATGAACCGAATGTAAGAATGCGATCGGTTATTCACTATTGTCACAGTGAAGGAGAATTTTATCGTGTCTTCCTCTCAGTATATTGGTCTCAAGCTACACAAGACCGAGTAAAACATAGCATCATAATGATGAAACATTTCGAACAATCTGAATTTTCCAGTCTCGTGAAATATTTTGAAGACATGTTGCACAAGAATCAGTACCTGTCAAACCCGTACAGCCCCTCAGAACTCATCCGCATTTGCTTAATCAAATTACCTGAACATTTACGACATATTATTTTGGCAGGACGTTGCAAAGACGACATTGAAGCTTTGCAGGGACTCTTACAAGAATTAGAAATTGACACTGACAATTGCGGTACGCAAAAACAGGAACTCAACAATTACAGATCACATCCGTCACAATTCCGCCATGAAAAAACAATAACTAGACACGACAAGGCTATTCTTACAACGCAAATCGTGAACAAAACAGACAACATCCATATGACAACCACTGGCAGAGTAATAGTTACAGAGAAAGATCGCACTTCCGTAATTATGAATACGACAGAGATATCCATAGAAACAGACAATATGGAAACCAAAACAGTTATTATCAAGGGAGACAGAATAACTTCAGACGCAACAGTTCAGCGCGCAGTTACGATTCCGGGAGAAATTCTCCACCACATGACCGACAAACAAGAAACTATGTAAACTACCAACAAAACGACAGACCTGAATTCCATCAGAACTGGCGGGATTCAAACACAGCAGGGCACTCTCGACAAGGTGAATTTGTAGAAGTTAGGTCTCCTAATTCCAATAACGACGCACGCCAACAAAGAGACAGACAATGACTCGCACCGCAGGCAGCCATGTGCGCCGGCTGGCTCAGGGAAAAATTACATAGACGCTAACCTTGAGAAAAATTCCAGTATTCTTTACCGATGTATACCACATGATAATTGCGTTGAAGTTGAAACACTGCGTACTAGGAAGAGTAAAGGTTTACACAACATTTCAAATGTAAAACAGTTTATTGAGAGATAACCTGCTCTTTAACTCTGTCTTTGCCATATAACTTTTCACTTTACATTACTAGTATGCTTTGTCTGACTTAGAATCTGTTAACATGCAACAATGTTTGAAGTTAAATATCCAATCAAGAACCAAGAGAACTTATTTAAACAGAAATTACGTATGCATTGTTATGGTGAACAGACATCACAGTGTTATTGTGTGTGTGCATTCTTGCTTGTTAGTTGCACGATTACGTAACGACTATAAGGCTTACATACTTAGAACATATACTGGTAGTGCTAATGAGATTTTAATGCAACATTTTGGTTTACTTGAAAATACATTCTGGATTTAAAGTACTTTCAGTGAGATACCAGATGACACAGTGGTTAGTTTACGTGACAGCTACACGATTTTATCAAGACGCTACTAATGAGTGACAATTTACAATGTTGCTTTTGCAGTGTTTCTCTTTTATATCTGCACAGTTTTTCTGTATTATTCTGGAAAGTAAAACATGTTTTAGTAGTAACTTTTGTTGTATAGCTACAATGAGACTGCCTTTTCCGTAGCACAACAATACGTTACAGCACAGTACTTTCTTCATCACGGCAATAAGCGTAATAACTAAGATATGTTTACGCAAAGCATTTCATTTTTGTTTATCATAAGGTAAGTACATTGGCTTCTGCAGAACTTAGCTTTCGGAGGACAATAACTACGACACTTCCACAGAGATTATCTTACACCAAGACACATATTTAGCGCTACAGGACACGTATTTGAGTGATTAATTTTGTACTTAAATCATTTATTTTTAAAGATATTTGAAGTACAATGATACAAAGGTTTTCCGTGATACATTTCATTTCATTGCTGTAATCTGTAACACCTGAGGGTATAATTACATTAATCCTCAGGGGGTACATGCCTACTTTGTGTACCATGTGTTTGGCAAGCACAAGGAGCCCTAGTTAATATGGTATTTGCTTATACAACTTTACACATCAGTACCATATTTCTCTAACACACAAATTAAACAGCTATCTGATCATTTAACTGAGAGACAAACATTTTTTTTACTACATCAGTGACACATGTTTACGCAATTACACAGTTGGGTAACTTCACACTTATGAAATTGTATTTTGTCTGTACTTTGTGAACTGTTCATATTTTTTCGGAACCATTGTGATACTATGAGAGCTTTGAATGATGTATTTGGTAAGGGAACACGATTTTAAATTACGTTTTAGGTAGATGACACTGTTGAAATTAGCAGAAAATTTTTTTTCGGTTTTGACATTATTGCAGAAGGGTACGACGTTTTTGAGATTTGACTGAGGTGTTATGATGTTATTTTTACGATGACGATGTGTATTATGCTGTTGATGTATGTTTATGATCAATAAGCTGATGTTATATGAGGAATTTGATTATGCTACGTATTTATTAAGATGAAATATTGAAGAAGTGTCGATGAACATGTATATGTGTAATAAGGTAAGGAATAATGAGTAGTGGTTAGGGATTCTGACTTGTGAAAAAGTATGTTGGAAACCAAGAATCGTACTTTAAGAGTTATGAAATGTGTGTAAATGCGCGAATGTATCACAATGCTGACCAAAACTTTTTGAACACTGTTATATTCATAGGATTTTGTTTCCACACATTTGCAATGCAAATTCTCGACCTGTGAAATTTTTTATATGAGACTGTCACTGTAATGCAAACTGATGTCGTAAATATTTCAGTAAGAAAGTTAAGTGACCACCTTCACGTAATGAGTCGTGGGCACCCAGTTGAGCGACAGTCGCCTGGAAAAAAGCCATTAGTGTGTGCCATTCAGAGGCACAGGTGGAGAAAAAAAAAAGGGGCCATTATCCTCGCTATTGACATTCCTTTGTAGAACGCATCGCAAATACGACACGCTCAAACTTGAAAACATATGATAACACTGTGGAGCTCTTAATTTATGATATTTACTGAAATGCCTAATGAAATGCCGTGAAATATTTTTATGTCTATACACGTGATTATGACTACTATCTTTCTAGTTGAGAGATTTTTTTACTACCTTATGAAATGCCATATGGCTAATGAATGATGTTTCATGCCTTCCTTTGTACATATTTGCTCATTTTCTTTAATATCTAGTTTCTAGCTGCACTGCAGCATTGGTTGTTATAAAATTTAATAGATGTACTAACATCACTATTTTCTGTCTACAGACCCAGTAAAGAATACGTTTATGATGTAGTTTCTTAGAAAAGAGAGCACAAATAGACATTTCCCTTCACAGGAATTGTATAAATAATTTTTTTATTGACTTAGTAACTTGCAGAGTAAGTTTTTGTGATGCATCACTCTAGTGTTAAGATGTGACATAGGTATTAAACATGGCCATTTTTACTGTAATATTTTTTCTGCTTGAGATATGTCATGTTTAGATATAAGTTATTGCATTTGCTGCTGGTGTTTGCCAGGCATAGTACTACTAAATTTCACTTCACATTACTCTGTTAAGCCAGTTTTACTACTGATTTATTTTTCTTGTTTGCTGCTCATTGCCTTATTTTAGTTGTAATATTGCTGCTTGCTTTGCCAATTTGCATTTTTTTTGTCTCTGCTGTTTGTGTGAATTGTTTTGTGCTGCTGCATTGCCTCATCCCTTAGTTTAGCATCTGAGCTCAGTAGATTTAAGCTACCTTAAGATGGTGTAGGACATATAAGAGAACAAGTTGTGATGAATTGGAAGAAATGCATTGAGAAGGTATAAGAAAATGGTATGGCCAAAAAAGTATTTTGAAAGAGGATATGAACCAAAAAAGTAGGGTTTAGGGACAACAGGTTTAGGTAGGATTTTCTTGGAAATAAATGATGAGGTAAGATAATGGAAAATAAATAATGAGGTAAGAAACGTGTGAACATATAAATACAGAAAGCTTGCTTGGATAGAATTTTTTTGGTGGAAACAAATGTTGAAATTAGAGGAAAGATATATGGAATGAAATTTTGGGGTGGACTGCAGTACCAAATGTCACACTGAAAACAAACCCTGTCCTGTATTTTTGTGTTATTACACTATGTGAATTTCTGTTTTTCCTGTCTTAATGTGTTTAGCTAATAAGAGTTATGTTGTAGAATTTTTCTGATGATATGTTATTTTGTTTGTAAAGATGTTTAGACATTATTTATTCTGTTCTGTTTTAATGCTCATGTGTGAAGTTGATGTTTAGAAAGTTATTCTGATCTTTTATGTATGTACTCATGTCATAATTCCTGTAACACTGATGTATATATTATTTCGATTCTTTTGTAAAGCCGGTACTACAAATGTTATCTGTATTGTTATGTTCTTTAATGATGTATTTTGTACCTTTGTAATTGTATTCGTATGTTATAAAATTGTAATTGACACCAGTTCATCATATTATTAATTTGTAAGTTCCATTTCACTGCACACGTTTCTGTTGGTCATAGTATATGGACAATATGTGAGAAGTTGGGACTGTTAGTGTTTGCACATGTGTTAATAATTCAGCAAGGGACTGGATAACAGGATTGCTGGTTCTAAGGACAATTCCAAAAACTTTGTGAGTGCACAAGTGGTGGTTATGGACTTGCTATATTGTCCGCAAGACTCTTAGATGGTGATTGTGCACCCGCACAGTCGCAGCAAATGGATGCTGGCCATCTCTACAAAGACTACAGTGGGTCTACACCTTTGATGATCCATCAATACCATTATTTCTACAAGGCCTGCAGTGGGTCTGCACCTTTGGTGGCCCACCAGTACCATACTCTCTACCAAGACTATAGTGGGTCTGCTCTGTGATGACCTACCTACCAATATTCTTCAAAACGTCGAATGACTCTGCTGTGGGTTTCCTCTGTCGTGGCCCATTACCTGTCTGCATGTCGAGAGTCAGCACTGTCTTTCCGTTGGAAGGACAACACTACTTCTTCAAGACTGCATGGAAATCCACTACTTCCGTGTGCATTTTCTTTTACTGCTCAGACTTTGAGAAAAACACTGCAATTTTACTGTGATGAATGATCAGGACTGTCTTTATGGACTGTGAGAAAATTTTAGCTTTTGACCAACATTGTATCAATAAGTTTGTGCATTTGATACCTTTGTTATTGTAATTATGAAAAATTTTATCAAATCATTATTGGCCACTGCTCAAAACAATTTGTAAAATTTTTTGTGGGGAGCATGGGGGCTATGTAAGTAGGCTGTTTATGTTTTCTTATTGGCAACGTTACATAGCGCTCTGTATGAAAATCACTGGCTGTGCTGCGTGCAGTCTGTGGCTAGTTTGCATTGTTGTCTGCCATTGTAATGTTGGGCAGCTGGATGTGAACAGCTCGTAGCATTGTGCAGTTGGAGGTGAGCCGCCAGCAGTGGTGGATGTGGGGAGAGAAATGGCGGAGTTTTGAAATTTGTAAGAATGGATGTTATGAACTGCTATGTATATGTATTATGACTATTAAGGTAAATACTTTGTTTGTTCTCTATTAAAATCTTTCATTTGCTAACTATGCCTATCAGTAGTTAGTGCCTTCTGTAGTTTGAATCTTTTATTTAGCTGGCAGTAGTGGAGCTCGCTGTATTGCAGTAGTTCGAGTAACGAAGATTTTTGGTGAGGTAAGTGATTTGTGAAAGGTATACGTTAATGTTAGTCAGGGCCATTCTTTTGGAGGGATTTTTGAAAGTCAGATTGCGTTGCGCTAAAAATATTGTGTGTCACTTTAGTGAATGTTTGAGTACGTTCAGTTTTGCTCACCTGTTTGAAAAGCAAATAATGTAAGAGGTGTTTTAGCACAGTGATTCATAAATTTTTCTAAGGGAACGTTTCAAAATTTTAAGTCATATTGTGCATCGGAATTTGGAAATGACAACTTCCTGTAGCACATACTGCAAACAATGAATCATAATGGAATTCTTAACTGTAATTGAATTCGGTTAAGAAGAAGAAGTATACTGTTTGTCGAAAGATCTTATTTATTTACATGATCACTTTAAGAAATGGGTATGTTTCATTCAGTATGAGTTTTTAAAAGCTGACAAATACAGAATATTAAGAAAAGTGTTTTAGCAATGCCAGTGTTATCATTGAAAGTTAACACACAGGCGACTTGGCCTACAGTCTATGTTCAGTGCCTAGCGCGGATTCCCCAAGTGCACTGCCAGAAATAAAAAGTGAAACACGCAGTAGGGGAGGATGAACCGAAATTAATGTCTGCTGGTTTAGAGGGCGTATGAAGTTATTTGCCAACGAAATACTATCAAATTTACAAAGAATTTGGGCAATATGAGCCCGCTCAGCAGTACGACGTTGTACATGACGTGACCCTGACGCACGTATTGATTCGGTTGTGGCATGTGTTATGAAGCTGTTGTATCCTCTCTTGAGGCATGATGATCTGCAGTTGCTACAACTGGTCCTTGATATCCTGGATGCAGTCCAAGGGACGGAGCTGACGTCCGAGCTGGACCAGCTCTTGTATTATTGCGGAATCGTGCTGCCCACGGGGCATCTCACATCACACAGACAGTCCACAGAGAAACTTACCACGGATGGACGAGCATTGTCCTGCATAAAAATGGCACCTAATACTGTCGTGTAAGGACACAGGATGTCCGTGATGTACCATTGCCATCAGAGTTCACTCGACAGCTGCCGGCCGTGAGCTCAAGTCATACTCGATAGCTTCCTGTACCAAGACTCCGGGAGTAATAGAGTTGTGCTCACCAAGACACTGGCAGAATGAAACCTCTCCCCAAGTCGCCACCACACTCCGGGCTACTGCAGAACCACGATTCATTACCGATCACAGTGCGATGCCATTCAACGCAGTCCATGCTTCCCATTCATGGTAACAGACCAAACGCAGCCATGATTAGCAGCCGTTATACCTATGCGTGGGACTGTGATTCTCTACATGGGTTTCTGTATGTCTCCAGTCAATAGAGAGGGATGTCACAGAATGCAGCAGGGCGTACATTACAAATTCTCGAATGACAGGGGCAGGTGTGAAGGGGCTACAATGTGCTTGGTAAAAAATAGAGTTATCCTCCCTTGTCGTGGTCAGACGTGGTCGAGAGATCGTAGACAATATTTATGCATGACCTGACACTCAACGAAAGGGTTCTGCTAATTGCCAGAAGGGTCATTACATTGAGAACAACCTATACAGTTTAATTTCCAAACCCTTTAATATGAAGGGGATTGGCAAAACAATGATAATTATCAGAAGCATTGAAGGAAAGGGTTCAATGAACCCTTTGCCAGACACTGATGTGTAAATTACAGAGCAGTCATGTGGATGTAGAAAGACATTGTACTAGATCTTTCCCATCCTATCCCCTGATCTTAATGTAGCAGGACATCCTGGTCCATGCTGGATACGAGCAGTATACGAATTCTTTAACGAGTAACGTGAATGTTGGTTCTCGGCCTCAGCTGTGCAGTGCGGGTGGGCCCCTTTGGAGGGGAAACACAGGTGACGGGCTCCCGACCCACTCGACCGCTCTGTCAATAGAAAGCCATTACGCTCTCGCTGCACACACTTTACGGGAAGCCGCTGTGACAAAACAAGCATATTTACGTGCCTTACGTAGGTGGTCTGAGGCGAGCTGGAAAGTAAGGCCTTCCTGCAGGTGATTGGCTGGCTGGCGACGCATAGCTGAGAGCCAAACTACAGCGACGCCTTTTCCTCATTGTCTAATAATGGGCGCTTCTTGCACCATCGAGCCTGGAGTTGCTTAGATGGGCGGAGCTAGAGGAATTCTTTCTGACATGTCTGTGTCTATATAGTGCAAAGGGAAACACGCTTTGTAATACCGCCGGAAATTTAACAATAGGAAATGGTCTTAAAATGATCCTAGTTCTCAGACAAACAGGTCCCAAGGCAGTGGGTTACGCAAATATGTACTGCCTTTCTTGCTTTCTAGTAATCATGGTAGTGATTTTCACTCGCTTCCACTGGGAGGGGAGGACGAGAAGTCTTCCTCTGAGTGCCCCATAGGCTAGTTTCCGAAATTTATCACAGAGAGGAGTCTCTAGTCTCCAATGTGAAGGGGAAGCGGGTGCCCGACTGTGATTTTTGCAGCCTTTCATATACAGCATCTGGATTTGGGAGGCTGATAGTGATGGGTGATAGTTCTGTCTTCAGAGACAGCCGCGGCAATACTGCTATAGGAGTTGGGTGTTACGTTCGATTAGCGGTTGTTCATTCTGAGACAGGAGTTCTTAGAATAACTTTGTCATTAACTTCCTGATTCGTGGTTCGTGAATGGATTGTGGATTAGCTTCTCGTTTCCCGAAACTTATCTTTCAAGAAAGCCTCATACACATGCCGAATGGGTGGCTGTGATTCCTCTTGGATGCATCCAGCCATAATATAATGATATATGCTGATATGTGGTATTAGCTCTCTCATCGCGATATTATTAATCATTTGATTTGTTTTACTAGTAGGTCAATGTAACATAAACTGTTCTTCATTTTTAACCCCAACAGAAGCAGTAAATGGCGAGAAGTAATAAAAATTAATCGTTTGTTCCTGTAAGCAGAAAGTAACTCTTCCACCTCATTTGACTAAGTTTAACCGTAAAGCCTCTGGTACATGTATTTATATTTGATAATCATGTCACTTTCAGTCCTCCTCATTCATAACATAGTAACATACACTGTGTGATGAAAACTATCCGGACACCTGGCAGAAACTTACTTACAAGTTCGTGGCGCCCACCATCGGTAATGCTGGAATTCAATATGGTGTTGGCCCATCCTCAGCCTTGATGTCAGCTTCCACTCTCGCAGGCATACGTTCAATTAGGCACTGGAAGGTATCTTGGGGAATGTCAGCCCATTCTTCACGGAGTGCTGCACTCAGGAGAGGTATCGATGTCGGTCGGTGAGGCCTGGCGCGAAGTCGGCGTTACAAAACATCCCAAATGTGTTCTATAGGATTTAGGTCAGGACTTCGTGCAGGCCAGTCCATTACAGGGATGTTACTGTCGTGTAACCACTCCGCCACAGGCCGTGCATTACGAACAGGTGCTCGATCGTGTTGAAAGATGCAATCGCCATTCCCGAATTGCTCTTCAACAGTGGGAAACAAGAAGGTGCTTAAAACATCAATGTAGGTCTGTGTTGTGATAGTACCACGCGAAACAACAAGGGGTGCACGCCCCCTCCATGAAAAACACGACCACACCATAACACCACCGCCTCCGAATTTTACTGTTGGCACTACACTCGCTGGCAGATGATGTTCACCGGGCATTCACCATACCCACACCCTGCCATCGGATCGCCACATTGTGTACCGTGATTCTTCACTCCACACAACGTTTTTCCACTGTTCAATCGTCCAATTCTTGCCCTCCTTACACCAAGCTAGGCGTCGTTTGGCATTTACTCCCGCGTGTCTGTGTGAATTCCTAAGGGACCAAACTGCATAGATCATCGGTCCCTAGACTTACACACTATTTAAACTATGTTAAACTAACTTATGCTGAGAACAACATACAAACCCATGCGCGAGAGGGGACTCGAACCTCCGGCGGGAGAGGCCACGTAGCACGTGACAGGACGCCTCTAACCGCGCAGCCACTCCGCGCGGTTTACCGGCGTGGTGTGTGGCTCATGAGCAGCCGCTCCACCATGAAATCCAAGTTTTCTCACCTCCTGCCTAACAGTCATAGTACTTGCAGTGGATACTGATGAAGTTTGGAATTCCAGTGCGATGATCTGCCTATTACACATTACACCCCTTTCCAACTGGCGGGGGTCTCTGTCAGTCAACAGATGAGGTCGGCCTGTACATTTTTGTGCTTTATGTGTCCCTTCACGATTCCACTTCACTATCACATCGGTAACAGTGGACCTAAGGATGTTTAGGAGCGTGAAAATCTCGCGTACAGACGTGTGACACAAGTGACACCCAAACACCTCACCACGTTCGAAGTCCGTGATTTCCACTGAACGCCCCATTCTGCTCTCTCACGATGTCTAATGACTACTGAGGTCACTGATATGGAGTACCTGGCAGAAGGTGGCAGCGCAATGCACCTAATATGAAAAAGTATATGTTTTTGGGTGTCCGGATATTTTTGATCACATACTATTTGTATAACACCATCTCTCTGTAGATCACTTCTACGTACAGTTCGTACCCCACGTTAATATACATTATCCATTTATACGTGGGCCATTCCATAAGTCATGGCAACTGTGATAGATCGTGCGAACATGTGACATCTCTGTAATTGCAGTAAATACATTATCAAAATCAAACGACAGATTCCTACCGTATGCGAGGATGGCTAGGTACCTGTACTTCAAACATTCAGTGTGAGCTTGGCCGTGTTGTAACACGGATGAAAGCAGAGCGGATCTAGGCGTTACAGTCTGGAACCGCGAGACCGCTATGGTCGCAGGTTCGAATCCTGCCTCGGGCATGGATGTGTGTGATGTCCTTCGGTTAGTTAGGTTTAAGTAGTTCTAAGTTCTAGGGAACTGATGACCTCAGAAGTTAAGTCCCATAGTGCTCAGAGCCATTTGAACCAAAGCAGAGCGGAACAGCGAGCAAACGTGAAAATTGCCTTTCTCGCTGGCAGAAATGCCACTCTGAAGTGCCTCTACCAATGGAACAGACTTCGAATTTGACCAGTTTATATATGTTGTAGTATAGAGCAAAATGGGAGACACATATATTTTTATACGTGCACACAGGGACCTTAAGAGTGTGAAACACCCCCTTGAAAACCTGGGTTTAATATTTCTGAAGGAATACCCTCTAAACGGTAACATTAAAAAAAAATTCTATGGCTTTTGTTGTAGGCTACAACCGTGCACCCAGATTTGTCGATAAAGTCATTTTCTTCTAAATCCCCTCCCCCCACGATTTTGTTTTTCATTTTGACATTTGACTGACAGCAAAAGGTATAGTATCGTTAATATCAAATCCAGCCCTCAGTGATGAAGGCTTTTGTTAGAAATAAGCTAGAAAAACCTTTATATCGCTGTACGCGCGCCCGATATGTGTCCGTTTTAATGGCAATAGTGATGTTAGGTTCTTTAACAAGCCTTTACCAGGTAGATACATACACAACATTACTCTACATATACTACGTTTATACCTACATTTCTAGCATTTGTAGACTTACTGAAAGCTTTTGACAATGCTGACTCGATTACTTCCTTTCAGATTCTGAAGGTGGCAGGCGTACAATACAGGGTGCGAAAGGCTATTTACAATTTATACAGCTATAAGAGTCGAGGGGCATGAAAGGGAAGCAGTGGTTGCGAAGGGAGTGAGACAGGGTTGTAGCCTGTCCCTGATGTAATTCAAGCTGTGTATTGATCACGCAGTAAAGGAAAGAAAAGTAAAATTTGAAATAGAAATTCAAATCCATGGAGAAAAAAATAAAAACTTTGAGGTCTGCCGATGGAATTGTAATTCTGTCGGACACAGCAAAGGACCTGGAAGAGCAGTTGAAAGGAATGGACAGTGTCCTGAAAGGAAGGTATAAGATAAACGTCAACAAAAGGAAAACGAAGATAATGGAATGTAGTCAACTTAAATCAGGTGATGCTGAGGGAATTAGATTAGGAAATGAGACACTTAAAGTAGTAAATCAGTTTTGCTATTTGAGAAGCAAAATAACTGATGATAATAGAAGTAGGAAAGATGTAAAATGTAGACTGGCAATGGCAAGGAAAGCATTTCTGAGGAAGAGAAATTTGTGAACATCGAGTATAGATTTAAGTGTCAGGAAGTCGTTTCTGCAAGTATTTGTATGGAGTGTAGCCACGTACGGAAGTGAAACATTGGATGAGTAGATCATGTAACTAATGAGGAGATAGTGAACATAATTAGGGAGAAGAGGAATTTGTGACACAACTTGACTAGAAGAAGTGATCGGTTGGTAAGACATGCTCTGAGGCATCGCGATATCACCAATTTAGTATTGAAGGGCAGCGTGGAGGTAAAAAATCATGGAGGGAAACCAAGAGATGACTACAGTTAGCACGTTCAGAAGGATACAGGTTGCAGTAGTTACTTGGAGAAGAAGTTTGTACATGATAGAGTAGCATGGAGAGCTGCATCAAACCAGTCTCAGGGCTGAGGACCACAACAGCAACAACATATACTTCCCTTTTCACTTCATGGAATATGAAATATCTTGTGTTATATTTGCGTTTCCCTTTACAGTTGGTGTTTTTTTTCAGATTTAATACCGAGCGGAATAGCACAGTCTTTAGCACATTTGTCTAGCATTTGGGAGGAAGACGGTTCGAGAATCTGTCCAGTCATCCTGATTTAGGTTTCCATGATTTCCCTAAATCGTTTAAAGCAAACCCCGGGATGGTTCCTTCGAAAGGGCACGACCGATTTCCTTCTCAGTCCTTCCCCGTCCTTCCGTAATCGGAGCTTGTGTTCCGTGTCTAATGACCTCGATGTCGACGGGACGTTGAACATTAAACTCCTTCTTTAACTATGTTACATTTAAAATTGTTTGTGTACATTATTGTTGTAAATCAATACAACAATCAGAGAGACGCCGAATTCTTTGGATCAAACAAATGCTGAACACACCTTCATATAACTTCTAGCTTATTTTTGACAAATACGTCTTTGAAATACCACTTCATTATATGGGACTGAATTTGGTACTAACGATGCTATACGCCTTGCTATTAACAAAATACCGAAATGAGAGAAAAAATGGGAGAGGAGATTTCGAAATAAAGAATTTTCCTTCAGACCTGGATGCACCGTTGTAACATACATTAAAAAGAATAGATCTTTTATTTGGAGTTTTTCCCCATATGTTTTACTGTTTCAACATTCGTGTATATTAACCTCAATTTTTCCGAAGCGGGCGGTTTCACTCCTATAGCGGCCGTATGGGCACATATAAAAAAAAGTGTCTCTCATTTGTCTTTACACTGCAACATATTCAAAACCGATCAAATTCGAAGTGTATACCTTGAGTAGATTTACTTCTCAGCGTCATTCAGAACCACCAGCAGCTGTGGGTGACGGCGAAAATATTCGACACCACAAGATATCGCTACAGTCCACACAGTAGAAGTCATCTCGAATTGTGTACAGTGTTCACTGTATCTAGACTGAACCTTAGCATTTCTCTTTTCATAGTTTCTATTTTATAACATCTGACCCTCCACGCTCCAACTTGTAGAACGGTACCCTATTGTTGGTTATTCAGTATTTCCCCTATGGTCACCTCCCCCTTGGCATTCCCCTCCTTGAGTTGCAAATGGGGCACTAGTCCGAGATCTTTTGCCAACGGGGAGATCGTCATCACACTTCCCAATTATAGGCACATGTCCTGTGGATACACGCTAAGTGCCTTTAATGCAGTGGTTTCCACTGACTTCTGAATCGTCAAGCCATTGATTATTGCTGATTCTTCCGCCTTTTAGGGGCACTTATCCACCGAGGGCAAGAGAGTGCACTGAACCTCTGTTCGTTCCTCTGCTCTCTTTGACAATATCGTTGACTGAACGAAGCCGACTCTGTATGCCGGAAGTCTCCGGCCAACATTGTTGATGATTTTTATCTAAAATTTAAGCAGTGGTGAGGGTCGACCCTCGGACCTAGAACGTCGTGATTTTATTCAATGACGCTATCCTTTTTTCGATCCTATTTTTTTTATTGATTTTTTCTTTGGGGGGAGGAGGTGGACGCAGGGCTTTATGTTCACAGAGCACGAAGCTTACCACTTTGTTTTTAAGGATGTAGAGGGGTTAGCTTCGGGCCAGTGGACACATGATGGGCAGGGGTCGAATCTCGAGGCTTGGCCAGAACACAAATCCCTTCCCGTCCCTGAACCGCCCTCCTTTGGCTTTTTATAAAATTCGACACAGAAAGCAGGTTAAATAAAACATGTTTTTTGTACAGGCATAAATACAACGTAAAGGCTGTCCTTCTGGTCTAACCAGCACACTCAAATCTACTACCGACAAGACGTTCGCGAACCCTTCTAGCGCGTCTTCCGTTGTTTTTCTTCCTTAAGAAAAGGAGTACGGAGGACTTTAACAAGGTGTGAGGAAAATGAAAATAGATGGGGTGTGGGAAAGAGTGGGCTGGGGTCAACATGTGAGGTGTGGCCACAGTGTCCAGGGTGCCACCACCAGTCAGAAGCACAGGAAAATAGGGCGTAAGCCAAGGAGGTGGGGCAGTAGAATTGGGGGAATGCCCAACTTGGCATAAACGAAAGTGGCGCGAGCATTTGCCTACTACCCCACTGCTGTATACGATGTAGAAATGTAGCGCAGGGAGTCTCAGTCATCAGCAGGGAGTCGGGGTGGGGGTTGGATTTTAGGGCTGGGGAGGAGGGGGTCGACCACATGTGGCGGCCATCCAGTTCAGTGGGGGTGACGTCAGGATCACTCGAAGGCAATTGGTGCAGAAGGTGCATTAACGTGGTCGGTGCTGGTTTTGATTGTGTGTGGTTTGTGAATACTGCCGGAAGTAAAAGTGTGATTTATCGCCTTCAGCATAAAGGTAACTGCTCGTGTATCTCTTGGCCCATATAAGAGCTTGATACATGGCGGCGGGGAAATGAGTCTCCCCAGGAGCCGGCCGGGGTGGCCGAGCGGTTCTAGGCGCTACAGTCTGGAATCGCGCGACTGCTACAGTCGCACGTTCGAATCCTGCCTCGGAAATTGATGTTTGTGATGTCCTTAGGTTAGTTACGTTTAAGTAGTTCTAAGATCTAGGGAACTGATGACCTCAGAAGTTGAGTCCCATAGTGCTCAGAGCCATTTGAACCAATCTCCCCAGGATCAATGAAAGTCCATGGGTCAGTCGAATCCGGCGGAATGCTGAGGTTATCAGGCAACGAACTGTCGATCCAGATTCCAGACATCAGTGGTGGCAGCACAAATCAGGTGGTGGCGTCATCGTCTATGAATTGAAAAACTGTGTAAAGCAGAGTGTCCGCTAATCTAATTTCGTGAAGACGTTGATTTGTGGCGAGTTTTCTATATGCGGCATGGTACCATGTTGCCTGGACGTTGGTGGGAAGGAAAGGCTGGCGGACATGACGCCTAATAGAAAGCCGCTGGGTCGATGGTCATTTGATTACAACTTTGTTGCGAGATTTGCCACGCAGTACTGGCATGTAGAAGTAATTGATTTGTGGAACATGCGTGCTCAGTAAGTGAGTGTGAGCATAACTGAAGTCGATGACGAATGTGCGCTAGCTGGGGCGCGACGCAGCCTACAGGTCCCAGCGGGATTTGGACGTGGGCATAAGAATACCCAGTATGCCGCACCAAGAGATGCACCCGCCCCCCTTCCCCATTCCACTGATTGTGCATTGTGGCCATTTACAAAGACGCCATTAGGCGGCGAACAGTGGCAAGGCCGACGCCCCACTCCCCCTCCTGGGGGGAGAGCGAGCGTGTCGTAACGGACCTTAAAGAGCTTACCGGCGAAAAGAAAGTGTGCCTGTGCGATGTAGACCACCTGGGAAGCCACATGTTGACTAAAGTATCCGACGCGTCGTAAAGAATCGAATCAGTGGAGTATACTTTGTAGCACCGCCATGCGGGTAAGTTCGAAAGTACGCCGAAAACTGAGGTCAGCGGAACGACGCACAGTGGAGGCGATACCTAGGTATGGTAGATTCTGTACGTATGGGAAGTATTTCCCGGAAGAATCCTCCGACGCTAAGAGTTAGCTTCTCTTCCAGAATGGTAGTGCAGAGCGCGGGAAATTACGAACAGTGTATTAGTATTTGTTTCTTGTGTTATTTGTGTGTTTAGTTGGCCCACACTTCTGAATCCAATAACTGGGGAAAACATTGTCAAAATGTTTTCTAACCGTCATCGTCAAAGTGTGCTGTAACTACGCTCGCGCCATGATCGTTGCCTGACTGCAAATGGGACATTCTTAAACATTTGCGATAGTACTTCGAGGAGAAAGATACCTCAAGTTCCCTCGCAAAGAGAGGTAGGCATATGACACTCTCCAATCAGATGATCGTGAACAGTACCAGCCCACACATCTATGGTAACTCTCTGTTGTCGATGGAACACATGGGTTAGGCTTTTCAACCTCCCTGAAATAGCCATTGTAGCTGTTAATTGTACTTTCCCTATGAAGGCAGGATCATCAGTAAACAAAATAGAAGGTTCGAAGTCACGAATTTTTAAAATTTGGTATAGAAACCACTGACAGAATTCCGTACGTTGACGTTGGAGGTAATTAGCTCTTGGCTATGGATCGTGATCTGGTGGTGGGGTTATCCTCAGTTCGCTATTATGAGCTATCTCACGCTGAACAGTTCGCACACTGCTAGATCTATCAGTCTCCCTCTTTCCTGCGTATCTTTCTGCATACAGGCGCCTTGTTACCCGACTGTTGCATAAATGAGACGCGTGTCGGCCTATTCGGTTATAGACTAACCATCCATCACGAACTTGCTAACATAAGTAAAAATATTCTTATATACACAACATAAACAACATGTATGCAATTGTTTATCCCTAGACGCGAAAACAGCAGGAAATAAGACGCAATTGTCTTGCAGACAGGATTATCGTGTCGAAATGTTTAACAATAATCAGTCAGAACAACTGTGACCATACGCATAGGCATGAAAACTTTCAAGGACCCGTAGCGGGGAAACGGTGTACCTATGACATTTGTGACACATAACAAAGGGGTTCCTTTTTATTTCCTTTGATAATCTTATAAATCTGTATACGTAATTTTCTTACATCTCTGCATATGTCTTCATCTTAGAACTTCATTTTATCGTAAAACCAAATACTGTTTAAAGATCATAATGAGTCTCATACAGTACGTGTTAGAATAAGAAGTTATATGTTGATACGTATACATATGCACTGTGGATTCATTTTCTGCTGCATTTCTATGGATATTAACTAATATGTATTGTAAATGCACTCTATAAATATGAGAAACGGGTACGAAAAAACAAATGATTACAAGTTCAGAAAAAATTGGATGATTTATTCAAGAGAAACCGCTTCACAAATTGAGCAAGTCAGTAACGCGTTGGTCGACCTCTGGTACTTATGCAAGAAGTTATTCAGCTCGGCACTGATTGACAAAATGGTTCAAATGGCTCTGAGCACTACGGGACTCAACATCTGTGGTCATACGTCCCCTAGAACTTAGAACTACTTAAACCTAACTAACCTAAGGACATCACACACATCCATGCCCGAGGCAGGATTCGAACCTGCGACCGTAGCAGTCGCGCGGTTCCGGACTGAGCGCCTAGAACCGCTGGACCGCCGCGGCCGGCACACTGATTGACAGAGTTGTTGGAGTCCTCTCGAGGGATATTCTCTAAAATTGGCGCTTTGGATCGCCAAAAACCCAAGGAGATTTGAGGACACTGTCTATAACGCTCGAATCGTTCGTAATTGGGAAGAGAATCGGCGACCTTGCTGGCCAAGGTATGCTTTGGCTAGTACGCCGTGTGTGGGTGGGCATGATCTTGCTGAAATGAGCGCCCGTGAAGGGTTGTCATGAAGGACTACCAAATGGTTCAAATGGTTCTGAGCACTATGGGACTTAACATCTGAGGTCATCAGTCCCCTTGAGCTCAGAACTGCTTAAACCTAAGGATATCACACACATCCATGCCTGAGGCAGGATTCGAACATGCGACCATAGCGGTCGCGCGGTTCCAGACTGAAGCGCCTAGAACCGCTCGACCACAACGGCCGGCGAAGGACTGCCAAATGGGACTTAGAATATCGCCGACGTCACACTTTCCTGTGCGTGTGCTGCGGGCGACAACCACTGTGTTCCTGCTATGAAATGAAGTGGAGCCCCAGACCATCACTCCTGTTGTGGGCGACAGCCAGGTTGGCACCCCACCACTGTCCAGGGCGCCGCTGGACATGTTTTCGGCCTCCGATCTCATTGATTTGTGTAGAACTGTCTTCGGTGATGAGTCCCGCTTTTAAATGTGCTCTGATGACCGGCCAAGACGTGTCTCAAGACACTCGGGACAGTTATGGGATACCAACTTGACCGTCAGCCACCATATTGCCCGACAACCGAGGGTGATGGTCTGCCGTTCCATTTCATTTCTTTCATGCAAGCCATCCTGGGCATATATAATGCCCACCTACACACGGCCAGACTTTCTGCCGCTTGTCTTTGTGCTTGTTAAGTCCGCAGCTCGTGGTCGTGCGGTAGTGTTCTCGCTTCCCGTGCCCGGGTTCCCGGGTTCGATTCCCGGCGGCGTCAGGGATTTTCTCTGCCTCGTGATGGCTGGGTGTTGTGTGCTGTCCTTAGGTTAGTTAGGTTTAAGTAGTTCTAAGTTCTAGGGGACTGATGACCATAGACGTTTAGTCCCATAGTGCTCAGAGCCATTTGAACCATTTTTTTTTTTTTTTTTGTTAAACCCTACTGTGCTGTCATCGCCAGACACCACACTTGCTAGGTGGTAGCCTTTAAATCGGCCTCGGTCCGTTAGTATACGTCGGACCCGCATGTCGCCACTATCAGTGATTGCAGACCGAGCGCCGCCACACGGCAGGTCTAGAGAGACTTCCTAGCACTCGCCCCAGTTGTACAGCGGACTTTGTTAGCGATGGTTCACTGACAAAATACGCTCTCATTTGCCGAGACGATAGTTAGCATAGCCTTCAGCTACGTCATTTGCTACGACCTAGCAAGGTGCCATTACCAGTTACTATTGATGCAGTAAAACATGTACCGTCAAGAGCGACGTTCACCATTAGCGGATTAAAGTTAAGTATTCCACCAGCTACGTCAGTTTTTTCTACAGTCTAATTTCCTTGTCCTGTACCAGACCTCACGCCAGCCTGCGTGAGCTAAAACGCGTGCCTTTCGGCTTCCTCTCATACCGGTGTTGGCTCTCCTGCCAACCCACAACACCTACCTTTCGCCAGCAAGGTAGCGAGATATCTCCCCAACTATGAACGTTTGAACATAATGGTAAGGGTCCTCCAGTAAGCTGGGGATTTTGTCGATGGCGATCTAACGCAACAAAAAAATGGCTCTGAGCACTATGGGACTCAACTGCTGAGGTCATTAGTCCCCTAGAACTTAGAACTAGTTAAACCTAACTAACCTAAGGACATCACAAACATCCATGCCCGAGGCAGGATTCGAACCGGCGACCGTAGCGGTCTTGCGGTTCCAGACTGCAGCGCCTTTAACCGCACGGCCACTTCGGCCGGCCTAACGCAACAACTGGACAAAATTCTACATCATATCCGCCAGAACATCCAACAACTCCGTCAATCAATGCCAAGCCGAACAAATGCTTGCATATGGGCCAGAGGTGTCGCAACGCATTAATTAATTGTTACATCTTCCTCAGACTATCGGTTTTAATCTAATACAAGCTGTTGTGAAAGCCAATACACAGTCGGATTTCATACTGAGTAAAAAATGAGCGTTTTTGTATTCCATATTACTATAAATATACGATTGCTATCTCTGCCTGGAAAATCACCACGAGCCTGTTAGCAAGCCAAGCGCCTTCAATCACGTGGCTGAATGGCAATCGAAGCGGATCATCTTCACACTTACAAGGCTTCTTGCGTGCCAAGAACTCAACTACGAAACTCCCAGCTTGCAGTCTCCCTCGTATCACCTGGCACAAACTGAATCTAATCAGATGTGGAACACCAAGAGTAGCTGCTGTTCTGTGTAGCTGAGGATGGCGAGACTCACAAAGCCGTGACGGAAGACCTACTTCAAGCTGGCTGTAATGCAATTGAGTGGTTGGAAAACCAGCACACTGAGCTGTGAATTTTGTCGTTTTCGATCATTTTCTGGGTGTGGGGTGCTGCAGCCGCATATTTGTTAAAGAACCTTTTTGAATTTTTTCCCCTACGTTGTTTTTCACTAGTGTTCAGCTTATTGTATCTTGCACGATTGTCCGATTGACACCTACTGCGCTTGAAAATGACCTTTAAGGCTGAAATTGGCCAATCCTGCAAGATATAATAAACTGAATACTTTTTCAAAACAGCCAGCATGGAAAGCTTCGAAACGTCTTTTTTTGTTTCGTTTATTTCAATAGTTGTTTATAGCTTCAATACAAACACGTAAACATGTAGCAAGTGACGTCGGAGTCTTTCGCGTCGGCATAACTGAATAAAATCGCAAGCATCGTTTCGGCCCTCTCTGATTGGTGGTAGCGGCCAGTCAGTAGTTTTGCTCCTGACAACAATGGCGGAGCTAGCCATCTAAAACTTGAGAATCTAATTTGAAGTGACGTGGCTTCAAATCCGAGAACATTTTATTCATGTAGCAATTGACAACTACTTTATATATTCCGCAACATTTGTTTGTACTCCTTTTGTCATCTACAGTATTACTATATTTTGCTTCACGGCTTTTTTCATTACCGATAAGAGCAGAGTCACACCTTGCAGGAGTGTCGATTTATCCATAGGGTGCGTCTATGATTTCGCTTCTGTATTCCTTAAAAATGTTTCAGTGATGCAAGGAAATATGCCACTTTTCTGATCCCGTGCTTAGAGCTGTGATTTATATGATTCTCAATAAGTATAGGCTGTGAGGTAAATGTTTTGTGGTTACGTAATGATGGTTTTTGTGTGTGATCGGTGAACGCGTTGCTCCTAATTATGGTCGTTTTAATTGCCTGTAGATCCTATTTAATGGTCTGTTTTTGGCCTGAAGGTGGTAATGTTTTAATAAAGAACAGAATACAGATAAATTATGACAGATCATATTTTAATTAGGAAAATAGTAAATTAAACGTAATAGCAGGGACACGAAGTCGAGTTACAAACTGCGAAATATGCTCATCAAATGAGACGCTCTCCTAGGCGCTCAGTCCGGAGCCGCGCGACTGCTACGGTCGCAGGTTCGAATCCTGCCTCGGGCATGGATGTGTGTGATGTCCTTAGGTTAGTTAGGTTTAAGTAGTTCTAAGTTCTAGGGGACTGATGACCATAGATGTTAAGTCCCATAGTGCTCAGAGACATTTGAACAATTTTTTTTCGGACGCTCTCAATAGACAAGTAGGGTTAAACCTAAAAATTAGACAAATCGGAAATAATTGCTGCAAAAGGTTTTATTGTTTTAATGGCTTCCTTTGTGTCCCAGTATGACTATCCCAGGTTTCCCCCCTCGGTGGAGTTGTGGAAAAGTGGTGGGGGGAGAGGGGGCAAAAATGTACCAGAAAAAGGGACATTTTTTCGGTTTTGTGATTATATCTCGTAAATGACTCACAATATCGAAAACATAGTGGAATTATTTCAGATTTGAATGCTAATTCTACTGGACTACAAGGACTAGAGGGATAAAAGCTGAATGGGTAGTGAGTAAAATAAAAGCAATGCCGATTATTAAGCTTAAGTAACTAAATTTCTCTTCACAGGCAATCTCAACTTTCGATACCATGTGCAACATGATGATAATATCGAAGTAAAATAATGATTTTTTTATGTTTCTCAATCTCTCCAGAGCCTCCATAATTCGAAAGATTTTTGCGTTTCTTGCTCTTTCCGCAATGTTTGTACTCAAGTTGGAAACAATGAAGTGGGAAAAATGATAGTATTTGCATTCCTTCTACCTACAAAGGCTTTTTTGTTTTCATACATTTATAGGCATTTACTACCGTCGACGGCCAATCAGAACTGAGCTGAGATGATAGAGTACACTGGTTATCAACTTTCACCTCGTTCGTGATGATATCTACAAGGGCACCCTATGGGAGAGGCTGAAGACATTACAACGCTGTTGGGCAGGGGGTTAACGGTATGTACACGGCTCTGGAATAAACTTTGGCACAGGACGCGGACGTATGTAAACTGAATAGTAAACCTGGTGCGCACTTGAGACAGTGCATAATGCCACGTATGTAAAAGAAATGACAGGGCAAGGCAATTTAGTGACTCGATGAACCTCACGATGACCTTGTCAGCCGTTTGCGTCGGCACGCAGTCCGTACTTTGCGCGAAACAGTGGCGGTGTTACCTTTGAAGCTAATGGTAAGTAGCTGAGGGAGGGAGCGGAAGATTCGGCACGAAAGAAAATAAGCCCATTTGCGTAGCAAGCGACAGTGAGGCATTTGCCGACGCCGGCAGTCTCAAAGCAAATTGGCCGTAACGGCGCGGCGCGGCGGCAGCGCGCATGCGCTAACAGTGGCAGGCAGTGCGCGCGACGCACGCGGGCTTACGGGACATCAAAGAGTCGCCGGCCGGCGCTCCCTGAGCCCTTTGTGGCCGCCGTTATGAGCGCGCTCGCTCGCACGCAGATTGAGTGGCTCTGACGCAACGCGGTCCGCAGCCCCCGAACTCACAAACCGGTTACCGTGCCGTCCTCGGCGAATGAATTATCATAAAACCAATTCCCGCTCAGGATAGCTTCCTGAAGCAGTTTCAGTACGTGGGGCGAGGCTATTGCCTCGTTTCTCTCCTACTTTCCTCGAGTACTTTAAAAGGCAGTGTATCTTCTGCGCATAATTCGATAGCAGCCCCCTCCATTTCTATTTTCGTTTCGCGTGTTTAATCCAACATCTATGAAAAGAACTGGCTGGTGCTAGCAGCTCCCGCGCTCTGAGAATTCCGTACAAACCTAGCAATGTATAAGGACATTTCGTCCATGACGGGAATTGATAACCTCAAGTATTTTTGTCTGTTATGGACATTCATACAGGCAAGGCGTAGGTCCCGAGAATTGCAGGACTTTCGAGAATGTTTTGTGTTTAAGTTTGAAATCGGACATCAAATGACAACAGTAGTTTTTTCGTGTGGTATAGTTACAGATTAACGATTTTGGAATTTTTTTCTTCACTTGTTCTGCGAAACCTTGCTTCTTGCCACATTCCATGATTCTAGGTCAACGCTATGTACCAAATGGTTCAAATGGTTCAAATGGCTCTGAGCACTATGGGACTCAACTGCTGTGGTCATAAGTCCCCTAGAACTTAGAACTACTTAAACCTAACTAACCTAAGAACATCACACACATCCATGCCCGAGGCAGGATTCGAACCTGCGACCGTAGCGGTCGTGCGGTTCCAGACTGTAGCGCCTTTAACCGCTCGGCCACTCCGGCCGGCCGCTATGTACCCTATAGTTTTAATGAGTGAGGCAGCGAGTATCCGAGTAGATATGTGATACAAATGGCCGTTTCTTTTGACCGCACTTACTCGGAAGCTAAAAGTTTCTGCACCACCAAGGCAATAAACACCTTAGTACGTGACACAAATTTCCACTTGCGACGTCTATCCAATCAAAAGAAAAAGGGGGCGTTGTCAGACAGCCGAATAACAAATGACAAAAAAAATTGTGCGATATAATTACACGTTAACAATATTCATTGTTTTTCATTTTGGTTGTGTTGGGTACATAGTTCCCACTAGAGCGCGCCCCGCTAAGCACAACAGCGCAGGCGCAGCGCTCGTCCGTCTCCGCACTACGAGATGGCGCTGCCATAGAGACGGACCAAATACTGCTTCCGCCGATCTGCGTATTAATATGTAACGCTGCCAGTGAGCTTGCTGCTTACGTAGAACCTTTTCTCCTTGCAGATCACACTCGCGCAGTGATACATGAATGCGTGAGGTATTATAATGAGTGTACAGACCTCTGATTAGTCAGTCTGCATTTGTCTGAATCAGTCTGTACCAGTCTGCATTAGTCTGTACCAGTTCTACATTTGTCTGTACCAGTCTATAGTCAAGTTTCAGTCTGCGCATAATAAGATTACCATATTCCTGTACATAGCCATGAAGATAAATGTTTAGATACTTTTGTCAAGTATCAGAGATACATGTGAGAATAAGATTAACGTACCAATACCAAAGGAACTTCAGATTGTCAATTGTAAATAGCATCCAGAACCAAGTTAAGTAATTTTTATGCTTTTTATTATTTTAATAAATGTGTGTGAAAATTAATCAAGTTCTGTTTAAAGTTGGTTACCGTCAATCTGCTACTCTAAGCATGCAAGTGGCCTTTCTATCGTCTGACCTAACGGCAGAAATTAAACACGCCACGATAAGACCACGAGACATATTGCTGACACTCGCCTACTTCGTTAGAGCGACAAGTCAAATAATCTGATGGTGTGTGTACTGAAGGTCTTACAGTGTGCACACCACAAGTTGTACTGTGATAGTGGATTATTGCCAATTTTCATGATTCTAAGTCAACGGAAAGTAGATTTTGATGAGTGATTTTTCGTACATCAAAATATATGATATAAATGGCCGTATCTTTTGATTGCATTGACTTAGAAGCTTCAACCTTTAACCCTGCCAATGACCTATAGACGTTACTGCGTGACATAATAATTAGATATGATACGTCAATGCGTTCCTGAGGAAAAGACAACAAAGTGATGCTATAAGGGTTCCTTTGTTACCAAATGAGGTAGGGAACCGTGGAAAGGTAGCTCTGCTGTTAGTTCCAGATGATAGAGCGATGGCGACCGGCCACCGTGTCATCGTCTGCCATGAGGCTCGGTTGGTGTATGGAGAGGCATGGGGTCATGGCTGTCATGGCCGTTATCGGGTTTGCAAGTCTTGGATCCACTACTTCTTATTCAGGTAACTCCTCAGTTGGCTTCACAAGGATTACTGTATCCTACTCCAGTCCTCTCACCATAAAACATTTCCTAGCAGTAATGGGACTTGAGCGTGGGTCCTCTATGGGGCATCCAGCCATACTGACCATTCAGTTATGGTGGTGGACATGAAACATCTATGAGACGGATCCGTCACATCTCTTCATAAACGAGTATATTTCTGTTTTGCATTACCACTCGTCGACAGTTTCCGAAGGCAGCATGCCGGTCATAAGGAAGTGAGTTGTTTTTAGGGTTCCGTGCGCCAATCTGTAAACACGGAACCACTATACACTGAACCGCCAAACTGGTATAGGCTTGCGTATTCAAATCGAGGGATGTGTAAAAAGGTAGAACATGGCATTGCGGTCGCGAACGCCTACATAAGACAACAAGTATCTGGCGCAGTTGTTAGATCAGTTCCTGCTACTACAATGACATGTTACCAAGATTTAAGTGAGTTCGAACGTAGTGTTGCAGTCGGAGCACTAGAGATTGGACACACCATCTCCTAGGTAGCGATGAAGTGCAGATTTTCCCGTACGGCTACTGAACGAGTGTACCGGGAGTATCAGGAAACCGGTAAAACATCAAATCTCCGATTTCGCTGCGGCCGGAAAAATTTCCTGCAAGAACAACGACGAGTGAAGAGAATCGTTCAGCGGGGATCAAGTGCAACGCATCTACAAACTGCTGCAAATTTCACTGTTGGCCCATCAACAAGTGTCAGCGTGCAAACCATTCAACGAAACATCAACGATGTGGGCTTACGGAGCCGGTCGACGTGGTCGAGCGGTTCTAGGCGCTTCAGTCTGGAACCGCGCGACCGCCACGGTCGCTAGTTCGAATCCTGCCTCGTGCATGGATGTGTGTGATGTCCTTAGGTTAGTTAGGTTTAACTAGTTCTAAGTTCTCGGGGACTGATGACCTCAGATGTTAAGTCCCATAGTGCTCTGAGCCATTTGAACCACTTTTTGGGCTTTCGGAGCTGAAGGTCCACTTGTGAGCCCTTGATGACTGCACGACACAAAACTTTACGGCTCGACTGGGCCCGTCAACACCGACATTGCACTGTTGATGACTGGAAACATGTTGTCGGACGAGTCTCGTTTCAAACTGTTTCGAGCGGAAGGACGCGTACGTGTATGAAGACAAAGTCATGAATCCCTGCATGTCTGCAGGGGTCTCTTCAACGAGGTGGCGTGTGAGGTTGGAGTGATATGGGACCCCTGATTCGTCTAGATACGTCTCTGATAGTTGACACGTACGTAACCATCCTGTCTGAACACTTGCATCGATTAATTTCCACTGTACATTCGGACGGGCTTAGGAAATTCCACCAGGACAATGCGACACCGCACACGTCCAGAAGTGCTACAGACTGGCTCCGGGAACACTCTTCTGAGTTTAAAGACTTCCGCCGGCCACCAGACTCCACAGACATAAACATTAATGAGCATATCTGCGATGCCTTGCGACGTGCTGTTCAGAAGAGATTTCCACCGCCTCGTACTCTTACGGATTTATGGACAGCCCTGCAGGATTCATGGTATCAGGTTCCTCCAACACTACTTCAGTCATTAGTCGAGTCCATGCCACGTCATGTTGCGGCATTATTGCGTGCTCGTGGGGGCCCTACAAGGTAGTAGGCAGGTGTACCAGTTTCTTTGCCTCTTCAGAGGACGATCGCTTTGTTGTCCATCTGTCTGCCTGTCTGTCCGACTGTTAAGAAACCTTTTTCTCAAGAACAGGTAGACGTATCAAGTTCAAATTTTATGTCACATATTAAGGCCTACGGTCCCGTGGCAGTGCAGAATTTCTATGCCTCTAAATCAATGGAATCAACGGATACGGCCATTTATCACATGTTTTGATGCTCGAAACCTCATTGATCAAAACGTATAGGATATAGTCATGCAGGAATTTTGAAACACGATACAAAGAACATATCAGATGCTGGAAGTATGAAACAAACCATTCCACATTTGCAGAACGTTTAAAACACAATAACCATCATCCTACAAAAATGGAACAAGAAATGAAAATAATGAGAATAAGCGATCATGAGAAACATCTTATACAAACGCAAGAAAACTTCCACATTCAGAAAGCCATAGCAGAAAACAAACATGTGATAAATGAACAAACACACATCAGCATAGGCTCCCTACTACACTTAATAAAGAAAATGATAAAACAAAATACTCTACCCCCTTCACCATCTGCGGACACACACACACACACACACACACACACACACACACACACACACACACACAGCACCAAAAAAAATTATATCACACCAAAACAGACACACACACACACACACACAAATGCATACACGAACAGATCACTGATAATTCTATAATTACACTCGAAAGCTTGGCAATGACATTCGATCTTTGGCAAAAACATTTGACAGTCGGCAACAGAAACCAAAACATTGCATTGAAACACGCGTTCAGTTCATAGTGCTGTGGACTGTGGGAAAAAACCGCAAATTGGTATTCATAAGAAGAAGAACAACCCCAAAACTGCAACAGGAGCGTAATCTGTTAGAAATTGTCCACGCAGCCTGTAAATACAGTTCAAAACATTACTACTTAATAGGAAATACCAACCACTAGAACTGTTTATAACCTATAGGTACAGTGACAAAAATTTAAATTAAATAGCAAACATATGTACATATTCCAGGCCACTGATGATGACTTGCAGAAAATAAAGGCGAAACGCGTATGGCACTAAAATTGTGTTTTATTCAGTTGCTGTCAGATGGTCCATACGTAAAAATTATCAATATACCGTAATTCTCAAAATTCTTGGCATTCCCGACATTGATATCTTGCAGAGCCAATGTCGATAAAAGGTAAAAGGCTTCTAGAGTCTCGATTCCCGGGCTGAATGAATTGTCTACGTACATAATTAAGTTTGTGCGTTACTCTCAGAGCGTGGGTCCTTCTCACTCTTGGCCAATTTTTCTCGATATTTACGTTGGTATTTGTGAACCTGTGTCATCCCTGTATCTTTCTCCTATAATTTAACTCAGTATGTGCAGCTGGGATGAGTAAATGTGAGATTCGTAATGGGGGACGCTATCTGTTGTCTGCTAATGGAGTTTTGCAAAATGTGACAGCCTAGGTGGAAAAGCAGAGAGGTTTATCGTGACCATCAGGGCAGGTGTCTGGTGAAGTGGACGAATTAGGTCGGCAAGTGGCTGTCGTGGTCATCTCTAGTGGATACCAAAAGCGGTTACCGCTCCTCCTATAAAAGCGCTTTGCCGCTGACGTGAGACCCGACAAGAACGGACGTGTCTCCGGACAGCTGGTGTGTGGAGGTATTTCAATTTACTTAGTGCGATGTTTCTATTTTTCGCTCTTTAGTACAGCATTTGGGATATTAGAGCAAAATCATGATAATTGCGGTAGGAGTAATTTTGAGTGTGTATGTACCATTATTTTTGTGTTTATGAAAGGGAGTACTTCATTTATGAGTGAATTGACTGATAAGTGATGTTTAGTAGAATGATAGTTTACTCTCCGACGCAGTTAGTAAAATGGAATTCCTTGCAGTATGTAAATTCGCGGAGCACAGCTAGGAGAAATGCAGGATTGAAATTTCCATTTTTCTTGGATTCTTGGGACTTTAAATTTGATGAACCTGTTCAGCTAGGAGGCCACATGACCGTTGATGGGAAACGGATTCTTTCATCCATTAATTACACAGGCCAACGAAAAATGTTTTTTGAAAAAACATTTTTAATTTGTTAGCCGATCTTCAAAGATTTTTATGAGCTGAATCCAAATCTAGCCTAAGTTTTTTTTGTATCACCCATAGTTTTCGAGCAATATGCTTTTTACTCTATAGTATAAAAATCCTGTGCTATACAGTAAATGGGGAAATTAATGAAACGCTTTGTTACAACATAAGCATGGTTTGTATTTACAGCAAGCTATTTAAAACAATGATATGTGTTAATAGAGGTTTCACTTGTCAGCTGGTATCTTTTTTGTTTTTTTTGTATTTTCTTTCTCTTTTTTTCTCTGAAGCTTCTTGTGTAGCTTTTTCTACGATGACTGAACTTATCGATGAAGTGACCAACGGTTGTCCCACATTACGTTGGTGTTCCAGCGGCCTTGGTAGCGTTTTTCCATCACTTTAATGTGCTGGTGGAAACGCCCTCCTCGCTCCTCACAAACATCTCCCATATTGTCTAGCAAGTAATCAAGATGACTTTTCGAAAAGTGAACTTTCAGGCTTATTAAAAATCCTAAACTTTTAAACATCTTTAACATTGTAGCTATAATAGAAACATATTCTGGGTCTTTTTCATGTCCTAAGAACTTTGTAACGACTTGCTTGAATGATACCCATGCTTCTTTCTCATTTAAGGTCATTGTGGAATCAAAGTTAACATCAGACATCAATTTACTAATGTCAGGTCCGATAAAGACACCTTCTTTTAGTTTAGCTTATGAAAGGTGTGGAAACTTTTGGCAGAGATACTTAAAACATGGTCCATCTTTAGGCAAAGCCTTTACAAACTGAATCATTAGGTCTAACTTTATATGTAGAGATGGTAAGAGTACGTGTTTTGGATCTAAAAGGTTTTTGCGTAGCATGTTCTTCTCACCAGGTTTTAAAGACTTCCTCACAGGCCAGTTCTTTCTGCACCAGTGTTGATCCCTAGCCCTGCTGTCCCATTCACACAAGAAACATGGAAATTTCGTAAAGCCACCTTGCTGATCAAGGAGCATACATGTCACTTTTAGATCGTCACATATCATCGAACCATGAGCGAAACAGCATGTTTTATTTAGCACTATTTCTCGGTTTTCATAGCCTTCTTTCATATGTACAGAATGTCCAATAGGCATAGATGCATACATGTTACCATTGTGTAATAAAACAGCCATTTAAATTATTTTTGGATGAATCAATAAACAGCCTCCAGTCTTCCTTTTTGTATTCCATACCAAACTTATTCATCAGAATGGGAATGTCTGAGTAGCAAACTAAATAACCTTCTTGTTGAAAAAAATGGAAAATTGCTGCTCTCTCTTTCTATTCATGTATATTCTGGTTCCAACTACTAATTAGTTCGTTTCTTTTAATATAGAGCCAAGCAATTAAGCTTTTTCTTTCGTTAAGCCCACATCCCTAACCAAATTGTTAAGCTCGTAAACAATTTGGGCTCCAGACCTTCTGTATTACAATGGAATTCATCATCATCTGGTTCATGTAAATCAGATCGTACATCAAAAATACTTCTGTTGGAATAGAATTTAAATCATCTGGTGGCTCAGGAACCGTCAAATCTACACCATGCCCTACTGGTCGGACGGCGGATGTGTAGCTTATTGCATTCTTGTTTTTCGAGTTATGACCAGTAATAGCAACACTGCAAAAGTAGCAATCATCGGAATGATTTCTTGGCTCCCTCCATATCATTTTTTTTTTTTTTTTTTTTTTTTTGTTCATCAGTCTACTGACTGTTTTGATGCGGCCCGCCACGAATTCCTTTCCTGTGCTAACCTCTTCATCTCAGAGTAGCACTTGCAACCTACGTCCTCAATTATTTTCTTGACGTATTCCAATCTCTGTCTTCCTCTACAGTTTCTGCCCTCTACAGCTCCCTCTAGTACCATGGAAGTCAACCTTCTCCTTATCAGTGATTTCCACATATTCCTTTCCTCTCCGATTCTGCGTAGAACCTCCTCAGTCCTTACCTTATCAGTCCACCTAATTTTCAACATTCGTCTATAGCACCACATCTCAAATGCTTCGATTCTCCTCTGTTCCGGTTTTCCCACAATCCATGTTTCACTACCATACAATGCTGTACTCCAGACGTACATCCTCAGAAATTTCTTCCTCAAATTAAGGCCGGTATTTGATATTAGTAGACTTCTCTTGGCCAGAAATGCCTTTTTGCCATGGCGAGTTTGCTTTTGATGTCCTCCTTGCTCCGTCCGTCATTGTTTATTTTACTTCCTAGGTAGCAGAATTCCTTAACTTCATTGACTTCGTGACCATCAATCCTGATGTTAAGTTTCTCGCTGTTCTCATTTCTACTACTTCTCATTACCATCGTCTTTCTCCGATTTACTCTTAAACCATACTGTATACTCATTAGACTGTTCATTCCGTTCAGCAGATCATTTAATTCTTCTTCACTTTCACTCAGGATAGCAATGTCATCAGCGAATCGTATCATTGATATCCTTTCACCTTGTATTTTAATTCCACTCCTGAACCTTTCTTGTATTTCCATCATTGCTTCCTCGATGTACAGATTGAAGAGTAGGGGCAAAAGGCTACATCCTTGTCTTACACCCTTCTTAATACGAGCACTTCGTTCTTGATCGTCCACTCTTATTATTCCCTCTTGGTTGTTGTACATATTGTATATGACCCGTCTCTCCCTATAGCTTACCCCTACTTTTTTCAGAATCTCGAACAGCTTGCACCATTTTATATTGTCGAACGCTTTTTCCAGGTCGACAAATCCTATGAAAGTGTCTTCATTTTTCTTCAGCCTTGCTTCCATTATTAGCCGTAACGTCAGAATTGCCTCTCTCGTCCCTTTACTTTTCCTAAAGCCAAACTGATCGTCACCTAGCGCATTCTCAATTTTCTTTTCCATTCTTCTGTATATTGTTCTTGTAAGCAGCTTCGATGCATGAACTGTTAAGCTGATTGTGCGATAATTCTCGCACTTGTCAGCTCTTGCCGTCTTCGGAATTGTGTGGATGATGCTTTTCCGAAAGTCAGATGGTATATCGCCAGACTCATATATTCTACACACCAACGTGAATAGTCGTTTTGTTGCCACTTCCCCCAATGATTTTAGAAATTCTGATGGAATGTTATCCATCCCTTCTGTCTTATTTGACAATAAGTCCTCCAAAGCTCTTTTAAATTTCGATTCTAATACTGGATCCCCTATCTCTTCTAAATCGACTACTGTTTCTTCTTCTATCACATCAGACAAATCTTCACCCTCATAGAGGCTTTTAATGTATTCTTTCCACCTATCTGCTCTCTCCTCTGCATTTAACAGTGGAATTCCCGTTGCACTCTTAATGTTACCACCGTTGCTTTTAATGTCACCAAAGGTTGTTTTGACTTTCCTGTATGCTGAGTCTGTCCTTCCGACAATCATATCTTTTTCGATGTCTTCACATTTTTCCTGCAGCCATTTCGTCTTAGCTTCCCTGCACTTCCTATTTATTTCATTCCTCAGCGACTTGTATTTCTGTATTCCTGTTTTCATCGGAACATGTTTGTACTTCCTCCTTTCATCAATCAACTGAAGTATTTCTTCTGTTACCCATGGTTTCTTCGCAGCTACCTTCTTTGTACGTATGTTTTCTTTCCCAACTTCTGTGATGGCCCCTTTTAGAGATGTCCATTCCTCTTCAACTGCACTGCCTACTGCGCTATTCCTTATTGCTGTATCTATAGCGTTAGATATCTTCAAACGTATCTCGTCATTCCTTAGTACTTCCGTATCCCACTTCTTTGCGTATTGATTCTTCCTGACTAATGTCTTGAACTTCAGCCTACTCTTCATCACTACTATATTGTGATCTGAGTCTATATCTGCTCCTGGGTACGCCTTACAATCCAGTATCTGATTTCGGAATCTCTGTCTGATCATCATGTAATCTAATTGAAATCTTCCCGTATCTCCCGGCCTTTTCCAAGTATACCTCCTCCTCTTGTGATTCTTGAACAGGGTATTCGCTATTACCAGCAGAAACGTGTTACAGAACTCAATTAGTCTTTCTCCTCTTTCATTCCTTGTCCCAAGCCTATATTCTCCTGTAACCTTTTCTTCTACTCCTTCCCCTACAACTGCATTCCAGTCGCCCATGACTATTAGATTTTCGTCCCCCTTTACATACTGCATCACCCTTTCAATATCCTCATACACTTTCTCTATCTGTTCATCCTCAGCTTGCGACGTCGGCATGTATACTTGAACTATCGTCGTCGGTGTTGGTCTGCTGTCGATTCTGATTAGAACAACCCGGTCACTGAACTGTTCAAAGTAACACACAATCTGCCCTACCTTCCTATTCATAACGAATCCTACACCTGTTAGACCATTTTCTGCTGCAGTTGATATTACCCGATATTCATCTGACCAGAAATTCTTGTCATCCTTCCACTTCACTTCACTGACCCCTAGTATATCTAGATTGAGCCTTTGCATTTCCCTTTTCGGATATTCTAGTTTCCCTACCACGTTCAAGCTTCTGACATTCCACGCCCCGACTCGTAGTATGTTATCCTTTCGTTGATTATTCAATCTTTTTCTCATGGTAACCTCCCCCTTGGCAGTCCCCTCCCGGAGATCCGAATGGGGGACTATTCCGGAATCTTTTGCCAATGGAGAGATCATCATGACACTTCTTCAAATACAGGTCACATGTCCTGTAGATACAGGTTACGTGTCTTTAATGCAGTGGTTTCCATATCATGGGGACAGCAAATCTAAAGGCTTTTTTTCTCCTCTTTGGAACACACACACAACATACTTTATGCGGCGCCCAAGATTTATCTTGATCACCATATCTAGATCCAAAGTGTGATAGATAAACCTTTTTCACAAAGTATGTAACGTTTCTTTGGTGTTTTTTATTAACAAATATATGAAAAACTGTCAGCAGAGTTTTTACAACCACAGATTAGACATTGTACTGAGCACATGTACAGGTAACGGGAAAGTGAGATTAGGTTGACAGTAAACAAAACGCCATCTGTTAATACAAAAATAGAATCGACTTTTTTTGCCAACAAATGATTTCAGCAGTGCCACCAACGTCATCTACATTCATTACACCTCCCTTTCAAATTATTTTAACTATTTAAAAACTGTTGAATTTTTTAAAAAATTGCTTAATTTAATAAATTTAAGTGTAAAATGTGAAGAAATGGTGAGTGATACAGTTTTTTAAGTATTATATTTGGATTTCCCATCCTAAAAACCTAACAATAAGGCATTTTCAGCAAAAAAGTTTTTCCATCGTTGGCCTGTGTTATCAGTAAATGACGGCTTCTTTAGTGCTTGTGCAATATACGCGCAAGTATCCAAATTTAATTTGATTTTTCTCATAGAACGGACGTGGTTCTTTGTATGCATAGTGGTGTCTTCAACGGCGTGCCACTCAGATTTCATCGAAATTAATTTCTTTTCGAATAATTTGATACATCTGCAATTGCAGAATATAATGAATTGGACAATTATTTTGTTTCGTTTTTGAGTTGTGTAATTTGATGGAATTTGATGGATTATTGCCACTTTCGCACTTATTCTGCGTTGAGCTAAGACTTCACTACTGTCAAGTATGAAAATGAAACAAAATAATTGTCCAATTCATTATATTCTGCAATTGCAGATGTATCAAATGATTCGAAAAGAGATTAATTTCGATGAAATCTGAGTGGCACGTCGTTGATGACACCACTATGCATACAAAGAACCACGTCCGTTCTATGAGAAAAATCAAATTAAATTTGGATACTTGCGCGTATATTGCACAAGCACTAAAGGAGCCGTCATTTACTGATAACACAGGCCAACGATGGAAAAATGTTTTTGCTGAAAATGCCTTATTGTTAGGTTTTAGTTGTTACTGGCAGTGAAGAATTATTTTCATGTCTGTTTCCGTGATGAATGAACGAGAGTGTGGCTATAAGATTCTTGTTCTAAAGCACGTAGTTTTTCGTAAACATATCGTAGCCTTCCCCTATCACTATGATGGTATGATACAATGATAAATTTTATTCTATGCAAAGAGGGAAACATGCCTATCCATTATGTTGATAAATGTAGGTCATTTGTGTATACGCATATCATATAATATGTGCTTTAAAAAATGAATCATTCGTATAGAAGATTTAAAAGAAACAAAATTTCTTACATACGACAACCCCACCAGATTACCTAATGCATTTACGGAATAATAAAGAAAAATTCTCAAGAGTAAAAGTTAGGGGTGGTACTCAGATCCTTGTGTTGAACGAATTCAATGAAATAAAGTTATTCGTTGAATTTTTAACGGGGCATTAGTAGATGCAGATCATCGTGTGTGGGCCGCTAATTTAAATAAGAAATTGACGTATGTAAATGTATGAAAGTAATTACTTTTATGGCGAGATTGCCTAGAAAATGCATCTCATATAGCAACTCTTGCCAAACAGGAACCATTTATACATAACTCAGAAAAAGATACATTGTGATAATATTAAAACGAGGAGTCAGAAAAGGCTTTAGAAGTAGCACGGAAACACCTCCCGGAACGAACAGCTCTGTGCTAACTTCTTCTTTTAGCATTATGAGACTCTACCATTTTTACGACCTATGGTTGACACATGACGAGAATAACCCTAGTTGGTGTACTGCCCAATTACTCCAGACGTCTTTAACTGCTTGCAGGAGAAGTTCGTGTCCTGTATCTTCGATGAGAATGGCTTTCATGTTGACAGTGATATACAAAGGAGGGAGTTCCACCTTCCTTGCGCTTACTCAACACCAAATTATATAATTATAATAATAACACCGTTACTGGTGGATTGAAAAAACTTTACGAGCAAAGCGCTACTCACCTTACCAAGACCCATGCTGACCGCAAATGTAATGTTCCAACCCTACATCGCCGTATCAGCACCGGCACCTAACGGCAAGTCGTGACACGAACACTCTCAACAACGCAAATCCCGCAGCACCCAGTCTGAATTTCATTGCTATGAAGTTGGATAATGATGCGGTAAATAGTTTTCCCTCTATACTGGCTCAACTAGCGAAAGTTTAATTACAACCATCCTGTGCTACAAGTTTCCCCCACAACCTGTGAGATATTTACCTTTACAATCACGTATATATTATCTGAAGATGTTATCTTGTAATAGCGCCACTGTTCCTCTTCGAGCTTTACAGATATTGTACATCATACCAAGAACTAAACGAATATTTTGCAAGCATTTGAAACAGTCCGAAGACCCAACATGTACAATGACTGACAAAAAAAGCAAAACTCCAGAAGGTTAGGAGGATACTAAAAGAAATAAAGGGTTCAGAGAGTTTGTTGGTTCAAATGGCTCTGAGCACTATGGGATGCAACTGCTGAGGTCATTAGTCCCCTAGAACTTAGAACTAGTTAAACCTAACTAACCTAAGGACATCACAAACATCCATGCCCGAGGCAGGATTCGAACCTGCGACCGTAGCGGTCTTGCGGTTCCAGACTGCAGTGCCTTTAACCGCACGGCCACTTCGGCCGGCAGAGAGTCTGTTGCTTCAGTAATTAAAATAGCGAGTCAAATGCACTAAGAACGTGGCAGTATGAACCAGCTTACCAGTATCATGTTGTACCCCCTCAGTCCCGGACGCGGTTCACCGATTCGGTTGGGAAGGCTGTCACGTACTATTGTGTCTTCTCCTGAGGAAAGACGGTTCATAACTGTCGTGGCTGTTTCTTGATATCCTGATTACTGGGACTGGGCAGACGTCGGAGCAGGCCACACGCGTGCTCTATGGGGGCAGATCTGACGATCTAGCTGCCATAGAAGTACCTCAGCATCAAGCAGACAGCCGGCCGCGATGGTCTCGCGGTTAAGGCGCTCAGTCCGGAACCGCGCGACTGCTACGGTCGCAGGTTCGAATCCTGCCTCGGGCATGGATGTGTGTGATGTCCTTAGGTTAGTTAGGTTTAAGTAGTTCTAAGTTCTAGGGGACTGATGACCACAGATGTTAAGTCCCATAGTGCTCAGAGCCATTTGAACCATCAAGCAGACAGTTCATAGATACACTGCCATGTGTGGACGAGCATTGTCCTGTTGAAAAATGGCACCATAATACTGCTGAATGGGAGATAACACATGAGAAGGACGCAGGGCGTCCGTGACGTACTGTTTTGCCATCCGAGTTCAGTCAGTAAGTACTAGCTGTCACCTGAAGTCAAACTCGATGTCCCCTGTGACTCCTTGACTTCAGAAGTAACACCGTTGTGCCTCTCCCAAAACTTGGAATAGTGGTATCTCGTATTTGGTCGCCACTATATTCGCCCAACGATGGGGAATGTATCTTCACCTCGGTAACTGAGTTAAGTGTCGAGGGGTAAACTTTATAGGAGGAGACGACGGGGTGAGCGCAGTAAGTAGTTTCAAATGGATTTAGCCTGCAGCAGTTATTCGGAGTTGAGCAGGCTTCCACAACATAGCGTAGTGAGCAGAGCTGCGTCAAAACAGTCATCTGATTGAAAACCACAACGACAACAGCGCTGGCATCTCCCTTTGATCCTGGACAGGTGGAAGAACATCGCACTCTGTTGTTCATGTTATTTCGAAAGGAACTTCTCAGGAAATGGGTTCTATTCACGGCATCGTCTATCCAGTGTTCTTTGGACGTACTAAGAGTTTGTCATGGTAAATCAGAATATTCGTGACAAACAGAAAATCAAAGATGAAATACACGGTGCCTCCCGTAACAGCGGACAGTAACAATATTCGTATCTTTAATACACTCCTGGAAATTGAAATAAGAACACCGTGAATTCATTGTCCCAGGAAGGGGAAACTTTATTGACACATTCCTGGGGTCAGATACATCACATGATCACACTGACAGAACCACAGGCACATAGACACAGGCAACAGAGCATGCACAATGTCGGCATTAGTACAGTGTATATCCACCTTTCGCAGCAATGCAGGCTGCTATTCTCCCATGGAGACGATCGTAGAGATGCTGGATGTAGTCCTGTGGAACGGCTTGCCATGCCATTTCCACCTGGCGCCTCAGTTGGACCAGCGTTCGTGCTGGACGTGCAGACAGCGTGAGACGACGCTTCATCCAGTCCCAAACATGCTCAATGGGGCACAGATCCGGAGATCTTGCTGGCCAGGGTAGTTGACTTACACCTTCTAGAGCACGTTGGGTGACACGGGATACATGCGGACGTGCATTGTCCTGTTGGAACAGCAAGTTCCCTTGCCGGTCTAGGAATGGTAGAACGATGGGTTCGATGACGGTTAGGATGTACCGTGCACTATTCAGTGTCCCCTCGACGATCACCAGTGGTGTACGGCCAGTGTAGGAGATCGCTCCCCACACCATGATGCCGGGTGTTGGCCCTGTGTGCCTCGGTCGTATGCAGTCCTGATTGTGGCGCTCACCTGCACGGCGCCAAACACGCATACGACCATCATTGGCACCAAGGCAGAAGCGACTCTCATCGCTGAAGACGACACGTCTCCATTCGTCCCTCCATTCACGCCTGTCGCGACACCACTGGAGGCGGGCTGCACGATGTTGGGGCGTGAGCGGAAGACGGCCTAACGGTGTGCGGGACCGTAGCCCAGCTTCATGGAGACGGTTGCGAATGGTCCTCGCCGATACCCCAGGAGCAACAGTGTCCCTAATTTGCTGGGAAGTGGCGGTGCGGTCCCCTACGGCACTGCGTAGGATCCTACGGTCTTGTCGTGCATCCGTGCGTCGCTGCGGTCCGGTCCCAGGTCGACGGGCACGTGCACCTTCCGCCGACCACTGGCGACAACATTGATGTACTGTGGAGACCTCACGCTCCACGTGTTGAGCAATTCGGCGGTACGTCCACCCGGCCTCCCGCATGCCCACTATACGTCCTCGCTCAAAGTCCGTCAACTGCACATACGGTTCACGTGCACGCTGTCGCGGCATGCTACCAGTGTTAAAGACTGCGATGGAGCTCCGTATGCCACGGCAAACTGACTGACACTGACGGCGGCGGTGCACAAATGCTGCGCAGCTAGCGCCATTCGACGGCCAACACCGCGGTTCCTGGTGTGTCCGCTGTGCCGTGCGTGTGATCGTTGCTTGTACAGCCCTCTCGCAGTGTCCGGAGCAAGTATGGTGGGTCTGACACACCGGTGTCAATGTCTTCTTTTTTCCATTTCCAGGAGTGTAGATGCAACGAAGAAGATGGTATTGCGTTTGATGTCACTCACCATAGGTCAACTACCACTGGGATCAGATCTTAGTTTTATTCATTGAGTTCGCTCATGTGAAAAGTCATTATGTAATGAACAAAGATATCCAGGGGGTCAACGTGCGCGGTATGCAAATACGTATAGCTACTATACACACATGTAATGTACGCTCATGTTCAAAAAAACCTGAACTCCTTAAACGGCTAGGCATAGGACGTTCATATTCACACTACGTGTACATTAGTATGTTCTGTAGAAATGATTAGTATTTGGAACATTTCGGCCAGAGTGTTCAGGGTCAACTCTGATATTGCGGCGGAACACGACCTACCGGTAAAATGTGGGTGCGGCTCTTGTTGTCGCTATAAACCGAAGGTAATGGATCATTGTGGCTTGAGCAGACGCGTAGGATGCCTCGTAGATGCATGCGCGAATCGTACCGTCAGTGAGATTAAAACAGGACGCATTGTTGGCGCGAGAGTATGTGATGTATCCATCCGGAAGATTGCTGCTCGTGAGGGACGAAGCGTTTCGGTGGTGAAACGGGTGTGTGCAGAATGGTTCACAGAAAGCCGTAGAACACGACGAAATTGTCAGGTCGCACCACCCAGACCACCCCCCGAGAAGGTCGACACCTCATCTGAATGACATTGCAGGCCAGATCTGCGTTCTCCTTGGCTCTGGCACAAAAGTGTAACAGTGTGAAACGTCTTCCTCTTTCAGGGGTGAGAGTCGGTCATGGCATGGTTATGGTACGGATTACGCCAGTGTCGTTCACCTCTCCGCCTGCCTTTGACGAATGTTCAGAAACATGCTAGACTTCAACAGTGAATGGAATGACGTGACTGGGGACATTAATGGCAACAGATAGTGCTTTCCGGACGAATCCAGGTTCCGTTTGTTTGAAAATGATGGCCGCATCTTGGTTCGGCCTAGACAGGAGGAGCGACATCCCAGTGACTGCATTCGCACAAGACATATAACTGCAACTCAACGCCATATGGTGTGGGGTGCTATTGGGTACAGCCACAAATCACAGCTGGTGCGTGTCCAGAGCACTGTGACCAGTGTGACCTACGTCAAGAACATCCTGCGACCCGTAGCCATACCCTTTCTGCACAACACACCAGACGCCATTTTTCAGCAAGGTAATGCACGATCACGTGTTGCTGCACGACCACGCGCGTTCTTGGTGTCACAGGATTTCAGCCTTTTGCCCTGGCATGCCAGATAATCACACTTGTCGCCAGTTGTGTGGAGCATCATGAAACGTTGGGTGCAGCACTGTGACCCAGTGCCAACCACCATAGATGAACTTTGGATGGCTATATCACAGGACGCCATCCGCGCCTAACAGGCGTCGATGTCATCATGCATGAAACGAGTTACCAGGGGCTACTAGGCAACAGGTACATGCTGAACTGAGGTGACTGAAATGATAATCATTTCTGCGGAACAGAACGCGTCCTGTGAACATGAACGTTCTATCTCTACTCGTTCAAGGTTTTCTGTTATATTTATTTCTGGTTCTGCAATTCATAACTGATTTGCTTAGTGGTTATGAGATTGTCACAGGTGTCTGAGACAAACTCCAGAGGAAGGAAAAGCTTTCTGAAACACGTAAGCTCTTGCACTTAAATTCCCACAGGAAAAATCAAATCATTTCCTACTGCACACAAAATCATCGTGAAGATCACGTTTAAGAAATTCAGGCTACACCACAGCGTTTCACGACTCACTTTCCTGGACAGTGTCTGCGAATGGAGTAAGGAAGAGGTAAATGCTTTAGATTGTACGCTCCGTCACACTGTATATGAGTTGACTAATTAAAATAAACATTTCACCACATCGCACGCACGAATACTTACTGAGTGGAGACGTAGATACAAATGTTTCTTATTCTGGGAGGGGTATCTGTATATGTTATCGCACACTTTTTTCTGAATTGATATTTAATGTAGCTAGGAATGGGTATTATGTTATTCTCTCCTTTGTTTAACAACTTATTATCAGTCAATGATATAAAGAGCTTTTGTAGCCCCGGAATAATATAGGGTCATTGAAATACCTGTATCCTGAATGACTGATAGAAAACACGCCTCTTCCTGGAAAGATCTGGGCAAAGAAAATGACGAATATTTCCATGTGGCGATTTCAAGGACACAAGCGTCCTTGATGTCTATCGCGTTTCGGAGACACATCTGTCAGAGGCGGTTGACGTATATAGTGGCGAAAGAAAATTAGCTGTTTACACAGCTGGCTTTTATTTTTGTGTCATTCGTTGAGTGTGGGCACCGAAATAGTGTACTGGTCTTGACGCCAGGGAACAAAATAATTGCAGGCTTAAATCCAAATGAGAGGACGTACCGTTTCTCCCTGAAGGCAAGGAAAACCGTAAAGTTAAATAAACAGAGGGTTTCGTACAAAATCTGTACGGCGCAGGATAAGTATTTAAAAAAATGAAATTTGCTTCCTCCGATTAGGGATGTAAGATTTATGAAGTATTGGAGATAATGGAACTGTTTTGGCCGTGAGAAAGAGTTGTACTGATGAAATAAGCTTTAGGCAGCAACGAGACAGTATTGTGTGAAACTGAAATGGGAATGCAATGAAGTATTGAAAGCTATTGAAGAAGGAAAATCTACAGAACCAGGCAATGATCAGAATATCTTCACACAAGCTATCTATTGATCTGATGGAATTACATTTTTCTGGAGACATATGAGTCTCAACTTTACCTTCGATAAGGACAGATACTGAAGCAATGAATTAAAACGTTTGCTATAGCTGGGACTTGAACCTGGGCCTCTTCCTTATTAACAGATAAGTCACTGTAGCATTACCGATTTCGAAGCTGCACGGTCTACCCTAGTCCAGTGTCCTCCATCAATTCACACATTCAGGCCATTTTCCCCTTCTAAAGCATCAGTACTGCCGAGGCTCTCCGACATTGGAATAGCATCCAGCCTTGTACATATTGGAGAAGTCCTGCCTGTACCTTAGGTATAGGTGATTTATTGATCTGACGGCACAACTTTTAATGCATTGCTTCAGCTTCTGTCCTTATCGAAGATAAAGTTTACACATATATCTCCAGGAAAATGTAATTCGATTAGGCCAACAGACGGCCTTTGCCTGAGATACGGGTAGGATTTCGCCATTACGTACAAGGCTGGGGTGCTATTCCGATGTCAGAGAGCCTCGACAATACTGATCATTTAGAAGGGTAAAATGAGTTGAAGGTTTGAATTGAAGTTTGTGTTAGGGACGACACTGGCGGACTCTCGTGTGTGCAGCTGCGATAGCCACAGTGCTACGGTGTTGTGGTGAGTAGCACATCTGCCTAGGAAGCAGGAGACTGGGATTGAAGTCCCAGCTGTAGCACAAATTTTAATTAATTGCTTCGCACGTATCCTTACTGGATGTAGTTGGGTGTAAACGGTAAAGTGTTAAATGGTAGGAAGCTTGGAGGCCTACTTTAATTATTCGAAAGGTTGATATAAATTGACTGTGTTCACATATGTTCAAGAATGTGATGAAATATAGTATACCAAACGGTCTCAAGCCCATGCACGCGAATTACAGTACTCGTCACAAGTGAGGAATGGAGCTTCTCCCATGACCTCATTCTCAATAAACATTTGCCGTTACTAAAACTCTGTTCTGCAGCTTATGTATAACTGAGTTTTTGAGTAGAGAGGCGTACCGAGGAGATGACTGTGATGATTTGCTCACTTTTCCAGAAATTTTGACGCAGTATTGGCACTCAGTCTGCAGAACCCTAGCTCCATTTACCGTGTGTTAGATGCTAAGATTTAACTGTTGGATACAAACTTGTCCAAGCAGTGTAACGAACAACAGACATTGTCCATAAAAACACGTGTTGCATTAGGTGTTGAATGCCCCGCATAGAGAAATGAATTAAATGCTTGCAAAAAATGGTTCAAATGGCTCTAAGAACTATGAGACTTCATCTGAGGTCATCAGTCCCCTAAAATTAGAACTGCTTAAACCTAACTAACCTAAGGACGTTACACACAGGATTCGAACCTGCGACGACAGTAGCAGCGCGGTTCCGGACTGAAGCGCCTAGAAATACTTTCAGTATAGAAAAAAAATTGTTACGTAATTTATTATTTCAGATTGATATTATTTTCATTCTGAATATTTCGCGGCGTGCGGTTGCAGCTGTGATGGTCCTAAAGCTAAGCACTAACAAGGTTGTTTTGTGATCTGTATTCGAATATTACATTTAGTAGTTTTCAATCGTTCATCCAAATATTAGCAGTATGTTTACATGACGCTGTGTGTAGTTGCAGCTGTAGCGTTTCTTAAGTTTTTTTGTGCATTGTTAAGCGGTTATTAAATTTGGTTGTTTTCAACGGCGTCTTGTGCTGTTTCTGGCGAAATAGCGGTTTAATAAACTGTCGGAAACTTTCTCCCTCTTTGTTTTATGGAATTGTTTGCGCGATGAAGTCATTTGTTAAATTTAGTATAACAGTTTTCAGCTGCCTTTCTTATCCTTTGTAGTGAAATATCTCTGTAATCTAGCATTCACTGTGTTTAATTTTGTTGAGCGTTCCAGTGCTCGCTTGGATTTTTGCTTTTACATAAAAAATTGTGTGAAGTTTTTGTGGTATTGGTACTAGTTGTGGTTTAGTAGCATTAATAAAAGTAGTTGCTTTCTTATTAGAGAGCGAAATTCGAGATCATCATTGTTAGTTCTTCAAATACTTCTACTGTTGTAACTGAACTAAGTTTACGTAGACCTTAAATTCTTTCAGTAACTGTTAACGTTTCGCCGTGAGTGAGAAGTGTGGGATTTGTCGTAGGTTTGTGAGCAGTGGGTTACGGTGTGAGATTTGTTCAAAGTATTTTCATATGGGGGGAATGCAGTGGGGAAGCCAGTGAGCATTCTAGCGAAATCCTCTACTGGAAATGCAGAATTTGTGCGCTTCAGGTGCAGCTACAAAAAGGAAAGGAGGAATTAGATAGGTTGAGGAGGGTGAAGGGCGCTGTGGAATGGGAACTGGCAGTTGGTAAGAAGGCAGCTAGGAGGAGGAGGAGATATTCAGGCATTTGTACTTTGCGAATAACCATTATATTTGACCAACTGTCAGAGTTTGGTGGAGAGGAGCCTCTTGTAGCTGTAGGTCTAGGAAACATACAGCAGTCTTCAGCAGCTAGGAATCCTAAGTCAGTTACAAATTGTAACAGAAAGACGAATGTTCTGCTGCAGGGTATATGACAGACAAACATCAACGACAGTACAGAAAGTGGTTTCTGGCGAATATGCACCTCGGAATTCTATAAGCAATGCCTTCGAGACGCACTAATGACCCCTGCAGGAGCAAAAACAGTTAAGTTGCCACAGATAAAGAAGACCAAGGCGAAACTGTTACACACTGGATAATATAAACTGAAGGGACGACAGAACTGTACAGCTAGGTTCTTTCAACTAAGAAGACGTATCAATATATCACTTTCATCGCAAGACAGCTAGGCAACAACACAAGAAAATCACTGGTGTAAGCAAAGCCAACGGAGAACGCATAGAAAAACTTCGCAGCATTAAATATAAAATATAGCAATATTTTACAGAACTCCTGTCGAGGAAAGTCTCTGGAAACAACGCGACTGATAGTCTCCTGCGCGACGTTCCACGAATCGTTACGGACACGTATGGACCCCCAACTCACAGAACGTTTCACTGACGACGACCTACACGAAGCACTGAAGGCGAATCCAAGACGACAGCCACATTCTACTTAGAATGTTGATACATCCTGAAAGACACTGTTCTACAAATCACTAACGAAATCGCAAAACGCTGCATGCTTCCGAGGACAATTCGTCGAAAGTCGAATTGTCCTGGCACCAAAAAGTCAAAACAAGTATGAAATCGACAATATTCGCCACATCACACCTCTGATCAGCGACTATGACACTGTAGCCTGAAGCTTTGTCGGACGCCTCAAGACGGTCGTGGGCAAAATTTGTGCCGTGGCAGGTAGATTGGTAAAAAAAGGATGCCAATTATCTATGGCACCATTCATAATATCGCTCGATCCATTACTACCAAAAATCTTTTCATCCTACAAGAGTATGAGTTTGGGAAAGAAACGGACAATTTGTTAAGCTTACACGTATTATCTAGGGATATCTATTACAGATGTCCAAGACTTGGACAAGCTAAAGGCAGATTTAAAACTGTACGAAGGGGCACTGGGTGCAGCGATAAACCCGGAGAAAACTCTGCTCATACCAAAAAGGACTAACACAAGACAATTTCACCGGTATTGGAACGTAATAAAAGAGAAACATATAACAATCGGAATGCATGTCCAAGCCAATAATCGGCAAATACTATGTTCTACCAGAGACCTAGCGACAGCAGACGCAACAGGAAACCTGACGCTGACAGAGGAGGTGAAGATAATCAACTAATATTAACTATCAAAATCTTAGTTTATGGTCCGAATTCTAAACTTGTCCAAAGAACTGTGTCGAGCTATAATACAAGCGGCCTGGGGGCGCTCTAAAGACAGAGGAGGGAGGCCTTGATCTACACGACTTTATGTCGGAAGCGTTTCTCTTCTGATACACAAGACATCAAAAATCGTAGAAATCAACACGACTAGTTCGACAGTTGTCTTATTCAATAAATATAGACTAGTTACCAAAACAGCACCATTGCACCACACAAAGATCCCATTTGCACTGGGCTACATGCGCCCATACTACGTGCAGAAGAGCTACACAAAGCGCCCTCAATACCAGAGAGGAGACTGCGAAGAAAGTATATGAGAAAATCAGAGGCAATGAAACAATACCATTGAGTCAAAATTTCCGCAATATCGGTGGAACATCCCATTACAAAATGTCTAAGCACGTTTCTTATCGCAAGACGTCCGCAGCACGTGGTACAGAGTTCGTAACCAGGCGACAGCGTCCAGTGACAAACGAGTAGGCATACACGTGATCAGGTCAGACACCTGAGGCATATGCAGTGAACCAGACACTCTGGAGCACAGTATTCTATGTTGGACGGTCACAGACTTTTGGAGCACTAATAAACTACTTCTCAGCCTGATAAAGAGAACCGCGTGAAACCGTTTCGCCGCAACAACTAGCTTATTGTGGGCTTACGTCTACTCTGGCTGCAACCTACATTACATTAGGGCTACACAGGCAGCTGGCTTCGTAGTAGACGACACTCGAGGGCTGCCACGCTACACACGGTGACTGAAAGGCCACCAGATGTTGCTGGTCCCATAGACGTCTTTCTTACGCTGGCCATTTGATAGGAGACAAGACCGAAGACGGTACGTAAGCCTTGCCCTGTACGGGTATTTCACTTCGAGTGAGCTTCCTGGGCCTGGCAGCGAACACTTATGATTATCTTCAAACGCGAACTCCCTTTGGAGCCGCCGCAACGACGACGCAAAGCTTCGGGTTAGTGCTTTTCTGAGTGAACTTGTATGAATTCCGGACTTCGTTTACATTTTCGGTACACTGGACTTCTCTTTACGTCATACTGGAACTTTAGTACTGGATGGTCCTTTACGGACTTAAACTGAATCCAAGTTCTCCCAATTTCAATTTCGGACTGCCCAGTCGCGACAGCAATACTTTGTGTAGTTAATAGTAACATTTTTCAACAGTGTTTGCTTTCGTTGTAGAGGCCTTCACATGTTTATTTTAACTCTTTCTTGTCACCGGCAGCGCCGAACTTAGTCATCAACTGAGATTTCGCTGGTCAATTTCAGGCTATAATTCTAATATCTTGTGCAGGTCCGCCCCGGTAGCTGCGTGATCAGCGTGACAGACTGTCAATCCTAAGGGCCCGGGTTCGATTCCCGGCTGGGTCGGAAATTTTCTCCGCTCAGGGACTGGGTGTTGTGTTGTCCTAATCATCATCATTTCATCCCCATCGACGTGCAGGTCGCCGAAGTGGCGTCAAATCGAAAGACCTGCACCAGGCGAACGGTCTACCCGACGGGAGGCCCTAGCCACACGACATTTCCATTTATCTTGTGCAGGAGACTTCATTTTTGAAACTTTGTTTAGTTACTTGAAATACCGCTGGCGTTTTGTTTAGGATTAACTGTTTGTTCATTTACCATTAACAGGCACCCTGTCTCAAGTACAGTGTGTCCAGACCAGAAGAGTTTATTTTGTATCTGGCAGTTTTACTACTTGTTTCAAAGAAGTAAAACTGTGCTCTCTTAATTAAAATAAACTTGGTGTTCCTTGTATACGTTGGCATTTACTTTTTGAACGCCTGATGCGGACACTTTAAGAAGAATCATGTCATCAGTCAAGCCATTCCCTGCCTTCAAAAGATGTGCCACAAATGGACAGTCGTCCAGACAGCGCAGTCCACCTGTCACCTGACACCCACTGAAAAATTACAAGTTCTGACGTATCTGTGGGCCCAACGTCGAAAACAAGGAAAATACTAAAAATCTATTATGACTTTTTAAGAAGATTAGATGGGTAGATCACATAACTAATGAGGAAGTATTGAATAGGATTGGGGAGAAGAGAAGTTTGTGGCACAACTTGACCAGAAGAAGGGATAGGTTGGTAGGACATGTTCTGAGGCATCAAGGGATCACCAATTTAGTATTGGCGGGCAGCGTGGAGGGTAAAAATCGTAGAGGGAGACTAAGAGATGAATACACCAAGCAGATTCAGAAGGATGTAGGTTGCAGTAGCTACTGGGAGATGAAGAAGCTTGCACAGGATAGAGTAGCATGGAGAGCTGTATCAAACCAGTCTCAGGACTGAAGACCACAACAACAACAACACAATCACTGCTTAGACACAGCCTTCAATAAATCTGTGGTGGATGTAGGCAACCAGACTGATCAAGAAACCGCTTAACAACGACAGACCGAGGGGTTCCTATCGAAATCAAGAAGCTTCAACCAAGCGTCCCCCAACACAGGGTCGGTCTCCCAGTAACACCTAGCCACGGTGAACGGTATTAAGTGCCAAAACATTTCCCATTTACACTGTTGAATTACTTCTGTAAGTTCATACAGCAATAATAAAAAATTTATTAAGAAAAGGTTGGACAGCCGGACGAGTATCTAAACCGGCTTCCTCCCCGAATGCGATTCCAGTGCCTTACCGCTCACCCCCGGTCGCTGTAAAAGATAATGCGAAAAATAGTTCCTCTCCACCCCCCTCTGACCCGACTAAGCGATAGAACTGAGTACAAAACCCATCTGTACTCACACTGTTGAGTCAAAGGAATACGACCAGTGCCAACCGCGAGACTGACTGTAGCCCGGCGGTGCTGTGAACGCGTGACAGTGCGTAAGCGGAGCAGGGACGAATGGGGAGTAATTCTAGCAACGACGCCGTTGGCAGATGATGAAATAGACTTAGACGACTTTGACAATGGAGCGATTTGTTATCTCCCGGCACCTGGGAAGAACCATCCCCGAAACGGTGAATCTGGCCAGCTGATCGTGCCCCGTTGTCCTGCACATCGATGGAATGTGACTGAGGGATGCTAACATCAAGAGTAGCGACGGGACGTTGGACTCCTCGTCTCGTCACAGAGCTTCGAGATCGGAGGATTGTCCGCCCTGTAAATCAGGGTGGTCAGCGATTTGTGACAAGTTTGACCAAAGAGTGATAACGGCCTTGCCGCAGTGGTAACACCGGTTCCCATCAGATCACCGAAGTTAAGCGCTATCGGGCTGGGCTAGCACTTGGATGAGTGACCGTCCCGTCTATCGAGCGCTGTAGGCAAGCGGGATGCCCACAGCCCTTGTGAGTCAGTCTGAAGAGCTACTAGACTGAGAAGTAGCGGCTCCGGTCTCGTAAACTGACTTACGGCCGGATGAGCGGTGTGCTGACCACATGCCCCTCCATATCTGCATCCAGTGACGCCTGTGGGCTGAGGACGACACGGCGGCCAGTGGTACCGTTGGGTCTTCATGGCCCGTTCTGATCCAATTTAGTTTTTTTTATGACGACGGAGTAAAGTGTTGGTGCAGACACAAATGTTTCGGATCGTATCGTTCGGTGCACATTTTTGAGCATGGGACTCCGCTGCAGATGACATCTTAAGGTGTTACCAAGACCATGAAATGGCACTGTCAGTTACAGCTGCAGTGATCATTGGATCATCGATATTTTGCTATCGGTCGGTCGAGAAGTTTTGCCTCGTCGGATGAAGTATCCCATTGGTTGTTACATGAGGTTGATTGTCGTGTCGCGATACGCTGTGGTCCAGGCTAACTGCTGCGCGAAACAAGTCAACGCCACGCACGCAGGACGGTCGGGACAGTGTTACGCTCTGGGGGATATGGACCTCGGCTTCCGTGGAATATATGGTAGAAATCGTAGGCCCCATGACAGCTGTGGAACAGGTGAACATCATTCTAAACCACCTCATCCCATCATGCTTGATGTCTTCCCCGACGTCGATGGAATCTTACACCTGGATAACCGTCCGTGTCATTAGGCCAGGATAATGAAGCAATGGTTTGAGGAACAAAACGTCTTGGTCAAGAAATTCGTCTGATACAAACCCAATGGAACACGTCTGTCTGCTAAGGTATTGGGTGATAGTTGCACGTCTACAAACCACCGGCCACTAATCTGCCACCGAGCGAGGTGGCGCAGTGGTTAGACACTGGACTCGCATTCGGGAGGACGATGGTTCAATCCCGGGTCCGGCCATCCTGATTTAGGTTTTCCGTGATTTCCCTAAATCACTCCAGGCAAATACCGGGATGGTTCCTCTGAAAGGGCACGGCCGACTTCCTTCCCTAATCCGATGAGACCGATGACCACGCTGTCTGGTCTCCTATCCCAAACAACCAACCAACCAACCAACCAACTAATCTGCCCAAGGACTTATCTGTACTACTCTGAAGCGCTGCAGAATTGGATTCCAAAGGTGTACCAACACGTTATTCAGCAGATAGTTATAATACTTTGTTTCATCAATCTGCTTCACAAGCCTCGTGCATCCTCTTCTCGTTGCAACCGTGAAAGATTTGTAAGATGACAGAGCGTCTCCCTACTCAACTTTATGTCTTTCTGTTTCTCTGACAGCCATATGTTCTATACTTCACCCTCCTTTCTTCACGTAACGACAGACATACTGTAATCACAGATACACCCTGTCTCGTTCGTCGGGTGTTGGTTAAGGAATTATCGGAAAATACTTCTAATCTCGCGTTATGTGACAGTTTACTAACAACGTAGCTGTGTTACGTGCCGTGACATATTTAGTGTGTATCAGAAATTATATGCATGTCTCTAGAATGAAGAATACATATTTATAGAACCCTAGATATACCAGCTACTTTTATTCAACAATCTTATTAGCTTCTTGGATTGCGTAGTTAAATCTCTGAAATAAATATTAGCCAGTGATTTCGAATGCTTGACAGTTATTCACGTAAATCCCTGGAGCAACATAATACGGACACTATGAACAGTTACACGTATAGCTACGCTGTGAGCTGCTGCATACAATAGAGAAATTCCCCTTCTCCTAGTTGTACCAGTGAATATGCAAATATGCACTGTGAAAAACTCTACTGAGGTTCTTCGTCACACAAAATTTAAGGCTTATATCGGAGCAGGATCACAACCAAGGAACAACAGTTTGCTGTTTGTATTGTTTCATCTAGGAAGGTCACTGACAAATGAAAAACCCTAACTGAACTGAAAGACATTTTAAAAATTTTATTTAAGTAATATCTATAAATGACATAAAATCATTGTACGAGTCCGTGATCATTATCACTAGTGAATGTTGTTGTCCTTCTTTATAGCTATTATATGTTAGTTTTTTAAAAAGTACACTTCAACTCATTTCGGGCACAGCCGTGATCACAACCACATTTAAAAAGCTCTATACATTGTATTTCGTCAGTTACAAGCACACTTCTGACATAAGGTGTATTTTAAAAACAAAGTTTACATGTACATGAATACTCTGCAAATCACACTTAAGTGCCTGGATAGCCTTCATAGAGCCACTTTCAGAATAATTCTCTATTATTTCAATCTCGAAAAGTGCGCGGAAAGAACGAACATCTATATTTTTTCGTGCGAACTCCGATTTACCTTATCTTATGACGAAGGTCGTTCGTCGGCGTCAACAAAATATTTTCGCATTTGGAGGAGAAAGATGGTGATTGAAATTTCGTGAGAAGATCCCGAAGCAACGAAAAACGCTTGTGTTTTAATGATGTCCACCCCAAATCCTGAATCATATCAATGACACTCTCTCTACTATTTCACGATTATACCAAACATGTAGCTCTTCTTTGAAATTTCTCCATGAATTCCGTTAATTCTATCTTGTAAGGATCCCAAATCGTGCAGCAGTATTACAAAAGATGACGGAAAAGCGTAGTATAGGCAGTCTCTTTAACAGATTTGTTAATTTTCTAATTGTTCTGCCAATAAAACATTGTCTTTGGTTTGCCTTCCCACAACATTTTCTATGTATTCTTCCATATTTTTGTTCGTAACTGTAATTCCTAGGTATTTAGGTAAATTTACGGCCTTTACATTTGACGCATGTACTGTCTAACGGAAGTTAACGGATCCCTTTTAGCACTCATGTGGATGACATCACTCTTTTCATTATTCAGGTTCAGTCCTTAATTTTCGCACCATACACGTGTCTTTTCTAAATCGTTTTGCAATTTATTTCGAACTTCTGATGGCTTTTACTAGATGTTAAACGAGAGCATCGTCTACATACAACCTAATGTGGCTGCTTAGACTGTCTCCTAAATCGTTTATACGGATAAAGAACAGCAAAGGGCCTGTAACGCTACCTTGGGGAACACCAGAAATCACTTTTGTTTTACTCGGTATACGCTCTATCAATATGAGCGACCGAGGACAGAGATAAATAGCGCGACTGCAGGGACTTACCCACTAGGTACATTACGTATGTAGATTGTGGACAGCTGGGAACGTGGATCTCACGGGAGGCGTGCAAGGGATAAGTCCCTGCAGTCGCGCTTTTCATCTCTGTCCTCGGTGGCTCAGGTGGATTGAGCGTCTGCCATGTAAGCAGGAGATCTCGGGTTCGAGTCTCGGTCGGGACCACATTTTCAGCTGTCCCCATCGAGGTATATCAACACTTGTCGGCAGCTGACGGTTTCAGTTAATTATCATTTATTAAGTTCTTCAGGTTGTGACAGAGAGGCTCTTATAATCTAAGTCCTGATATCAGTGCCAGAAATCGGCTTTATTCGCAGTAGACCATCTGTAATGTTTTTATTTCCCAAGTAGGTAGCTCTTTCGTTAAGAGCGATATCGTCATTTCGTTTTATAGACAAAAAATTGACACTTACGGAAACATTGTTTGATTCTGGAAAGACTACCAATATAAGTATAGCTTTTCTTTTTCTTGACTAAATCCTGATTTTACTATTGCTCTTACATAGTTTTGAATGCGAATCAGTACTTTTGAATGTTTGCGTTTCATTATAAATTGGTTTGCTGCTTGGCAGTAGTTCTGCTATAAAAATGGAAGTTTATTTTAGCAGTGTAACTCTTTTTGAGGTTCCATTATTCCTAAGACTATATCTGCGAACCCTTCACACGATTATAAGTGTCGCTAATGTTTTCTAGAGCTACAGTTGCTGTATTCTGCATCTGTTGGGGGTTCTTGAGATTCTGTGGATAGATCGGATCCGTACTCGAGTACGTGTAGTCTTATTGTCTATTAATATGAATCGGCGGAAGCAAAACTGTTATTGTCGCACGTGAACTAGGATAAATGAACAAAAATAAGGTTTGTTCTACTAGTACAACTAAAATCGGGTCGGCGATCAATATGGACAAATTATCAATTTTACTCTGTCACACTAACAGAGATACGTATACAAATACTAGGTCACCAGGGAAAGATTCCTACAGAATCTAATTGAAATTAACTTCGACCTGCCGGATCGACCAAAAGTTTCCCTCAGCTGCAAAGAAAATGGATGAGTTGTTAATCACCTTACATATAGGTACATATTCCTAGTGGTTGAAACTCTGCCCAAGTCCCAGTTAAGATTTTAATAATAACATAACTCTTCAATGAACCAGAATCAAAACTCCTAGAATTTAATGAACTTTTCCCAAGCAAGGAAACTTGAAATCCAATATACACGTTGAGCAGGTCATCAACTGTGTTGCCCATTACCTTTCTAGGGGCCGAATTGTCGGAGCAAAAATTTATAATAAATCCAATGCCGCTGATTTCCTCCTGTTGGACCCACATCAAGCTTGCGGGGATTTGGATCAACAAATAAACAGAAAATATGAGAGCCTTAGAACGAAGCATCCTGCTCGTGTAGACAAAGGATCGAATGAAAATAAATGTCGTTTCGTGGGTGTATCAAAAGTGCACACTACGTAGTTGTCTGAGGGTGGCTTATGGAGACACACACACACACACACACACACACACACACACACACACACACAGAGTTATATGTTCACCTAATAGGCTAACATATTCTGGAATGGAACAAGCCTTTACTACGATAATACAAATTGGTCCAACCATGGTTTCGGGCTTCTTGTTGTCGGTTACAATCCAAGTGATCTTTCTCTAAAAGTACCTGTTGAGAAGCCCCTGGCATCACACTCTGTCCCCTAGAAACTACTAGCAATAACCGAAAAAGATTTTGCAAGAGGCTGACCAGTCTAATCGATACATATTTAAATTTCTTAACGAAATATTTACGGGTGTCATGCACATTGCAGACTGGACAGAAGAACGAAAGAAACACGCGGGCGAACTCACGAAGCAGTACTACAGACAGAGAATACCCAAGACAGTGAAAAGGAATTTAAGTTATAACACGATTCTGAGCTATTAATGTGCACGTAAATAATTCATAATAACAGTTAAAACACTGGAATGATGTTGTACACGGTATCTCTACTAGCGGAAGAAATATTTAGATGCCCACTGTATGTAAAAATTTATTTTAGAATACAGATTAGTGATACATACAATATTTGTTTTGTTAAATATCGTAGGCATAAAAAGAGCCACCTGTCTTAAGGAGACGTCTTTCGGCGCTGCGGCCTGCTACTGCACATCGCACCAAAAGCTTCCGAGAAACTTGGCGAGTGGTCTCACTGTCTCACAAAGAGGCAGTCTCCTCTCCGTTGCCACCTGTTGCGTACCCGAGGTATCAGTGCAGCAGCCACGACTCAGCAGTCCCTGCGGTCGCAAACGCTGTCCACCACATCTCTTTTTACAGGCGTCAGTCAGTGGAGTCGTGCTTCACCGGTCTCCACATACTCGTATTCCACTCACTTCTGAGTACCTGTCACATCTCACCTATGTTAGAATCTGTGCAACAAGATGAAGTTTTCCTTTTTCGTTTACCGATAACGACTCTTCCATTTTCTGACTTCAGTTATCATTCAGCAGACTTTGAAGACAAATTGCCTCCTGTGTAACCTACTACACAGCTTAATACCACATGTCTATGGTATGTACCACTAAGTTCTCCGTCTAACAAGATTTCTGTGTCTTATTAAAGACTGAAAAACATGTTGCTAATGTTCCAGCTGAGAATCAGATTTCTTAATACGCCTATGTGTGTGCAAATGCTGACGTAACATCCCATGTTAGTGTCTATGTTTGTCCAGTCGGCAAATAATTTAATTTTATCCCTCACATTTCTTCTATTTCTTCACTGTCGCTCTAAGTTGACGCATAATATAAGACATATGTATTTTTTTCTGTTTTCTTCGCTGTTTGTTTTTATCTCCCACCATACGGCTAACATTCAATTTCAAAAACGTATTACATTCTGCTAGTCCGAAGTGCATCTCGCCTGTTGTACCAGTCGCGTCTGAATTTGCTTGCCAGCACATTTTATTTCCTATATGGAGTAGGAAAGGCTTATTACTGTTGAATTGTTGGACCTTTCCTATCCATACACAGTAGGCTTGCTTACTCGGGAAATTCGGCACCTCACCCCCCTCCCCTCCCTCCCAAATTTAGTGGTAAGAGGGCCTAGTGGACAGACCGTCAAAACCTGAACACACATCAAGCATGAAAACAGGAAGAAGGAGTACTGGACAGTGAGAAAAAAAGCAAAATTGAAACAGTGAAGGGTCCAAGAACAAGAAGTGTAACACAGGGCAACCGGGTGTAGAATCGGCGTTGCGGTTACAGTGTTGGGTAGCCTAGTGGGCGAGCGATGTTCAAACCTCCTAAATACCAACTTTTTTGTCTCTCTCTCTCACTTTTCGCTGTTCGCTTTATTCAAAATTTGTGTTTGTGTCGTGGTGTAAGATCCTTTTGCAACAGCGAGGTGTTAGAATAGAGATCTATAATGACAGTTGATTCTTCACAACTACTCTATTAGTAGCCGAAAGGAAGTGGATTTCGAATGGGAACCGCAAACGTTTGACTACAAGGCGGCAAGTCCACCGAATCCTCTGGAGAACACGTCTAGTGTGTCATTAGCGACATTACGTGTGTTATATGATAGGTATCTCTTATTGAGGTACCTAATTTGTACGACTGATAAGTGAGTTCATATGAATGTGAATGTGATCACTCCGAAGGTAAATGATGAAAACATAATAGTTTAGCGAATGCAACAGTTTCACAATTACCCAATTACACTGTGCTCTGTCAGAAGGTAAGTTTTTAACGTTTTTGAAGTTTCGTTAGGTTTTGGAAGTCTTGACTCTTAAATACCTTTGTTGTGACATAGGTCACACGCGTTTGTTTGTTGTTTTCATTTCTGTGAGACGTCCATGTGGTATCTCGCCTGCTCTCACTATTCATCACATTTACTTGCGACGGTAACGTATTCTTACCACATATCTCGTGTTCTATAACCATGAATAGTATGACAACTGTCAAGACTACAGAAAGAGAGCAAACATTTCAATGACTGAACGGACAGTTCATAATGCTTTGAAGAAAAGGGCTCGAACACGGCTCGCCCACTTGGCAGTCAACACCGTGACCACTTACCCACGACGCTGTTACTGTTTTATGTTGCTCTTTATTGCACTTCTTGACCTTGGACCCTTCACTGTTTCTATTTTGCTTTTTTCACATTTCTGTACACCTTCTCCCTTTTGATCTGTGTTCAGTATTTGACTGGTTATCCGCTGGGCCATCTTAGCACTAAAACTGAAGGGCATGCGATGGGGACTCCCAGTTGTAAATGCTTAGGAAGAGCCACCCAGCCCAAAGGCATGACTTACAGTCAAGGAACACATCCCGAAATCGTACATTAGTATCGGGAGCTACCTTATTTATTCATTTTATTTGCGTAATAGCGTCTCCTTCTCAGAGACGTAACACCTGCACATGGCTGAAAAATTTTGCTTCAAATGTCTCTGAAATCTCCTTAATAGACCTGTTCACTATCACACAGTTTTGAAATTCATAAAGCTGTTATTCATGTTGCTACAGCCAGTAGTTTCATCTATTGTTCACGTGTAGCTCAATCCTCCTTTAAACAGTCCATCCATAGTGATATATAGGTATTATCCCAAAAATCGATTTTGTTTACAAACTTTTAATAGGCACCTATCCGTTAACAGTGAAACTTATTATTCTCCTGAACTTTTTTATGAAATCTTTAATGAAGAAATTAAGTAGCACAAAAAAGAGTAATAAATCCAATCTTGCTGAAATAAAGCTTGTCTTTTACACCGATTCTAATAATCATAGTTCAATTTTGTTTATGTATACTGTGAATTATTCATCATACCACATCAGTCAGTTCCGGCTAAAATTTCTGCTGCGAGATAGCCCCTGGTAGCCAGGCGAATGTTGAACGGGAAATCCCAATGCCGTCATTGCCAGTTGCCTGTTTGCTAGAGTGTTTGACTGAAAATAACTAAATTATACAACACCCTCACTTTCTCATATCAAAAACTAACGAAAGATATAGAAAACAAGAAAAAAGGTCAGCATTTTCATTCTGTTTCGTAGACGAAATTTATTGCTTGATACTCCATTCTTATCAATGTATCCTGGCATTCTTCGATTTCTGTTCCACTGCTAAATTTATGAGCAGCAGCTTTACCTCTTCTAAAGTTAAAGTAGCCCTCTTAGGTGCATTTTGTCACAGCCCCTTTTTCTATTCTCGCTTGTTATCTTAAGGATGTAAGAATATTTCTTTGCCAGACGCATCAGGATACCACTATACTTTTACAAATTTTTAACCACACTGAACAACTTTCAATTTGTAGTAAATATTTTGTGCATAAATACTTTCCAATCGGATGTCACATGTCTGATTGCAATGCAAAATGTCATATGAACAGGGTGAAACGGGGCGCATTCAATGAGAATCGTGATTCAACTTCTTGCCAGACGACTCACAGATAGAATTTCCCACTTAATTCCAGATCGATATGGGCGAATGTGGGCATGGTTATTCCTAAAAGGCTAGCACTGTCGCATCCATTTTCGTCTTCCGTTCCCAATTATCTTGTCGTCAATGGGATGCTAAACCCCGATTTCCTTTTTCCTCGGTTTCATGTCAGAATCACAGAGCTTGACTATTTATTGCCTCGTATATGTTTTCCACGATATTTCCGTCTGCTCACTCACTCATCTGCTTGGAACAGCCATTATGTTGCTGGTCTTAGGAAGCTGAAATTCATGATATCTTACTTCCTAAAATGCATTAATCTTCCTGTCTGGGTACTTCATTCTACAGTAACCCGTCCGTGCCCGATAATGCAGAAGTACAAATACGTTCCAAAAAGGGTTGCACGAAAATGTGACTTTTTAGGGGGCTGTATCTCGAATTTTGTTGATCACAAAGATAAGTCGAGTGTTTTGAGAACCCTTGGCCTAGCAACCATTTGTATTCCCGTCAGAAGAAAGTGCTACTGCAGCTAACCTACAGTACATGGTCAAAATTTTAAAGTTACACACTTCTCCCACCCAGGCAAATTGAGTAAGTCGTTTGGTCCTCTTGCATTAGATGTAGTCTAAGACAGACTTTAGGCAGCTGGTAAAAACGTCATTTGTTCATGGAAGATTCCTAAGAAAACACCGGAAAACCAAGATTTATTTATACATAAATACCAACTGTGGGGATGGCTACTTCTATAATTTCTAATCGCGCAGATCGTAGACTTTCTATCATATATTCTTATGGTGATATTTTTGGGGAACTTCGAAACGTTTTTCGATAACATTATCCGTCGCCGAGATCCATACGTTCAAAGTACTTGTACAGAAAACCAGTTTGTAGCCGTTTTTCCACCGTAGACCGCTATTACGTAAATAACAAACCATAGCAAATGGGTCTAAATTTTAACTTACATTCTTCGGATATTGATCTAGAAACACCACTACACCGTGTCAAAAATATTTATCCGTTAAGAAGATGCTCCCCATTAACCATGATTTCCGGGTACCAAAACTGCCATTTCAGGGATGGCCATTTCTATAATTTCTATTCATTACAAACCATCGAAAGTTTTACAAATGTTCTTAAGATGTGTTCTATGGAACCTGAAGCTTATTTCGATATCATTAACGTTACCGAGATCCAGAGGTTCAAATTTACTGTACACAAGCACCTAAAGTTTGCACGTAATATCCTGTCTGAGTCGTAAATGTAGTTATAACTGCCGTAGTGAACACGTGGAAACGATTTTAGAATCATCGCAAGGATTCTGAGATTACTGAACTATGTTTTTAGTCAGTACTTTTTCACCAATAAAATTTTATAATGCGCTGTCTCTGTATAATAGACGCTTCATTCCTCTACAGCGAAACTGCCGTGACAAAAAAATGAGCTAAAAAGAGTCTTAACAGGCCCGAAAAGAACTTAAAATGAGTGCCAAAAATTCCGTAAAATTAGAAAGACTGCAAAATCACTAAATTATTTCATATGACATTTTTAGTGTTTTAAGATACAGATCATAAACCGGCCGTTTTCGACGAACTGTGATCGATGCGTCAAGTAGATCAATTCAGAAAAAACGTTAATCAAACAACTCTGTGTTGAATTACATTAGGAGTACCTATTTGTCCTTTGTATGCGTCAAAATATAAAAAAGTGTCGAAATATATACGTAAATGATCAGACTAAACGTTATTCGTATTATATAAGCAGCGCACCGTACCGTAGCAGGGAAAAGAAAGGAACCAGTGGAAAAAGATGAATGTGTTCCTGTTTAAAAGACCCTGACAGAAAATTGGGGAACGAGCTGTCTTATTCCTCATTCCACCTTCCTCTCGAAAACGTTTGTCATTCAAACATATTCTCTTTTTTGTGTGTGACGAAAGAGGATCGCAGAGAAACGGTGACGATGGAAGAGAGAAGATGCAGTGCCAGTGGGAGAGATACATAGCGAAACCAATGCTGGTGGGAGAGAAAAAGTAGCAATGAAAGCGGAAGAGAAATGGCTGAAGACAATAATAGTGGGAGCCGAAGAGAGAAGTTATATTGAAGATTAGTGAGAGACAGTGGTGATAAAAGGAAAAGAGAGATGGATAGAGATAGAAGCAGTGTAATCAGAAGTGAGAGTGTACGGTGGAAATGGAAAATATAGATGAGTGGAGACCATACATAGGCTTGGGTAGGTCTGGAACCTCCTTAGGCCGGCGAACGTTAGCAAGTAGATATGAGGGAATGCGCATTTTGGACCAAAATTTCAAACACATGAATATAGGGGAGAAAATAATTTGTACCCCCTAGAATTTTAGATCTGCGGAGTTATAGTGGATACAATGGCAGCGGCAAGAAAGGCCAAAGGAGACAGTGTAAGTGGCAGTAAGATGTATTGTAAATCAATGGGAAAAAAGGAGAAAGTTGGAGTGAGATCTATATAGACAGTGGCAGTGAGAGGGAGATGTTGAGTATGAAGGCTTGACTGAGAAGAGAGACTGGGTAAAACGATTTAGAATGTTGTGTGACAAAAGAGGGCAAATGGGTTCGCATCCAAAAATTTTTGGTGTGCAAGTCGGAATGAGGGTTGAAGTGGCTGATTCCCAGCTGTTCTGTCAGAGTCTTTTGAAAAGGAATATATTCGCCTTCCTTTTTCCTCCGACAGGACATTTTGCCACTGATGCAAATATATTTTCCACATTTGTGCCGCTATATTATTTTTGCTTAATTGAAATACCTTCCTATTTCGTTTTCTGCCTGCTGTACTGCTCCCTTATTTTATATTCTCCCAACTTCTCATTGTGTTACACTGATTTCCTTCTGAATTATAAGTAAATTATTTAAAGCAGTTTTTAATTCTCAGCTCATTTAATCACATTTTCGTCATGAGATATTCATTTTTCTTTAGTGTCCTGCATTCGAGCTTAATTTTCACGCAGACCACACATACCTCTTTCCCTTGTCTGTTTAACCACGTTTTTGTGCTAGGCGTTTTACATGCTTTTGTGTTCCGCTAGCTGTCAAGAGCGCTACAGGCGCACGCCCGAGGTATCGACTCAAAGCCCTAGCTTACTACTCGCCCCTCTCGGTTCGGTTCAAGTTCCGCAGTGTCTGAGACTGCGAACACTTATAGCTATGTGCTGTTTCCTTTCTCTCGCAGCTTAGCAGAGGATTCCCTGTGGGAGGTAGCAACGAAAGGCGAAAAACCAGCGACAAGCCGAAGCCGTGAGTGGGTTCGTTGAGCATGCTCGGAGGGCAGTTAGTACAGCGACGTCCGCAAATGGCAGGGGTTCAGGACTGCAATCACTGTTTCGCACACACCATTAACGTCATGAAATATTTATCGTTGTGCGCGCTCGCCACAAAGTAACATACGAACTTCAATCAGTTACGTATTTCCAGAAGATTTTCTTCTCTTTAATCCTTGCAGGTCGTTGGTTACAATGAGGGGACCACAAGGGAATTGGATTTTTATAATTTTTATTATATTTATGATATGTAAAGTTGAGACCTCAAATATATCTCTCCAAAAGTAGTTCGATGCAACTCTTGAAAATTCTGGAGAAAATCGACTTTGAAGTTTTCCACTAACGTTAACATTTTCCGAAAAGCAGTGTAGCTTTACGGTGAGTGCTTGCTCGCTGTGTGTGTGTGTGTGGGGGGGGGGGGGGGGGCATAGGTTCGATTCCAGGTAGAATAAAATTTTTAAACAAAGGTGCATAATCTAATAGCATGTCCGTGAAGCATACAATACAAAAGGCACAGGAAGCTCTAGCGTTCCGTTTTGGAAGTTTTGACTCTTGACTTCCTTGCTGCCAACACAGTTCACAATCGTTTATTTGATGTTTTCATTTCTGTGAGAGGTCTGTGCGACATCTCGTCTGCTCTCACTATTCATCTCATTTACTTGCGACGGTAATACTGTAAATTTTTACCACATGACTCATACTCTGTGATGAATCACATTTACTTACGACGTTAATACTACCGTATATACTCTTTCCACATGACTTATATTCTGTGATATATAGTGAGAGCACGCGAGATGCCGCATACGCCTCTCACAGAACTGAAAGCAGCAAATAAACGGGTGTGAACTATGTTACAACGAGGGAATTGATAGGTCAAAACTTCCAAAACGCAACGTAAGAGGCGTAAGATGTGGTTCCTGTGTAGAACAAATATGAGGTACGTATGTCTGGAAATCCCTTTGTTACGCATCGCTGTTGCAAACTTAAATAACCTTACGACACATACACAAACTCGAATGCAGCGAACAGACACGTCAATGACCGGACGGAAAGTTCGTAATTATGTGAGGGAAAAAAAAAAAAAAAAAAAAAAAAAAAAAAAAAAAAAAAAAAAAAAAAAAAAAAAAAAGGGTAGAGCGAGATTTGAACCCTTAGCAGTCGAACACCGTGGCCACACAACCATGACACTACGATCATTAACATTGCTCGATGTTTCACGCATTAACTTTTCTCCTCGGTTCAGTACACCTCCTTCCTGTTTTCGTGTTTGATCTGTGTTCACTTTGTGACGGGCAATGCAATGGGCCAACTAACCACTGAATCTGAGAGGGGATGAGACGGGGAGTTCCCCTTGTGAGTAACATCTGTCTGTCTTTAATTTTAAAAAATAGAAGAAAAACTAGTAAATGATCAGCATGGAGGCATAAATACAAGAAGTTAATGTCTGTATAAAATGACTCGTTCCACATCATTACGATTTTTCAAGCAAATGATGTATGCGACATGAAAGTAACTGACTACCTAGCTATTGGCATATCAAAAAGCATGGAGTAGGCTTATATAATTTGAAAACCTCAAAATGTAACTCTAAAGTAAAATGAAGCAGGTGATCAAAGTAGACATACATTTCAGTTGTGATATGTTTGGTTATCCCTGAAAAACCGACAGTAACTAGCGAGATATATTCCGGAAAAAGAAGCAAACAGGCTCCTGTTGGAAAGGTTGGCTTATATGCTAAACAGGTTGAGCTACTATTAATAGAAAAAATGACGACTTACATATATTGAAGCCAAATATCCATTTTATGGGACTAAGCGTTTGAGGCCATTCCCTTAGCCACATTTATAATACTGCAGATTGTTGGAACAGGTTTTGAAAAGAATGAAATTTTTCACTCTACAGCGGAGTGTGCGCTGATACGAAACTTCCTGGCAGATTAAAACTGTGTGCCGGACCGAGACTCGAACTCGGGACCTTTGCCTTTCGCGGGCAAGTGCTGTACCAACTGAGCTACCCAAGCACGACTCACAGCCCGTCCCCACAGCCTTAATTCCGCCAGTGCCTCGTCTCCCACATTCCAAACTGAAGCTCTCCTGCGAACCTCTTTCTATTGTTTTGCAAGTTGTTGAAAGCGCCTGCACACATTAATACACAAATATCAAAAAAGGCTTTGCATCACCTCGGTTCCCAGAAGTCCTGAAGATAGACGTTGACTGTGGATAGTGTATCACAGACACAGACCCTTTGACCGTTCAGAGATGTCACTAAACCCGCCCCATTGATGTAAACAACCATGGATCAAAAATGGTTCAAATGGATCTGAGCACTATGGGACTTAACTACTGTAGTCATCAGTCCCCTAGAACTTAGAACTACTTAAACCTAACTAACTTAAGGACATCACACACATCCATGCCCGAGGCAGGATTCGAACCTGCGACCGTAGCAGTCGCGCGGTTCCGGACTGCGCGCCTAGAGCCGCTAGACCACCGCGGCCGGCACAACCATGGATCAGTAGCACCTATTACACAGAGGGGTTCCGACACCGATCTGTTCCAGTTATTCCACCAGGAAGGAGGTACACGGCTCGTGTTGTCTGTAGTTCAACCATGCCTAGACGCTCAATACAGCGGTACGATCGCGTCCGCATTGTTACTTTGTGCAGGAAGGGCTCTCAACAAGGGAAGTGTCGAGGCGTCTCGGACTGAACCAAAACGATGTTGTTCGGACATTGAGGACATACAGTGAGACAGGAACTGTCGATGATGTGCTTCGCTCAGGCCGTCCAAGGGCTACTACTACAGTGGATGACCTCTACCTACGGATTACGGCTCAGAGGAATCCTGATAGGAACTCCACCCTGTTGAATAATGCTTTTCGTGCAGCCACAGGACTCAGACTGTGGGCAATATGCTGCATGATGCGCAGCTACACTCCCGACGTCCATGGCGAGGTCTCTCTTTGCCATTACGACACCATGCAGCGTGGTACAGATGGGCCCAACGACATGCCGAATGCACCACTCATGATTGGCATCACGTTCTCTTCACCGATGAGTGCCGCATATGCCTTCAGCCAGACAATCGTCGGAGACGTGTTTGATGGCAGCCCTGTCAGGTTGGAGGACCAGACACACTGTCCAGCGAGTGCAGCAAGGTGGAGGTTACCTACTGTTTTCGGGTAGCATTACGTGGGGCCGACGTACGCCGCTAGTCGTCATGGAAGGTGTCGCAACGGCTGTACGATACGTAAATGCTATCCTCCGACCGATAGCGCAACCATATCGGCAGCATAGTGGCGAGGGATTCTGTTCATGGACGACAATTTGCGACCCCATCGTGCACATCCTGTGAATGATTTCCTTGAGGATAACGACATCGCTCGACTAGAGTGGCCAGCATGTTCTCCAGACATGAACCCTATCGGATATGCCTGGGGTAGATAGTCGTTTATGGACGACGTGATCCACCAACCACTCTCAGACATCTACACCGAATCGGCATTGAGGAGTGGGACAATCTAGACCAACAGTGCCTTGATGAACTTGTGGATAGTAAGCCACAACGAATACAGGCATGCATCAATGCAAGAGGACGTGCTATGGGTATAAGGGGTACCGGTGTGTACAGCGATCTGGACCTCCACCTCTGAAGGTCTCTCTGTATGGTGGTACAACATGCAATGTGTGTTTTTCATGAGCAATAGAAAGGGTGGAAATGATGTTATGTTGATATCTAGTCTAATTTTCTGTACAGGTTCCGGAACTATCAGAACCGAGGTGATGCTAAACTTTTTTTGATGTGTGTATATGTATAAACTAAATAAAGGGATAATGTCTTCATCATTCGTTAAATGTGACTAAGATTATTTTAGTGTTTTGCGATATACAACACTTTTATGGACTGTCTCACTCGTGATCATGGAACTTATAACTGAATATTCGAAAATCATGGATTTTCCAGATTGAAACAGTTGGCCTCGTGTTTTGTTGGCAGTCATACAGAGTGCCAGGGGAACGGGGAACCGTGGTTTGAAATGAAATGCACGCTGGTGGGAATGATGGGAATACATGGCATGAACACATCTCCGCTGGACTCGCCCCTGAGAAGTGTTGCCTCAATAACGTCTGGCGTAAGTTTTTTGACAGCGAGCCTGGTTCCACTGCACATTCAAGGTGGATTAATGTTGCGAAAAGGAATTATTCATTCCCCGATTTCGAGCGACAATGACTTCTGTGAACAACCGATAAACGATGTGCTCCATTGCTTGCTTGGTGACCTTAGGTTCCTTGACGAACACGTAATCGCTTTCTCTTTAGTGCTTGGCTGGTAGATCCACCAACTGATGCGCATTTAGGAGTCATTATTACTTTCACAGAGTACGCAGCAACAGTTGTACAAAATTTCAACGCAATCGGAAGAACAGATTTCTTGTTTACGTACGAAAATTGTTTTTAGGCTACTGACTTCTGGTAAAGAATCTGTTACACAGGACTACCATCACAAGAGAGCTTACAGAAATCCTCCGTACCAGGTTATGCGCTCGCCTTTTACGTATTGTACATGGTTTCCTTCGAAACACTCTCCTCCCAAATAGATACACCGTTCCTAACGCCGTTTACACTTCGGGAAGCAGTTTTGCTGCGCCTCTTGCTGGACCGCGCGAAGTACCGTCTGCATATTTTCTTTTATCTCGCCTATCGTTGCAAATCTTTATCCCGTCAACTGGGTCTTCAACTTTGAAAATAAAAGAAAGTCCGCAGGGACCAGGTCTGGAGAGTATGGAGGAGGGGGCCGCTCAGTGGTTTCGTCTTCTGTGCAACAGTCACGCACCAACAGGTATGAGTGTGCGGGTGCGTTATCGTGAAGCAGGAGCCAAGAATTGTCTCACCACATTTCAGGCCGTTTGCTTCTTACATTTTCTCGCAGAGGTCGCAACACGTCCCGATAGTACCATCGATCAATAGTTTTCCCTGTGGCATGAATTCATGATGAACTAATCCTTCAGAGTCGAAGAAAACTATCAGCATTGCTTTGACATTTGACTTCGCCTGATGAGATTCTTTTGTCTTGGAGAACCTTCCCCGACCATTTGGTGTGTCTCTGTATTCTTGAGTTCACGAGAAATGTAATGCAGACGCGTTGCTCCTATAGCTCTGCCATCTCGAAATTCGCAAACTGTGCCACACAACGTTCTACTCAATCAATAACTAACAGACAACTATGAAACTTCCGTCAGTTACACATTAAGCACAGGCGTGCGTAGGGATGCCGATCACATTTCGCTCCAACACAATATTGGCGCGAAATAGCGAATTTTTTACAGATCTTGTACAGAATACGGAATGTCGAGAACGGCAGCATTCTTTCTCGCTATTGGTTTTGACGGAAAGTGGTACATGGTTGCTGGAAATGAATGTAGCTACAAACCTTCTCCAGACAATACAGATCAATTTGCAGAACATTATGGGTAATTATTTTTTGAAATCATACGTTCCGAACGGACACAAAAACAATATTTAGAGTTCCATACATCAGCGGGTAAAGATGGATACCTAATGGATCACTTAGTTGTCTATCTGTCTGTCTGTTAGAAACCTCTTTATGAGGAACGGGTACACTCATCAAGTTTAAATTTATGTCGCATGTTATACTCTATGGCCCCATAGCTGTGTAAAAATTAAAGCTTGTAAATCAGTGCAGCCGTAAGCCTTCCATTTGTGCCGCAAATTTTTGTAACTGCAGTCTCGTCATCAAACCTATAGAAGACTTCCGGTTGACGTAGCATACTGAAATTTGGCTTGAATCAACGTTTCATATTACAATTAAAGGGAGAGGTTTGAAATTGTTCGTTTGTAATTAAATCACGCGGAAACCAATATTTCTTTTCCCTTCTGTTATCTGACTTCAGATTTTTAAATAAAAACATTCTCGAAAGTCTTGGAATTCCTGGAACGATTTGTTGCCAGTTTCAGTGTCGATACTAGGCAAAAAATCATAGAGATTCTCGATTCCCGGTTGGATGAAATGTCCACATAAATAACTAAGTTTTAATCTCACGTCGTTAAAGTTCGCGCGTTGAATCAAATTTTGAATTCATGTATTTATTCCCGACAAAACATTCCATTGTAGGAGTCTGTACCGTAAGCTATCTCAGGCCGAGCATCGTTTAGCACGATCTATCACCATGCTTTGACGGATCCTCTGCTGGTTTTAAATACATGGTATACTACAATAGTTACGTAGCACGTGTGCGGAATTGCTGATTACAACGGTTGCGAAAGTAGTCGTAACGAGAAAGCCTCATCATACCGTGCACGTGATGTGTCAGATAAGATGTGCTCTCTATCGTATGTTACTCTATACATCAACTATGACCCATATCGCTGTATGATTTGAGTTTTACCACTGCGTCTTTGACCGAGCGAGGTGGCGCAGTGGTTAGACACTGGACTCGCATTCGGGAGGACGACGGTTCAATCCCGCGTCCGGCCATCCTGATTTAGGTTTTCCGTGATTTCCCTAAATCGCTCCAGGCAAATGCCGGGATGGTTCCTTTCAAAGGGCACGGCCGACTTCCTTCCCCGTCCTTCCCTAATCCGATGAGACCTATGACCTCGCTGTCTGGTCTCCTTCCGCAAAACAACCAACAACTGCGTCTTGTTACAAAAGGTAGCGTCGATTAGCCACGTTTAAGCAGAGCAAGGTCCACGAAAGCAGTTCCACTATGTGCTAAATGTGTGGTAACGGGTACCAGCACAAATTACACGCGATGGTACGACTACAATTTCATTCCACCGTTAAGTTTAGCGCACGACTTTGCTGCTATGTTTACAAGGGTGATGAAACTCTGCGCTGTACATGTCATTCGAAAACAATAAAGCCGTTTATCAATCATTCAGAGACAACTGGGAACGGCTCTAATTTCAAAATCAATTTCCTATCCGTTTATGTAATCCATTATTTATAAATCTGCATCATTTTATTAGGAGATACCAGATGTTTAAAAGCGAATGAGACTGATTTATGTGACAAGAAACACAACCGCTGCTCGCCTTATGATAGTGTGGAGCAATGTTAATGTCAACTACGTAACAAAAACAGGAACAAATGACATAGTAAACCACGAGCGCACAGCAGTGAGCGTTGATCTTCTACAAATTATTATGATAAAAGTACAGCAATAACATGCTTTAGCACCGTGTAGTCCCAGTGCCTGGCGACAGAGTGAGGAAGGTGTCGATTTACATTTCCTGGTCACTAGACTGTACGGTAACATTTTAATTCAATCGCAGACGAATCTTAGAACTTTCTGTAATGAAGGACTGTGACGTTTTCGATTACTGTCAGGCGGCCGGTAGAGACGCTAACCTTAACAACTACCTCTACATTTATTCTGCATCTACACCTATGCCTCTCAAACCACATAAGGAAGTGTGGTGAGGGGTACCTTATGTACCACTGTCATTTCCACTCTCTCCTGTTCGAGCTGCGATCCATTCGCGGAAAGAGTGAATTTAGGTAACCCTTTGAGCTAGCTGGAATCTCTCCAATTTTGCCATGTTTTTTTCGCTAGATTCATGAATCACGGGGAAATATATTGTTTGACTCTTCTACGAACGTACGCTCTTGGGATGTGACAGTAAACGACATGATGCACAACGCCTCTGCCACTGGTGCTGTTTAAGGGGGAAGGTGGCTACGTTAGGGTTCAGCTTACCGTCAACAACAAGGTCATTAGGGACAGAATACTAGTTCTAAGTGTGAAGAGTGGGAAGGAAAATCATTTTCAGAGTAGCCATCCACAATCCACCTTCAGGCATTTGGGGGTGAGCGTGGGGGGGGAGGGGGGGGGCGCGACCAGAGGACCTATATGGGGTTGCCGCTTTCCCGAATGTGAAACCAGTGCTACAACACTCTTCCCTCTCTATGGGAACAGTGAAACACACTACACACGCATCCAATTTGTGTTACTTGCACGTACCCTGTTTCAGTATTTCAATATGCCTGAGAAAAACCGTTGAAAATAATATACAGGATTCAGCTCCGAAATAACGGCCAAGCCATCCCAAAAGCTAACCCCCAAGCCCATGCTGAGCAGCGAGATACATAAGGTGTCGCATATCATTTGATCTTAGACATTATTTTAATTGGGAAAGAAGTTCAGGAAATTTTAAGAAGAATTCTAGACACTCAAGAGACAAAAGTAAATATGAATTGAATTTTTGTTTATGTCTTTCAATAACAGAGCCGCTCGGGATAGCCGCGCTGCCTGATACGTCTTACGGCGGCTCTAGCGACTCCCCCACGTCGGAGGTTCGAGTTCTCCCTCGGGCATGGCTATGTGTGTTGTCCTTAGCGTGAGTTAGTTTAAGTTAGATTAAGTAGTGTGTAAGCCTAGGGACCGATGACCTCAGCAGTTTGGTCCCATCAAGTACAAACGGAAAACAAAATTACACTTTATGTACATCATAATTGTGAAAGAATATGTACATACCCTGAAGAGTTCGAATGATAATTTTCGTGTACATGGTTCAAGAGGTAGACAACAGCACCGCCTGAGGCGGCCACCACATAGGCACAGTCATTCGTCAGGCGTCCTCTCAGTTCCGATCAGCTACCTCCTGGCAGTGCTTTTTACTGCGGACAACTTTCTGTTTTCGTCGCCATATACAGCAGTGCGTCATATTCGTCAGCTGATAGTGTTGTCAGCCACCAGGATGAACGGTGTCACCAACGGCTGCGTTGCGTCCTCCCAGTACTGGCGGAGATTGAAATCCTTCTGCCGACAAGCAGAAAAGAAGACGCGCTGCGGAAATTCTCTCAGTTCAGTGCCTGCTGCCAGTTGAGTGCAGTTCCTGCAGAGCCAGCAGTACGAACGGATCCTACAGCTCGCTTGTTACCGACAGGGCCACCATTTCCTGCAATACACTATGGGCCATAATTCCGCGAGTTCCTTTGAGAAAACTACAGCCTGACTTAGCAGGTGGTATTTAGAGAGGAACAGGACAGTCAACGTTTACTTGCGTAATTACTTTCAGTCATAGCGACAATATCATAGACTGCCAAGAGACAAGAATGTTATTTAGATTTCATTTTATTAGGTGTACGTACAGTTGTGCCCTACCAAAACTACCAGTGTAGTTTGGTACACTACATAAATGATATAGTAAATGGTACGATTGCACGTAGTACTGGTAGCATTGGTAGGGAAAGGAACATAAATGAATGTGTGAGAAGAAACAGAGAACTGAAGAATTCTAGATTAGATTAGATTAGATTAGTACTTGTTCCATAGATCATGTATACGACACTTCGTAATGATGTGGAACGTGTCAGGTTAATAAAAGGTGTATATACAAGATATTACATTACACAAAATATAACATGACACATAATTTTTTTTTTTTTTTGAATGGGGGTTGGGGAAATTACCCACTTATTATATCCAAAAATTCATCTAATGAGTAGAAGGAGTTGCCATTAACAAATTCTTTTAATTTCCTCTTAAATGCTATATGGCTATCTGTCAGACTTTTGATGCTATTAGGTAAGCGACCAAAGACTTTCGTGGCAGCATAATTTACCCCCTTCTGAGCCAAAGTTAGATTTAACCTTGAGTAGTGAAGATCATCCTTTCTCCTAGTGTTGTAGCCATGTACACTGCTATTACTTTTGAATTCGTTCGGATTGTTAATAACAAATTTCATAAGTGAATATATATATTGTGAGGCTACAGTGAAGATCTCTAGCTCTTTAAATAAGTGTCTGCAGGATGATCTTGGATGAGCTCCAGCAATTATTCTGATTACACAATTTTTGTGCAATGAACACTCTTTTACTCAATGATGAGTTACCCCAGAATATGATGCCATAGGAAAGCAGAGAATGAAAATAGGCATGGTAAGCTAATTTACTCAGAAGTATATTGCGATGACCCTAATAGCGTAAGTAGCTGAACTCAAACGTTTCAGCAGATCCTCAGTGTGTTTTTTCCAGTTCAACCCCTCATCACTGCATACACCTAGAAATTTTGAATATTCTACCTTAGCTACCGATTTCTGATTGAAGTCTATATTTATCAATGATGTCATTCCATTTACTGTGTGGAACTGTATATACTCTGTTTTGTCAAAGTTTAATGAGAGCTTATTTGCAGAGAACCACTTAGTGATTTTGTGAAAAACATCGTTTACAATTTCACCAGTTAAATCTTGTTTGTTGGGTGTGATAGCTATACTTGTATAATCGGCAAAAGAACCAGCTTTGCATCTTCGTGAATAGAGAGTGGCAAGTCATTAATATATATTAAGAACAGCAGAGGACCCAAGACCGAATCTTGCGGCACCCCATTCTTGATTGTTCCCCAGTTTGAGAAATCACCAGTTTTTTGCATATTATGTAAATTGCTTATTTCAACTTTCTGCACTCTTCCAGTTAGGTGTGATTTAAATAATTGGAGCACTGTTCCATTCATACCACAGTACTTGAGCTTATCTAGAAGTATTCCATGATTTACACAATCAAAAGCCTTTGATAGGTCACAAAAAAATCCCAACGGGTGACTTCCGGTTACTCAGAGCATTTAATATTTCTCTAGTGAAAGTATATATTGCATTTTCGGTTGAAAATCCCTTTGCTTGTTTGTTCGTTTCGCACGTAATTAAAACCGCACATCGTTCAGTGATAATCCACTGTGTATTTTATATCCTTACAAAACATAAATTTCATTTTACAAGCAATGAAAATTAGTTCATCACGTAACTTCTGCACTTTATATAACCAAAGCAATTACTTTTGATGCAAGTACAGCTTACATGATCAAACATAAAAAACCTATACAACTGTAGTTGTTATTTATTTGTACCCAGTAGAGCTTCTTGGTCATGGCTTAAGGCAAGTTTCCTGTTATTCTTGATAGCTGCGAAAAATGTTTATGAATAACAGAAACACGAATTATATAAGTAATAAAGTCATGTTTGATATGTTATTGTTTTGCTGTCAGGGTACTGGAGCTCCAGGTGCAATATTGGTATCAAATTGTTATGCAAATTGGTTAAATTGATCAATTAATTACGCCCCCTCCCCCCCGAATACACACACCACCACCATCCGTATGACGTCATGCGTTTTCGCCATCCTGCATGTGCCTGTGGGTCAACCCCCCTCCCGTCGCCCCTTCTACCCTACTGGCGGGACTTCTGAATTTTGGCGGGAATTCCGAATTTTCGCTGTTATATTCAACTGTAAGTTCAGAGGACGTAATATAAACGGAAATGGTTGATGAAAATTGTTTATAAAACAGGAATAGTTCGTAGAATGCTCTAAGAAGGATATAACAGGCATTGCGTACGATAGGGATACTCTTGTTTAACTTCTGATCGCTTTGTATACTGCGATCGCAAAGTCATTAAGGTGCTCCATGGTGTGCTGCCCAGCGTGAGTGCAACATTGGTGTGCCGGGAGATGAAAGGGCGTCGCACCACGCACGTTGGTAACTTCCATCAGGCCTTAGATAACGCAACCTGAGCCACGTGTGACACTTGGCTTGGTTCCAGGCGATCTGCTACGTTCCCACACCAAAGAGATGGTGGGGAGGCGCCATCCAGCGCTTGAAAATCGGCAGATGATATTAATGTGCAATGCCGTTCTCAAGGCGTGCTTTGTTGGGCATCCACCAGGAACAATACATTTGTTTTCGAAGGTTAGTGCCTTTCCCCATAGCGAAGTCCTAACGAAAACAACGACATGTATTTCGAGGGATGCAGCTGGCATTGGGTGTGCCACGCTATCTATCTATATCAGAATGAACAAAGGATGTTTTTCTTAAGATAGCAGATGCGTCCACCGTTCTATCCACTTGCTGGCAAACGAAGGATGTTTTCAGAATTTTTTGTCCCCTACTGCACCCACCTGCACCAAGCCTGCTTGAAAAGAAAAAAAAGGCGAAGTTAGCGTCCTCATTCAGCAGCTGTACCCTGAATAACATGTATTTTGAGGGATGCATCGGACGTCAGAACTATCAAGCTACATGTTTGCCTCGGGAGGAACAAAGAGTGTTTTTATACAGCTAGCAGCTGTGTCCAATATTCCAGCCAATTACCAGCAAAAAATGGTTATTTGTCTCAAAATATTTTTCCATCCTTTCTAGCTGCGTTCTGTTCCTCATATAAGTAAGAAAAGGAGGTTAATATACTTGCAACTACCTAGTTTCAACTATTTTTCAAAATCACTGATTGCACGTTTTCCCCATACGAAACACGTGCACATCGATCACTGTATATAGGAAATATCTTAGGATTTTTGGTAGGTTAACGAATAAGACAAGCAAATATTCTGGTACAGAGTCTTTATTAACTTTCGCACGTACATTTACAAACAGAAAACAGCTCTTTCCTTATTTTTGTTGGGTGTTGTTTTAACAATGTCCAACTTAATTTTTAATTTACTTTTTAAATCTACACCTGAGCCATCTATTCCTTTGTCCAGCCAGTATGTATCCAAATGTTTCCTGAAAACTACCTCTTTTACGGCTTTAACAAGTATTTCTTTTCCTTCCGGCAGTTCTTCTAGACAAGAGCATTCGGGAATTTTAATTTTTCCTCTTTTTTCTTGCACAATACTGTTGTCATAACATACCACATCTTCCTGAGTGTAAGCTGCCAATTCTTCTGCTGCACATTCTTGTGGAATTTCGGTATAAAAATTCAAGTTTACGTCTTTTGCAAACGAATTCTCATTAAAGGTTATTATTCCGTTGGTTTTAAGCTCTGCAAACGGTTGTTCTGTTGCTAAGTGTTTGACATCAAGCCCACCACACTGCGATATAACGTAGCCATCCTTTTTAAGGAGTTCCAAGGAGGAATGGAGTTTGATAAACAGATTTTTCGTGTGTCTTTTAACATAGTAAACGTGCTCCAATCCACCGTCTTCGGCCAGTACTCCAACGTATGGCCACTTAGCACTACTGTTTATAGTAAATGCTCTTATCTTGTACTCCTCAGTCGTAGCCAGATTTCTCAATACATTATATTTAAAGCCATATGTAAATCTGGCCAGCACATCCGCAATAGATTACATTCTTCATTTATGGCAGCTGTCTTCTCCATGGCTCCAGTTCTCCTTTCTTTACTTCGACGTCCTCCATACCCAGTTTCCTTTTCCATGCGCAAGACACATTAACTGTACTTAACGGTGTAATTTCTTTAATAGGGAATGGTTTGACTGCGTTCAACACGTTGATTCTTTTTCTTAGGACTTGTGGTAAAGCATTGTCTGTGTCAATCAGTCATAATTCTGCAATAGCTCTATCGGACGGCATTGTGGAGAACAATGTTCTAGACTGTGAAAAATAACTTTCTCCTTCTTTACCATAACACTTTTGTATAGTGCTTATATCGTCTTTATTGGAGTCGGAACTACGAATCTCCACGTAGTTTATAGTTAGATTATTAAAACTGTATGCAGATAGAAAGTAGCTGGTGAGCTTTTCTCGGTCGTGAGTATCTGGAAGGCTTACTTGTACACCGGTCAATTTTCGGGTATTCTTATTACCCCAGTACACAACATGTATAACGTAATTAAACACAACGCAACAATTGTTCTGTAGGTTATCTGTTAATTGACGCCACGTGGAAGCATTTGGCACACAGTAAAGTGGAGCATATTGTAAATACTGTCTGTTGGCGTCTAGTACACGTATACACTCTCGCACAGGGTCGAATACGCAATGCATTCTGTAGTTGTATATTGTAGGCTCCAGCATGGTAATGCCATGCTGCTTAGTCAAGAAAGGACAAAGAGTTTCTCGTAGTCACATGCTAGGACACTTTGTAAAATCTATAATGTAGTTATCAAAATTTCTGTTCGCCCCAGGACTTGTGATTTGAGATATAAATTTGTTATATATCTTTATTCTACAGTTGAAGATTAACCATATTAGCCAGTCTATTCCAATTGTATTATCGTTGTCCACAATTACATTGCTGTTTCGCTGACGATCCCCTTCCATGCAGAGATCTTGGTTTCATATAAAGCAGCCGGACATTTCCATTTTATCGAAAATTCCGGCAAAGTCTTGCGTTATGAGCACATCAAAAAAGGTAATAGTCGTCTAGACGTAGTAGTTGGAATATTCCAGGAAGCTCTTTCATTAGAACACCCGTTTTAACGTCACTTAATTCCACTTTGTATGGTGTAACCACAGGATTTTTGTATTTTGTAAAAATAATTTCCAGAGCTTCCTTGCCGATTTTTTCTCGTATCTCCCTTGCTGTCACACTGTCGTTTTCTCGGCAATTCACTTAATCACAGATTTTAACCACAATAATGTTGTTGGAAAATGGTCGTGTAATACGTGTAAGCACATTTACTTTCTTCTCACTAAGAGGTATACCATTTTCGGTGTAATTCATGTTTCCACTGTCGGCAGCCATATTATCCAGGTTCTGCTGTAATAACCGCAAACCGAAGCGTTCGTCTGTTGGTGTCGTCTTCCTCCCTAAAAACTGAGGGATGTTGAGCAATTTGGAAGAATCCATGTTGACACTTTTAACTGTCACGGGACACTGATCAGTTGCGCTTGTCAAGCCTTCTTTTATACTCTAAAGATCCAAGATGGTGGCACTTCCTGTCACGTGATTTCTGGTCATACACTCTACATACCTCCTAGCCCAGTTGACCTTCTTTGTGTGCAAGGTGTCCGTGGCAAGGAGGGAGACTGCCCCTCGCAAGTACCACTCTTATGTATGGGATAGAACCAACGCATGTCCCGGAGTGTATGGTAATGCGCTGTACTTGGAAAATACTTTGAACAGTGTAGTACAGAGCAGTATCCACACAGTAGAGTATGAGGCTTTACCGGCACATGATTTCGGACAGGGTGGTATAGCGCAGTATTCGGACATCGGAGTATAGCGCTGTACTCGGACAGAACTTTGGAAGGGGTGGTACAGTGCAATAGAGGGACGGAATAGTGCAGCGCTGTATCCGACCACGAGGCTAGGATGGTACTCGCGGTACTCCGTCAGTCGCCGCTAGTTCAGCGGATCACGCTACGTCTGAGGTCACAGAACGTAGAAGTAGATAAAGGGGGCCTTTCCCATGGCGAAGGACCGTAGGGTGTGTGCCCGGACCCGCCACCCCTTGCGTACGTACCGCGCCTAGTGCAGCACTAGACTCGCAGCTGTTTTCTGTGTTTTTGCTTGTTCACTCTCTGCCGCATATCGCCTTTCTATCGGGTTTGTTTTAGATTTGTTAGTTGTCAAATTAGTTACAAGCCGATCATTTTACAACTGCCAGCGCCAGAACACGGAATTAAACTTTGTTTACGTACAGACGGGCCCTAAGGCGTCCGACAATACTCGACAGTACGCGATTGTCGCACCTCACTCGTCGTTGTACAGTCACGTTATAGTCACAGTGCGTTACTACTTCTGCGTATTGTTAGCGTCTGCTGAAATGGATAGTCACCGCGCAAATATATATACATTATCGAAGGTACTCTCAGATGGAAAAGTCTTGATAAATATCGTGGTTCAGATCAGCCGAGAAGAATAAAGAAAAATTCCGCAGTTGTTCGAAGAGATTTCGGGATTACAGGCTGTCGTCGTAAACTTCATTCCACGATATTTAACCTGGACATCTACCAATCATCTTCAGGTGAGCCATCGAAGACTGACGTCTTGGTCAGTGTTCGATGGCTCACCTGAAGATTACTGGCAGGTGTCCAGTTGAAATATCATGGAATGAAGTTTACGACGACAGGCTGCAATCCTGAAATCCTTTCGAACATTTAATTCGCTGGGAAAATTTTAAATTTCATAGTTATGTAGTTTAAATAAGGGGAAAAAATAGAAAATTTCTGATTGACACGGAGGACTTTGTAGCATGATGTGCAAGCTCGCTTTAAACAATGTCAGAATATAAGAAAGGTGCGAAGAAACCTATAACTGTGATCTGAACGTAAATTACAGTTATTAGATAGAAAAACAAGTTTTAATTTAATTTCGTACGCTTCTGTGTAGTAGAATGTACAGCAAAGTTATAAGACGCCCGTTTGGGTTATGGGATAGTAATACAAGTTTTTTTCCACGTTTTCCTGTATAAGGATATATTAAAGGAAAAAGTAATGTTGTCTCCTACTCGCACAGCTGCCTCATACCACGTACACTCAGGAACCGTATTACATTTTGATAGAGGACATTTACATCGCTCCCGCCTCACCCGAAACAACAAGTAGCAGATAACGTCAACAACTCAGAGCACACTGGCCTGGAACGCAGCAGTAAAGTGAACGGGTTATACGCAAATGAGCGAATAAATGCAGTATTACAGGTACACGTAACGTTGTGAACAAAATGATATAGGTAATATTGTTTCGTGAAACCAGGCAGCGTAGACTGAAGCAACATACAGAGAGCGTCATGAGCTGATGACTCCCGGTGCTCACAATTACAGAGGTTCCGCGCAGCCTCCACTGTTTCGTCCATTCGACGACAAAGTAGAAGAATGTCCCTTATATAAGTTGCAGCTGAAGCAGCACTTCTTAGCATACAACATTCACCTTGGTTTAGATTCTGCAGAGCCGGCCGGAGTGGCCGTGCGGTTCTAGGCGCTACAGTCTGGAGCCGAGCGACCGCTACGGTCGCAGGTTCGAATCCTGCCCCGGGCATGGATGTGTGTGATGTCCTTAGGTTAGTTAGGTTTAATTAGTTCTAAGTTCTAGGCGACTGATGACCTCAGAAGTTAAGTCGCATAGTGCTCAGAGCCATTTGAACCATTTTTTTTTAGATTCTGCAGAAAATACGAGGGTTATTCCAAAAGTAAGGTCCGATCGGTCGCGAAATGGAAACGACTATGAAAATCCGATAAAGCTTTGCACAGATGTGTTGGGTAGTGTCTCTAGTATAACCCCAGTTAGCATCACGTCGCTCTTCTCATTTCTGAGCTCGCAGTGAGTGCGTAAAGATGTCTAGAAAATAGTGTCTGCCGCCAAGTACGAGGGCCTGGTGAGAAATTTCGCCTGAAGCTATGCAGCCAACATTACATAACTGTCGTGCTGTTTCGTCTTCACGACAATTCTCAGCCGCATTCTGCAGGGGCAATGAAGATGCTCCTGCATCGTTTTCAAATGGAAATGTTAGATTACCCACAATACAGTCCGCAATTGTCTCCCCCTGCGTTTCATCTCTGGTCACATGAACCGCTGTCTTTGAAGACAACATTTTGACACAGACAACGAGGTGTAGGCCAGCGTGGAGAATTGGCGGAAAGCACTGGCGGCTGCCTTCTATGATGAGGCTATTGAAAAGTTGGTATAACGCTATGACAAAAGTCTAAGTCAGAACGGCGACTACGTAGAGAAGTAGCTGAAAGGTGTAGCTAATTGTTACAAGTAAAACATTTCTGATGTTCACTGTGGTTTCAATTTAGCAATCAATCGGACCTTACTTTTGGAATAACCCTCGTATTTTCCTCCTGTAGAGACGCAGATTTAGCCCTATGCTGATCTAGTGAATAAATGAATCTCTGATAGACCAACATCTGGCTGCTGCTAGCTATAAATTTTTCGGACGCGTAGAAAACCTAACCAGATCTATAAAGAATGGCTAACAGGACTTACAGATATGACTAGAACTGAGAAATTCAGTTTTACTTGTGGAGCATATTTTGGGATTAAATGCTTGTTCAAAATGTAGGCCGGCCGATGTGGACGAGCGGTTCTAGGCGCTTCAGTCCGGTACCGCGGTACTGCTACGGTCACAGGTTCGAATCCTGCCTCGGGCATAGATGTGTGTGATGTCCTTCGGTTAGTTAGGTTTAAGTAGTTCTAAGTTCTAGGGGACTGATGACCTCAGATGTTAAGTCCCATATTGCTCAGAGCCATTTGAACCATTTTTCCAAAATGTAGGAGACAACAGAATTAGAGTAGAAGTCTTAAAACATCGCAACCCCGGTCTGGGCTAAGTACTACAAGGGAATGACCCTCAGCAAGTACAAGACTTTGCGGAATTAGACTTTTAGGCGCCTGTAGTTGGAGCTGTGGACGCTAAGTGTTCTACGCGGACCCGCAAGTCGCCATCGGTTCCTGTTGCTGAGCGTCGTAAGCGCTAACATTTCGCAGGGCGACCGTGCAGGCACAGCAGTCCTCGAGAGATGAGGCAATGCTCTCAGCACTTCATAACGGACAGTCATAAACATTGCTATTTCCGCCAAGCAGAATGCCGACACTGCCATAAAATCGGGCCCATGTAACAACTTTGCTACCAGAAGAACCATAAAGTGAATTCAGTTCCACGTACCTTCCAAATGGAGAAAATGGAAATAAAAGTGATCTTACAATCGTAAATCAAAGGTGCTCCTCGCAACAGAACGCAATTTAAAGAATAGAGAAATCGCTCGAAGCGCAAACATACAACTGCGCAGCAAAAACTCTCATGTTGATACGTCACTTCAGCTTTCCCCAAATAGAATAGATTAAGGAAACAGTACCTATTTTCAGATTCAAAGGTATAACCGCAAATTGTTCATTAATTCACAATTTCTCAATGAAAATGGGAAATTTATGCTACATGCTAGTGCTTCAGTTACTTTACTAAATCAGTAAACATACGAACAATTCGAGCGACGAAGCTTTCAGCAGTCAAATTTGCATGTCACAACTTATAATGACAAAAAAAATCCTCTTCTGACGACGTGTTCACAACCAGAAAAATAAGAACATACGACAAGAGCAGTGACATTCAGTGTAGTTCAATTCAGCTTTAGTCCAAATACACGGAAGCGCCAAAGAAACTGTTATAGGCATGCCTATTTAAATACAGAGATATGTAAACTGGCAGAATACGGTGCTGTGGTCAGCAACGCCTATGTAAGACAACGAGTATCTGGCGCAGTTGCTAGATCGGTTACTGCTGCTACAATGGCAGGTTATCAAGGTTTGAGTTTGAACGGTGAGTCACAGCTTCTCCGAGGTAGTGATGAAGTGGGGAGTTTGCCGTACGACCATTTCACGAGTGTACCGTGAATATCAGGAAGCTGCTAAAACATCAGATCTCCGACATCACTCCGTCTGCAAAAAGATCCTGCAAGAACGAGACCGACGACCACTGAAAAGAATAACTCAGCGTGATAAAATTGCAACCGTTCGGCAAATTCCTGCAGATATCAATGCTGTGCCATCAAAAAGTGTCAGCGTGCGAACCATTCAACGAAACATCATCTATATGGGCTTGCGGAGCCGAAGGTACTCGTGTACCCTTGATGAATGCACGACGCAAAGGCTTACGTCTCGCCTGGGCCTGTCAACTCCGAGATTGGACGATTGATGACTGGAAACATGTTGCCTGGTCGGACGAGTCTCGTTTGAAGTTTTGTCGAGCGGATGGACTAATACTTGTATGCAGACAACCTCCTGAATCCACGGACCCTATATGTTGTTGTTGTGGTCTTCAGTCCTGAGAGTGGTTTGATGCAGCTCTCCATGCTACTCTATCCTGTGCAAGCTTCTTCATCTCCCAGTACCTAGTGCAACCTACATCCTTCTGTATCTGTTTAGTGTATTCATCTCTTGGTCTCCCCCTACGATTTTTACCCTCCACGCTGCCCTCCAATACTAAATTGGTGATCCCTTGATGCCTCAGAACATGTACTACCAACCGATCCCTTCTACTGGTCAAGTTGTGCCACAAGCTTCTCTTCTCCCCAATCCTATTCAATACTTCCTCATTAGTTATGTGATCTACCCATCTAATCTTCAGCATTTTTCTGTAGCACCACATTTCGAAAGCTTCTATTCTCTTCTTATCCAAACTATTTACCGTCCATGTTTCACTTCCATACATGGCTACACTCCATACAAATACTTTCAGAAATGACTTCCTGACACTTAAATCTATACTCGATGTTAACAAATTTCTCTTCTTCAGAAACGCTTTCCTTGTCATTGCCAGTCTACATTTTATATCCTCTCTACTTCGACCATCATCAGTTACTTTGCTCCCCAAATAGCAAAACTCCTTTACTATTTTAAGTGTCTTATTTCCCAATCTAATATTCTCAACATCACCCGACTTAATTCGACTACATTCCATTATACTCGTTTTGCTTTTGTTGATGTTCATCTTATATTCTCCCTTCAAGACACTGTCCATTCCGTTCAACTGCTCTTCCAAGTCCTTTGCTGTCTCTGACAGAATCACAATGTCATCGGCGAACCTCAAAGTTTTTATTTCTTCTCCATGGATTTTAATACCTACTCCGAATTTTTCTTTTGTTTCCTTTACTGCTTGCTCAATATACAGATTGAATAACACCGGGGAGAGACTACAACCCTGTCTTACTCCTTTCCCAACCACTGCTTCCCTTTCGTGTCCCTCGACTCTTATAACTGCCATCTGGTTTCTGTACAAATTGTAAATAGCCTTTCGCTCCCTGTATTTTACCCCTGCCATCTTTGGAATTTGAAAGAGAGTATTCCAATCAACATTGTCAAAAGCTTTCTCTAAGTCTACAAATGCTAGAAACGTAGGTTTGCCTTTCCTTAATCTTTCTTCTAAGATAAGTCGTAAGGTCTGTATTGCCTCACGTGTTCCAGTATTTCTACGGAATCCAAACTGATCTTCCCCGATGTCGGCTTCTACCAGTTTTTCCATTCGTCCTTAAAGAATTCGTGTTAGTATTTTGCAGCTGTGGCTTATTAAACTGATTGTTCGGTAATTTTCACATCTGTCGAGTGTAGGAAAAGGGAGAGAAGGAAACATAGTAGGTGAATATGGATTGGGCTAAGAAATGAAAGAGGAAGCCGCCTGGTAGAATTTTGCACAGAGCACAACTTAATCATAGCTAACACTTGGTTTAAGAATCATGATAGAAGGTTGTATACATGGAAGAACCCTGGAGATACTAAAAGGTATCAGATAGATTATATAATGGTAAGACAGAGATTTAGGAACCAGGTTTTAAATTGTAAGACATTTCCAGGGGCAGATGTGGACTCTGACCACAATGTATTGGTTATGACCTGTAGATTAAAACTGAAGAAACTGCAAAAAGGTGGGAATTTAAGGAGATGGGACCTGGATAAACTGAAAGAACCAGAGGTTGTACAGAGTTTCAGGGAGAGCGTAAGGGAACAATTGACAGGAACGGGGGAAAGAAATACATTAGAAGAAGAATGGGTAGCTTTGAGGAATGAAATATTGAAGGCAGCAGAGGATCAAGTAGGTAAAAAGACGAGGGCTAGTAGAAATCCTTGGGTAACAGAAGAAATATTGAATTTAATTGATGAAAGGAGAAAATATAAAAATGCAGTAAATGAAGCAGGCAAAAAGGAATACAAACGTCTCAAAAACGAGATCGACAGGAAGTGCAAAATGGCTAAGGAGGGATGGCTAGAGGACAAATGTAAGGATGTAGAGGCTTATCTCACTAGGGGTAAGATAGATACTGCCTACAGGAAAATTAAAGAGACCTTTGGAGAGAAGAGAACCACTTGTATGAATATCAAGAGCTCAGATGGCAACCCAGTTCTAAGCAAAGAAGGGAAGGCAGAAAGGTGGAAGGAGTATATAGAGCGCCTATACAAGGGCGATGTACTTGAGGACAATATTATGGAAATGGAAGAGGATGTAGATGAAGATGAAATGGGAGATAAGATACTGCGTGAAGAGTTTGACAGAGCACTGAAAGACCTGCTTCGAAACAAGGCCCCGGGAATAGACAACATTCCATTAGAACTACTGACAGTCTTGGGAGAGCCAGTCCTGACAAAACTCTACCATCTGGTGAGCAAGATGTATGAAACAGCGAAGTACCCTCAGACTTCAAGAAGAATAATAGGACCCTATATATCAGCAGCAGAATGTTCAAGCTGTTGGAGGCTCTGTAAGGGTGAGCAGTCCAGACCCTCGTACAGATTAAAGGACAGTCCTGCAGGATTCATGGTGTCAGTTCTTTCCTGCATTATTCATATATTAGTCGAGTACACGCCACGTCGTTTACATTACTTCTGCGTGGGCGGGGGGGCCCTACAATATATTAGGCAGGTGTACCAGTTTCTTTGGCTCGTAAGTGTATATTTGGATTCCTTTGATCTGGGAATTCAAGATAATGCATTAATGTAAGTGCAATCAGTTCTCAGATATCACACTAGAACATCAACAAATAACGCGACAAATATCAACATCTACTCGATGGCACTCTGGAGTACACAAAGGATTTAAAAGGCATATTGTACCTACAGCTAATGATAAACCTAAATAGTCCGGAGCAGATTCAGTACAATGTGCTATTCGCAATGAGGTAGCTACTGAACTCAAGCGACTGGAGGAAACTGACGTCCAGAAAACCATTTCAGCAAATCAGTGGGCATCTCCTCTGGTAATCTGTAGGAAGGCACACTGAAAAATTACTCTCTGTGCTGATTTCAAACCAACTGTAAGTGCTCAGTGACAGATTCATTCCTGAACTGTAGCTGCTTGGTCTGGTCGACCTTCGACCTCAAAAGGTTGATCCTTACCCGGTTTCCGCGACCGGTGTGAATGTGACGCCTGCGGCGAGAGTCTTGCTGTGGCGTGCGAGCAGTGTCGCTGGGCTGGGTCGACGGCAAACTCTGGTGTGTGTGGAGTTCCTCGCCAAAGGATTCGACGTTGCGGCGGTGTGCCAGTCCCTGCTGTTGTTGTTGTCTCCATGGAACGTGGCCGAGGTGAAGAACCTGTGGTGTGGGACCTTCACTTTGGCGGTAAGTTCATTTTCTTGCTACTTTTGCGATGCAGATTAGGGTTAAACGTAGAGCTTTCGTTTTGTAACCTTTAATGACCATCACAGTTTGCTCTCTGCTAAGCTGCAATGACCTCCTTCTGAACGATCTGTAGCATATAGTTGATAACAGGATTAACATCTGAATTACCGTGTGGTGTGTTCACGCAGATGTGAGGTACACATTAAAAAATTTAGATTAGCCATTGAGATTTGTATCTAATGTTGTGCAACCCTGAATGTAATTAATAAATTTTCTTCGGTTGTGATGTTGTGACTTGCTCTATGTGTTATTTTAAACTGTTGTAGTTACTGTCAAACCTTCGCCCCCAGAAGGTGTATTGTGATGCTATATGCGGGTTATTGTGGGCCTGTATAAGGGGCGTGATACACGGAGGCTGGATGTGGCAGGTTAGTTGCGTATGGAAAAATTGCATGTAGCGATTAAAATCGTGGGTGATCTGTCCTAGGCCTCAGCAGATCTTTATCTTATTTCATTCTTATTCTGTTGTACTTCAGGGTAAGGTTCTAAGCCGTCTTCGTCATCTTAGTACGGTAGTGGCCCTGCCAGTGTATTGGCGAAGTTCAAATGCCGTTGTACTTATTGGAAATTTCGACGTCTCGTACTCCTGTGATAAACTGCACTGAATGGTTGTTGAAGCAGGTGGTACCACAGGCACGCCGCCACTACTTGGCTGCGTTTGCATTGTGGTAAATATGTTCTTTGTGGGCCGAGCGCTGAGACCGCCCCATGGGTCGTATTTCGGTGGTGCGGTTTCCTCTTGGCAGTCCAGCCGTATGGGTGTGGTGCGTGGCATGATAGCTTGTGCCCTTAATACTCCTGTTTCCTGCTTGCCGCATTTACGATTAGAAGCCGTAATTAAACTTTGTTTGTGTTTTAGGGGTGTCCTGCTTCAGGGAGCTGGGTTTTACTTGTAGCTGTTTTGAACTGTCCCTAATGGACCCCGATTCATTTAGAGGGTTTCCTAAGTTTAAGGTTGGAAGCCTGTGCGCCTGATTATTCAGAGCTGTAATTGTTATGAACCTTTGATGTCACTGCATTTTAATTCGCTTAGGGAGCTGTTTGTTTTTGAAAATTTAAATTAAATGAATGCCCTGTAAATTCTCACTATTAGATATAAATTGGGCTGATCATTCACTATCTTAAAATTTCTGTAGAATTCTACTTTGCAAGTCTCTGTTCTCTTACATCCGTCTCGTGACGACGAAACAATGAAATAGATGGTAATTGATATGCATAAATTATTGTTAACAGTAACAGCGCCTTCCCATTGGAAGTGCTTCACTTTCCGCTTCCTTTAAATGGTTTTAGAGGACGTGACAACGAGTGTTTCGTTATGTACTAATTGTATAGACGATACAATAGTGTCTGGAAAGATACCGGAAGAATGGTTCGAATGGCTCTGAGCACTGTGGGACTTAACATCTGTGGTCATCAGTCCCCTAGACCTTAGAACTACTTAAACCTGACTAACCTAAGGACATCACACACATCCCTGCCCGAAGCAGCGTTCGAACCTGCGACCGAAGCGGTCGCGCGGTTCCAGACTGTAGCGCCTAGAACCGATCGGACACTTCGGCCGGCGATATGGCCAAAACAAAATAACTATGTCTGTAACACAGCATCTGGCAAGGGATGGACAAACAAATTGTAAAGGACAACTTTGCACGGCAACTCTTGCGCGGACAACCAGACAGCGCCATGTCAATAATTTAATCGGACGCGAGTGAACGGTTCTCAGCAACACATTCACGTATGTTTCACTGGTTACTTTTGGAACAGACGATGGCTAATCATCTGTCGACCCTTTCCGTAAATATTCTTTAGTCATTCCCGTGACCTCTACAACCAGCGCTAGCATTGTCAGAGCACTCACTTCTGATTTCTGTCTCGAAGAATTAACTCATGTCTTCGTTTTGGACATTCAGCATGTCTGAATGGCTTTGTTCTTTCCTCAGTCGAATGACGAATCCGAACTTTCCTTGCGTTCTTTGAAGGCTGAAATGTCCACATTTTATGTTTCAAAGTTAAGAGAAAATGTATTCCTTACTACTTGTCCAGCAATGTCCACTGCAGACATTTCAATGCATATTGTTCCATAGTCGTCCCCATCCCACTTTCATCCTTTTGCTGCATCTCCCAGAATGCTACTTCAAGGGAAAATTTAAAATCGAAACTTTACAAAAATTACAGTTTTCTATCGAGTGTTCAACAAACCGCACAACTAGCAGTCAGGAATTGACATTCAGGTGACCGGCTGAGCTATGGAATTCAAAGCAGAAGAGGCACACATCGATGATGCCAAAATGAACATTAGAATTCCTTTTTCAGACACTGAAAGGCCACCAGTCCACCCCCTGTGCGCAGCCATTACCGATCCCTGAGTCCGGTCGGAAAGGTCACCCGAAGGCGACACGTCCGTCGAAGTCGACAATCGCCTTTCCAGTTTTTCAACAGAAGCTTCCGGAAGTTTATAAGGCGAATGTTGGGACCCATTGCCACCCATCCAACTACATCAGTTCCACGACAGCACCAGCTTGCCCCACGTCGTCACACGCACGCACACCGCATGACGTTGGTGTGATATCAATAATTCAAAAACAGTCTTAATTGCATTTATTATTATTATTATACCGCCAACCGGTTTCAGTCCGACGTAGGGGTCATCTTCTGGGCGTTTACACCATTGGTCGACTGCTTGTGGTGTCACTCCTGTCTACATAACGGCCGTTATTTTATGATTGTGCCACTTCAGTTTCTTATGATGACTTGTTTGACATCAAAAATGGAAACGACACATTCTGGAAGAAGTCATACGTAGGAAGCAAGATTTCACTGGAGGGTCAAAGGAAAGACGGTATCAAAAGAGGGGACTAGCACCAGCTAAGAAAGCTATCTGCTGTAAAAGCGCTCTGCTGATACTAGGTACTGACATGCAAGTGAGGTAGAAGTTGCTGAAAATGGACGTTTGGAGCACAGCACTGAATGAACGTGAACAACTGATCATACAAGATGAGAAGAGGAAGAAAGCGGAAGCTTTTGAATTACGGTGCTATACAGAAATTATTCGAAATGAAGAAGTGCTACAAGCAATAGCTGAGGATAAATGCCGATGAAAAAAATGGTTCAAATGTCTCTGAGCACTATGGGACTTTACTTCTGAGGTCATCAGTCCCCCAGAACTTAGAACTACTTAAACCTAACTAACCTAAGGACATGACAAACATCCATTCCCGAGGCAGGATTCGAACCTGCGTCCGTAGCGGTCGCGCGGTTCTAGACTGTAGCTCCTAGAACCGCTCGGCCACCCCGGCCGGAAAATGCCGATGAAAGGCATTTACCAGAAGAAGAACGTGTTAACAGGACATCAGCTATGGTAAGCAGGAACAATCGGCACCAGAATGAGCAATAAAGGCGGAAAATGATAGAGCAGTTCAAAACTGCAATATGCCAAACAGATTATAGATTTTGCATAGTCTAGTGGTTACTTAAAAATCAAAGGGCAGGAAAAGTTGATGGACAGCATCGAACCAATCGAAAGATGATGCTTTTAAAAAAATACGTTTCAGAACATTTCCAAGACTTATTCGGGGCAACGTTGTGTGCCAAGTGCACGGTGGTTAAGCCTTGTCTTGTTGTATACACCTGTTAACGTTGTGCGTAGATTGTATGCTTTCCCTTCTTGACAGAGTGTGATTCTTTGACACTTACGTAGTTGGGAGCGTGTAAAACCGAAAATGCAGGATGCATGGCACCTGCTATCGATATATAACTTTTTTTTCTGAATTGTATGTAAATATTTGTAGTTTAAATGCTTTCTTTTAACAAGTAAGGACATTGCTTTACTGTATGTGTAAATTTAGGTAGAAGTCTGTTGACGTCTCATTGTATTTATCTCTTTTTTTTACTGTGAAACTTATAAGCTCTGGGCAAAAGCCAAAGGAATTGTTATTGGCATCGACTAGCAACGATAATAGCAGTGCTTGTGCATTGTAAAATCTTTGGGTAGGGAGTTGTTGCGCGGAGAGAGAGTGAGAGACGGGATCGAGCACTTGTAGTGTGCGGAAGTGTGGTGTTAACGTTCTCCCAGCAGAGAGTATCATCTTCGGCGCATCGTATATGCGCGCCGGCCAGATGTCTAGTAGCAGGAGTATGGACAGTGGACGGGCGGAAGATGGTGTATTAATTATGATGGCCCATTCCTGTAATTAGCCGTGGCTCCACAAGGTGCTACCGTCTTCTACAACAGCAGCAGTTCAAGCAACACAGTGTCGTCATCGGCTCTGAGTTTCGTCGTATGCACTGCAGTGAAGTAAGACTCTTCGTTGGTAGAAAGTATTAACGGCTAACCCAGCAGCACAACTGAATGTGATTTGATTGATAAAATTTATTTAAATAATAATCAGTTAAACTCAGGGCAATGGTGTCCTCATTGTCCCCAGACATTGTTACCTAGCAGGGTCCTTTTTTCCCTATATGCTAACCGAGTGTCACAAATTGATTAGTTATATCCAGTTCATTGATGAATAATTTCACTTTTAAGAATTTTGGCCTTAGTCTACTTTCAATTTACTGTTGTGCAACAGAGATTTCAGTATATGACTAAAGTAAAGCAATTTTATTTTTCAAGTTTGAGAATCGATCACTGCAAAAAATTCAAATCTAAAGAAATGCACAACTTAAGAGTGCCGAAGTCTTATTTATTTTACATGTAGCTTGGAGCACATGGCTGTTTGGTTTGGCACGTATTCTAATGTTTAATTCTGTTGGAGTCAGTAAAAAAGGCTTAGTTGTTCAGATAATAATATGAAATCCAATTTGCAAAATAAGTAACGGCAAAGTAAAAAGTGCTTGCTTTTTTTTCTACATTTCTTTCATGACGCCATGTTGGGGTGACTGAAAGTTATTGTTCACGTAACGAAGTTCAATACTAAAATAAAGTTTAATTCCATATTTTCAAATCATTGCTCGATTGCCTATTTCAAAATTTAATGCCAAACATAACGGAAGAGTGACTTCGCAGTTTTCTTCATCATTACATACTCACTTAAAATTAGTGTCAAAGAACGTGACAACCTTCAGTTGCCACGTCAGTGTTTAATAATACATGTTTTTATTTCCAATCATGTTGTACAGTAGTTTGGATTAATTATTTCCGTTTCGTTCATTAGTGTAACTTTTTGATTCATGATCAGCGGTACTCCTTTTCTGTCCAGTGTTGTTCGTGAGTGAAGGCACAAAATATCTTTCAACTTCCAAATTATAGCCCTGTTCGGTTTAATTACTTTTATTTTTAGTAGACTTTGCATCAGAAGGGTTTGTTGTATACTTTTCTCCTACTTATCGGTATCACGTCTTCGGGAAAAATAGCCTTATCCAATTAGAAAACATCCATTAGGCATACACGCGATCCACGGTCATATTTTATATCGCAAGCAGGATATACCGATTAGTAAGAGGGAGGATACAAGCGTAAAGGGGTGAGTCATGATATAAGGTAAATAACTCAGGAGACAGGGTCTGTTTTTGGAATGGCACAAGTTTGGTGAGGCTGGGTGAAAGAAAGAAGAAAGATCACTAAATGGGCGCTTTCGTTCAACATGAGAAGGTTTAGGACCCATGTGGAGGAACCGAAACGTCTAGCACAAGAGAACCCTTGTTAACATTCAGACGACGTTTATGATTCCTCGTGGGCTGAAACCTAGTCACTACGCAACAGCGGCTGCCTCAGAGGAGGAGGATATGAAGATGATCTGGCAATATTTGTCAATGACGGACGTCGCTCCTTACCTTCTCTCAAAACGCCAGCTTACAGCCGCCGCGTGAGTGCAAGTACGTCGACAGTAGTTATAATGCATTTCCGAAAAAAAATCTGCACCTGGAAAGACTACGTCTATTTTAAGCCGAAGACAGCATATGCCACCTATGGGATAATAGATGTACTGATAATAGTTTCAACGTCGTCCGCCAACAGATAGCACAGTGGCACAGCTACCAGACCGCCATCTGTATCTACCCTTTAATAGGGAATGCTCATAGCTAGAAGGTTTAGTGTGGAAGGATAGTGTGTATCAACCATGCCACGAGACGCACACTTGCTTCCAACAGCCAATTGAGCGAAACTGATTGGTGTCAAATTGTGACCTTCAGAGTGGTGGTGGTACGGATCTTTCGAAGAATTGCCACACAGGTAGGAGATGCTAAGTCAGATGTCAACAATGTCGATATCAGCGGTCACGTGAACATTCTCACAGCTGTAGACGAGGTTCTGGACGTCCGCATTGCGCAGACACACGCCAGGATCGTCGTATTGTAAACGTAGCAGTGGCAGATTGTACACCTACCACAGCACAGATAGAGTGCTTGTGAGTGCAGAAGTGTCAACACAAACTGCTGCTAACCAGTTATTAGCACGGGGACTATGGGCACGCACATCCCTAGTCTGTCTTCCACTGACGCCACAGCACCACGTCCACGACTTAACTGGTGCCGACAGCGAATCACTTGGAAGATAGAATGGCGCCCTGTGGTCTTCGGCGTTGAAAGCATATTCTTCCTGCACATAGGTGACCATCGTTGCGTTGACCTGGCGAGCACTGTCACGTAGAGTGTAGTTCTCCAAGACACACTAGCCTCACCACAGGCCTTAAAGTTTAATGTGCACTAAATCACAACTCTCATTCACCGCCGGCCCCTGTGACCGAGCGGTTCTAGGAGCTTCAGTCGGGAACCGCGCTGCTGCTACGGTCGCAGGTTCGAATTCCACCTCGGGCATTGATGTGTGTGATGTCCTAAGGTAGTTACGTTTAATTAGTTCTAAGTCTAGGGGACTGATGACCTCAGATGTTTAGTCCCATAGTGCTCAGAGCCATTTGAACCATTTCTCATTCACCTTTCATGGTTCTGGAGGAGACACCTACCATCGGTCGGTCCGTGTAGAATGTTGTTGGATCCGTTCTTATGCCGTTCTTGCAACAGGAAGGTGATATGTTGCTCTGACAGGATAATACTTGCCCACACGCTAAAATATATTTTTCAAGTTCTGGATCCTACTTACAGAGTAGTGCCTCTTTAATAAGCGTATTAATAATATAAGTCAACAACAACTAACAGTTTTTCTTTTACTTTTTCAAGGATTGGTATGAAGTTCCCCTCCTGCTTCCCACTCCCTTGGTAACACTCATTATTGAAAATACGTTGGTATTGAAAGGGTTAACAACGACCAGCACCATGAGTCGACCTGTAAATGGTTTCTTATAATTACCACTAGCATGTTTATTGAGTATGTGGCCGAACGTGCACTATAGGACAGAGTGCCATTCAACACTACCAATTTCTAGCCTCCGCTTCTCAGGGGGAAGTGTCGAGCAACCTACTCAGTCCACAGGGCAGAAAAGCAAGCTGCGCAGATTGATGTTCGACAAGGCTAATTGGACGGTGTGCACCGAATCTTCTCACGAAATTCCAGTCACCGATCTTCTCCGCCGAATGCGAAAATATTTTGCTGACGCCTAGGGAGAAACGATCACCACGATAAAATGAGGAAATCAGAACTCGTACGGAGAGATATAGGTGGTCGTTCTTTCCGCGCGCTGTACGAGATTGCTATAATAGAGAATTGTGAAGGTGGTTCGATGAACCCTCTGGCGGGCACTTAAATATGATTTGCAGAGCATCGATGTAGATGTAGATACTTGAATATTGCTGAAGATGAGTGTTTGTATAATTTGTAGTCAAATTAAGATTTGGTGTTGCCTTCATTAGGTGTTATTAGGTCTATGTCATTTGGTGAAATTGTCAAGTGTAAATCATTGGTTTCAGATTTTACTCTTTTAATCTGTAATTGTATCCTGTACCTGAATATTTTATTACAATGCGCTGTTATCATTGGGACTTTATCGTTTGTTGCAGATGTTACGAATAATTTAGGATTTAAATTGTTAACTGTACCTGCTCATAACAATTTTTTGTCACCTTCGCGTTGAATCATACAGTAATTGGGCCTTAAGCCAATTTTGCAGTTGCCAAAGTTTGTTATTTGGTTTCCTTCACTTGCGATTAACTATTTAGCAGCGATTTCGTTTGTGTTTCCTCGTTCATCAATGCGTTATTCAAAATATACTCGCAAGTTTCTTGTGGGAAGTACTTGTTATTTGCCACTGAGATATTTATTTGATTGTTTTCGTTTTAAAACCTTTTTAACTACTCACTATTGTGATCCTCTTATTGGTGCAGATTTTAATGTATGATTTTAATGTTTTCTATATTGTTTCAAGATAAATTATTTTTTTACTACTAGTACCTACGCGCCAGCTAGCTCCCTACCGCTTCACTGCTGTCGAACTTGGTACAAATGTAACAAAAGCGTAAATTCTCAGCCTACAAAGTACCAGCATGCATGCGAAAAGTGGGGCTGTTGAGAGGAAACACTGCACACCGTGCCAGCTCTATGGTATCTGCAGTGCTCACATTAAATCATGCCTATCCAAGGAGGTGCACTTCTATTTGGAAAAACATTTGGCTTCCCAACTCCGTGAGGACTGACTTATGAAACATTCTAATCAAGCGTATCAACCTGTACGCACCGTGTGGTCAAGACCCAAGCTAGCATTCATTAGTCGAAGTAATGACCTGTTGAAAGCCTAGAATGTAGTTGTATCCGAGCTATTCGTCTGAATAAGGGTATCCTTTTCACATCCATTGCGGTATAGAAAGGGTATCAGGCGTCGTCAAATCGGTAGAAACGTAAAAAATGACACGTCCTAATTCAGATCCTACACATCTGAAAAGTACTCTGACACACCCGTAAATTAATTTTACAACTGCTATAACACAAGGAGATTCATGACTCGTACAGAAATAGCAATCTACATCTGCAAATCTGAAACTGATACTGCATGATTACTCTGGAATCCAGAATTAAGTGCCTGTTAGAGGGTTCATGGAACCACCTTCAAGCTATTTCTCTTCTATTCCACTATCGAACAGCGGGCAGGAAGAACGAACACAGAAATCGTTCCATGCGAGCTCTTTGGACTACAAGCACGACAACGCTTGTAACTGAAAGGTAAGGCCTAACGATGAGCAGTTCATTCTTGTGAAGGGTCTCTCGCGCAGCTTGTACTCCGGAAGAGGCGCATTCATACTATCCATTTAGCGGTAATTGCGCTCTCGAGAGGAGGAGGAGCAATGCTCGCCTATTAGGACACGGTTAATTACTGTGTTATGTAGTGCCCGCCTTGCGCCGCTCACCGTTGTTTAATTAAATCGCGGACGTAGGCAGAGGGACGATGTCGTGAATCTGGGCACTCCAGCCGCCTTCATTACGAGCGACGCCCACCCTGTTGCGAGTCATTAGCGAGGCGGGATCCTTGTACGAGGCTCAGACTGCCCGCGACACTTGCTGCGAGAAATCCTCATAGGAGGAATGCGGCGCTCCGTCTGGCTCTTTGTGTGACTTACTCATCTGACAGGTAGGAACGCGCTGGGCACTTCCCACGCTACGGCCTGTCTTAGCTGATAGGTCGAAGAAAGAGATACCTGGTTACCATCACTTAGGAATCATGACCACGCAACTAAACCTGTGGCGATTTTCCGCGTAAATGGAAAAGCGCGCATAGCCCCAGCACGTTGTCATTGTTGTTATGTACATCTCCAGGTTTCAAAATGTGTCATAGAATCAAGGCTTCTCTCGATGGAAATGGACAGCGTTTTACAAATTGGTAAAATCACAGAGAAAGAACTCGATGCTCACTTGAACGTAACGTGCAAAAGTGGAGATTTGTTTTTAACGGTGATTGACAGCCGCCAGTCACTGCATCAATCGTTGACCCTCTGCAAGACTTCTTGGACTTCAGCACAGTCGTCTGGCGTTGCATTCTCCTCATACGCAACAGCAACGGCTGCGAAAAGCCTGACAGACTTTCCGACATTCCAGATACCTGATATTTCATTCCTATGCCGTTACACGTAGCTATAACTTCTAACTACGCTTTCTGACTTAAACGCTATTCTTTCAGCTCACTTTCCAATGATAAGATCCTTAAATTCCTCATTCCCGAGGTAACCTTATGATCGCTAAGCCATGTATGCGAACTGATCAAACCTGCAAAATTTGAAAAAATCCGTTACGCGGTATTGTTTCTCCGGCAACGTTCTGTATCATTTATAGATTTAGTAAAAGCTTTGAACTCTGTTGACTGTGCAAGGGCCATGTACCTCTACACACAATATCATTTAATTTGACATTATTTATTCTTCCATACAGAGTGTGGTTGGCTATCGATGATAGGTACCTCATAGCAGGTCAAGTAATGTCCAGCTGTTGAAAAAATAATAAAACTATATCGCTGAGGCTACAGAGGGAAAGTGACGCACCTAGCCGCACTCCTAATATTCTATTTTAGAGATAGACCGAAATGAGAAATCTGTTCTGGAGAACCAAAACGAATCGAATACACACGCGAGATGTGACAAACGAGAACGCTGGCGAGTAAAGCGTACAGCAGACATTTTTTTCCCCACCTCACGTGCTTGCATCCGTATATACACTTACAAGTAAAAGAATTAGTGTCGAAGGCAGTGCATCTTTCGTGTTCAGAATTATGTGTTTGCATAGTGATTAAGCCAGCTTCACCATCAAAATTATGTAGTGCACCAAAAGGTGGTGCAGAAATAAGTCTTTCATTTTAGTTCTATATGGAAGATTTTAAAATGTTCTGCTCGTTTGTAAATATTTTCATAGCAATCTCTTCAACTAAATGCATGTACTTTGTCAGTTGGTCTAGAGATCCTGAAGCTGTGTGTTACACAATAATATTGGTCGTTTTCCACACACAATCCTTTTTCTACTGCCACTGCAGGTCCTCGCCCCAAACACCGGGCGATTATAATTAAAGTGCAGCTACTCGGGAACGTCTAGTGTGGCTGTAATTACCGTATAGCAGCGAACCCTGCTAATGCGTTAATGGGGAACCGATTTACGCTGGAAAACAAATTAGTTTCAGTTGTGACCACCAGGTGGTAATCTGTTTATATGATGGTGTGACATCCACTCCATAATGTGACAAGCCATAACGTTAGTGAAAAATACGGTTATCGAGAAGAGAGACCACGCACTGTTACTGACGTCATTTTGCGTAAACGACAGCAAGTACAGTGCTGCATTGAGAGAGCATCGGCACTGAACCGTCTGAGGAGAGGTCCGATGTCATGAAATTGTTTAAAGATGATAATGAAATTCTAAAACACGGCTGAGCTCGGTGTGACACCTGGAAGTGGAAGGAAGCCTATACTGGTGAAAATTACTGACGAGGTTGCTGTCGCGTTAAAAGACAGTGCAGCACGTGCTCCAGGTAGTCCTAGTGTTCATGCAGTGTCACGACAATTTTACGTCCGATGGTCTGTTTTACGCTGGTACCCGTACAGGAAAGATCCAGGCGGTGCAGCAACTGAAGGCTCATCATCCGCAGCTACTTTCTGAACATGCTCTTCGCTTTTTGGCGTGATGACTTGGGACCGGGAAATATTCTGTGGAGTGATGAGGCACAGTTTATTCTACAACGTGCAGTGTATACACAGAATTTCCGAATTTGAAGTACTGTTAAACGGTGCGTTGTGTACGAAGAACCAATCCACTCCCCGTATGTAAGTGCATGGTGTGGTTCACATGCACCTTTATACTCGGCCGGTTTTTGTTTGAAGAGAATACACGTAGAAGGCCTGTCAGGTGTACAGTGACGTCAGCATGTTATCGAGATCCCGTTGTACAGCATGTGATTCCTGCTTTGGAAGAGCGTGACCGTGTGGAAACCACTGTTTTCATACAAGATGAGGAAATACTTCATGTATAAGATCGGCTTAATGCAACCTTTCTCAGACTTGCTATATTCAGAAGTTTTTCCAGATACGTGGCCTCCGAGATCACCTGACCCGAAACTATGTGACACTGGCTCTGAGCGATTCTGAAAGAACGCGTTCACTAGGGACACGTTCGCTCTGTTTGATCTGAAGGAGCATGTTGCTCACATTACATAGGGACTGCTGCGAACAACTGTTGATCATGTCGTTTTAATGATCTCGTCGACGTCTCTGGCGGTCATGTTGGATGAATTGTATAAGTGGCAGCTAATAATAAAATAAAAATTATGCATTTCTCACTTACTTGACCAGTTCTGCCTAAGTCCCGTGGAAAAATTTATATACGTGTTTCTCGCATGCACAGCGCTGGATTTGTACCTGGTAGCCAAAAGTGGAACAAGTTATTTTTCCAGTGTAAATCGGGCCCGCATTAACGACATAGAATACCCGCCAAGTTCAGCTACCACAGAATAATTACAGCCTACACTGGACTTCTATGAGTAGCTGTACTTCAATTACAACCACCCAGTTCGTGTTGCAGGACAGTAGTAAGTACTTCTATTCAGATGGTACGTAGTAAGTTTGAAATTACTCCAAGGCTTGCAGAAATGTGGAGAAATATACTTCCGCATATTTTGATTTTGCTCAATATTGAATTATTACAAATCATAATTACACAATAGATGATGAATGTCAACAAAAGTAAAAGAAGGGTAATGGAGTGAAATGGAATTAAATCAGGCGATGCTGCGATTAGAAAATGAGACACCAAGGGCAGTAGTTCTGTTACATGAACAGCAAGAAAAGGAGGAAAAACAATTTTTATGGCTGAAGTAGTTAGGAACTAAAATGCAGACTAGCAATAGCAAGGTAATCATTTCTGAAAATAAGGAATTTATTGGAATGTAACATAAATTTAAATGTTCGGTGGTCTTTTCTGAAGGTATTTTCTTTGTGTGTAGCTTAGTACGGAAGTGAAATATGGACGATAAGTAGCTCAGACAAGATTAGAATAGAAGTTTGTGAAGTTTGGTATTAATGAAAAATTCCGAAAATTGAATGAATAGATCGAATAACAAACAACTGAACTGAAATGAGGAAAAAAGAAATTTATGCCACAAATCCACGAAAAGAAGGGACAGTTTGGTAGGACACATCGTGAGACATCAGAAAAGATTCACGTCGATACTGGAAGGAATTGTGGAAAAGGGGGAAGGGGGGATGGAGAGTAAACTTTTAGACAAAGACCAAGTCTTGATTACAGTAGGCAGATCCAAACACACTGCGTCAATCGATTGAAGTAGCACTTTTTCGTAACGCTGTACTTGTCACGACGGTCGCTGTGGCTGAGCGGTTCTAGGCTCTTCAATCCGGAACCACGCTGCTGCTACGATCGCAGGTTCGAATCCTGCCTCGGGCATGAATGTGTGTGATGCCCTTAGATTAGTTAGGTTTAAGTAGTTCTAAGCCTAGGGGACTGATGACCTCAGATGTTAAGTCCCATGGTGCTTAGAGCCATTTTGAACTTGTCATCTGTTGCGACGCAGATTTTCGAAATCTGGCTCAAAGTTGGCTACAACCCTCCTGTGTAACGGTGCAAAAGCGTGGTGCCCTACTACGTCGCACACTGGCTCCGCGACGCTCCAAACAGCAAGGTGTCGACACATGCGGAGAAAAGGCCACAGCTCAAAAATTCATGTGCGCTGCGAGGTGGGTTAGTGGTTCACATTGGTACCAAATTTCACCGCAATTCTACCCAACCTACAGCGGACGTGTCACACCATGAGAAGTACAGCAAATGCCACCGTACTCGTACTTTACCGCTTTTTTTTGACGTCTCTGCGTTGGAAGTTAGAACCGCTACGCCCAACGTTGTAATGAAACGATTTTCTTATGGGGGGCCCAGGAAAACATTGAAAGACATCGCCACTCAAAGTCGACACGAAGAGGCCTCGGGGTGAGAAGAGAGGTGGGAGTGGGGGGGGGGGGGGGGGGGGGAGGAGAGTGTAGTGGCATAAAGGCCTCAATGTAACTACCTCTTCCCTTGGGACGTTGATTCTGACACTTTTTCGCCGTCAAAAACGAGAGTTCGCATTGCGATGAGGACGAGAAGATCTTGAAATCTTCGACACTGCTGAAACCCTCGGACTTTCAGCCATTCTCTAAGGACATTGTGAGGCTTCATCCCCGCTGCACGTGATAGCATCTTTTTGGAGCGCAACGGTACCGCAACTTTTTGCCTTGTGTATAGTTTGAAACCACCAGCAGCAGCAGTAGTAGTAGTAGTAGTAGTAGCATGGTATTCTGCCTTACGGCAGATCTTGTCATGGGTTAAGCCTCTTCCACTTCTGTCTGTCCATAGCTAGTCTTTTCATTTGTGAATGTTTGCCTCCTTTGATATTGTCCAGCATTTAATATCTTCGTTTTCCTCTTCCGCTTTTTCCCTCCACTATTCCTTCTATCCCTTCCTTCAATAAACAGTCCCTCCTCAATCTCCAATCCAGTTCCGTTTTCTCTTTCTGATGACTTTCAGCATGTTTCTTTCTTCTCCAACTTTTCTTAATACTTCTTCATTCCTTGCTCCATCTTTTCATTTCACTTTTTCCATTCTTCTTTCATCTTCCTTCCTCAATGTCTAAGTCTCTGCACCATATAATGCAACGCTCCAGATGTAGCATTTGGCAAGTCTTTTCCTCAGATCTTTGTTTAGTGACCCACAAAGTAATTTTTGTTTCCTCTTGAATCCTTCTTTTGTCACTGCAATTCTTCTCCTAGTTTCTGTTGAGCAATACATATCATCCATTATTACGCTTCCCAAATAATTGAAGTTATTCACTTGCTCTATTTCCTCTTCCCCTATTTTCATATGGATTTTCTCCCCTTTCGTCCAGTTACCATGCTTTTCGTTTTCTTCTTGTTAATCTTCATTCCATATTCTTCTAATTTTGTGTTTACATCATCTAACATTTGTTCCATCTCGGTTGCACTCTCTGCCATCACAACCACGTCGTCTGCAAATCTTATACACTCCACTCTCCGACCCCCTATATATAGAACACTATCAACCATTAAAAACCATTCGGTGAAATTTGAACGTGATCGGAACCATGAAAGGGTACTTACAGTTCAACAGTCCTGTTCCCCGCCCTCCTGAGGCGTAAGGAGGCTAGAGTGCAACATTAACATGTGCGTGAAGAAAATGAGCAAGGGTCTCTCTAAGAGCCCTCAGTTCAGGAAGGCCCTCGGTGCCACTCATACGACTGTGTCGAGACACTGCAATTTATACAGAGTGTTACAAAAAGGTACGGCCAAACTTTCAGGAAACATTCCTCACTCACAAAGAAAGAAAATATGTTATGTGGACATGTGTCCGGAAACGCTTACTTTCCATGTTAGAGCTCACTTTATTACTTCTCTTCAAAACACATTAATCATGGAATGGAAACACACAGCAACAGAACGTACCAGCGTGACTTCAAACACTTTGTTACAGGAAATGTTCAAAATGTCCTCCTTTATCGAGGATACATGCATCCACCCTCCGTCGCATAAAATCCCTGATGCGCTGATGCAGCCCTGGAAAAAGGCGTATTGTATCACAGTCGTTCACAATACGAGCACGAAGAGTATCTACATTTGGAACCCGGGGTTGCGTTCACGAGTTTTCAAATGCCTCCATAAATGAAAGTCAAGAGGGTTGAGGTCACGAGAGCGTGGAGGCCATGGAATTGGTTTGCCTCTACCAATCCATCGGTCACCGAATCTGTTGTTGAGAAGCGTACGAACACTTCGACTGAAATGTGCAGGAGCTCCATCGTGCATGAACCACATGTTGTGTCGTACTTGTAAAGGCACATGTTCTAGCAGCACAGGTAGAGTATCCCGTATGAAATCATGATAACGTGCTCCATTGAGCGTAGGTGGAAGAACATGGGGTCCAATCAAGACATCACCAACAATGCCTGTCCAAACGTTCACAGAAAATCTGTATTGATGACGTGATTGCACAATTTCGTACGAATTCCCGTCAGCCCACACTTGTTGACTGTGAAAATTTACAATTTGATCATTTTGGAGTACATACTGACGAAACTAAAATGAGCCCTAACATGGAAATTAAGCGTTTCCGGACACATGTCCACATAACATCTTTTCTTTATTTGTGTGTGAGGAATGTTTCCTGAAAGTTTGGCCGTGCCTTTTTGTAACACCCTGTATGTCAAAGACTCAATTCATTCTGGTGGCTGCTGTAGCACCCGAAGATAGGCATTCGGCACAAAAGGAAAGTCGAAATGGTTGCCTAACCCTCGGGCGCTGGAGTTTGGTGTTGAAATGCCTGAAGATACATTTCTAACGTACTCAACAAAGGAGCGCATCTGGCACCGAAGGCGCTGCCAAAATGGTGGAGGGGGGGGAGGAGGGGGGAAGGGTCTTTGATATATTCTTTGACGTTCTATTCACACACATGTTAATGTTGCACTCCTATGTCATCTCAACTCAAGAGGGTTCGAAAAGCATTTTTGGATCACGTTCAGATTTCGTCGAATGGTTTTAAACAGTCAGTAGTGGTTCTACGCACACACGAGAGCAAGAACTGCGGTCGTGCTGCACTCTAAAAGGGTGCGATCACGTTCGATGAGCTGCAGCCCCAGAATGTCAAGGTTGTCGAGAACATCTTCCTGTTTCTGCTAACTATATCTTCCTGTTGCTGCTAACTGTCGCTAAATGTGTGAAAATCAACGCCCAGAGAAGATATCATTTATGTCACCCACAAAGACCTTTTCATATAGATTCTGAGCGGCGGTACGTCTGAAACGTTTACTTCGGTCACGTGATTTCAAGTCTGGGTGCCACGGTCTAGACCTCCATCGCTGTGGCCTCGGAAGAAGGGGTGAAATGTAGGTAAGGAGGACTGCGACACCTTCTTACTGTGTGACACGTCCACGGTGGCATTCGGCAGGATTCTGGTGAAAGTTCATGGCAATATGACATCATTTACCCCTTGATACAGCTTACATGTATTTTCGAATTGTGGCTTTTTTTTCCTCATATCTCGACACCTTGCTGTCTGGAGCATCGCCGACCAGAGGGTGACGTCCCAGAGCACCACTCTTTCGCAACTACACAGAGGAGTGTTGCAGGCATCTTCGAGCCAAATTTCAACCTTATGTGTCGCAACGGGAGGTAATTACGGGGTTTCGAAGTAGTGATCCTCTAATTCTATCGGGCAGTATATGATGGCTGCTTTACAGATTACGGGCTATATAAATCTGGGACATCGAAAGATGTTTCTCCTTTGAGACTTCACACAGGACTGTGTTTATTGTGTCGCTGTATTGGGAACCCTTATTCGTTCTAAAAGACAATATGCCACGATTCCTGTGTCGAGAGTTGTTGGGGCTCCTACTGCCGGCGCGCCTCCTTTATCCGATACGTAAAGGGAATCCACAGCAACAGCCGCCGTGGTGAGAGTCGGTGCTGCTTTACATGTCGTCACATTGTTCGAGTGGGTAATTATATTGCTGTACACAAGTCAATTTGCTGACTAAACGTACGTCGCGTGACTCTGCTACTCTACGAACGAATGACAGAGCGAACAATGTGCGTACCTCGTGGGGTCTACTCACCGTGACTGCTGAGTGTGGTCCTCCAGAGCTCATAGACTCCGTATTCACAAGACAGTCGAGGAATCACGAGCAAAGCGAGCAGCAATATCGGCGAACCACAAGAGGCAGCCTCCATTGGCCGTCGAGTTCCGATATTTGCTGATAGAAGCTTTTCCTTGTAACACGACCTGCTCACGAACAACCGACATTAGCAGCGATTTATGAACGATAAACACACTGCGTAACCTGCCCTTATAATTAAATTATAAGTGCCATTACTCGTAACTGGTTTTTCCAGTTGCGCTGAAATGCTGATCACTCGCACATGCCAACGCACAGCGTGATACTTGTTAAGGTATTGATGACGCTGAGAAAAATAATTTAACGTAAGACAAATCGTGCATCAAATGTCCGGAGGTACCCCAAAAGAGAATGACAAATGTTGAACATATGACGTCACCAGATAGCTCGGCGTAGATGCAGTGACTGGGCTTGTTGGTCCTACCCTCGCCGGTAAAGGGCAGTGCCGCAAACCGCTCCGCTACGCTATCTTTTTATATGTTGTAAACGTACATGTTATGAAATTATTGGCAGGCCGGTGTGGCCGAGCGGTTCTAGGCGCTACAGTCTGGAACCGCGTGACCGCTACGGTCGCAGGTTCGATGCATGTATGTGTGTGATGTCCTTAGGTTAGATAGGTTTAAGTAGTTCTAAGTCTAGGGGACTGATAACCTCAGATGTTAAGTCCCATAGTGCTCAGAGCCATTTTTTTGAAATTATTGCCCTCACCGTTACGAATCTGAAGCTGTTTTTATTTTGTGTTTCTTCCTTTCTTTGTCCAGACAGAATATAGTCAAGAAAATTTAAGTCATTTACTGGTAATGACGCAGTCTTATTCTCATTTACTTGCGATGGAAAACGGTTGGCTTTTTTTTTGTACTGTGCTTTGTAATAAACCAGCGGAGGTCAGGAGACCGACAAATAAAATAATAACTTAAGACCTCAATGCAAACACATAATTGTCTCACGCAATAAAAAAAAATACTGCCTGACAGACGCATGACTCGAAACCTGAGCCGTATGCGATAAAGTCGCTCATGCAGGCACGGAGCCATACCGACGTGAATACTTGGGTTGGGACGATCAAGTGCAACGGACCAATGAGCTCATCCGTCGCACGTGCAGCAAGGTATGTCATCTAGTTACGTCACATTTTCAGTACTTGTCATCCACCTTTCCTGTATTTCACGGCATTTGCGGCCCCACGTGACCTATATTGAATTCCTTGTTTCAGGGTCATCTTTGTAACTTCGGGAGTTTTTAAACGTTAGTAAGGATCACCCTGTGCGGCACACTTAACATCAGTTCGACTTTCCTTGCTTGCTGCCTGCATGGTGTTACAAATTTATTGGCCAGCAACGTACATGGCAACAACTTCGAAGATATACCAGTTGTCTTTAACATTCCCTTATGAGGAGAGATCTCCGTCAGCAGTCTGATCAATAAAGCCATTAGTACATGTGAAAGCAGTCTGAAACAAAGAGCAAAGTCACGTACATAGCCAGTTTAAAAATAACAATCACGGCCATAATGAGCTACTAATGTAATTTGGACTGAGGACTGACGACCGTAATGCACGACACATAGAGTACTTTCTTACCCATTTATCCCCCGTTGCGTGTCACGTAATTTTGTGCCACGCCGGAACATGCAAGACTGCACCCATTAAAAAGCACTTACCGCAAGGGGTGATAGCTAAAGTATTTTTATCATTGCACTGATAATCGCGTGCCGTGCTGAAACATAATCGTTACGAGAACACTCTGGTTAAAGAAGAGGAGGGTGTACAAGCCCTCAATATTCAGTCTATGAAACAATGTTAGCAACAATGTCAAAAACCGTGTGTCAGCGGAAGACACTAATGTTCATGTGACCACCCATATCTGTGTGTGTGTGTGTGTGTGTGTGTGTGTGTGTGTGTGTGTGTGTGTGTAAGCAGTAAGCAGGTAAGAATTGAAACTTTCTGGCAGATTAAAACTGTGTGCCGGAACGAGATGCTACATCGGGACCTTTGCCTCTCGCGGACAAGTGCTCTAACATCTGAGCTACGCAAGCACGACTCACAACCCGTCCTCACAGCTTCACTTCTGCCAGTAGCTGGTCTCCTACCTTCCAAACTTCACAGAAGTTCGCAGAAGAGCTTCTGTGAATTTTGGAAGGTAAGAGACGAGGTACTGGCAGAACTGAAGCTGTGAGGACGGGTCGTGAGTCGTGCTTGGATAACTCAGATGGTAGAGCAGTTATCCGCGAAAGGCAAAGGTCCCGAGTTCGAGTCTCGGTCCGGCACACAGTTTTAATCTGTCAGAAAGTTTCATATCAGCGCACACTCCGCTGCAGAGTGAAAATCTCATTCCGGTAAGAGTATGTTCCAAGATAACAATCAACAAGAGAAAAATAAGATATAGAACTAACCACTTCTTTGACACCCATTGTCATTAGCTAGAAGTGCTATACAATGTTTCATTTGACATTTATCTGCAAAGTGTGCAGCTGTGTTTGGTACCTGGGTGGTACGGATGTCAGCGTAAGTTAATCCTGAGATTATAGCCAGGATAGGGGATATAGAGGATAAAAATTCGTCACTGGACCATGATTTAAATGAATCCCGTGCTGGACAGTGGAATATGCTTTCCATAGGTAATCGAGTAAATTTTTCTTTGTCATATGGTATAGAACTGATACCCTACCAAGAGTGACGACAATATCCGGTGAAAATGGCAATAAGTACTTTTGTAAAGGCATGCGAAGGCAGTCGGTGCGAAAGGAAATACAAAGCAAACGAGAAATTCATTAAAGTGTAGTGCAGATAGGTTTTAAGAAGTGATGCCTGGTGGTTTTCACTCCTGGGACTAAGACAATCACGGGAAGAACGGGAAGAACTAAGGTGCGACGTGCGGGAGATGAGGCCTCCCTATGCATTCTCCGCTGGCTCCACAACTTCAGAGCCATATCAAGCAGGTGGAAAGGCAGCAGTAATTCTGAATAGACGGTAGCTTTCATTTATCTGACGTAGGTGTAACTAGTACCTGTAGTTTAGTAGTTGTATCAGTATCATCAGTATTGGAGCTATAATTATGTCGTTATTTCTTAACAGTACCTTGACGTCTAAACACACAGCTGATTAAGTCGGTTGAAAGTCTTGGGCCGGCCGGTGTGGCCTAGCGGTTCTAGGCGCTTCATTCTGGAACCGCGCGACCGCTACGGTCGCAGGTTCGAATCCTGCCTCGGGCATGGATGTGTGTGATGTCCTTAGGTTAGTTAGGTTTAAGTAGTTCCAAGTTCTAGGGAACTGATGACCTGAGATGTTAAGTCCCATAGTGCTCAGAGCCATTTGAACCATTTTTGAAAATCTTGGCTGAAAATATTGTTTGAGCGTGTTTGCTTACGAAAAATTTTCATCTGTCTTTATTCTATTTCCTTGTTTCCTTTTTCATTGTGTTGTTTCACTTATTTGAAGATAGTCGCACTCAACCAACATTTCATGATACAGTCGTACACGTGTCTACAAGTACGCATTATGTAGATAAACCTATAACACCTGTCTAGAGCTGTAATACGGAAGGAAAAGATTTAATATAAAAAACTCTCTTAAAATTTCGGTCCTCGCTAGTAAAATATTATCTGATTTCTTCATTGCAAAGGGATGATGGAACATGCTAAGACTATAACTACGAACTGCTTACACGCAACGTTGAATGCCTCCTGTTGCAAAGTATTCTAACACCATATTCTCAACGTCGTTCACAGACTTTGGTGTCAGTCTTGTTTCCACATGTGAAGGGTCTTCATATGAAGGTCTCCACCAGAAAGTATGAATTTACTTAACTACCAGTAGAGGGATGAGAAGAAAATTGTTTGCTACGTAGTGTTGAAGAATGAGAACGTTCAATAAAAGAGGCAGGTAATTACTTTCAAAAAGAGAAAGAAATGCAGCTGTACTGAAATTTTTCTTGTAGTCTCTGTAAGCACCTCCTTTGATGATTAATATCACTTTATAAAGCCAGGTCGTCTAGCAGGCGACAGTATTTAAACAAATAAATGACCTACGTCTAACGTATTTATGAATACAAAATGAGGTATTTAGTCAATGTTGTTATGCATGGGTGAGTGTGGTAGCCCGGTAACATCCAGCGTGAAACAGTAGGCGTCATTTATACCTGTATAACGAGGTGTCCTCCTGCAGCGCTTACCGCCGGTAACCAAAGTTTATTACTCACTTTCTGTTCTCTGGGAACGGGTGCAGGGCGCCATGTTTCTGAAAAGGCGTAACTAAGTTTCCCTCCGCAAACTTGCTTCCCCTTCCATTTACTGTCAGTTGGTGACAGCCTTTTTCTTTCTCCGTTTCCTGTATGAAAAGATCTGTCTTCATTGTTCTTACATCAAAAGGAGTGCAACTTTTGCCGCTTCCTTTTATACTCCTACGTTCATTAAATCAAATCAAATACACGAGGATAAGTATTCGAAAACAGATGGTGGCTGCTTTCTTCCGTTGTACGAAAACAACCTGCAATGTTCAATGGCAGTGTAACGGAAGAGCTGTAGGCTTTTGAGAATTTGCGCAGCGAGATGGCTTTTACTCTGCACAGCGGTAGAACACTCGAAATTTTTCTTGCCATGGAACCTATTACCATCTGCGGCACCTTGAATACGAAAGACATTGATACAGAGTGCACTGCACAAGGTAAACACAGACCATTCAAGATATCGCACGAGTACTCTCGACAGTTAATAGCAGGCAAGATGTAAGGTATCTTGCCGTGTGGAGCTTCTCCGTCTAGCAATGTAATGAAGCTGTAGCATTTTGTTCACATTTAAATGAATCGTAGTATTTTTACTCATTACAATTTCAATTTTTGTAGATGCGCAAATATCTGAGAAATTGACTGTGTGTGCGAATCGTCAATAGAGACGATAAGGACCTACTCAGTCCTTTAATTAATATTCATCCGATTTCGCAATACTGAATTTTCTACGTGAATGAAGCCCATTTTATAAGCGTATATAAGGTACGATCAAAAGTTTCCGTTCAGAGGCCATGCACTCCATAATTGGAACAACGATCGGGCAATATTGCCGTGTGCATTGAGGCAACCGTCCCAGCGGCACACCAGGTTGAAGATACCTGTTTTTTTAAATCACCGTGTCCTGCTGCGTGAAGAAGTCCGTAACTGCCTGATGTACATCCTCGCCCTGCGTGTATCTTTGACATTTCAAGCCATTTTTTAAGCATCCGAGAGCGTAATAATCGCATGGCGAGAAATCAGGACTATAGGGCGGGTACTCGAATGTCTTTCACTTGATTTGGTGTAACTTCTGCTTTATGAAATTTACGAAATGATGTGAGTTTTCATGAAGCACTAGCACCCCTTGTCGCACCATTTCACAACGATGGTTTTCGACACACTGGTGCCGCATACACATTCTTCATTCTCCGACAGATATCTATCGGCAGCCAAGAAAAGAATAACAGCACGAAGGTCCTGTTTAGACGCATTTGGTACTAACGTCGACATAGTTTACGCTTCCGCGTTTACCGTACGCGTGTCGGAAAGGCACCAATGCGAATCTAATCCCTTGCCTACATGTCGGACAGCTACGGGCGCAGGTTCGAATCCTGTCTCGGGCATGGATGTGTGTGATGTCCTTAGGTTAGTTAGGTTTAAGTAGTTGTAAGTACTGGGGCCTGATGACCTCAGAAGTTAAGTCCCATAGTGCTCAGAGCCATTTGAACCTACATGTCGGTGCTTATATACTGAGGTGAAAAGTCAGGGGATACCTCCCAATATCGTATCGGACCCCCTTTCGTCCGACCCAGAGCAGCAACTTGACGTGGCATGAAATCGTTGGCAGACGACTGCAGAAATAATGGGCCGCACTGCCTCTACAACAGCCCATAATTTCGAAAGTATTGCCGGTGCAGAATCTTGTGCTCCAACTGACCTTCCCATTATTTCCCATATCGGGCGACCTCGGTGCTAGATCATTCGCTCGAACGGACCTGAATTTTGGCCCAGTATCCAAAAAATATTGCATCGTTTTTTGGATACATAAAGTCCGCGGTGGACTGAAAATGGTCTCGAAGTAGCCGAACATAAAGATTTCCATTGAATGATCGGTGAAGTTGGACCATAAGACCAGTCCATTTAATGTAAAGGCAGGCCACACTGTTATGGAGCCACCTGCAACTTGGACAGTGCCTGGCTGACAACTTAGGCCCATGGATTCGTTGGGTCTGCGCCAGACTCGAACCATACAGTCAGCTCTTACCAACTGAAATCGGGACTCACCTACCCAGACCACTGTTTATCGATCGTCTGGGGTCCAACCGACATGGTCACGAGCCGAGGAGAGGCGCTACAGGCGAAATGGTGCAGTTACCGAAGGCACACGCGTCGGTCGTCTGCTGTCATAGCCTGTTAACGTCATCTCGCAGCACTGTCTAATCGGATACGTTGGTCGTACGTCCCACATTTATTTGCGCGGTTATTTAACGCATTATTTCTTCTCTCTTAGCACTAATAACTCTACGCAACCGCTGCTGCTCTCGCTCGTTAAGTGAAGGCAGTCGACCATTGCGTCGTCCCCGGCGAGAGGTAATGCCTGAAATTTTGTATTCTCTGCACGCTCTCGACACTGAGAATCGCGGAATATTCATATCGATTTTTTGTTTATTTAATTACTTATTACACGTAATTTTATTGTGTTATTTGTCCAAAGCAATTTTCGACATGGAATGTCTAATACGTGTAGTTCCAAGCGTCATTCCGCGTTCACAGTCTATTAATTCTCGTCTTGCGTCCATAAGCACGTCGGATACCTTTTCATATGAATCATCTGAGTACAAACAACAGTTCCGCCAATGCACTGTCCTTTTGTATCTTGTATGCTCGATACTACCGCCATCTGCACACGTGCGTACCGCTGTCCAATGACTTTTTGTAATTTTAGCATCGGAAGTACGATACTTTGCACAGAAGATGCATCAACGCCCTCAAACTGGAGCTTTTTGATCGTCCCTTATACACTACTGGCCACTAAAATTGCTACACCAAGAAGAAATGCAGATGATAAACGGGTATTCATTGGACAAATATATTATACTAGAACTGAAATGCGCTTACATTTTGACGCAGTTTGGGTGCATAGATCCTGAGAAATCAGTACCCAGAACAACCACCTCTGGCTGTAAAAACGGCCTTGATACGCCTGGGCATTCAGTCAAACAGAACTTGGATGGCGTGTACAGGTACAGCTGCCTACGCGGTTTCGACACGACACCACAGTTCATCAAGAGCAGTGACTGGCGTATTGTGACGAGCCAGTTGCTCGGCCACCATTGACCAGACGTTTTCAGTTGGTGAGAGATTTGGAGAATGTGCTAGCCAGGGCAGCAGCCGAACATTTTCTGTATCCAGAAAGACCAATACAGGACCTGCAACATGCGGTCGTGCATTATCCTGATGAAATGTAGGGTTTCGCGGGGATCGAATGAAGGGTAGAGCCACGGGTAGTCACATATCTGAAATGTAACGTCCACTGTTCAGTCTGCCGTCATTGCGAACAAGAGGTGACCGAGACGTGTAACGAATGGCACCCCATACCATTACGCCGGGTGATACGTCAGTATGGCGATGACGAAAACAAGCTTCCAATATGCGTTCACCACGATGTCGCCAAACACGGATGCGACCATCATGATGCTGTAAACAGAACGTGGATTCATCCGAAAAAATGACGCTTTGCCATTCTTGCACCCCGGTTCGTCGTTGAGTACACCATCGCAAGCGCTCCTGTCTGTGATGCATCGTTAAGGGTAACCGCAGCCATGGTCTCCGAGCTGACAGTCCATGCTGCTGCAAACGTCGTCGAACTGTTCGAACTGTTCTGTTGCCTCAGGGATCGAGACGTGGCTGCACGATCCGTTACAGCCATGCGGATAAGATGCCTGTCATATCGACTGCTAGTGATACGAGGCCGTTGGGATCCAGCACGGCGTTCCGTATTACCCTCCTGAACCCACCGATTCCACAATCTGCTAACAGTCATTGGATCTCGACCAAGGCGAGCAGCAATGTCGTGATAAGATAAACCGAAATCGCGATAGGCTACAATCCGACCCTTATCAAAGTCGGAAACGTGATGGTACGCGTTTCTCCTCCTTACACGAGGCATCACAACAACGTTTCACCAGTCAACGCCGGTCAACTGCTGTCTGCGTATGAGAAATCGGTTGGAAACTTTGCTCATGTCAGCATGTTGTAGGTGTCGCCGCCGGCGCCAACGTTGTGTGAATGCTATGAAAAGCTAATCATTTGCATATCACAGCATCTTCTTCCTGTCGGTGAAATTTGGCGTCTGTAGCACGTCATCTACGTGGTGTAGCAATTTTAAATGCCAGTAGTGTATCTGTTACATGCATACGCATACAAATCTATAGCGAAAAATATCCCTCACTGGACGCACGACAAACGTACAGATGGTCAAGCTCGTACCTTACTTCTGCAGCAAGGTTTGGAGTCACTGCATTTGCTGGTGTTTGCCGTGCGGCGTCGCAGTTCACCCAGTCTCTCCGAAGGGAGGAATGCGCGCACACGGGGTGTGGAATCAGGTGAGTATCGTGAAACGAGGCGTCTTTGGAGGCGGAATCCGTGTGTACCTCAGGGCAGATCCATCGTTGACGCAGTCCGCTCTGCAGAAAATCGCGCCGCACGGTCGTAACTGAATTGTGCCTGTCCATACGGGGAACACCGGGCATCATTTGTTGCTTTAGTATCGCCGTTTCAGCTGTAAAGAAGCTGTGTAATAAAAGAGTGAGCTAGCTGCTCCAAACAGACGTCTGCTATCAACCATGTGAACCGTCAAGTTTCAAAAGGCGCCAAGCTGAATTCTTCGTTTCTATGTGTAAGTTAAAATTCACATCATGTTCCTCACTTCATTTTTGTGGAGGATATGCTCCTGTGAAAGCGGATACATTTTATTGAAATATCCGGAATTCCCAAATTAATGTCGAATAAAGTTGCTCATGCAAATAAAGGTAACAGTTTGTTGCCTTTAAGTCTGAGAGTACTGTTTCTTAGAACTAAAAATATAAAATTCCTTTGAAGCGACGTACAGCTGCATAAGACAATACTTGTCCTATTTAATACCAAATTGGCACATGTTGTCAGAGGACCAGACGGTAGAGGCAAAATATTCTCAAACCTTTCCGATCACTTCAAAACGAGCTGCATCTCTTGAAAACAAGGCGTGATATCAATATAACATAGCAATTATAATTTCCAGTGGAGACTTTCTACATTGGAGGAACGACACAGCAGCGACTAGTTGCACCACTACCCTCGCAGTGCGTTAGCAAAAAGCATGGATATTTACCAGCTCAGATACTACATTTCCTATAATTTTAAACGATACAGACAGCCTCAGCAACAAATACTAATCCTGGATTATTGCAAAAGTAGAACGTAACAAATGTATTGAAGAACAAGAATGCAGAGATATGTTGAAATGTATTACGTTAGCAAAGACGATCATTCAGCTTTATACGAGTTGATAATTGCGTAAGTCGGATTGTTTATTAATAATCATGCTTTGGGAGAAGATAAAATTAAAGAAAAAGCAGTAACCGATTATTTATTAATAATTACAATTGGGAGAATATAAAATGAAAGTGTAACGGATGAATATACGTCTCTCTGCAATAAAACACTATTTGTCACAAAACAAGAAATCTATAAATAACCCCTCCCCCCCCAAGAAACGACATAACAACATGTATCTCTCTCTCTCTCTCTCTCTCTCTCTCTCTCTCTCTCTCTCTGCCACTCACTCTGTCTGTCTATGTGTCTCTCTCATCATAAAACACACACACACACACACACACACACACACACACACACACACACACATTGACATACACACAAAGTCGGACTTTCTCTCCAGTCATCTAAGCTTTTGTACGCGATACAATGCTTTCCATGTAATTACTCAGACACTGAAGTCAGGAAAGGACTTGTTGCATAAATTCTTTGCGTAAGTCTTCCTGCTCTTTCCTTTACTTCTTTATATCGAAGAATGACGTGGCTGGGATCGGTAATTTGCAAAGCTTCCACGGTACAATACGATTCGTCTTTACCTTTTGTCCCATGGGGATGGCTTGGGTAACATGCATATTCTAGGAGCAGCCCAATGATAAAGGTCTTATGCTGTTTCCTTAGATTCAGAAAATAAGGAAAAAAGTATGATTTCCATACGACAACAAGGTGGTACGGGATGTACAATAATTCTCACTCCAACTTTGTAGCGGCCCAGTAGTTAGACAGTTTCTTCTGAGAACATTTATTGATTAAAAGAATGAAATCCATGTTAGGTAGGAACCAGCACTTCTAGACTCTGTTGCCACATTTTTTTGAAAATTTTTGATATTCGCAATTTTACAGCTGCCATGATTCGTAATACCTTAGCTGCGTATACAGATTCTTTTTAAGGATGAACACGTATTTCCTACGTTTCAATAAATGGAAAGTAGAAGGCATATTCTACTCTATTTTTGGTTCAGATCTATAAATGTAAATTTTGGTATCATGTCACGGTCTAAACCTTATGTAACACATGTCTGTACTACTTCAGATATTGCCGAATATAGATAATGATAACGTACTTGAGGTTCCTGAGACCTTATTTCATATCTATACAGAAACTCCAACGTTCGGCTCTTTCATAAATGAGCGTTATAACGTTAACGTAAATCAAGAGGGCTGAAAGAGCTACTCGCGTAGTTCTTGCCTAAATCTTTGATCCAATGCGGTTGCCGGTTTAGTACGATAAATCAACTCTGGTATTGGTTCTTTGTGCTTAATCTTCGATGTTCCCAGGCTTTCTTCATTCTTCGAGAGTGTCGTTGGTTTCCTTCATGGGACCGCTTCCTTCTTTAGCAGACCTCTTAATTTCGTGAAATACTGCCGTTTGTGTTGCTTCTGAAGAAAGTATGTTGTGATCTACTATACCCACTCAAGCTGCAGTGTTTTTAATATCTTTGTCAATTTCAGTGTACCGTGTGGGTTTGGATTTGAGGCTGTTCAGTAAGTTGAAGATTTGCTTGGTTACTCTGTTGATATGCATTCGGTATATGTGTCCCTAAAACTTTAGCTTATCTATTTTCCAATAGTGACCTCTCCTCACCTTAATTAGTACGCAACATTACTATTGCCTCCCGGTCCCACTTTTTTCCTTATAATTCGTCTTCTAACTTTTTCCAGTGTTTCAATATACGAAAATGCTGTGGTTTAATTGTTTATGCTGCGTACAGTATTTAAGGCCCTAGTAATATTAGTTACTGACTTTGTTTTGTGCCCCAGAACAAATCGTTTTTGTTCTTTGTCATTTGGAATTCCGTTTCCATTTCATGTGATCTATTTTCTGTAGCCCTTTCCTTTTGTGCTGCTTGTTATCAATTTTCCTAGGTATTTAAAACAGTTTACTTTAAATACTGCGTTGTTATGAATTTTAAAATTTCCATGCGGGGGACAGCATTAATATTTGTCATGAAGTGTGTTTTTTAAATGAAGTTGTCAGCCCTATTTTGTCTGCTTCTTTCTGTAATCCTGCGATTATTCTTTGCCACTATCCACTGATCAGTAATTAATACCATGTCACATGCAAAAGTAACATTATATACGAGCATGGCTAATTTATTTGAGTTTCTTCCTAGTTGAGTCATTGTAGATGGACTTCTTAAATTTTATTACTGCCTTCTCTAATGCGTAGTTGAAAAGTAGACGTGATAAACCATGTTCCTGTCTTACTCCTGATTTTATTTCAAAAGCTTTTGACAGTTCCTCTTAAATTTTATTTCTGATGTTTTGTTTATTACAGTTCCTTTACATATTTGTTTTATTGCGAGTTTAAATTCCTTTATAATGTTTATTCTTGCATGTCTATCAGTTCAGTTATATGTCTTTTTAATCTATAAATGTTATCACATATTTGAAGTTTTCGATTTTCCTCATTTCTATCATGTTCTTTACATTTAATATTTGCTCTGCACAAGGCCTTCCCTTCCTCAATGCTGCGTGATATTCTCCTGCTTGCGGATCGAGCATTCCTTCAACTCTCCTTAAAAGTGCCGTGAAAAAGATTTTATATGTCAGTGGCAAGAGGGAGCTTCCTCTTTTTCTTTCCTTTTTGTGCAGTGGATGGTAAATTCTTTCTTGGGGAAATTGCGTTAGTGATTTCTGTTAGGCATAGAATAATGTTGTTAGTAGAGTATTTCTGCACTTCAGGAAATTTGCTATCTTCTCCTGATGCTTTGTTATTTTTAAAGTGTTTTATGATTTCTCTGATTTCTTCTTTTGTTGGTGGCTTTGATTCTGGTTGTATTTCGATTACGTTATCAAAATGAAATTCTTCTTTAGGTGGAATGCAGTTGTGTTGTTCTTTGAAGTAGTCTGCAAGTATTCTGCTGTTCTCAGTGTTAATATGTGCAGTCTTCTACGTTTTTGGATCCAAAACTGTAAACTTTGTGATGTGTTCTTGTTTCAACAGTACTTTTCCGCTTAAAATATGACTCATCTGACATTAATTCATCTTTTTTGTATTGTACTCTGATCTTTCTGAGAGCTTTTGATGCAAATTTCCTCGCTAATACAAAATTTACCTGTTCTTGTCATTTTTGGTTGCATTCCAGACATTCTTATGCTCTTTGTCTATTTATAATTAACCTTTTACAATCACCATTCAACCATTTCTAATTATATAATCAGAGATGAACGATTTAATACCACAAATGCGAACAGGCGAGGGGAACTAATTGTTTAAAAAGTATTTGAATTCTACAAAACGCAGTGAAGAACATAATTGTTTAACTGGAATCATTACATTTATGTTATTGTATTAAGACAGATTTATGCTACATATCCTTCCTCTTACGAATATTTCTGCCTCCTGCTACACAAAGTAAACGGTTGCTTAAGGGATGAGCGCCACTATTTGTGAATATAGTGCAGCGTTCTCGCCTAACGAGTATGTTATGCTGAAAAATATGACCAAGAATGCGAGAAACAAGATCAGAAACGTTAAAGAGCTTGTAAATACATGATGAAAGGACACTTTCTTGAATGAAATCTGTTTTTGGTTAGTAATGTCAACTTTTTACACGAAGATGACTTTTTGTTTTTTTAAAAAAAGGCTGATAATTGAAGAAGAAACCACAAAGACGGGAAGACTAGAGATACGCATTTATCGATGCTGTTGCCAACCAGAATGCTGCCAATCAATCCTAAGAAAAGGAGGAAGAAATCTGATGCCACAAAGACGTATAAGGTGAACACGACTGGTAGATGCGGTGGTGAAACTTGGCAATATGTGGTGGCGGTCTCCTCAATCTGCTTTCCGCCTGTGGCTCCAAACCTCCTCGAGAAAACTGAATTAGAAATACGATTAATGTTCTAACCAATTTTTCAATACTGGAGTCTTAATTTACAAGTAACATTAGAAGAACTTCGTTACTGCCAATTAAGTGCTGAGAAATTGGACGCCGGCAGTAACAAGGGGTGTGAATCATCACTGGCCATTACTTCAGATCGTATACGAGCGAGCGATCGACGGTATATAGAACAGCATCGAATACATGGCTTATGACAGAATTACCTCTCGCCAGGTGGTAACTAACAAGTTCCACAAAACATGCAGGTGCTAGTGAGAAGTAGCTTACCTCCGCGCACCGTATACATGCCCTTAAGAGTTATCATACTAAAGACAGATTTATATGAGAGAAACTACCACCTCAACTGCATCTTGAGAATAAGTTTATTATCTCACGCGGATAGTTTCGGCGGCACATTACCGCCATCCCCAGGCCCCACCACTACCAAAAGAGTATTAGATTTCCTTGCCGCGTTTATTGTGGAGTCATTGTTACTAGTACACGTGAGACTTCTTTCCTCAGGTATCTCTACGCGACGTCACGTTGTCTCCAATCGACAACACGGTGTTGAGTAGAGACTATTGAGGAAAGCTACCCCACGTGTACTAGCAACAAGGAATCCACAATAAACGGGGCAAAGAAATCTAATATTCTTTTGCAGCAGTGGGGCTTAAGGATGGCGGTAATGTGCCACCGAAAATAGTCGTGTGAGACAATAAAGTCATTCTCAAGATACAGCTGTGGTGGCACTTTTTCTCATATATATCATCAGCTGAAGTCCCTCGTCCATAGCCGGCCGAAGTGGCCGTGCGGTTAATGGCGCTGCAGTCTGGAACCGCAAGACCGCTACGGTCGCAGGTTCGAATCCTGCCTCGGGCATGGATGTTTGTGATGTCCTTAGGTTAGTTAGGTTTAACTAGTTCTAAGTTCTAGGGGACTAATGACCTCAGCAGTTGAGTCCCATAGTGCTCAGAGCCATTTGAACCCTCGTCCATGCAGTAGGATGGACATCCACAGGAAAGAGATTTATTTTCAGGCAAATGTTGAGTAAGAGACAGTAATCCTAATGAGTGAACTGGTAGCAAACAGTCAGAGGCTTACGAACAGGTCTTCCATATAAAAAAGAAAATGAATGTCCCATAATATACTGTGCTCGTTCTACAAAGATTATGAGTAGTGAAATTAAGCCCTCTTTCATGTTTCAGCTACGAATAGTGTTCGGGAAAAACCTTGTTGGGAAACATCTGTATGTGCTCGGATCCCAGTCTCCATAGCCATTTCACAAGATGTATGCAGGAAGAAGTAGAATGTTGGTGGAACACGGACCCTAATACTTTTAATACTGAACCATACCCTGGTTCACAGCGCCTATTTTGTAGTGTTCAGTAAGCGTCTTTGTCAAGCTTCCATGATTACTAAAGAAACCCACGACGAAATATGCTGCTCTTATGTGGATCTTTTCTTTCCCTCTACCAGTCTTATCTAGTCACAGGGAAAAGCAGACCGCTTAAAAAAGATACCGGTATGTTAGTCTGAATAATCTGTATCTTTTGGTGTTTGTTTGGTACAGAATTTTTTTTTCTTACTAACAACAGAGTAAAAATCTAAATATACACTCCTGGAAATGGAAAAAAGAACACATTGACACCGGTGTGTCAGACCCACCATACTTGCTCCGGACACTGCGAGAGGGCTGTACAAGCAATGATCACACGCACAGCACAGCGGACACACCAGGAACCGCGGTGTTGGCCGTCGAATGGCGCTAGCTGCGCAGCATTTGTGCACCGCCGCCGTCAGTGTCAGCCAGTTTGCCGTGGCATACGGAGCTCCATCGCAGTCTTTAACACTGGTAGCATGCCGCGACAGCGTGGACGTGAACCGTATGTGCAGTTGACGGACTTTGAGCGAGGGCGTATAGTGGTCATGCGGGAGGCCGGGTGCTCAACACGTGGGGCATGAGGTCTCCACAGTACATCGATGTTGTCGCCAGTGGTCGGCGGAAGGTGCACGTGCCCGTCGACCTGGGACCGGACCGCGGCGACGCACGGATGCACGCCAAGACCGTAGGATCCTACGCAGTGCCATAGGGGACCACACCGCCACTTCCCAGCAAATTAGGGACACTGTTGCTCCTGGGGTATCGGCGAGGACCATTCGCAACCGTCTCCATGAAGCTGGGCTATGGTCCCGCACACCGGTAGGCCGTATTCCGCTCACGCCCCAACATCGTGCAGCCCGCCTCCAGTGGTGTCGCGACAGGCGTGAATGGAGGGACGAATGTAGACGTGTCGTCTTCAGCGATGAGAGTCGCTTCTGCCTTGGTGCCAATGATGGTCGTATGCGTGTTTGGAGCCGTGCAGGTGAGCGCCACAATCAGGACTGCATACGACCGAGGCACACAGGGCCAACACCCGGCATCATGGTGTGGGGAGCGATCTCCTACACTGGCCGTACACCACTGGTGATCGTCGAGGGGACACTGAATAGTGCACGGTACATCCAAACCGTCATCGAACCCATCTTTCTACCATTCCTAGACCGGCAAGGGAACTTGCTGTTCCAACAGGACAATGCACGTCCGCATGTATCCCGTGCCACCCAACGTGCTCTAGAAGGTGTAAGTCAACTACCCTGGCCAGTAAGATCTCCGGATCTGTCCCCCATTGAGCATGTTTGGGACTGGATGAAGCGTCGTCTCACGCGGTCTGCACGTCCAGCACGAACGCTGGTCCAACTGAGGCGCCAGGTGGAAATGGCATGGCAAGCCGTTCCACAGGACTACATCCAGCATCTCTACGATCGTCTCCATGGGAGAATAGCAGCCTGCATTGCTGCGAAAGGTGGATATACACTGTACTAGTGCCGACATTGTGCATGCTCTGTTGCCTGTGTCTATGTGCTTGTGGTTCTGTCAGTGTGATCATGTGATGTATCTGACCCCAGGAATGTGTCAATAAAGTTTCCCCTTCCTGGGAAAATGAATTCACGGTGCTCTTATTTCAATTTCCAGGAGTGTAGTTTAGCCAGTACACCAGCGCTAATTTTCTTTTTCGCCTTTTTTAAATTAGTAGTTTTTATTTGTATGGTTTGCATTCTTTTGAAATATTGCGTTGTTACAGAAAATAGGAAAAGCATCCTGAGACAATAATGTCGTTATTGCTCTATGTCGAGGCTTAAGATACGCGTGTACGTGCCGTGTGCCGGACTTGCCCCGACCTGATATGTACGGCAGATTCTCGCTATCGTCTGTTGTACTGCAGAATGGCAACACTAATAAATTAAACTTAACAAGAATTATTTCATAGTACACATTAAAAATATAAAGTAGCTGATGTGCTGCCTGTGTCTACGTAATATGCCTTTACCTTCAGACAAATTAACAGGAAAAAAATAAACTCTTCTACCCCGGTTTTCACCCTTTAGCACTGACTATTCGTAATGCCCAATTAGTGGTATGACTATTGCAACGTGATTTATGAGCTGAGTTTCGAAAAATTAGAACCAATAGGAGAGTACTGGTAATTTAATGTAGTATTCAACCAATTATCACTTTTCCAGATAAGCAGTGAAGTGTGGACGAACAAAGATTTCTTTTATTTACGTATTTAATTTAATATTTAGATTCTATGTATCTTGCAGCTGAAAGAGACGCAATTTTTCAATCCTTGTTCGATATCTACGTGTATTACAGGAAATATTATGAATATAAAACCGAAAATCTTTTATTTTAGAAACCCGTTATTTACAGCGGTTTTAACGGCCGAGAACAAAACCGATATAACCGAAAACCGGTTGTTGCAACGATAACCCGCATCCCTAGACGTATCTGGTAAGGACTCCAGACTGAGGAGCAATACTCAAGAATCCATTGAACGAGGATCTTACGTAGGTAGACTGAATATTCTGAGAAATTTTCCTATGAATGAATCGGGCATCTAGGCTAGTTTCAAGTGCCCATTCCTCTTTGTATCGAATCGTACATGCACTTCCACGTATTTTAAGGTATGTAACTATTTATACTGAATGTTCGGCAATACGATAATCGGACGGTAACAGTTATTTCCGTCTATTTATGCGCAACACATTGCATCTGTTTATGCTCAAGATCAAATATCAGTCTCCGCACGGAAATGGTTCAAATGGCTCTGAGCACTATGGGACTTAACATCTGAGGTCCTCAGTCCCCTAGAACTTAGAACTACTTAAACCTAACTAACCTAAGGACATCACACACATCCATGCCCGAGGCAGGATTCGAACCTGCGACCGTAGCAGTCGCGCGGCTCCGGATTGAGCGCCTAGAACCGCTCTGCCACAGCGGCCGGCGTCTCCGCACTAACCGCCAATTTTTTGCATATCCAAAACTCAATTTATCAAATGACAACATGAAAAGAAATAACGAAACGCTATTCAGTGAAAATGGAATACGATAAAACCTCTCTCTTGGGACAAAATGCTTGTCTGTTTCCGCAAAAGTTGAAAAAGAGTTCTCCAGTACAATGGTACAAGAGTGATCAGACAAGAAATATACAATGTTCCTAACAGTTTATCTGAATATGGTGCACGTAAGAAGAGAATTGTTTCATCCTGCCGAATTGTTTGAGAATTCCCTTAAAGATGCGATAACCTCAAACGACAGGAAAACTCTGGCAGCCTGGATCTCGGGGAAAATACTTCACCCCAGGTGCAAGTGACAACCGAGAGCTTGGCGAGTAAGTGTGCTGACAAATGGTGTGACAGCGGGAACAGCAAAGACTGAAAGGAAATTCTGTAGAAGGGCTCAGCCTGTTGTTACAACGACCAGGACACGCGAATAGCGGGTAATCAACTGCAAGTAGGAGAATGGATAACGGAGGATTGCATTTTGAAAGCGCGCATTTACGACGGTTGCCCAGAAAGTAATGCACCGCACTTTTTTTTCTCAGGCGAAAACAATGCTCCGAATATGAAACGTTATGTATGTGTTATTTGAAGTCTGCTGAGTGAATGCGCCAAGTTTCCGTCACTTCCGACAGAGAGCGTATCTGCAGGGCGGTTTCAAAGTGGCGTCTGTAGGTGATGTACGTTACAAGCAACGTGCCATCACTGAATTTCTCACTGCAGAGAAAGAAACTGTGGGGAATATTCACATACGCTCGCGCAACGTCTATGGAGCATCTGCTGTCGACAGAAGTACAGTAAGTCACTGGACACTGAGGATGAGGTCACCAGAAAGCAGCCCGCATCTCGTGGTCGTGCGGTAGCGTTCTCGCTTCCCACGCCCGGGTTCCCGGGTTCGATTCCCGGCGGGGTCAGGGATTTTCTCTGCCTCGTGATGGCTGGGTGTTGTGTGATGTCCTTAGGTTAGTTAGGTTTAAGTAGTTCTAAGTTCTAGGGGACTGATGACCATAGATGTTAAGTCCCATAGTGCTCAGGGCCATTTGAACCATTTGAACCAGAAAGCAGTTCGGCGGAGCCCTACGATTTGCCGTCGGAGGCACCATCCATGGCTGTCACACCTGACACATCTGACCCAGCCCCCTCGGACTTCCACTTGTTCGAGACATTAAAAGATACCATTCGTGGAAGATATAGGGGGAAGCAGTGAAACGGCACGATTTGGAAAAATCACCAATAAAATATTTACAAAAAGAGAACGATTATTTCAACATGAATCTTACTAAATAAGTGGAAATTAATTTTTTACCTTAAAAACAATCATTTTTTTGATTATTTTAAACATAGCTGCGTAACAGCAACGGTTCCACGTAATTAGATTTAAAAACAGCCGACCCGTTGCAAAGGATAAAGTAATCTTTACCTAGGTTTCGATAAGTTTAAACCTATCTTCTTCAGAAGTCGGCACTATTATATTAACATGGAGTAATACGTCGTTGCCATTTTTACAAACGTCTCCGTAGCTCCATTAGTCAAAATCAAATATTGCCCTAGGGTAGGGTTTGTCAGATAAATAAAATTAAGTACATGGAAGCTGGAGAGCGCATAAGCAACTGAGTAAAATCGGCCTGCGTGGTAGCACTGCGACCAGGGCAGGTGGCGCTCAGGTCGCGTACTAATAGTGCCGACTTCTGAAGAAGATAGGTTTAAACTTATCGAAACCTAGGTAAAGATTACTTTATCCTTTGTAACGGGTCGGCTGTTTTTAAATCTAATTACATTTTTTTGATATTTTGTCAGTCCCTGCTTTTGCACACATTATCGGGTTGTAAGATGAAATCAGGCCACGACGTTCTGCAGCATCTGTAATGGAATGTTGTTAATTTCCTGCCGGAGTCGCTCCTTCAGATCTTTTTTGTTCTTGGTGGATTTTCCTCGAAGACGTTGCGTTTAAGATAGCCCCAAAGAAATAAGTCTGAGGCGGTCAAATCTGGCGAACGGGCAGGCCAAGCGATATCACCATTCTTGCTGATTAGCCGTCCTGGAAATGCGAATTTTAGCAAATCCATTGAGACATTAGCGGTATGACTTGTTGCGCCATCTTGCTGGAAGAGTGTTTCTTCATCTGGATCTCACTTATCGATTTTAGGCAGACCAAAAGTTGCCATCATGTCAGTATAACGTTCAGAGTTCACCGTTACTGTGTTACAATGTTAACCTCTTTCTTTTTTTTTAAAAAAAAATAGTGTCCCACGATTCCACGAGAAGATATTGCACACTAATCTGTCTCTTCTTCAGAATGGAGAGGTTTTTCATGAAGATCACGTGGGTTATTTGTGGACCAATAGTGCAAGTTCTCCTTGTTGTAGCCACTAAGGTGAAAGTTGGCTTCCATCACTCATCCATAACTTCCGATAACATTAAGCATCGCTTGGCAAAAGTGTATGCAATGTTTGTAATCGTTAGGGTTTAATTCTTGCACCATCTGTATTTTGTATGGATGATAGTGTAGGTCATTCTTCAAATTCAGTCTCACTGTTCGTTTGGTGAGACCAAGTTCAGCGCTGTGCCGCCTTGGTGATTTTCGCGGACATCGTGCTAATGCATCGCGCACACGATCAATGTTCTCTGGGGTCCGGATTGTTTTTTCACTACCACCTATTTTCTTCGTCGTGCTTGCAGTGACTTTAAAGTTTTTCACCCACAGGAAGGTAGCTTTCCTTGATGGCACGGGTGCCCGTGGCGGTAGGTTAAACTCACGACTGAAAGCGCACTGGGCACCAGCCCCACTATCCGTGTTTTTATAACATGCTTCTACAGCAAACGCACATTGCGCTCTTGACCAATACACCATGGCTACTGAAATTTCCACCTGTCTAGACACTCGAAGTCGTTTCCCCAATTCCCAAAACCCCCCACCGCGCCCGTCATCCGGAGTCGAAATCTTGCTGTTTCACTGCCTCACGCTGTAATATGAGAACGATAACGGGGTGATTCACATAGTGAAGCACTGGCTCCGCCACCAGGACAACGATTAGTACCGACGGGGCATAGGGCGGGATGGAGATTACGTGGAAAAATAGGGTATGTAGATAAAACACCGTTCTTATTATGTTCAATAAACAGTTGTTGGCTGGCTCTGAGCACTATGGGACTTAACTGCTGTGGTCATCAGTCCCCTAGAACTTAGAACTACTTAAACCTAAGGACATCACACACATCCATGCCCGAGGCAGAATTCGAACCTGCGACCGTAGCGGTCACGCGGTTCCGGACTGTAGCGCCTTTAACCGCACGGCCACTCCGGCCGGCAGTAAACAGTTGTTGAGGAAAACAAATGCAGTGCATTACTTTCTAGAATACCCTCGTAGGTCGTAAATCTGAGGTTAGAAATAACAGAGAGTTATCTATTTGGCATACCTGCAAATTAACATGCGCCATTAGTCTTGTGCACTGGGAAAAAATAAAAATAATTTCGAAAAGATAAAAATAATTTCGATACATAGCCAGACGCTCAGTAGATCCCAGCACCATCCCGGCCCTCGCTGACTTTACCGTCATGCAGCAGTACTGATCATTCTCCGTTTTTCTCTGTCCCTGTTAACACATATCGCTAAAGTCGATACTCGCTACATTATTGTGGACCACTCTATCATATGGGAAAGTAAAATTCTGCTTTAAAAATCATTTTGCCAGCAACGGCAAACACACCGACGCTTTCCGACGGGTATCGCTTGAAAGACGTGATAAGCAATATTTGCGTGGGCTGAATACAGGTACACATTGCAGAAACCAACTTATAAACATCTGCCGAAAGATGAGAGGAAATGAGACTGAAGACTTAGGAGGGACAAGAAAACATGTTGAACAGTCAGTGTGACAAATTACAGCCAGCAAAGGAAAATTATTGGCATTAAGCTTCCGTTGTTTCCATATGTAAGTACTCTGATTTTGAGAGATCTCTGACAAGCCACTAAATCACACCTCTCAATAAACAAATAAATACGGGTTTCTGACAACCCAGTGAATGATCAGATTCTTCATTTGTGTGACAACATTGCCCGTAGTTGCTTTACAGTTCCTTAGGATGTTCTTGTTCCGTCGTTACAGTTACAAGAAAATGCGTCTTATTTCTCACCAGACACTTCTTTATTTATTGAAGCAAAGTGTCATCAGGGGTATGCACTTAAAGATATGTACACTTTGATTTGTTTTTGGTGTCGAAAAACAGATCGTTAACAATTTATTGGTTTTTACTTAGGGTAATTTCCACTTAGTTCTTCGCTTAAGTCAAGAAAATGCCATCTACTAGCACGTCTTTGGTTTCTTTCCACATTAGACACTGATACTTATTGTCTGATTGGTCGCTGCTTTCCAAAATGATGCACTTCTTATGTTTCACACGGCACAGTTTTTCGTACACCACTATTTACTGTTTATTTGAATATTTCTGAGTGGGTATTGTCTTTTGTAATCTTGCCAACATTGCAACTAGTTTGTCTTTGACCTACATTTTTTTTCTTTTTCTCAGTAGTTAATTATATGTGCGTCATTCTATTTAATTTTTAAGTTATGTAAGGGCGATGAAAAGTAGTGATGGAGATTTTTGGGACTAATAGGTGGGGGAGGGAGAAGCAAAGATGAGTCTACACAAGTGCGTAGCAGCGTGATGTAGTGAAAGGTGAGGAGTAACAAGTTGGGGCAGGGGGGGGGGGGGGGGGGGGGGAAGTGAGGGTTGCTTGGGAGAGGGTGAGGGATGGAATGGATCATTTTCTTTTTCAAGTAATTTCTTCAATTATTTGGTCACTTCGCAACTGTTTATTTTTAGTCAACGCCTTGTGAATGTGGAAATTTCCTTGGAAAGGGAAGAGGTGTCCGTCTTTGTTGATTCTTATGATGTTCATATCTTTATCAGCAGTGCTTGGTCTGTGGTATTCCTGTTTTAGATCATCTGCAAACGTTGAATGGTTTGTACCGTATTTCAGTGTACTGATACACTTGATATCTCGTGTCAAATGTTGTGCCAGTCATGCCGATGTATATTTTTTCACAAAATCTGTAAGTGAGCTGATAGATGCTAAATTGTTAGCATCTGTGTTTTGTATTAAGTTGTTTGTTTTGTAAGAAGTGTTTATGCGTTCAAATATGGTACAGAGTGTTCAACGTTTGCGGATCGCCTCAAACAGGAATACCACAGAAAAGGCAATATTGAAAAAGATATGAACATCATAAGAATCAGTAAAGACAGACACCTCCTCCCTTTCCAAGGAAATTTGCACATACACATGTAAAAGAAAAGGGTCTTTTTCGTCCTTCACCCTCTTCCACTCAACCCTCCGCACCCTCATACCCCCCCCCCCCCCCCCGTCCAAAATTTCATTTCATCTGTAGTTGCTTGCCTTTTCCTGTAACTCACTCTCCATCACACTACTGTGCGCTTACGCCCACTCATCTTTGCTTCCCCTCCTCCACTTACTGATTACAAAATACTCCATGACTAAGACTTCGTTGCTCTTACACAGTATATAATTACACTTAAACATAATTAAATAGAGTAACACATATATAATTAATACAGAGAGAAATAAAGAAAGAAGTTGGTCAAAGACAGACTGGTAGCAATGTTGGAAACACTACAAACACTATACACACATAGGAGTTTACAAATACACTGTAAAGAGTACTGTACGAAAAAGTGTGCTGTGTAAAATGTAAAAAATGCATGGTTCTGCAAAGCAGTGACAAATTAGGCTAAAAGTGTAAGTATTTAAAGAAGAAAGAAATCAACGATGTGCTATCAGACGGCATTTCCTGATGTAGACGAAAAACCAAGAAGGCATTACCGAAAGTAAAAACCAACAAATTGTTAACGAACTGTTTTTCGATCTTAAAAACAAATCAAATTGTAAATATCTTTAGTTACAGACCACTGATGATGCTTTATTTCGACAAAGCGAAACGGATCTGGTGAGAAAAAGACGCATATTCTTGTAGTTGTAACGATGAACAAAAATATCCTCGGGAACACTAAATCACTCTTACAATAAACAAATAAATACTCATCAATAAAATCTGGATGAGGACCAAAAGAGCTTTCTACCTACAGGTTATGAGTTAGTTTGTAATCTTTTTCGGCATTATCCGAGAGAATTTCCCTCTAGTACACTTACTCCTGTTTAATACATTTACCTTAAGTTTATATAGTTTCTCTTTTTGCGTAATGTGAAACGGCCACACATTATTGTTGCTGAACAAACAGCGCTTAAGACATAGTCTTAATTTCGCTCTTAACTTCAGGTTCCTATTTAACTGTCACCGTGTGACTGTGGTACGTATCACTCTGAACGGTGTGCAATTTCGTTTGAATTGTGTGTTTAGAGTTTCGTGGATTCATATTTGGATACTGCAATCTGCTGCTGCCGTTTTTAGTAATGCACTTTGTGTGTGAACAGTTTTAGTTAACTTTGATGAACATATAACACCGGATGAGATATGATAAACGAATGAAACATATGTCTTCATTGTGACTATATTCGCCTTTTTCGCGTTTTGCACTTTGTTAACGTAATCTTCTTTTGGGAGGAAGTTTAGCACGCACAGTTCTATCATTATTTTAGGGTAATCATAAATTATCACATAGAATTTTGTAGATTCACTGATATTTTTAGTTTAATATGTTATTATTTTCCGGGTGGTCTATATACTCCTCTTGCTTTCGACTATTAAAATCGACTACAGTAAAATTACTTCCATGCAAAGTCGTGAAAAAAAGTCAATCTGGCTTAGTCAGGTAGTGGTATTAATAATTTTGATGCTCTGTATCAGTGGTGGACGGATTTCTAGACATGACTCCCAATCCTCACTTTTCCTCTACGGGTATTCTCGACAACACATGGAATTTCTTTAGTATCCTACTGAAACAACCTATACGTTGGGGACAGTATAGGTTTTGGTGCATTTTATTGGATAACAATGACAGTGTCATTGTGTGTAATGATAGCTTCCCTTCCTTATAACGTTTAAAAAAAATTGTCCATTATTTAGATAGTACTGATAAAAAGTAAAGTTCCATTAACTTGTACTTGGGAAAAATACTTATTAGAACATGAGTCAATTGACTTGTGTTTACAGCGATAAATTGTAGGTTCTCTGAGGTTTATTGATCCTTCTCTATTGGCTGTGTTTGTCTCTATACCGATTCCTCAGGCTAGTGTAGGATACTGTTGTCAAACTAACCCTTACAACTGTCTCATACATCATCCCACCTGTACGTATCGATTTGAGACTGTGCTGGTCTCAGAACAGGTCTGCTGATTCTGTGCACTGAAAACAACAGGTCCACAATTAAGGCAATAGAGTTGAGCGACAAGCACGTGGACGCATGCCGACCGACATCGTCGCCATCACATTAAAACAGAAAATAGTACGTGTTCAGCCGGTTTGTCCAGCGACTTGAGGACAGGAAATTGCCCTAGACTTCGCACAGCTCGCACGGAGGGTGTGGAAGAATGAGGTATGCGGGGAGTAGAAGATGAACCAGAAACAAGTGTGCAAGGAATTTTGCCCTAGAAGTCATTTGATTCACGCCACTTACAATATAAGCAAAGGTATAAGATTTTGGTGACTGGAAAGAAGTTACAAATGGCGTCCCACAAGGCTCTAATTTAGGTCCCCTCTTAATCCTTATTATCTTAATGTATCTGAATGACCTTCCATTTAATATTTAACAACTACAACTAGTATTTATTGCGGACCATACCAGCGCTATAATAAATACCGTTAGAGATGAAGCCACAGTAGATATTCTTAATGGTCTGTATCAAAAGAATGTTAAGTAGTTTTCCGAAAATTGACTACCCCTAAAGTTGAGAATACGAATTATATTCAGTTCTGTACAATAAATAACGTCATAACAATGATTGATGTAGCACATTAACGGTAGTCTTTAAACTGGGTACAATTCTCCGAATGTTTGGGTGTTCATATTGATGAAGCTTTGACTTGGAAGAAGCAACTTCTCAAACAGTTAAGTTCGGCTGCTTTCGCTCTTCGTATAATTGCTCATCTTGGAAACAAACGAATCAGCCTTTTGACTATTTGCATATTTCTATTCGATAATGTCTTATGGAATAAGTTTCTGGAATAACTCACCACGTTGAAAAGAAGTTCTCACTGAGCACTAACAGTAACATGTGATGTTCACTGGCGTTTGTTATGTCGGTAACTCTGTGAGGAGTTAGGTATTTTAAGTGCACCGTAATAATACATCGCTAATGAAATTCGTCATACACAATAGTTCACACTTTGAGAACAATAGTGAAGTCCAAACCGAAAAACCTAGAGGAAGAAATGACATTTATTGCACAGTATTGAAGTCCTCAGTGGCTCAGACAGAAGTTCAACGTGCAGCAGCAAACCTTTTTGATCGTTTGCCGAGTAACTTAAAATGTTTGACAGGTAGCAGAGCAAATTTTAAATCTAAAATACACTAATTTCTGTTTGAAATCTAATAACTTATAAAAACAGAAGGAAACTGGTTTTTAAGTGTGGCTTCATAAGGAGGGCAAAAAATAATGTGTACATTATACATATCCGGCAAAGTAAATCGTTGCACATCATTTCAATAAAGGGACCAGTCAAGTGATCTACGACGGGGCATCACTACATTTTGTATGCATCTTACGAGAGTACTTAGCGGAAACGTTTAACGAGCAGTGGATTGGTGGGTGACGGCTTTCCACTAATCTGACCTTGATCCCTTAGGCTTCTATGGGCATGTAAGGGCACTGCATTATTCCACACCATTAGGTAACAAGAACACATCACAGGAGCGTGTGTACCATGCTTGTGACCAAATACAAGGGTAAAGAAGTGCGTTATTATTTCAGAAGGAAGGATGTAGGATGAGAAGAAGAATGGTAACCACAATGAGCGCCTCCTATGGTACCAACAAACATTCGGCTATCACGGAACAGATTGATCCTCATCCCAACAAGTATTCGACTGCGTACAGACAGTATTGAGCCAAAACATTACGACCACTGACCACCGTGGGACTGAATGCCGAATGGTGTTGTTGCGGGTACGTGACACGGCAAGGAAAGTATATAAGCGGAGCAGAAACTAATGGGGAATCACTGTAGTTACGAACGTACCGCAAATGGAGAAATTCATTTACAGGCGCGACTTTATCAAAGGACGGTATTTTATGGTCCAGCACCTAGCAAAGAAGATCTCCGAAACGGAAAAACTGGCCGTTTGTTTGCGTGCTATTGTTGACTATGGAAAGTGTTTGGCGGGCTGTGAAACCATGAGCAGTCAACAAGGTGTTGGACGTCCACGACCCATCACGAAACGTGGAGATCGGAGGCTTGCCCGCAGCGTAACACAGGTAAAGCGTGATGGGCGCCAATCTTTGGCAGATGTCATGGGAGAGAACGAGGATAGGTGCAGGCGCAAGTGTTTCAGAACACACCGTTCAGCGGACATTGTTGAACACTGGAATCTGCAACGGATGTTCCTTACGTGTTTTTATGTTGACGCAAACACTTCGTTAATTACGACCGTAAATGGCGCCGGATCATAGAGACTAGACTGTAGATTAATCAGAGCGTGCCAAATGGTTGGAGCAATCGCCATTTTTTTGTTACATCAAGTTGCTGTGTCCTGACATTCAGTCATCCAGGCGGACGGCTGCTGGAAACATGCTCCACGCCACGAGCCCCCGGCCGGTGAGGCAGCAGGGGACTACGCTAACATTGTTATAAACCACTTGCATCCCTTCATGCTTTATGCCTTCCCCTATGCCGATGGTATCTTCCAGTTAGATAACTGTCTTCCTCACCAGGCCACAAGAATCATACAGGGGTTTGAGGAACACGACAGTGAACTCTCCTTGATGCCTTGGTCACTAAATTCGCCTGATCTGAAGCCGACGAAACGCATCAGTGACACCCACAAACCACAGGCCAGCAATTTACGGGAACTGTGTAACCTGTGCCTAGAATCTGACGCCACATACCCCCAGAGGCTTGCCACAGACTAGTCGAATCCATACCACGCAGAACCACAGCAATTTTACTGTAGTAAGCGGAACCGATGTTCTTCTAAGCAAGCAGTCCTAATATTTTGGCTCAACATTAAACATATACAACGGAGTACCCCAAAAGAATCGGAATTATTTTTTAAAAGCTATATATTTTCAAATTGTTTACAAAACACCCTTATTTTCTTCAAAATACTCCTCCATTACAATAAACAGAAATTACGCGAAGCGAAATGTAGCGTGAGGTGGGCTATGCGAGAGGCGTTCAATGAAATCGAAAGTAAAGTTCTATGTACTGACTTGGCAGAAAATCCTAAGAAATTTTGGTTTTATGTCAAAGCGGTAGGGAGATCAAAACAAAATGTCCAGACACTCTGTGACCAAAATGGTACCGAAACAGAGGATGACAGACTAAAGGCCGAAATACTAAATGTCTTTTTCCAAAGCTGTTTCACAGATGAAGACTGCACTGTAGTTCCTTCTCTAGATTGTCGCACAGATGACAAAATGGTAGATATCGAAATAGACGACAGAGGGATAGAGAAACAATTAAAATCGCTCAAAAGAGGAAAGGCCGCTGGACCTGATGGGATACCAGTTCGATTTTACACAGAGTAAACGAAGTAATCTGCACCCCTCCATGCAGCGGTGTACCGTAGGTCTCTAGAAGAGCGTAGCGTTCCAAAGGTTTGGAAAAGGGCACAGGTCATCCCCGTTTTCAAGAAGGGACGTCGAACAGATATGCAGAACTATAGACTTATATCTCTAACGTTGAACAGTTGTAGAATTTTGGAACACGTATTATGTTCGAGTATAATGACTTTTCTGGAGACTAGAAATCTACTCTGTAGGAATCAGCATGGGTTTCGAAAAATACGGTCGTGTGAAATCGAGCTAGCGCTAATCGTCCACGAGACTCAGAGGGCCATAGACACGGGTTCCAAGATAGATGCCGTGTTTCTTGACTTCCGCAAGGCGTTCGATACAGTTCCCCACCGTCGTTTAATGAACAAAGTAAGAGCATGTGGACTATCAGACCAATTGTGTGATTGGATTAAAGAGTTCCTAGGTAACAGAACGCAGCATGTCATTCTCAATGGAGAGAAGTCTTCCGAAGTAAGAGTGATTTCAGGTGTGCCGCAGGGGAGTGTCTTAGGACCGTTGCTATTCACAATATACATAAATGAGCTTGTGGATGACATCGGAAGTTCACTGAGGCTTTTTACGGATGATGCTGTGGTATATCGAGAGGTTGTAACAATGGAAAATTGTACTGAAATGCAGGAGGATCTGCACCAAATTGACGCATGCTGCAGGGAATGGCAATTGAATCTCAATGTAGACAAGTGTAATGTGCTGCGAATACATAGAAAGAAAGACCTTTTATCATTTAGCTACAATATAGCAGGTCAGCAACTGGAAGCAGTTAATTCCATAAATTATCTGGGAGTAGGCTTTAGGAGTGATTTAAAATGGAATGAATATATAAAGTTGATCGTTGGTAAAGCAGATTCCAGACTGAGATTCATTGGAAGAATCCTAAGGAAATGCAGTCCGAAAACAAAGGAAGTAGATTACAGCACGCTTGTTCGCCCACTGCTTGAATACTGCTCAGCAGTGTGGGATCCGTACCAGATAGGGTTGATAGAAGAGATAGAGAAGATCCAACGGAGAGTAGCGCGCTTCGTAACAGGATCATTTAGTAATTGCGAAAGCTTTACGGAGATGATAGATAAACTGCATTGGAAGACTCTGCAGGAGAGACGCTCAGTAGCTCGTTACGGGCTTTTGTTGAAGTTTCGAGAACATACCTTCACCGAAGAGTGAAGCAGTATATTGCTCCCTCCTACGTATATCTCGCGAAGAGACCATGAGAATAAAATCAGAGAGATTAGAGCCCCCACAGAATGATACCGACAATACTTCTTTCCACGAACAATACGAGACTGGAATAGAAGGAAGAACCGATAGAGGTACTCAAGGTACCCTCCGCCACACATCGTCAGGTGGCTTGCGGAGTGTGGATGTAGATGTAGATGTACATTTGGCCGACCGCTGCTTTCACTATTCGAAACATTTTTTGCAGTCATCTTTAGAAACGGCTGACAGCTCCTCCCCGTTTTTTTTTTTTCCTCGGCTTCTTCAATGCTCTCAAATCGGTGTCTTTTCATGCTCCTTTCCATACGTGGAAATAAGAAAAAGGTGCAAGGAGCCAGTTCAGGCGAATAAGGTGGGTGGGTAGCGGAACAAAGACACTTCTGGCCAAAAAATGTCTAACAGAGGTGGCTGTATGTTCAGGTGCGTTGGGTGGTGTAAGAACCAGTCTCCTATCTGCCACAAATAGGATCATTTTTGACGAACACTTTTGCGCAATCTTCTTAAAACTACCAAGTAAAAGTTTCGGTTGACGGTCTGACCTGGGGGAACAAACTCTGAATGAACTACGCCCTTGACATCAAAAAAGCAAATAAGCATTTGTTTTGATGTTTTATTTGACTTGACATTTTTTTTTTTTTTTTTTTTTGGAAGGGATGATGCTGATCTCTTTCATTGGCCTGACGCGTTGATTTTGGGTCGTAGCCGTAGCACCGTGACTTATCACCAGTAATGACCTTTGAAAAATAATTTACATCCATTTCAAACTGTTGTTTCAAAGCACCACATGTTTCAACTCGACGTTCCTTTTGATTGTCAGTCAGAATCCAAGGAACAAACTTGGCAGCAACCTTTTTCATTACCGAATATTCTGTTAAATTTCGCTGAACCGAGTACCAAGATAACCAAATAATCTCTGACAGTTGACCGATTGTCTGCCGACGGTCTGTGTGCACAAGCTCTCGAATTTTTTCAGTTATTTTCGTCGATTACAGCAGTTGATGGCTGTCCAGAACGAGGTTTGTCATCAATCGACATGTCACCGTATTTAAATCGAGTAAACCACTCGCACACCCGAGTTTTTCCCACAGTGTCATCTTGGTAAGCTGTTTTCAATGTTATAACAGCATTTGTATCGAGATGAAAACAAAATTTCACAACAGCACTTTGTTCACTTACACTTTCCATTATAAAAAACGAAACAAGAACAAAACAGCGCTAGCAAAAACAATCTGCAGATGAACAGAACAATCCAGGTCGACAACACCGGCGGCATGTCAATGAGTCGCACTATACACGTCTACAGGCAGAAATGCGTACTACAAAAGCTCCGCCCACGACAATGTTTTCCCGTTTTTTGGGTACCACTCGAATGTATAAAATATGAGTCATCAGTACATACTCATAGGATTTTTTTGACTATTTATGTCTTCCTTAATATCATGGGACATTTTCTTGTCAACAACCAATATACTTAAAAAGCACATCAATCGTGGATTCACTATTATTAACGTATAATTACAAACATCTGAAGATGCTCGTCGCCGGTCGAAATTAATTTCGACTATTAAACACAATGCTCAGTAATTTTCAGTAACATACAAGCGTCGTTGAATATATTATCTCCCTTTTTCGTAGCTCTTAATATGCACAGTCCAGTCACATTAATGTGAGTACCACCTATGTTCGATGCCAACGGGGCAATAAATAGTCGCAGACGGGAGATAGCAGCACTAACAATGGAGGGTATATAAAGCGTGTTCGAGGTACGTGGAAAACAATGAAGTGGTTGTCGTAATGTGGAAACGGAGCGATTTATCGGACGTCTGAATGGCTTTCGAGGCAAAGGTGGAAGGATATCTGAGACGGCTAACTTTCTAAAGTGTTTGCGTTTCGTCGTGGTTAAAGCGTACCGAGGAAGGCAAAACGACGCTATCCAAAATCGGCGGCGAGTCGATTGGGATGAACAACAGCTACATGGAAATGCATACGGATAAACAGACGTGGAACTGCTGAGAAAGTGACCAACCAGACGAACGAAAGGGCTGTCAACAGCGTGTCCTGAACGACAGCTTAGCGAACTTTGCTGCGTATGTGGCCCGGAGAAGGTGCATGCACCACTGCTGACTGCCTTTCATCGGCGAAGAAGGCTCGACTCCCAAAGAGTGGCAACAGGTGACCTTTTCAGATGAATCACGTTTTATAACCCACGTGACAGATGCCCAATGTATGGCGTGAAATGTCTGAAAGCAAAGATCCGGAAGGGTCCAGAGGGGAGGAGGGAGTGTTATGGTCTGCAGGATGTTTACGTGGCATTGCCCGGGTCCCGTCATTGTGGAAGGCACAATAGAGCAAACAAGTTTGCATCTATCCTTGGAACTACGTATACTCCTGCATGCAGTTTGTTTTTCCTCTAGACGATGGCGTCTATCAGCAGGACAACGTAACGTGTCGTACATGTCGCAGTGTACGTGTGGCTGAAGAGCACCAGGATGAGTTTGCCGTACTCCCCTGACCACCAAACTCACCGAATTTAAACCCAAAGGAGAATCTGTGGGACCATCTCGATTGGGTTGTTCGCGGCACGAATCCTAAAGCAAAATGCCTAGCGCAACTAGCAACAGCACTGAAGTCGATAGCGTTCCACATCCCTGTAGATACTTTCGAGATCCCCTATGACTCTCTCATACCACGTCTTGCAGCGGACTGCGCTGCAAAGTATGGTTATTCAGGATTTTAAAAGGTGGTCACATTGATGTGACTGGATAGTGTACATAGGAAAAAGTCCTCTTAAGTTATTCAGATCTGATGTATTTTCTGGACGTGTGCTAATTTTCAAGCAATTCCGACAGATGGCAGAGCCGTATTGAACCATGAAACTGGCGTCCATACAAGACATGTTACATGTAATGTGCTGTAATTGAATTATTGCCTGTGTAAGAAAAATAAATAAAAAAAATGTGGTGAACTTCCATAAACGTTTGTGAGCAGTGTATGATAATGATGCAGTTGACAGGAGTACTGTTGGGCGATAGTAAAGAAAGTTAAAAGGATCAGGAAGCGCAGAAACTAAGCTCCATGATCAGCCACGATCGTGACGTCCTGTAACAGCCAGTGCTCACGGTATGGTGAATCGCGTGGAAGCTGTTATTCAAGACAGCACCCTCTGCTGGCAGGGTAATGATTACAACCTTCTGGGATAGTGATGGTGTCATTATCACGAGTATTTTAACAAAAACTTAAGCCATTAATTGAGAGGTATATCTGAAGGCTATGAACAGACTCAAGAACTGTGTTGGACGTGTTCGGACTGACAAGATTACAAAAGAATATTGCTCCAACACGGCAATGCACGCCCACACAAAAGTCGCAGAAACCGGGAACACATAGCCAAATTTGGGTCATTCGCGTCATTTGCGTCATTCACACTGTAGTGCAGACCTGGCGCTCTCGGACAGCAAATTGGTTCGGCCACTTAAGTATTCTGTACGTGGGACACACTTTGGAGATGAGGTGAGCGTCATCAGTCTAATTCTTGCACTGAAACTATGGCTATGAATGATAGAACACGTTTCAAGTTCAAGCAATATGATTTTTTGAAGAACAAAAATCTTCTTTATAAAAGTCAAGATGTACTCCGTCGTGGCAAGCAAGCGGTTGGTCGGTCGGTCGATCCATGACTGTCCCTTGGTTGGGTTCGCACGAATTAAGTGTGGTTAAACTCACCACCTGTCTCACCTAAGTGAACGAGGGCAGACCGATCCACTGGAGACTCTTGAGTGCCGTTCCCTTAATTATCCTTTTAAAAGTGTTAATGTTGTTGTAATTTAACTGTTTTTTTATATTTTTAATTTGGCAAGGTTAGTTGTGGGCCTTCGGCCTTGGAAACACATTCTTAGAGTTTCCTTCAAACGTTATCGCCTTCGGCTCATTAAAGGTTATTGTAATTTCCTGTGGGCCTTCCGCCGTTGGCGTTGAAAAAGGAAATTTTTAAACCTAATTTATTGTTAAACCGATTGTTGCAATATACCGGGTGTTACAAAAAGGTACGGCCAAACTTTGAGGAACATTCCTCACACACAAAAAAAGAAAATATGTTATGTGGACATGTGTCCGGAAACGCATACTTTCCATGTTAGAGCTCATTTTATTACCTCTCTTCAAATCACATTAATCATGGAATGGAAACACACAGCAACAGAACGTACCAGCGTGACTTCAAACACTTTGTTACAGGAAATGTTCAAAATGTCCTCCGTTAGCGACGATACATGCATCCACCCTCCGTCGCATGGAATCCCTGATGCGCTGATGCAGCCCTGGAGGATGGCGTGTTGTATCACAGCCGTCCACAATACGAGCACGAAGAGTCTCTACATTTGGTACCGGGGTTGCGTAGACAAGAGCTTTCAAATGTCCCCATAAATGAAAGTCAAGAGGGTTGAGGTCAGGAGAGTGTGGAGGCCATGGAATTGGTTTGCCTCTACCAATCCATCGGTCACCGAATCTGTTGTTGAGAAGCGTACGAACACTTCGACTGAAATGTGCAGGAGCTCCATCGTGCATGAAGCACATGTTGTGTCGTACTTGTAAAGGCACATTTTCTAGCAGCACAGGTAGAGTATCCCGTATGAAATCATGATAACGTGCTCCATTGAGGGTAGGTGGAAGAACATGGGGCCTAATCAAGGCACCACCAACAATGACTGCTCAAACGTTCACAGAAAATCTGAGTTGATGAAGTGATTGCACAATTGCGTGCGGATTCTCGTCAGCCCACACATGTTGATTGTGAAAATTTACCATTTTATCACGTTGGAATGAAGCCTCATCCGTTAAGAGAACATTTGCACTGAAATAAGGATTGACACATTGTTGGATGAACCATTCGCTGAAGTGTACCCGTGGAGGCCAATCAGCTGCTGATAGTGCCTGCACACGCTGTACATGGTACGGAAACAACTGGTTCACCCGCAGTGACGTGGTCAACGTAACCTTGTACAGCAGCAACTTCTCTGACGCTGACATTAGAGTTATCGTCAACTGCACGAACAATTGCCTCGTCCATTGCAGGTGTCCTCGTCGTTGTAGGTCTTCCCCAGTCGCGAGTCATAGGCTGGAACGTTCCGTGCTCCCTAAGACGCCGATCAATTGCTTCGACGTCTTCCTGTCGGGACACCTTCGTTCTGGAAATCTGTCTCGATACAAACGTACCGCGCCACGGCTATTTCCGCGTGCTAATCCATAGATCAAATGGGCATCTGCCAACTCCGCATTTGTAAACATTGCTCTGACTGCAAAACCACGTTCGTGATGAACACTAACCTGTTGATGCTACGTACTGATGCGCTTGATGCTAGTACTGTAGAGCAATGAGTCGCATGTCAACACAAGCACCGAAGTCAACATTACCTTTTTGTAACACGCTGTATATTTCTTTAATTTTCAGAATTTAACTTTGCGGCCTTCAGCCATGTTATTGCGTTTATTTATGTCTTTCTGTGCACCTCTTCGGCCATCAGCCCCGTTAACATCTTAAAACATTGTGGCCTTCTGCCTTCAGTTAACATCATAGTATATTTGGAACTTTGAAGATTTAATCCGGCGGCCTTCAGCCGCTCCACATGCTGATGTCATATACGTATACGATTTGTTTATTCGTAAATTTCACTTTGTGTCATGTCTTTTCAAAACTGAATTTATTCTAAATCATCTGTTGGGAGACCTTCAGCCGCGATTCGAATTTAATTATTTCAAAAATGTGTGAACTAAATGATAATAAATTACAACTGTGAAATAAATCCGACCGCAACTCAATTGGTCCTTTCCACAATCCTAATTACCTGTTAGTCCTGCGTGATTTATCGGGTGTCTCAGTATTTAGGGTATGGAGTGATTTCTCTTCATCCAATCCAGTATGTAGTGAAAATCGTAGCCGCACGTGTATGCACCACAGTAAACACAATATAGTCCGATGGAGAACACTGAAGCCCTTTGTTCAGGAGATACGGCTTCTCACCTCGAAAGCTTTGTGCAGCCGAGGAGGGCTTAGCCGGAGGTAAGCGAGCTGATGGGAGGCCGGTCAGCTGCGCGAGATAAAGCACGCCGTGAGCGAGCTGGAGGGCGTCTAGACGCGCGGGTCTTAAGAGCGTCAGCGTGGCGCCGCTGCGGCAGTCGCCAGCACCGTCTGGGTCTGCGCCGTCAGCCACAGCAAACACCTGCAGAGCCGGCGCACCTGCCGCTGTTTACGATACGACCGCGGTCGGACGTTGTTCTCAGCTGTAGCCGCATCTTGCGCACGGAATCTCACTGCAGGGACTGTGCTAGCCGGCGCAGTGCTTGCGACACCGGACTCGCGTCAGCGAGAAGTGTCATTAGAATTCCTCTCCGGACCTCAGAATTTCGAACGGCGTAGTTTACTAAATTCAGGGCATCTTCGCTACTCTCCAACTGAAAAAGAGCTCCATGTGGAATTTTTTAACTGTAACCTTGCCTCCTGCTCCATTTAAGTTGAACTGTTTCTACATCTTTACAGACGAAAGAAAGAAAGAAGGTTTGCGTTTAACGGCAAGATCATAACACACGGAGGACGATCTCCGATACGCCGAGGTTGAGGAACGGCGCTATTGTATAGAAACTCTCATTAGTTGTAGGTGACAAACGTCTTTTGATAACACGTCTTCGCTGGTCAATCGGGGCTCAGTTCGAAGTAGGACTCATCGCTGAAGGCAATTCAACAACCGTCAATGAGGTTACAGACAGACAGCAGAGGGATACGAGCCTGAAGGTCACCCTCCGTATGGCCCAACAAGCAGGAGATATGGCCTGGGGAGGCTCTAACATTCTGCGTGGTGTCTGTCTGTTCTAAGTCGTGTCTCCTTACCACTTTCGCGCAACGACGCTCTGAGCGTGTTTTTTAGGGAATTGACTAGTTTGAACCTGGGACCTGTTGCCGGTAAGGAGACGCCAGACCACACATGACATATAGAGTTCAGAAGAGTTCAGTGAGACTAGCGATGATATAATCAAATACTTAATGATTTCAGCGTCAGCTCCACTGCACTCCCTGTAAAAGAATCTTAATACTAACTAAATTTAGTGGAAGGGGTTCAAGGCTTTCCTATTTTTAGTTAGCTGGTAAAATAACCTCGAAAAAAGTTTACCATTGGAAATTTTATTCTACTCACAAAACATTGTTTATAAATTGCACTGTTGATAAAAGGAAATATGTTTATACAGGATGATAAAAACCAACTACGTTCAACAACAATGTGAACAAATATTCCCTGAATGGGTTTGCAAGTTCTACAATGGATCGAAGGATGACCTATGCCATATCACATCTATAATCTACATTTAAATTAAATTTCATAAAAGAGAAAACTATCAAAAATGGTCTACAGCGACCGTCAATTATCTTTAATTACTTATTTAACTTGTTGCTAATTACAGTGGCTGATGTGGCTTCTCAATAATTATATAACAGAAAAATCATCGCATTTCAGATTTTAACTTCAAGTAGCAAATGTGAATACTATGAGCTTTAATTGACGATCGACACTAGTATTACGCAAAAAGGGGGTGTAACAGATGAGACTTCTGCAGTTCTGAGTGAAGCCTTATGCGCGCAGCATCGCGTGCGTTCATTACCTTGTTGTTGGTTAGGCAGTGTCAGGGGGCGGCGGCCGGCACAGCTCCACACACCTCGCCGTCTCGGAAGCAACTTCTTCTAACTTCTCTTTACTACCATTTACCGAAGTTGGTTTAAGAAAAAGGTATCTGGCTGTGTTTTCAACTGACCAATCAGGGTCTCAATGTTAACCTTAAGCTCCGCATACAAAAATTCTTTCTATCCAATGAGAAACGTTATACTTTTCGTGGTGGGGCAATGTTTTTAATGTTTGCAACGTTACAGAGACGCGTATAGTCTCACGCTAAAACTTTCAGCTGGTGTGGCCCTTTAAGTGTTATCGTAAGATCTATACTGTTCTTCTGGAGGGCTCTAACATGGGCTCGGGGTGGTCTTGGTGGTCGGCTGGCGACGTGGGTGTCTGTCCCTTATCGTAGGTCCTCCTAGCCTACACGATTCTGCTCTCGGCTTCTGTTCTCGTTTCCCCCCTCGGAACTGCGTCTTTCACGGTGGGAAGGTATGACATGCATTTAGGCGTTCTTGTGTTAGTCTGTGGTATTCCGTTTGCTCACTCGTCGATCGTATTACTTTGGTTAATATAATGTCAGGATTTATTCGGAACTATGTGACATACTGTCGGATTTGCTATCATGTCAGGGTTTTCATGGAAGGTGTTGGATTTGCCTTACACCTTACAAGGCAAGCCAACCTGGACTTGCACTCCTGCAATATAATGCTTGGCCGTACAAGGCGAGACGTGCTACTGCTTATCTTCGGACTTGCGAAACCCTACCTTGGCCAGCAAGATCGTCGTATCTCACCCCAAAATGAGAACGTTTGGGGCATTATGGGTTGGGCTCTCTAACCAGCTCGGGTTTTTGACAAGCTAAAGCACCAATAGGATAGAATTTGGACTTGCGAAACCCTGTCTTGGCCAGCAAGATCGTCGTATCTCACCGCAAACTGAGAACGTTTGGGCATTATGGGTTGGGCTCTCTAACGGACCTAAAACCCGACCTCTGCTTGAACCGCTACAGTACTACCAAAGCGAAGTCCTCGAAGGTGCTCTTTGAGTTTTGGAAACACATGAAAATCGGAAGGGACTAAGTCGAGGCTGTACTGAGGACGGCCGACAACAGCGAACCCAGGGCGTAGGATTCCTGCAGATGTTTCAGCGCTCGTGCGATGTCTGACATTGTCGTATTGAAAGATAGGGTGCTCCATATTTGGGTGTTATCTTCGAATTGGCCGGCCGCGGTGGTCTAGCGGTTCTAGGCGCTCAGTCCGGAAACGCGCGACTGCTACGGTCGCAGGTTCGAATCCTGCCTCGGGCATGGATGTGTGTGATGTCCTTAGGTTAGTTAGGTTTAACTGGTTCTAAGTTCTAGGGGACTAATGACCTCAGAAGTTGAGTCCCATAGTGCTCAGAGCCATTTGAACCATTTTTCTTCGAATTGGAAACTCGATTACTGCACGCTTTTTCTCAAGAAGACATTCAACAACTGCAATCCCAAGCCGAATAACAGCTCGTATAGGGGCCAGACGTGGACCAACGCATGACTTATTAGTTTAATTTATGAGGTTCTTTCTTTTGAATAAATCATCCAGTCTTTTCTGTAATTGTCATGATTTCTTTGTGTGTACATTTACATTATATCTACTGATTACGTCCCATTCCGGTAATTCCTTCGTGGGGCAGTCGGTTCGTTTTATTTGCATTACAGTGTACCTGGTCCCTTCTTGGCACTCTGCCACATACGGGTTGATACGTTGTTGCACATGCTTGGCCCATTCTGCGACAACATTCCTCTTCTGGTCATCCAGTATATGAGGATACGAAGATGGCATCTGTTCTTTCGGACATGTCCAAAAGAACAGATGCCATCTTCATATCGTTAAGGCTAACAGGCTGATGACCTTCCTCAGTGCAGATGCACACGAATTGCTTGAACTCTTACGGGACTTGGTAGATTGTTTGCCGCGAGTAATGGGTATAATGGCCGGGGCACTACGAATGTAGTGTGTGGACTATAAGTTGAGAATGTTGGTATCAGGGGGAGCGTGCGCGCAATAAATCCCTGCAGTTGCACTATACTATGTGCCCTCCGTGGCTCAGATGGATAGAGCGTCTGCCATGTATGCAGGACATGCAGGGTTCGAGTCCTGGTTGGGGCACACATTTTCATCTGTCCCCGTTGGCGTATATCAACGCCTGTCAGCGGCTAATGGTATTGATTTAATTGCAATTTCATTCAACATATGAGGAAGCTGCCTGCGGCGACGTACTCCAAGTCTCGACTGGTCACAAGCTTGTTCAGTATGGTTCACGCCAGCAGGTACCGCAGACCATTCCGGCAGGTTGCTTCCTTATTCCCTCAGAAAAGTTTCAAGACGTGGGCGCGATATGGTCGTGTATTTTTGTCTTCCAAGATGCGCCGTTCACGAAAATGTTGTTTGCATGCATGAACAATAGGTTAGACACTTTGCAGCCTTGAGATCACTCCAGGTAGCGAAGAGGCGCGTCCGGCGTTTGTGTTCGATACCGCCCCATAGCGTGTCTGGCCCATCTGCCAGCCGGCTCCATGAAAAAAGTGCCTGAGGCTTCTGGCCACGTTCAATCTTTCCTACGCGGATAATCAAGCTTCAGACAAATCCTGCACTTGTCGGAAAGGAGAACACGACGCTATGGTCAAGGTTGTTCTCCAGGTACTCTCTTGCACACCTACATCGAACACGCTGAGGGATGATTCTGTTGCCGCGGGTGTGGCCGAGCAGTTCTCGTCGCCTCAGTCTGAAATTGCGCGACCGCTACGGTTCGAATCCTGCCTCGGTCATGGGTGTATGTGGTGTCCTTAGGTGGGTTAGGTTTAAGAAGTTCTAAGTTCTAGGGGACTGATGACCTCAGAAGTTTAGTCCCATAGTGCTCAGAGCCAGCCATTTAATTATTCTGTTGTTTTTATTAGACGCATACAGACGGGCGGTTGCGTGGTGTATGGAGCGCTGTAATCCTCCCAGTTTCAGCCAAATGCCATGTAATCTCCCTCCCTTCTTCCTTCTTCCATCTATTGTCCACATTAAATAATGTCAACCAAGTAATTAATAAACAAAGTTTAAAACATACCCTTAGAAAAATTTACGAATTTACTGTGCTGATAAACCTGTTACGTCATTTGATTTTCAAACAGCTGAGCAGAACTAAACGTACCCAGATATTTCTCTCTTTACTTATTCTGATCAACAGTAAACTGACACATAATATTTTTAATGCAACGCAATCTGACTTTCAATAATCCCTACAAAAGAATGGCCCTGACCAACTATAACCAATACCTTTCATGAATCACTTATCTCTCAAACATCTTCGTTACTCGAACTACTGCAATGCAGCGAGTGCCAATACTGCTAGCTAAATAAAAGATTCTAACTACTGAAGGCACTAACTAATGATCGGCATGGTTAGCAAATGAAAGAGAACAAACAATGTATTTACCTTAATAATGTTCAAAAGTCATCATATATATATATATATATATATATATATATATATATATATATATCCAGTATTACCAATTTACTCTTTCTGATGGACACACGTCCAGGTCGTCCGCTCTCAAAATTCTGCCATCTGTCTCCCCACATCCACCACTGCTGGTGGCTCACCTCCAACTGCGCAACGCTACGAGCTGTTAACATCCAACTGCCCAGCACTACAATAGCCAACAACAATGCAAACCAGCCACAGACTGCACACAGCACAGTGAGTGATTTTCATACAGAGCGCTACGTGGCGTTACCAACATAAAAACCGAACAGCCTACTTAGAAGTTTTTTATGAAGATTTCAGAGGAGTGGAATAATAAAAAGGAGTGCGCGAACACACACACACACACACACACACACACACACACACCAATGGGCACTTTGTCAAAGGCGTTACCAGAATGAAAGCAATGAAATATGCAGCGAGAGAGAGCAAGGACGCGACAGGCTCGTCTTCTGAAAACCTGCTCACGTATGTATAGGCAAGTAGACGTAAAATTGTCGAGCAACTGATCTAGATGAACCAAGGCCTACCAACAGTGTTTTCTCAACGACACTTCAGCGAAAGTTGCTGCATATAGGACTGTGCAGTAGGCGCCTTGTTCATGCACCCATCCTAACTGCTGTTCATCGCCGGCGATGGCTGGGATTTTGCACGCCAGTATCGTAACTGGTTGGTTTAAATGGCTCTAAGCACTATGGGACTTAACATCTGAGGTCATCAGTTTCCCTAGACTTAGAAACCTAACTAACCTAAGAACATCACACACATCCATGGCCGAGGCAGGATTGGAACATGCGACCGTAGCAGCAGCGCGGTTCCTAGAACCGATCGTCCACAGCGGTCGGCTCCAACTGGATGTCCACTGAGTGGCGATAGGCGACCTCTTCAGATGAATCACGTTTTATGTTCCTTCAGATTGATGGCCGTTCACGGTTACGGCGTGAAAAGTCTGAAAGCGAACACCCTGCAACAACTGTCGGAAGGCGTTCCCTGGGTGACCTCGTCATCCTGGAAGGCACAGTGGGTCAACGTAAGTATAGAATGTGTTTATCTTGGAGGATCATGTAGACCCCTACATGCAATTAGCTTTTCCTCCTCATCTACCAGCAGAACAACGCAACTAGCTATACAGCTCGCAGGGTACGTGCGTGATTCGAAGAGCACCAGGATGAACTTACTGTACTCTCCTGCCCACAAAACTCACCGAATTTAGACCCAGTCGAGAACCTGTGGAACCACCTCGGTCAGGGGTGTTCTCGTCATGAATCCTCAACTGGGAAATCCAGTGCAGCTGGCCACGGCGCTGGAGTCAAACCTGTCGGCACCTTCTGGAACCTCAATGTCTCTCTTCCTGCACGTCTCGCGACAGTCCGCACTGTAGAAGTTCGTTATTCAGGTTTTTGAAAGTTGGTCATATTAACGAGACCCGACAGTGTAGCTTTGCCGCTCAAATGTCTCCATTGAGCAGATTCTCCATCACCAGGCTCCGGATATCAACTCACGCGTTGGTGACCTGAAAGGAATTGCCCACGACTGTTCTCTGACCCAAGCCCATGGCGAGCGTCTCTCACAGACGGAAAAACGCAGCTACACAGTGGCGAATGCAGCGAACGTGCATTTTGTTCTGTGCCGTTGCCGTCAGGCTGTCAGGAGTCGAGGTATCCCTCCGCATAACGACCAAAATTGGCACCACTTTTTAAAGCACAAATTATTTAAAAGCAGCTTTCCCGCCTTGAATTCCAATATTATTGTTAATTTAAGTTATCGTGTTATCGATGCCTCAGTTCATGGGACAGAAATTGACGTGGGGGACAATTTAGCCAGTGACTAGCTCTTCTGACAATTTACAATTATCGCATGTCGCACTCCTTTCAGAAAGGAATTATTACGTTCTCTTTGCTGTGCATCGTTTCGGCAGGCTGCCTGGAGTGCAGGTAATCCGTGTTTCCCTGAAATGACAGTGAGTGCTTCGTGTGTTCCTGAAATGACTTCGAGGTGTGTTGTAGACAGAACAGCGTACAAATCTCATTGTCCTGGTCACGCTTAGAAACACAGTGCGCTCCATTGAACTGTTCTGAGAAGGGGCACAGCAGACCATCTTTGTACAGGTATCTGCAGACAGAAAAGTGTTAAAGGACAGGGTTTCCACCAAGTCATGCGTACTGTTGAGGTCAGGAGCGTGCTGCCAAATTTGATTAGCAGCCCTTGTTCACTGAGGTTTTTCTACTGAATTTTATGCATATATTAAAAAACAAATAGGTATTAAATGTTGCAGGGAAGAAGTATACACGTGTTGGAATGTTTCAGAAAGGCTGCTGATAAAACTATTTTGCACATCCTATACTCGCAACTATCGTCGTCATTGTCTGTTCGGCTTCAGAAAATGTGTAAGTAAGCTGATTAGGTTTTTATGCTGGTAACGCCACGTAGCGCTCTATATGAAAATCACTGACTGTGCTATGTGCAGTCTGTGGCTGGTTTGCATTGTTGCAATTTGCTATCCTAGTGTTGGGCAGTTGGCTGTTAAAAATGCGTAGCGTTGCGCAGTTGGAGGTGAGCCGCCAGCAGTGGTGGATGTGGGGAAAGAGATGGCGGAGTTTTGAGAGCGGATGATCTGGACGTGTGTCCATCAGAGACAGAAAATTTGTAAGATTGGGTGTCATGAACTGATATATATATATAATGACTTTTGAACATTATTAAGGTAAATACATTGTTTGTTCTCTATCAAAATCTTTCATTTGCTACCTAAGCCTATCAGTAGTTAGTCCCATCAGTAGTTAGAATCTTTTATTTAGCTGGCAGTAGTGGCGCTCGCTGTATTGCAGTTGTTAGAGTAACGAAGATTTTTGTGAGGTAAGTGATTCATGAAAGTCTTGGTTCAATTGGCTCTGAGCAGCATGGGACATAACAGCTGAGGTCATCAGTCCCCTAGAACTTAGAACTACTTAAACCTAATTAACCTAAGGACATCACACACATCGATGCCCGAGGCAGGATTCGAACCTGCGACCGTAGCGCTCGCGCGGTTCCAGACTGAAGCGCCTAGAACCGCTCGGCCACCACAGCCGGCTGATCCATGAAAGGTATAGGTTATTGTTAGTCGGGGCCATTCTTTTGTAGGGATTATTGAAAGTCAGATTGCGTTGCGCTAAAAATATTGTATGTCAGTTTAGTGTTCATCAGAATAAGTAAAGAGCGAAATGTCTGAGTACGTTCAGTTCTGCTCAGCTGTTCGAAAATTAAATAACGTAAGGGGTTTACCAGCACAGTCATTCATTAATTTTTCTAAGGGGACGTATCAATTGTTTAAAAAAGCGAATAGTTCTGCAATTACATTATTTCTTATTCCGAAAAACGTCAACTGCCGAATGTATCAACGTTACCGTTTACTACAGTTCTATGAGGCACAGTCGTTTGGTTCCATAAAGTCTAAATGTAAACGATATTTTTGCGGTAGGAAACAGATGTGTGTGGTTGGCGGGTGCTAGCCACGAGCGTCACCACGATAATAAACGTTCTGTTTAATTACGGGGGAGTAGTGAATAATTGGTGATCTAGTTTAAAAACGTGGCTGCAAACTCGCACTTATTATCAAACTGTTAGGGATACCAGTTAACGTGTGTAATAAAACTCTCGTTGGTTAGGTCGTTATTATTATGTTTTTAATTGACTCGAAATATGCAACTTGGATGACAAAGGCAATAGGGCACGATCACGTTTAAACATCGAAAATTACCTACTTTTCAATTTCTCTCACAGGAAGTTTGAAAGGGGAGGTAGGTTCTGAAGGATCAGTTCGACAATGTTTTTCACTGAAGGGATATGTCCGCCTGCTTCCAAGGCGCAGTATTAGTTTGCCAGATTGGACCGATTATTGTTAGCACCTTGAACGGGCTACAAATCCATTACTAATATAAAAAGCAATTTGCAAGCCTGGCGATTACGACACCGGATAGTTTCGTGCAGCTGCGTCCGCAGCTCGTGGTCTAGTGGCTAGCGTTTCTGTCTCTGGATCACGGGGTCCTGGGTCCGATTCCCGGCCCAGTCGGGAATTTTATCCGTCCGGGGACTCGGTGTCTGCGATGTCCTCATCATTTCATTATCACCTTCGTGACAGTGAGTAGATTGCACTGTGAAAAAATAGGTACTTCGTACGGGAGCTGATGACCGCGCAGATGGGCGCCCCACAATTGAAACATCATCGTCGCCCTGGCAGCTATAGGTAAATCGATTTTCAGAGCTGACGAAAACAAAATACAATTTAACTGCAGAGGATGTTTTTTAGATAAAAAAATGTGCTACTAAGTTTTGGAAGCTGTGGTTAGGTAGTATTCATATCAGTTACTATTTTTTTCTTTTGTTCCGTCACTCGAACAGTATAAAACAGGATTAAACGTCCTCGGTTCCCTTGAAAAGGTATGGCCGATTTCCTTCCCAATCTTTGACACAATCCGAGCGTGTGCTCCCTCTCTAATGACTTCATTGTCCACGGGACGTTATGCCCACTCTTCTCAGGATCTTTCTATTGCATTGACTTAAAAACTTAAGAGACCTACGGCACCAGAGGACTACAGATTTCAGCATGTGACACAAATTTCAACTTGACACGCCAACCTGTTCCTGAGAAAAGAAAAAAGAAATCTTCGTGTTAAATAGCTACAAATTAACAATTTCCGGTATTTTTCTTTGGTCGTGTAGTGAAACCTTGCTTCTTGGCAAGTTTCATGATTATGGATCAACAGGAAGTACCCTACAAGTTTTGGTGAGTGAATTTGAAGTATCAGAATACAAGTATGTGACGTAAACATCCGTATCTTTTTCTTGCATACTTAGAAACTTCATTTTTGTACATCGCCAATAAACCACAGACTTTAATAGTTGACATAAAGTTCAATTTGATACGTCTATCCGTTTCTTAGAAAATATTTTTGAACAGTCGGACATACAAACAGGCAGACGGAAGGAGAACGAAGCGATTCTAGAGGAGTATCGCTTGTATTACGCATCCTTCGCCAATTGTTTAGAGTGCACTGAGAGAATTGGATGCCGAATGAACACGATGTTCCTCTGTAAACAATTAACACTGTAGGCGATATTGCGGACTCTGTTTACTTTCCAACGAAGAATTATTACAGTAATGAGAGGTGTGTTTGTACCTACTTAATTTAATTGATGTTGAATTTTGTGTTTATTTTACTTGTAGGAAAATACACTTCCCATCGTATGATGCAGTCCACCTCAGCATATCAGTTGAAACAAAAGACCGACAACGAACTCTGTGCTCTGTGTACGTAATCGAGGTAGGCCTGTCGTTTAAATGCATGCGACATGGGATCAGGAGAAACTGAGGAGAATGAAGAGTCTGCGGATGGTGCTACCGTCAATGTCAAATGTGGAAGCCGGAGACGAAATTTCTTGAAATAAAAAATAAGAATCATTTATTTGTACTAATGTGTGTGCAAGTATTATCTCCAGGCTCTTGAAGATTGAATCATTCTACGAGGTGGTGCCGAAAAGTAATGTGTCCGATTTTTTAAAGTGTCTATATATTTATTTCTCAAAATAGGCACCATGGAGAGGAACACATTTCTCCTAATGAGAGACCAGTTTATTATTACCGTTACTGTAGAATACTTTATTCACGGAGCTAAAACCCGACCTCTGCTTCCACCGCTCCATCACTATCAAAGCGAAGTCTTCGAAGGTGCTCTTTGAGTTTTGGAAACAGATGAAAATCGGATGGGACCAAGTCGAGGCTGTACGGAGGACGGCCGACAACAGCGAACCCAGGGCGTAGGATTGCTGCAGATGTTTCAGCGCTCTTGCGTTGTCTGACATTGTCATACTGAAAGATAGGGTGCTCCATATTTGGGTGATGTCTTCGAATTGGAAACTCGATTACTGCACGCTTTTTCTCACACACCAATACAGTTACGCTACATACAGTCATGTTACACGCTACAACTCAGACCCCTCTAGCGGCAAAGGGCTGCAAGAATGTAGACTTAAGAATAAAGAAGTAGAATGTTAATAAATTTTGCTATATGTAAAAAGCTTTGAGAGTTTTTTCACAAAAAAAAATAAAGAGGCCTTACTTTTCAGTAAGCTATTGTACTTCTGGTGGATACGTGGCAGCCGCCGACACTTGTAGCGCATATGATTCACTATCATTGGTGGTGGGGGGGGGGGGGGGGGGGAGTGGAGAGAACTACCGAAGAAAACTAAGTTACAAACGTTTAACTTCCGTATTTCATGAGGTAAAAGTTTCTCTTGTTTGTTCAAAGCTACGTGAAGAAAATCACACATTAGCATCGAAACCGAACTTCTGTATAACTGAGTAAACTCTTGAAATCTGTCCTCAAAGAGTAATTCAACACAGAGCACTTTTATTATTTTGATACAATTATGGAACGCGTTATGTTCACCTAAGTACTCGTCATACGTTTAAGTTGGTTGAATTGTGAACGTATAAGACATTTCTTCAATTTTCTACTGTTCGTTTCCCTTTGACGATGATCTGATGCCTCTGGCGCTTTAGAAACACGACGTGGTGAAGAGGGCGCTTCAGCGCCGATCGAACTACAAGCGTCCTCGTCGTCTAGAAACTCAGGACAGGAAACAGCACTTGATAAGGGGGTTTAGCAGCTGCCGACGGAAGATACGGGTCCCTCGAAGAGTGAGCTAGGAGAGAGTGAGAAGTCGATCCCGCCGTGTCCGGGGACGGTATCCCAGCGACCTCCGCTCCCAGACAGAATCAGGACGTGCAGCAACCGTGGCCGTACAAGTAACAAACACAGGCCTGCAGTAAATTCATCCCAAGGGTGGCTTAAAGGAAAAGGAAACGAACACTACAAAGCGAGGATACTGAAACCGGTTAAAATGTGAAAATCTTGAACAGAGTTGCGAAAATTAGCAAACCAGTATCTGCTACCTACAGCCAAGGGCCCACCTTATAGCATTTGTTAGAGCAAGTTAATAAAACCGCATATGTACAGCTCGATGGATAAATCATACAATCAGCCTTATGACCTCAAGCTGGTTTGATGAGAGGATAAACAAGTTGCAATGTCGAACGAAAACACTACGCCCATATCTACAATTAATGTCAATCGTATCACATACGATGAAGTTTAAGAATTTCATTTTACTAGGGGTAGGTTCAGCTTCAATACAGGAGGCAGTAACACCACAAATAGCGGACACCCTGAGGTGTGAGGCCGTGGCAGACATTGAAAGCAAGGCGGGAACAGCCGTTGTGTTCTAACAATGCGCAGCGTGTATCCCAAAAGCATAGCAGTGCTGCTTTTTAATATGCAAATTATGAGCATATATATATACAACATCTGGTTACAACAACAACAAAAAATAGCCGGAGTGATTACAATAGGCGACAAAGCATGGTACTTTTCTTAGCTTGCGCAAATACCAACGATTTTAGTAGGTAAGTTTAATTGCATATTGGAAAGAATTGATAAACGGCCAATTACACTCTTTTGAAGAGCTAAGAGTTTAAATCCAGCAATTAAAATGCTACGAAACGTGCAAGAGCATTTATCCAAATACGATGACGTTTTCCTATGCTAATGGTCAGCTTGCAAACAGACTGAATAGGCTTTATGTGCACCACGTCCTGCTTAAAAAGTCAAGGCTACCAGAATTCTGCCCCTCATATTTCCCGGCTACACTGTACTTTACATCAAACACACACAAGCATCACAAGAAGAACTTAGAAGCTGAGGCCTATGAAGGCTTAACTGTGATCTCTTAAAAGAACTGAAGTTTCAGGTAAGGATGCTACAATTTTGAAGATAACTTTCAAACAATTTAAACAATCTAAAACTAACCAGCCGGACCGAACATCGTCCACCTATTAGAAACGAAGGCTTGGCAGGGGGGCCGTATGTCAAGGAAAATGAAGTTGTTTCTTCTCATTGCGTTAGATATATATGTAGATATCTTGCTTCTAAAGACAGTGATTCAAATGGTCAAGAGATGCAAAACCAAAGTTTTGAACCACCATAGCATGTTGACGGAAACTGTCACACTACACAAAGAGAAATTAAGAGGCACATGCTAACTATTTAAGACTTAAAGCTCATAGGAACATACATCTGTAGCCGTAGCAGAGTGTTGGTTAAATTCCGCATAGGCCGTCAACAAGTGCTGCACAGCAAAGTAGAACTCTTATTGACCTATTTACACAGGAAGAAATGACAGACCACGTAGCCATTCCGAATAATAGATCTTTTGGTATTCACAGTTTCTCAACAGAATTTAATGGAAGGTTTTAGCGCATCTTAGAGTATCAGCTTATCACAGCGTACAAACTCTTGTCGAGTGTTCACCTGTCAGCAGCATTCACGGAGCGCACGACAGTACTCATCCCTACACCAGAAGAACATAGAGCAGTTAAGCACTTCAAGTCAATAACATATTCTTGTATGTAGACTCGAAGATTTTCACGTGAGCAGTGAACAGCCGACTCAGTGAAGTTGAGTGTATCAAGCTCGGTGCCTGCTAAACCATCGCGGTTCTCAGTAGATCAATGTTAGCTTTTCTGCATAGCTAGAGCGACTGGTACGTGCGTAGGACAACGAACATCCCAGATAGCTTGGCACTGCTACCTTTGAAATCACTTATAACCTAGCTGTGTGTTCTTTCGTCGCAGACTCTCTGAGAATGTTGCGTTGCCAACAGGGCTTTATTAACATTGTGCGCAAATGCATTTCTGGCACACACGCTTGCATCTAAGTTAACGACATCTTCAACACCGAAGAAGTTTGCCCCCTGTCATTACCGTTGTAAGCAATGTCCCTGTAGACATTACTGAGAAAACTGTCCAGTGCACGGATTCGCACTTCAAGGAGTGAAATTCGTATCAGATGATTACGCAGACTGTATTATTATCAACTTACCAAATAAAGAGTATATTAAAGTCAAATAGATCACTCAGGAATATGAAGACGATGGTGGGACGATGATGGGCACTGATAACTCCGTAATCCTCTCGTCACCAACGAGACCAGGTTGAAAATATAGAGGAAGATAGTTAGGAAATGAGTTTATAGGTCCGTGCAGGTCCCAGAGCCAAAATCAAGGGGGGGGGGGGGGGGCGAAGTCGCACTATACATATGACTCCATTGAAGCAGAACACGAGTGCCTCCAGTTGGACGCTAAATTCGTTCTCTGTCAACAACTGCATATTTTCTAGATTGCAGCATAGTGAAGTGGTCTTTCTGGGCTCCATACGTGTTAGCTGAAGGTTATTGTCATCGAAGGGATGACAAGTGGCGTAAGGAACTTTCATAAATGTACGATTTGCCGTTAGCGCTACTAAACCTCTGAGAAGTGGAAGGTACTACATGAGCTCCCCATTTGAAGGTGATCTATTTAAGAACAGCCGATAAGGTATCAGGAAGCGCCGAGGACTCAATAACTAATCTATTATAGAAGAAGCTCCGCTCCCAATACATGACTCACACATCTTCTTGAGTTTCAAAATTAATGGTTCCGTCTCTGCATACTACCACCTCGAAGTTTAGAAAGGACATCATATTCACCATCTCCAAATGTTTTGCTTGTATAAAAGATTATGGGGAAACCCATTTCACACTTAATACTACGCAGACAACTCGAAATTGGCTCCGCTTCTGGGCGAAAGTACGTAAAAAATAAATATCCACAGTGGTCCACTGTAGTTGATGTGGTGACATACACTACGAAGTAAGGTTTTACTTGTGCCGAGCAGTATCAGTTGTGGAACTGGAACCGAGGAAAGGTGCTAGGTCTAGGGGACAGAAGACTTTCGTGTGATTTCCACGCTGGAGTTTCTACCCAGCGTCCATGCGTAGTACCTACCCATAGATGACTGGGCGTTTTATTTAGTACACATTATCAGTAGTCAAGCCAGACACACCCTTCTTCCTCAGCCTTAGAACCTAAAATCTATCTTGGAATTAGATATAATAAAACATTTGTGAACTTTTTCTAATTCGTAGCTTGCAACATTAGAGGAGGACGATAGAGCTTTAAACGATAGAGTGCTGCAGATTATAGGCCGTAGCAATCTTGTTACCATTTCTTATTTCTTTTACTTTTTTGAACATGTTTTCTCTCTTAGCAAAAGTCACAGGACTTAACGGATTATTGTACTTCTATATTTCTGGTGGTAAGTGCCGTCTTACTTTAGCAGGTTTTACATTTATAATATACCAGGAGTCCCATCGGCTAAGACATAAGGTATCACGATATGCTTTTCTTCCTTTTGGAATAACCGAGGAAAAGTAATATTTTACTAAATCATCTTGAGAAGAGACCTCATTCAAGTTCTAACTCTGGATAAGGCGGTTTTTGGTGAGAGTTAGGCGGACTAAGAGACTCAGATAAGAAAAGAACAAGAGCAGTCGATTGCAGCACTGCCCACAAAAGACAATTTCGCAGGAATGACTCCCGGTCTGCCACAGAGTTGTAAACTGCCAAGAAGTATCAACTCAGCGCACATTCCGCTGCAGAGTGGGAAGATTCCTTGTGGAAACAATCTCCTAAGTTACGGCTCAGTCATTTCTCCGCAGTACCCTTTCTTCCAGTTGCGATTATTTGGCACGAAAGACAGCTTTCTGAAGCCTGGAAGGAGGTAACGGCGGAAGTAAAGCTGTGGGGACAAATCGTGAGCCGTGCCTGCAGAATTAGGTGGGTAAAGGAGCGTACACACTAGCCCAATGAAGGCAAACGACAGCCTATGAACTTCGCCGAACATTGGTCGCCAACACAGTGGTGTTGCGCCTCTCATTCTCTCCAAATCAAGGATTTGGAGTCACGGTACTTGGCCATGTATAATCGCACCTGGCTCAAATAACTTGTCGAGGTTGCTCACATTTCGTTATTGTTATCAAGTAGCGTTTTAATACTCTTTCACTAGACCGATATCGTGAGGGAAGAAGATGATTCAGCACCCGTCACATGTGCAACAGTTATTTTACTGCAAGAAGCTGGTCAACTGAAAAACAATTCGAAGAAGAAACGATTCTGGTGGGCGGCCTTTCTTTTGAAAATGAGGAGCAGTGTAGTACGACAAAGCTGATGTCAATCTTAAAGTTGAACTCGAATTTGGGTTATTCCATGATCTTTCGAAAATTACAGCTACGAATTCCGAATTGTTATTAAATAGTGTGGGAATTTTCAAAGACGACACCTCTTCTAGGAGAGCTGTACCTTATCTGAAAAGATATCCTTACAGACTACAATTTCTTTTTCACATCGTACACATTATTTTCTAAAAAGTCAGTTATTTGCCTCCAAGTACCTATTCATTGCAATTTGTTTTTACAATCGCAGTTCATAGGATCCAACGAACATTCCCGTTCACAACAAAACTATCAGCTTTAAAGCACTCTGCCAGCAGCTGTGGACGTGCGGTTCTAGGCACTTCAGTCCGGAACCGCTTGACGGCTACGGTCGCAGGCTCCAAAATGGTTCAAATGGCTCTGAGCACTATGGGACTTAACTTCTGAGGTCATCAGTCCCCTAGAACTTAGAACTACTTAAACCTAACTAACCTAAGGACAGCACACAACACCCAGTCATCACGAGGCAGAGAAAATCCCTGACCCCGCCGGGAATCGAACCCGGGAACCCGGGCGCGGGAAGCGAGAACGCTACCGCACGACCACGAGTTGCGGACTCGCAGGCTCCAATGCTGCCTCGGGCATGGATGTGTGTGATGTCCTTAGGTTAGTTAGGTGTAAGTAGTTCTATCTTCTAGGGATTTTAGATCGATTCCGTATTTCTGGATATCCGGAAGGGTTTTGACACTGTACCATACAAGCGGCTCGAAGTGAAATTGCTTGCTTATGGAATATCGTCTCAGTTATGTGACTGGATTTGTGATTTACTGTCAGAGGGGTCACAGTTTGTAGTAATTGACGGGAAGTCATCGAGTAGAACAGAAGGGATTTCTGCATTCCTCAAGGTAGTGTTATAGGCCCTTTGCTGTTCTTTATCTATATAAATGATTTTGGAGACAATCTGAGCAGCCGTCTCCGGTTGTTTGCAGATGACGGTGTCGTTTATCAACTAATAAAGTCACCAGAAGATCAAAACAAACTGCAAAACGATTTAGAAAAGATATCTCAATGATGCGAAAAGTGGCAGTTGATCCTAAATAACGAAAAGTGTGAGGTCATCTACATGAGTGCTAAAAGGAACTCGTTAAACTTCGGTTACACGATAAATCAGTCTAATCTAAGAGCCGTAAATTCAACTAAATACCTAGGTATTACAATTACGGACAACTTATATTAGAAGGAACACACAGAAAATGATGTGGGGAAGGCTAACCAAAGACTGCGTTTTATTGGCAGGACACTTAGAAAATGTAACAGACGTACTAAGGAGACTGCTTACACATACGCTTGTCCGTCCTCTTTTAGAACACTGCTCCGCGGTGTGGGATCCTTACCAGATAGGATTGACGGAGTACGTCGAAGAAGTTCAAAGAAATGCAGTACGTCTTGTATTATCGCGAAATATGGGAGAGAGTGTCACAGAAATGATACAGGATTTGGGCTGGACATCATTAAAAGACAGACGTTTTTCGTTGCGACGAAATTCCAATCACCAACTTTCTCCTCCGAAAGCGAAAATATTTTGTTGGCACCGATCTACATAGGGAGCAACGACCATCAAGATAAAATAAGGGAAATCAGAGCTCGTACGGTAAGATACAGGTGTTAATTCTATCCGCGCGCTATACGAGATTGGTATAATGGAAATTGTGAAGGTGGTCCGATGAATCCTCTGCCAGGCACTTAAATGTGATGGTCATGTAGATGTTGATGTAGATGTAGATGTAGGAGACTGATGACCTCAGATGTTAAGTCCCTTAGTGCTCAGAGCCATCTGAACCATTGAATGCACTCTCCTTACTCCACTCAGAACTCCAATATTTTTAGACACAATAAAAACAGTCACACGATATTGCTACGGAACCAGCGAACATTAGACCCGGCTTCCACGCTAGGCGGTAGGTCCCGAGCTCCATTAACCATCAACGCTTTCATATATTAGCGCCGCAATCCGAACGGCAGCCGGGACCAACCGCTTCGTTGGCTCCGATTTTCCGTCCTCGTACCGCCAAACTCCACGCGTGCAGCGTATGGAGGACGTGGGATGGACAAGGTCCCGCCTGTCACTCGCCTCTGCTCGGTTCTTCTCGGTAGTAACCGGAGCTCAAAAGGCTCTGAACACTATGGGACTTAACATCTGAGGTCATCAGTCCCCTAGAACTTAGAACTACTTAAACCTAACTAACCTAAGGACACCACACACACCCATGCCCGAGGCAGGATTCGAATCTGCGACAGTAACGGTCGTACGGTTCCAGGATGTTGTACCCGGAGCAGCGCAACATTTCATTTAGCACTGCGGCGCGGCATTTTGCGGTCGCCATAATCGCGGTGTCATAGCTGTTTGCCTTTCTCTAGTTGCTCGAGGTGTGAGGTACGTTCACAGGTTCAGTGGCTGTTCGCGCAAAAAGAGACGGTCTGGCGATCTATCGTCACAACCCTTTACAATGGACTGGAATGACAGAAGAGAAGAATTAGGATTCTCAATTCGCATAAGCGATAGGTACTGCATATCTGATATGAAACTACATTGCAAAGCGATGCAGAGAGAATTCAAAGATCTAGTTGATGATAAAAAGAGCTAAAAATTACAGCTATCGAGACATGGGGTCATTGTGCTATACTTCAAGAAGAACTTAACTGCTAAATTAGCAGGCATAGAGTAAGTAAAGGAATTAGTGGTTCAGATAGTAACATTTCTGATGTCGCACACGTTACTCCATCGTTCTTTGAAACGGGCTTCAGTGGAACTTGGGGGTAGAGGAGGGAGACTTCACATTTTACTGCAAACTGCTCTGGTGAAGTCAAGGGGCATGCCTGGGACGATCTTCGATTCAAAACTCGCTATTGTTGAATTTATGAAGGAAAAAGGAATGCAGGGATGAAAATTACAACATGCGTTATGCATTGCTGACTTTGCATTTTACGTGGACTTAATTGCAAACACTCCACAGTAAGACTCTGCAAGGTAACTTCTTTCTTATGTAATGTGGATGCATTTAAAAATAAAATCGTGTAATGGAAGGGAGACATTCTGACAAAGACACTCCATTTCCCTGAGCTCACTAGCGTTAAAGAAAATTCGAGATTTGAAGAATTCATTGTGGCCTTGAAAGAATGAGAAGGACCACTTCACAAAGGATTTTTGCACACCGTCAGTCTTACAGATGTTTTAGAGCTGTTTCCCAGACTATTTACCGTTTTCGTTGAAAGCACATGTGTGCATGTGCAGATATAATTGATTGACCTGCAGGGTAATTCCAGTTTTAATGACAAACTTTTTCACACTAAAGCCGTCCACGACATATACACGGTATTTTTTAGGTAGAGTTTATAACGAGGCTGCAAAAGTGCTACAATATTTCGATCGACTTATTTATTTGAAAGGCCGGTTTTTGAATATGCAACTAAATAAGTCACTATTCCGTGGGAACTTGAGTGCGAAACTCCGTGAAACTATCTGCATCTGTTCGTATGCTCAAAATTTGTAGCGGATAAAAATATTATTATGTCATCAGCGCGCCAAAAATAATTAAATAATATCGAAAATTTGTTTTCTTTGCTACCTATGTTATTGAGAAATGTGAATTATAAAACTAAGTCGCATGCAGTGCGACTTCCTTGCAATTTAAATGCGGAGTGTTCATAGTTTTCCCCTCTTCACCCTTACCATGCTCAGACAGCGTGGCGGGGAGGTTAGCGAAGTTTCCAGCGCCGTGCCACGGCAGGGTCCGCAAGCAGAAATTTTGGCCGCTCCGACACTAAGCAGATTTCGGCCAACGTTGGTCTAGTGTGTACCTGCCTCGAGAGTATCGCCTGCAAAATGCAAGACTGATTCTTTCGCATGCAGACCAACGTATAATTTTCATTTCGTAGGAGGTTTAAATATATGAATTGCTTTCTAACGTAATTTTGAAAAAAACTGATTGCCTGTGATCCAAAACAGAAAAAATTGTCAAAGAAAACAGCTGAAAATATTCATTTCTCGTTCGTGTAGCTGATTCGCCAAATTTCGTTATTTGTGATTAACTGTTAATGCCACAGACAGCTGCAATTATCTTATATGTGTAATTGACTTTAATTCACTTCAGACTTGATGTATTAACAAACAGCTACCTAAGCAGCTGTCCAGTGCTGGCGAAACATAAATGCATCAGTACTTATATAGCACCCACTTGGGGACTCACGTCAAGCACAACAGTATAATTGCGCTCAGATTGTTTACGAGTGTAGAGCCATGTTGCATACGCTTCTGCGGATACTGGATCGCTTTTGCGTGATATTTTGCCTGGCAATATAAGGTCAGTCACTATGTTACCATAGAAGGGCCTGATCATGGCATAATGGGATGCCGAAACTTAATGCCTCTGGAATAAATGAAAATACAGCGGTTGGTTTACATGCTGGTAGATATTCAATGGTACTGGATCGAAAGGTTTTACGGACTTTCCAAGCTAGATGACAAATTTCACGATATTCCATACACTGTATCTGAGAAATTAAGGATATTTTAGCGAGTAAAAATAACGGAAAGAGATCGCTGCAGTTGCAAAAATATAAATAATAAAGTGTACTTTCATAATCTTAAAAGTATAATGCAGATATCGAAGTTTCGAAAAGGTTTTATTATTTAAAAACAGTTATCATCCAAATTTAAATGTCTAGTTTTTAGGCTCATAGTTTGGTCATTTTGAACGCCAAAACCCGTTTCCAACAACTAGACGGAGGTGACTTTGTCCAGCCTGGAGAAGATAAGTCGAGCTTCCCGTACTGTTTCAAGATGGATTGTGGCTGGCGAACACTACGCTGACGTGAAGGCTCTTCACCCTCCGTGACGATAGGTGCTGTGCAGCAGTCGGAAATAAACTCTGGAAGGTGTTACACTCTGCCTCAGGAACTAGCTATCGAACCATGTCTACATTCTGCTATGGAGGCCGGTTGATTGGAAGGCCTGGATGTTAAAACAATTTTGTAGGGCCGTTTTGAAACACATGAAATCAGGATTTGGTGGACAGATGTCGCGAAGAATGGGAAGGAGTTGTGGGCCTGGTGGTGTGGATTTAACGAATCCACACTTTTGGAAGATTAGGAAATCGGTTTCGTCGTTTGGTCAGTAATATAACGGATGATGGCCGAATTAGAGAGGACTGTAGACTTCCGACAGGGTGGAAAGCGTTTCTGAAAAACACAAAGTTTCTTAACACTGAGTAGAAATGTAAGTGAGAGTAATTCTTTTTTGAAGACAGCTGGGCAGGGCGTAGACTGATAGGCAAGTGAAACGTGTACGATAAGCAGTTCATATAAGAAGAGAATATAAGCTTTCGATATGTTGTGCTGAAGATTAGATGGATAGATTGCGTAAATAACGAAGAGGTAATGAATAGAATATAGGAGAAGAGAAATTTATGGTACAATTAGACTAAATGATATGTTGATAGGACACATAGAGAGGCATCAGGGAAGCGTTAATTTGGCAATTAGTGGAAGTGAGGTGAGGGGGTGAAAACGGTGTAGGGAACCCAAGGCTTCAGTGCAGTAAGCAGATTGAAATGGATGAAGGCTGGTGAGGTTATTAGGAGATGAAATGGCTTACACAGGATAGAGTAGCCAGTGTTCACAGAGAGGACCAAAACAACAACAACACGATGGCAGCACTTCAGTACAGATTCTAAATACAGTAAATTACAATCTTTTCATTTGCAAAATTTATTACTTTGGCCAACGGTTTGTTAGTTTCAGTTACCCTTTACAAAAAACACTATCACAAAAAAATTAAATTTCCTTTCTTCACCACGATTGATATTAGCACTGATAGGAAGAATTGCGGGATAGGAATTAGTAACCAGGTTCAGAATATCCATGCCGATAATCTTGAAGTGAATGTACGCTCAATCACAATTGAAGGGAATGAAGACAGGAGCAGATCGTGCCACTAACATACAAGGAAAACAAATTATTCAGGTGCACCAGAGAAAAAAAGGAACTCCCCTGCAGACCAGCCATCTGAGCCCACGCTTCTAGTGAATTTGATGCCGGACCGATAACAGCTGCTTGAATTATGAGGTCGGTGACACTAGATTAAAATAAAGATTAACTGCGTGAAGTGAGTGTTCGTAAATGTGAAATCAATGACGCAGGAATGTAGCCCTAAGTAGCCCCTGCAATGCTGCGATCCCGATAACCCCTGCGAACCTCCGATGGAGGAAGCGGCCTCAGACTCGGGATGTTTACTATGCCGAGGAAGGGACGGCGGTATAGAGAAAGGGGTGGGGGGCGGTACAATGGAGCGGTCGCTTCCGCCGGCTGAGTTGCCCCGTTTCGGAGTCCTTGGTGGCCAGCTAAAGGCGGTGTGGCGCTTTGCACATATTAGACCGGCTTGTGCTGCCTAAGAAATACAAGGGGTTGTTTGCACTTCTGAGAAGGGCGAAGCAAACGTAAAGAGAACCCTCGACGGAAATGTAAATAGATAACACCACCTACGGATACAAATCGATTCGGGAAACTTCCGCCGCTTCAAGCGAGTTATAAGTATGTAAGCGGGTACACTTGAAAAGTCAGACGTCTTCTGCTGTATGACGAAATAAGCTTAACTTGACGAGGGTCTTGAAAAAGACTATGACAACCGTTATAAGTGGGCCCACAGACCTGTTTAGTTTTCAAAGATGGGAGTCTAGGAAACCTGCTTTCTCGGATCGCTAGACAAACAATTCAAGCAAATCGTATTAATGAGTCTTATTACCTAATGAACAATGACAATACTTAACTGTGACAATAACACAGAAGTGTCTCAAGCAAAGGGCAACAAGCAAATAAGAAATCTCTTCAGTTTATATAATTCCTAAGTCGCTGGTCTTGAAATGCCTAATATTGATGCTGCTGTGAAAGTGGGCCGCGGCCAATCGGGAGCGGCGCTTATGTTCTCTTCACATAGAGGCCGCTGCTGTTGCGTTGTCGTCCTGAAGATGGGTTGGCCAGCATGTAATTAGCCTACGGGTTCTTCACAGCCCTCTCTGTTCTCTCGTTTCCGACTGGCGTTCCGGCTCTTGATTGTATACCATAACAGGTCACATAGTAGGTAATAGTCCACTAACGTGAAATAGTGCAGTAAAACAAGAAATGAGAACATTTTGCAGGACTGAATGTTGGCTGGCTTGAGATATACAGGGAAGTTTAGTAACAAGTCCACAGTTCTTCTGTAGCTTTGACTACAGCACACTGTTGCACTGGGAACATAGGCTGACTTCGTTATGTAATGTCAGATGCCAGACCTGTTACGTTTGACTAACCTTCATTTCTCCACTTAATTGTTTTGGACTGGTGAAACGACTGTGAAAAAGGAATAATTGTTTCAATGGCTCTGAGCACTATGGAACTTAACTACTGTGGTCATCAGTCCCCTAGAACTTAGAACTACTTAAACCTAACTAACCTAAGGACATCACACACATCCATGCCCGAGGCAGGATTCGAACCTGCGACCGTAGCAGTCGCGCGGTTCCGGACTGCGCGCCTAGAACCGCTAGACCACCGCGGCCGGCCAATTATTGTTTCACTTACTTCTACAAGATACTGTGTGATACATCCCGATGATGTCCACATATCGTACTGGTCTAAGCGTTTTACACAGTGATGATGTCATAAAACTGTAAACAGCCTCCTTCCTGAATTTGAATCATACGCAAAAATCAATAACGTCCACTCCTAAACTTCCCATTCAACCGCTGTCACGACCCATGGATCTATCGTGTCATCGCTCTTCCATCTCCTGCACACAGAAGACGTCTCAAACACACTACCTCCAGTCTGTCTCAAAAGCTGCGACAAGGTTGCGAATGGAATAGTGATCCGAAAATGTAGAATAAATTTCTCTTATTTCCCATCTATGATCACAAACTTGTAAGTCAGACTACCGGTTAACTTGTAAGAAGAGCTTGAAATTCATAAAGTAAATGAAACAAGAGCCAACAAAAGAGCTTAACTGGCAAAGCGATTTTGTCCCCAAAACCAAACTCCACTTTGTTGGACAATGTTCTTCTTCAGTCACTGAACCCCACTGTTTTATACAAGATCTGTCTAAAAAGTATCCGACCTTTGACCAGAACAAATATTTCGAATACCTGACGGGGCTGGGACCCTAGCTCCCTTCAAAGTAGGCCCCTTGTGCTTGTACACAATTAGCCCACCGATCGTTCCACTACCGGAAACACCTCTGGAATTCTACTTTTGGAATTGTGTTCATCTTTGTCATCGTGTTCCGCATTATCTCTTCTCTACTCTCAAAACGGGATCCTCTCAGTGGCGTCTTCAATTTTCGGGACAACCAGAAGTCGCCAGGAGCCATGTCTGGAGAGTAGGGAGGTTGGAAAACGGCTGTAATTCCATGTTTGGCCAAGAAATTTTGGTTCAAGTGGGATGAATGTGCGGGGGCGTTGTCGTGATGCAGTTGCCAGTTTTTCGCCGTCCACATGTCTGGTCTTTTGCGCCAAACTGCGTCACGGAGTCACCGGAGAACATGTTGACAGTACTCCTTTGGCACTGTTTGTCCTTCCAGTGCGTATTCGTGATGCAAAATTCCACGGATATCAAAGAAGACAACATCACCTTGATTTTGATTCACACCTTTGGCACTTTCTTCGGCCTTGGAGACTCGGGAAGTTTCCATTTCGACGACTGTCTTTTTGTTTCTGTGTCGTAGCCGTACACGCATGACTCATCTCCAGTTACCACGGTGTTCAGAAACCCAGGATCAGTGTTGGTGTCCAGAAGGTCCTGTGCAACGTGAAAACGGAGGTCTTTTTGTTCCGGTGACAACAATTTGGGCACGAATTTCGCCGCCACTCGGTGCATGTTCAAATCATCACGCATATTTGCATGTACAAAACCTTTACTCACTCCATCCTCTTGGGAAATCTCTCGCATGGTCAAATGACGATCATCCATCGCCAAATTTTGCACCTTCTCAACAACAGTTGCACTCCGAGCATTTTGGGGCCTGCCAGAACGCTGGTCAGTCTCCGCTGATGTTCGTCCATTTCTGAATCGGTTGAACCAACCCTTAATTTGTGTTACACCCATCGAATTTTCTCCAAGCACCTGCTGAATCTTACGAATCGTTTCGATTCGAGAATCACCAAGCTTCTGACAAAATTTATAGCAGTATTTTCGCTCAACACGTTCAGTCACCTTGAGAGAATCAGATGAACACGTTGTGTAACACCTCACTCAGCGACCGACAGGCAGCGACTGGCACGCTGGAAGGTGGGGACAAAATTCACGCATACGCATAAAGGTCTCTTTACTATGTACAGTGGCGCCGCGCTATCGTCTCTATTTAGCGAGGGGAAAATGAAAGGTCGGTTACTTTTTTGACAGACCTCATGTATCTTGCTTACAGCGTCACCTGGTATAGAGTGCTTTACAATTTACTTCGTTTCCTTACGTTGTACGTGTAACTCTAGTGGATTCTTGTCCCTTCTCTCTTTACACAATCTATTTCATTAGCTAGACATGTTGCGCATGCACTCGCACGGGGTTTTGTCATTCCGTTCTTGGAACGGCGTGCAACGGGGGGCCCTTTGCCGGTTACGTTCCTCCAATCACTTCTCGCCAATGCGGCGTTCTGGTATTAGCACCAACAGAGTGCGCTGATTATGTGCGGGAGTCTGTCTTCATTCATTGGGCTTCTTTAGCTATTTGCTTTGTAACTTTTCTATCATTCTGTATACTGGGAAAGCTGTTTATTATTTATGTCATTATCTAAGATATCGCTACTTGGGCGTATCTCAGTTACTGTCTCTCAACTTCTCCCCTTTCAATAGTCTAACTTTTGTCGCGTTTTACTTCATAGCATTTTGTTACTGTAATGACTTTTACACCTTACAGGCAAACTATAGACTTTACTGCTTAAATCCCTCTTTTTATTTTACATCTACCACTGAAGAATATGTGTACGCCTACAGTAGCGACATCCGGTGAAGTTGGAACAAATGGCTCTGAGCACTATGCGACTTAACTTCTGAGGTCATCAGTCGCCTAGAACTTAGAACTAATTAAACCTAACTAACCTAAGGACATCACAAACATCCATGCCCGAGACAGGATTCGAACCTGCGACCGTAGCGGTCACGCGGTTCCAGACTGAAGCGCCTTTAACCGCACGGCCACACCGGCGAAGTTGGAACACAAACATTTTGTGGATACTGTAAAAAATGGTTTAAATGGCTCTGAGCACTATGGCACTTAACTGCTGTGGTCATCAGTCCCCTAGAACTTAGAACTACTTTAAAGTGACTAACCTAAGGACATCACACACATACATGCCTGAGGCAGGATTCGAAGCTGCGACCATAGCGGTCTCGCGGTTCAAGACTGTAGCGCCTAGAGCCGCTCGGCCACTCCGGCCGGCTGTGGATATTGTACAGCAGTTTGCTTTGAACAGTAGTGTTGCTCACAAGGTGACTCTTGTCTGTACTATTATTTATATATGTGCGACGATAGTGGCACTGATTTTGTGTTTAGCATTTGACGATGCCACTATGGTTCCAGTATATTAGAACATGGTTTTGTAAAACAGGTATGCCTCATCATATTTAAAGCGCATAAATGCACCAGTATGTCAGCAATACGTTTCATCATGGTCTATTTAGTTGTTCTAAGTCCGCCTGCTTAGCTGAGTGGTAATGTACTTGCCCACTATGCAGCGGGCCCGAGTTCGATTCCCGGCCGGGTTGGAGATTGTCTCCACTCGTGGACTGCGTGTTGTGTTGTTCCTATCATTATTTCATCCTAATCACCGGCACGCAAGTCGCCCAATGTGGCATCGACTGAAATAAGACTTGCACTCGGTGGCCCGGATGGGGCCTCCCAGCCAGCGATGCCGCACGACCATATCGTTTTTAATTGTTCTAAGCTGTAGTCTATCTGCTGGCTGTATTTGTTTTTTCCCATATTTTGCTGCAGATCTGAAGGTGTTAATTGCTGACCGAAACTAGTACTCTGACGACCTACAAGTTTCTGACCATAAACGCGAAATAAAGAAATTTATTCTCCAGTCTATCTACTACAATTTGCTGACGATGTAATCTTCTTAGCAGATCTCCAGACCCTCCGTTTAACCCTCTAACTACATATCGGCAATGCCATCTCCCAGTGTAATCTGTGATATCTTCTTATTAATTCTGCAAACATTCAGGCAAGAACAGTATGAAAAACCTGAATATCCGCTTCCAGAGCCTTTACGAGACAATCGACAATTGTTCACTACAATTAACTTAAATAATAAGAACCATTGGACCAACACGCAATCAAAACCAAACCAGAACTTTCGCCTTCTAACCGTCTAAAGAAAATCCACTAAAACTACGTACCTGCTGAACATGGGAATGAAAACTCACCAGCAGAAATAAAATCCTTCACCTGGTCCATCATTACGTACGCCATCGAAGCATTGACTTACTCTGCTCGCATGTTCTCCCACTCTGCGAATCCTGAAATGGCACACAGTCTACCGCACTTTCATTCCACATGAGACATAGCAAAGCCTTCTCCCGATCTGCTGCCGTTCTTCTGTCAACACGTCCACTCTTCAGTCCGGCTCCAAACACGCCACCTTCTTTCACAACGTCATTTAATTTGTCTTCCCACACTCTCACATCATTAATTAGTCACAGAAATATTCGTTCCAGTAATAACCAAATGAACTCATACCATTTTAAATGAAGAATTCATCCCTCCCTTACCTTGCCCAGCTAAAATCCTACTCGTCTCGAAGCACCTACGTCACACATACAGTTTCTTTCTGTACAGCCATTCCATATTCTATTCCGCGTAACATCCTTCCTAGCACTTACCACATCGCAGCCCCAGCAATAAGCTACAGTCGCCCTCTTTCACATCAGCTTCAATCGTAAGAAATCTTGCCGTAAGTTTTGTTTATTTTAACTCCTTGAATTATTTCATATTAAGTTTAAAACTAAGTAATCCAACGGATGAATGGCAGAAGTTGGGCTGTTGCTAGTCCGCTCTCACTTGGGAGATGTAAATAACCGTTACACAAACAAATAAAAATGTCTTTCATGTGCAGCTCACTTTCTATTAGGTAACAAGAGTATTACTTACCGTGATTGTGCACGATTTCATTCTTCTCTTGGCTCTTATTGTACCTAATATAAAAATGAATGAAAACGATGAAATAATGACAAAACGATGCAAGAGAAAAAAGGTGTCGATATTGCTTCTTCACTCCTATAAACGTTCAAAACTCGTGTTATTATTGTCGCTGCGCGGGGTAGCAGTGCGGTCTTGAGCGCCTTGCCACGGTTCGCGCGGCTCCCCCAGTTGGAGGTTCGAATCCTGCCTAGGGCACGGCTTTTGTGTTGTCCTTAGCGTAAGATAGTTTAAGTTAGAGTAAGTAGTGTGTAAGTCAATGGACCGATGACCCCAGCAGTTTGGTCCCATAGGAACTACCAGAAATTTCTGATTTACCCGTATTATTACGATGCGGTGATATAAACATTAGCATAACGAAGCGTTAAGGTCTGAAGTTGATTATTATGTACAGCTTTAGTGAGTTATTATCTACAGCTTGAAATTTTGTCACACTGTCCAGTTTTCTATATCTTCTGCATTTCTTTGAAGCCAAGGCAGCGACTGTAAATGACGGGTGCCTCCATGATTTATAGTTTTTTATATTTTCGCTCGATGACCACCCTGTTGTCACATTCGGCATTTAGCTTAAGAGAAAACTGAGAATATTTTAATCTCACCTTTTAGTACATTCTTTATATAAAGGTTCTATTTAACAACACAAGCAGTGCAGTATGGTATTTATCCGCCGATACCAGGCAGCGACTTCCGATTAAAGTGTCTTCCCCTGAGCGGAAATTACATAATGTGTGTACGAATAGGTTACAGTTTGTGACGCAGGAGCGAAAACACATGGAAGTTTGTGCCTGGCCGTGAGTCGTACATGGATAGTCAAGTTACTCAGCTTGTTCGGTCAAAGAGCTGGCTGCCTTATGTGTGTGCGTGTAAAAAAAAATCTGAGTGAAGTATTCAAAGATCTGAATGAAGGGGTATCATATTACATCAAAATGGTTCCAATGACTCTGAGCACTATAGGACTTAACATCGGAGGTCACCAGTCCCCTAGAACATAGACCTACTTAAACCTAACTAACCTAAGGACATCACACATCCATGCCCGAGGCAGGATTCGAACCTGCGACCGCAGCAGTCGCGGTTCCGGACTGAAGCGCCTAGAACCGCTCGGCCACCCCGGCCGGCTATCATATTACATCTGCCCAGACCAAATGACTAGAATAATAATGAATAAAATGAAGAGAAAGAAGAGAAGAAAAGCGGTTAAGGCGATTTCTTCTGTAAATCGAATCCCGGTCCGGGACAAATTTTCATTGTTGTTGTTCCCTTATACAGCTGATGGTTGTCCGCATTCGCAACTGCGAATACATTTCACGAATTACGCGTTTAATCACTAAGCAGGTGGCAGTTCAGTAACTGCCACCTGCTCCAAAGTTTTCTGCACTCTGTAATGTCGATAATTTTAATACGGACACGTTTCACTTTTCATTTAAGAATCTGTTTTACTTATTTGAAATGTTACATCTCTGAATTTTAATTATATGTTACAAGCCTTTCGTGTGTTGAGTTTTCCTGATGACTACAGTTTCATTCATTTTTTGCCATATGAAAACAGATTTAAAATCTCGTAATCTAACCTGCACAGCCAATTACTGCGTTTTCCATATATTAAAACTGAAGCTGTCCAAGTCGGTTCGCGTGGAAATGTACTCTATGTGTATTGGCTTAAGAACTAATCGACGATACGTCTTTCAAGGAAACAATTTGAGCTGTTAAGTAGACATATTTTCATTCGTCAGCTGTCTGTCAGTGGGATTTGCATTTTTTGCCCAACATCATTGAAGTGCTATTACAGGAGACCTTTGCGCAAGTCGACATTTTCATCTGTCAATCACGCGCTATCACATATCTTTCAGATTTTTAAGCAAAAATGTACTCCGAAATATTCACGCTTTCGAAACGCGCTGAATGGCTGGTTAATTTGATGAGACCGCAGCGACTCAACTGCATTTCTGCTATATCGATAATACATGACATTTATGTGAATACGAACGAATTTTAAAAGCTCACTTTATCGCTTTTAGTAGTGACAGATGCTGAAATTAACACTTCGTAAATAAAAATGCATATCTCAATCCCATTCAAAAAGCTATTCATATACTTCCACGATCAGAGATGTTACATGGCGCACTTTTAGTGCGAACTATTTTTGATTTGCTTGTGTGTTTTGAACTGGAAACCAAGGCTCTAGAGTTATTCAGATGTTTAAAACGGCGTGACTCGTAATTCTTAAAGCTTCGGACAGATAGAGTACATGATGGTGTTCAGCTGCAAGCCACTTTGTAGATTACTTTTTCTCCGGTTTTTGCAACAGTACACAGTTTCATTGCTTTATATTTCATTTAACACAGAATGTTACGTTTCTGGAAATCAACATTGCCCGTAAGACTGCTGGTAATTTACAGATAAAGCTGACGAACAGATTTATTTGCGCAGACCCGTCACATTTACAAGCAGAGCCCCAGTGAGGTCCGGGACTGCTTCTTTCATGATTAAAAATGTATAACTTCCCGCTACCCAATTCTTTCCAGACATGGCTGTGCAAAAGTATTCTGGAAGGCCTTGCAGTTGCATTTTCTGTCGAATGACACCGGATGACCCGTTGTCATAGACTTTTTTAACGTATTTCCATACCAAAAACAGATACATTTTGACTCCAAGATTCGACAGCATGTTTGTTGACAAAACCGCATATTTGGCCTTGGCGGAAACAAACTTTGTGTTATAAACGGAGAGTTATGTTAATTGTGTCCAAGCGTGCAGTAGAAAGAAGAATCGAAGGAAATACTTGTTTAAGAAAATATCATCACTATTTAACCAGAAATTCGATGCTTCCAAACTTTATACCGAACTTTACTACGTTCAAATACTACATAAAAGGTCAGCTTTTATAACAAATATAACAACATTAGTCACATAATGGTAGCAAACAAAACGATGTCTGTCGTCAGTATTGCTTCCGACGCTTCCGGATGGAGCTGTGAAACGCTCTTTGTCCACAATTACAACAATTTCACTAGAACCATAGCCTTAACAATAGCCTTAGACGTATTATCACGAACTTTGGTCCTAGTATATTTTAGCTCTTTTTCTTTTTACAACAATATAATTTCCAGTTATCTCTGATTTCTATTAAATGAATACATTGCCCGTCAACATCATGATCAATAGAACAGAGCAGCAGCTAGTTTTGTCAAGGATGGGACACACAGCCAGTCATTACATTCGTCAATGTGATCTAGGAAAAACTCGTTAAATCGAGATCAGTACGCTGGGAAGTGCTTTGAAGCCCTACTACTTTCTAATACATGTTCAATTGTTTGGGGTACTCTGTTTCCTCATTTAATGTCGGTAGAGTAAGTGAAATCTGAATAAGAAGGCGCAGAAAGGTAGGTACATTAGTCGCTAGAATAACGTCGTACGTCAACGTTAGCAACAAGATAGTCCAACATACAATGAGGTGACAAAAGCCATGGGATAGCGATACACACGTATACAGATAGCAGTAGTATCGATTACAGATAGTATAAAAGGGTACTACACTGGCGGAGCTCTCATTTGTACTGAGCTGATTCTTCTGATAAGTTTCCGACATGATTATGGTCGCACGACGAGAATTAGCAAACGTTGAATCCGGAATATTAGTTGGAGCTAGGCACACGGTACATTCCAGTTCGGAAATTGTTAGGGAATTCAGTATTCCGAAACCTGAAGTGTCAGAGTGTACCGAGAATACCAAATTTCAGTCATTACCTCTCACCACGGATAACGCGCTGGCAGTCTGCCTTCACTGAACGACCGATAGCAACAGCGTCCGCGTGGAGCTGTCAGTGCTAACAGAGAAGCAACACTGCGTTAAATAACCGCAGAAGTCAGTGAGACGTACGACGAACGTATGTGTTAGGACAGTGTAGCGAAATTTGGCTTTAGTGGGCTATGGCAGCAGACGCCCGACGCGTGTGCCTTTGCCAGAAGCATGACAGCCTGCACCGCCGCTCCTTGGCTCTTCACCGTATCCGTTGGACCCTAGACGACAGGAAAAAAGTTGCCTAGTCAGATGAGTGCTGATTTCAGTGGTAGGAGCTGATGGTAGAGTTAGAATGTGGCGCAGACCCATAAACCCATGGATCTAGGTTGTCAAGAAGGCACTGTAACAGCTAATACTGGCTACATAGTGGTGTGGGCTGTATTTACATTGAATGGACTGTGTCCTCTGGTCCAACTGAAGTAGCCATTAACTAGAAATGGCTATGTTCGTTTACATGGAGACCATTCTGAAATGCCTGGGCTAGCAGCACAGAGCGGGTAAGGTTGTGGAAACGAGCCAAAATAAGTTGCTGTCAGTTGCACTCAACATACAAACTTTATTTATCAACACACTGTATTACAACAAGGATGCAAGACACTCAAAATTTTAATCGACCTCCTTTGATTAACTTTAGATTGGCTGAAGGCCACACTCTAAATACAAGACACAAGGCCTAAGCAAGAAATTGAAATACAAGGTTCTTCTGGAGGTTTCACCCAAAAATATTTTCTAAATCTTCAATCTAAACAGACTGAAGGCCTTAGCAATTTAATTATAATGGAACTTTGCTGGAGACCGTATATTAGGTAATAAGAAGAGTTCCAGTCAAAAGGCAGATGGCGTTGTCTTAAAATATTTCACGCAAAATTCGGCTGAAGACCCCATACAGAAACATAACAATCGTATGCTTTAAGGGCAAGACAAGAACATTAATTTCAGAGATATTAAAACTCGGCTGAAGGACACACATCAGCCAAAAAACTAAAACCCATACAGGGAAATTACTATGTAAGACACAAGGAACGGCGCTCAGAAGTTTCCAAGGGTCAGACTGAGACTGTAACACTAACGCCCGTTTAGGTGAGACAGGCAGCCTGTCCAACGACTTTTAAATCTGAAGGCAATACAACTGACAGTCAGCCGCCCGACCAATCAACAAGATCAGTTCCGCTCCGTGCAACCAGCAAAACGACAACAAGATTTCAATACAACGACACACAGAATATTGGCGCCCACAACGATCAACTGCACCTCAGCTGGAACAACTGACGAGGAAAATACACTGCCGAAAATTACGTCAACGACCAGGGCAGGTAACCGGAACGTCAGCGGCCACAAGGCACAAGATACCGCTGGTCAACTTCAATAACAAGGAATAAAGTAAGTTAAACTCCACAGGAAGACGGCTCGAATCTTGTTGTTGCTCGCGGGAATGTCCCAAAAGCGACAGCCGGGATGAAACGAGGAAATGTAAACAGTTGAGGCTCGATAGTAGGTTAAGTGAGGACTCAACTTCCATGTCCAAGATCGGTGAGCGACGAACTTCGTAGCACCCGCAAGCAGCACCTCACACTCCAACCGCGAGTGCACACCGCCAGCGGCCCCGGCCAGAGCGCGTGCGATGGATACTTCTTGCTGCTCCACGCCAACCGACCAACTCGTCACACACCGCCCGGCCGGAAACTACACTCCTGGAAATGGAAAAAAGAACACATTGACACCGGTGTGTCAGACCCACCATACTTGCTCCGGACACTACGAGAGGGCTGTGCAAGCAATGATCACACGCACGGCACAGCGGACACACCAGGAACCGCGGTGTTGGCCGTCGAATGGCGCTAGCTGCGCAGCATTTGTGCACCGCCGCCGTCAGTCTCAGCCAGTTTGCCGTGGCATACGGAGCTCCATCGCAGTCTTTAACACTGGTAGCATGCCGCGACAGCGTGGACGTGAACCGTATGTGCAGTTGACGGACTTTGAGCGAGGGCGTATAGTGGGCATGCGGGAGGCCGGGTGGATGTACCGCCGAATTGCTCAACACGTGGGGCGTGAGGTCTCCACAGTACATCGATGTTGTCGCCAGTGGTCGGCGGAAGGTGCACGTGCCCGTCGACCTGGGACCGGACCGCAGCGACGCACGGATGCACGCCAAGACCGTAGGATCCTACACAGTGCCGTAGGGGACCGCACCGCCACTTCCCAGCAAATTAGGAACACTGTTGCTCCTGGGGTATCGGCGAGGAACATTCGCAACCGTCTCCATGAAGCTGGGCTACGGTCCCGCACACCGTTAGGCCGTCTTCCGCTCACGCCCCTACATCGTGCAGCCCGCCTCCAGTGGTGTCGCGACAGGCGTGAATGGAGGGACGAATGGAGACGTGTCGTCTTCAGCGATGAGGGTCGCTTCTGCCTTGGTGCCAATGATGGTCGTATGCGTGTTTGGCGCCGTGCAGGTGAGCGCCACAATCAGGACTGCATACGACCGAGGCACACAGGGCCAACACCCGGCATCATGGCGTGGGGAGCGATCTCCTACACTGGCCGTACACCACTGGTGATCGTCGAGGGGACACTGAATAGTGCACGGTACATCCAAGTCGTCATCGAACCCATCGTTCTACCATTCCTAGACCGGCAAGGGAACTTGCTGTTCCAAGAGGACAATGCACGTCCGCATGTATCCCGTGCCACCCAACGTGCTCCAGAAGGTGTAAGTCAACTACCCTGGCCAGCAAGATCTCCGGATCTGTCCCCCATTGAGCATGTTTGGGACTGGATGAAGCGTCGTCTCACGCGGTCTGCACGTCCAGCACGAACGCTGGTCCAACTGAGGCGCCAGGTGGAAATGGCATGGCAAGCCGTTCCACAGGACTACATCCAGCATCTCTACGATCGTCTCCATGGGAGAATAGCAGCCTGCATTGCTGCGAGAGGTGGATATACACTGTTCTAGTGCCGACATTGTGCATGCTCTGTTGCCTGTGTGTATGTGCCTGTGGTTCTGTCAGTGTGATCATGTGATGTATCTGACCCCAGGAATGCGTCAATAAAGTTTCCCCTTCCTGGGACATTGAATTCACGGTGTTCTTATTTCAATTTCCAGGAGTGTATATCCGCTACGCCAACGATCACCAAAGAGAGTACAGCAGTACTAGTATCGATACATGCTGCTGGTGCCACTCATGGAGAGGACAGCAACATTATCGCGACAACCGCAGAAGAAATAAAAGCACAGGACTGCTACCGTGGTTTAACCAAAGACAAGCATGACTGGAGCCAGCCCGGTTTTTTCCAACGAGAAATGGAATTTTAATGAATGACAATGCACCATGTGACTGGGCCACAGCTGTCCACGATCGGTTTGAAGAACATTGTGGACAGTTCGAGTGAATGATTTGGCAACACAGATCGCCCGACATGAATCCTATGAAACATTTATGGGACCTAGTCAAGGGATCAGATCGTTCACAAACTGCTGCGCTGGTAACACTTTCATAGTTACAGATGGCTACAGACGCGTTAGGGCTCAATATTTGTGCAGGGGACTTCCAACTACTTGTTGAGCCCATAGCAGTTCGAGTTGTTGAACTATGGAGGGCAATGGCGGCCAGACACGAACTCAGAGTTATCCCATGAGTCTTGTCACTTCAGTTTAAATGGTCTGATAAAATGTATCAGCAGTCGAGACTGAGAGAAAACATACAAGAGCTGCAGTGCAGCTTCGCTTGTGTGACATTGGTGGATGCAAGTGGATCAGAGTAAGCGTTTAGAGTACATAATATACCACTGATAAAGGGACAATATGTGCAGGCTATAACGAAACAAACAGACGTAGACTGTTGTGCATTAATGTAGAGTGCGGCTGTAAGTGCTTTGTGTAGGCTAATTGTCCGCAAATTGCGGAGGAGGACTTCTGTGAAGTTAGGAAGATAAGAGGGGAAGAAAACCTGTGAGGGTGGATCGTGAGTCGTGCTTGGGTATTTCAGTTGCTGTAACGGCGTGTGGCACAATGGATGCCGACATGAGAGCTCAGTGTGTACGGTCTGGGGATGGCCAGCATATTTCAGAAGAAGTAAAAGTCCGGAGAAGTGCGAGTAGGGTTCGCGCATCGACGGTTCTGTACAAACATAGTTATCTACACTCCTGGAAATGGAAAAAAGAACACATTGACACCGGTGTGTCAGACCCACCATACTTGCTCCGGACACTGCGAGAGGGCTGTACAAGCAATGATCACACGCACGGCACAGCGGACACACCAGGAACCGCGGTGTTGGCCGTCGAATGGCGCTAGCTGCGCAGCATTTGTGCACCGCCGCCGTCAGTCTCAGCCAGTTTGCCGTGGGATACGGAGCTCCATCGCAGTCTTTAACACTGGTAGCATGGCGCGACAGCGTGGACGTGAACCGTTTGTGCAGTTGACGGACTTTGAGCGAGGGCGTATAGTGGGCATGCGGGAGGCCGGGTGGACGTACCGCCGAATTGCTCAACACGTGGGGCGTGAGGTCTCCACAGTACATCGATGTTGTCGCCAGTGGTCGGCGGAAGGTGCACGTGCCCGTCGACATGGGACCGGACCGCAGCGACGCACGGATGCACGCCAAGACCGTAGGATCCTAAGCAGTGCCGTAGGGGACCGCACCGCCACTTCCCAGCAAATTAGAGACACTGTTGCTCCTGGGGTATCGGCGAGGACCATTCGCAACTGTCTCCATGAAGCTGGGCTACGGTCCCGCACACCGTTAGGCCGTCTTCCGCTCACGCCCCAACATCGTGCAGCCCGCCTCCAGTTGTGTCGCGACAGGCGTGAATGGAGGGACGAATGGAGACGTGTCGTCTTCAGCGATGAGAGTCGCTTCTGCCCTGGTGCCAATGATGGTCGTATGCGTGTTTGGCGCCGTGCAGGTGAGCGCCACAATCAGGACTGCATACGACCGAGGCACACAGGGCCAACACCCGGCATCATGGTGTGGGGAGCGATCTCCTACACTGGCCGTACACCACTGGTGATCGTCGAGGGGACACTGAATAGTGCACGGTACATCCAAACCGTCTTCGAACCCATCGTTCTACCATTCCTAGACCGGAAAGGGAACTTGCTGTTCCAACACGACAATGCACGTCCGCATGTATCCCGTGCCACCCAACGTGCTCTAGAAGGTGTAAGTCAACTACCCTGGCCAGCAAGATCTCCGGATCTGTCCCCCATTGAGCATGTTTGGGACTGGATGAAGCGTCGTCTCACGCGGTCTGCACGTCCAGCACGAACGCTGGTCCAACTGAGGCGCCTGGTGGAAATGGCATGGCAAGCCGTTCCACAGGACTGCATCCAGCATCTCTACGATCGTCTCCATGGGAGAATAGCAGCCTGCATTGCTGCGAAAGGTGGATATACACTGTACTAGTGCCGACATTGTGCATGCTCTGTTGCCTGTGTCTATGTGCCTGTGGTTCTGTCAGTGTGATCATGTGATGTATCTGACCCCAGGAATGTGTCAATAAAGTTTCCCCTTCCTGGGACAATGAATTCACGGTGTTCTTATTTCAATTTCCAAGAGTGTATATATGTAGATCATTCACCCATTCCCTATATCGAATTCCCGGCGGGGTCAGGGATTTTCTCTGCCTCGTGATGACTGGGTGTTGTGTGATGTCCTTAGGTTAGTTAGGTTTAAGTAGTTCTAAGTTCTAGGGGGACTAATGACCATAGATGTTAAGTCCCATAGTGCTCAGAGCCATTTGAACCAAGCCTATATCGAAAACCTCGAAGCTTTTACCTCTTCGACTTTTGCAAGACTTTCGTAAATGTTTTAATTTTGAGTTTCGCCTTTAATTTTTTTTAGTAATTACTCATTCTCTACCCTTCGTCTGATCTCGTTCCTTATGCGGTTACTAGTAAGATTTAATGGAAATCTCCAGACAAGAAAGCAGTACAACAGGCCATAGTGCTATTGTTGTTTCGCCGATTTCGAAGTGTTCTGTGAAACACTTCAATGGATATTTAATGGGATACGGGAACCTCATGTCAAAGCATGGAAATGCAACCCTGCATCAGTTACCAATATTACAACACGGGTGGTGTACGTGTCTTAAGCATAGTGTGAAAGCGCGTTAGTCGGGCGGCCTTACGGCTACCACAGCTAGATGTCAAAGCCATCGTTTTCTCAGCCCCAGGAGACTTCATTTCATCGTAGCTGAGGCAATTAGTACGAAATTTTTGTAGGCTATATACATAAAACTTCCTAGTGAATCACTGTATCCATTACTGAAAATCCTTACAGTAGTTCCTGAGATTTTTGACACATTACGAATGGACTCTAATTTTATGAAGGAAAAAATATACTTTTTATGTGTTATAGTGGCAAATTTACAATTTTAACAGTTTCTCCTTTACCTGTGTTGTGAAACCTAGCTTCCTGCCAAATTTCATGACTGTAGGTCAACGGTCTTCATGAGTGAATTTGACTTAGAAGCTTCACTTTTGAATACCACCAAGGCACTGTAGGTGTCTGTATGTGATACAGATTCCAACTTGATATATCTATCCGTTCCTTAGAAACAGGGGTCGTAACAATCAGACAGACAGAGAGACGAACAACAAAGTAATCCTTTGGGCTCCGTTTTTACCTACGCCCTATGGCGTATGGAATCCTAAAAATTGAGTGAAGTTTACATCGATACTATTTGAGAGCTATCATGTGACATCCGCACAGAACTGCCGATGAAAAATAACTAGAATACCGACAGATCCAAATAAAAAGCTTTCCCAAGCGTATGCACTCGAGAGGCAAAGTTCCGGCACACACGTTTAAGATACCAAGAAGTTTCGTATCAGCGCACACTTTGAAGTGGAGCGAAATTTTCATTCATATCCATAAAATTCTCAAGATTATTCATTAATTTACTTACGTAGTCAAAGCACAGCACGCGGAAACGTGGAATACTTACTTAGAGACAACATGTCGTGGTAAGGTGAGGCAATACTACTGAGACTTGACAAGAAGAAAAATGGGTTCAAATGGTTCCGAGCACTACGCGACTTAACTTCTGAGGTCTGAAACACGTATGTAACGCAGCAGCGATGGCGAGGCATTGTAGCATCTGTGACCAGAGAGTATGCGCTTGACCGCGCGAGTGTTGCGAGCGGTTCTCAGTCAGTTGTAGTCTTTGCGAGTTAGTTGTCGCTATGCAAAGTAGCAGTCAGTCTGTCGTTGCGAGTCTGTCAGTTCAGTCGTTGCGAGTCTGTAGCTCTGTCTAGTTGAGAGCAGTACTCAGTCTGTAGTCGTCATGCAGAGCGGTCGGTCAGTAGTAGCAGCCCAGTGCGGTTGTGTGATGTAGGCGGTCGGCAACAATGGTCAAGATGAGGAATAAGGTATACTGTTAATTACTATAATCATTAGATAATGAAAAATTTTATTTATTGTAATTATTCTCCAACAAGTTCCCCAATAATAATTTTTTATTTCAAAAGCATTTTTTCAAAAATTTAATTTTTTATTGAACTAAAGAACTCGTTGCACTTCCCATTTCATTCCACTTCTTTTGAAGAAAAAATTCCACTAAAATCACAAAAAAAGAGAACATTATTATTTGCAATGCAGTTCCTCCAAGCGGTGCGCAACAACAAGAGCAGATATGTGACATCGATTTATTCTGAGGTAAGACTTTAATTCTGATTGTTTTTCACAGGGCCAAAAACCAATATTTCGGTTTAATTGAAATTTCTTGTCACTGAATGGACTTTAATTTTGAAGTATTTATATTTGAGTCAGATTGCGAATTTCATGTTTTTGTTGCCATTGTCAGTACATTTCATTGTGGGCAGGTTACGCATAGGGCCATGTCCATCAGCATTTCTAATTAGTATCGTTATTTTGTTTTTAAATTTTTGTGGGGAGGTTACACTTGGTTCCCATTTCTATTAAATATTGCTTTATTTTCTTATAAATAATTACGGTGGGGAGGTTACACTTGGCGACACCCAGTCCAGGATCGTATTTCGTTGAGAGTCTTTTGAGCGACAGTCAGATATCTGCTCTTATTTGCTTAGATAATTAGGATTTGGCGCAACGCTTTTAATAATATTGTGACTTTCTTTCTACAGGTCAACGGCAATTTGCTGCTTTGTTGTATTTGTGTGTTGCTTTTGCATTGTGCTTATTTGCTTTGTGAAAAATTTTGACTATTGTAAAAATGCCGCGAAAGACTGTGAATAGTGTATCGCGAAGTATTGTGAATGAAATTACCGACTTAAACAACGTGACCGATAGTAATTGTGATACGCAACGTAATGATGACAATCCTGCGTTCACTAACAATCAGTGCATTCCAACCACTAATGATGACTTTTACCCTGATAATGAACAAACGAACTCAATTGTCTCGTCTGTTAATTTGACGACAATTGATGACGCGGAGCGCTCTATAGTAATGAGCGCTGCCGAAATTAACACACCCGATTTAGAAAATCCAAGTAATGAACAGACAAATTTGTCTAATGAAAATGAACAGGATACACAAAGTACGACGGATTCATTCAATTCCGAAATAGTGAGTGACAGTGTACGTCCGACTGATAATCCTTTTTGTAAATTGCAGAATGACCAAATGGTCACACAAAGCGCGACAATTCCAGGTACACAATCAAATAGCACAGATAATGGAGTAGGTAATGTTACTTTGGATCAATTTATAGCAATAATGCTACAGTTTAGGAACGAACAGAACGAAAAACAAGACAAACTTAGTGAACAGGTCAAACAACAGAGTGTAGATAACAAACAATTTAAAGAGAATTTCAAACAACTTAGGGAAGATAACAAACACTTAAATGAGAAACTTGACAATAATGACGAAAATCTCAAACAACTTAGTGAACAGGTCAGACAACAAAATGAAAAAATTGACGACAATTCGAGGCAGCTTAGTGAACAAATTAAAGCTGTTGCCGCGCAGTGTCATGACACTAAGGAACAGTTGCGCGCGGAAATTGAGGCGTGTTCACAAAAAAATAGCGAAGAAATTAAATCTGTTGCGCAAGAATTAAGAGAAATGCAAACAGTCGCAACAGAAACACTCAGAGACGAAATTAGCGGAGTCGCTAAACAATGCTCTGAAAAAGCTGCACAATTACGGGACGAGTTTAAAGCAATGACGGTAGAACTTTCGCGCACTATGGACGCAAAGATAGACGCGAAATTCGAACAGCAGAACACTCAGATTAACGAGCGCTTTAGTCAGCACATACAGAACAGTGATACGCGTTTCCGCAGATTTATTCAAGATCAAAACAAAGTAAAACGACAAGTCATGGAAACAATCACTGCACAGAGACAAGAGGACAAACGTAAAATATTCGCGAAAGCGAAGACATATGTAGACAATAATGTTACTACAGTGTCCGACAAAATTAATACCATAGAACAATTGAACGCGGAATTACAGGATGAAATTTCTGATCTTAAAGCAAAAACGGATACACACACAGTAAATATTCAAACAGTGACAGATAGATTCGAACAACTAGATCTAACACAGGATTGCGATGTCATCAAAGCTGATGTTAAAAAACTGAGCGAAACTACGCGCAAGTTGCAAAAACAGATTAATGCGTCTGATTCTAAAACCGATGATCAGGTTAAAATACTGACTGAAAAATGTGATGAATTGGCCAGTCGTATTGATGTTATCGAAAATGCTAATGACAATAAATCAGACGATACTGCACCGGTTTCATTTATCCAAACACCTGAATTTCGAAATTTACAGCAGACAATTAATGAGATCGATTCATCTCACAATACGTTACGTAGGAAGTTGTCAAATTTACAACAAGAAGTAACAGAAATGAAAAACACTTCTGTTAATAATACACAACAGACGCCACTTTATGAACATGTGTCAGACTTACGCAGCGCGTATAATGTGAGCAATTTACAGAGACTATGCGAATTAAAATCCGAAAAGCCACGCGACTTAAAATCTGAAAAGCTATGTAACTTGAAATCCGAAATGACACAGACGAACAGATTCACACACAAATCCGAACGTGTTCTCAAATCCAATGACGAGAACGTAGATTACGAGCAATTTTTATCCGCCAGAAAATGTAAAGAATTTAATAATGACAGAACACAGATACACGCTTTGCACTGTATACGACAATTTATCTTTGTACATTCACCGCTATTGCGTGTAATGCAGAAGCTAGCTTTGAACCAGATGCGACAATTTATTTTTGTATTTACAACAGCATTGCCTATAATGAAGAAACTAGAATTAGCACGGATACAACAATTTGCCTTTGGATTTTTACCGCTATTGCGTGCAACGCAAAAGCTGAAATTTATTTGCAGTGCGTAATGGACCTCAGGGGATTCATTACGCTTTAATGAATATGTGCCGTAGCGAGCATAGGGCCCCGAGCTGTAGTAGTGCTGTTTCATCTTTAGTTTTCTGCACTGCTGCCTTTTCTTCTACTATCCTTTATATCTATCAAAACTGCTCTTTAACTATTGCTCTTTGTAGAATTAAGAAACGTATGTAATGAAAACCGGATACGACAAATCTTTTACCGAATGTGACAATTTTCAGTAGGCACTCCAGAACCAGCGTAATTTTAATAACAGATAAAAATCGTGATCATCAGTATGTGTAAAATTATCAGCAATAGGAACCATATTTTTGTAACAATAGATGTTTTTCACCACAACAGCATGAAAGTAAGCCGCTTAGCATACCTAACCAACAATGCATTCTACAAGGTCAACCAGGCTTTAATGTTTCGCCGCGTGCACGTATAGTCCCAGCTCCAACAAATAGTAACGCATGGCAGCAAAGAAATAACTACGTACAGACAACACACTATTTCAACTCGCATAGCAATACGCCGTATAGAAATTACTATCATGAGAGACGTAAAAATAACGAGCACAATTTTCAGCGTACATTTAATAACAGTCGATCTTATGAGCAGCAACAACATCAGCAACAACAAATAATCATGAATGGAACAGACAATAGGTGTCATCCATAGCGTAACACGTCAGTAAGAAATAACAGAACAGTTCATATAGTGGATATGCCACAGCATCCTCCCGTAAATAACAGGACGAACGATAGAATTTAACCAGATACAGCACAGATTGCATACTACAGTAACGCAAACATTACTTTTGACAAGCAGAATTTTGCTCACGAGAATGTTATTTGAAGCAAGCTTTGTTGAATGCTCCACTATTATCGCATCCAGATCTTACTAGAAATTTTTCCATTGCCACCGACAGTTCTAACACCGCTTTAGGCGTACATATTTTCCAGGAAATTGAAGAAGATGGTTCAATAGTAATCAAAAACATCGCATTTGCAAGTCGCATTTTGTCACCCGCTGAACGAAATTATTCTGTTACAGAACTTGAAACATTATGTGTTGTATGGGCTTTTACGAGATTTCGGCACTTTCTTTATGGCAGACATACCACCGTTTACACAGACCATAGAGCTATACAATTTTTTGCTTTCAGCTAAATTTACTCACGACAGATTAAGTAGATGGAAACTATATTTACAAGAAGTTAATTTTACGATTGTTCATATTCCCGGTACGCAAAATGTTATAGCAGACGCACTATCGCGTTCTCTCGGCAACAATCAGCAAGACATCGCAACCAACTTCTGCAAAGCAAATTTCAGTGTCATGTACATTCAGCAAGTTGCATTTGAAAATTTTATTTCATCGTCATTACAGGACATAGCACAAGAACAAAACAAAGACAATGTGTGGAAAGAAATTAAACAGCTTTGGCAAGATAAGAAAAATGTTACGATTAGGAACCACTACACTGTACGCAATGACATTCTGTTTCGCCGCTCTCATCCTGACAGCAACAGCTGGTTATTATGCATACCTGACGAACTGGTTAACAAATTAATTTGGTACACTCATTTAAGTTACGCACATTACGGAGCACGAAAATGTTTTCTTATACTGAGACAAAACTGTTATTTTGCCAACATGGAGAAACGTATACGACGAGTTTTAGCGTCTTGTAAAATTTGCCAGAAAGCTAAATCAGACACCACTTCACATATTCCTCCTTTATATCCCATTATACCTGTGAAATTAAGACACATGGCCGCAGTAGATATTTTTGGTCCGATTCCGAGAACTAACAGAGGTTTTTGCTACATTTTTGTCGCTGTTGAGCTCACTTCAAAATTTGTTACTTTCACTCCGTTACGCAAAGCTACTGCTAAAACTGTTTCGAAAGCATTTGTAAAACATTTTCTATCTCATGTAGGGCATGTAATGAAAGTAATTTCTGATAATGGATCTCAATTTCGTAGTAGTGTATGGACACGCATGTTACGAGCTAGAAACATTTCTCCGATCTATATATCCAAGTACCACGCTTCTTCGAACCCTTGTGAAAGATTAATGAAGGAAATTGGTAAGCTGTGCAGAATATACTGCCACAAAAGACATATTGATTGGGATACACACATACTCTCATTCCAAGATGTAATTAATTCCATTCCAAATGAATCCACTATGCTATCTCCGACTGTTATACTGAAAAACGTTGAACCACCGAACAAAATTAAAGAATTAATAGAATTCCCCAAAAATCGTCGCCTACGACACCACGAAATAATTGACATTGCGCTGAACAACATCAAACGTGCCGCAGAGCGCCGGAGAAGACAGCAAAAACAGGTTTGTACACGCCGCGACTTTCACGTTGGACAGAAGATATTAGTACGTACACACTATTTATCCAGCAAATTAAAAGGTAAGTGCAGTAAATTTGAACTTCTATACGCAGGTCCGTATCGGATTCGCAGTATCCCTCACCCCAATGTTGTACACGTCGAAACTTTGAGAACCAGAAAATCGAAAGGCAATCACCATATCTCAAACATTAAACCGTTTATTGAGTGAAACCACTGTATGATTCAACACACTATGATGCCATTTACTAATGCAATTAATTCACCTGACTAATTACTGATGATTATCGTATTTTTTTTTCTTGGCAAGTGCCCGGCAAGGTAAGGTTAGCAGGTCGCTTTTCTTGTCGTTACTCATCAGACCGTGCACATTTTCCATTTTTTTGTGTATATGACTGTACTCCAGTTTTGTTTGTATGCACTATGAAATAGTTAAGATATAACACACACCAGTCGACTTTGACATTTTTTTTGCCTTATGACATCTCAACATCGTGACTGTTTCACATTTTTTTTGCTACTGCATTGTATTATTCTGTGTACATTTTTTTCGCATCCGAACACTGTCAATGTCTTGGACATATTACGTTTTCTGTCATGTTATGCTGTATGGTTAATTGTGTCACCATAAACCAGTCATTATTTAGTGGGTATAGGATTTAAATGCAAGACATTAATCTTTGTTCATCAATTTCAGAAAGGAATGATGATTCTAAGAAATAAATTTAACATAAATGGAATTTCACCTGCGGAATAAACGTAAGGAGAAGCAATAACTTTATGAGGAAGAGTAAATGGATCAGGATTAACAAACATTAACAAGAATATACTATACTCATCGAAGAATAGCAGTCTTAACTAATTTTTTCTTTCAGAATACAAGGTGATTGATGCAGGCTGTCAGAGAGAACTACATATCTTAGTTTAGTGATGAAATATGCTAGAGATAAGGAATAGTTATGTAATGAGTAATGAAGTGATTTTTGCAGATGATAATGAATGCTGACGAATAATGATGAAGGATATGATGTTATGAATAATGAAGTTTTTCTTTACAGGTGGTGATAATAATGAAGTTATGATAATATGGATAATGAAGTGATGGATAATGAAGTTTTTTCTTTACAGATGAGGATAGTGTTGAAGTTATGTATTTATGCTACGTAGTTATTTAAGTGTTTGTTGCGGTTTGCTTTGACAGCAGGTGTTACATTGCATAGTAGGATGACGGAAAGTTTTGGAAAGGACAGCTATGGAACACATTCTATACACATTTCACTACTTGTTAATTCGAAGTTCACTACTTTTCAGCGTAGTGTGCGTTTCTTCTTTCAGGTCAATAATCCGTTTTTGTATTTTTTCCAGGAGAAGTTTTTCATGACACTTACTAAACCTGTTACTTATTATACCTGTTCTAGTACTTGCATTTTTATATTTTTTTACCCATTTGTGTTTATCATTTATAAATGTGATCACATGTACTGCCTTGTTACATAATCTTGCTACAGCTGACTCATGACGAATGACGTTACCTATCCTCATTTGCAGCAATAGGTCAAAAGCAAAAAGTATTATGCCTCAGCAATTAATTATCGATCCCAACGCAATGCATTGCTACCAAAAAAATGTATTACCAGTCCCACATAATGTCACTAGTTTATGATAATTCTGAATAATACTGATCAACTCTGAATAGCATGTCACTCGAGTAATGACCTCTTAATGAGACTATATTCAAAATAATGCTTTGTCACTAGCTAATAACTGCCACTGTTTATTGTAATGCCTGTGATTACTAATGATTTGACTGTAATTAACTGATTTTTAATAATGACTTTATAATGATCTGAATAATACTGAATGATGAACTATGTTTTATTCTATTCAATACTTGATGGCCACTGAGTGCCAATAATTTATGTCAATCAACGAAATTGTTATTAATTATGCCATTAATTAACTCTTGTTTTCAATGTTCATACTTTGTTGTTGGAAATGAATGTGACTGTTTCATAATGCTTTGTAATTAGGAAAAGACTAATGATTCTTAATAGATTGGAATGACACATAATTAATTAACTATGGTACTATTTAATAATGCTTTGTAATTAATTAAGGCTACAAATGATTAATTAATTAACTGTAATTAGACAAATGATTAATTAACGACAAATGATTAATTAACTGTAATTATACAAATGATTAATTAACTGTAATTAGACAAATGATTAATTAATGACAAATGATTAATTAACTGTAATTAGGAAAAGGTTAATGATTCTTAATTATACTCTGTAACTAAAAAGAATGCGATTATTTCATAATATTTTGTAACCAGGAAAAGAAGGCTACTGATTCTATGTAAAACAATTAATGAACATTTTTCTGTAATACTACATACTTGGTACAGAAATGTTCAATAACTGGGCTATGAATGCCACGAACTATCAATGAAGACTGTAATTGTCAATATTATGTGACTTGATGTCCTTCACCTCATAAGCTGACTACCCTGAATTACTGCAATGTCCATTTGTCCTGTTTATCCCAGTGATCATGGAGCACTATATTTGGTCTTGCACTAATTCTACGTTGGTGTGCCTTGTAAGAGTGTGGTGTTGACACGACATGCTGTCCACCACCATGAGCGATGAAGACATTATTATGGTCCCACTGTTTGGTGTACCTAATGTACTGCCAAAATGAAAACATGGAACATTACTACGACAGTTCAGTGTCTTGGCTACACTGATAAATTCTGATGGGAAAAGAACTTCAAGTTGTGTCACTTGGTGTTGTACTACTGTGGAAAGATATGGACTTTCAGAGCAGCTGTGTGCAATCTAAAGTGCTACAACCATGATGCAATCCTTCCCTTTCCTATCCTGATTCTTGTCACATAAAAAAAAAAAAAAAATTTTTTTTGGTAACATCATTTATGTTCATAGGTTATACATTTTTCGATTCGCTAAACTCCAGTGTGAGTACACTTATGTCACTGGTCGACATGATGTTTGCCATTATGTTTATTTGTTGTGAAAATACTAAAGACATTTTTCAGTGCATGTGCACTTTGGACATGAATTTTTTTTTTTGCCATTATGTTTATTTGTTGTGAAAATGCTAAAGACATTTTTCAGTGCATGTACACTTGTCAACATAATATTTTTTGCCAGTCTGTTTATTTGTTCTGAATATGCTAAAGAATTTTTTCAGTGCCTGTGCACTTTGTTATCTGTCAAATAATTTGTATATACTTTTCTGATTTGCTACTATGTTTTGTACTCACATTTTGTCTTTGTCTGATATATTTTGTACTTAGTGCGTGTGCACAACATTTACTTTATGTACTACATCTAATTATTCTTGCCAGTCTGTTTATTTGTTCTGCATATGCTAAAGAATTTTTTCAGTGCCTGTGCACTTTATCTGTCAAAAAGTTTGTATATACTTTTCTGATTTGCTACTATGTTTTGTACTCACATTTTGTCTTTGTCTGATATATTTTGTACTTAGTGCGTGTGCACAACATTTACTTTATGTACTACATCTAATTATTCTTGCCAGTCTGTTTATTTGTTCTGCATATGCTAAAGAATTTTTTCAGTGCCTGTGCACTTTATCTGTCAAAAAGTTTGTATATACTTTTCTGATTTGCTACTATGTTTTGTACTCACATTTTGTCCTTGTCTGATATATTTTGTACTTAGTGCGTGTGCACAACATTTAAATATTCTGTAAGTTGTAGGATTTTGTTAATTAAAGAAAAATTTTGCCGCGCTTGGCAAGTCCAAATGACTCACCATCGCTGCCAAATTTTTGCCCCCCGAGTGGAGGGTTATGAAACACGTATGTAACGCAGCAGCGATGGCGAGGCATTGTAGCATCTGTGACCAGAGAGTATGCGCTTGACCGCGCGAGTGTTGCGAGCGGTTCTCAGTCAGTTGTAGTCTTTGCGAGTTAGTTGTCGCTATGCAAAGTAGCAGTCAGTCTGTCGTTGCGAGTCTGTCAGTTCAGTCGTTGCGAGTCTGTAGCTCTGTCTAGTTGAGAGCAGTACTCAGTCTGTAGTCGTCATGCAGAGCGGTCGGTCAGTAGTAGCAGCCCAGTGCGGTTGTGTGATGTAGGCGGTCGGCAACAATGGTCAAGATGAGGAATAAGGTATACTGTTAATTACTATAATCATTAGATAATGAAAAATTTTATTTATTGTAATTATTCTCCAACAAGTTCCCCAATAATAATTTTTTATTTCAAAAGCATTTTTTCAAAAATTTAATTTTTTATTGAACTAAAGAACTCGTTGCACTTCCCATTTCATTCCACTTCTTTTGAAGAAAAAATTCCACTAAAATCACAAAAAAAGAGAACATTATTATTTGCAATGCAGTTCCTCCAAGCGGTGCGCAACAACAAGAGCAGATATGTGACATCGATTTATTCTGAGGTAAGACTTTAATTCTGATTGTTTTTCACAGGGCCAAAAACCAATATTTCGGTTTAATTGAAATTTCTTGTCACTGAATGGACTTTAATTTTGAAGTATTTATATTTGAGTCAGATTGCGAATTTCATGTTTTTGTTGCCATTGTCAGTACATTTCATTGTGGGCAGGTTACGCATAGGGCCATGTCCATCAGCATTTCTAATTAGTATCGTTATTTTGTTTTTAAATTTTTGTGGGGAGGTTACACTTGGCACCCATTTCTATTAAGTATTGCTACATATTTTCTTATAAAAAAATTACGGTGGGGAGGTTACCGGTCATCAGTCGCCTAGAACTTAGAACTAATTACGTCTAACTAACCTGAGGACATCACACACATCCATGCCCGAGGCAGGATTCGAACCTGCGACCGTAGCGGTCGCTCGGCTCCAGACTGCAGCGCCTAGAACCGCACGGCCACTCCGGCCGGCGGCAAGAAAAATTTCGGTGATTATGTCTGTAGATCCTGCTGATAAATATCTCAGTGTTATTGTAGTAAGTGAGAAATGTATGGGTGACGCTGGTACTTAGTCGTTATGGAACGCCAGTGCAATGCTTCAACATTCGGTACATTTAAAAAAAGCGCTGTATCAGAACGAGCGCCACTGGCAATGCGCAAACTGTCTTACTGACTGATACTCTGCGGAGTTGACGTCGCTGTATGTAATGAGCGAGGCGATGAAGTGAAACGGAAAGTTCATTATAATGCGGTTTCTCTGAGAAGAAACTTCCGGTCGAGCTTTCTCTCCTCAACTCATTACGGAAGTCTTACAGTCGTACTTTCTGAAAAGGAACACCGCTGCCGGAGTGTGCCAACATTTCCTGCCCATGATCTCCAGGCGAAAAGCCGAAAAGGTTGCCTACTGCTGTTAAGCTTCAAGCGATTACCCGTTGACCAAATGACATACTCTCTGGCGTACTTTAATTAATATAACAGCTTCCTTTTTGCCTAAGTTTCTCAATCCTGTACGTAAGTTTAAAAATATACAAATTTTAGAACCGTGTGATGGAGCTTCAAACAGGTAACACTGTACTGCCTCACATTTTTTACAGTAAAATATGTTGCCACTGATGTTAGTGTCAAACAGAGAAAGAATACTTTTCTTGCCTTTTTACTTTGTAGGACACAAGCAGATAAATAACAGGAATGAAATGTTTCGGTTGTGAATGAAATAGAACGAGGAAACATAGTAATGGTGACCGCTCGGGGAATTTACATTAAGCTTTTGATACAATCAACATATTGTGTAAGACTATGGGTTGCGGTTAATGTACCAAAATAAAAACGTTATTCTCGGTCGACAAATAAAATAACAACGAGCTAATTACAAAGATTTACCAGATATTTCAGAAGCAGTTACAGAACACACCAATATGATAAAGAATCGCTAAAGCACAGCGTGTTTGCGCAGACGAAAATATGAATTTATTCCACACAAGGAAACTTAGCTATCAAAACTTTCGGCTGCAAAAGAACAAGAAGTTCCTGAAACTGGAAGTTCTGAGGAAGTGTTGTAGGTATATTCTGCAATACCTAAATTAGCCAAAATCAGGTGCACAGATCAAGTTATAAAAATATGACTTCTAACAACCCATTTGGGATCAAACCAATCCAGACGTAAAGCATAAAATTCCCTACGAGCTGGATCGACTTCCCATATATTTTGTACTGCCGCAGTACCAGTTTTACGGCCTGCAGTATTAACGAAAGCTCTAATGTGAAGCGTTAAATCGCGCCGTATCTGACCTCTGCAGGCTGGAGCTTCGTTCAGGAATGTTTGGGTTGCCGGAAGGGATATTGCTTGGCAACCCAACACTCATTCACCGTATCGTGAAAGCTCATGTCTTATTGACTATTGTGTCCTTAATGGGACCTTAGCTTCCACTGATTAACTGTTTTCAGTTTGTTCTTCACGTGTTAACCCACTGATTCGGAGTCGTAAGCTGATGCTGCTTTTCGCGAACGCTTCATCAGGTAAAATCGTCGAACAGAAATCTCACATAGTGCTTATCTTCCTCAGGCTCAATTAGTGCATTTTTTTGTTAGTTTCTTAATTCTATGAGATCGTATATTTCGCTATCCCCGTCGTGCGACTAACCATATCGACGGCAGATTATAGTAGACTACCAGTTTTCTTTCAAGTTTTCTTTGGTCAGTATTAACCTAGAAAATAAAAGAGATCGGTATTAACATTCACTTTGATTAAGTAGCAGTCCCTGTAGGTATTACATGCTTGATGACGTTGCGAACATACATTTATCACTCTGCTGATAATGTAAGTATCTATTGATTCTAAACTGATATCTCAGATTTATTTACGAGTGTTGCTACTGAATCTGCCCTTATTAATGTAGTCCTTATGAGGGTTAAATACCAGTAAGTAATGGAAAAGTGCCATGGCTGCTAGTAGATGACTTCCGATGCTTACAAGCAGCGACTGAATCCTTCGAATCATCCGTCACGTTTGATAGTTCCTTTAGCGTCTATAGACAGAGGAACAAGGTAACACACAGAAGTATGTCTCATGCCAGCGCTACATACGGCAGTAGTACTTAGAAGTGAAAACTGGACACGGTGAGTAACTTACAAGTCGATATCCACAGAGTAGCAGGCAACTTAAATCACTTAATAAAAGCAAGTCTTCCGGTTCAGATTGTACACCAGTTAGGTTCCTTTCAGAGTATGCTGATGCAATAGCTCCATGCATAACAATAATAAACAACCGTTCGCTCGACAAAAGTTGATGAGCTGATGAGTTATAGAGGATACTGAAATGCAAATGGACAGATTAAATATGACACCAAAAGACGAAGTATGGTAGTGAAGTGGACGTAAAGAAATCCGTCATATTTTGACTTCAAATAAGCAAGGAGAAAAATGGACGGGTTTGCAGGTGAGCAGCCTGCTTTGATATATGAGATACTACAGCAGCCAAAGTTCCTTAAAAACCGACACAGAATAAAGAATACATAATGTAGGACCAGCGAAGTGGTGCAGTGGCTATCACACTGCACTCGCATTCGGGAGGACGACGATTCATTACCGCATCCGGCCATCCTGATTTAGGATTTCCATGATTTCCCTAAATCGCTCCAGGCAAATGCCAGAATGGTTCCTTTGACGTCACTGTCTGGTCTCCTCCCCGGAAACAACCCAACTGAAGAATTTGGGGTGGGGAAGGGAAGAAGAGGAATGAAGAAAGTAAAGTAGTTTAATGTTAGATCGACAGAAGAGTCATTAAAGAAGAACACTAAACCATCTGGATGAAGACGAGGAATCACGATAGTGCTAATTCAAGAATTTGACACGGCTACTTCAAAACATCCTTAACGCTGCACCGTATCACCCTCAGATAGCTGCGTGCAGTGTGAATTCGTATTGTACACGTGCAACCAGTTACTAAAATCGATAGTGCACGTTAATTTACTGCCACTGTACTCAGCTGTAGTAGGTTCGAGTTTTGGTTGTCGAATAAAGATTCATTAACAACTTTTGCCTAACTTATTGAGCGGAGGAGATGGTGTTAAGTTACTGATCCTCAAAACGGCCGTAAGAATCTTTGATCAAATACGTAATCTATCTCCAGGAAGTATTGGATCTTACTTATTACATTTTGAGGTCTGTTCCGTACAATGGATGGCGGCGTTAAATTCGGTTACTCGTTTGATACTAAAATGGAGTGGGAAACCGACATAGGAATTCTCCTTCACCTCGTTCCATCCTACCTCATATTACCTCCAAGGAAACAGTGCACTGAAGTCCAAAAATGTGATGTACACCTCCAAATTTATTACTTCTTAACGTGTGTGAGGAAACCAACTCCAGTGGGTTCTTAATCACGAAAAAAAAAAAAAAAAGAAACAGAATTCTACAGTTCCAGTCTGTCTCCAAGTGTAACATTTAATCTGATGTGACACATATGAAAGCTTTCTATCACAATCACACCTTTCGATATTGATGTACATCATCATCAGGTATCAGTTTCAAAGCCAAAGGCTGTAACGTGTTTTATTTTATGTTTGACTTGAGCATGGCTGTTCTGAACTCTGACCATTGCTTTCTCTCAGTGTAGTTTTACAGTGTCTCAAAATTTCATTCTGATGAAGACACCCTTAGATGTGTAGATCTTGGTCAATGTACCGAACAGTTATTTGCAACCGATTGGATGTGTAGTTCTTTGTTTGAAAAACAAATACGAGGGTCGTTCAATATGTAATGCCTCACATTTTTTAAATGCCATTAATATACATAGAAGAAACATCCTTTTTGGTGCTTCACATTTGATGTTTGTTCTGTACGCCGGTAAAGTTTTGAACCATTCTGGCAGATGGCATATTCGTAGTACAGCGTCAAAATGGCGTCTACATACGACTCACATTACAAGCAATGTGCTGTTATCGAAGTATTCTGTGAGAAAAAGAATCGTGGTGAACATTCCATAGCCGGCCGAAGTGGCCGTGCGGTTAAAGGCGCTGCAGTCTGGAACCGCAAGGCCGCTCCGGTCGCAGGTTCGAATCCTGCCTCGGGCATGGATGTTTGTGATGTCCTTAGGTTAGTTAGGTTTAACTAGTTCTAAGTTCTAGGGGACTAATGACCTCAGCAGTTGAGTCCCATAGTGCTCAGAGCCATTTGAACCATTTTTTTGAACATTCCATAAACGTTTGTGTGCAGTGTATGGCGATGCTGCAGTTGATAGGGGTACAGTTAGGCGAGGGGTAAAGGAAGTTGCAGAAATAGAGCTCCATGATCAGCCACGCTAGGGACTCCTGTCACAACCACTGCTCCAGACATGCTGACTCGTGCGGCTGCCATTACTCTTGCCGACCGGCACTTCACAACTCGACATTTAGCTCTACAGTTGTCGGTCAGTATTGGAAATGCGTCTGCAATGATCGAGACTCTCGGATATTCAAAGAGGTGCACACGACGGGTCCCACGAGTGCTTACAGGTGACAATAGGATTTAAAGAATTGCCATTTCATCTTAATTGTTGGAGCGTTTTGAGGCCGACGGAGAGGCCTTTGTGTCACGGATCGTTACAGGAGACGAAAGGTGGCTGGACCACTTTGCGCCGGAAACAAAAAGGCAGTCCATAGAATGGCATCATCCTCATTCACCACAAAAGAAGAAATTCAAGACAACCCCCGTGGGATGGCGTCATTCTCGTGAATGTGATGCCAATAGGGTCAACCATCAATTCAGAAGCATACGTGAGGACTCTGAATAAACTCAAGAACCGTTTCCGATGTGTTCGGTCGGACAAGAATACAGCAGAAATCTTGCTCCAACACGATAATGCACGCCCACACACAGGTCTGAGAATCCGGGAACACATCGCCAAATTGATTCGGACATCATTGCCTCATCCACCCTACAGTCTAGACCTAGCACCCTCAGACTTCCATCCCTTTGGGCCGCTTAAAGTTGCTCTATGGCGAACACTCTTTGAAGATGACGAGAGTGTCAGTGAAAACATGGCTACTCCTACAGGTCAAGAGCTTTTACCAGCAGTGAATACATGCTCTTCCACAATGTTAACGTACGCCCATAGAACGTGGTGGAGACTACGGAGAAAAACAGGACATGGACAAGACATGTTGATGTATATTGTGACCAAATTTTGGCTATTAACAATAAATAGGTTTTGAGAAAAAATGTAGGGCATTACTTATTGAACGGCCCTCGTATAATTTGTAGACAATAATAAATAGTTCAGAAAAAAATGTTTCTCAAAGAGCTCGCAGTAGACGAACTTTCTTCCGTTCCCGTAAAATGAATGATCTGCATAGACTTTGGTTCCACTGCACTTGAATCAAATTCTCCGAAGAGCAATACAAAATTGATGAAGTGTCTGCTCCATTCTCGAAGCATTTCTATCCACCTGAGAGTTACAAACTTACAACTAATGCCCGATTTTAATCTCTTATTTCCTCTCATAACTAATGAAATGCGACATCACTGAATATCACCCTCGAAAATTGCTGAAAATGATGTTCCGGAGTTGATAAACCGTATAATTTCATTTTAAGAAACAGATTTGTCCTCCTCAGTAGCTGTGGGGTCAGTGCGGCAGATTGCTAACCGAAGGGTCCGGGTTCGATTCTCGGCCAGACTGGATGTTTTCTCCGCTCGGGGACAGAGTGTTGTGTTTTCCTTATCTTCGTATCGTCATTACTTACACAAAAATCGTGTGTATGGTAGTACATCACAAGTATAAGCCTATGTAACTTTGTACTGGCGTACGGCTTGATCCTAATTAATCTTCTGAAGTGTCGTAACACAGTGTCATTGTCGTATTGTCTTTTCACTGTTGAGATGGTTGTATGGGCACGTCCAGAAAGCCAAGAAGAAGAAGAAAAGAATCAAAGTCCCCAGTCCTGATGTCAATTGCTAAACAGTTGATGGCAACATACTCAAGTTCATGGGAACCTACTGACTGACCTTCTCGCGTAGAACAAATTACTAACACTTTTAAAGTATTAAGCGGTATTGGACATCAGAACGTTAGCAGCCGTGAGTGGGTACTTGAGTGAGGGACTAGAACACACATCAGTTGCCCATCACCAGTCCGCGGCTCGTCTATTTGCTTTATCCCACTTTGTTGTAATCCGTAGCTGTGTAGCTCCATGATTCTCGACTGATCCACGTGTTCTCATCTCGGAAGTCATCGCGCTGCCGCAGCGGGGACCGACTGGCCGCTGGCTTTGCGCGAGTCTCCAATGCTACCGGGCTGAGTTGCGGTAAAGGCCAGCGAAAGCGGATTACGGCGTCCGCAAACGGCGCGATCGCCGTCCGCGCCGCACCACCAATTGGACGCTCTGGCGGCTCTATTGACAGCCATGTTGCAGTTTACACGCCTGGAGGATGTCTCCCTTCGTTCTCAACTTCGCAACGCCTCTTGGTATACATTCAGACCTTTTGAACAGTAAATGAGGCAACCAGTGGTCGACGTCTCGTCTGTTGTAATTTCACACACTATGATTGAAAGGGAGAATCGGCTATTAATTTCTTTTCCAGTAGTCAAGAAACGCATTTGTTCAAACGTTACGAAGAGCGCCGGTTTGTGTGAGCCTAATTTCAGCGTATATACGGATCAACAGGATGCTGTGGCACGGCAGTATGTAGTTCATGTGGCTTCGTAAACTTTCTCATCGTATTAATTGGTTGTACTCATGCCGGGTCTCCAGCTGGAATATATCGTCATGTGGACTCGATATTTCGGCGGTCCACCTGGCCGCCATCTTCAGGTGAGTAGCCCGTAGCACTAACTTATCGGAACTGAAATCAAACAAGCCACGGCGGCTCCTTTACGCACCGACCAGGGTCCGCCGAGTGTGCGCGGACGTAACTGCCCTCTAGCGCAAGGCATAGCACCGCACCAGTGGTGAAAGCTTGCAGAAACGATAAAACGATATCAAACACTATTGACAGCTTTTGATGACCGAAACAAGGACGGTTGTTTCTTAATATCAAATAGAACACTGTTCTAACTCTTACTTAAACTATACTCTTTATCTCTGTTTATAATATCGGGATATAGCCGGATTTGAATGGCTTCTTTTACTACACAGTCCCAAAACCCCTCGCAGGAGCACACACTTGTGTCTCATCGTACAACATTTTATGTCCAGTAGGACAATGTTCCGCCACTGCAGATTTTTCTGGTTGAAATAAACGCGTGTGGCGATAATACTCACGCAACCGTCCTGGACCGTACGAATCGTTTGTGCAATATAGGCTTTCCCGCAATGGCAGTGTATCTTGTAGAGCCCGAGCTTCCTCAAAGCCAAATCATCCTTTACTGAGGCCGGCAAGGTTCTGGTTTTAGCTGGCAGACGGAATACACTTTTAATATCAATTTTTTTTTAGTATGGAAAACTTCCGTTTTTAAATGTCTTGGTTTACAGGAGCGATGACGGGAAATTAGTGTTTATCGTAAGCCCACGCATAAGGACTGATATCTTCATGCATCAAGTTGTCATCCACCATACTAATGCCATGGGATCGTACGTACATTCATCAAAAGAGCTTACGCCATCTAGGATGCAGATAGTTTGACACAAGAACTGGATCATCTTAAAGCTGTGTGTCAAGCAGAATGTTTATAGTTATTGGCAGATCCGTCGTGCTCCACGGTCTGGACCTCCCCGGGAACCAACAGAAGATAGATGCAAATCGGCGGGATTCCTACCTTTTTCGGGGAGCATATCTTAAAAAATAGGAAGAATTTTAAAGAAATTCGATATTAAAAATGTATTCCGTCTGCCAGAAAATACCAGATCCCTGCTGGGCTCAGTGAAGGATGATTTGGGTTTGAAAAAGCCCGGGTTCTACAATATTCCCTGCCATTGCAGGAAAGCATATATTGGACACACGTTTCGTACGGACCAGGATCGTTACGTGGAGCATCATCCCCCCACGCGTTTATTTTGACCTGAAAAATCTGCAGTGGCGGAACATTGTCTTACTGAAGGACGTAAAATGTTGTAGGACGTGTGACGAGTGTTTGCCCCTGGGTCGCGGTATCCTTTAAGTGAGAGCTAGAACCCTGTTCTGCTTGACATTAAGAAAGAACCGTCCTTGTTTCGGTCATCAAAAGCTGTCAGTAGTGTTTGACATCGATTTATCGTTTCCGCGAGCTTTCACCACCGATGCGCTGCTGTGCCTTGCCCTAGAGGATTATTGCGTTCGCGCACGCGGGGTGGACGCACGGTCGGTGTATAAAGGAGCCACAGAGGCGTTTTAGATTCCAGGTCCAGCAAGTTAGTGCGACGGCCTACTCGCCTAAAGATGGCAGCCATGTGGACCGCCGAAATGTTGTGTCCATATGACGATATGGTCCGGCTGGAGACCCGGCATGAATGCAACCAATGTGTATTTCAGTTTTACAAGGAACTCCTTGAGTGCGAGTTCGCAAGTTGATGGTTTACTAACAATCATTTGAAAGTTCTGTGTTGACAATTACGACAAGAGAAACATCAGTTGCTAATTAAAATTTGGAAATTTTTGGTAAGGTCTTATGGGACCAAACTGCTGAGGTCATCGGTCCCTAAGCTTACACACTATTTTTTTTAAAAAATAATCTGTATTTCCAAAATCTTAATAATTATACAATTTTAACCCACTACCTTATATGATTAGTGAGTCCAGATAATGATACAATGATTACAATTGCAGCTAAATCCTAAGTTATATTTAAGTAACTAATTAGTAAAGTAAGCTGCAGGATAATTGCAATGAGCAAAACTAGTTGAATTTAATTTTATCGGAATTACTTAATAAACCTAAATATTAACTAGTTACTACTGACTACAGCGTTACATGTGTGTCAGTCAAAATTTGAACCTACTTGTAGAGCCTTGCTCATTGAGCTAAGCCCAGTGAGAGTGTCCCTGACACTGGGCAGGTCAAGATGTTAGTCGCTGCAGGTTTCTAGAAGTGAAGTACCTAAAATCTAACTCCTACAACTAATTCTATCCTAAAGTCAAGTTCGGTCCTTGTCCTTGATAGGTAGTGTTGCACTCCACTCCCCCTAGTCCCGAACGCGACGGATTCCAGACTGTAGAAGTCGGCCTGTCTACGCTCAGACGGTATGCGAATAGGGTACTGGACTCTGTAGGTATTTCTCAAGTTCTTGCTAGTTTAGATCTCTCAGATATTCACTTGAAACTTTTTGTGATACCACGTGTGCCTATTTGTTGATAGTCTGAAAAGTGTTGTGTTGTCTGAGTAAGCTGTATGTGTTATGGTGTGGCAGTTGGTCACGTAACGTTGAAGCTACATCATTGAAAAGGGGGCACTCGTAAACAACAAGGTCAGGAGCACCCTCCGGAACGCCACAGTCACACGCGGGTGTAGCCTTCTTCCCGAATCGACATAAATATGCCAGGTAGGGTCCATGACCAGTGAGAAAGTGGAATAGTCCCCGCATTGGTTCGAAGTATTTAATTCCCATCAGTTCCCTAATATCCGGAAGAAGATCAAAAGTTCTACGTCCGGTTTCTTCAGCTTCCTAGGATTCTTTCCATAAATGGTCTCCTATTAGTCTCATCTCAACCCTGTTCCCAGCCCTGATTCCTAAAATCTCTTCTGTTTTTCTCTATGTTGCCTTTCTTGGCCCAGTACCATGAGGCCTGTTCACGAATTTTGACGTCCAGGGGGCAGAGCCCCATTATGACTAATAGGGCTCCTCCCGGCGGTGTCCTTGTATGCCCCCACTGATCTCAGTATCATGTTCCTCTGGACTCTTCTCACTGTCATGGCAGGCACCACCTTCGTGAGTCTGTTTGCCCAGACTCCCGAGCCGTAACCCACTATTGATGTAAGTATGCTATTGTGGTATAATTTGATGAGATGTGGTGGGAGATGAAATCTTTTATGTCCAGTGGAAATGAGGTTATTGAGTACTTGAAGGGCTCTCTGGGTTACGGTGTCAATGTGCTTCCCGAAGGACCACCTTTCATCAATGATGATTCCAAGGTAGCGAGTCTCTAGTCGCCGGAGAACTGGTGAGCTCTCAATCCTTGTCGGGCTACGAATTAACTGTCCTTTCAGAGGAAGGTAGGTAGACTTGCCTGATGAAATTTTCATCTTTGTACTTCGGCACCATAGTTGTAGTATCTCTATAGCTCTTTCTATCTTGGGCTCTATATCTTCTCGGCTACGGCCGCCGACCAGTAGGAGGAGGTCATCTGCCTAGGCTATCACCTCTAGCACTACATCGCTTTGCTGTAATTTGTCCAGTAATGGCTCCATATGGATGTCCCAAAACAGGGGACCCAGGACTGAGCCCTGGGGACATCCTTTAGTAATAGATTTTCCCACTCTTCCGCTAGGGGATGATAGCCAGACCTCCCGATCCTTGCAATATCTCCTGAGACACCCATATAGCGGCCCTGGACACTCTTTCTCCCGTAAACATGAGAAGAGGGAAGGCCACCACAGGTTGTCAAAGGCGCCACTTGTATCCACCATGATGCTGACAACATACTTGTACGGGGCAGAGCCACAGACCTCGGCCGCCAGGGCGATTGCATCAGATGCCGACCGCCCAGGCCTGAAGCCGAACTGCCTGCTGCTCATCCCGCACAGCATTCGGTGTGCAGCCAGTCTGTCAGCCAGTAGTCTTTCTAAAATCTTCCCAAGCAGATCGAGCAATCAGATTGGTCTGTAAGACTTCGTATCTGCTGGGTCTTTATCGGGTCCCTTCTTGATAATCACCACATTAGCAGTTTTCCAAATCCGTGGGAACTTTGTCCGCCTAAGGCATTCATTAAAGAGGTGAGTTAGTGGCGCAACTATCTGGGCGGCCAGGAATTGCACCACCTCCGCCACAATGCCGTCCAGTCACCTCCTCTTCAGAGAAGGGGTAGACTGCCGTTGCATTGTCGTATCCATTGTTATCGTCATTACGCAGCTGTTGTTGTTCTACGGTTTCCCCATCCGCAGTGTCATCAGGCAGCAGGGACTGGAGAAGGACCTCAGCAATCTCCTGCCAAGACTCCGTCATCCCGCCCCCGTGCCTGACGGTCGACAGCTCCATGGGAGAGCGGATTTTTTCTCGGACTAACTTGTAGGGTACACCCCATGGGTCCAAGGCCAGTTGATTTAAGACACACTACTTAATCTAATGTAAACTAAATTGCGCTAAGGACGAAACACACACCCATGCCGGAGGGGGGACTCGTGCCTCCGACGGGAGAAGCCGCGCGGACCGTAACGTGGCGCCCAAGACGGCGCGACTACCGCGCGCGTTGTGGCCAGCGAGGGATCACTTTGCAGAGCAAGCGTTGTCGTCCGTGGTGACCACATACCCCATTAAAAACCAATTCTCACCTTGCATAATGTCCAAGGGACCACTGTGAATAGTGATAACTTCCATGTAATTTTTGTCTTTGAATAAAAGTGTCATTTCTGTTAGTCTCAATGCGACTTTTTACAGTTGCCTTTTGTACTATTCCGTAGCAGATCTTTCTACGAATGGATCAAGTTTCATCGAGCTTTATTTCTTGACATCGACACGTCCTGCGAAATTTACTTTCATTCTGTAGTTCTGCACACCATTGTGTTTCGGTTTTCCACATTTCTGAGTAACATGATCTGTTACATACGGTTGCTTCAAGATATAAAAAGCCAAGAAAATTTTGTCTCAAATGTGTGTTACATTTATACATTTCAAAAAACGGTAAAAAGATAAGTGTATTTAAAGAAATCAAATGAGCGTGTGGTTACCTCTCTGCATCTCTGTGCTGTGGCTGACCACAATTCTGTGGCTGTCCTTTTGAACTGCTGTTGTTTAACGCTGCTTTATATTTGAATACGACATATGCCACATGTCGTAACAGCCGCTGGCAGTCGCCGGGAAAGTAAAGTAGTATTGAAATATTGGCACTATAATTCACCCTATACTTTCAGTTCTCCTCTGAAATTAAATACGATCCCTGTCCATCTCTTCGCAATGTTCAGCGCTTGCAACAAAATCGGTTCACTGGGCTGATGTATGTGCAGTATTGTATGTGAATTGTTTCTGCGGTTGAGTAACTTTCACCTTTCTTCTGACGACAGTGCTATAGTTAATAGAGCTGTAATAGCCATGAGGAAGCTATAATAGAGTGTTTTTTTTTTGTGTTTCCCTTTAGAGATTTTGTTAGCATCAAATTGCAAATGGTTATTACACTGAACAGCCAAGTAAACTGGTACACCTACCCAATATCATGTAGAGCGCCCGGAGCACGCTGAAGTGCCGCAACACGACGTGGCATGGACTCAACAACGTCTGAAGTAGTACTGGAGGAAACTGACACCATGAATCCTGCAGGTTCAAATGGCTCTGAGCACTACGGGACTTAACTTCTAAGGTCATCAGTCCCCTAGAACTTAGAACTACTTAAACCTAACTAACCTAAGGACATCACACACATCCATGCCCGAGGCAAGATTCGAACCTGCGACCGTAGCGGTCGCGCGGTTCCAGACTGTAGCGCCTAGAACCGCTCGGCCACTCTGGCCGGCAATCCTGCAGGGCTGTAACAGAAAGAGGAGGTGGAGATCTCTTCTGAACAGTGCGTTGCAAGGCATCCCAGATATGCTCTATAATGTTCATGTCTGGGGAGTTTGGTGGCCAGTGGAAGTGTTTAAACTCAGAAGAGTGTTCCCGGATCCACTCTGTAGCAATTCTGGACGTTTAGGGTGTAACTTTCTCCTACTGGAATTGGCCAAGTCCGTCCGGATGCACAATGGACATGAATGGAAGCAGGTGATCAGACAGGATTCTTACGTACGTGTCACCTGTCAAAGTCGTATCTAGACGTAGCAGGGGTAGCATATCACTCCAACTGCACACGCCCCACACCATTACAGAGACTCCACCAGCTTGAACAGTCACCTTCTGACACGCAAGGTTCATGGATTCATGAGCTTGTGTCCATACCCGTACACGTCATCCGCTAGATACAATTTGAAATGAGACTCGTCCGACCAGTCATCAACAGTCTAATGTCGGTGTTGCCGGGCTCAGGCGAGGCGTAAAGCTTTGTGTCGTGCAGTCAACAACGGTACACGAGTGGGCCTTCGGCTCCGAAAGCCGATGATGTTTCTTTCAAAGGTTCACACGCTGACACTTTTTGTTGGCCCAGCATTGAAATTTGCAGAAATTTGCGGAAGGGTTGAATTTCTGTCACGCTCAACGGTTCTTTTCGGACATCATTGGTCCCGTTCTTGCAGGTTCTTTCTCCGGCAGGAGCAATGTAAGAGATTTGATGTTTTACCGGATTCCTGATATTCACGGTACACTCGCGAAATGGTCGTATGGGAAAATCCTCACTTCATCGCTACCTCGGAGCTGCTGTGCCCCGTCAGTTGTGCGCCGACTATAGCATCACATTCAAACTCACTTAATTCTTGATAATCTGCCGTTGTAGCAGCCGTAACCAATCTAACAACTGCGCCAGACATTTGTTGTCTTACATAGGCGTTGTCGACCGCAGCGCCGTATTCTGCTTGTTTACATATATCTGTATTGGAATACACATCACTATACTAATTTCTTTGGCGCTTCAGTGTATACTAAATTTTAAGACAGGCCAAATTATAAATGATACACAAGAAAATAAAAGATGAAGAATGGTCAGTAGCAAGATTTGCTTGTGGTTTATAGCAGACTCGGATAATAAGTTATAACAAGATAGACTACTAACAGGACTATCCAACTTGGTGAAATCGGGTTAGCTATAGTACTTGTTCATTATTTAGTTATGCATCGTAGCGTACCCTTAGTAACCCTCGGTTTGTTGACCGAGCGAGGTGGCGCAGTGTTTAGCGCACTGGACTCGCACTCAGGAGGCCAACCTGATTCAGGTTTTCCGTGATTTTCCTAAATCGCTCCTGGCAAATGCCTGAATGGTTCCTTTGAAAGGGCACGACCGACTTTCTTCCCCGTCCTTCCTTAATACAATGAGACTCATGACCTCGCTGTTTTTTCTCTTCCCCCAAACAACAGCCACCCCCCCCCCCCCTTCGTTTGTTGTAGTTCTATTTAGGTTGGGAACGTAAAACAAATTTGCTTAGCCGGCCGAAGTGTCCGTGCGGTTAAAGGTGCTGCAGTCTGGAACCGCAAGACCGCTACGGTCGCAGGTACGAATCCTGCCTCGGGCATGGATGTTTGTGATGTCCTTAGGTTAGTTAGGTTTAACTAGTTCTAAGTTCTAGGGGATTAATGACCCCAGCAGTTGAGTCCCATAGTGCTCAGAGCCATTTGAACCAAATTTGTTTTTGCTACAAATATTCAGTGTTGACTATTCTTTTATACAGTATCAATACTACCCCATGTTTACATTTGAAATTCTGATGTTGAATTCGTTTTCTTTATTTTCCACCAGTTTTGCGACAGTGTAATGTCTGTCTAAAGCCCACTTAACCGAAGAAAATTGGACAAACATTTTCAAAGAAAAAGTACCTGTACTATAGCTAGGAAACATGCTGATATCCATTCAGTTATTGACACTTATGAAACTATAAAAATTTAAGTAACTGTGAAAAATATCCATGTTAACAATATGCATACTATGTTGAGTTTTCAGACTACTTCTCAGGTCGGTTGGAACTACTCTAAGCTGTTACTTGACAGCGTAAATAATAACGAACTGAGTTGGAATTTAACCATTTTAGAGAACGAGTGACCAAAATGCACCGGATTTTTAAATATGCTGCTGAATGTTGTCAACATGTTACCGAGGCAATTGCTATACAAATAAAAAAACTGAAACCGTATTTAAGTCCCAGACTGTTTACGTTGGTGTGCGTTTATCATAGTTTGGCTTCAAATGGTTCAAATGTCTCTGAGCACTATAGGACTTAACATCTATGGTCATCAGTCCCCTAGAACTTAGAACTACTTAAACCTAACTAACCTAAGGACATCACACAACACCCAGTCATCACGAGGCAGAGAAAATCCCTGAGCCCGCCGGGAATCGAACCCAGGAACCCGGACGCGGGAAGCGAGAACGCTACCGCACGACCACTATCATAGTTTCAGAAAATCACTGTTAGCGAATGCTTCAGTCGGTATCTCTTTACGACAGCTAGTGGTTTACTCTATTGGTACCCAGATCATCTGCTGTCTTGAATGCCAATGATATCGACGGAACATCTCTCATCCTTCGTCCCACAGGAAGATTGCAGTCGACCGGGATGGCCGAGCGGTTCTAGGCACTACAGTCTGGAACCGCGAGACCGCAGCGGGCGCAGGTTCTAATCCTGCCTCGGTCATGGATGTGTGTGATGTCCTTAGGTTAGTTAGGTTTAACTAGTTCTAAGTTCTAGGGGACTAATGACCTCAGAAGTTGAGTCCCATAGTCCTCAGAGCCATTTGAACCATTTTTTTGAAGATTGTATATTACTAAAAGCGCGTCACTGCCCCCTCGTTATGTTTTATACTATAACGTGCGTGTTTTCAGACACATATTCCATCAACAGACAAACGATGTAAGGAAAGGACTACCACTACGATTCACATAAAAAGATGCAGTAAACTCCCTCTTGTGCGTATTTCTGTAATGCTGATAACAGAATGGTGGTTATACAATAATAAAATGAAACAATGAAGCTAAACTTGCGCTTAACTAAGCAAATATATTGCAGTGCTGATAACTTGGCGTCATTAACTGTAGGGCATGCTAAAACGTAGGCCTCCGAATTTTTTTTATTAATGCGGTTTTCACTGTAGAGTACGTTGCACTGAACATTTCAGTGAGTCAAATACGAGGGCGCTCCCTAGCAAATTATCTTTTGTTAACGCTAGCTAGTTGCCTGCCGTGCGCGACTAGCCGAGCGGTCTAAGGCGCTGCAATCATGGACTGTGCAGCTGGTTCCGGCGGAGGTCCGAGTCCTTCCTCGGGCATGGGTGTGAATGTTTGTCCTTAGGATAATTTAGGTCAAGTAGTGTGTAAGCTTAGGGACTGAGGACCTTAGCAGTTACGACCCATAAGAATTCACACACTTTTTTTTGTTAGTTGCCTCCACCCCCCCCCCACACCCCCACCCCCCACCCCCCACCCGTCCCGCTTCTCCACTCGCAGATGTCATAGACCCGCGGAGTCTGATCAGTTCACCAACTGTCAACAACGTCCCTATGAGTAAATTTAGGGCCAAATTACATGAATAGGCGGGGTCAAAGACGGAGTATTTGCGAGGCTAAAAAAAAAAAAAAAAAAGCTCTGAGCGCTATGGGACTTAACATCTGAGGTCATCAGTCGCCTAGAACTTAGAACTACTTAAACGTAACTAACCTAAGGACATCACACACATCCATGCCCGAGGCAGGATTCAAACATGCGACCGTAGCAGTCGCGCGGTTCCAGACTGAAGCGCCTTGAACCGCTCGGCCACACTAGCCAGCTGCGAAGCACATATTGTCTATATAGTCGTGATTAGGTTCTTGAGAAAATTCTTCACTGATGGTCACGTTTGCAGTTAAGTTGCTCAGTTATGTGGCTGCACTGCTGAAACTACACTTGTACTGTAACCATTTCATTTGGCAAATATCGATATTAACGAAAACTTGGTTGTGGTTGGTGAAACTGATTTACAGCGTACTAGAGGGCTTTCAAGAATAACTACCTATCTACCACTTTGTGACTTACTTCACAGCAAACGACGATATATCTCGGCTCTGAAACTCGCGTTCAAAAATCGTGAACTTTCAGAATGACTCAAAGTGATCAGTGTCTCAAAGTCAATGTCAGTAATCCTTGATGGTTCTGTTCTGGTAGACAGATCTGAGGAAATGGTGGTGTCGACACGTTTAGCCAACGATGATGTCTACAAAATTTATAACTTACAGGTCACGGATATATAGAACAACCGCTCTGAGAGTTCAGTGACCAACAACTATTCATGGAATTCGATAATAACAAAGGTGGTAACTGACCTGCATGATATTCTCCAAGTCTGTTCCTTGGCATATATAAAGACTTGAGTTAATCATCAGGACAACATAGTTTCGTGTTGATATTCGCGAAGCGTACTCAGTAATAACAAAATTTAAACGTAATACAGTGAGCGCTTTAGAAAATTTGGACCTGGGATTTGTGTCACTACTATGTCAAAGAGTCCGTTTAAAAACACAATATAAAATATAGGTCACTTTGGTTATTTGAATCTGCTGCATTTTAATGTTTTGTCAGCTCTCTTTTACCCATTGATATCAATACAAACTGTATAAAATACTAGATGAGAAGCCCCGCATTGCTCGAGTATTCATTTTCCCAATGTTTTATTGAAAACGAAAACAAAAAATTAACTGTGTTTGTAATGTGATATCCCGGACAGTTTTTGTGCGCTGCGCCCAGCTGCTTCGCGTGTCTATAATGCGATTTTGAAACGTCTCCCTGGCAATGCCTCTTTGCAGCCCTATAGAAGGTGATTGTTTCCGTCTACTGCCATTTGTGCTTCGCACTTGAAAGCTGTCAAAAGCATTGCCAGTTGTCAGGAATTTCCTTACGTTCACTTGAGTTTAGGATTTACGTAGTAAAGAATACGTGTATTAGAACTTCATGCATGATGTTGAGTTTTTTTACTCATTTCGAAGTTTATGACGTCATATCTGTTGAACTGTGCGTACAATGATACATTTGTGCAGGGACATTCAGAGGCATATGTGGACAATGTCAGCGAAATAAGTTGCGAATAGAGTTAGAAGCAAGGATGTAATAAAAGCCATGCATGCTGCTGCATTTTTTCACGCATCTCTTTGTTTTTGACATCATATCTCATGAATTATGATAGGAAGGTGATTCTTACCCAAACATCTATTATTGTCTGACGGAAAGACATATGTGTACCAAGTCTGGTTGAAATCGGTACAGCTGTTTTGGAGGAGATGTGAGATGTGGAACACACACACACACGCACGCACACACACACACACACACACACACACACACACACACACACACACACACACACCGCATCCATTTTTGTAATGCGTTTGATGGGAGAGCGTAGGCACGTTTATCCAGAGACTAAGATGCTGACTGGTTTATCAAACAGAGAGAATGACGACAGTGTCTAACCGCTTAGATGCCTGTTTGCTGTCACTACGTAGTGCAGCGAAATTAACAGAGTTAAACGACTCGTTTATGTAATTGCTGGACTCATCTCGCAGCCTGTCCTACTGGCCGCCTGGCCGCAAACTGTGTGAGGACAAGGGGAGGTCGCGCTGTGTTAGACAAATTTCACTCGTATAGTGATACAGAATTCGTGTTCTTTCACTCAATCACTTCAAGCGTATGTTGGGTCGGATAGTGAAAAGGCTGCAGCCGAACCGCAGTCCTATTACTCCCCTGCCCAATATTCTTCGCCGGCTCTAGTATTCGAGACCGGACTTTTAATCCCTAATTTCCCCCTTCTTTGAATGGTGTACACAAGTATTGCTAGATCTCATGCAGAAGATGTGTCACTCACATGACAGACGAACGTTTAAAATTTAAAACTGATGCAGGTTAAGATTACTTTCTTGTATTCGTAATTTCTTGGCTCTGATATCGAAAATACATTCACAAAATGACACGCTTATTTCGTAAGCTTGTCAGATCAAGCAGACTGGCGCATCGCTAATTATGAATGAAATATTCGTTAAGAATGTGTTTGAGCCCGTTTAAATCCTAGTAATATAAATATGTAGTGGCTCGTAGATATGTATCTGTTTTGTGAAATATAAAGCAGCCATCGGTCTCCCTTTGACGGTTTATGATCCAGTTTATCAAATCACTGTACATGAACAGCATTTAAAATACAGCAGTTGTCAGTCAATGAATTTTAAATTGCCTCTACGACCACAAATTGCACTCACCCTCATTCAGATAAAGGTATCTCAAAAAATCTGTACGCATTAAGTGTAATGTATAAATAGAGACAGCGTTAGTTTTGGCTTTCCGTATGATCACTTGTTACACCACTGATTCATGAGGAAAATCTACACGCTGCACAGACAGGGGATAAAAACTACATTTCATTCGTAGTTGGGAGAGTAGCTGCTGAATATGAACATTTACGTCCACTGGGATGCAGGAAGGATGTAAAGATAGAGGACGTGAACACAGTGTTAACTCCAGGCTACGCTGACTGTTGACAGTCGTTCGCCAGTGACCTAGGCATTTCACTACACGGTTTTCGGATGATCATCCTATTACCACAGGCATTAGCTACGATGATGGAGGAGATTCTTGAGTACCATCTGCATGTAAAGCGTGAAAGCGTTTCCATAACGTATTCATTTTTTAAACTCCTTTGTCAAGTTAACTGGTTCTTTCGTCTCTTCTTTATTGAATAGCTTCATAACTACAAATGAAACGCACAGTACTGCATATGTGCTACAGAAATTCTATATAATATAAACCATATTTAGATTTTTATTTATAGTCAACGTATAATATGTTACCCTTCTGAGACGGAAAACAAAAATTTTGCGTATCTTGCTCTAGCAACGAATGAAATTTCGTAAGAATTCTAACGAGGATAATGATGCCAAATGTCATAAACAAATGACAAAACTGACCACACTTCAGATGTCTGACACTCATGTACTTTGGCTACGCATACCAACTGAGGACAACGACCCAATGACATTTCTCGACGCATACGGTCAGCAGCTAATGACGATAGCGCAGTATATCATGCAAATGACGATGGACTGCATAACTAATCAGACAGATCATGCGTAACATACACAAGCCCCTGTGTTAACAACGGAGAACTTGTTCGCGTCATTTTCAGCAGCTGATAGTATTTCAAACAATAATTCACAGAAGCGCTAAAGATTTACTAAATTTCCCTTCAGGTCCTTCTTTGTCACTTCCTTCTTTGCACAAACTTAAAAGATGGGACTACCATCTTCGAAACTGACGGGAGAAACCAATGTTTCCAACTCGAGCAACAGATTGCTAAATTTATATTTTGGTTCAATCAAGACAAAAAATTGATACAATTGCGAACAAACATCAGACAATAACACCTGTTAAGCGGTAGACCAGCCAGGAAAGTATTTCGGCACCAAAAATAAATCTTTTAATCGTCCTGCGACGTAACACTCCAGTCAGCTACGTGAAAATAGATTTCTGTCGAACAGCAGCGAAACCACGCTTTCAACTATTACGAAAAAGAAGGATAATGTTCCAACTACAGAATGTTGGTACCGAGTGCGACCTGGTTATAAACCGGGTTTAATTATTTACGCAAAGTAATCAAACTACAGAGAATTCGTCTTGAAGTCTCTTCTAGTGAGAGGTTAAACGAATTAAGCTGATTTCTGCCCAGTATGCCACTGAAATGCCGACAGGATCCGATTTGGGTCGCTTTTCCACTGAGCCAGCAGGCGCAAAGTGTTGCGATTTAAAGCCGCGTCCAGCTCTCCAGATGTAATGTTTTCCATACCTTTCCTAAATCGATTAACGACAATGTCGGGTTGATTTTTTTTGCTAATGTCGTTGTCCGACTCCTTCCGAGCCTTTTCTTATCGGAGCTTGTGCTCCATATTACTGACCACGTCGGCATCTAAAACCATTATTTTCTTTCTTCATTCCTGTACTATCGTCGAGTGTACATTCGACGTCACGAGAAAATTCGTAACTTTATTTCATGAGACTTATTTTCACCACAGACTAATACTACAATCCCTTGAGATCGTACAGATGTTCATTCTGGTTGTTATGAGGATACTGAACAGTCTTTAAAGATTAAGTTCTTGACTAGACATGTAGTGACACCGTGAGTTCCAGTGAATGAATGTGTGGGATCAGTAATCGAACTCATATCCTCTCCCAATACGTCAATGTTCTCACCGACACATATACCGAGGCACGAGTCATTACTCAATTCTATGCTTCATACCGTCAACTTCACTCTTGCATTTTGCTTGCTCCACACATCTCGGAAGATCAGTATATCGGAAGAAAGTGTAGCCGACACAGAGAACCACAAGTGTCTGGTTTCTAGTCACTAACATGAACACAGCTTTATCACGAATGTGTGTCAGACCAGCGTATGCTTTCCTATACGACGAAAGATCCATTACATTTCACCTGTGTTTTGTAAGACATCGCGACACAGTCTGTATTACACATGCTGCTGGTAACACAAATTAGCGTATGATTCATCAGTTCATGAAATGTAAAAATCAATGAATATTTGTCCACTTTATAGGCGCAATGCCCAACTATTTTTCTATTGCAGTAATCACTCATGCACACTGAGCTAAATTCGTATCATTCTTGAGCTGAAGAGCGTAATATTTATGACTATGCCACATTCACTCCTACTGTGTGTGTCTTACAAATAAGGAGTTACTCCGAGATATGATACTGTTTTGTCTTCTGCAGTTCCCTGAAATGATGACTGCAGCTGCCAGTAATGTCAGTTTGTAGCCGATAGAACTGTCGTTGTAGCCAACGTGCCCTACACTCATTAGTAGCATTGAAAACTTATTGAAATAAATATGGCGTATCGCATAAATGCTCCAGTCATTATCATTTCATAGTTTTTCTTACGCGCATTGTTGAACTGAAACTTTTTGTTAGCATAAAGTTATGTTACGAAGATTAATAGCCTAGTGTTTTTACGCAGGCACTCATTTACCAAATACGAATACACAACTACATCCTACAGTTTGAGAGAGTCAGACCAGTTGTGGTTATAGACATAAGTACACGCTTTCGAGATTCAGTAATATTTCCCAGTAAGGTAGGTGTGAGATGGTAACGACAGCTTTTGCTGTGATTTCAAGCGAGGTGCATTGCAGGTCGCTCGTTGGTACCTTTACACGACATAACGGAGGAGATAGAAAATTAAAATTACAAGAGCTTTTAAATAAAGAAGATAACGTTTAAGGAAGTAAATGCATTACTACAAAGTTATAACTACAGTAATAAATTTAAAAAAAGAACAAAACGAGCTGGTAATAGGAAATATGTGGAAAGAGACATATAGCATGGCCACCTATAGCAAAATGTTATACTTTTAATTATGGTAAGAGAGTCCCACCATAGTGAAACAAAATTTTTAAGGGATACGATTGATTTGGCCCACATGTTGAAACAAAATGATTAATTGTAAAAGGAAATATTTCTACTACTTCAAAATTACCTTTAATTTCGCGCTGATTTTTTAAAATATTTTTTGCTGATCAATTAGTACGCCCCGTAGCAAATTCAGGTATACACTGAAGGAGAAGCTAGTTGCTGTTACCATAGCAGAACATGTATCATAACATAGCCTTTTACAGTGAGTTTCAGGTCACAGTTCCTTACAAATTGAGTAAAGTAACAATGTGTAACCAATTATTTTCAACAATGAAGAAAATTACAATTAATGAAAGCTATTGATTAATCTAATTAATTAATATCTTGCTTTGTATTATAAGAAGAATGAAATTTGCTGACACTTCAGTACACCGTCATAACTCTATCAGTGCACCGCAACTGCGATATCACTACACTTTACATCCGTATCCGTACTAGCAAAGTACCTACGGGACGAAAAAAAGACACCTATCTTATTTCCAGTATGACTTCTTAAAGTGCAGTTCGGAATTTATCTTCTACTTACAACAAACTTAATTCTCTATCACAATGAGTTCATCTCTTAGCAGCTGGAAACAACACTCTTCAGCAAGTTGAGATGCATAACAGTGCAACCGTAAACACGAAATATCCATTTTCGTATATTTGGTGCCAGAGAACTGATCAAATTTAACTTACGCTGACTTTCTCTTCCATGGTAACTTCTTCATCCCAAAGCAGAGCTTACGTCCAACATTAACAATTATATGTGACATACGTATATTCGAGGCTCAGTCTTCTCCTACGGCTCCCTGCAGTAACGCAGAAATAACTGTCTGAAGCCTTAACACGTGTCCTCTCATCCTGTCCCTTCCTCAAGAAAGTCATGTCCAGGTACTCCTAAACTCACTTATTCTGCTGAGAATGTTCTTACTTGTTATATTTTCAGTCAGCTTAATTTTCTTCCATAGCAGCACCTGCTAAACGCTTGACTTAGTCTCCCGTTTTTTCATAGTCCATTGTTCACTTCCATACAATACTGTGCTGCAAACATACAATCAGGAGTGTTTCCCTCCGATTAATACCTACGTCGTGTACCTGCCGACTTGTTTTAGAGAGGAAGTCCCTCATTGTCTATGCTTTTGCTCCTTCTTACTTCTTCCGTCATGGGTTATTTTGCTTGCAAGTGAGTAGTATTCATTCACTTACTATGTATGAGCGTATGTCAGCAATTTGCCATTTCCACGAAAAGGGGTCAAGAACACGCTCGTTAGACGTACTTCAACTTTCTTTATGGGCAGCCCCATATCGTACTTCAAACCAGTTTAAGGTTTCAAGAAGAAATATTTTGACCACGCTAATGGAAAATGGTACTGCTTTATCTGCAGAAAAAGTCTCCTATTTCTTGGTGAGACTTTTGTTTTTATACTGGTTCATTAGTTGAGAATTACCTTTTAATGTGTATTCAATTATAAAGGCCAATTTTAACTGCCGAGAGATCTCGAGAGTAGTATTAGCAGAAGTGTTGCTTAGTGTCGACTATATAATTTATGCATCTTCTCCTCACCTCAGGTGTTCCCCATTGTCATTAGCCATTCGTAACATCGTTAAGGACGAGACTGTCATAACCTATTTAAAATAAAGCAAACTGGCATCCAACTGGACTTCATTAAAAACACATAACAGTTTTAGATGAAGAAGTTGCTAGTTTCAGCAGTGGCATCATTCAATGAATGCTCTCACACTCTACTTGAGACTTGTAAATTTGTACAATTTGAACTCTGTGTTGGCATAAAGCACTAGTGAAAATAACAGTCTTCCAAGAAGAATTAATTTTATTGCTGCATTTATAGGTGACGCACGTTTCGCCTAATACGCGGCTTCAGATTGACCAGTATAATGTTGGTGAGTTTTGGGTGCCACCATTAGGATATCGTCAAAAATAGACTGCGCTAATCGTGGCACCCAAAATTCATTTAACGACACTATAGTTGTCAATCGGAAGTTGCCTTGTATTAGGCGAAATGCCGTCATGAGTAAGTAGAACATAAAATCAGTCCTGCACCAAGACTGCTATTTTCAAACGCATTCTGGATAATGGTTGCTGTACCAACAAGCCATGAAGTGAAAAGCCTTTAATAGCATTTATTTTTTTATTTAATACATTTTCCGCCACAGCTGCACTTAGTCTTTAATGGTGACTAGGTTGGGGCGCTTGCGCTCATTTCCAACCCATTGCCTACGGCAGGAGGTAGAATGTTAACAAAAATATAAAATATGGAATTTAAAATATATAAATAATATTCCAGTATTCTATATCCACAGATTACATTAGTGCAATAAATCATTTAAGACACACGTGAATCTCAAACATTTGACCGTAATATAAATCTAGTGGAAAATTCGAAAGACGTGTTCATATACCAGGTCAACATCACAGATCTGGTTAGGAGCTCTTGATAGTCGCCTTTAGTTGTTTACTACATGCTCAAGCGTGCTGTTTCCGTTTACAGGCAATGCAGCCTCAGGTTTCATGTTTACGTTCCCAAATAAAGGTTACAAATTTTTTTCTTACCGATTTTCAAAATGGTTCAAATGACTCTAAGCACTGTGGGTCTTAACATCTGAGGCCATCAGTACCCTAGACTTAGTACTACATAAACCTAACAAACCTAAGGACATCACACACAACCGTGACCGAGGCGGGATTCGAACCTGCGACCGAAGCAGCAGCGCGGTGCCGGACTGAAGCGCCTAGAACAGCTCGGCCACACTATTTTAACTTACATCACTTGTGGCTGTGACATTACATATTTAATTAAAAATTAAACATTAAGATCGTATCGATGACGTTACATTGTATCAACACCAGCTACTGTTGCTGTCTATTTGAATGTATTACAACCACTATTTTCTCAACTATACACTAGTTATAAATTTCGTGAACAGTGTCCTAATACATATGTGGTAAAATAATAAAATGGTAGTCGTAAGTTTAACGTATATTCACGACGCCAGCAGACACTACTGCATCTACACCGCGAGACAGTTAAAGGATTACTTTTCCGAAACGCCGTAATTCAGACCCGTCTAACAAGTTCTAAATCTGTCTCAAAGGTGCGTATAATCTTCCTCTGAAACGGCGCAAAATCTTGGCGCCCACGCTCGACGATGCATCAGCCAACAAGGTGTCGACACATGCCAAAGAAAGGCCACAGCTCGTGAGCTCACGTGACATCTACAGTGATGTCGCGTTGGCACTGAAGTTCACCACAATTCTGCCAAACACCACCGTGAAAGTGTCTCACGATGAGAAGGTCGTCACAGCCCCTCTTAGATTTCACACCATCTTTTCACGGGGTGACGTAGAGAACCTCAATGAAACCACCCCTGGCGTTATTTCTCACACGTTTCATGGTCCAGGAAGCTAGTTTCAACGTTTCTCTAAGGACACTGTGGAGCTGCATCCACATTAAAAGTGATTTGACCACTTTGGAGCACAGTGCGTCCACAAATTTTGCTCTCATGTACAGAGTGATAAAGGGTCGAACCTCTAGGGATCGTTCAGTATCATTCGACGAAATTTAAACGTGATCTCAAGCAACACATGGTGCTTATTGTTCTTCATCCTTCCTATTTTCCATCGTTTTCTGGGAGTGATTAGAGTGGTGGTGGTGGAGGGGGGGGGGGAGGGGGGAATATCACATTGACACGTGCTGCATAAAACAGAAGAGGGGCCTTCTAAGACCTGCACTTTGGTAAAACCGTCAGTGCCACACATCCGCTATTGCTGAGCGCCTTAAAAATGTGCCTTTACAGACAGAACGTGTGACGAGAGTCCCAGGAGCCTACAGGCGGGCTACGATGTTGCTCTCTCGCTGCTACACTGCTGCTCTTGCGCCTGATAGACCAGTGCAATCTGATAGCGTCGAAGCGGTTCCCGGTCTGCAAGTGCCTAGAACTTCATCAGAGGTTCTCTCTGAACAGGTACAATTTTAAAAGTCTCAAAAAAGGTGGGCTACCGAGGGTTTTATCTGACTGTTTTATTTACGCAAGTGTTAATGTTGCACCTCCCCATGATCACGCCACAGGAGGATACAAACTAGGATCGCTGAAAAAGTATAATAGCCCTTTGCTGCTTCAGATCACGTTCAAATTTCATCGAATGATTCCGTTGGGTCGCTAGCGGCTGCACCTGGTACACGTCAACAAGAATTGTGTCGCGCTGTACTCCAAATGGGCGCTATCACGTTAGATGAGGATGCAGCCTCTTAATGCCCTTAGTGAACGGTTGAAACGTCCGAGTTTGTCAGTAGTGCCAGAGGTTGTGAAGAAAGTCTTCCTGTTGCCCATCAAACTGCGAACTGGCGTTTTCGACCACGAAATGTATGGAAATCAAGGCCACATGTAAATGGGTGGTTTTATTGACGCCTTTTGAACCATCCAATGCGGCCTTTTCTGGCTGATTCTGAGTGGCCATGTATCTGAAATATTTTCTTCTGTGATTCGTAAGAAACCAGCGTGATTTGCACGTTGGGCGTCGCTGTTCTGAACTACACCGCAAAGGCGCCAAAGATGGGGTGAGATATACATAATAGTTGGTGTGACGACCTTCTGATCTTGTGACACGACCGCGATAGCACTGGGCTGAATTACGGAGCCAATGTGACGATATCAAGCCGCATTACACGTCACAAGAACTTACCTGTGGCGTTCCTTTCACATGTGTCGACACCTCGCCGTTACTTTATCACCGATGTCATTTCTACTGCTTCTGAATACTTACGGCCTCCTTTGTTACTATAATTCCATTTTCTATGCTCAGTGGTTTGTCATTCCGTTCAGCATGTCCTGCAATTCTTCACTTTCACAGAGATTTGGAATGACATCAGAAAATCTCCTGCGTGGTATCCTTTCACCTTGCATCTTAAACTTATCTCTGAAGCATTCTTTTATATCCTACTTTGCATCTTCGATACGCAGACTGAGTAGTAGAGGTGAAACGCTGCGTTACTGCCTTACGGCCTATATAATAACATGCCTATCCCTTTGTGTTTCGTTTTTATTTTTCCCTCTCGGTTCTTCTCCAGTTCGTATATTATTCGTCTTCTCCTATAGTGTGCACATATTTTTTAGGATTTTAAACAGCTTGCCCCACCTTAAACTGTTTAACATTTTTTCAGCGGTGACACAACATCCGGTGTCAGGCGATATCTTCGACACTGACTTTCGCTACAGGGCAACAGGTATCACGGCAACATGTTTACATAACTACATATTTTTGTTATTTTTATATTCTCTTGCTGACGCTTCTAACCACGGTAAGGTTGTTTGCTATTGGTAAATTTATAACGCTAGACGAGAAAAAGTCGTCAACGTCTCTGAGGACACCAGAGAACGCGAGACGACTCCCTGATGCTCACAGCTGCAAAGGAAAAGGGCTAAGAAGAATACACCTGGTTTCTGCATAACGTGGACTTCTAGCACAGCACCAGACAAAATGCTATTTAGCATCATTTCAATAGAACACGAACGCTACTGTGCTCTGCACTCGCTTATTACCGTACCATGAACGGAAACAAAAATAAAAGTCATCCACTAATGGCCTTTTCATACTCCAGTCAACAGCCGGACGTGTTGTTTGTCTTCCTTTAGTGTGCTTGAAACCCATATTTTAAAAGAAAATTCAAGAGAGATAATTTATGGTCATCCGCAGGAATGCATTATTCGAACAGATGTAAACACATCTGTGTGTACACACTTTCGTTGTTAATACGTGCAGTAGATAAATGCAAAAAGAGTATTCGAAATTAGGTGAATCATGAGGGGTCCAGAAATCTTTCCAGTTGGCCATCTAGCTATCCATCGGGGATTTTATAGGCCCTTCTTAGGGAATTTCTGCAGATCTGAGTTACTGTACCTCACTGGACAAATATACGGTAAAGACATCTTACAGGTAGGACCTTACATGGGTGGATTTCCTATCCGATAATTAGTTGCAGTCTGACGTGGGAAGTTCCCCATCAGTAGCGAAGGTACCAAGTTTTGTACAGGAAACGTTAGTTGAATCATATTTTATTATTCAGTCGCTATGCCAGCGATACATTTTCGGTATGTGGTAAAGAGAGGCTGGAGTAGAACCAAAGGGTGGCGATGATAAAACGGTTGGGGGGGGGGGGGGCGGGGGGACACAACACGGTGTTGGAATTCTTGCTCTATCTTAAGCCGTGATGTGACGTTCTTATATCACCTAGCAAATCAATTTGCCACCATACGTAATGTGGCAAATTTCTATCCAATGCATCCACTGTGGTACAGCACGAAGCCTTATTACAGACAGTGGAGTTATAAGGTAGTAAAATCTTTTCGCTTGTCTCAGTGTTCAAGTCCACTGAAATTCCGTTTTGCTATGAAACTCGTAGCATATAGCATACAATCCACTCAACTGCTGTCTTGTTGACAGAATTATCCTAAACGGCAACATTACCTATCTAGCGTCTCCGGAGCCTACTACGTTGCTGTCATGTGTTTTATCTTTTTATTATTCACAGGAGAATGTCACAGATATCATTAGATAGATTCACATACTGTGAATGCATCTTAGTGTCAGTGGGAAATGATAATTTGTGTCGGAGCAGGACTCGAAGCCGGATTTCCCGTTGGTCATGAGCGGTCACCTTAACCTCTTCGGCTGTTCGAGCACTTCCTGAGTGCCGGTGCAAACTTTAATACGTCACGCAGTCACAGTCCAAATGCTCGCACGTCATTCGTGAAACTAAGCAGGGTAAGACTTGTGTTATTATGTTGCCTCGTCCTTTTAGCCTCACCAGGCGTGATTATATCATTTACGACGCCAGGGTCAGTGTTGATACAGTAACAGCATTTTTTACAGTACATTGTCCTTCAGAGAGAGTTCCGCATCAACTGTCGCCATTCATGGCAAGTTACAGAAATGCTGTAACACTGGAAATGTACAAACGACGCTGTTGTTTTCCCCCGCCTCCAGAGATTAATTTTGAACGTAGTGTCGCGCTGGAGCCGTCAAAGGGCTGATGTCTTCTTGAAGACTGGGACTACCTGTGCTCTTTTCCAATCATTTGGAACCTTCCGTTCCTCTAGAGACTTGCGGTACACGGCTGTCAGAAGGGGGGCAAGTTCTTTCGCGTACTCTGTGTAGAATCGAATTGGTATCCCGTCAGGTCCAGTGGACTTTCCTCTGTTGAGTGATTCCAGTTGCTTTTCTATTCCTTGGACACTTATTTCGATGTCAGCCATTTTTTCGTTTGTGCGAGGATTTAGAGAAGGAACTGCAGAGCGGTCTTCCTCTGTGAAGCAGCTTTGAAAAAAGGTGTTTAGTATTTCAGCTTTACGCGTGTCATCCTCTGTTTCAATGCCATCATCATCCCGGAGTGTCTGGATATGCAGTTTCGAGCCACTTACTGATTTAACGTAAGATCAGAACTCCCTAGGATTTTCTGTCAAGTCGGTACATAGAATTTTACTTTCGAATTCACTAAACGCTTCACGCATAGCCCTCCTTACGCTAACTTTGACATCGTTTAGGTTCTGTTTGTCTGAGAGGTTTTGGCTGCGTTTAAACTTGGAGTGAAGCTCTCTTTGCTTTCGCAGTAGTTTCCTAATTTTGTTGTTGTACCACGGTGGGTTTTTCCCGTCCCCCACAGTTTTACTCGGCACGTACCTGTCTAAAACGCATTTTACAATTGCCTTGAACTTTTTCCATCAACACTCAACATTCTCAGTGTCGGAACAGAAATTTTCGTTTCGATCTGTTAGGTAGTCTGAAATCTGCCTTCTATTACACTTGCTAAACAGATAAACCTTCCACCCTTTTTCTATATTCCTATTTATTTCCATGTTCAGGGACGCTGCAACGGCCTTATGATCACTGATTCCCTGTTCTGCGGTTACAGAGTCGAAAAGTTGGGGTCTGTTGGTTATCAGTAGGTCCAAGATGTTATCTCCACGAGTCGGTTCTCTGTTTAATTGCTCGAGGTAATTTTCGGATAGTGCACTCAGTATAATGTCACTCGATGCTCTGTCCCTACCACCCGTCCTAAACATCTGAGTGTCCCAGTCTATATCTGGTAAATTGAAATCTCCACCTAAGACTATAACATGCTGAGAAAATTTATGTGAAATGTATTCCAAATTTTATCTCAGTTGTTCTGCCACTAATGCTGCTGAGTCGGGAGGTCGGTAAAAGGAGCCAATTATTAACCTAGCTCGGTTGTTGAGTGTAACCTCCACCCATAATAATTCTCAGGAACTATCCACTTCTACTTCACTAAAGGAAAAACTACTACTAACAGCGACGAACACTCCACCACGGGTTGCATGCAATCTGTCTTTTCTAAACACCGTCTGTACCTTTGTAAAAATTTCGGCAGAATTTATCTCTGGCTTCAGCCACCTTTCTGTACCTATAAAGATTTCAGCTTCGGTGCTTTCTATCAGCGCTTGAAGTTCCGGTACTTTACCAACGCAGCTTCGACAGTTTACAATTACAATACCGATTGCTGCTTGGTGCCCGCATGTCCTGACTTTGCCCCGCGACCGTTGAGTCTGTTGCCCTTTCTGTACTTGCCCACGGTCATCTAACCTAAAAAAAAAACGCCCAGCCCACGCCACACAACCCCTGCTACCCGTGTAGCCGCTTGTTGCTTGTAGTTGACTCCTGACCTATCCAGCGGAACCCGAAACCCCACCACCCTATGGCGTAAGTCGAGGAATCTGCAGCCCACACGGTCGCAGAACCGTCTCAGCCTCTGATTCAGACCCTCCACTCGGCTCTGTACCAAAGGTCCACAGTCAGTCCTGTCGACGATGCTGCAGATGGTGAGCTCTGCTTTCATCCCACTAGCGAGACTGGCAGTCTTCAGATCAGCCGCCGGAAGCCAGAGAGGATTTCCTCCGATCCATAGCGACACACATCATTGGTGCCGACATGAGCGACCACCTGCAGATGGGTGCACCCTGTACCCTTCATGGCATCCGGAAGGACCCTTTCCACATCTGGAATGACTCCCCCCGGTATGCACACGGAGTGCACATTGGTTTTCTTCCCCTCTCTTGCTGCCATATCTCTAAGGGGCCCCATTACGCGCCTGACGTTGAAGCTCCCAACTACCAGTAAGCCCACCCTCTGCGACTCCCCGGATCTTGCAGACTGAGGGGCAACCTCTGGAACAGGACAAGCAGCCATGTCAGGCCGAAGATCAGTATCAGCCTGAGACAGAGCCTGAAACCGGTTCGTCAGACAAACTGGAGAGGCCTTCTGTTCAGCCCTCCGGAATGTCTTTCGCCCCCTGCCACACCTTGAGACGACCTCCCACTCTACCACAGGTGAGGGATCTGCCTCAATGTCGACAGTATCCCGGGCAACTACACTCGTAGTCCGATCGGGGGATGCGTGGGACGAGCTGGCCGTCCCAGACAAACCCCCATCCGGACCCCCACAGTGATGCCCATTGGCAACAGCCTCAAGCTGTGTGACCGAAGCCAACACTGCCTGAAGCTGGGAGCGAAGGGATGCCAACTCAGCCTGCATCCGAACACAGCAGTTGCAGTCCCTATCCATGCTAAAAACTGTTGTGCAAAGAACGTCTGAACTAATCTACAGAGAGCGCAAACAAATCGACACAAAATTTAAACGGTTATTAAAATACAAGATTGTCTAGTAAATGCAGTAATGCTGCTACTTGCGTACTGTTGACACACTGCTCGGCGGCAGAAGGAGACTACGCGATTTTACACTATTCAGGTACTAAAACGCGATGCTACAACTCTCAAATACTATAATACGCCCGAAATTTATGAATTAAACAATGCAAGTACCAAAAACACGCAAAGAAATTAAGATTTAAACTATGTAACAAATGAGTGAGCTAGGAGTGATCCTAGTGGCGGAGGACAAAGGGGCTTCTGCATGTCAAGAGGAGCACTAGATGAGTGCTTTGCGGAGCTGACGATTTCACACTAGTGGCCTTACAGCTGGTATATGGTGCTGTGTCGTATGCGGGAGGTGCATTGGCTGTGTTTGCTATCCATAAATCCCGCATGGAAGTCCGTGGCCTTATGTGACAAAGGGTATTTGCGTGTTCATGCCACACTCGAGTGCAGGTTAGCGGCTTTGATCGGAAGCTGTTCTAGTTGTTAATCGTATGCTGTGACAGTGATTTTTTATTTATTTATTCGTATGGCTAGGGTCCCCATCAGGCAGACCGTTCGCCGGGTGCCGGTCTTTCAGTTTGACGCCACTTCGGCGACCTGCAGTCGATGAGGATGATAGGATGATGATGAGGACAGCACAACACCCAGTCCCTGGATGGAGAAAATTCCCCAACCCAGCCGGGAATCGAACTCGAGCCCAGAGGATTGACAATCCGTCACGCTGACCATTCAGCTATCGGGCGCGGACGTCACAGTCATGAACTGTGTTAACACCGAAATGTTTTTTTTTTTAACTACATCGTGAGGGTGACTGCTGAGAATTTATTAATATATCAGGCGTCTCTTCTAAAAGTCGTGTAGCTTTCTGTGGTTGCTGATTCGTGATGGTGGTACTAGTACACCAATGCGTAGTTGTGTCTTATGATCCTAGTTGCGAAAAGCTGTCTTGCCCTTTTTTGTTTTACTGTACAATAGGCGTCACTCCTGAAAGTAGTCAGGCTCATTTACTCTGTTATTTCAGTAGAAATCCGCAGGTTCGTTTTTGTACTACGTTGCTGCAGTCAGCGAAAACAAATACCGCATATTATGTCTTTCATGCAAGTGACGATGGAAAGTGTCGATTTGGTGTCCGTTATAAGGAAAAGAATTTTTGAAGACCAATTTTACGTGCTCATTCGATAGAGCGGTCTGAAATTACCCTAGAGCGATATTTGTGTTTATAGATATTTATTAACGGTGACAGTAAAACACGAAGAACAGCCAGTCCTCCAGCACCATCCTGACCAGCGCTGACAGCTACGACCACACAAAACCGCTGCTCAGTCGCTGCTGCAGTACTGGCTGTTCTTCGCGTTTTACTGTCACCGTTAATAAATATCTATAAAAACAAATATCGCTCTATGGTAATTTCGGACCGCTCTATCGAATGTGCACGTAAAATTGCGCTTCAAAAATCATTTTTGTCGTATCAGAAAACAAAGCCAGGCTTGCTGTCGACACTGGGCGTCGCACGGAAGACGTGATGAGCCGTATTTATTTTCGCTGACTCTAGCTACATAAAGCAAAAACGAAACTGCAAATATCTGCCTGACGACTCTTTGGACTGATACCCTGTATAAGCGTAGTTAGTTTGCTAGAGCTGTGTGTAACTTTCTGTAGTAGCTATTTTGTGATGGTGGTACTGGTAGACCAATGTATAATTGGTGTTACGATTCCAGTTGTCTAAAAGTTGTTCTGCCATCTTATTTTTTACTATTATGCTTGACATTGTCAAGTTAGGGAGCGATCTAGAGTAATTTAGAAACAGAAGTACAAGTTCAGACTGCCAAATCGCTAGTGTGCATCATGTATTGTATGACTGGCCTCAGCGAACTACTTTGCTGTCATAAGATCTTCTGCAATAAATTTCGATGAGATTTAACCAAATGCATGTTATATCGTATCATATCTAATGATGGCAACGTACTGTGCTGAAACCGGTCATCACAATAAATGCTGGACAATAGCGATGTTGTCTCAAGTCGTACTTCTGTTTCTGCATTATGTTTTATTGCTCAAGTTGTCTGAGATACGATGACTCGTTATGGACTGGAGCCAGTCATTGTAAACCGTTAATGGTATTGCCTAGCTATGCATATTAGGGCAAAGATTGTATTTTATTTTGCTTAGTGGAAGACATTTTTCTATTGATTGTGTACAGCTCCACTTAAGAATTGTAGGGAGCTGCGGAATATTTTTCTATGATGAAAGCGTATTCTTGTTCCTTTGATGTTGCATAAAATAGCTGTTTACTTGAGCCCCACGTACTCACAACCCACAAGCTGAACTCCAGTCCACTTGAATAAAAAAAAAAAATGGTTCAAATGGCTCTGAGCACTATGGGACTTAACATCTATGGCCACTTGAATCCCTAGCTACAAGAACCAATGTGCCAGTCATAGTGGATCCTCACCGGGACTGACGAGGATGTGGACATCTGAAGGGAGGTTTTGTTAAATAAACGAGTTAATTTGAAACCAAGTCAATACATTTTCTGATACGGAATACACCTGGGCGCACCCTAGCCTGCCTGCGAGACCGTCTGCCGGTCAAAGTGGTCATACAAACACATCGTTTTGGTGTCGGCAGCAAGTCCGAAGAATAAGGAGGGATTTCGCCTCTTAGCTAGCGGAAATCCAGTGGCAGATAGAATGTAGTCTTGACCTGACGCCTCGCCAACGACCGACAGCCTACACGTGATTCTTTAATCATTTGGATTTGCACGTCCTTATGTTTACCGTATTTGCAGTTAAAATTGTAGGATGTGAAGTCCGCCAGTTATGCAAAACATCATTTTTATCGAGTACCCAAACATGTTCCAGCACCACTCTGCCATCAGCAGTAATGTGAACATTTTTACTAAATGATTACAAAATTATGTGGATATTTAGTTCAAACAATAGTTCGTTTCTTTTTGTTAATAGTTTTATACTTGGTGTGAATCATATTTCAGGACCACTTGTGTATTATTTATTACAGGTAGCTTGTTATAAGCAACCAAATGATGTTGATGAGAAAGTTTGTTCGGTGTTAATCTATCGTCTAAAGGTAATTTACTTTGTCGCGATATTTCACGCCTATATTCGTTTTTACTTACGTTTTCGTGTGGCAAGCCCTTTTATTCTCAACATCATGGTGACGTGTCGTGATGTACATCGACACATGGTCGTAAAAGCAGTTTGCACTTCTCTAAAAGACATTGTAATTGTGGTTCCTGTGCGGCCCAGCCCCATCAGTGTTCATTTGTTAACCAGAGAGTTTGGCGCCAAATTTGAATTTTGTTTACATTTTATCTTTGTGTGTGTATGTGTGTTTTATATGCGCTTCTTAGTTGTTTATGTTGTCTTTTTACATGGTGTTCCTTTTGTGACTAAATGGTGAGTCTTTGCAGGGTGTAGTGTATCCATTTTCAGCTCGACAGCGCGCACGCGCGCGCGCGCGTGTGTGTGTGTGTGTGTGTGTGTGTGTGTGTGTGCGTGCGTGCGTGTGTGTGTGTGTGTGCGTGTGTGCAGACTTTATCTGTTTGTGTTGTCTTTTTGTGAAGTTCCTTTAATTTGTTAAATAGTGTGCACTTGCAGATTGTTGTGTATTCATTCATTACCTGTTTTCCTTCTATATGTGGAAGCTTTTCTCAGTCGTTACTTTGCTGTATAGGCTGTGGCTGGGCTTTAGTATTGTTAAGTCTGTTTCTAATGAAGTTGGGTGGTGATTGTGGGCTATAAGGTGGTCAGCAAGTATGCTATAGGAGCTGTTTCTTTTTAAAGCTCTGACATGTTCTCAATATCTAGTTTTGAAGTTTCTGCTTGTTTGTCCTATGTACACTGACTGGAAAGTGTTGCATGTGAGTTCATATATTCCTGATCTATTAAATTTACCCATGGGTGTTTCTTATGTTCTGATATTTTTCTGTGTTGTGCTCTCTGTCCTGTATACTATTTGGAATCCCTGTTTCTTTAACATGTTGCCTATTCTGTGAACAACCTGGTTATTGTAGGTGAGTATGTGCCATTTCGTTTTGTAAGTGTGTTGCTGCTCTGTTGTGTCTTGTGTGTGGTCATTGTTTGTGTTTTGTGGTGTTCTGTGTTGGATGAGGGTTTGTGTGTGTGCAGTACGTTCATTTTTGTACGGTTTACATATTTTTTTATTTAACTTCTCTACCATATGGGTATCATAACCATTTTCTCCTGCTGTTTGTTTTATTGTGTTGAGTTCTTGTGTGTAGTTCTGTTTGTTCATGGGTGTTCTGTTTAATCTATGGAACGTGAAACTGAAGTTTGCTTGCTTATGTGTCAATGGGTGGTTCCATAGGTTGTGAATGGTGGTGCTTATGGTTGTTGGTTTCCTGAATATTGTGAAGTTGTGTGTGTTGTGTGTTTTATGTATGGTGGGATCTAGAAAATGTAGTGTGCTGCTGGTTTCTGTTTCTAATGTGAAGTTAATTTTTGGGCGTAAGTTGTTTATTTCATTGTGTAGCTGTTCTATGTATGTATGTGGTTCATCAATCAGACATACACTCCTGGAAATGGAGAAAAGAACACATTGACACCGGTGTGTCAGACCCACCATACTTGCTCCGGACACTGCGAGAGGGCTGTACAAGCAATGATCACACGCACGGCACAGCGGACACACCAGGAACCGCGGTGTTGGCCGTCGAATGGCGCTAGCTGCGCAGCATTTGTGCACCGCCGCCGTCAGTGTCAGCCAGTTTGCCGTGGCATACGGAGCTCCATCGCAGTCTTTAACACTGGTAGCATGCCGCGACAGCGTGGACGTGAACCGTATGTGCAGTTGACGGACTTTGAGCGAGGGCGTATAGTGGGCATGCGGGAGGCCGGGTGGACGTACCGCCGAATTGCTCAACACGTGGGGCGTGAGGTCTCCACAGTGCATCGATGTTGTCGCCAGTGGTCGGCGGAAGGTGCACGTGCCCGTCGACCTGGGACCGGACCGCAGCGACGCACGGATGCACGCCAAGACCGTAGGATCCTACGCAGTGCCGTAGGGGACCGCACCGCCACTTCCCAGCAAATTATGTTGCTCCTGGGGTATCGGCGAGGACCATTCGCAACCGTCTCCATGAAGCTGGGCTACGGTCCCGCACACCGTTAGGCCGTCTTCCGCTCACGCCCCAACATCGTGCAGCCCGCCTCCAGTGGTGAGGCGTGAATTGAGGGACGAATGGAGACGTGTCGTCTTCAGCGATGAGAGTCGCTTCTGCCTTGGTGCCAATGATGGTCGTATGCGTGTTTGGCGCCGTGCAGGTGAGCGCCACAATCAGGACTGCATACGACCGAGGCACACAGGGCCAACACCCGGCATCATGGTGTGGGGAGCGATCTCAAACACTGGCCGTACACCACGGGTGATCGTCGAGGGGACACTGAATAGTGCACGGTACATCCAAACCGTCATCGAACCCATCGTTCTACCATTCCTAGACCGGCAAGGGAACTTGCTGTTCCAACAGGACAATGCACGTCCGCATGTATCCCGTGCCACCCAACGTGCTCTAGAAGGTGTAAGTCAACTACCCTGACCAGCAAGATCTCCGGATCTGTCCCCCATTGAGCATGTTTGGGACTGGGTGAAGCGTCGTCTCACGCGGTCTGCACGTCCAGCACGAACGCTGGTCCAACTGAGGCGCCAGGTGGAAATGGCATGGCAAGCCGTTCCACAGGACTACATCCAGCATCTCTACGATCGTCTCCATGGGAGAATAGCAGCCTGCATTGCTGCGAAAGGTGGATATACACTGTACTAGTGCCGGCATTGTGCATGCTCTGTTGCCTGTGTCTATGTGCCTGTGGTTCTGTCAGTGTGATCATGTGATGTATCTGACCCCAGGAATGTGTCAATAAAGTTTCCCCTTCCTGGGACAATGAATTCACGGTGTTCTTATTTCAATTTCCAGGAGTGTATAATGTCATCAACATAATGGTACCAGTATATAACTTTGTAGTCCTTTGGTTTTAGTATGTGTGTGAAGATCATATTCTCCAGCTTTTTCATAAATATTCTAGCTAGGAGGCTACTAATTGGTGATCCCATTGGCAGTCCTTCATGTTGAGAATAAAATTCTTTGTTGAACAAAAAATAATTTTGTGATGTTATGGTCTTGAGTACGGTTGTCATTTCATTTATGTGTGTGTCTGGTGTGTTTTTTTGTTGTTTTAATCTTTGTGTGACGATGTTGATTGTTTTATTTATTGAAATACAAGTGTACATGAATGTGACGTCAAATGATATGACGGTTGATGTGTCTGGTATGTGTATGTTGTTGATTCTGTCGATTAATTCCTTTGAGTTTTCCAGGTTCTTGTTGTTATCAAAAGTGTACAATATTTTTAGTAATGTCTGTCTCTGTTGGGCTAGGTGGTAGGATGGAGCATTTCGGAAGCTAATGATGCGCATTAATGGGATAAGCGGTGCATATTGGCTTGTTGGTTAGCACGTTTCATGGCAACCAACAATCTCTATTAAGGCAACGATCTTACTAGGCATACGGTCCACAATTAATTACGACCGAATACGGCAGAAGAAAATTTACGTGGAAGAAATTTACAATTAAGAATAAACATTCGTATGACCCCTGGACTGGCTGCGCTGCCTACACACAAGTATTAAGCGACGAATATAGAGATATACTTCAGCCTCCTACGATTTACTCTCGTAGTGCTCATCATTACAAGTTTAGACTAAGCTGTACTATACAACACAGCATTTCGCGGATCCACTTCATACTTCACAATGATTTCTACACTACAGGTGTAGATATAAATGTAGTTGTAGATGTAGAACGTTTTAATTCTATGGCTACTGCTGCAGTTAAAACCTCACGATTGCTAGGTTCGGTTTGATTTTATGTTGTATATTCAGTTTTGAGGGGTTTCCTCTGAGAGTAACAGCACCTATTGTCTCTTTGAATTAACTGCGAGTTATCACCCGCTTTATAATTCCGTTTTCCGTTCTCGTTTTCAGAGTGCGCTGGATTGGGCCGCCAAGTTCCGTGCTGGTCGGAGTTGTCTCGCCTTTTGTACAGAAATGTAAAGGGGGAACAGTAAAAGGAGGAGGAAGGGGCAGAGACGACCATTCAGCAGATGAACAGAGCAGCGTAGTTCTAAAATCTGTTTCCTGCAGCCGGTTGTCTCCGCAATCAAAAGCAATACTTGTGTCATCTCCGGTGTCTGCACCAGTCAGGAGATTCCCTGCCTGTTCTGGCGGAAATGACGGAGGATTTTAGGGAGCATCCTGACCTTTCCGCAGCGGTGAACGCTTTGCAGCCTTCCACGAACTGATAACGGAGATTGCCGGTTTTGTAGAGCCACGTCTTCTGTAACTACTGTAACATCAGCCCGACTCAGGATGTTAGATCAACTCTTGTCTTGCTCACATATTTTGTAACACATCAGGTACGTTCAGTGCATATGTCCATACCAGTCACATTACAAAGCGTGTACGATATTTTGAAATGGAACTTGTACGGCAGAATGAGAGATGAGACTTCCTTCTGGGACGTATTTTATGTGCCAAATAAACCTTTATAACAAAGATGAACTATTTGTGGGAGCAGCTAATCTAATGCGCAGGCCAGAAGCTCCGTCAGATTCAATCCTCTATGCATTTAGCAAACGAGGTCGTCGTACCAGGTGGATCCCCTCCGCTGAAGTGATGCATGGAACTTGGGAGGCGAGATATTTGTTTGTCATCTGAACGGTCTCTGTAATGTGGGCCATGAAAGCCGTGTAATTTCGGGACACTGCTTAGCTCTGGCCACCACGGAACGCCTTAGAGACACTAACAACAGGGAAACACGTCGATGAAGCCGAGCTAAAAGTGACACACTGTGTGATCAAAAGTATCCGGACACCCCCAAAAGGAAACGTTCTTCATATTAGATGCATTGTACTGCGATCTATTGCCAGGTGCTCCATATCAGCGACCTAAGTAGTCATTTGACATCGTGAGAGAGCAGAATAGGGCGCTCCGCGGAACTCTCATATTTCGAACGTCGTCAGGTGATTGGGTGTCACTTGTGTCATACGTGTGTACGCGAGATTTCCACGCTCCTAAACAGTAAAATTCGGAGGGGGTGGTATTATGGTGTGATCGTATTTTTCATGGAGGTGGCTTGCACTCCTTGCTGTTTTGCGTGGCACTATCAGAGCACAGGCCTATAGTGATGTTTCAAGCACCTTCTTGCTTCCCACTGTTGAAGAGCAATTCGAGGATGGTGATTGCATCTTTCAACACGATCGAGCACCTGTTCATAATGCACGGCTTATGGAGGAGTGGTTACACGACGATAACATCCCTGTAATGGACTGGCCTGCGCAGAGTCGTGACCTGAATCCTACAGAACACCTTTGGGATGTTTTCGAACGCCGACTTCGTGTAAGCCCTCACCGATCAGCCCTCACCGACCGACATCGATACCTCCCCTCAGTACAGCACAGCGTGAAGAATGGGATGCCATTTCCCAAGAAACCTTCCAGCATCTGATTGAACGTATGTCTGCGAGAGTGGAAGCTATCATCAAGGCTAAAGGTGGGCCAACACCATACTGAATTCCAGCATGGACGGCACCACGAACTTGTAAGTCATTTTCAGCCAGGTGTCCGGATACTTTGGATCACATAGAGTATGTCCAGCCCCGTGTCATACGACAACAGGCTTTTAGCACTCCTGCCTTCCTCGATTAATAGCTTCATTGCTGCTCTCTTTCTGGAATGCACCTCCTCAGGTTGTTGTTATCGATTTTATTATTTAAACATTAGCCTGCTACTGTTGAGTTTATTTGAATTTAAAAGCAAGATGTCGCTTAAGAGATTACGGTACAGTCTCCTCGATATACAGATAGAACTGGATGAAATAGTCTTGAAACAAAGTGCCAGCTTTCTGCAGATATCGACATAATATGTAGGAAGGTAGTGGCAATAATCTGTTTATTTAGCTGAAGCTCTCTCTTACCTCTCACAGTTAGTCATAATTTTAACCAACGTAGGAAGGAGGTAGCAACTATCTGTTGTTGATATCAATTAGTAAATCACTCAAGTTCACACAATATCTCATTTATTAAAATGACTGGTTTCAAAACTTTTAATCATCCATCTTCAGATTATGAGAACTGTAAAGATGTGAAAGTGTCTGTCAATTAGGGAGGTTAGCTTTTTCATAACGTACTCTCATAGAAAAGAACAGAAATACTATAGCATGATATCTGGCTGGAGCTCCTCTTACCGTATACAATAAATCAGAAACACTATACCGTGGTGTTCACCCAGCTGGCCGCAGCTGGCGGAATAGTAAACAACCGCGTGTAGTCACAATGGTAACTACTGCTAGTGGCTATTCTGCCTCGGGTTAAGTAATGTACAAAGGCGCGCGCATTTGTGGCATTGCGTCATCTGCAGCCAATGGGAACTTATGTAAAAAGCATTATAACTTGTGAACAAAAAAATATGAAAAATAGGACGATAATATGTAGCCTACTATAGAAATATAATTGTTCAAACAAATAATACAATTTTAATAATCTTGCTAAAAATGTATGAAAGACTTAAAATACAAATGCCAATAGAAACAACTGTAGGATCGGTGAACTCCAGTTGGTGATGGTTCTTGGTACTTCCATGGGAATATGAACCGGTTTGCTAGCGGTAGTGTCATAATTAGAACTGAAAAACCAACGTTTTACAAAATCTACACGCATATTTTCATGGAACAGTTAAAGTTAATTTGTGAGATATGTAATGTGACGCAACTCATACAGGCTGCTCAAAATACATCCTGTCCAAGTAGATATATAGAGGAACGGTTTCGCTAAGTTTTAGTGGACAATGTGGCAAATTGTTTGGCATAAGTAAGTAATTTTATCGTTTGTAGATGTGGAAGTCCCGTATCATATTTGGTTCATTTTTTAAATGGAAGTGTACGGGACGTTAACCATCATCATCTATATCTATGTAAATGAAGCAAATATTCCAGAATTCGAATCTAGAATAACTGTCAGCTTGAGTATCTAAGAATCAGATATCCTCGGTGTAGCGAAGTAGCGTTAAATCAATTAATACAGGCAACGACACTGGTCCAGAGCGTTTATCAGTCAGGTTCCTTTCAGAGTATGCTGATACAAAAGCCCAGTACTTAGCAACCATATACAACCGCCCGCTCTCCGAAAGATTCGTATACAAAGACTGGAAACTTGCTCAAGTCACACCAATACCCAAGAAAGTAGGAGTGATGCACTGAATTACAGACCCACACAACTAACATCGATTTGCGGCAAGTTTTAAGAACATACACTGTGTTTGAACATTGTGAATTATCTCGAAGAAAAAGATTTATTGACAGATAGTCAGCACGGATTCAGAAAATATCATTCTTCCGAAACCCAACTAGTTCTTTATTCTCGTAAAGTAATGAGTGCTGTCAACAGGGGAAGCCAAAAAGATTCCATATTTTTAGATTTCGAAACGGTTTTCGACACTGTTCTTCACAAGCGTCTTCTAATGAAATTGCGTGTTTATGGAGTATCGCCTCAGTTATGTTTTCTGGATTATTGACTTCCTGTCAAAATGGTCACAGTTCGTAGTAAATGACGGAAAGTCGTCAACTAAACAAAAAGTAATATTTCCTGCAAAAAGAGTTATAGGCCCTATGCTGTTCCTGATCTACATAAACGACGTAGGAGACAATATCATCAGACCTCTTAGATTGTTTACAAATTATGTTCTATAGTCTTGTAACGTCATCAGATGATCGAAACCAATTGAAAAATTAAACAGACAAGATGTCTGTTTTCTGCGAAAAGTTGCAATTGACTCTTCGAATGGTTCAAATGGCTCTGAGCACTATGGGACTTAACATCTCAGGTCATCTGTCCCCTAAACTTAGAACTACTTAAACCTAACTAACCTAAAGACATCACACTCATCCATGCCCGAGGCAGAATTCAATTTTGCGACCGTAGCATCAGCGCGGTTCCGGACTGTAGCGCCTAGAACCGCTCGGCCACAGCGGCCGGCTGCAACTGACTCTAAAGTACGAGTATGGAAAGCGTAAAGTCATCTTCATGAGTACTAAAATAAATTCACTAAATTACGGTTGCACGAGAAACTACGCAAATCTAAAGGCTGGAGTGTAGCCATGTATGGAAGTGAAACATGGACGATAACTAGTTTGGACAAGAAGAGAATAGAAGCTTTTGAAATGTGGTGCTACAGAAGAATGCTAAAGATAAGGTGGGTAGATCAGCTAACTAATAAAGTGGTATTGAATAGGATTGGGGAGAAGAGAAGCTTGTGGCACAACTTGAAGAAGGGATCGGTTGGTAGGACATGTTTTGAGGCATCAAGGGATCACAAATTTAGCATTGGAGGGCAGCGGGGAGGGTAAAAATCGTAGAGGGAGACCAAGAGATGAATATACTAAGCAGATTCAGAAGGATGTAGGTTCCAGTAGGTACTGAGAGATGAAGAAGCTTGCACAGGATAAAGTAGAATGGAGAGCTGCATCAAACCAGTCTCAGGACTGAAGACCACAACAACAACAACTTAGGTATCAGAATTGCGAATAACTTAAGTCGGAACAGTATCATAGATAACGTTTAGGGTAAATTCAATAAATCAAACCGAAGACTGAAATTCATTAGCATAAGACTTAGGAAGTGCAACAGGTCTGCTATTGACATTGCTTACGCTACATTTGTCCGCCTTCTTCTGGAGTACTGCTATGAGATGTGAGATCTGCATCAGATGAGACTGACGGAGGTTATCGAAAAAGTTCTAAGGAACTGGCTAGGAGTAAGAAGAGGCAGTTAAGAGAAGGCGCCACAGATTGTTAAAAATAATAGCCTTTCAGAATCTGAGATTTGACAGTACGGACCCAAAAAAGAAGAAAGAATATCCACTACACATGGTCTCTAAAATGCATGCGTTGAGAGCTACGAACGCTACTTTAACTTTACTACTGTGAAACAAAGATCTTCTATTACAAGCTATTTACTAGTACGTAGTACGTACGTGTCACAGAATGCAGTAAACAAAAGAGAACACATTATTCTGTTACTGTGAATCTGCTGCAGTTTCATACGATATTTTAGCTTCCATTAGCCAGACCATTGAGGAAGCTTATGTCTGCCATTTATCTTGTGGAATAATAGACTTCCGTTATGTTGGTAAATGTGTAGATAAAGCTACAAAGTACAGGCATTTTACAAACTTATAAACCACAAATATGTTCCATTAGAACTCATTTATGCGCTGTACAAATCCAGTTTTGTAACTACGGTTTACAGTAACAACGCTAACAGATATTTACTGATGCAACATTAATAGACGCATAAATAAAACGGCAAAGGGTGGCTCTAAGGTGTACCAGTAAAAAAAAACCCACGGTAGCCCATCTTTTTTGAGACTTTTAATAATATACCTGCACAGACAGAACTTGTGACGAAGATCAAGGCGCTTGCATACCGGCAACACTTTCGACACTCTCAGTTTCCACTGGTCTACTATCAGACGCCCATATGCTACAAATTTAAAGACAGAAGAAATGATGAACGATGTTCTAGAAAGTTTCATCGAATGTTTTATTGCGAATGTTCCCACCCTCAAATTTAAAAATGCACAACATATTCAGTTCGGCACGTGTAGGGTTACTTCAGCAATGATAAATGTAGCAAATGGTTAGGAAATAATTAATAGGGTTTCCGCTTAAAAATTCTTAGGTGTCCATATCGATGAGAATTTAAACTCGAAATACACATTTTTAACTTCGAAAACAACTTAGTTGAGCCACATTTAAAATCATTACAAATATAGAGGAGAGATAAATCAGTAATTTGACATATTTTGCATGTTATCATTCAATAATGTCATATGGAATAATGTTCTATGGTAGCTCATCATTAAGGAAAAAAAATCGTTGCTCAAAAATGTGTTGTAAATGTGTATGCGGAGCACACCAACGACCATGTTGTAGACGTCCTGTTGAAGGAGTTAAGTGTTCTGACTACTGCTGTATATTTATTCCGTCATGACGTTTGTTGTAGATAATCCACTACAGATAAAAAGGTATAATAATATACATAATTGCAATACTACAAGTAAAAATGACTTTCATTAACTCACATTAAGGTTGTCTTTAGCACGAAAAGGGGTTCACAATGCTGGAACAAAATTTTTGATCATTTATCCAATGATATAAAATGTCTGACAAGGAAAATTCGCTTTCATTAATCCACAGTAAGGGTGTCTTTAACACAAAAAAAGATTCCCAAAACTGGAACAGAAATTTTTTATCATTTATCCAACGATTTAAAATAACCGACAAATAGCAAATTAACATTTGAAAACAACCTGAAAAAGTTTCTGCTTGACAGCTCCTATCCCGTAGCAGAGTTATATGTGAAAGGTGGCGGGTAGGAATTACTAATTCACTTTCTTTACTTTAAACGAAGATTACCTTAGAAATGCTTGCAATGTAACCGTAATTACAAATTGATTTGCAATGTGAATGAGAAATAAATCGTTCCACATCTTTATGATTTATCGTGCAAAATGATCCATGGAACTCGAAGCTAACAAACCTTCGGATACTGCGGCACGTGGTGGCTTGATAAAGAGATGGCAGAGCTACCATTATTTCGAAATACAAGCAATTAATCTATCATAGAAAATGTGGAAACGGGAAGGGCTGTTCAATATTCGATAGCTTACACCACAGATTGTATTGGAGGAAACATTTGTGTTCCTATGAAAGTCTGAAACTAATAAGGGTTGATTGTAGTTCGTCAATATAGGAGTCCTACACATGTATCTGAGGACAGATGTGTGGGGTTGTGTTTAATTAAGTGACGATGACTAAGAACGTCTGTGCATGATGCCTTCCGGACGTAACAAGAATACATCACTGTAGTAGTGTTTACGTTAAATGTATCGGATTAGCTTGAAATTCAATTTCTGTAACAGATGTTACTAAAATTGGTTGGTTAAGAATCTTTGAGGTATGGATGAGCGATCACCTCAATGTACGTGCAGAAGAAAGAAAAAAATCTGTGCCCTGCAAGAATCCTTTTCAGACCAACATGGACCATCGCGTACTGGCCGTAATGTATCTTACATCCTATCGAAGCAGCAGCTGTAGGATTTGGTTCTTTAGTCTAACGACATACATAAACAGCCAGAAAAATTCTTTGTTATAAAGAAACGTGTTACACGTTTAGTAGGTATTATCAGAAGAATATCGGAAAAAGAATAAAAAGGAAAATACGTCTGTCATTTTCTAGTTTGTAAGATTATCAGGCGATTTACAAGAGATATAAAGGTAGAATCATCTTTTGTTATTTCCATAATGCTGGAAATTTATGATGTCATCTGTTAAATCTTCTATAATGAAGAATAAAGACTCATCTCTTACCAGTTAGTCTCATCTTGATTGAGTTCTTGTTGTTTTCTTCACATCAAAGGAAACGGGAAAACTATTTACGAACTTGTATGAAATACCTACGTACCGTGGATGATGTATTAAAGGGTGGGGAATGTCAGCACAATAAAAGGCACTAAGAGTGGGATTTGCGCCACGTGCAGCTTACTCTGGAGAATTCCAGCTCATAAGCGCACCGTGACGAAAAAGAAAAAATCCGACAAGTTCAGCTGAAAGGCCGGTAGAACTACAGGATTGAAAGAAAGTACCGAAAGAGCCGACGCAGACAGTAAGCGACGCTACGATTTGTGTTGCATTGTGTGTGGCTAGCGGTATACATACAGCACTTTTGATCTAAATCAAACACCTGATTTATATAAGAGTATTATACGGGTAGCGACGACCTCAGCGAATTAGAATCGACCAGTATCAAATCGACATTATGTCCTCTAGCATTAAAGTAACGAGATAAATTAGCTCCTGCTCGCGTGTACCTTTCCCTCAGTTCGAAAAGGCTGAATTTTTCAAGATGTGCCGTTATAAAAGGAAGTACCAGATAATGCAGTATGGACGCTATATGATTCTTATAGTGCAGGATGAGCTGTCTAGTTTTTCTACCCTGTGGTGAGTTCTGTCACTATCACTACTAATTAAACACAACACTCTAATCATTACACAACGCAAGAAACTGAAGAATTGTAATATACGATTCAAAGAATTTAAATAAATATTTGAATAAGTTACTTCTGTCTTTTTTGCATCATTTCCTGGGTTGCTGCAGTGGCAGTGTGAGTTTTCCTGTCGTAAGATCAACATCCGGAGGATAGTCTAAAAAATTTTGCGGTAGCCCTTGGAACTGTAACATTAGTACAGTCAAAAATGAAACTATTCGTACAAAAATAATATTTCGCCTCTACTGTACAATCTATATATCCAAGAAGCAATGAAGGTGAAAGGGTATCGATGATAAGATTTTCTGATGACATTGCGATTCTTACTGGAAGTGAAGAACAATTACGGGGTCTGTTGAATGAAATGTATAGTCTAATGAGTACAGAATATGGATTAAATCTATAAAAACAAACCGAAAGTAATGAGAAGTAGTGGAAATGAGATCAGCGAGAATCTCAATTTGACTCCTTATTTCTAGATTTCCAAAAGGCTTTTGACACTGTACCACACCAGCAGCTTGTAGTGAAACTGCGTGATTATGGGATATCGTCTCAGTTATGTGACTGGATTCGTGATTTCCTATCAGAGAGGTCACAGTTCGTAGTAATTGACGGGAAGTCATAGAGTAATACAGAATTGATTTCTGGCGTTCCCCAAGGGAGTGTTATAGGCCCTCTGCTGTTCCTTTTCCATGTAAACGATTTAGGTGACAATCTGAGCAGACATCTTCGGTTGTTTGCAGATGATGCTGTCGTTTATCGTCTAGTAAACTCATCAGGAGACAAAAAAAAAATTGCAAAACGATTTAGGAAAGGCATGTGAATGGTCCTAAAATTGGCAGTTGACCCTAAATAATGAAATAATGAGAAGTGTGAGGTCATCCACATGAATGCTAAAAGGAATACGTTGAACTTCCGTTACACAAAGAATCAGTCGAATCTGAAGGCCGTAAATTCAACTACATACCTAGGAATCACAATTACGATGAATTTAAACTGGAAAGAAGACATAGAAAATGTTGTGGAGAAGGCTAACCAAACACTGCGTTTTATTGACAGAATACTTAGAAAACGTAAGAGATGTAATAAAGAGACTGCCTACACTACGCTTGCCCGTTCTGCTGCGCGATCTGGTATCCTTACCAAATAGGATTAACGGAGTACATCGAGAAAGTTGATAGAAGGGCAGAATGTTTTGCAATATAGCTAAATGGGGACGAAAGGACACGGATATGATAGAGGATTTCCGATGTACACCATTAAATAAAAGGCGTTTTCCTTTCCGGGCGGAATCTTCTCACGAAATTCCTATCACCAACTTTCTCCTGCGAATGTGAAAATATTTTATTGACGCCGACCTACAGAGGGACAAACGATCATCATAATAAAATAACGGAAATCAGAACTCACAGGGAAAGACATAGGCGTTCGTCTTTTGCGCGGTTCTGTCGGAGAGGGGAATAATAGAGAATTAGTGTAAAGCTGGTTTGACGAACCCTCTGCCAGACACTTAAGTGTGATTTGCGGAGTATAGATGTAGATGTAGATGTGGTGCTACAGAAGAATGTTGAAAATTAGGTGGACTGGTAAGGTGAGGCAAGGTTTATACGGAAAACACTGACAAGAAGAAGGGGCAGGATCAAAGGACATCTGTTAAGAGATCGCGGAATAACTTCTGTGGTTCTGGATGGTGCTGTGGAGGGTAAAAACTGTAGAGGAGGACAGGAATTGTAATATATCCAGCAAATAAATAAGGACGTAGGTTTCAATTGCTACTCTGAGATGGAAAGATCGTCACAGGAGAAGAATTTGCGGCGAGCCGCATCTAACCAGTCAAATTACTGATGACTCCAAAAGATGTGTAGTAATAAATGAAAAAATGAAGGCTTTCAGCATAACTGCCACAAAACACAAATCAACTGTGGGTAAACTCGCCTGACTGTAGCTATGTGCAGTTAACTGAGACGATAATGCTGCTGCAGTTCTGTCGGAACCCACGTTTTTCACTGAAACTGACATGTCTGATACATGAGAAACAAGCAGAAAGTGAAACTGTCACTGGAACAGATTATTCTCTCAGTACCTGTTTTATTTTTCGTGCCTATTGAACGATCAATCTGCATGGTAATCAATACGAAACTTCATATTTTCAATTAAATGACGTGCAGTACGCCCATCCAAGACCAGTCGTGAGGCTAAGATTGATTTATTAGTTACTGTATTTGAGAATAATACGAAATTTTCCTAAAAGCTGCTGCCTCTGTGATAAATACCGTGACACCAACACTTCTACTGTATGGCGTGTTCGACTACGAATGCTCGTAGGGGGCAGACTGTGCTCGAACTAGGCGCTCTGTAAGGGAGGCGAGCACGTGGCTACAAAGTGGTGGCCGACATAATACTCCGTGTGTGCAGGCTGGTGTTGCTTCAGACATTCCCACCAGTCGTTGGAACAGTATTCGTACTATGAGATTGCAGGCTTTCTCGGCGCATTTCAGCTATGAAATCTTCACGGGTTGTCAGCCTAGTGACGTCGTCTCCTAGTCGCAACGTTTCAATGGATTACGTATCCATCATCTTCGCCTGAACATGATGGGTACGCGATCCATTGAAACGTTGCGACTAGAAGAAGACGCCACTCGGCTGATAACCCTTGAAGATTTCATAGTATTCGTAGTTTAGTTCTGCTGTAGACATACATCCCAGCATGCGAGAGTCTAACGCTTTAGACAACAAAGGGAATTCGGAATCAGCTAAAAGTCTCTCAGACCACGTCAGTTGTTTTGTAAAACAGCCACATCAGTTAATTGTCCCATTCGGTTGTAGCCAACATAAACTTAGTTTCAACCATCTAAATCTTTCTCCACGTATTCCATTCATTATTTTGCACAGATCCAGTACTTACCAATAGTATTCTCGCTAGTATGTCGTTTTAAGGATAATTTTAGAACATCTTTACTTTTAATACCAAGTAGGTTCAGTCGTTTCGTCATTAACTTGAAAATTACATTTCATAATGGTCTAAAATCGGGCTGTGACATGTGGTCCAAATTTGGTCTGTAGCTAAGTTTTGGAGCCCTTTGTCAGTATGACTGACCTATGGCGTCACCATTCTTGGCTGACGAGAGCAAAGCCTAAAAATATCCCACAGGATAAAAGGAAGAAATGGGACGAAACAAGTATCACTAAGGCAATTCGTGCTGTCCGAAATAAAAACACATGGACACTGAAGCCTCCAAAAATATTTAATATGCCACGATTAACATAACAAGCATTTAGAAAGGGTGAAGTATCTCCTTAAAAAGTAAAAGAAGTAAAAAACCAGGAAAAACTTGTATTAGGTACAGAATTGTAAAATGATCTAGTGTCTTACCCATTTCATAAAGAAAAGAAATTTCGTAATTCCAACCTTGGTGACCAGTGTCAAATGGCGTACCAGTCAACGACAAGGAGTGCTTTATAATATCCGTTTCAGAAGAGAGAGGCAGGAAAAGCTTGCGTGGATCTGTTTTTTTCAACGTCATAAGAAATTGACAGAAATTAATTGCTGTTATGATAGAATGTGTGGGCTACTGTAAGATCATAGTAGACGATTCCCCGGTGTAATCGGTCATCGCCGACGAAGAAATTCGTATATATTTGTAGTGTTCTGAACATGGACTAAAATTGCACGAGAGTACGGTAATATTCCTCCACTGATCGCTAGTAACTCGTTTTTCTCTCCTTCATGGCACTAAACCAGCATTAACTCACTCAGCTTGCGTTCGCGACATTGACGCCAGTCAATCACTTGCATTTACTTGTGGAAGAAGTAAGATACCCATGTCACTACCATTTCAAAAAGTATTTTGTACTTATTGCTGTATTTCACTCGCAGTAATGTGAAGTGTACAAGGTACCAATCGGAAAATGTACGCCATTACACTTTTTCAATACAATATTTCTAAATCAAATGCAAGTGCTTGATAAATAGCGTCATTTGTAAATGACTGTTAAGAATTTCGGAAGGAAAATAGTTTATTAAAAGTCTAAGATTTTGCACTGCCATGTGCAAAAAATATCAGATTTTATCGAAGCGTTTGCATCAAAATCCATTATGAAATGTTATGGAACTACACAGTCAAGTGATATGAAAAGAATCAGTTTTCTTTTTTCTCAAGGAAGGTGAAGATTTTTGTGAAAAAATAAGTTCATAAAAAAATTTATACCTTCAACTGTTTTTACAATGTGGAAATTGGAGAAGTGGATTCCCCCCCACCCCTTTCCCGGAGTCGACAGTTACGCAATTCGGCATGCTCAAAGCTTGAGGGAAGCCGAATGCAGTTGCTCCCAGAACGCAAAGAGTATACATTGACATTTGAGTGACTTTTATGGAACTACGTGCACCGAGCAATTTCAGCGAGAGTAAACGGCACAGTCAGATCTCTGAAACTGGTTTTGGAAAGTGTAAGTCCTGTATTCCTTTTTAATTGCAGAATACCTGTGAATATGTAGAGGACTGAGTAATTTTTTCTGTTTGTGAACGGTTCCTGGATGTTCTATGAATTTTCTTAAAACAGAAAATTGTTAGGAAGTATAATGAAGTTTGGGCAGCATCCCTTGGTCCAGTCCTTCAGGAACTTGAAGTAACACAGCTGTCCGGTAAATATCGAGCTAGGAAATACTCCAAATACATCTTAAACTCGTCAAGCATTTTAAGCCGATAGGTAATAATAATACAGAATAGTTCTTCCGCTTGTAAACTTTGTTGTATCGTGTGATAATGCGTAGTATTAGTTACTAGTAAATTGTAACTGAGTAGTTGGATTTGTCAGATGTAAATAAGAAAAATTAATTTAATGTAATAGTTCGTGAACATTCCTTGACATTGTACTAAAGCAGAAATAATTGTTAGTGATTGTTAAGAGGAACATTCTATTAAAATTTGCATTAATTCCCTATGTTACAGACGTTACTGCGTTGTTTGTAGTTACGAAAAAATGTAATCATAGCCTCTCGTTTCAGCTGATGAGCATCAAATTCGAAAGCACGCCTGAGAGGCCAAGGAAAGTTTCTGTCAACAAGAAAGAGAGAATTCATAAGATGGTGGTAGCAAGCAAGCGGACTCGGATGGCAAGAATTCCCTCTTCAACAACGTAAGAACTGTTGGATTCAAAACTGCACGAGTAATAACTGGAAACATTTTTGAAAGTTTACTTTTGTATAATCGAATTTCATTGAAATATTCGTTGTAGCCTACACAGTACGTTGGAAGTTAGATCGACAAGAGTACAGAGTAAAGGAGTTTTAAGGAATAATACATAACAAATTACATGAGAATCCCAGGCCAGAGAATCGAACACCTAACGAGATGATAGTGAAACTGAAAGGAGCCGTGAAGAAGATAAATTTTATGGAGAGGCAAGGCCTAGGATGCGTAAAGCGAATTACTGTGGAAGCAGGGTGCAGTTAGCATGCGTTAAGTAAAAGTTTACGAGACTAAACTTCACCTTGGGGTTGGCGGTAACAATAAAAAAGAAGAACTGCTCGCTTAGTTCTTCTTTCGACCGTGAATTTTGAATATCGGTAAGATTTAACGAGCTGCACTCTCCTTAACAACTAAAAAAAAAGAACAAAAAGGAGGGTGCCGTTAATTGCTCTTCATAATAATTATCAAACTTAACTTTCAATACTGTCTATTTTTCTCGAAGAATTTGAAGGTTAATTACACAGGTCGCTAGGCTAAATTGAGAAAGCTAATTCAAGCCATTTAAGGTTAAAGTTTTCTTTAATACAACTTGGTTTTCATACTTTTGCAACGAGAGACGAAAATCAATACGACGACTGAAGAGAATCGTTCGAAGTGACAGAAGTGCTACCCTTGCGCAAATTGCTGCAGACTTCAGTGCTTGGCCAACAAATGTCAGCGTGCGGACCATCCAGCGAAACATTTTCGATAAGGGCTTTCGGAGCCGAAGGCCCACTCGTGTAATCTTGATGAATGCACGACACAAAGCTTCACGCTTCGCCTGCGCCCGTCAACACCGACATTAGACTGTTGACGAGTGGAAACACTTTGCCTGGTCGAACGAGTCTCGTTTCAAATTGTATCGATCGGATGGGCGTGTACGGATATGCAGACAACCTCATGAATCTGTAGAACCTGCATGTCAGCAGCGGACTGTTCAAGCTGGTGGAAGCTCTTTAATGGTGTGAGGCGTGTGCAGTTGGAATGATATGGGAACCCTGATACGTCTAGATACGACTCTGACAGGTGACAAGTACGCAAGCATCATGTCTAATCACCTGTATCCATTCATGGCCATTGTGCATTTCGACCGACGTGGGCAGTTCCAGCAGGACAATACGACGCCCCACACGTCCAGTATTGCTATAGAGGGGCTGCAGGGACACTCTACTGAGGTTAAACACTTCCACTGTGAGACCTGAGATTCTCCTGGCGTATACAACTTTCAAATAACTTCCGGGAATTCAGCCACGTAACACTTTCAGAGACCGCCGATATTTCGGCGGGAGAACACCCCGCCATTTTCAAGGCAAACTGCAACGGACAGGCGGCGTACATGCAAATTTAATACCTCGGTTCTCGGACAGAAGCAGGAAAGATAACACACACACACACACACACACACACACACACACACACACACACACACACACTGAGCACTAGTGCCACCAAAGATGACTAAAGTCAGAGCTATCGATAGTGAGACTATGAATTCGCAGGTGAGGCAGCATTGACTCTGTTCCTCTGTTTTTTGACAAGGGAGAGAGCCGGATTCCAAACAGAGTTTAAACAGAAACCTCCATCCCTGGTAACGAGGTTGCTCGCTAATTTAATCTCAACCTCAACTGCCACCCTAACGACACTGTCCCAATAGCTGGACGTGCATGCCAATATCTCGGTGTTATTATATAACATGGGGTGACCAGTATCCAAGCAATGTTCGGCAATAGCAGATCTATTTGGCTGCTGTAATCGTGTGTGCCGTTTATGCTCAGTACATCTGTCCTCCACGGTCCTGATAGTTTGACCAATATATGCCATGCCTCAGCGACAAGGAATACGATATACACCAGCCTTACGCAGTCCAAGATCATCCTTAACGGAACTCAAAAGTGCTCTAACTTTAGATGGAGGTCGGAAAACACATTTCACATCGTATTTCCGTTAAATATGACCGATCTTATTGGACGTGTTTCCTACGTAAGGCAAAAAGGCAGTAGATTCTTCTCTTGCTTTTAAGACCCTTATTTAATTCAAATCATTACTGACGTCGAGCTTAAAAGATTTTGTCTCTGCTGTATTTACCCTTAATGCAATTTTTCCCCAATGCCGCCTTAAGTTGAGCCAGCATTCATTCCTGTTCGTCAGAAGTAGAGGTTTGCGAACAGAACGTTTCCTCCAGCTCATGGAACTACTCTCAGATCAGTCAATTTACGCTGTAGATATATACTTGTGGCGTATTTACAATGAATCGACTCGTTTCCGATGAAGTTTGCTTCTTCAGCCAGAGCTAACATTCCAAACTGCAATTACGCGCAATTTTCATTTGCTGCCACGCAACAAATCTACAGTAATTTAAACGTTTGCACCTTTGTATCTTCAGGTTTTATGTTACAATGACTTTTTCAGTTTGTGCACTAATAACCAAACAAACTGAACTGTTGGAAACTTCTCGTCTTCCAGCATTGCTGTTGCATCTTTGAATGGCTATCAAAGTTTCGCGATATCTTTTGCACTGTTGTTATCGTAATCAGTTAGTTTTTCAGAGACACCTCTCTCCGGAAACAAGTCCATGACTTTGTCGTACTGAGTTAGTACATACTGTAGCATTCTACGTTTCTTGCTTCAAGGCTGTCTATATCGAATTCAGGTCACCAGTTTTCTGTGTGAAACGGTCACTATCTTTAGCAGTATAAGTCGTGGAATATCTAATAATCGTCATCTAATACGTGTTTCAGGAATGCGTTCAAAACATGTGTAATTCATGCTCAATCCTGAGAGGATTGCAGTGCATTGTATATATTAGCGCCTTCGTCGGTGGAACATGAAATATTGTTGAAATACTGTGTATTTACTCCTAACAATTTGAATAATGGTTCCTCGATGTAGTTCTTAATAAATTCTCCATAAATTGTGATTCTTGAGTTTCTCCCGGCGTATTTGATAATCAAAATATCCACGGGTATGCTGCCGGTCTATAGTGTCCAACGGGCACAATATTTCGGCGATCAAACATGTCGCCATCATCAGGTGAACTGACGGACTGAGCTCCTGTGAACGTGCCGGCACGGAGATCCGTACGCTATGGCTGCTCAGAGGGAACTGGGTTCGGTCGCGGCGGCGGCCGATTTAAATACCCTCCGCCCGCGGCGCGCTCCCTCCGCCGTACGCGCCCAGCGCCACGGTCGTGCGGTGGAACAGATTGCGACGGCGTCTGAGATGACGTCGGTGTGATGGCTCTGTCCTTGAGAAGCGCCCTCGTCTTGTTCTCCACCTTCTTTGTAGGGTCAACAAGGACGCAGATTTACCGGAGGGTGACGCTAAGAAATTGTTACCCCAAGGTCCGGTACCGCCTAGACTATATGGACTCCCGAAGGTTCACAAAGAGGGGGTACCATTACGCCCCATTGTCAGCAACATCAGGGCACCTACATATTTGTTGGCAAAATACCTGACGGGAATATTAAGTCCTTATGTGGGTAAATGCCCTCATCACATCCGTAATTCCGTGGATTTTGTTAAACGCCTTGATAGCTTCAGGTTGGATGAGTCAGATATCATGGTGAGTTTTGACGTCGTTTCCTTGTTTACGAGGGTACCCCTGCGAGAGTCACTAGAATTGATTAGTCAGAAGTTTGACGAGAAGACCACTGAACTTTTTAGGCATGTCTTGACCTCCACGTATTTTCTTTTTAATGGAGAATACTACGAACAAACGGAGGGAGTCGCCATGGGCAGCCCACTCTCACCGGTGGTAGCGAATTTGTACATGGAGAACTTCGAGGAGGGAGCCCTGTCGTCATCCGTATGGAAACCTACTTGCTTTTTCCGTTACGTTGACGACACGTTCGTCATCTGGCCACATGGTATGGATAAACTCCTTGACTTCCTTACACATCTAAACTCCATACACCCCAACATCAAATTCACTATGGAGACTGAAACGGAGGGTAAATTACCTTTCCTTGACGTCTTGGTCAAGAGAAGGGCTGACGGCACCCTAGGTCATGGGGTGTATCGGAAGGCTACGCACACTGATCTGTATTTGCATGCAGACAGCTGCCACCACCCTTCACAGAGGAATGGGGTACTTAAAACTCTAGTACATAGGGCGCGCACTATCTCTGACGCAGAGAGTCTACCCCAGGAATTGGAACATCTGAGAACTGTATTTCGAAAAAAAAAAAAAATGAGTACTCAGAGTGGCAGATTCAACGTGCTCTCCGCCCAACCACTGCAGCACAACCTGTTGAGATGGATGAAGTCACGAGGGAGGAGGTAGGCACTGCATTTATTCCATACACAGGCGCACTCTCGGGAAAAATCGCCCGCATTCTGAAGAAACACCGGGTCGGAACTGTGTTTTGTCCTCCAAATAAAACTCGTGCACTGGTGGGGAGCGCCAAAGATGACCTCGGTTTGAGGAAGGCCGGCGTGTACCAGATTCCGTGTCAATGTGGCAAGTCGTATATTGGTCAGACGATGCGTACCGTCGAGGATCGATGCCGTGAACACCAGAGGCACACTCGACTGATGTATCCGAGCAAGTCGGCGGTCGCTGAACATTGTTTGTCGGAAAATCACGCCATGGAGTATGACCGCACGAGGATTCTGGTACAGACGTCGAGATACTGGGACAGCGTTGTTAGAGAGGCCATCGAAATTCGCACCAATGACGACCTCATAAACCGTGACTGTGGCTATAATCTTAGCAAGGCTTGGGAACCAGCGATCGGGTTAATCAAGAGTAAATCGAGCAGACGTATAGTTGTGACGACCACGGCGGACAGAGCCATCACACCGACGTCATCTCAGACGCCGTCGCAATCTGTTCCACCGCACGACCGTGGCGCTGGGCGCGTACGGCGGAGGGAGCGCGCCGCGGGCGGAGGGTATTTAAATCGGCCGCCGCCGCGACCGAACCCAGTTCCCTCTGAGCAGCCATAGCGTACGGATCTCCGTGCCGGCACGTTCACAGGAGCTCAGTCCGTCAGTTCACCTGATGATGGCGACATGTTTGATCGCCGAAATATTGTGCCCGTTGGACACTATAGACCGGCAGCATACCCGTGGATATTTTGATCTCCATAAATTGTTTTCTTCTCAGAAGAGCGACTTGTCACCAATGCCATATTTTGCTGGGCCTAAACTAGATAAGCAAAGTGCGCAGTACTAGTAGATATGTAACACATTTTCCGACATCTGTACATTCACATGCTTTGACGCTTAGGGTCTGAATAATGCTGGGCATCATACTCGTCCGTATTTCATCGACTTGTCTTTCAGTGTTTCGTACTGCTGTCATAGGATGGGGCTAAATGTTGGCAACTTCATTTCTCAATTCTGAATCGAGATTTAAAAGCTTCTGATGTCAAATTTTCTCCTAAATAACCACAGTCTTTGGCATGAAGTCTTTGGGGTAGGTTGTTTAAAGTCTCCTCCTTACATGAACTTATTTTCAGTATTTCTATTAAGGAAAAAAGCCACTCCAACTGATGAAGAACAGTCCGACTACGTGATGGCTATTAGGTGTGTCTGACACTAATGGAACGTTTCAGTTGGAGATATAAATCACATCATGCCCAAAGGCCACTAACTTGAAACTTATGTCCATCTTTCGGGTTTTCTGAAAGGTCGTACATTGGCGTTCGGACGCTGGACCATCGCACGGACTGACAGAACAGACATTTGGCTGTAGTGGAAAAAAATGCTGAGTTTGTGTCAAAACAAGAGTGTGGCAAGAAGAGCAGGCACGGGCACTTCCAGAAGGACTACACCACGAGAAAGTCGTAGGATTACTGAACTGACTGCTATGAATAGACGGATGACAGCGACTGTCATCTTGTTGAGATGTTGCATGCTGCGTGTCTTCATGAAGCCTCGGGAACAGATTACTGGAACTCGGACTTAGATCTGCTGTTGTCATGTTTCGATTACAGCTGAAACCACACCACATACCACATTTAACTAGTATGGCGAGGAGCTAGAGTCGACTAGGATGTTAATTAGCGTTCTATGATGGCCAGCAATGAGTCTCACCTTTCTTTGTGTAGGTCAGACTGGACCAAACATGTCCATAGAAAAGTGGTGAGAAGTCACAGGAATCAGTGTTTCTCGAGATCAGTTACTTTCCAACTGTTTAAATCAGTGTGGCGAGCTGTATGATATGACAACTAGACTTATTCGGCAGTTTTTGAAACGAAGCTGAATGCTCCCCAGTAGTCCGTATATGGTAGATTCTGCTGTCATAGCCTTCACGACAAGGATACCCATATGCATATTCCAACAGGATACCACAAGATCTGAAAGTATTCGTATGGAGTGTAGCCATGTATGGAAGTGAAACGTGGACGATAAATAGTTTGGACAAGAAGAGAATAGAAGCTTTCGAAATGTGGTGCTACAGAAGAATGCTGAAGATTAGATGGGTAGATCACATAACTAATGAGGAAGTATTGAATAGGATTGAGGAGAAGAGAAGTTTGTGGCACAACTTGACCAGAAGAAGGGATCGGTTGGTAGGACATGTTCTGAGGCATCAAGGGATCACCAATTTAGTATTGGAGGGCAGCGTGGAGGGTAAAAATCGTAGAGGGAGACCAAGAGATGAATACACTAAGCAGATTCAGAAGGATGTAGGTTGCAGTACGTACTGGGAGATGAAAAAGCTTGCACAGGATAGAGTAGCATGGAGAGCTGCATCAAACCAGTCTCAGGACTGAAGACCACAACAACAACAACCACAAGATCGTACATTACAGTTAGTATCAGAAACATTTTGAGGAATTTACGGATCAATTACTCTGCTGCCAGCTACCCTGACTCCTTACCCATAGAGTATGTCTGAGATGCGAAGAAAAGATGTATACTTCGATAACGGCCTCCAGCCAGTAAGCTTCACGAACTGATTGAGCATGCCAAGAAATTGCTTTAGGTGAAGTTTAGGGGTGGGGGGGGGGGGGTTAGGGGGGAATTTGCTTCGATCCTGCAACTAATGTAAGACAATATACGTGTCTATGACGAACTCACCTCTAACTGATGACGATTGTGTTGATGCTGATTCAACGCTGTTATGTGCTGAACATCTCTACAAAATGAGGTAAATATCGGAATGGTGATTCATGGTCTAGTAATTACTGTTTGTGTCAGAGTATTTTAAATGTAGCGATGGCATAAGTTCTATAATAGGTATACCAAATGGAAAACGTAGGTAGGTTACAGAATTCAGGCAAAGAGCTTGTGTTAAGAAAACAGCACGCAATTCAGTAATGCGAATGTTTCGAGAGCAGTGCTGTAATAATACTGTAATGTGAATGTTTGAAGAGTATTGCCGTAACAATACTGAAATGCAAAAGTTTCAAGAGGATAGCTGTAATGCTTGAGGTATATATCAAGTCAGTGTGATCGAGCCTTCTAAAGAATTAAATAACCTGTCGCTGAGGTTGCCGTTCCGTTCAGTCAAGGCGAAACCAACGGAACTGAAATGGGAATCACTGGCACAAGTTCTGTGAATTCAGAGTAACGTTACTGAAGGCAGACTGTGCATTAGTCCGTGTGCCATTGCGTATGTACGATTAAAAGTAGAGGAGTGATATTCGAACGTTTACGTAGGCATTGTGATATTCACTTTTCTGTAGTGGAATGAAATACGAAAGAGACTAGCTGTTACTGGTACCACGTACACAGGCCGACTCAATGGGTAGGGGTTACAGGTTGATGGGCAGGTACATTTTTGTCAAAAGTTGCACGTATCTCAACCTCAGTTCGGAGATTTTGGCTCTTTCGTATTGTACTAGTTCATAAAGTCGTACAAAGCGATTGTGACTCGAAGCTCTCTAGCTCATCCTGACATTAAGTAATGGAAGTGGTATGGTTGCTTATTAATCATTCCAGAGCCGTTTATTTAATTCATCCTAGAGACACAATACGGTTTGGACGACATTCTTTGTGTGCAACCTTGTCACAGAAAATGTCAGTGTGGAATTAGGTAAGTGATTTGCAACAATTTTGATCCTTTAAACAGTACTGTACAGCTCCCGTTTTTGTGGCCGATTGCTTGTTGCGATTGTCCTGATTATATGTAATAGCTGACTTTGCGAAGTAGCCCCCGCCTCGCCTCCCCCCCCAAATTACGATGGACGGAACATCTGCTGAAGGAACAGCCCATTTGGGGGATTTCCTATGTTTTAATTTGAAAATGTTTCAGAATACATCAGCTGAGTGAGCTACACTGCCTTCGATACGACCGGTGGATGACAGCATGCGGTCAATGGCAGCGAGCAACCGGCAGCACGGTAATAATGTGGTGGGAGCAAAAAATCCCCGTCGAGGCCAGCTGCAGATTAAAAAACATATATATATTTTATTGTCAGAGCTGTTCTGCTCTGTACGACCTGTTGTACTGCAAAATACTCAGCACCTAGCCACGTTTAACCCGATATTGCCTTTGAATACTTTTCGTTATTCAGTGATAGTTAGGTACACAATAAGCAACTTAAATTTACGGCATTTGAAGGAACTATGTCATTGTTTTATAGTTATATTTTATATTTCGCGATTGGTCATTTGTACATGGCATTTACTTAAGTGACTTTATTACCGTACAGGCTGTGTGGAAGTTCAAATTGAGCAATTTTCGTTCAGTTAATGATTTAAAATCATTACTCGGAAGTGACATTTATTTACTCTTAGAAAATGATTGCTACTCTGTGGATGTTGCGGCTTTAGAAATCTTGTGACGTGTATCTCCATTGACTTTTTCCTAATTATTCAGACTGATCATTATTTCAGGGCTTCACTCTTACATACTCTTGGAACCACTTACGTATTTAACAATACCACAATCAGTATTCCGTTGTGCATCTAAACTTGCTTGTAGTTTGTCTTCTGTTTCATTTCTTCGCTGTTCTTCCTGTTTCTTTCCTTCCATTTCACCACTGACAGGATCTGCTGCTCTTTTACTTTTTGGCATCGTTTTAAAGTGTACCGATGGTCGCTCCGTCTTAATTGCTCAGAGAGCATTACTAATGCACATACTTTGCTAGTAATGTCATCTAAGTAAAACCATGCAGCCAGTGAACTACAAGCAGGTGTCTCAAGTACATTTCTGCCAGTGACGAGCTGCTGAGGCTTAGACGCCGGTAGCTAATGAGCTAAACTTACTGTGTGTGTGTGAAACATCACTTCGATGTCTGCAGATTAGTTGAGCGTAGCACATTGGCAAGCGCTTAACTATCCAAAAGTTGCAGCATTGTCGGCGCCGATGACCTTCTTCTCGGGACTAGCAATTTGTGGGCTTCCGTGACTTAGAGAATATCAAATATTTTACTTATGGCTTTCGTGATTGTCTTGACGATGTGTGAGAAATCCTACGTGGTAAAGAGCATTAATGACATCTTCTGAAAATAGATTAGCTGTGTTGTGGTATTTATAAAACATGAAACATTACGCGAATTAAGTTTCGTGTGTGGTCTTGGTCCCGCAAGAGGATATCAGAAAAGTTACCTATTGTTGGAAAACTGAAAGAGCATTGTTTTGATATACGAATATTATGATGATAACTTTCTTATTGTATGCTGCAACCACTGTCGAGCTCCAGTTTGTTAATTAATCGATTCCGAACCCCTTGCAAGTATGGATGAATCTGTCTTACCAGACAGAGATCTGAAATGATGATTTTTCCATGGACAGGGCACAAGCAGGAAACTTTCACCTCCCCATATTCAAACGGAGTGACACTCTGTGGAACACTGTTACTCGATCCCTGATCTTAGCATGTGGTCGGCTTTTAGTAGCCTAGTCACCAACGGTGCCTTTATTTGTTCTTCCGTCACTAATCAATTCAGGCATACCACGTTAAGCTACAATTTGCCTTCAGCTGGAAGCCTGTTCACGATGAGGACAAAGGAACCTGAGCTACTCAAAGTACACAGCTGGGAGTGTGTTACTGATCACAATGACTGTAACAGGCAGGAACATCACATCTTGTTCTATAAAACTGTTCCCGCCGATTACTCGTTCCCTGAAGTGACTTTTTTATTTTCCTGCCAGAACTGTGTACCACGTCGGCTGGTTGCTCGTATAAAAGAATCTTGTGTTACTGGGGACACATTTCAAGTGGAGGGCAGACCGCTGGAGGCTTTTGCCTTTTAAGAAATGCAGAGGTTGTGCGCTTTTTGCGGCTGCTGCGTGCTCGGTGCAGCCATTAAGTGAGCGCGACAAGGCTTAACGAGCGGCAGCGATGTCTGCTGCATATTGTGCGGCGTCATTACCCGCGCACACAGCACGCACACCGCTCGCCCTTTAACGTATGCGGCCGCCGGCAGGTCGCCGCAGCCCCTGATGATAGGCAAGCCCGCAGTGCACGGTGCGCTCCGCTCGGAAATTCAAAAAAACGAAAGCCGACACGGCGCCCACTAGCCGCCTCCAGCTTGCTGCAGACCGTTGTTTCTTGTATAGCTGAATAATACAGCCTACTCGCACCGATAAATATGTGTACTGCGTCACAAAGAAAGTGTAGCAAAAGGGAACGAGGAAAAGAAATAAAACATGGCGGGTTCAGAGGAAAAGTGGTGTCATTCCAGTGATGATTACAAAATCGAGTCAAATTTGCGAATAACTTTACAGTATGAGCCTAGTTATAAGTGCGACGTAGCACTCACTCTCGCTTGGATGCATACACTAATCTGGTATGCGAAGGGTGTCATAAAGATGTTGTATCATCTAATGAGACAAGATGGCCCAGACCTTTTGTAACTGATACTTGGCGTAGTCGATAATGACAGTGCGACAAAGTTGACGTCCGAACAGGTTCAACTCGCGTTTCATCAAGGGCATCTTGCTGACCTCAGAGGTACCTCAATATAGCTCGGAGAGTTCATACGTGCTACCTGTGCCATGAGTGGAGTATTGTGCTATTGAAAATGATGTCGCTTCGCGATGAAAGGTAGTATGGTGGCGCAGAATGCACAAACCGTGCCGCTGTACCATCAGATTTCCCTCAGTCACTACCAGCCGTAATCAGAGGTCAAACCCGATGGCTAACAGTACCATGCCACCAGGACTAACATCACTGTTGGAAGAATGGGGCCTCTTCCAGGTTGCTGTCATATTCGCCGACTATGGCCATCAGAGACTGTGCAGAACCGAGTTTAATCACTGATCACGATGCGGTGCCATTAGTCAGCACTCCATTCTTCCGACTCACGGCACTATTCCAGATGCAGCCGTTTATGTTGTGGCGTTAACAGTGGCCTAAGCATGGGATGGTAATTCCCCAGTCCGCCTACTGCTGGTCTCTGACCATTGGTACATCTACATCTACATACATACTCCGCAATCCACCATACGGTGCGTGGAGGAGGGTACCGCGTACCACAACTAGCATCTTCTCTCCCTGTTCCACTCCCAATCAGAACGAGGGAGAAACGACTGCTTATATGCCTCTGTACGAAGCTTAATCTCTCTTATCTTATCTTTGTGGTCTTTCCGCGAAATTTAAGTTGGCGGCAGTAAAATTGTACTGCAGTCAGCCTCAAATGCTAGTTCTCTAAATTTCCTCAGTATCGATTCACGAAAAGAACGCCTCCTTTCCTCCAGAGACTCCCACCCGTGTTCCTGAAGCATTTCCGTAACACTCGCGTATGATCAATCCTACCAGTAACAAATCTAGCAGCCCGCCTCTGAATTGCTTCTATTTCCTCCCTCAATCCGACCTGATAGGGATCCCAAACGCTCGAACAGTACTCAAGAATTGGTCGTGTTAGTGTTTTATAAGTGATCTCCTTTAAAGATGAACCACATCTTCCCAAATTTCTACCAATGAACTGAAGACGACTATCCGCCTTCCCCACAACTGACATTACATGCTTGTCCCACTTCATATCGGTCTGCAATGTTACGCCCAAATATTTAATCGGCGTGACTGTGTCAAGCGCTACACTACTAATGGAGTATTCAAACATTACGGGATTCTTTTTCCTATTCATCTGAATTAATTTACATTTATCTCTATTTAGAGTTAGCTGCCATTCTTTATACCAATCACCTGTCCAAGTATCCTCCTACAGTCACTCAACGACGACACCTTCCCGTACACCACAGCATCATCAGCAAACGGCCGCACATTGCTATCCTCCCTATCCAAAAGATCATTTATGTAGATAGGAAACAACAGCGGACCTACCGCACATCCCTGGGGCACTTCAGATGATACCCTCACCTCCGATGAACACTCACCATCGAGGACAACGTACTGGGTTCTATTACTTAAGAATTCTTCGAGACACTCACATATTTGGGAACCAATCCCATATGCTCCTACCTTAGTTAGGAGTCTGCAGTGGGACACCGAGTCAAACGCTTTCCGGAAGTCAAGGAATATGGCATCCGTCTGATACCCTTCATCCATGGTTCGCAAGATATCATGTGAAAAAAGGGCGAGTTGCGTTTCGCAGGAGCAATGCTTTCTAAAGTCGTGCTGATGCATGGACAGCAACTTCTCTGTCTCGAGGAAATTCATTATATTCGAACTGAGAATATGTTCGAGAATCCTGAAATCGAATGTTGCAGTAAGTCTGTTACCTGTTGTCACATGACAGGCCAAGATATCAAGGGGTTATGATGTGCTCGGTGCACAATACGGCTGTACTCCCTCGGATTGGTCAGACGACGTCGGCCGGACGCCTGCCGACGAGTATGTCTGCGCTTACGTTTTCATGTAGCCCACATCTGTCCACTGTCACATCCGTATGCACTACAATTCCGCGTATTGCATATTTTAATTATCCATCGAAATAAATACCCTTTCAATCTCTGTCAAGTGGTTATAACGCTGCCTCACATGAGTATGCAGCATCTTACGTACTCTTCATGTTTTGGGGATTCATACAGCAGTCGGTAAAAACGGAACCATTATGAGATCACTTTTTTGTCTATCTGTCTGTCGGTCTATTACAAGTCATTTTTCTTAGGAACCGGTAGGCGTATCAAGTTGAAATTTCTCCTACGTACTACTGTCTGCGATCCATGGGCAGTGTAAAAACTTTAAACATCTGAGTCAATGCAATCAAAAGATACGGCTGTTTATGTCCATGTTTTGATATTCGCTAATTCACTCACCAAAACTTACAGCATATTTGGGCAAGAAGCAAGGTGTCATAGCGCAGGTAAGGGAAAGAATCCGAAAATTGTGAATTTGTCAATATATCACGGATAAATTTTTTTGTCGTTTTTCATCCAAGAGTCTGTCTCTCAGTCCATCTGTTGAGATCTCTTTCTCGTACGAATGGGTAAACGTTCAAGTTAAGTGCCATATCTTCAACCCCATGGATGCAAGAATCAACATACATCCACAAATTAAGTTCATCAGACAAAATATTAGTCAGCCGATTAAAAGAGCGTACTGGTGGAGTAGTACTGGTACCAAGGGTCATTAGAGTATCTACGATGTTTCGATGCTATATGATAAATACTGCCCACTCTGGACCTCTGTGAATAGCTATACTTTAATTATATGCGCCTAGTACTTGTTAACACTCGGCTAGACGTGAAGTGTCATCATGCTGTCTATGGAATAATATAAAATACGTGGAAAAATAATAGTCGCATCAAGGCACATCACTCTAATATCGTGTATCACTGTCGGTGGCCTTCATAATAGCCTCAGTTCAGCGAGAAAGAGAATCACCAAGTGTCTTCAGGTAGGCCGACCCAGATGAAACGACTGGTTGACCTCTGGATCCCTCGGACATACCAGATTTTTGTTATCCTTCGCTCATTGTTCTCAACAATCACAGGCGTTTTACATAGGATTACGTTCGGGTTATTTAGCAGGGCATTCGGTGAGAGATAAGGTGCTTGAGTGTTCGACAAACAAGAAACGTATGTGTGGAGCCCTGTGAACCAACTGATGTCTCCATGGAAGAGCCGGCTTGAGTGGTCAAGCGGTTCTAGGCGCTACATTCTGCAACCGCGCTACCGCTACGGTCGCAGCTTTGAATCCTGCCTCGGGCATGGATTTATGTGATGTCCTTGGGTTAGTTAGGTTTAATTAGTTCTAAGTTCTAGGGGACTGATGACCTCAGCAGTTAAGTCCCATAGTGCTCAGAGCCATTTTTTCCTAGGAAGAGGGGCGTGTCCACAGCATACACAACATGAAGATGTAGGATAAATATTTAAAGAAAATCCAAGTGACTGCTAACAAGTACCAGATGGTCATAAATAAGGTATAGCTAATCACAGAGGTCCAGGGTCGGCCGTATTTATCATATAACAGTGAAAATTCGTACATATTCTAATGTGTTAATGCGGAACCGACTTTCGCTGAAAAGAAAAAAATAGTTCTAATTATGACCCCAGATGCAAAGAAATATTTCGATATGTAATTAAGAATGGGACGTAGGCGGGAAAGGTCAAACAAGTGAGAAAGGCGCTGTCTTGATTATATTATTAACCACCACTAACACAACTTGTTCAATATTAGCACCGGAGGTGTTGAAGAGATGCTGCATCCCTAGAACGACATGATCAACAGGTGCTCGCACATGTGGTAAGTTTACACTGTTCATTTTTTCCACTATTTCAGACATATTTTCCGCGTTTAACTTACGAAATCGTAAACTAACATCAAACCTTTTCATTAGAGGCGTGTGGATTTCATCTCATTCAAGAGAAAAAAATAAATCATGTATTAAGACAAATTGCATCTGATGATGGAAATGACTGAAATGTATCATGTATTTAATAAGACACGAAAATTTGTGACTGAAGGCATTTTTTAATTAATACATCGAGTGTGCTGAATACGGTCTAGTTCGAAGCTGCAAAATACAGATAAAAATAAGTTATTACTATAATGTTTCTATTGGGCTTTGTTCTGGATCTTAGTTAACACAATAATCATCGTTCGAGCTACAGTTCATTGCATCGTCAGAGTGATTTCCTGTTTTTTATAGTTTTTCCATAGTTTTTAACGAATGTCGACATCATGCGAATGAATTTCCAAGAAATGAATTACTAAATAATGCTGATGAAGGTCTTCAAGAGAAGCAGGTGGTTTCGATAGTATACCACGTTCTTCATATTTTAACATTGCAAGGTCGAAAACATTAAATGGATTCCAGATTTCTGCGAAACTGTGGAACCGGCACAAAGACAGATGCTATAGCAAGCATATACGAAAAAAATACAAATAAAATTCAGTTTTGTCTCTATTGATTATTTATCAGCGGAAAAGGAAATTCACTTTACAAATTAGGGTCGCATCGTGCCGTGTTATCTTAGCCGACGTGCCGTCAACCAGGGAATGCAGCTGCCGTGTTGCGGCTGCACTGTCTGCTACAGCTATGGTAAGGGTGCATTTCTCCATCCGCCTGGCGAGCTACGAATTTGGCAATTATCAACATTAAAAATAAATACTTCCAGTGTTTCTTAGCAGCTAACATTTTCACATAGTGCTTCTTTTGCTGTATTCCTCTAGCATAAAAAAATTTCAGGGCAGATACCGACACGTCAAATAGAACGGTTCGCTTGTGAGTCTAAATAATCAGGAATTTCAATAAAATATCGACTGTTTATTTTCCTTCTCCAGTCACTTAAAGAAACCCATCTAAAAATTTGATTGCCAAAAATTCGTGTATTCACTCTCGAATCTTTATTTAATTTGATCATGAACTATAGTGTGCACGCTGCCTCCAGCGGAAATATTAGTCACTGAGAAGTCAAACTACAATCAGTAATACCCATTTGTAATTTCTTTGCATGCCTCTACAGCTCAAAAGGTAAGTAGCGTTGCAGAGATTTCAAGATTACTTACTGTTTGCCTGATTATGTTCGACGTGATTATTATATTTCTTGTTCTTTTGAATGGAGCTGTCAGGTTAGCCGGCCTGGGTGGACGAGCGGTTCTAGGCGCTACAGTCTGGAACCGCGCGACCGCTACGGTTGCAGGTTCGAATCCTGCCTCGGGCATGGATATGTTCGATGTCCTTAGGTTAGTTAGGTTTACGTAGTTCTAAGTTCTAGGGGACTGATGACCTCAGAAGTTGTCCCATCGTGCTCAGAGCCATTTGTACCATTACCTGTCAGGTTATCCGAATGAGGTACACGTCTTCATAGAACTTTAGCTGCCGACAAGGAAGAACTATTATACGTTCACCGAATCAGGTTATGAAACTTCTAAATTTATAACGTTAAATTCATTCAAATGTTCATATAGGCCCCCATTTCTTTGTTGTGCAATGTAAGAATCTACTACTCGTCAACATGTTTATGAAATCGTTATCAGATAGCGTTATTAATTATTCCTTGGGAAAATTTTTTATGTCACATGCTGTCATATACTTCGTTTGGTTGAGAAAATAAGTAGGAGGTATTCAAGTTTCTGTATAGGATTTATACTCTTCATGTCTACAAAGAATTTTCTGACACCATCGCTAGTGAAATTGTTACAGTGGTGTCTCTTCCGTGCACTTGCGCGACGTGATGTTAGAGTGCGCGGGGTATTTCTTTAGTGGATGTTGTTTCTTATCTTTGCCGTCATTTTAAGTAATTTCTTCGTGCTGTTAATTCTTCTTCTCATTGAGTAATTTTTGCAGGAATTGAGCCAATAGTGAGTTTCGGTCATTCATTAGAGGCTACGCGTTTTTCCTTGCATCGTGTTGGCCCATGCCTACAAATTCATTCAAATATGTAACCGACGCAATGCGTTTCGAATGGAATCACTTCTCGTATTTCATATGCGGATGATATGTTACGAACCTTGCACTACCATATTGTTTTCATAATGGACGTGGACTGTGTCTATGGCTTCCTCATTAGGTTGTAAACTTAATTTTTCCTTACTTGTATTATTGGGACTATGATTTATGATCTTCTCGTCTCACGTGACAGTTTGTATTTATTTTTATTTAACTATTATGCGTGATGTGAAAGATAAGTGACAGCTGTTCAGAACCAATCTATCTTTGCTACACAGATGTCACCTTGCTTCAATTTGTGTGCACTCAACTAGTTACCATTTCTCGCTCATGTCATTTCTATGTTCATTAAGACAAAAGTAAAAATACACACTACTTTCGTTAGGTTTACAAAAAATTTAAAGTGACGTCGTATATTGCTATCCCGATGAAACTTTCATATACACAAAAGTCAAGGAAGAAACGAATGTTTCATATTGTTATTTAACGAAGTCTTTCCCAGTTACTGAGACAGCTGCCCACACAGGAATGTTTGTAATGTGTCATAACTGCTTAAACTGAATACACTGATAAATTCCATATTATCTTTCGGAATATGTTACTATTTATATTCTGCTACAAACACGCTGCTCATCTAAAACAATAACAACTCATATTAAAGATCATTTAAGTAAACAGAAATCTTCTCTGAAGCTTTATACTAATGAAGACTGAATTTTCTTATTTTGAGAAGGCTGAAGCAGCGATCCGTTTTTACTTGCTAAAAACATTCGAAAGCCAAGATCGCATAAATATTTCTTTACCTAAAGGAACCGGTTTCGACAGACTTTGCTGTCATCTTTAGGTCCTAAAAAATCTTTTTCTTGTCAATCTTCTTTATTTTACGTGGGAACTTACGCCAAGTTGTTATGTGGATAAATGTCACATTATAAAATATTTAACATAGTTAAAATACTTAAAAGATATTTAAAAACAAAGCACCTGGTGCAAATAGCCACGTCCATATATATATATATATATATATATATATATATATATATATATATATATATATATATATATATATATATATATCTTTGTCACAGATGTTTGTTACGCCACAAAACACTGTACAAAGCAGCACATCTGTTTATACAGGGTGTTACAAAAAGGTACGGCCAAACTTTCAGGAAACATTCCTCACACACAAAGAAAGAAAATATGTCATGTGGACATGTGTCCGGAAACGCTTACTTTCCATGTTAGAGCTCATTTTATTACTTCTCTTCAAATCACACTAATCATGGAATGGAAACACACAGCAACAGAACGTACCAGCGTGACTTCAAACACTTTCTTACAGGAAATGTTCAAAATGTCCTCCGTTAGCGAGGATACATGCATCCACCCTCCGTCCCATGGAATCCCTAATGTGCTGATGCAGCCCTGGGGAATGGCGTATTGTATCACAGCCGTCCACAATACGAGCACGAAGAGTCTCTACATTTGGTACCGGGGTTGCGTATCAAGAGCTTTCAAATGCCCCCATAAATGAAAGTCAAGAGGGTTGAGGTCACGAGAGCGTTGAGGCCATGGAATTGGTCCGCCTCTACCAATCCATCGGTCACCGAATCTGTTCTTGACAAGCGTACGAACACTTCGACTGAAATGTGCAGGAGCTCCATCGTGCATGAACCACATGTTGTGTCGTACTTATAAAGGCACATGTTCTAGCAGCACAGGTAGAGTATTCCGTATGAAATCATGATAACGTACTCCATTGAGCGTAGGTGGAACGAAACTAAGATGAGCTCAAACATGGAAATTAAGCGTTTCCGGACACATGTCCACATAACATCTTTTCTTTATTTGTGTGTAAGGAATGTTTCCTGAAAGTTTGGCCGTACCTTTTTGTAACACCCTGTATAAGTTGGACATATTCTAAATATTGAAAATCCGTTTTAAATGGCGTGTAAGGTACAACTGACAGGTAGTATTGCAATACTTCTGTGTACTGTATTACTGTGTTTTTGTGATGTAACAAACACCAGCGAGCGATAGGATACTAATGAAGCGTTCACTACAAGTAGCACATTAGGCGCCGTAGACCAGCACACAAAATACGGGTTGCGGTCTATATGCAAGTAAATGCACGTAGACCGAAGGCATCTTTACTAAAAGAACTCAGCACGCCGTTCTTAATTGGGTGACGAAAAAGGGAAACTAGCGTTTGGTATACCATACGGAAGCGTGAAGTGTCACTATAATTATTACGAAATGCACTAAATCGTAAAGTGCAAAGAAACGGCTTGCCCCACACACGTACCTATGAAAATGTGTGGCTGTTGATTCATTGGGATCGTAGTATGGAGGAAGAAGCATGATGAAATTAAAGTAGAAGATCGTCCTGAAATTAGAGCAAAACAATAACCGGAATGAAGGCACATCTCTGCACAACTATAAAATCAAAATCAGTTGCTGCTATCATTAAATGACTTGATACCTCATCAGATGCATTGACCTTGGAATGCTCTTCACAAGACTGTCGATGCATTACTGCTCAAGAGGTGTTCCGAGTCTCGAACCTAGAACTCTCTTCGGCGAAGGTCCTCCTGAGGTCATCCATTGTTTGCGAGGAGGCTTCCTGCGGCGATGTTCACCAATTTGTCAAAGCAAACGCAACTATTTGTAGATGCCGCAGGTGATTCATTTTCGCTGATTCCTGCTTGCTGGGAAAACGTGTTCAAGAAGAGGGCGTAGGGTTCTTATCTCCTTCAACCATGAACCAACCACCGAAATGCCTTCCATTTTTCTGGGCAATACACTGAGTGGTCCTACTCCGATACTGTACACGCCTATATAGTGATGAGAGGTGTCCAGTCTCCACACGTAAGTAATCTAAAACATTTGTGACCCATCTGCCTGCTCAGTCAATGGAATATGTGCAACACTACATCGCCGCCTCCACTCTTCTACGACGATCGTCAGATGTGAGAAAAATCTTGCTACTGTAGTCGAAGAGAGTTTGATCCTACAGATTTAATTTCCGTTCCAGCTGTCCTTCACGTAACAGCTGTCTGAGTGTTTCCTTCGATCTTCACAATGGAAACCTACCGGAAAAATGTAAAATGTACAGGCGGTTACTGTTTGGGCCGACACATCCCTCCGAGTTGCTTTTCAATTGGCAGCACCAACCCGCTACAACTTGTAGTCAGCGGTCATTAGCCGGTGGTGTTCACCGCGAGCATCTACTACAAGGCTGCTCTCTAACGTTTTGTCTGTCGTCATAGCTGCTGACTGTTCGAATGACCTCTACAGGAAAATTCCAAGGCTGATAAATTACGTAAAGTTATCACACGCAAAAGGTCTAAGCTTAAAACTACACTTTGGACAGTGTTCAAAGACTGTTTAGTTCATTATAAATAGATATATGAAGAATAAAATAAATAATTAGTTGCAGCTATTTAATAACGACCATCACACCACTCTAGGCGATGGCCTTTGCTTTTATTGTGATGAAATTCGCGTTCTGGTGTGTAGATCCTGTTACTAGTGTATGACTCTTTCCAGTATATTTCATAGGAACATATTCCAGGAAAGTGTACGGATTTCTTTTCTGTTTTGCTTCTTTTTATCGAGTGCAGCGTCAGAACTGACTCTCTCTTGTTTTCAATATTACTAAGCAAAAGTCTTCCTCATCTAACATCTTCAGTTTTGTTTCCATACTTCTGTACACCTTTCTGGTCAGCGGTTCGGTCTTCGAACAGTTGTGCTGATTAAACGATAGTTTTCGCATTTATCAGTAGTTCCTATGTTCACAGTTGTGTATATAATGTTCTCTCGAAAATATACGTGAATTCTTACACGTTGCATTTACTAAACTGAATAGCCATTTTCTTGTATGGTTCCACAATCATCTCACGAATTTCGAAGTAATGTGACATATTCTGTGTGGTAAGCTCGAACTTACTTGTCGGTTTTTCAGAATGCTGAATCTGGTATTTTGATATTATTTTCTTGTTTCTACACGTTCTTCCATATCTAGTTCTGTACAGTGAGGACCGTAAAATGCACAAAATATTTAGAATTTTAAATTATTTGCAGACAACATCAACCAGGAAATGGATGTAGTACACATCAAGAAGAATTTGCGCTATACTGGGAAGATCGAAAGAGGTTTATTTGGGTGGAACTGTGACACCCAAATTTTGATTCCCTTCAGAGTATATTTGAATTTTTTAGAAGAAGGAAAAGTGAATTTAATAACCATTGATGCTGAGATCATTAAGAGATGGACACGTTTGATAAAGACAAGAATTTGTGCCATAGCGGAAGGAAAATGCTATTGTTTCGTCGTACTCCACAGGAACCGCCTAGGATAGTGAGACTACAGCCTCTGCTTCATTTCGTGCAACAGGTAAGTGGTCCAAATGCTGCACAAAATAATGAATTTTAACGGATCAAGTAGCGACTCATCACTATTTGCATCTTCCATCCGCAAACCTCTCACACAGCTTGGATTGCATAATTACATACAAATTGTATAGGAAGTTGTATCTCCATAGTTACATCGTTCATGTCGTACAATGACAAGCTTACATTCACATAATTCATACCTTCTCTAACAAAAGCTAGCACTAAATGGCTGATATGAGGTCGAGCTACCCAGGTAACAGTGAGAAAAATCTAGGGGCTTCATAATGAGCAATGTATCCGGGTACTGAGAATGACCACTCATTAGACTGAAATTCCTCTACGTTTGAAGTACGAGGGTTTGCTACGCCTGTCCAACGTATCCAGAAACGCATCTGAGGACTTCGCTGTAGATAGGACATTAAACCCACACAGTGAAAGATGGATATATCTGCTACGGATTGGCCGATAGGGACTGCTTTTCGTAGGAACCAACTGTTCTCCTATAAAGAGAGTTTTATGTTTTATCGCCGGAGCCATTTAGAGGGGAGAAAGACGACCATTTCTCGCGATATACGGTTCGGTAAGGTTATAGGGCGAAGTTCTGAGAGATACTGTAAAAATGTTTTACTGGCTCTATCGTATATTACCTCTAGCACCGTCGAGAAGAAGATAAAATAGATTAGAATGCGACGGAGGCGTAAACACGGTCACGTTTCTTTTGTTCCATTGACGACTGACGTAGGAAGACCAACAGCCGGTGTACTGTTAGATGATTTGTGGGTTATATACAATATGTGGCAAACGTATACAAATGTCACCTACTGTTCAATCAAAAGACGGCAATCGAATAGCCAAAAAGCTACCAATACAGCCTTCAGTCACTGAGCAGTCCGCCCACTAAATTTATACACACTCAAGACAGAAGTCGCTCGTACTCTTCGAAGTGCATGGGCTGTAGTTATTGACACACTTAGAATTATTGCCCAGTCACTCCCATATGAGAGTCCTAACACGTACGGTGAGTCTTCACTTCATATAACGTACTTCCATTCCTCCACAGATTAAGAAAGCCGCTTTTCGTAACACTCCTAGTGTCTAAAATATTTTCAATATTTCGCGGCTCTGTCAAGCAACTGTATAAATATTAATTTTAATTTTAATAGCCAACAGCCTCAGTTGCAGTGTTCCAGTACAGCAGTCGTGGCTGCCGCATCGCGGTCGTGAAGTGGAGCCGAGGCAGTTTCAGGTAAGATTTTACAGTCCGACGATAATTTATGGATTTGTAGTTTTAGCTTGACGATGTCCACTATGGACAAACGGTAGTTACTTTTATTCTGAATAAGATTGGGTTATCCCGACTGAAACCTAGGTAAATTCTAGGTAAACGTTGCAACTGAGGGTGTTGGTTACTAAAATTAAAATTAATACTCCTAATGTCGTTGCCTTTGGGTTCTGGGTAGAAACAAAGGGATAAATCGGGTCCCGTTTGTCTCTGACCTTTCTTGGACTACGTAGGATTATTCAAAGTCTGAGAACATCTGGAAACTTCACTCTTCAAATCATCAAGAGCAAATGGTAAATAACTGTTTCCTTACAACCGCATTTCATCTTCAAACAATCTTCAGAGACAAATATTTAAAAAACTCAAATATTTCAATTTCTTTTTATTATTTTAATCGGTATATTAACCTTTTTTGTGACAGTATAGTACCCATGGTCTCGGAGTAGCGTCTGTGATTAAATATCAGTACGTCCTGCCGGCCGGGGTGGCCGAACAGTTCTAGGTGCTACAGTCTGGAACCGTGCGACCGCTACGGTCGCAGGTTCGAATCCTGCCTTGGGCATGGATGTGTGTGATGTCCTTAGGTTAGTTAGGTTTAAGTAGTTCTAAGCTATAGGGGACTTATGACCTCAGCAGTTGAGACCCATAGTGCTCAGAGCCATTTGAACCAGTACGTCCTCTGTCCCAGTTTCGAACCTAGCCACTGTTTAAGTTTTGAATAAAAATCATCTTCAACTGCGGTTATGGAATTTCGGCACAAGAAGCCACTGTTATCCAGCCAACGGCCTCGTCAAAGAGCTCTTCAGAGCAATCCCTTGCCCTTGAGGTGGGAAACTGCCTCTGAAAGGTGGAAGAATCAGTAGTGATTAATGGCATGAGGATGCAGAAAGGGAAATCACTGCATTAAAAACTCATAACGTGCATCCACAGTTCATTGGACTGTAATTGAAAACGTGTCATGATGATCTCTTCAGTAGCAGAAGATTCCGGACTAGTCCTCCATTCGGATCTCCGGGAGGGGCCTGCCAAAGAGGAGGTGACCATCACAAAAAATGTTAAAGAACCAACGAAAGGGTAATGTTCTACGAGTCGGAGCGTGGAATGTCAGAAGTTTGGACGTGATGGGGAAACTTCAAAATCTGTAAAAGGAAATGCTAATCTAGAAATGCTGAATCTAGATGCACATACTGCACTCATTGACGTTATATTCACATTCAACATTAGTGTCAGGAAAAGAGGTATCCCACATACTGCCGACAGCACATCTGATTACTGTTTACGAAATCAACCAGTGATGAGCTAGATGTTTGCATACATGATAGTTCAGTACGACTTCCGTGACTAGTATCCTACGATTATACACATTGTGTATGGTATGTTGCAGTGAGTATAAGTGACAGTCACGACAGTTTGATGCTCTTTTGTTTTACAGAAGGTGCTAGATTTTAGCGAAAAGGTGCAGTGGACGTCGGGAATCAAACTCGGCTACAAATAGCGGCGAGACACCAACAACAGCTCACTTTTCGGTTGGCGTTCAGGCAGCGAGAACACGTAACAGCAAAACTCGCAGCACCTGAAGAAGACGGCTGGGTCGGCCGTCGAAATATTGTGCAGAACATGGAAACAACAACTCGGCTGCACTCCCAGAAGCTCACTATTAATCAATCATGCCGAGAAAACCTGAGAGATTGCAGACTATATCAACCTTGGCTCATCAATTACTTTTCGCATTTTACTCACAGGCAGTTTACTAACTACAACAATGTGAACTTCCAGATCTTTTGCTGGCATTATTCTACACGATACTAAGGGACACATCTTTCCCCTTGTGCTACTCAGCTACGGAACATGGATATCTTGTGCGGTATAACTGTAGCCACGTCAAGCAAGTTTACATATCACTCAGTGAATCATGCAGCATTATCACAGGCTGTTCGAGACCAACACCGACTGATAAGCTATACTGACTAGCCGGTACCGCTCCCCCCAAGCGTCATGAACGAAGTGACAGGCAAAGAGGAAAAATACGTAACAGTTTACAAGCTCATCTCTGCCCGTTTTTAACTCCCGACACAAACAGGGTGTGTTATAAGTTTAACGTGTGTGTCTGTGCATCTGTCTGTGGCTTGTTAGCTCCCAAACGAAAGGACCGATTTTAATACAGTGTCATTTTTTTGATAGCGTGTTTAATCAGAATGATTCTTATCTATGTACCCCTGAAGATTGTTCAGCCGTTTGAATTCCACCAGCTAAATTAAGTAAAAATGTTTTCTGCCAGCGTGCTCTCTTGATATACACTACGTAATACATACTATAGACATCAAGTTACGTAGTACCACACCGTAGAGCTCAAAAAAATCTAAATAAAAGTATATGTGCACATTTATTTTTATCTTTTACGGTGGACCAACAATGATGATTTCTGTCTTTTGAAGTCCTCCGTTCCCAGCACCTACAAAGTAGAAAAAAGGTGATTATAGCTGAACTGTAAAAGATAAAAATATGCTCTCGCGGAATTTATTGTGGGTTCTTTTTGAGGTCTACACTCCAGAAGTAAATCAAATGATTTTGCTGTCATAGTTAAGTTAGCCTATCGCAAGAGAGCGCAATGGCAGTCCACTTTTTCCGACTTTATTTATTGTTACCGTCACTGCTTATAACTTATGATGCCTAAATTAGCTAAATACATATATTAAAACACAGTGGATGATTATATCTGTGCATTTAAAAAAAATAAACACGTAAATCGCATAAGTGAAAAGAAATCTCATGTAACAGTTTCGATTTCGTGCCGCAAATTCGGGGATAGAGTAACGCCGACCGGAGTGGCCGAGCGGTTCTGGGCGCCACACATTGGAACCGCGCGATCGCTGCGGTCGCCGGTTCGAATCCTGCCACCGACATGGATGTGTGTGGTGTCCTTGAGTTAGTTAGCTTTAAGTAGTTCTAAGTTCTAGGGGACTGATGACCTCAGAAGTTAAGTCCCATAGTGTTCAGAGCCATTTGAACCATTTTTGAAAGAGTACCTGTTGAATAGCGCCTACATGTAAAATGTGAAGTTTGAAAAGCATGATACAAAATTTAAATTAACAGTTGAGAAAAATCCTGAACACCAAAACCTGTAAAAAGTAAAAGAGAAAAAATGTGTTTCCCTTTTAAGTTTAATATAAATAGTAATATTTCGATCAAACCGTCATCGCGTCGCGAGATCTCTAAGCACTTACAGAAAGTAAATTAACAGCAGATATACTTTATAAAACAGCATACTTTCATTATTTCTGGGTATAAGCTTCTTCTATTTGGTGTAAACTCTTTCAGGCCTGTGCGTGCCGCATCTACACCTCAAAGTAGGTAGGGACGCCTAAATTAGTTGTTACATAAATTTTGGAAATCAAGCCGTCTTTAATTAACCTAACATTGTTAAAGAATAGAGTTACCTGTTTACATTCATCCACTGTCCGTTGTTATGTACTGCGATTCATGTTTCTGACGCGATTAAGTAAATAAAGAGTGTGATATGGTTCTGTTGCATACCAGCGTTGTACAAGACAGCAAACCGTTAAAATTTTCCAAGTCTCAGAACGAAGCTATCTCGTTGATATTGCAGCAGTGTCGACACAAGAATGGCGCGAAGAGTAACATTTCACCACCTAGTGTGGGTCAGGGGAAAACACAACATTGGCGCTTCTGGCGAGGCAGATAACGGACCTCGGCACAAATGTAGTGGGGCAGACCATCTGGACAGGATCAGGACAGCGTCGCTACATGTTGCAAGGAACGCCACTGGTAATGCAACAAAGAGTACCAAGAGTTCTTAAGAATGAGTCATACACTGTAACAAACTCGTTAAGCAAGCACGGCTCAGTTACAACCGCTGATATCTTCGTAATAGCAAGAACTATGCGATCATGACAAGTAACATCGGGTAAACATCAGCCACTACTTCGCTCCATAAACACCCCAGCATCTTAGCTCGTAAAGCCGGATCGATCGTGTACATGAAGTTCACACTTGACTCCCTGACTACGGTGAAGTGACGTCTGGCACAACTCTGTTGTAGACGTCCTGGACGCTAATGAACAAGAACAGGTGCTAATCGGGAACATACCTACCCCGCCATAATCACCAGCATCGAGTTCAACAGCACAGTCCGCCGCTGTCGCAAGTGGGTAGATCCGCGGGTCTTCCATATGATTCCTTTTCAGGACACGAGCGTTCCTGATACGTCGGTGGTCTGATCAGGGCCTATCTGACGGCAGGCCAAGATCGTCGTATTAAACGGCTACACGGCAACCGTCATTGCGGTTCAACAGATGAAGAAGAACGGCGGTGAGCGGGAATGGACAGAACACTTCCCAGATTGGCGAGTGTTGAAAGCCCAACACATTCGCCACCGTACGGCAAGCGCCGGAATCACCGAGGGCGGCAGCAGCCATAGCAGAAGCCGGCCAGCAACGGTGCGTGCAGTGTCAGCTACCCTGAGACAACTGAAGGTCGCTTACTACGCGAATCCTCGAAGGTTCAGAATGGTTCAAATGGCTCTGAGCACTATGGGACTTAACATCTGATATCACCAGTCCCCTAGACTTAGAACTACTTAAACCTATTGTATGTTAACCGGAGACCTAGAAACGACGGAGAGGCTCCGTCCCCGCCGCCGCCGCAGAGGTCCACAACCCCACGACGACTACCGCAGTCCACTTTACCCCTCCGCCGCCCCACTCCGAATCCAGGGTTAGCGGTTCGGCCCCCGGTGGACCCCCCAGGGAATGTCTCACACCAAACGAGTGTAACTCCTATGTTTGCGTGGTAGAGTAATGGTGGTGTACGCGTACGTGGAGAACTTGTTTGCGCAGCAATCGCCGACATAGTGTAACTGAGGCAGAATAAAGGGAATCAACCCACATTCGCCGAGGCAGATGGAAAACCGCCTAAAAACCATCCACTGACTAGCCTGTTCACCGGACCTCGACACAAATCCGCCGGGCGGATTCGTGCCGGGGACCAGGCGCTCCTTCCCTCCCGGAAAGTCCTGCGTTAGACCGCACGGCCAACCGGGCGGGCACTACCTAAACCTAACTAACCTAAGGACATCACACACATCCATGCCCGAGGCAGGATTGGAACCTGCAACCGTAGCAGCAGCGCGGTTCCGGACTGAAGCGCCTAGAACCGCTCGGCCACAACAGCTGGCGAATCCTCGACGAGCATCGACAGCTCTTGTCAACAGCGAATCAAGACACTGATTGTAGCTTATGGAAATAAATAATTAATTCTGAAGCTTCTTTCACTGCCTATACCAACGGCAACAGATCGGCACCATCCTTGAGGCAACCTGGGTAGGAGCGAACTGGGAGAGTGCCTCCTGACAAAGAATCATCTCTACTTCCGCCCTCCCAAGAGAACCCTCTTGCAGTTCTGCACGCACGGACGGCAGTAATCCCTGTCGAATTTGGAACTGTTTGACATAGTGCGACACTTGTTCCAGTCCCTGCCTCTAACGATCACTGTTTTCACGCCTTGTTACATGGCCGAACCATTCCTTGCATACGCATATGACAGTTCACGTTCATACTGCAACCAACCAGGCAAGTTCATTCGCGGATAGATCACGAGTATCTCCAAACACAGTGGCTTCCTTCCGCCCTTCTGTCCAAATTTACTGCGCTGATTCCACACAAACGACGGTTACCCACATTACTTCACAGGAGTGACTTACATCGGCAGTGGATGGTCACGTGACCTCCTGCCAACATTTTTGCACCGTCTGCAGCTCTACAGAGCGATCAGTGTGCTCTTTTAAGGGGGCGACTATTGTTTTGAACAGTGTGCTTACGAAGATCCTCGTTTGATAATCCGAACCGCTCAACCGACAGACGGGAACTTTAGTGATTGCGCAATGCTTAGTAGTGAAGATTATACACCATTAGCATCAGTGTACATAATCGTAATGACGTTCCTGCAGATCTACTGCGTGTCTGGCGTCCTTGATATCACGAAGTGTCACACGTATAGTATCAGGTGTTTATAATTAATAAAGTATAGATGCTTAAGGAGGCCCAGTGTGCGCGGTAGTTATCGTATGTCAGAAAAACGTGGCTGATATGCTAATGTGTCATGTGGAACTGATATTACTGAAAAAAAAATTAGTTCCAATTTAATCATCAGGTGCAAATCTGGTGCTGTACAGCCTCTCGTCAATGTCTCTGGGGCTTATACTGAATAAATTGCGTAAGCAGCAGTTGATAATAATAAAATCAACATTATGCCTTCCTCACCTGTCTGACCTTTTCTGCCTACATCGGATTCCTAATCCATTATGTATGGAAACATTTCTATATGTCTTTCTTACATTCACAGAGACAGATCTGCACCTAATGGCCTAACCTGGATATAATTTTTTCCCAGCGTAAAACTGTTCTGTATTAATGCATCAGAATATCAACCAATTTTCGCTGCCATACAATAATTCAGCACACACAGAACCTCTGTGAGTAGCTGCACTTTACTTATAATCACCTGGTAGCAGTGGTGGTGACAGAGCCAGCGGTGCTGTGGCAAAAGAGGAACAGGTGAGGTGTTGTCGTGCCAAGCAAGGTCTAGAGGCCGTGCCAGTAGTCACCAGAGAACTGCCTACTACTAATTGAGCGGCTCGTTCGGGCCATTCGTTACTTTTCTACGCCGAACTTACAAAATATTATAGTTCTATTCAGTCAGTTGTCCATACAAAAATAATTTTCATAAACTGATTTCCCAGGCGTCGTGCGATGGCGATGTTACACGCACCTACCATGAACACTGCTAATCGTCACGGTATTTCATATATGCTAGGCTTCCAAGTCCCAAATCATCTTTGACGGAGCCGAGTAGTTCTCCAGTCTCGGAAGGAGGACGAAACACATTCTTAAAGTTACAACTTCTCAAAAGACTTATAATCTTGAATGATATGGCCCTCACATAAGGAATAAAGCCCACAGATCTATGCTCCTCTTCATACACCTCCGGTGAATATCCGTTCACCTTCCAAGATTAGGGCACCACTCAGCTTTGTGAAAGATGATTTGTGGCTTAGGAAACCTGGCAAATGAAAGGATCGTGTCAATGTGGGGGAGACCCATATCGACCGTTCGATTTGCACACTTCAGGAAACGCACACGGAACATCGCCGTCACACGAACCTGCAACAGCCTTAAAAACCGGCTGTAACAGAATATTACTTAATTGAGGGCCATGGGATGAAGACTGACGACACTGTGGTAGTTGCCAGTACTTCCGGATTTTGGAATAGTTTTTATAAAGAGGCAAGTGAATTTAAGTGAGCAGGCAATTTTATTAATAAAGGCAATAGTTTTCCTCTTAGCAGGACGTGAAACACTGTACTATCCCGTATCAAAGCACAACGTTCTTCGGTGGGGCCAGCCTGACTGTTTGTAAATGGTCTTCGAATGCGATGTATCTTTGCCGCCGGTGTTCTACTAAGGGCAGCGGCACCAGTCCAGACTCCGAGGACAGCAACAGTGTTGGCCGGCGCAGGACTATATAGGACGACAATCTGCAGCCTCGGCAACATTTTACAGCGGCACTCAGCAGCAGCAGCAGCAGCAGCAGAAGCAGCAACAGCGTTCTCTTGAAGATGGCGGACTGGTGATTGATTGATTGTTTAGCAGATGACACAAAGCGTTGGGGACTGAATTTAGCCATCACGAACATGAAGTTTTCAGAATTCAGAGAATTCTGGTCGATACAGAAGTAGGGCAAATTGTGGCTAGAGTCTCTTGCTACAAAGATGGCAAGATTATTTAGAGACGTGGTTTTGGCGACTTGAGTATCTCACGGGTAGGACATCTGAGTTAGAGACACAAAGAGAGGTAGGAAAAACATTGCCTGGCGATTCGTAGCGAAGTGTTGGGACTAACTATAAGAAGGATGATATCGTCTTGTAGGTGTAGGTGTAGGAAATATGCAGCAGTCCTCAGAATTTAGAAGGCCTAAGTCAGTTCAAACAGAAAGAAGAAGTTGTTAAGCCTTTCGTGGCCACCTGTTGACAAACTGCCTATTGGCTTCTGTCACTGGTTCTACGGTCGACGTTCATCTAGTGATTTTACTGACGTTTCGCCAGCACGAGTGGCTGGCATTGTCAAAACTTCACCCTCCATTGCCGGTGGTGGGAATTGAGTACCAGGTCATCAGCATTGTGAACTCTATTGGAGGGTTGGCTCAGGTGACTGACAGCATAGGGGAGTTACGCAAGAATCTTACAAAAGAGGATCAGATACTGATAGTGGGTGGAGCAGAGAATAGTCTTGATTTGGACTGTTTCAGCGTCATGGTCGGCCCCATCTTAATGCAGCTGTAAGGCGTGTTAACATGGGGCTGGAGAGGGCACTGACCACATAGGGCATGGGTCAAATTGCAGTGGTGCTAGCTGAGTCTATCAGTAGATCAAGTTTCACTAGGCACGGCCTGCGCCTCAATAGGTATGGGAAGGGGAGGCTGGCAAAGCTTACAGGTGAAAGTGTAGTGGGTGGTGGTGGGATCACTCATGAAAACATTCCTATAGTAGTTGGTGTTAGAGCTACAACATTTTAGATTGAAGTCAGCTAATAGGGGTACCTGCTTAATGGAAGTTCCTCTAACTAAGGAATCGTGGTCAGGGAACGTGAAGTTTCCAAGTAGAGAAAGAATTGGCACATTTCGTCAAAATATAAGAGGTATTAAAGTTAGTGAATCGCTTATGGATGTTCACTCTGAGGTTAATGGTATATCGAAACACCAGCTAAATAATTTGACAATTTAGAGGATTTCTTCACCAGGATACAGATTAGCTGGCTGTTTTTCAAGGAGTTCCTTGCGGAGTGGGGAAGTGGCCATGTACGTAAACAGCAGTATTCCGTTTGAGTCCATAGACGTATCACGGCACAACACTGAACAGATATTTGAATGTTGTGCAGTAGCAGTTGAATTTAGTGAAACTAAACTTATAATTGTTGTTTATAGGTCCCCTAATTCTGGCTTCAGAGAATTTCTGCTCAAGTTAGAAGCGGTTCTTCGTTCAATCTCTCTGAAGTACCAAAATTTAGTTATACTTGGTTACTCCAATATTAATTTTGTATATGACTGTGCAAGAAAAAGGATGTTGGTAGATCACCTAAACTCATATGATCTGATGCAGACTGTGTTTCTCCCAACTGGGGTGCAGGGGAACAGCAGCACCGCAACAGACACTATTTTTATTCATTACTAGATGGGCGTTCTGTTCGTAAAAGGGTGAATGGCCTTCCAGGCCATGATACACAAATGTTAACACTAAAAGATTTTCTTGCTCAAACAAATATCACATATAATTACAAACTAAGTAGGAAAACCAATCCAACGGCAATAGAGAGTTTTTTAAACCTCGTTAAGGAACAAGAGTGCCTGGATGTTAATAGTGCCCATAACATAGATAACAAATGTAATGCTTTCCTTAACACATTTCTAATGCTCTTTGAAAGTTGCTCTCCCGTTCTAAACGGGGTACTAGCTGTAAAATGCAGCCTGGGTGGCTGACTAGTGTGATAAGGATATCATGTAGAACAAAGCTGGAACTACATCAAAATGTTAGAAGTAATCACAACCAAGCTACAGTAGCCCATAACAAACAGTATTGTAAGGTACTTAAAAATGTTATTAGGAAGCAAATAGTATGTGGTACACAAATAGAATAGCTAATTCACAGCATAAAATTAAAACGATATGGCCTGTTGTGAAGTGTCTGGTCAGCAGCACAACCTCTACAGTATAAAGTCAATTCGTAGTGAAATAAATTCTCTTACTGACAACTCAGTCATATGTACAGGATTTAACAATCATTTTCTCAGCATTGCTGGTGTATTAAATATAAATTTAGTTTCTACAGGGAATCATATAACGCTCTTGGCAAATGCGTTTCCGAGACTGATGTCTGAAATACTCTTGTGTGATACAGACAAGAGGGAGATTGAGTCAATAATTAAATCACTGAAGACTAAGGACTCTCATTGGTAAGATGAAGTGCCTAGCAGAATTTTAAAGTACTGTGCTGCACATGTTAGCCCTGTACTTAGCCATATTTGTAATTTTCCCTTTAAGAAAGGTCAGTTTCCTGAACGGTTAAAGTACTCAGTAGTAAAGCCTCTTTATAAAAAGGGAGAAAGGGATAATGTAGACAATTTTAGACCTATCTCTAAGCCATCGGTGATTGCTAAAGTTATTGAAAAGGCTGTGTATATAAGGATAATTGATACTTTCATATCATATAATTTGCTATCAAATGTACAGTTCGGCTTTAGAAGTCGTTTAACAACTGAAAATGCTATATTCACTTTTCTGTGTGAGGTACTAGATGGATTAAACAAAAGGTTTCGAACGCTAGGCATGTTTTTTGATTTAACTAAGGCGTTTGATTGTCCTGATTACGAAATATTGCTTCAGACGTTGGACCATTGCGGAATATGGTGAGCAGCTCACAATTGGTTCACCTTTTACTTTAACAATAGGCGGTAAAAGGTATTTGTTCACAGTGTTGAAAATGGCTGTTATGAGGGGCCTGAGTGCGCTACGGTCAAAGAGGTGTGTGTGGGGGAAATGTGCCATGGTTCAGTGTTGGTAACACTCCTGTTCCTTATTTATATAAATGATATGCCCTCTAGTATTAGGGGTAATTCTAAAATATTTCTGTTTGCTGATGACACTAGCTTGGAAGGAAAGAATGTTGTGTGCAACAATGGCTCGGTTTCAAATAGTGCAGTTCAAGACATACATTCATGGCTTGTAGGAAATAAACTATAGCTAAATCGCAGTAAGACTCAATTTTTAGTTTCTAACACATAATTCAGAAAAAAACCAACGCATATGTTTAGTGAAATTGAACAGTTCAAATTTTTACGTGTTCGGATAGATAGTAAGCTGTCGTGGAAAGCTCACGTTCAAGATCTTTTTCAAAGACTTAATGCTATCATTCTAACTATTCCAGTTGTATCTAAAGTAAGTGATTAAGTGATCGTTCGACACGAAAATTAGTCTACTTTGCTTATATTCATTCGCTTATGTCGTATGGTATTATGTTTTGGGTAACTCTTCCCATTCTAAAAGGATATTTTTGGCTTGTAATCTGGCCGTTCGTGCAATAAGTGGTGTCCGTTCGCGAACCTTTTGTCGATCCCTATCCACTAGTCTGGGTAATTTGACATTGGCCTCTCAATATATATATTCTTTACTTTCTTTTCTTGTTACAAATATCAGCTTATTGCAAAGAATTAGCAGCTTTCACTCAATTAATACCCGGAAGAAATTCAATCCGCATTTGGATCGGACTTCCTTAACTCTTGTGAAGAAAGGTGTGCAGTATACTGCTATATCCATTTTCACTAAGCTACCACAAGAATTCAAAAATCTTAGCAGTAATCCACACCGTTTCAAATCTAAACTGAAGAGTTTCCTCATGGACGACTTCTGCTATTCTGTTGAGAAGTTCCTTGAAAAATTAAGCTGATTCGCTTGCTGATGCGTTTACTTAAGCTTAGGATTCATAAACATTTTATTTTTATCTGTTATTAATTTTGTGTTGTAATTTCGTGTACTGACACGTTCCAAGACCTCGGAGATTTACTCCTCAATTTGGCCCTGCGGAACTAGAAGTGTAAATAAAATAAATAAAGTCGAGAATGAGGATAGCTAGCTTGAAACACGTGATCAGAGGGATTTCGGGATCGAAAATCTATTTGAATAAGTAAATATGAAGCGAGAACGCTTTAAAGGAAGTTATTCCCTCTTAGGAAGAGGTAACTTTAACAACCGTGAAGTACAACAAGAGGCGGGAAGCAATTTTCCGCTGAGGTCGATAGTCCAGCGAGGATGGAAGGAAATAAATAGTTCAGTACTAGGCATAGGCAAAAGCACTGGGAGTAAGAAGGCAGAGGCGGGAACATGAGACGTTGTCATGCTGAAGATAAGCAACCGATGCTGTGACAAAATCAGCAATAATGCGTTCAATAATGGGATACAGACATTAAGAGAAGTGGTACAATCAGTCCTGTGCGAAGGAAATCAACTGACGTGTAATCAAGTGAAATTGACTGCCCAAAGTATGGGAAATGTGAGTATTCGAGATCGACAGGAAGTATTAGAGGTGGAAGTGAAAGTGGAGGTGCATGTTGTAATAATGAAATTGTTAGCTCGAAATGGTTAGAACGCTGTATCTTGGTTGAAAGAATTCCCCAAGTGTATGGCAGACAGCGAAAGTGGGAAATACTATGAGGAGTTCCTACCTGATATCACGAATAGAGAGGAAGAAAGATGGCATTGTTCATCGAAACATGGTAAATTGAAAGAGATTATCTGATTTGCAGAATATGCACATCGACTCGAAAATCATACTGCAACAAGATGGTAGCCTTCAATGAAAATATAAACGTATCAGAAGATGAGAAAAACCGTAAATATATTAATACGTAGTAGCAGCTGAAGTGCATAGCAATGGTAGCGATTCAACACAGAGCCACGTGGGAAATGCATCCAATGTAGTGAGACAGTATGAGCTGGAGTTGTAAAGGATTTCGATCATCAGAGATTAACACACAAAAATGAGAAGGAAGAGGAAATATAGGATTCTGATGGAAATATATTAGATGGCCCAGAAGGTGTCAAAGAGATTTGTAGGTTGACAGAGGAATTTCTTGCATAAAGTGGAGCAAAAGGAAATAAGATAGAGCTCAATGCCGAAGAGGATTCAGGTGCGATTGGTAGTGGCGGTGAATTTATTTGCCTGATAAAGGAATGGAGGGAATCATAACTAACCTGCATGTATCAGAAGAAAATGAGATAGCGTCCAGCTTTTTACCGGAGCACTACAGGCAGGTTCCATTAGCTACAGAGTGATGAAAGTATAAGTCGTTCCTTTTTGTGGGAAAATGTTACCACTAAACAGTACTCCTTTTTGTATTAAATACTTTCGTCTCTGCATTTATTAGACCGTTAGATATAATAAATAGTAGGCAGAAAAGTAAATTTGCAAATATCGGCGTATGTTGGTGATATTATGGTCGCAACAACAATGAGGAAGGGACCTTTATTATTACTAGATATGGTGTTCAAAGCTATTATTGCAGGAGAGAAAACTCAAGAAATGTGACTTTTTAGAAATGACATTAAATTCGAGGAAACACAGTTACCTCAGCATACACTAAAAAATATCCTGTGAAAATAAACGCAATAAAAAGTTTTGCAAGAAGAAAAACGTGTAAACAAGTAACAGTCCTTTTGGGCACGTGTTGATTCAACCGCAAGTATGTCAATGACTAGTCGTTCAATGATCTGAACCTGAATAATTTACACAAGAAGAACAGCACAATCGTGTAGAACAGGGAATGCGAAGCAGTGTCTAAACAGCTGAAAGAGAATTTATCTAGGAACATAAAAGGTTTTCATTTGAATTTAAGGCAACGATTTCACATAGCGCTGACTATGGATTAGGATTTTCAGTATTCCAGAAGACAGCAAGAGATTGAAGGATCTTGAGAAAGCCACTATGTTTTGCTAGTCGAACCCTAAGTACGTTCGAGAAGAACAGCACGGTGACATAAAAGGAGGCACTAGCCATAGTCTGAAGTTTCTGCAAGTTCAGAAAAAAATTTATGGTGTAATGAAAGAATTATCCATACAGACCACAGAGCGCTGACATTCCTCCAAGACTGTTGGTTGCTGCATAATAGATTGAATCACTGGGCGCTATATTTCTAGCAATTTGCTACCGACATCAGCTAAATCAAAGGTACTGAAAACCTTGTACCAGAAACTTTATCAAAATTCACAGAAAGTGTGGAAGTTCCTAATAAAATAAAATGGAGGGATATTATGAGTGAGGTACTTCCTAACAGTTTAAGGAAAAGACAGAATTTAAAAAATCTGTCGTAATATGAGACGACATCAAAATGATGACGAGGACCCCAAATCAGTAAACGATATGCTGAGACTGATGCTGTTAATTGAAGATCATCTTATATTATTTACAAAGGAGGAGGACAAGTACTGAAGGTAAATGGAGATTGTGTTGGCCATTTGAGTGCATTAATGAAGTACTAAACTATTTACATTTAGCATACGGCCATTGTGGAGCAAAGAACCGTGCTGAGAAAATCTTTGAATGTACCATTTATAATAATTTGATTTGGAGGATAGCGCAGAGGGCTAAATCCGGCGATATTTGTAAGAAAGAAAAAGTGTGAAATGCTATTAGTAGGGGGCCAATGCAATCCATAAAACCTGAGGATGTAATAGATGTAGTCACGTTGCATGTTTCTGGTCCATTATCAAAGACCTGGGAAATTTCACATATATTGGTGGAGCCTTTCTACAAGTTCATAAAATTATAACCGTTGAGAAAAGCTACAGCCAACGCTGTGTGTAACCAGACGGTTCTAGATGATTTCGTAAATCAGGGCAAGCCGAACAGAGTACTGCCAGGTAATGGTACTCAGTCTTAATCGAAGAGATGGAAAGATTGAATGGCTAAAAACCAAGTGCTGAGTAACCGAGCAGATAGCTTTCTGCGCGAAATACGATATTTATGTTGTACCTATTGTCCTGATAGGTCTTTGGGCTATACGTGGAAGTGTTTGAAAAGACAATGGATGAATTCAGTCACGACAGTATTGTTTTTTTTTTTTCAGAAGAAATCTTAGAAGAGAACAAAATATTGACTAGAAGAACAATCAGAATTTCCTCTGAAGAATGAAAGTAGTATTAATGACAAAAAGAAACAGCTTAAAAGCAAGATGCAGAGACAAGAGCTGAAGCTATGATTCGTTATCTTAAAAAATATACACACTAAAATACTTTCCTAAACCTACAGGAAAGAATATTACATTTAATGATACGTGAAAAGTCAAGAGCCTAAGCTTCTAAGGAAATCTTAACCAAAAGTAAAAAGTTTGTGTCCATGTTTACAGACTACCATTAACATGAAAGATGAGGAATAAGTTAGCAGAGACTCACATCACACTATAATGATCAAATGTATGTGAAGGAAAGGTAATGAGCAATGGACGCCGTAAGTTACATCGTTCACCTGGACAATCGCATCAACTGCTTAAAATTCTCTTGTACAGTCTAAATGAGGATGGAAAAGTAAAGTAGTTGTTGTTACGTTTAAAGGTGTTACAATGTTTATTTATTATAAAGTGACTGTCATGCACATCTGACTGTTCTTATAATCCAAGGTGTGGAAAAACAGAGTGATGAATTTGTGTCTATGACGCTAATATTTGGTGTGGCCATTTCACCTGGAAGGTAAATCGTCTTGTAAAATTATGAGGAAACGCACGCAAGGTTTCCCATACTTTATATATTGATGGAAATATTGGACGTAAGCAAAATAGTGGTAGCGGCCAGAATGGCTCGTTGCATTCGTATCCATAAATACTGAGATGTGAAAAACCAACCATAAACCACAAAATTACATCTACAGCATTACAAATCGTCTTGCACACAAGTCAAGAGGATTTATGTAAATGCAAGCAAATTAAAATTGTGGAGATTACAGTCAGAGATTTTGATTCAAATAGTGTATTTGTTTTCAGATCCGCCAGATAAGCCAAGGGGGCTAATGCGCTGCTTCCTGGACGCGGGTTGGCGACGCGGCCCTGGATCGAATCCACCTGGCGGATTAACGACGAGGGTCGGATGTGTTTTTTAGGCGTTTTTCCACATCCCACCAGGTGAATATCTGGCTGGTCCCCACGTCCCGATCAGTTACATGACTCGCAGACAACTGAATACGTTCACACTATTCCATGGATTACACTAGACAAAGACAGCTGGGGTACACAAATTCCGTCCCGGGGGGAAGGGGTGGCCGCAGGTAGGGCATCCGGCCATCCCTTAACATTAACCTTCACAAAATCCGTATCTAGTAATGCCGACCCTGCGAAACCGCGGGATAAAGGCACAAGCGAAAGAAGAAGGAAAGAAGAAGTGTAGTCGTTTCCAGAATAGATGTACTTTACGAAAATTAGTTTTAACGCCTTTCTTTCACAATTCATTTCACGTTCTCTTTCCTGGTCACGATATTTTTATAAACGTTATGTAAGAGTTTACAGAGTGATAATTGTTATGACAACGGGTATCAGTCATAACTTAAATGCTTAGTCAGAAACATTTGCTCCTTCAAAGCTGACTTTGTTTTAATTGCATATAACGGTCGCATTCCACTTGGTTGATTTATTTTTAAGGGCTTTCATTCGAAAATTAGAATCAGCCACTTCTAAATTACTGAAAACTGTACTCGTAATTTAAAATACAAAGGGGTACCCACAGTGTTACTTGATGTACTAAGCAGCAAGTCAATCAGACTTAAAACAATTGTTATTGAATTCAAAATAAATTCAAGATTCCTTCACAAACATTTAAATTTATTATCTCCTTCTGACCTGGCGACCCAATCTTCATAGAAAAAATATTCATTTTCAGATGGACAGTCATAAGGTGAACTAAAACCAGGTCTTTTCGAGCCTACGATACTGCTCGACACTAAGGCACTCAGTGATAAAACAATGACCTGTGTTGTTGTATTTATTGCGATTGTAAATCTAACGCTTCGTTCCATTTTGCTGGCTTGATTAGACGTTCAAGTTTTTTTATTATCGCCTAAAGAAAAAATTAAATCCATTAGAGCACACCCGTCAAAACTTATTTAAAAAATTAATTCAACGGTGAAACTTCCTGGCAGATTAAAACTGTGTGCCGGACCGAGACTCGAACTCGGGACCTTTGCCCTTCGCGGGCAGGTGCTCTACCACTTGCCCGCGAAAGGCAAAGGTCCCAAGTTTCTAGTCTCGGTCCGGCACACAGTTTTAATCTGCCAGGAAGTTTCATATCAGCGCACACTCCGCTACAGAGTGAAACTCTCATTCTGGAATTCAAATATGGTTAGAAATTATTGTTGTAAACGTTAATGTTTGGTTTTTATTTTGCAGAATATTACGCCAATACTCCCGAATTGTGGTTTCCATTTCAATTTTCTACTGTGTTCAAACATACTTAAAAGCAAAATCAATCTTTCGTCGTTAAATTTAGATTCCGAACTAGAAAATAATTAATGGGTCGTTTCATTTCTACGTAAGCAAAATTTAGATTTTCTTCAGCTCGATTTTTGGTTAAAAGGAACGACGAGTTCAGTTCAAAACCCTTTTAGAAGCTAATCTAACTTTCTCGATCTATTACCTCCTTTTATGGGAATTGGCCCACAGAGGTATCTGTTTAGGAGAAGCTCCAAGGACAGGAAAAGAAGTGCATTTTACTGCGTCATTGCTGAGTCCTAATTTTCTCTATACGAGTGCTATCTAATCTTCTCACGTTGATCGAGATGAGTAACACCGCCATTCAAACTTTTGTAATTCCCCCTCTCAAGTGTAATGGCGAAAGTTAGAAGATGTTTACAAGCTGTTCCAGAGAATTTCGTATCATCCGATAGGCCCTAAAGGAGACTAGGGCTATGAAGCTGATCTGGCTACGGCTTTTCACTGTCAGTCACGGTAAGCACTTCTGACGAAAGTGTGTTGTTTGACACTTTTAATGATCAGAAAATCTTCTTTGGTTGTTGCTTTCAGTAGGTCCTGTGCTCTCTGAGTAGTCAGCGGCTTGATAAACGGTTTCGATTGCTGCCTTGAGCTAAGTTGTGGGTTTAAAAGTCCTGTCACTGTGTGGCAACACTACAGTTGTGGAAACAGACAACATAAATGTGTACACACGAATATATATTTGGAAGGATAACAATGGAACGAATGTTACCCATTTGAACTGATGAAATAGCTCTGTGGCTTGCTAGCCAGTCGACGACTATTTATGAAGTTAAAGGGAAAAAAGTGGCTATCTTATCACGTGTTTAATCAGGTTCTTACCTACAGTGTTGCTAAAAGTTATGATTATACAATTACAAACGCATCTAGGCAAGGGAGCATAATGAAAAGCCATGTTGTTGTTGTTGTTGTCTTCAGTCCTGAGACTGGTTTGATGCAGCTCTCCATGCTACTCTATCCTGTGGAAGCTTCTTCATCTCCCAGTACTTACTGCAACCTACATCCTTCTGAATCTGCTTAGTGTATTCATCTCTTGGTCTCCCTCTACGATTTTTACCCTCCACGCTGCCCTCCAATGCTAAACTTGTGATCCCTTGATGCCTCAGAACATGTCCTACCAACGGATCCCTTCTTCTTGTCAAGTTGTGCCACAAACTCCTCTTCTCCCCAATTCTATTAAATATCTCCTCATTAGTTACGTGATCTACCCATCTAATCTTCAGCATTCTTCTGTAGCACCACATTTCAAAAGCTTCTATTCTCTTCTTGTCCAAACTATTTATCGTCCATGTTTCACTTCCATACATGACTACACTCCATACAAATACTTTCAGAAACGACTTCCTGACACTTAAATCTATACTCGATGTTAACAAATTTCTCTTCTTCAGAAACGCTTTCCTTGTCATTGTCAGTCTACATTTTATAACCTCTCTACTTCGACCATCATCAGTTATTTTGCTCCCCAAATAGCAAAACTCGTTTACTACTTTAAGTGTCTCATTTCCTAATCTAATTCCCTCAGCATCACCCGACTTAATTCGACTACATTCCATTACCCTCGTTTTGTTTCTGTTGATGTTCATCTGATATCCTCCTTTCAAGACACTGTCCATGGATTTTAATACCTACTCCAAATTTTTCTTTTGTTTCCTTTACTGCTTGCTCAATATACAGATTGAATAACATCGGGGAGAGGCTACAACCCTGTCTCACTCCCTTCCCAACGGCTGCTTCCGTTTCATACCCCTAGACTCTTATAACTGCCATCTGGTTTGTGTACAAATTGTAAATAGCCTTTCTCTCCCTGTATTTTACCCCTGCCATCTTTAGAATTTGAAAAAGAGTATTCCAGTCAACGTTGTCGAAAGCCATACTTATGTTAATACGCAAGGATTAGAGATTAAATAAATATCCAGTATTACTATAGAATAAGTGAATCACAGCCATTCAAAACAAGCTCAGGTTAACCGTTACAATAAAATACCCCTGTGTAACCAAGATCACTAAAGCGCATTGTGCATTTTGGACTGCACAATACGTCCCCGTTCCAGTTGTAGAAGTGTAAGTAATTTCTTCAAACAAAAATGCGATCGGAAATGGAAAAGAGCAGTTAATGCACAAGTTCATATCACCAGACACATGTTATTTACCCAGTGTGGTGTCTCATCGAGTGAGGTCATGTTACAGTGTTGACCAATCAAATGCTCCTTCTGAAGCTAGTAGAGAACAACAGATTACGAGGCGCGATCAGGCATAGTGCCTACAGTCTTTCTTTTCTACAATACAAGAAAACTGACGAACAGCAGGACATGGACATTACATTACACATTCCACAGCGTACAATTCCCCACTCTTCTTTAGTGAGTTTTTCTACCAGCCACAGCCCCCATATTTTCAGTGCTCCTGACTGAAATACTAATTTCAGATCTACTGGTACAAAGCGTCATGGCCGCTCCATGGTGGTGCAGCTGGCAGAATGAAAGTGATGCCAGACTGCGTTCCAATAGGACCTCGCAATAAGAGCAGTGTGATGGATCGAAGGTTTTCATTACCTTCAAACAGTGAAACACTTGAGAAATACGTAATGTGGCCGTGTGGCATTTCTCGTTATACTGGTTACTTCATATTTCGGATTTTTAAATCCCGTGGTCAAAATGAAACTGACCTGCAAAATATTTCAGCCACCTTGGAAGGCAACACAGTTTACTCACACACAACTGGGGCATATGATGTGAGACGGGTGTTCATCAGAGAGTAAGCAGCACGTGACATTAATACGTAGATAGACGTTTCGCTCTCTACATATCCCTGTAAAATAGAAAAAGGATTTCTCTAATGGTACAAAATACCATCCACCATGTAACATGTAGCGGCTTTCACAGCATGTATGTATATGTATATTTACCGTAAACACGAACATCGTATCCGCACAGAAGCCTGTCTCTGGTGCAATAGAGGCTGTTACAGAACCCATTGTAGGGTGATTGGTGGTCGGAGGTCAGGCCCATGGGGAAAATACACTCATGCTCATAAATTAAGGATAATGCTGATCGAAGGTGAAACAACGTTCCGGTGGGCTGTTTGCGGGCTTATATCACCTCGGGGTATGACCATGCGGTGCGTTTGACCTGCGGTCGTCGCACGGTGGCACTGGCAGCAGTCCATGTACGCAGAGGTGTGTTGGTGCATGTCAGAGTACGGTGCAGCGAGTAAGTGTTTAGACGTTTTCAGACGTGCTAATGGTGACTGTGGTGTTGAAAATGGCTCGAAGAACACATATTGTTGACGTTATGAGGGGTATAATACTAGAGCGACTGGAGGCTCGTCAAACACAGCAGGTCGTAGCACGGGCCCTCCGTGTGCCACAATGTGTGGTCTCAAGATTATGGCAATGATTCTAGCAGATGCGAAACGTGTCCAGGCGCTACAGTACGGGACGTCCACAGTGTACAACACCACAAGAAGACCGATATCTCACCCTCAGTGCCCGCAGACGGCCACGGAGTACTGCACGTAGCCTTGCTAGGGATTTTACCGCAGCTACTGGAGCAGTTGTCCACAGACACAGTATACATAGAACTGAACAGACATGGTGTATTCGCCCGGAGACCTGCATGGCGCATTCCACTGACCCCTGGTCACAGGAGAGCCCGTAAAGCCTGGTGTCAAGAACACAGCACATGGTCATTGGAACAGTGGTCCCAGGTTATGCTCACGGACGAGTCCAGGTATAGTCTGAACAGTGATTCTCGCCGGGTTTTCATCCGGCGTGAACCAGGAACCAGATACGAACCCCTCAATGTCCTTGAAAGGGACATGTATGGTGGTCGTGGTTTGATGCTGTGGAGTGGGATTATGATTGGTGCACGTACTCCCCAGTATGTCTTTCACAGAGGAACTGTACTAGGTCAGGTGTATCGGGACGTCATTTTGCACCAGTATGTCCGCCGTTTTAGGGGTGCAGTGGGTCCCACCTTCCTCCTGATGGATGATAACGCACGGCCCCACCGAGCTGCCATCGTGGAGGAGTATCTTGAAACAAAGGTATCAGGCGAATGATGGAGTGGCCTGCCAATTCTCCAGACGTAAACCCCATCGAGCACGTGCGGGATGCTCTCGGTCGACGTATCGCTGCACGTCTTCAAACCCCTACGACACTACAGGGGCTCCGACAGGCACTGGTGCAAGAGCAGGAGGTCATAGCCCAGCAGCTGCTCGACCACCTGATCCGGAGTATGCCAACCCGTTGTGCGGCCTGTGTACGTGTGCATGGTGAACATATCCCATACTGATGTCGGGGTACACGCGCAGGAAACAGTGGCGTTTTGCAGCACATGTGTTTGTGGACGGCTTTCTCAACTTATCATCAATACCGTGGACTTACAGATATGTGTCATGTGTGTTTCCTATGTGCCTATGCTATTAGCACTAGTTTTGTGTAGTGCCACATTGTGTGGCACCACATTCTGCAGTTATCCTTAATTTAGGAGCATGAGAGTAGATCAAACTGTAGCGTACCAGCAGGGAGATGGCTCTAGGCTATATGCTAAGCGTGGTTCTGTATGCAGCTGAATATTGCCAGTATAGCACGTGCATTAGAAAATTAGCGACGAAGGCTTTTAGCTGTTGCGCAGTAAACAGAACTGAACAGTGGATTAGTAATTCTTGCACAGAAGGAAGTAGATAACACAACAGTAGCAAAATATGACAGATGAAACGCTGCTTAATAGAGGTTGGTGGAAGTTTTGTCAGTATTATTTTTCAGATACAGTATTCAAACTGCCGTTTGATGAATATTATTTCACAGATGTTGCTGAAAATGTCGTCTGTTTATATTAATGCATAACTGTCACCTGCGTCGTAATGATTGTCTAACCCTCACGAAACAGTCAAATGTTTTCACGAATAAATGGCTACAGGCTTAGTCAAAAGGGTAACCAGCGCCTCTGCAGTCCGTTAGTGTCTCGTACACCTGCGACAAAAGTTAAGCTACGAGAATGTAGTCGGGTGAAGGTGGTGGCCACAGTACTGGCCCATCCCTACTAGCCCTATAGTTGGTGAAAACACTGTGTTATTGTTCTCTGACATCAATGGCGAAGCATGTTGGGGGGCAAACCACGCCGGTATCATTATTATTGCCCGACAGCTAGGGGGACATTGTCGAACACTTCCTGTAGTACTTCACTGGTTACGTTGTTCCCCAAAAAGCAAGATAAGCAGGAGATACGGCCCAAAAAAGTGAACAATATCAGCCACATTTCTCGTAAATATTAATGCTGGAACAAAGGAGTTGCCTTATCATTTTTCTGATCTCATACTTGGGTATTGTGACTGCTGAACTGTGAACGTCCGTTTAAGAGTAGTCCAGCGTCAAACCCTCCTAAATCCATAGCGGGGAATCGGTACACCTGTGAAATTTGTATCACGTACCGGTAGAAACAGTGTTATTATGTAACTCCTGTAATAACTGGAAGAATTTCTGTAGCTAGGATTTACATCCCGAATTTCTGATTCAGATTCTCAGAGTGTATTGTTATTGTCTTTTTGTAGCAAGATGTATCGTGTAATCCAGCGACAGCTGGTCAACCGTCGCAGTTTGTGTTTTAGGGACCTGTTCTTTATTATCTACCCGTTTGTGTCAACCAGTACGCCTTCCAACGCCTTGTTAATGCAAGTAGTGTATCGGTGCAGAATCACTTATCACATATATATAGGATGTTTAAATAATAGTGTCCCACATTGTCACAGCTGACAATCCTAGTGAATGTTGGAAGACGAAACACAACTCCGGAAACAAATACTTGTTGAGATACAGACCATACTGTTCCGTAATAGCCGTCAGTCTCTGATCATACTGGAGGTGCTCAGCGTTGTTGGCACTCATTCTTACTCAGACTTCCGTCCTCCTCTTGGAAATATCACGAGTTACTACCAACTCACACTGCTGCCTTCTTATTTCGTCACATGCATGGGATAAACGCTCCTGCAACGTATGAGCATTCTCGATGACTGGCTTACACAAACAGGATTTAAGCGTCCCTCTAATCAGCATTCTGGGGGGATTGAGGTCAAATGAACGTGAGGGACATGCTTTGCGGCTTCATTCGACCAATGCATCTCTTACCAAACGTTTCATTTAGAATTTTCGTTCGAGTCCTACAATACCCGGAGATGCTATGTCGAGCATAAAACACACAGTTGTCTTCCTGCAACTGTAACGACCTCCAGAAGGGATCCATGCTACTGTTCGCGATGTTCATTAATCCTATTCTGATGCCAGCAGAACCCCAAAACTATAGACACGAAATTTCAGATATATGACACAGTTCTAAACAGTACGAAGTCTGACACAGCAAAACAGTCAGAGGTCTACGTACAAACATAGCCAATAAGAAATGATTAATAAAGTGCTAACCGTTTTAGAAACAAGTAAAATGGTTAGTACTTAAGAAGTTTGAATTTTTCGTGCATATACATATTTTTAAAATCTTTTCTCGTTTTAACCGGTAGGGATTTCTGTAATAATATGGAACACGTTTTTCAGACGTCTTATGTTATGGGCAGATTAACTCTTTGTGGGGATGTTAGAGCTAAGGCCTCGAGAATGTCGGACCTTAGCCGTGGCGAAGTATTGAAGGTTTCGCAAGCGTTTTACTTGGTGTTAACACCTCAGCAAGCCTTTGACTAAAAGACAGAGGTGTACCAAAGTTTTATAGTGAACAGCATGTGACCAACACACTTCCCTTTTATCTTCTACAGCCACCTGTCCTCTGGTAACAAAGTGACGAAGCGGAGTGAGGCGAATGGAAATGTCGATAGCGCACAGCGCACCGAGTCCTTGGAAAATGTTCCATCAAAGAAGCACGTAGGGGGAGGGATACAACAATTTAACACTTCATCGACGATGAGGTCATTCTACCGGAAAACGAGCACGTAGCACATGTCGAGCGCTCATGGAAGACGCAGCAGCAGAAAGAACAGTCGTGACAGCAATGGTGTTAGTATGTGACCTCCATAATTATAAGTCGTTGGGTGTTTGCTGCAGAATATAGATATCTCGTCGCAATACAGTATATTTTTCCAGAAGAAAGGACGCCTGGACACAAGCAGTTGCACAGAGATTGTGCTTCATAGCATAAAGTCGGAATCCATAACAGCAAGTAGAGCTCCAGTAGAGCTATTAATCAATACCACAGAGGTGAAATTCCTAGTGAACACAGGGACTGTAATGTCAACAGTAAACTCTGACAGACACCGGCGTGTTTACTCACCCGATCGGTGGTGAGTGGCCTACTGGTGTCAATTGAAGCCACTAAAAAACTATAAAAATGACTTTTTTATTTCTGTCAGGGACTGAAAAACCAATGAAAATCGCACAGAAGGTCTTCTATATTTGACAGATTACAAGTTTCGGCTAACCATTTAGCCACCTTCATGTCTATAATACACAACAGATTTTTCTCTTGGTGGTAACATACAACAGCTTACAGATATGCACATACTGTGTAGCAGAGTTCAAGAGTCTGTGCGCGAATTAATCACAGATTACATACCATGAAATATTCTTCATAAATGTTGGCGCCATTATGGCTTCATACATCATTAAAATCTTTCTTAAAATGATAACATCCATAAATGGCATAGATAAAAACAACTTTTCATTGTTCGTGTTCACTGTAATTGAACGATGTTCATAAAACTGAAAATATACATTAATATAGCTAAGAGGGAGTTGAAATAAGAGAAATGAGGAACTATATGCTAATACGACAAAACGTAAAGTGTATCGACTCACCAAGTCCCCGTAGTTCCTTACGACTTCATTCGTTGTGTAGATATGTATTAAAAGTATTTTGAGACAGTGACTAAGACTCGAAATTCATTGTAAAGTATCAGTACGATAAGGTATTATATAACATTATATTGCTTGATTTATATAATGTAAACATATTGCTTTCATGCTAGTAATTATCGTTAAAGTTTTGTTAGTGTAAGACGACTTATTGATGTTACTTTTTAAATACATTTACACCTTGTTCCTTAAAATGTTATCAGTATATGTATATTTTAAGAAGATATATACCCACCCGCTAACTCCACCTAGCGGGCTTCGCCTCAAGCAATGCGTTAAAACCTAGTGGCCGTTAATATCCATTTCGCTACAGTACCTTTGTGTATACTATGTATATGCAGAATGTTGCGTTTCTTGAGCGTTGTAATAGGCATCAGCTGCCGTAATATTCACGGCACTACGTTACAGCAACATACATAGGGATTTTTTCCACCGTGTACAAACTCTAGGGATTGATGGATGAGAGGATACGAAACAAAGAAGGTCTAAGAAACTTTTGTCCGGAAACGCATGGTTTCGCTGCTGGAGACCATTTGTTCAACCACACTTTGTTACAGAGACTGCGGTCTAATATGCGTGGTCACATGCAGCCGCAGTTACACTATGCTTGGTTTCCTCCTAGAGGGTGGCACTGTTCCTCATACGTCATGCCCTAGTGCCCTCTCCTGCAATAGTGATTGGTAATGTTGTGTCCAATTCACTTGTCTTGCTGACTCAGCTTGTAGTGGACGTGATACAGCGTTGTACGCAATGGTTCAGTATTCAAATCCAGAGCTAGCCGACACGGTGTTGACTTACGGAAAGACAAATGGTAAAGGGAGGCGGCCAGCAAGATCGTATCGGGAGACCTGTTCCCGCCAACAACAACCATAGCGTTGAATGTCTGCAACAGTGTTTCGCAGTTTGTCTGAGACAGGATTGTGTCAGGAAGCAGGAAATCATGAAGAACATACCCGAAATGTTCGGACACTAGACATGGAGGGGAATTTCATTGACACTGTGGAAGGCGACGGCCGTGTCAGTACCAGGCAGTTGGCCCGCCAGTACAGGGTAAACCGGACGACGGTGTCGAATATTCTCCACGACAATTGTTACTAGCCTTATCTCTTACAGCATGTGCAGGGCTTACTAGCGACAGACTTCCCATATCGAGTACAGTTTTGTCTCTGGTCTCTTCACCAGACAACCACGATTCCATGATTTGTATCATACATCCAATTGACAGATGAGTTCACCTTTATACGGAGGGGTATATTCAACTTCCATAACAGTCATTGTAAAATAGTATGCAGAACCTCCATATTATGGTGACAGCGAATCATCAGCATCGGTGTGGGCCGGTGTAGCTAGCGACCGTATTTTGGGACCAGTCATCCTTCCACATCGCTTAACAGGCCGCAGCTACCGGCGTTTCTTGCACGTGACTTTGCCTCCGTTGCTGGAAGAAGTGCAATTGATGATTCGAAGGGTTACATGGCTGTTACATGATGGCGCTCCAGCCCACTTTGTCCGGACGCATCTCAATTGTGTCTTCGCTGGTCGATGGATCGGATGAGGGGGTCCAGTTGTATGGCCTGCTCGTTCATCGGATCTCAACCCGTGCCATTTCTGGTTGTGGGGCCATCTCCAAACGTATCGTGTATGTAGAGTCCATTCAAGATGTGGAGACACTGGAGCAGCGTATTCATGCTGACAGTGTTCGGATGCAGCCTGGCCGATGTGAACGTGTGGGACGGAACACAACACGCTATGCCACGTACACGTGTGTGTTGGAGGCACGTGGAAACCATTTTCATCTCACTGTCACTGTCGCTGCATGGTACAGTTCATATTATGCAGCAGTCTCTGTAGCAAAGTATGATTAAGTAAATGGTCTCTAGCACGAAAACCATGCATTTCCGTACATATTTTCAATAGACCTTTTTTTGTTCCGTATCCCCTCATCGATCAATCCATAGAGTTTGTACACGGTGGAAAAAATCACCCTGTATATAAATGATAATCTCTGTTAAAAGATGATGTAATACCAATTGTGTCATTTACTATGTTTTAACACACAGAGCCTTCGGTAAGATGACACCTTTTGCATTTAGCCATTTTAGTGGATAGTTCGTTACGCAATCATTGTTCTTTTCTTTCCCGTTACGCAATCGTTGTTCTTTTCTTTCCACTGCCTCTTCTCTGTATTGATGTATCTCTTTTATGAAAATCGTTCCGTTACACTGGCCAAGTACAATGAAAAGCTGTTTTTGACTTTGTCATGTGTGGATGTTGTCATTTTAAGGATGATGTTAATGTTGTGTGAAGCCGTACTGACACCAACATTAATCAAGGTTGTTTTATGGTGTGTAGTTCAAAATCAAATGTGTGTAAAGTCTTATGGGACTCAACTGCTGAGGTCATCTGTCCCTAAGCTTACACACTACTTAACCTAAATTATCCTACGGACAAACACACATCCATGCCCGAGGGAGGACTCGAACCTCCGCCGGGACCAGCCGGGTGTGTAGTCCGCAATGAATTCAACTACGTGCTCTTGAACTCTGCTACATTATTATGTGTAGTTCTGCAAACTTTTGTGTGTTGCTAATAAGAGAAAAATTTGTTTCACACCTCAGCTCTGAATATGGCTAGCGTGTTAGGCGTAGCTAGTGATCCATTCAAGTAAAAAAGATTTCATGTGCGATGTTGACCTCGTTGATTTTCAATCCGCAACAAAAGTAAAAAGAATTAGAACAGATTGCAGATCTCCTAGTTGACATTGTCAACAAAATTTTTAAACATGACGTTAGATATGTAAGATTTCAGAACTCAAATCGCGTATTTGAACTTGACGCGGCACCCTTATTTGGGATTCACGAGAAAGATCAAGTGAAACTAACGTAAAACAAATACATTTAAAGATCTAAATAAACTTTATGGAAACTACTACGAATTATTTGAACAGAGTCGTGTGAGCAAAGAGTCTTGTGTCTTATTTGTATCTCCAGCTACTGAGAACCCCTTTTCAGTCAAGCACACATGGCCCCGTTCGCACTGCGGAGTGAAGTTAACAGGCATCAAAAAGGCGTCAGCTACATTGCCTCGTCGTTGGGGAAGCCCCGAAAATCGTCAGAAAAAAGCCGTTCGCTGCACATTGGTTATGACCTCAAGTCCGCGATTGTGCTCAGTCAAATATAGACGTGTCTCGAATTCTGCGTCCGAGAGAACTGTGAAAGGTGCCTGTTTCTTTTCTTATACTTACTTAATGTCCATGTGCAAGCTGCAGGTGTACACTCAGATTTCTCTGCCTCGTGATGACTGGGTGTTGTGTGATGTCCTTAGGTTAGTTGGGTTTAAGTAGTTCAATGTTCTAGGGGACTGATGACCATAGATGTTAAGTCCCATAATGCTCAGAGCCATTTACCTAAGTGTACACTCAGGACCATGCGCACTTTAAAGTGCAATGTACGTATGTACACACAAACATTAATACTGACTCACGAAGACAAATCTAATATGAAAAACGCTCTTCAACTGAAGCAAGTGGACCTCAGTGTCTTAAGGTCCAAGCCCGTACTAAATTGCATAAAGTCAAATATGTATGTGTTTCAATAAAAAAACTGACTGGATCCAGCATCTCCGTACCAACATGAGATATTCTCACACAAACGTGAAAGCGAGTTCAGTTCAGCTTTGACCAATAAGAATATGTATTCCGTCTAAAACCTAGATAGGAAAACTCATATGTACGCATTTTGCTTGGGTTGGTTTAAATCAAACAGTTGCGTAACGGGTCCATATGCGATTCTGTACTGCGATAGCTTCAGGACAATGCTCATCTCTTACTTGAAATACCAACTTCCATGTACCAAAAATATGGTTTTAAATAAAAGAAGCTGAGTTAATCCAAATAGAAATAGTGGACGTCTTTAAAGACAACGGTCTATTGCGAAAGTTATACAGAAAACTATCCACTCCTGTTCATAAGCGTATATTCGAAATAGCACTGTTATATAAAGTACTCACATAAAACAGGACTAAAAAAACAAACACGTGACGTCAGTAGATGACAACTTACATCGATGTAACACATGCGTATCGCAGACCTATTCTGACAAATATGTGAGCTGGAGATTCAACATATAATATCGCAAAACATTATAAATTTTGTAGAACACATGCAAAAATTCTAATAAGTCTCTTAACAAAACAGGCGAAGCTCTCTGCGTCACATTGGGTTTCACGCAAGCTCACAATAGGGCAAACACAGTGGGTATCTAAACAGGCTTACGCGGTTAGCAATAACTAAGTAAGAAAAGATACAAGAAACTGGAAGAGCTGTTAAGTTCATACTCGACTATCAGTGAAACACTACGCCGACAGGTACACCTTGTTAGAGAAACCAACACCATGAGTTGGCGTCGGTACGTGAAACGCAAATTGTAATCAATCTGAAAAAAATTCAATCACTTCTACTCAAATGCAAAATGAGTGCAACTGTTTTCATAAACTTTCAAAGTTTAATATTATTAGTGGCGATTTCACACCAACTGACTCTAACTAGCGTGTTGAATATATCGTATTTAACTCTGCATGAAGGGACAAAGTTTTTGACGACGCATCTTGAGATCCGTAGTAAAGCAAATAAATTCTGCCGACATGTTTTCTGTTACTAACCTCCCCTTTGTAGCGACGAAGGATGCAGTAAGCCTCGGAAAAGTAGAGAGAGACAAAGGTGTGAATATAAGTGCAACAACAGTCGACAGTAGCAAGGTAGCGAAACCGAGGTATGCCTAAATATGCAGCAAGCATTGTCTACTGCAAAGCAGTCGTACTTATACATCTGAAGCTAACTGGTGGTGAAATGTTGCGGAATGTACAGCCACTCTCGAACTGTTACGAAATTCAGCAGGAGGAAAGCGTACTTAACAATTTCCATTGCATGTGGAAATGCAGCGACCTTTGCTCTGGACAAACCATTCAGTTTGTTCAAGTACAACACGCTTTAGTTCTGGGTGCTAACTCTTCCGCTACTGTTCAGTGAGTAACTGTAACAGGGGTTATGAGGGAACAGCTTGTAACAAAACTACAAGTACTATTCGAGAGACTCCATTACAACAGACTGCGCCCGCTGCTGCATTATTACAGCCTCATCTTACTTATCATTAAGTATTTTATCATATATAGGGAATAAAATGTTTTCACTACGCGGTGGAAAAAGAACACACAGTAAATTAGCTTCCAGTCCTAAGGAACCACTTACTTTTACATTCAAGTTGGTTCTATCGACAATTTGTGGTTCCAAGACGTTCAAGTTCAGCATTTTTCTGTGTAGCACCAAATTTCATCTGTTAACGGACCACAAGCCACAGAAAACCTAGTGTATTCCTCTTTCAAATCTACCTGATAAAATAGTGCAAAGGTGACCCTTATTCCAGAGCAATTACAATTCTGTCATTCATTACATGCCAACCTCGCAGCATGCCAAACCTGATGTTCTATATCACCTGACGCTGGGTCTTGATAATGATTTTAATAGGCAAGAACGTATATATTTCGCTACAGAAGATAGCGTGTGACTGACATAACAGGAATTTCAATATAGAGTCATCGATGTAGCGCAAACTGTGAGGCGTGATCCCCTACCTCACAGAGCCCTGTGGTAGACACGGACTCACCTAACGACACGGACCCGGTTCTCGAAACGTAATTTTCCATTATCACTGTCTTCAGGTTTAGTAGGCTTAGACGTTGTGCTTACATGTAATTACAATGAATAAAAACACTACTTGCGTCACTTGATACGCTATTTGAATAACCGGTTTCGAATCCTGTTACAAATCATCTTCAGGTCCACATATCTGATAAAAGAAGAAACATGAGGGTACACTAATATAAATGTGCTCATAATGTGACATTAAAACGTAGCACGGAATAGCAGTATAAAAATAAAATGACGCGAACTATTTAACGCCTTTAACTGTTGTTATACTACAGTCCCCAGTTTAGTGGAATATTGTGTTGATAAATATCGCTTTAGGTACATCTAACTGCAAGTGAATAGAACAAATTTTTCATGCCGTGCCTGTTTTGCCTTTATTATTTAAAGGGCATCGTAAGTGGCTGAAATATCTTAAATGAACGTCCCACCATTAGAGTATGCGTCCGAACACAGTAAATTATGTACAGCGTGTTGCATCGACCCCTAAAACTTAGAACATTTCTGGCTCTCTAACTAAAATAATATAAATTTGATTTAGATTGACACATATCAACACAAACTCTCTGCAAAACCTAATAAAAATGATAAGGTATTAAAAAAACCACTCATGTATAAAACGAACTATCTGAGTTCCTGTCATTGCCTGGGAATGTATTTGTTCCCAGGTTTTGTTAGTACATCTTATCCTTCCCCCTATCTCTGACTATCTCTTCCTCCCTCTGTCTCTGTGGATCTTGCATCTCTTCCTCTTACCTCTGCCTGTTCATCTCCTCCTCTCCCGTCTCTCTGTCCGTTTCCTCCTCTAGGCGCGCGGAGTGTCCGAGGCGCGCGGAGTGTTCTCGCGGTTAGAGGCTCCATATCACGGATTACGCGGCCACTCCTGCCGGAGGTTCGAGTCATCCCTCGGTCATGGATGTGTGTGTGTCGTTCTTGGCGTAAGTTAGTTTAAGTAGTGTGTAAGTCTAGGGACCGATGACCTCAGCAGTTTGGTCCCTTAGGCATTCACACACACACGCACACGCACACGCACACACACACACACACACACACACACACACACACACACACACACACACACACACGTACTTCCTTCTCCCCTCTCTCTGTCCATTTTCGCCTCCCATCTGTCTGTTATCTCCTCCTTCCCCCTCGCTATCTGCCCATCTTCTCCTACCCCTCTCTCCATGTTGTCACGTTTTGCCTGGTGGTTTCTACCCCCACAATATTTCTATCCAGATCGTAATTAATTCGTATATCAAATTTAATTTAAATCGTTGCAGGTTTTTAGAATGACCCTTTCACCCGTGACTTTGCGTGCTTATGCACGTACCATATGTACTTCACATAAACCTAACGTATTTCACCTAGTATTTTTACGCATATTTCATCTGTATCTCTAGGGAATTTAGCCTTGCAGTTTCATTTTGACGCAGCTCAATGTTTATGACGTCGTCTGTTCTGAACCATATGCTGTACAATGATATATTTTAGTAGGTACATTGAGCGACAGATGTGGATTCTGTCTGCGAGGAATTTTGCGAATAGAGCTAGTACCATCGAAGTACTTGGAAACATTTAAGTGCTTATGTTGTCGTAGCTGCTGAACTGAGCCAAGTACATTGATATAATTTTTGCAGTACTTCATGTGGTGTACGTGCATACTGTCTTCTAAATGTGTCGTGAATACAGTCTGTAACAATAAATAAGAAATTAAAACGTTGTGCATCATGCAGCTGTGCGGCTGGTCCCAGCGGAGGTTCGAGTACTCCCTCGAGCATGAGTATGTGTATTTGTCCTTAGGATAATTTAGGTTAAGTAGTGTGTAAGCTTAGGGACTGATGACCTTAGCAGTTAAGTCCCATAAGATTTCACACAAATTTTAACATTTTTGCATCATGCAGCAGTTTTACTACATGAACAGCTAAATGTAGTAGACGATAAACTTGTTTTATTTCATGATTTTATAGGGATTGTCACCGACAAAAAGTTTCGCAAAGGTTTGAGACTATGCGTAAAGTTTGCTGTAAATCACTAAGTGCTGCCGTTTTCAAACACTGGATTACTAAAGTATGCGTATTCGTGCGTAGTAAGCTACACCACATTTTCATCCTCACCCCTTTGATAGATCGGTGCATATTACCTCCACAGCGATTCTTTCCGGACTATAAGTGATGTTTGTGTCAAGTTACACACACACACACACACACACACACACACACACACACACACACACACACACAGAGAGAGAGAGAGAGAGAGAGAGAGAGAGAGAGAGAGAGAGAGAGAGAGAGAGAGAAGTGGGGGGGAGATCACAAACACACATTTGATAGTTGGTAGCTATAATGAATAGTTGGCAACAACAAACATTATACGAAATAAATTACTGTTCATTTCCGTGTAAATGAAATTTCAAATAGCAGTAAGAGGAAGAACAGCCCTGAAACCGGAACAACAACATATGCAGAGTAGAAACTTGTAAACAGAAATGTAAGCTATTATTAAGTTACGGAAAATACAGACATTGCCGGAACGATTTATATGTACAATGGCCATTGTATCAAACAAAATACTGTAAATACATTATATATTTGAATCACAACTGATACTTTTCAAATAACAAAGGCAAAACGCGTATGCCATAAAATATTCGTTTAATTCAGTTACAATTAGACGAAAATAAACTATAATCATCAAAATAATAGTGGATCATCAAAATAATAATGGACAGCTAATTAATGTGAAGCGCAGCTTTTCAGCAATATGAAAATTCAATGGTAATTATGTAAGTTATAGAATTCGGGCTACAAGGAAAGTTATGCAGATACTGTCACGTAGTTTACAATATAATGCAGCGAATACACACGAATAAAAGCCGCCTTCCTAAGAAGTCAAAATTTGTAATCTTAAGCTAAATAGGATGTCCGATGTCTTCCTGATTGCAAAATCCTGAAAATGCGCTGTTTCTTGGGTGGTCTGACACGGTGGCGGTCTGTGCAGCCAAATGGCTGCAGCGCGTATAAACACACAAATGCCACGTCCTACGCTGAACATTCTGCATGTTTTACGCTCTTGTGGCTACCTTCTTTTGACCTTCCTTTACCCGTAAATTGTAGTGTCACGATTCACGTGTAATTTTAGTAGCGTAGTTACTGTCTAGCTGGCACACTTCTGAGGGGACTAGCACCTAGAGCAGCTACGTCCACTGTGACGTGAGTGCCATATCACTATGCTTCACGCGTCCTATTCCCTATCACTCTAGTTACTCCGCAATGCTTCCTGGCAGATGAGTAGAATGAAACTGACGGCATGGAGCTACCTATATGCGACCAAAATCGATAGCAAGGTAGACGAAGTTGTTCGAGCCTCCCACTAACGTACACGCACACAGCTGGCACACGTAGAACGTCTTTCTTAACGACTCAGGAACTAGAGAACTCGCAAGTGAGTGTACTTATATATCCTCGAACAGGTGAATGGGCAATGTAGCTCCTAATAACATGAATACTCTATAGTATTCCATACGTAGCCAGAATGCAAACAACATCTGCTATAATCTGAATCCTGTCGACAAAGATGGTATTGAGCGTGCGCTCCATTTCTTGATATTAAACAAGTTTGCCTTATTTACTTTCTTAAAGATATCGGGAGCATAAAGGGATCACTCAGCTGATCGCCGAGCTTTTCTAACTTATATCAAATTCAGCTGCGCAGGCGGTCAAAATACTCTCCTGGAAATTGAAATAAGAACACCGTGAATTCATTGTCCCAGGAAGGGGAAACTTTATTGACACATTCCTGGGGTCAGATACATCACATGATCACACTGACAGAACCACAGGCACATAGACACAGGCAACAGAGCATGCACAATGTCGGCACTAGTACAATGTATATCCACCTTTCGCAACAATGCAGGCTGCTATTCTCCCATGGAGACGATCGTAGAGATGCTGGATGTAGTCCTGTGGAACGCCTTGCCATGCCATTTCCACCTGGCGCCTCAGTTGGACCAGCGTTCGTGCTGGACGTGCAGACCGCGTGAGACGACGCTTCATCCAGTCCCAAACATGCTCAATGGGGGACAGATCCGGAGATCTTGCTGGCCAGGGTAGTTGACTTACACCTTCTAGAGCACGTTGGGTGGCACGGGATACATGCGGACGTGCATTGTCCTGTTGGAACAGCGAGTTCCCTTGCCGGTCTAGGAATGGTAGAACGATGGGTTCGATGACGGTTTGGATGTACCGTGCACTATTCAGTGTCCCCTCGACGATCACCAGTGGTGTACGGCCAGTGTAGGAGATCGCTCCCCACACCATGATGCCGGGTGTTGGCCCTGTGTGCCTCGGTCGTATGCAGTCCTGATTGTGGCGCTCACCTGCACGGCGCCAAACACGCATACGACCATCATTGGCACCAAGGCAGAAGCGACTCTCATCGCTGAAGACGACACGTCTCCATTCGTCCCTCCATTCACGCCTGTCGCGACACCACTGGAGGCGGGCTGCACGATGTTGGGGCGTGAGCGGAAGACGGCCTAACGGTGTGCGGGACCGTAGCCCAGCTTCATGGAGACGGTTGCGAATGGTCCTCGCCGATACCCCAGGAGCAACAGTGTCCCTAATTTGCTGGGAAGTGGCGGTGCGGTCCCCTACGGCACTGCGTAGGATCCTACGGTCTTGGCGTGCATCCGTGCGTCGCTGCGGTCCGGTCCCAGGTCGACGGACACGTGTACCTTTCGCCGACCACTGGCGACATACATCGATGTACAGTGGAAACCTCACGCCCCACGTGTTGAGCAATTCGGCGGTACGTCAACCCGGCCTCCCGCATGCCCACTATACGCCCTCGCTCAAAGTCCGTCAACTGCACATACGGTTCACGTCCAGGCTGTCGCGGCATGCTACCAGTGTTAAAGACTGCGATGGAGCTCCGTATGCCACGGCAAACTGGCTAACACTGATGGCGGCGGTGCACAAATGCTTCGCAGCTAGCGCCATTCGACGGCCAACACCGCGGTTCCTGGTGTGTCCGCTGTGCCGTGCGTGTGATCATTGCTTGTACAGCCCTCTCGCAGTGTCCGGAGCAAGTATGGTGGGTCTGACACACCGGTGTCAATGTGTTCTTTTTTCCATTTCCAGGAGTGTAGCTTTTACTAGCCTCCCCTCTCACCCCCTCCCGCCAAATCATGCCCTGTAAACGGTAGTAGCCACTCACATTGTGCCACCCTGCTGTTCTCGGCCATACCACCTCGTAGCACCCCCACCCCTCTTTCCTTCTCCCCCCCCCCCCCCCCCCGCCCGGAAGGAGTTCTTAGTGCCGATGCACCTTTCACGTCTGGGCCTGCAACTCAGGCCGGAATTCTAAAGGACCGATGTTGTCGTCATAAAACACACGGCGTGCACTTTGCATCAAGTCACACGATCTTAACCTGCTCAAGCAGTGCCGCCTTACTGTCGACGCGACCCAACAAATGCTAACGAGAGAAGGGAGTGACAGACTCATGCAGCCTCATCGGTGGACGTCACTAAGCAGCACACCTGTACTTGGCCTGGTGATGAAGGTGGAGCCACTGCCACACGCTGTATCACTGCCTACATGGGCAGTGGCGGGGCGAATCAGAGCAGCGGACGTCGAGGGGTTGCCATCACTATCAGCGGAACCAACCGATCAGTCGGGACGGGGAGATGACCTTAGATGATCTAGCGCGTTTCTACCCAATCCCAACCCGACAAAGACCTAGACAAGAAAAAGCTACGTCCAGTGAGGTTGAATAGTCTTTGGATAGGTAACCAATATTGCCAGAAGCATTTTTTACATGCCATCAACCATTCACTACCAGAGATGTCAAATATTTAACCGAACTGTTTGCGTTTGTGTTTGTGTGTGTGTGTGTGTGTGTGTGTGTGTGTGTGTGTGTGTGTGTGTGTTGTATCCCACTAGACGCAGAAAAGGATACAAATGCTGTACTACTGGGGGATCATCTGGTCTCTGGCTTTGAATAGAACTGTCATGGCAGTAGGTAGAACGCAGTTCGATCGTTTCTGTATGAAGCTTCAAGTCTCGCATTACATCAGTACCAGGATTAAAACCCGCTTTTTCTTTGATGTTTGGGTGGATTATGTTTGAATTCTTACTTCATATCACGTTGATTTACTGTTTCGATATCTGGTACTCGCCTTCCGCGCATACTTCACCAGCTGATTCTTCATGGATCATCGTACACGGTAACGATATTTATTACGACTCTCATGTGGTCACACATCTTGCAAACGCAATTGCAGGCCATTCTGCATGATAGGAATTTGCTTGAAACAACCAGAAATCCACCAGAAAGTAGTGTGTAACATCGGGGCTACTAAATATACATGTATTTTACGTCCGAAAAGGATAAATGACCAGGTAGATATACTGTAGAAGAAATTGAATAAGTTTCCAATAAAATTATAAAGCCATAAAGAGACATACCTTCGCTGGACCAAGGAACGAGCAAGAGATGATAGATACGAAGACAGCTTCACCAGTTTACCGTACCTGAAATAGATTTAGAGACAATTAGAATCAGTATAAATAATTAACGATGCTAATTTTTCAAGAAAAATTTCAATAACGACGGATTAATTATGTGTTTCTGGCAAGTATGTATGGTAACATCGAGTATTTGCGTCGGAAGAAAAATTAGTGAAATTAAAGAATAACAGAGATGAGGCTACAATAACAAAGAAAAGAACACTGAATTTCCTAATACACGAAAACCTATAGCATCAGAGAAATATTCTCTACGGGCTGAACTTGCGATGAAATTAAATATGTCACAAAGTATGCAGCCGCGCTGGCACGTTTGCGCTGGAATGTTTTCAACAAAAGAGGACGCTAAATAAATGAGAATCTGTTATGACATCGCATCCTGGGTACAGAATTTCTCTGAAAGGACGAAATAACTGAACTAGAAAAATGTCTGCGTGGAGCTAGCACTTGTTCCAAATGAGTGAACCTCAGTGAAAAATGAAGGGGAAGCGGAAGAAACAAAAGGCTCCCTAGAGCATCCGTGGATTCTTTCTCCTCTGCTCCTTTCAGAGTGACAGATAAACCGTCCCTTCTTGAGAACCGAAGGAAGAAAATATTTCCCGAGACGTCTACCTCGTTCGGCCTCTAAAGAGTATTTCTCTCCACCTGATACGGTCAATGTATTAGTTATATTGGGTGTTTTCGTACCAGAGATACGCCTCATTAACCCACACGCAACCTTATCTCTTTAGCAGTAGTCTTCTGAGGAAGCACGTCGATTTATCAAGTTTGACCTAGAGGACAAGATTCTTACACAAGATTCTGTGAAGGTAAAGGATCACTCATCATGTTGTTTCATATTGCTTTTAATTACTTTCTTACTTCGTTAAGACATGTTACTCTGTTATTTTATTGGATGTCGCAACAAATCAGATTACGCTGGCGTTTGAAAGTGCAATATTGTAGCCTTCACAGTGCAGAATAACGTTTATGAACTGATGTAACGTTGGAATTGAGTGTGAAAAGTGACTGCGCCTGTAACTAAACGTATTTTAAATATAACACAGTGTGGACCCAGGACTGTAATGAGACTAAAATGTGGCTCAGACATGCGCTCCATGCACCACGGGTTTACCCTTCGTTTATTTTTTCTTATCAACTTTGTAGACAAGCATTAGTATGGTTGTGTTTTTGATGGAGTATAGACGCGATATAACCGAGTATCTAGTACCGATAGATGATTAATGAACTGTTAATTGTCGAGAAGTATTATTTTCTGTCTTTATTAAGTTCTTTAACAAGCGATGCTTGGAATATTGAGAAGATTAGAATAACAGACAGACACACGAAACTGACGGTGAGACAGCTTGAACTATCTGAATTTTTACTCTGTTATTCTTCTGTAAGAAAAAATGGCTCAAATGACTCTGAGCACTATTGGACTTAACATCTGAGGTCATCAGTCCCCTAGAAGTACGTAAACCTAACTAACCTACTGACATCACACACAACCATGCCCGAGGCAGGATTCGAACCTTCGGCCGTAGCAGTCGCTACGGACTTAAGCTCCTAGAACCGCTCGGCCACCGCGGCCGGCTCTTCTGTAAGAGATTGCGGTACATCGAGACAAAGCGGTAAGGAGCTTAAACGCCGCGGTCGAGCCTGCTGTACACGGTCAATGCATGAGTCTAGCCTATGCAACGAGCTACAGGCTTCGATACCTGGTCCGCAGAGAACTATGCGAAGCCCGCCGACTGACTAACAATCATTTCATTTTTCAGGTGACTGCGGATAAATGCAGTTAATCCATTAATGTATTGCCATACTATACCGATACGGACGTTAGTTAAAATAATTATAAGTAATGTTAGGGAGATAGCATAACAGATGTAACTCACATAAACATTGAAACACCAAGATGTGGATGGCGCTGGTTACACATAAAGATCGTCTCTGGTCCACATAGCTGGTAATCTGGACAGCAAGCATTATATTTATTACATACACTGCCTGATAGACAGTATCGGGACACCTGGTCGAAAAATGACTTACAAGTTCGTCGCGCACTCCATCGGTAATGCTGGAATTCATTATGGTGTTGGCCCACCCTTAGGCTTGATGACACCTTCCACTCTCGCAGGCCTATGTTCAATTAGGTGCTGAAAGGTTTCTGGGGGAATGGCAGCCCATTCTTCACGGAATGCTGGATTGAATGGATTCTCCATTCAGTACTGTATACGCACAGTAAATAAATGTTCTTTGTTTGCTCCGCTTCCTGGAGTACCGATTTTAATGGCCGCTTATGTGGGTAAGAATTTCAGTGCTTCATGGAGGTAAGCGAATTACGTAGCAGGGACTTTGTGCGCTCACACTAACATTGGACTCTTTCACGGGACCGTATCTCATCGAAAAGGTATCTTATTTCTCCCGACAAACATGACGCCCTGCAGACGCCATGATCAGCTGCGATAACAATTGGTGGAGGAGACAGAACGGACACTCAGGGGACGATGGTTCCTGAACAAGTCGCACAATGGATACCTAACCTTTGCTTGTGTGTTAACGCTTTTAGAGCGCTCTGTGCTGTTGTTTGTAGTCAGTACCGCGAATTTCTCACAGTCGCGAATCGCAGACCCGTTACTGAAGTCTCATTACAGGCTCCACCCGAGCGTACTTTTCAATATCCTGTTCTGATGTCAGAGCACAGCTATCCGCCCCCTTTCAGTAGTATGTGATTAAAAACACCTAATTGTGTTTGTATTGGCGGCATCGTGTGTTTGCTTTCATTGTACATCTGTGCACCAAGTCTACTACTGGAAAAGCAGACAGCGATAAGAGACTCACAAAGCATAGAGAAGGGATACGTTGCTCTCCAAGATCTCGGTGGGAAGTAAGGCGGAAGGCAGTTGTTTATAAAAGTTCATGGTAGAGTAGCTATATGAAAAATATATCTTTATAATGGCTTCGATCTCAGATAAACAGCATGATGTTCTGTACATACGAACTGGAGAGGAAAGCATATAACTGTAAATAGTAAAATTACGCTTATAAATCAATCATCATAACGAAACAAGAGGTTGCAGTACCTACATACTTCCAGTTTAACGAGCGCACCTGAGTTTCTTAATGTACAGTTTTAAAAGAAGAACGAGAGTAAAATATAACTGAAACAAAAGGAGACAATGGAAATATTGTGTTTCTCGTCACACTAATCTTAGAAGAACATTAATAACATTACTTACTATAACCTCTTGCTTCATGAGGATGATTCATCTCTAAGTGTAATTCCATTATGTTGATGTAGTGTTTTTGTGCTTCTTTAATGTGTAGCGGTCACGCGGTTCCAGACTGAAGTGCCTAGAACCGCTCGGCGACAACAGCCAGATCGAAGACAGTGGTGGAATCCATACACATTAAAAAAATGTATGTATGTATGTATGTATCTATCTATCTATCTATCTAAGTATCACATTTCCTCCTAAACCACTGGACCGATTACAACCAAACTTGGTACACGTGTCGCATACTGTCTAGAGCGATTCGCTGTTGGGACAAGAAACATACACCTATCAAAAGAACAAGGGTGGCGGTGAATATGTAGTGTAGCTCACTGCTGGCGAATTCGCAAACTTTTTTCATCCACTATTAGGGAATGAAAAACTTAGTGGCTTGTAAAAACCTCTGCATGTAATTTAAAAACTTTAGGAAACCTTTTCTTGCTGACAACCACCAGTTTATCGTTTATTATATTTTCGCTGCTCATACTGTAAAATAGCCTCATGAGGCATGACATTAAAACTTTTACTTCTTTACTAGTAACTGTATTCATGACAAATTTTGCAGACAATATTCACATATATCACTGCACTTACCTGCAAAACTATATCATTCTACAACACATAGTTCAACAGATACGACGTCATAAACACTGAGATGCGTGGAAAGCTGCCGCGTCATCCTTGATATTGTAATTTGTTATCTATTTACTGCAATCTGTATTAACGACACTTTTTCGGACTGGACGAAGGTAAAGAATTATATGATTGTATGTCACACAGTTGACGAGAAACGACGTCATATACACTGAGATCCGTGGCAAATTCCCGCATCATCCACGACGTACTAATTTATTACGTCTTTACCACTAATTCTACCCGGAACATATTTCTTAGCACTATGCTAATATACCACAGAATGCACCTGCGAAATCTTACTATTGGATGACATTGGTCAGGAAGTATGAGATCATAAAAAGTGGACTGAATGAAAACGAAACTGCAGGACGAATTTCACTAGATGTGACGGCTGAAAAATATGTACAATTAAGTGTGAAGTATGTTAAGTACTTGTGACATCAGCATATGCTGACAAAGCTGCGCGTGATAAACTCCTTCTAAATCGCTAGTTTGATTTCAGCCAAACCCGGTACATGTGTTACTTACTACCTAGATGGAAATACTGTGGGAGTAAGAACCAGAAACCACCTACTGGGGTGGTATGATGAAATGGAGAGAGACTGTCACAAGGAAGACGTGGGCATGGAAGAAAGAGATGGGCACAGATATGGAAACTGATTGGGAAAGGGTAAAGGAGGAGATACACAGACAGCAGGGGAGGAAATGAACTAAGAGAGGAATGAGGAGGACATCGGGAGGAGGAAATGGATAGAGAAAGTGACAAGGAGATTGACACGAAAGAAGGAGATGGGCTGTGAGAGGGACAGGAGGAGATGAACATAGGGGGCGAGGAGATGTACACAGATTGGGCGAGCAAGAGATGGATAGAAGAAATGGGGGAAGAGATGATGGAAAGAGGAGATGGACAGTGAGGGAGTAAGAGGAGGTGGACAGAGAGCTGGGGGAGTAAAAAAAGTGTTGGAAAATTTTTAATATGCACTAACAGTAAACTCTACTAAACTCTGATGGTGATAAGATCCAGATACACAATTCAGGCCCCATATTGTCTTTGGTGGAAGGTAAGAGAGGCGAGAGAATTTGTTTCGCGTTAATTTGCAGCAGTTGATTGTTTACAATTTTGTGGATAACAAATATCCTAAGGGGATTTGGATTTATCAGAATTGCTGTAGCTACTAGTTTTTCGTTGTGAGAGTCTGCAGCATCCATTACACTCACCATTCTCTCACTGTTCCGTTGCGATTACATCCACGGCCCTCACCATTGTATCTTGGGTTACATTTTTGTACTACAGGCTTAAAGAGAGACCGATGGAAGAAAAGAAAAGAGTAACTCTAGTGTTGTGAATGGTGACGCGTGAAAAACACGTTATGCTGAGCAGCGGCAGTTTCATCCACTGACTGAGTAGTTATTCGAAGCATTAGAGAGATGTAGTTAGCACGCCGCCCCCAGCCTTAAACGTTGGCAAGTTAAGCCGTAAACGCTGCTACCGTGCATCTGGTTTCCATTTGACGGCATTAAGCTTCAGTGGTCCATTTCCCCACTTCATTTGACAATAGGAAGTCCTAAATGGTCAACCTGTATTAAACCAGAGACCTGTGCCTCATAGGACAGTGACGAAAACTAGTACAGTTGTGGCACTGGTTTGAGTTTGTTAAATGTAGCTGTCATGTAGTGCAACACGCGAATATGAGACTGCTGTAATCTGCATACGGTGCAGATGGATGATCAGTGATTGTGCACACCTGTTTTGTGAACCACCACAAAGGAAATAACTAGCGTTAAAAATAGCATCCGTTACAAAAAATTGCGCGCTCTTATTCGACTATTAATTTCTGTCAGACATCACATCACTACACCATTGTCCGCTCCTGGTAGCTCAGTGGTCAGCCCGACGGAATGTCATACCTAACGGCCCGGGTTCGATTCCCGGCTCGGTCGGAGATTTTCTTCGATCAGGAACTGGGTGTTGTGTTGTACTTATCATCACCGTTTCATCCCCAACGACACGCAACTCGCCGAAGTGGCGTCAACTCGAAAGACTTGCACCAGGCGAACGGTCTACCCGACGGGAGGCCCTAGCCACACGGCATTTCCACTACACCATTATAGAATTCATCCAGATCCTGAGTCCTGCGGACCCACGACCTATGCTTCTACTGTGGAGAGGGGACATCATGATCCAAAAAACGCAGGTCAGTGTATTTCAGGGACCTACAGCGAGATACGATAAATTTGGGTGTTTCCACTAGCAACCTCGCAGAGTTCAGATATCTGTCACCAACAGGTTCTGTGTCCAGTCTTGCTAATGGAATGGGAATGTTTAACATGACATCCCTTGTGGGGTGGATGAATAAATAGGGGTAGAATGGACACAAAGGACGCGGCGGGAAGTGTGTAGCTGGCGAGGGCGGCGGCGCAGCGGCGCTCAACACGCGGCAAATGGCAGCCTCCTGTCCTCGCAGCAGAGGAGCGCGTAGGGGTGGGGGGTGGGGGGGGCGGGGGTTGGCGAGGGGAGAGGGGGGGGGGGCAAAAGTCGTCCATCAGAACCCAGTGCAGCACTCGGCATGGATCTTCCAACAAAAAATTATAAGGCCGTCTGCTCTAGTGGTAAAATTACAGCCAAGCAACGCAGCGGAAAACGACAGCAGTACTGAAACAATATTCAAGCAGCGCCATAGCCCAAAAAGTTGCGCAAATTGCCAGTAAAAAAATCAATTACACATAGGTATTAAGATTAATTTACAGGTAAAACATAAAATGTCAGCAGAAAATGAGTGATTATGACAAAGTCGTACTCGTAAGTAATATGGACGTACTTATTCTGCCAGTGGGATAGGTTCAGAACAGGAGATTTCGAAAAACAATGTGGACGAAATGTCATTGGATCTACTGGTAAAAAGGTTCGCAGGAGAGCTTCTGTAAAGTTTGGTAGGTAAGAGACGAGGTACTGACAGAAGTAAAGCTGTAAGGACTGGGCATGAGTCGTGCTTGGGTAGCTTAGTTGGCAGAGCACTTGCCCGCGAAAGGTAAATGTCACGAGTTCGAGTCTCGGTCCGGCACACAGTTTTAATCTGCCAGGAAGTTTCATATCAGCGCACATTCCGCTAGACAGTGAAAATCTCATTCTGGAAACATCCTCCAGGCTGTGGCTAAACCATGTCTCCGCAATATCCTTTCTTTCAGGAGTGCTAGTTCTGCAAGGTTCGCAGGGGAGCTTCTGCAAAGTTTGGAAGGTAGGAGACGAGGTACTGGCAGAAGTAAAGCTGTGAGGACGGGGAGTGAGTCGTGCTTGGGTAGCTCAGTCGGCCGCTGGCACGGCAACTCCACGTGTTCGGTCAGAGGGTTAGCTGCTCTCTGTAATAAAAAAACTGAGTTAATGGATCAACGGCGAACTGAAACGGGTGTTTCGCGACGGCCGCCCCGAGCAGATACAACGAACAAAAACGAACAAAATGAGATCAATTTTAAAAAAAGTCGGCAGAGCACTTGCCCGCGAAAGGCAAAGGTCCCGAGTTCGAGTCTCGGTCGGCCAGGAAGTTTTATATCAGCGCACACTCCGCTGCAGAGTGAAAATCTCATTCAAGAATTTATTGGTCTGGTAACCATTGAAGGTGTAACCACTCGTGATGAAGCAGCTTATAGAAGAAACTTTTCCTATGAAAATTAAATGGTGGAGGAACTGAGAAGTGCGAATGACGAAGTAGCTAGTAATGTGCAAAGCAGGTCAATAGAAATAGACAAAATATGTCCTGTAGTATGTAGTGATTACACTCATCGAGCACTGATGGTCGAACGTTCTGCCATTATATTTCAACATTTCTCAACTTCAAAGAGTCTAATATTTGCATTCAAAATGGTAATGAAGTAAAATGGGCAACAAAAACGAAGTACAGACTTGCTAATACAGAAAGTAGCATCTTCCGAACTGAGTAAGAACGTATGCACTTTATGTTAAAATTATTTCAGAGAAGAATAATGTATCGTTGCATGGTATGGCGCGAGACCGAACAGAGCGAAAAATTGTTAGAAGCAAGCATACATCGAACGGCAGAGACAGTACGGCTGCCACGGAGGCACAGCCAGTCTGCCAGGTGCGCTGGTGACACTGGACTGTGCAAACCTGCCGCTAAGGGGGTCGCATAGAGAGGTGTGTCCTATCTCTCGTGGGCGAGGAAAGGCAAAAACCCGAGTCAGTGGCGTACAAGGAAGAGTAACGCAATGCAGGGTCAATCATACGAAATAACGAATGCACGAAAAGTATGTCAATAACAGTAATTGCTGAGCGATGTAAATTGTAAGTAGCTATATAAATCAAGTAACTAACTACATATATTCTCTTCTAGATTTAATGGATTATTGTTTGTCGCTAATTTATGAATTGTATATATGTTTCATGTTCACGAAATGTAACAAGAGAGGATGACAGATGCCTGATCTGGCTGTCAGCATTAACAATAATCAAAGTATTCATAAAAAGCTAAATATAGGCCTTCGGCTGCAAACGTTTGTTAGTTTCTTAAGTTTAATCAAGATTAAGTGCTGACACATGAACGGACAGAAACGACAGTGTGTCAATATAATTAATGAGGTGAAGTTAAATACTATGGGAACTATAGTGATGGTAGATACAAAAATGAATGGCAATGGGCCAAGTTCAATATATAAACTACCTAATATATCTTAATCAAACATAATAAAAATTTGAAAAGATTTTAAATACCTCGAAGATATGAGTAGGAAATACAATGCAAAAGTAGCTCGGACCAGCTAACAGCTACACTGGACACAGATTTTCAGAGCTGTTAATTTTTCAAAATTCACTATTTTCTAAACTATTAAGGGGCAATGTTTGATGAATATGTTAATAGGAGCTACTCCATGAGTGGTACCTAAAATTATGTAATGTTGGCAATGTGTTGCCACTGGATTATGAGAGGGAGAAAATAAATTGGAGAACAACGAGCCTCGTGTGTAACATCACGGGGCGTTACATTAGTCACAGAAGGAGACGGCCATTGGTCGACTCCAAATGGCAACATATATGTATAGAAAAGAGAAACGGGACCTCTGATCGGCCCAAAAGACAAGGAATCACTTTCGTACCCCAAGTGAAGCTAACAAAGCGGCAATCGGGAAGGTACGTGGAGGTGAGCAGTTGAGTACGAGGTAGATACCGCTGACCACGGTACAGTGCGTGCCTTATCAGTTAAATTATGGCACTGGCTAGAGTTTGCTAAATGTAACTGTCATTGTTTTGGCGCGATACATAAGTGTGAGAGTGTTGCAATCTGCATAAGTCGCAGATGGATGATCAGTGATTGTGTAAACGTGTTTCGTAAACCACCGAAAGGAAATTACTAAAAATGAAAATGGTATCCCTTCAAAAAACGTGTGTGCTATTACTCGACCACTAACTCTTGTCAGACTTCACATCACTCTACACTATTACAGCAATTCACCAAGATCCTCAGAACAGTGAAATCACGAACATCACCTTTAGTGTGCAGAGGAGACATCATCATCTGACAGACTCAGGTCAGTGTATTTCAGGTACCCACAGCGAGGAACGACGGACGTTTGTGTATCTGCCAGCAACCTCGTCGAGTTCAGACAGTCAATTACCAGTGAGTTCTGTGACTAGTCTTCCTAATGTAAGGAAATTTTTGGAATCTACAGTTACTCGAAGAAATCTGTCGTAATGTGCCACTGGGTTTAAATTGTGCATGAATCTGTGTTACGAAAGTAAGATGAAAACTGCACAGTCTATTAATAAAATCGGTGTTCTCAAGGCAAAAGAACACATTATGTCGACACGAGATCACCATTAAGTAAACTTTCCTAGTAATTAGTTGCCGTTTCTGAAGTGCAGCTCTTGAATAACTGCAAAACATTTGTCACTGGATGCCAGAGCATATTCAAGACAGTAGATATCTTCAGCTAAAAATATCTGTACATGGTGAAGTGCGTGGGAATGAGGGATAGCTAAATTTGGTAAACAAGGTCATTGTTCAACCATAGTGTACTGTCAGGTCCGCGATCACAAATCACAACTGTACAAATTACATTTTTTGATGAATCACGATTATCTTTCTCTTAGAGAATCCAGGTCTCTATTCATATATTCACATACAGCTACTTTAGTAAACTTGCGTGGTATTCACCAGTTATGCCATTGCTTTTACATTGTTGAATATAGTGTCATAACCTGACTGGTAAATGAAATCGACTTTATATTTCTTCGAGGCGAGACCCAGTTCCACACACTACTTTTATTACAGTTTCGATCTGGCTTGAAGTTTTGGATCCACATCTCATTCATGGTTGCAAATTGGCGTTCAAAGACCGTTGGACTGTTTTTAAAACCATCCAATAACTACAAAGAAATGTCTTTAGACAAGCAACCAACAAATACAGCTTCCATCTAGAACAACGCTTTTTCATAATTCAGATGTGACGTCACTGTTACGTATTGCTATGCGATATCAGTTCTTTTTGTACCGCTGTTTCGTGGTTATTTCAAAGAGAAGAGTGCAACAGTATGCCAGGAAATGTAGACTTCCGCCTTTCACATTGGGTGGTGTGCCACTGGAAACGTCTCCACGGTCTCTTTTGTCGGAGGAAGACAGTCTTTGAATCTCATTACTTGAAGTGCGCCTCGTTTGAGAACTCGAGCACTTTTTATGGAAGCGACTCACTCCACAGCTTTCGAAATCCGGGCTGACACCTGCACCCCCTGCAGTTTGAGAAAGCTGTGACCATCCCTCCTCTTCCTCCCCCCCTTCCCCCCCCCACCCCCCCCCCCCCTAACCCGCCTCTCAGTCCACGTACAATAGTGGCAGATGAGGTTTCCGCTTTTCTGTGCTGACATCAAAGAGCAAGACACGGAGGCATCAGTTGACTAGCGAAGGGAGAGTCAGCTGTGTCCACTCTAATAATTTGTTGCAGCTTCTAACAACCCTACCACAACAAAGTCAAAAATTAATTATGATTGTAGTGTTGCTCACACTGCTAAATATCGCATTTTCGGGCAACAACAAAGTTATATTATGTAGCAGGTGACATTAGAGCACAGTTAACAAAGTCATTTCTTGAAATAATGGATAAACTAGGCACTCATCTTTTCGTATTTCCCACGCTGGTCTCGTTGTGAACTCATGGCTCAATCGTCGAAAATCTAGGTAGTGATGATTCCAAGCTCGGTGTTATTCTGCGATATTCAAAAGTTTTATAGATGTATTTCATAAACAATTCTTGAAGATTAAACTTTTGCAAGTTAGGACGATGGTGATGTAAAAATGTAATCAGCACTCTGAATTTAAGTTACACTTCTTTTTTATTACTTTTGTTGCAATATCACGTAACTCGTTCCAAAACATCACTTCACAATATAAAACATACTTGAGAATACTTCCTCACTGTTAAAGTTCACATTTTATAAACTGACTACAATTTGCGTCTTTTTAGCATGACGACCAAAGCTTGACTGTCCAATAACCGCTTAGGCGCTCAAAAATCAGACTTACAAGTACGTCAAAGATCATAGTGACAAAAGAAAGAATACACATAAGAATAATATCATTGCAATATATACAAATTGATGAATCGAAGTACCTCTACATTAATGAAATCAAATCTGAATGTTGTCACAGAAATATGTTAACTATTTTACAGAAACACAGTAGAATATTGCTGGTATCGAGAGGTTGAGGTGAGGTGCCGTAATGGTTACGTAATTCAAGTACCACTACAAACTAATACAACTGCGTCGCTGTAGACATCGTTCTTTCCACATAAGTTGACCAATCGTGAAGACACTGCTTCGGCCCAGTACGAACTCATGTTTGGACATGTACATCTTGTGGGCAAAAGGAGGAAAGTTACGCGTGCTTTTCTATGAATTTAGCAACAGTTCTTGCCCATCATATTGGCAACAGCAATTAGTTTTCAACTGCAATCAGAGCCTTTCGAAATGGGGACTCGGAAGGAGCTAGGAGGTTAGAGGTTAGAGGAAACTGGCAGCCAGCTACCATCTGGACAGACGATTTTGGGGACTCGTGTCCTAGCATTCTCTGGTACTGTTCTGAAGATTTTGCTGTTCTTGAAGAAATTTAAGTTTGTAATCTGCGACAGCGCGATCCTCATTCTGAGCAGCTCACTTGTGGGTTTCTAATACGTAATTTGTGTTGCCTGTTTGATTTACTGCAAAAATTTAAGTTTGGGTTATTAAACTATGAATTCGCTAGCTGCAAAGATGAGTATGTTGGTTCCCTTTTCCTCCATGAAGTCTTCCAGGTAAATTCTGATACCTCCATCACGGTTACTGCCTCCCTTGGTCAAATTTCCTGAATATTAAGATAACTTTGCTCTCTGTGAGTTTTTTGTAAACTTCATAAAGCCTAACGGCAAAAACTCCTTTTAACACAGTCTTGAGTCAAAATTTCTACGTCCGTTAACTCATCTTACAACTTTTCCTGGTTAGGTGACCCATTACAAATAAATATTACCTGTTTTGTAAGCAACTGCTCAACTCCACTTTGTTGGCGTTGTCCTTGGGTTCTGTGGCCCGGGGTATGTATAATTTACTTAATATTTTGTGACAGCAAGGAGCGTTGCACTCACTCATCTTGTATTACTACGTTTTTGTGTTTTACTAACTTCCACTAGCAGTATAAGTTGGTCACGGTCTCCCATCATTTGACAATATATCAGGCTAGTAACTTTCTCAATGTAGCATACTGTACGCCTGTAGTATCGCTAATTCAAATACCGTTGACTGCTGATGATTAAATATTTTATTCTACACAATATAAATGGTTTCATCCACCATGGTTGTCCTCTTTATACGAGGCGCATTCAAGTTCTAAGGCCTCCGATTTCTTTTCTAATTAACTACTCACCCGAAATCGATGAAACTGGCGTTACTTCTCGACGTAATCGCCCTGCAGACGTACACATTTTTCACAACGCTGACGCCATGATTCCATGGCAGCGGCGAAGGCTTCTTTAGGAGTCTGTTTTGACCACTGGAAAATCGCTGAGGTGATAGCAGCACCACTGGTGAATGTGCGGCCACGGAGAGTGTCTTTCATTGTTGGAAAAAGCCAAAAGTCACTAGGAGCCAGGTCAGGTGAGTAGGGATCATGAGGAATCACTTCAAAGTTGTTATCACGAAGAAACTGTTGCGTAACGTTAGCTCGATCTGCGGGTGCGTTGCCTTGGTGAAACAGCACATGCACAGCCCTTCCCGGACGTTTTTGTTGCAGTGCAGGAAGGAATTTGTTCTTCAAAACATTTTCGTAGGATGCACCTGTTACCGTAGTGCCCTTTGGAACGCAATGGGTAAGGATTACGCCCTCGCTGTCCCAGAACATAGACATCATTTTTTCTGCACTGGCGGTTACCCGAAATTTTTTTGGTGGCGGTGAATCTGTGTGCTTCCATTGAGCTGACTGGCGCTTTGTTTCTGGATTGAAAAATGGCATCCACATCTCATCCATTGTCACAACCGATGAAAAGAAAGTCCCATTCATGCTGTCATTGCGCGTCAACATTGCTTGGCAACATGCCACACAGGCAGCCGTGTGGTCGTCCGTCAGTATTCGTGGCACCCACCTGGATGACACTTTTCGCATTTTCACGTCGTCATGCAGGACTGTGTGCACAGAACCCACAGAAGTGCCAACTCTGGAGGCGATCTGTTCAACAGTCATTCGGCGATCCCCCAAAACAATTCTCTCCACTTTCTCGATCAGGTCGTCAGACCGGCTTGTGCGAGCCCGAGGTTGTTTCGGTTTGTTGTCACACGATGTTCTGCCTTCATTAAACTGTCGCACCCACGAACGCACTTTCAACACATCCATAACTCCATCACCACATGTCTCCTTCAACTGTCGATGAATTTCAATTGGTTTCACACCACGCAAATTCAGAAAACGAATGATTGCACGCTGTTCAAGTAAGGAAAACGTCGCCATTTTAAGTATTTAAAACAGTTCTCATTCTCGCCGCTGGTGGTAAAATTCCATCTGCCCTATGGTGCTGCCGTCTCTCGGACGTATTGACAATGAACGCGGCCTCATTTTAAAACAATGCGCATGTTTCTATCTCTTTCCAGTCCGGAGAAAAAAAATCGGAGGCCTTAGAACTTGAATGCACCTCGTACAAGCCTCGTGTGGATCACCTTATTGAGGTGTATGGTGACGTTGGATTAAAAGAATCTATTCCATTCCAACCGACCTTTTGGATTTCAACGACCCTGGAAAACAATACAATGTTTGTGAAGCTTTATAAGGAGTTTGCTTCACGTATTTTTACTTTATTGCCGTATCCAAGTTAATGTATCAATGAGACACGCAACTGCGAATAAAAAAAGTCCGCATAACCAAACAGATTCCGCATATCGAGTTGACATTTGGTTTACGCTTATGTGCAACGTTCAGCGATGTAACAGAAACAAAATTAGCACCGCGATTGCGCGCTTGTCAGGTATGACTCGGCGTTGTTCACGGGAAAGAAACTGAATCCTAGAGACTTGATCGAACGCACACACACACAGTATCACTTTAAAACGTGGAAGCCTAGCCGGAAGGCAGCAGCCTTATCTTTAGAGTAGCATTTGATTCCTTTTCGAAATCAGTTAGACAACTGTTGTTAATATCATTGGTCACCACTGCTGTATGCACGTGTTTAGCATCTATTCGTGTGGAAGTTAACATCGATATGGTTTTCAGTTGTCATCACTTCTCGTTTCGGCGACTATTCTTTCCTAAAAATGTAGTCTATCCAACCTGATGTGTGTTGTGAAGACGCTAGCGATGTACAAAATCGGAAATGAACTGATGAGATAAGAAAGAAAGATGCTGTTGAGGCTAACTGATTTGGTAAATGTATGTCTGACATTAAATCAAATGTCACTGATATCCAGGGCATGGTTGTGCAAGGCAGAAAGTTTCTATCTTAACGCTAAAAAATCTTTTTAAGTTTATTTACATGATAAACTACACAAAGACAAAGATAGGTCAGTTCAGCTAAATGCCTGGGGATTACAGTCGTGAAAATCTTAAATTTGAACTATCACATCAAAAATCTTGTGGGGAGACGAATCAAAGACTGTATTCTATTGGCAGAACACTTAGGTGCAACATGTCTACTAAAGAGACTGCCTACACTACTATTGTCCGTCCTCTGCCACAGTGTTGTGATCCTTAGCAGAAAAGGTTGACCGACGACATCGAAAGAGTCCACAGAAGGGCAGCTCGTTTTTAATCATCGCAAAATAACGGACATAGTGTCACGAATACGATAAGCGAGAAGGGGTGTCGATCGTTAAAGTAAACGTGAAATTTTCTACAGAGACATTATTACGAAATTAAAATCACCAACTTTCGTCCGAATGTCAAAATGTTTTGTTTACTTATACCCATCTAGGAAAAAAGCCATCACGATAAATTAAGAGAAATCAGAAGTCGCACGGAAAAGCATAGGTGTCCATTTTTATCATGCAGTATTCGAGGGAAACCTATGTCAAGAACTTAAATATGAATTAGAGAGTAGTTGTGTAGGTGTAGACGCTTCGTGTTTAAAGACACCTTCATGGTGCGCAACTCATGCAGTAACTACCGGGTGGTTGTAATCGAACTGCAGCTACTCATGGAGATCCTTGTGGTTGAAGGTATCGTACGTCAGTGAAACTTGGTAAATATGCTATTCCGTAAATCTGAACCAATATCCACTGGAAAAAATTAGTTCCAGTCTTGGCCACCGCATGCAAATCTTGTGCTGTGACCCGTTTGTATCAGTTTATGACATCGACACTGTCACTTGACAAGCCACAACGGGACTGAACATTATGGCTTCCGAGAAGGTGGACTATGTGCTGCTCGCGAAACTGTTTTATATGAACGGCAGCAACTGCAGTGCTGCATTAACAATCACTGACTGTGAAATCTGAGGAGAGGCCCTATGTCATTAAATGATGTAAGAGGGATGATAGTAAAGTTACAAAAGGTGGGTGAGTTTGGTGTGGCACGTGGAAGAGAAAGGCGTCCAGTCCCTGTGGAAACTGCTGGCGAGGTTGCTGTTACTGTAACTGACCACGCAGCACGGGCCACGTGTAGCGGCAGTGCTCCCATGACCAGCAGTATGGGAAGTCTTGCAGTCTATTTCACACTGGTACCCGTACGAGATCGAGAGCGTGCAGCAACTGAAACCTGGTGAACAACAACAATCTGAACTTGCTGTTCGGTTACTGTGACGGATAGTAGTTGATGACATGTGGCCGGGGAATATTCTATGGTTAGATGAGGCATGTTTTACACTACAGAGTGCAGTGAATACGCAAAACTGCACAGTTAGGGGTACTATGAAACTACGAGCTGTGCACGAAGAGCCACTGAACTCACCATACGTGACTGAGCGGTGTGGATTCACAAGTACATTTATTCTCGGTATGTTCTATAAATAGCATACACCAAAGGCCCCTCAGGTGTACCGTGACTTCTGCAGGTTTTTGAGACCTCTTTGTACAGCATATGGACCCTGCTTTCGAAGAGCATAACCGTGTGGAAACCACTATTTTCATGTAAGATAGGGTAACCGTTCGCTCGACGAAAGATTCGTACCCAAAGACTGGAAAGTTGCACAGGTCACACCAATATTCAAGAAAGGCAGTATGAGTAATCCACTAAATTACAGGCCCATATCGTTAACGTCGATATGTTGCAGGATTTTGGAACGTATTATTCTGTTCGGACATTATGAATTACCTCGATGAAAACTATTGACACACGGTTAACATGGGTTTAGAAAACATCGTTCCTGTGAAACATTCACAGGAAGTGCTGAGTGCTATTGACAAAAAATTTCAGATTGATTTCGTGTTCCTGGATTTCCGGAAGGCTTTTGACACTGTACCACACAAGCGGCTCGTATTGAGATTGCATGCTTATGGAATATCGTCTCAGTAATGTGACTGGATTTGTGATTTCCTGTCAGAGAAGTCACAGTTCGTAGAAATTGACGGGAAGTCATCGAGTAAAACAGAAACGATTTCAGGCGTTCCCCAAGGTAGTGTTATAGGCCCTTTGCTGTTCCTTATGTATTGAACGATTTGGGAGACAATCTGAGGAGCCGTCTTCGGTTGTTTGCAGATGACGCTGTCGTTTGTCGACTAATAAAGTCATCAGAAGATCAAAACAAACTGCAAAACGATTTAGAAAAAAATATCTGAATGGTGCGAAAATCGGCTGTTGACTCTGAATAACGAAAAGTGTGGGGTCATCCGCATGAGCGCTAAAAGTATACACGATAAATCAGTCTGATCTAAAAGCTATAAATTCAACTAAATACGTAGGTATTACAATTACGAACAATTTAAATTGGAAGGAACACATAGAAAATGTTGTTCGGAAGGGTAACCAAAGACTGCGTTTTATTGGCTGGACACTTAGAAAATGGAACAGACCTACTAAAGAGACTGCTTTCACTACACTTGTCCGTCCTCTTTTAGAATACTGCTGCTCGGTGTGGGATCCTTACCAGGTAGGACTGACAGAGTATATCAAAAAAGTTCAAAGAAAGGCAGCACGTTTTGTATTATCGCGAAATATGGGAGAAAGTGTCAGAGAAATGATACAGGATCTGGTCTGGAAATCGTTAAAAGAAACGCGTTTTTCGTTGTGACAGAATCTTCTCACGAAATTCCAATCACCAAGTTTTTCCTCCAAATGCGAAAATATTTTATTGACACCGACCTACATAGGGAGGAACGATCAACACGATAAAATAACGGAAATCAGAGCTCGTACGGAAAGATATAGATGTTCATTCTTTCCGCACGCTATACGAGATTGGAATAATAGAGAATTGTGAAAGTGGTTCGATGAACCATCTGCCAGCACTTGAATGTGATTTGCAGGGTATCCATGTAGATGTAGATGAACAACTCATGTTGCTCGCCCATCGAAAGAGCTGCTTAATACAAATTTCCACGAACATGTTACCTCCGGAGGTTTTCCAGATATTTGCCCTGCAAGGTCACGTGATATGAATACATGTGACTTTTAACTCAGAGGATACCTAAAAGAACGCATTTAACACGGACATATTCTGTCTTTGTCTGCTTAGAAGGCCAGTTGCTGAGGTTCTACAGGAACTGCTGCGAGCGACTGTTGATCACGTCGTTTTACGGATGCAGTATCTTTTCAACCTCTCTGGTACTCATATTCAACAAATTGTATAAGCGGTGGTTACTAAGAAAAGGAACATTACGCCTTACTCATTTATTTACCATATCCTGTCAACTTCCACTTGCTAATCAATGACATAAGGAAACATTTCTGTGCGTCTTTCTCATTCACTGCACCAGGTTTGGAACTAATTTCTTTCAGCACAAATCGGTTCCCACTGACGCATTGGAGTATTTACACAAGTGTGTGTTTGTCCACATCTACATCTACATGGATACTCTGCAAATCACATTTACGTGCCTGGCTGAGGGTTCATCGAACCACCTTCAAAATTCTCTGTTATTCCAATCTCGTATAGAGCACGGAAAGAATGAACAAAAAAAAAATGGTTCAAATGGCTCTGAGCACTATGGGACTTAACAGCTGTGGTCATCAGTCCCCTAGAACTTAGAACTACTTAAACCTAACTAACCTAAGGACATCACACACATCCATGCCCGAGGCAGGATTCGAACCTGCGACCGTAGCAGTCGCACGGTTCCGGACTGCGCGCCTAGAACCGCGAGACCATCGCGGCCGGCTAAGAATGAACACCTACATCTTTCCGTACGAGCTCTGATTTCCCGTATTTTATCGTGGTGATCGTTCCTCCCTTGCAAAAAAAATATTTTCGTCTTCGGAGGAGAAAGTTGGTGATTGGAATTTCGTGAGAAGATTCCGCCGCAACGAAAAACGCCTTTCCTTTAACGATTTCCAAACTATATCCTATATCATTTCTGTGAGACTCTCTCCCATATTTTGCGATAATACAAAATGTGCTGCCTTTCTTTGAACTTTTTCGATGTACTCCATTAGTCCTATCTGGTAGGGATCCCACACCGAGCAGCAGTATACTAAAAGAGGACGGACAAGCGTAGTGTAGGCAGTCTCCTTAGTAGGTCTGTTACATTTTCTAAGTAACCTGCCAATAAAACGCAGCCTTTGGTTAGCCTTCCCCACAACATTTTCTATGTGTTCATTCCCATTTAAGTTGTTCGTATTTGTAATACCTACGTATTTAGTTGAATTTACGGCTTTTAGATTAGACTGATCTGTCGCGTAACCGAAGTTTAACGAGTTTCTTTTAGCACTCATGTGCTAACTTTTCGTTATGTAGGGTAAACAGCCAGTTTTCGCACCATTCAGATTTTTTTTCTAAATCGTTTTGCAGTTTGTTTTGTTCTTCTGATGACTTTATTAGTCGATAAACGACAGCATCATCTGCAAACAACTGAAAACGGCTCGTCAGATTGTCTCTCAAATCGTTCATATTCGTAACGAACACCAAAGGGCCTAAAACACTACCTTGGGGAACGTCTGAAATGGGATTTTCTCTGCCTCGTAATGACTGGGTGTTGTGTGATGTCCTTAGGTTAGTTAGGTTTAAGTAGTTCTAAGTTCTAGGGGACTGATGACCATAGATGTTAATCCCATAGTGCTCAGAGCCATTTGAGCCATTTTTGAACGCCTGAAATCACTTCTGTTTTACTCAATGACTTCCCGTCAATTACTACGAACTGTGAGCTCTCTGACAGGAAATCGCAAATCCTGTTACATAAGTGAGACGATATTCCATAAGGACGCAATTTCGCTACGAGCCGCTTGTGTGGTACAGTGTCAAAGGCCTTCCGGAAATCCAGGAACACGGAATCAATCTGAAATTATTTATAGCACTCAGCACTTCATGTGAATAATGAGCTAGTTGTGTTTCGCAGGAACGATGTTTACTAAATCCATGATGACTGTGTGTCAATAGACCGTTTCCTTCGAGGTAATTCATAATGTTCGAACACAATATATGTTCTAAAATCCTGCTGCATATCGACGTTAACGATATGGGCCTGTAATTTAGTGTATTGCTCCTACTACCTGTCTTAATGGTTGTATGTGATTGTTAATTATGGAGCTAATGCATCAGCAAACTAGGAAGCAACATAATTGGTATACAGTCTGAACCAGAACACTTGCTTTTATTAAATAATTTGAGTTACTTCACTACTCCGAGGATATTTACTTCTACGTTACCCACGTTGGCAGCTGTTCTAGATTCGAATTCGTCTTCTTTTGTGAAGGCATTTCGGAAGGCTGTGTTTAGTAACTGCTTTGGCAGCACTGTCTTCGACATTATCTCCATAGTTATGCAGCAGAGAAGACATTGATTATTTCATGCCGCTAACATACTTCACACACGACCAGAATCTCTTTGGATTTTCTGCCAGGTTTCGAGACAAAATTTCGTTGTGGAAACTGTTATAGGCGTCTCGCATTGAACTCCGCGCTACCACACGATAATTACAGTCCACACTGGACATCTGTGAGTAACTGCACTTTAATTATAACCACCTAATATTTAGTAATACATCCCATGACTAGCAGTATGGGAAGTCTTGCAGTCTATTTCACACAGGTACCCATACAAGTTCGAGAGTGCGCAGCAACTGAAACCTGGTAAACAGCAACTTTCTGAACTTGCTGTTACTTATGACATGTGGCCGGGGAATATTCTATGGTTAAACGACGTGTTTTACAGTACAGAGTGCAGTGAATACACAGAACTGCAGAATTTGGGGTACTATTAAACCACGAGCTGTGCACGAAGAGCCACAGAACTCACCGTATGTGACTGTGCTGTGTGGATTCACAAGTACCTTTACTCTCGGTTTGTTCTTCTTTGAAGAGAATACGCCCACAGACCCCTCAGGTGTACCGTGACTTCTGCAGGTTTTGGGACCTCTTTGTACAGCATATGGTTCCTGCTATCGAAGAGCACAAATGTGTGGAAACCACTGTTTTCACGCAAGATAGGGTAATGACTCACGTCGCTCGCCCAGCGAAAGAGCTGCTTAATACAAATTTCCACGGACATGTTGCCACCGGAGGTTTTCCAGATATTTACCCTGCAAGGTCACGTGATATGAATACATGTGACTTTTGACTCTGAGGATACCTAAAAGAACACAAATTTTCTGTCTGTATCTGATCTGAAGGCCAGTTGCTGAATTTCTACAGGAACTGCTGCGAGCGACTGTTGATCATGTCATTTTACGGATGCAGTATCTTGTCAACATCTCTGATACTCATACTGAACAAATTTTATAAGCGGCGGTTACAAAGAAAAGGTACCTTACGCCTTTCTCATTTGTTTGACATTTCTTGCCAATGTCCACCTCCTAATCAATGACGTAAGGAAACATTTCTGTGCGTCTTTCTCATTCACTGCACCACGTTTAGAACTAATTTCTTTCCAGCATAAATCTGTTCCCATTGACATATTGGAGTATTTACACAAGTTTGTGTTTGGCTACCACACGATAATTACAGCCCACACTGGACATCTGTGAGTAACTGCACTTTAATTATGACCACCCAATATGTAGTGATTTCTAAAATCGTCTTCGCGGAGAGTGAACGCTACCATATGCAGTGGAGCTCGTTACACTCCAAAAGAACAAGGATGCCGGCGGTTATTTGCAAGGGTGTAGGTTAATGCAATTCTGATGGCGAAATCCGAATGGAACCACGCAACGAGCAAACAAGCTGCGCACCTGCTCAACGAGTCCGCAGAAGTCTGTGAGTTCCGCGCGGCGGGCGGATATTGGAAGCCGTGCGTGGCGGCGCAGACGGACTGGCCCCCCTCGGCGCAGGGCCCCGGCCGCGTCGGCTTACATGCCGGTCACGCGCTGTTGCTGGCTGGCTGCTGCGTGGCCTGCCCGTTCTGAGGAGGTCGGCCGCGGTGGCAGGCGGACCACGTCTCTGGCGAGGGCTACAGGGTTGGACTGCGGCCGGCAGCACGACTTCTCACGTCCACACCGCTCTTCTTCAGGGCGGGGAAATCCACGGCTTGTAACGCGGACATGGGAACATCCAGCCACACGCAGGAGCGGGTCCCTATTTGTTCGTAACCATTGGCCCCTCCCGTAGGGCCGTACATTTTCGGTGGAGGTAATTTCTAGAAACGGGAAAAACTTGAACACGGAACGTAAATTCAGCTTTAAAGGCATCTCAGTGACTTTCTGCGGCTCTGCTGCATTTGTTGAATGTGAAGTAGCGCTGAAAACCACGTACACTGAAGAACCAAGCGAACTGGTACACCCGTCTAATATCGTGTAGGGCCACCGCGAGCACGCAGAAGTGCCGCAACACGATGTGGCATGGACTCGACTAATGCCTGAAGCAGTGCCGGAGGGAATTGACACCATTAATCCTGCAGGGCTGTCCATAAATCAGTAAATCCGTATATCAGATCTTTTCTGAACAGCACGTTCCAAGGCATCCCAGATATGCTCAATAATATTCATGTGTGGGGAGTTTGGTGTCCAGCGGAAGTATCTAAACACAGAAGATTGTTCGTGGAGCCATTCTGTAGCAATTCTGGACGTGTGGGGTACCGCATTGTCCTGCTGGAATTAATCAATTCCGTCGGAATGGCAGCAGGTGATCGGACAGGATGCTTTGTAACGTGTCGAAGACGTATCTAGACGTATCAGGCGTCCCATATTACTCCAAATGCACATGCCCCACATCATTACAGAGCCTCCATCAGCTCTCATAATCCCCTGGTGACATGCAGGGTCCATGGATTCATGAGGTTGTCTCCATACCCATACAAGCCCATACTCGATACAATTCGAAACGAGACTCGTCCGTCCAGGAAAATTTTTTCCAGTCATCAACAGTCCAATGTCGGTATTGATTGGCCCAAGCGAGGCGTAAAACTTTGTCTCGTGCGGTCATCAACGGTACACGAGTGGGTCTTCGGCACCGGAAACCCACGTCGATGATGTTTCGTTGAATGGTTCGCACGCTGACACTAGTTGATGCCCCGGCAGTGAAATCTGCAGCAATTTAGGGAAGGGTTGCACTTCCGCCACGTTCAACGATTCTCATCAGTCGTCATTTTTCCGGCAGCAACGATGTCGGAGATTTGATGTTTACCGGATTTTTGATATTCATGGCACACTCGTCAAATGGTCGTACAGGAAAATCCCCTCTTCATTGCTACCTCGCAGATGCCGTATCCCATCGCTCGAGCGCCGACTATAACACATCGCTCAAACTAACTTAAATCTTGATAACCGCCTATTGTAGCAGCAATAACCGATCTAACAACTGCGTGAGACACTTGTTGTGTCCTATAGGTGTTGCGGACCGCAACGCCGTATTTGGCCTGTTTACATATCTCTGTATTTGCATACGCATGTGTATACCAGTTTCTTTGGCGCTTCAGTGTATAATAGTACAGACTCCTTGGCCTTTCTGTCTCAACATTATAGGCCTGATACAGTTAAACTCTTTGAACATGCCATGACGACCTCCTACTTCAAGTGCAATGACAGTCTTATGAACATATGGATGGAGTGGCCATGGGATCCCCACTGGCTCCAGGGATCGCAAACGTCTATATGAAACACATTGAGGAAGCGGCTCTTCAAATCGCTCACCAGAAACCTAAGTACTCCTTCCCCTATGTCTATGACGCTTTTGTGGTATGGGAGAGTGACGGACAGGCAATGGACAAGTTTATGCAACACCTTATCATAACCTCCATCATAACATTGCTTTCACTATGGAAATAGACGACAACGGTTGTCTCCCTTTGCTGAACATCGTAATAGGGAAGAAGGTATATAAGAAGAAGACACACGCAGACCTGTACCTGCATGCAACGAGCTGCCACCATTCAGCGCAACAGCAGAGAGTCGTGATCACGCTGGACATAAAGTGCACATGACTTGCGATGAAGAAAGCTTCCAGGACGATATGCCACACATGAAAGGAGTATTCTGCTAAGATGGGCATAGTAAAGCGCAGATTAGTAGGGCATTCAAGAAGGGACAAGATGTTGGGAATCTTGAAGAGGGAGAAACAGACAAGAGGCTCGCTTTCCATCCGTACTTGGGACCGTTCTGTGCCACAATTGTGAGCTTCTCGAAAACAAGACAAAGGTAATGAGTACTTACAGACAAAATAACTTATCCATCCCCATCCCAGTGTTGTCGTGGAACTAATGATTCCGTGCCAAAATGATAAGAGAGACCGAGACAGGTAGGAGCTTCTATACGAGCGTTAAAGAACATACATACCTGGCCAGTTCCAGGTCGGCTGTGATAATACATTTGATTCGCAATCAGCAATAGCTGCATCAGAATAAGGCCGGATATCCGATGTCCTGAAAAAAACTGAAATCTTAAGGAGTCTTTATTCCCATCCTCTCGATACAATTGTAAGTCTCTCATGTATTTTCTGCCATTGTAAGTAATTCACCTTTACTGTACTGGGACAAAGATATATGAGCGCATTGCATGAGTAGTGAATAAGATCCTGTGCTTAGCTGTATCGGTGGTTGACTTGCTAGTCAGCGCTGGGACATTCTTATGTGAGACATAGTAGCGTGCAACTGTGTTTTTCAAACAATGACATCTGCTTCCTGCGAATCTGGGAGAAGCTATCCGGAATACTTTATTATGGAGATGGAACTCATTTATAATACTTTCTTGTTCCTTATACTGATGAAGAAGGTCTTGGAGAAATTTTAAAGGTATGTTCGTTGTTTCTCTATAATAAGAGAATTTTGTAATTGTTTGAATCTCTTCTGTTTTTCTTTTTTTTTTTTTGTCAATGAACCGAGTTTGATTTCTTAGAAACGATATTTTGAAACTAAAACCCACCTCCTTGATTCATATTAAAACTTTAAATTTTTGTCTCTTGTGCACCTTAAACCACACGCAGCAACAGATTGTCTCCGAGAAACAAACAAATTTAGGGTACATTATTTATCTTTAGGTACTGATCTGCTGATTTGTATTTACTTTCGAGAAAGTCAGTATATCAGCATGCTGAGCAAGAGGTAAGTCACTTTTATTTCAGGGAAGATCTCACCTTGCGTTCTTGTGCAAACAGCATTCTTGCGCAAGCAGTGTGCAGCCGAGATTGTCAGGTGTTGTGCTAGTAAGCAGATTGATTTCCACTGAACAGTGTTGGTAATTTTAAACAGTTATTTTCTTTCGAGCAGAGCTTCTTCCAATTACATCAGTGATTAATTTTTGTGGATGTTCCAAATATAGCACTACACTTCTTATCATGCAGGGTTCATAATGTACTTCAGTGCTGAGTTTTAGTTATATAGTTTTCACAGAGAACACATTTTCTTCATTTCAAGTTTTTCATATCATAAAGTTTGTAATTTTGTTTCATGACACTGTTCACATGCGCAGCATAGGACCAACCAACAGTCAGTTTTGCTCAGTAACTGAATGCGGTACCTGAAGTACACGTTATATGAGGAGAAAGTTTCTGAAATCAATATATTCAGCTTTCTCACTTACAGGTAATTTTTTATGGAAAGCTTACACAATGAATCAACACAATGACCCGTATCACAAAAAAAGTTTCCTTGAATTTTGACATTATTCATGCACGTTAAGGTGTGCACGTAACAAAGATTTTCCTTTTTTTATGTACAGGCCGTCTTCTCCTTTAAAGTTGTGTTGGTTCAGTCCACTTTCTGCTGCTACTTCCTGCTTTTCCAGTTTAGACAGTTCACCAATCACATGTCTGTTTATTCCACGCTTGCGTTGTGGATCGTGTGCAGCCTCAGTACCCCACGGCTAGTATTTACTGTTACATAGTTCTCCGGTTTGTGTTCCCGGTCGTACAGCACGGTGGAAAGGCTTTTATGTATTTTATGAAAGTAATTCTACACAGCATGTGATTTCTCTCCGACCTGACCTCCTCCTCCTGTCTCTCCCCCCGCCCCTCCCCCGCCCCCTCTTAGTATTGCATTTTACGTGTCTGAAGGTTCTGAGACTCTTATTGTCTCGTCGTGATGTCTGTTTTCTTCGGATTTTACTCGGTCTCTTTTATCCTTTTGATGACATGAAACCGTTGGTTCCGTGACAGCATTACAGAAATGACGACCTCATATGGTTAAGTGATTTTATTTGTAAGTAACTTCCTGTTCTCTCTTTTAAATTATTCGAGTTGATTTTAGAAATTTTAGGTGCATAGTTCCTTATCTGACATTTCGGACTTGAGGATCCCCTCCCACTGACATGTAATACAATATTATAGTTTATAGCGGACGAAGTAGACCTCGATAGCTGAGTGATCCGCGCTGCTGAATGCCATGCAAGGGGCCCTGTTTGATTCCCGCCTGGGCCGGAGATTTTCTCCGCTCAGGGACTTTGTGTTGTGTTCTCTTCATCATCGTATCTTTCCCATCGATAAGCAAGTCGCCGGAGTGGCATCAACTAAAAAGAATTGCACAGGCAACCGCTCTACACGACGGGAGGCTCTAGCCACAACACATTTGATTTCACCGAATGATGGAACTTTAGGTCTTCCGAAACAGGTCGTGTACACAATAAAATATTGTGGATTAGGCAACTGTTTTAAGGTTTCTTAATTTTACAAAATTTTGAGGCTTGTTCGGACGGAGTGTAAAAGCTGCATCATAAGCATACAAATGATTTCACGTTGTTGGTTTGTGTATCTTTCCGGGTATAAATGATTTTCAGGGCTGTTTAGCAATGTGAGCAATGATGATGCCAGGTTTTAGCTCGACAACTTGGCTGACTACGAGGATGAGCCTTTGACAGTAGGGCTGCGAACTGGAAGGTAATTGGGAAGAAAAGAAACGTGAACAGATGATACACGAAGTGTAGGTGTGGAACATTTACTTACAGAGAAATGTTTTATCAGATGAGGATGCGGAAGTAGTAATCTTCTTCATAAATAGTGGAGAAGATCATGAATTAGTTAGAAGTCACTACAACACGAAGTCTGCTGTCAGCTGCTATCAGCCTCCTAGCCGTGCCGTAGTCGGCCATCTCTGCCTAACGGGGCAGCGGCTGGAAGTGCCCGAGTTGAACATTCTGCTACGGGCCAGAGGCAGGCAGCGCCACGGCTCCCACATAAATAAACAAGCGGCGCGCCGAGCGTCGGGTTAATGCGTCCCCAAGCAATCCGTTTGCAGCGGCGAAAATCTGCGCCGCGGCAATCCACTTTGCGCACTTGGCAGTTCTGGTGCCGTGTGGGGCACGCGCGCGCTCCGACTAGCTAGCTCCCATCCCAGCACTCTGCCTCCTGCCCAAAGCTGCTGCTCCTGCCACTTCACTCCAAGCTTCTTTCCGGCTTTGCTCTGGCTGGGTCACTCTCCTCTACCCGAGAGCCACAGAGATGAGACGAGACAACTGTTTACTTACTTTCAGAGTCTTAGCTCCCAGGAAAGCGAAACCGGAAGTCACCTTTGGGCACTGTACGTTACAAAGTGATAACAAAACGTTTCGTGTGTAGTACACTCTTCTCAATAAAGTATTTGCAAACATCGACGGCTACTACAGAGAAAAAGGGGGGTGGGGGGGGGGAGACGTATACACGGATAAATATAAGATAACGCATCTTTTGCTGTTTGAGAGATAACAGAACCAAATTCTGCACATGTTGTCGTATGTTACTGGCTGTAATGTGATTGTTTCAATTTTTTTGCCAAATAATTTGACCAGGATATTGTTGGATACTTCTAGAACACATTCTATCACATGAGGAACATTTTTTCTTTGGTTACTTCACTTATCACTTTCAAAATGTGATAGGTTATTCCTAGTTGTCAATTATCACTTTCAAAATGCGATAGGTTGTTCTTCGTAATTAGATAAACAAAACTCTACACCTAATATTCAATATCAGTCTTAAAACTCTCGAAACATACTTTCTTTTCTTAGATGTATGGATATGATACATAGCTATTTTTATTTCACAAAAATTGAAATAAATTTTACAGTAACGCACTTTGAAAAATTTTGTACCACAGGAAGCTGTGCGGTAATATGTAGACAGTCTGCACCAAATTTCACCGTTTTATGCGCAATGATTCATCATACGTACTGAAAAGGAAAAGATGTGAGAAATGCAGAACTAGATTTTACTAGCGCTTATACCGGAAACAAGTACCTTAATGTTGGCTCTAACCATCAGTACATTAAGCCTTTTTGGTCTTCATGTAGCGCTTTTCTTGGAGCCTGATCCCACTGGTATGCCGTTTCGGCAATATCCTTCACTGACATTTCAGAACTACCGATACGCATATCATCCATCTTGTCCATTAGGTATGCAGTGGAGTAGCCTGCATCACATTGTAGTCTCATGAGTCCTGATACTTCCATTGTTAGCATAACACAACACTGGACAAACGTCATAAAAAGAAATTTTAACAGTAATATGTGAACAGAATGCTCTCTTTGGGCTTCCCGTCTAAATGAGGTTTTTAAAACTTTCTTTCGGTATTTTTGTTCCACCATGTGTGCATTTCTTTAATAAATCGTAATTGAGGACATCGTAAATCGGCCCACAGGCTCTTATACTCTATAAATGTCTTCTCTGAGGTCAGGAAATAATAAAATCTCCCCAACAAGGACAGAGTCGTGTAGAAAAGGGGCCATGTCACTGCGCGTTGGTTGAATTAAAGATTGAAAATTGGAGACACAATATTTCTAACAATATGATGGCAAAAGTATTTCAATATTTTTACCAGTTTTAAGTACATCTCCGCTTAAACGTGGAAGATGGCTTTATATGACATACACCGTAGCTTCCCATAACTTGAAACAAGACACTTGCTACAGCATGTGTCGAGCCGCGATGCAGAAACAATGACATATTCGGATCTGTGAGACATAGCCCGTAAACAGACTTGTACATCTACAGCTACATGGCTACCTTGCGACGCACAGTTAAGTGGCTGACAGAGGGACCATCGATACGCCTTCACACTAACTCTCTGCGATGAACTTTCGAACTGTGCACGGGAAAAATGTAAACTTAAATCCTTTCGTATGAGTTCTAATTTCTCGGATTTCTGTGGCTATTTCGCGAGATGTACAGAGAGGAAGCAAAACGTTGCTCAGCTCTGCTTGGAATGTAAACTATCGGATTTTATGAGTAAACCTCTCCGTGACGCAGAACGTCTCTCTTGTTACGAGCGAATATGAAACAAACCCGTGACGAAACGCAGCTACACTGTTCTTTGGATCTTGTCTTTCTCCTCTGTTAATCCCGATCGGTAACCGCCGATACTGACGAACAACAGTCAATAATAATTCGAATCAGTGATTATCTAGCCATACACGAGAGCTCGACAACACAGGCAGTGTTATAAGTGAGAAAGGCTGGGAACGCTATGTCCTCCTGTTATGTTATGCAGCACAAGAATGAAATGTGATTTATGTGAACAGATATACACATACACTACTAGCCATTCAAATGGCTACACCAAGAAGAAATGCACATGATAAACGGGTACTCATTGGGCAAATATATTATGCTAGAACTCACATGTGATTACATTTTCACTCAATTTGGGTGCACAGAACCTGAGAAATCAGTACCCAGAACAACCACCTCTGGCCGTAATAACGGCCTTGATACGCCTGGGCACTGAGTCAAACAGAGCTTGGATGGCGTGTAAAGGTACAGCTGCCCATGCAGCTTCAACACGATACTATAGTTCATCAAGCGTAGTGACTGGTGTATTGTGACGAGCCAGTTGCTCGGCCACCATTGACCAGACGTTTTCAGTTGGTGAGAGATCTGGAGAATGTGCTGGCCAGGGCAGCAGTCGAACATTTTTTGTATCCAGAAAGGCCCGTACAGGACCTGCCACATGCGGTCGTGCATTATCCTGCTGAAATGTAGGGTTTCGCAGGGATCGAATGAAAGGTAGAGCCACGGGTCGTAACATATCTGAAATGTAACGTCCACTCGTTACGGTCGCTGGTTCGAATCCTGCTTCGGGCATCGATGTGTGTGATGTCCTTAGGTTAGTTAGGTTTAATTTGTTCTAAGTTCTAGGCGACTGATGACCTCAGAAGTTAAGTCGCATAGTGCTCAGAGCCATTTGAACCATTTTTTTTAACGTCCACTGTTCAAAGTGCCTTCAACGATAACAAGAGGTGACCGAGACGTGTAACCAATGGCACCCCATATCATCACGCTGGGTGATGCGCCAGTATGGCGATAACGAATACACGCTTCCAATGTGCGTTCACTGCGATGTCGTCAAATACGGTTGCGACCATCATCATGCTGTGAATAGAACCCGGATTCATCCGAAAAAATGACGTTTTGCCATTCGTGCACCCAGGTTCATCTTAGAGTACACCATTGCAGGGGCTCCTGTCTGTGATGCAGCGTCAAAGGCAACCGCAGCCATGGTCTCAAAGCTGATAGTCCATGCTGCTGCAAACGTCATCGAACTGTTCTTGCAGATGGTTGTTGTCTTGCATACGTCCCCATCTGTTGACTCATGGATCGAGACGTGGCTGCACGATCCGTTACAGCCATGCGGATAAGATGCCTATCATCTCGACTGCTAGTGATATGAGGCCGTTGGGGTCCAGCATGGCGTTCCGTATTACCCTCCTGAACCCACCGATTCCATATTCTGCTAACAGTCATTGGATCTCGATCAACGCGAGCAGCAGTGTCGCGATACGATAAACCGCAATCGCGGTAGGCTACAATCCGACCTTTATCAAAGTCGGGAACGTGATGGTACGCATTTCTCCTCCTTAGACGAGGCATCATGACAACGTTTCACCAGGTAACGCCGGTCAACTGCTGTCTGTGTATGAGAAATCGATTGGAAACTTTTCTCATGTCAGCACGTTGTAGGTGACGCCAATGCTATGAAAAGCTAATCATTTGCATATCACAGAATCTTCTTCCTATCGGTTAAATTTCGCGTCTGTAGCACGTCATCTTCGTGGTGTAGCAATTTTAATGGTCAGTAGTGTAGTATAAATCTGTGCAACACATTCCCAAAACACCTTAGCAAATGCGACACAATACCTGATCATTATGTGAAATGTCTGCAGAGGGTCGTAGCAATACCAGCCAGACGAACTGTGCTATAAATACGAGACAAGATGTCAGAGATAGGATCCTTTGTTGCTCTGAGATTATACAGTTTATTCTAAAGGCACACTAACTTGAACGACATCTACATCTACATCTACAGTCTGCTGACTACTGTGAAACGCGCGGCAGAGGGTTATTAGGGCTGTTTCGCGTTCCATTGATGTATGGAGCGCGAGAAGAACGAGTTTTTGAATGCCAATGTGTGTGCTGTAATTAATCTAATCTTGTTCTCAGGACACCTAAATGTCCGAAACGTAATTGATTTTAGTATATTCCTTAAATCATCATTTAATCCAGTTCCTGAAACTTCGTAAGGAAGCTTTTTCGGGGTCATTTGCGCCTGTTACCAAGAGTCTGAGAGTTCAGTTTCTCTAAAATCTCTGTGACACCCTCCCAGGGATCTAACAAAAATGTGACCATTGGTTCTACCCTTCTCCGCATATACTGAATATCCCCTGCTAGTCCTATTTGCTACGGGTCCCACACAACTGGCCAATATTTTAGGATGTATCGCAAAAGTGATTTGTAAATAATCTGCCTCCTAGACTGGTTGCATTTCTGCAGTATTCTGCCAATAAACAGAAATCTTCCAACTGCTTCACCAACGACAGTCTATGTCATCATTCCATTTTATCTCCCTATGAAGACTTATACCCAGACAGTGTCTGGATTCACCGATCCTAACGGTGACTGATTGACATTATAATCGTAACATACTACGTTTTTCCGTTCTATAAACTTCACGATTTTATATTTTTGGTCTTAAATCAAGCTGCCAATCTCCGCACCACTGTGAAATGTTATCAAAGTCTGAATGAATATTTTCGCAGCTTCTTTCATACTGTACACCATTATTGCATAGTCTGCAAAAAGGCTGAGGTTAATATTTATATTGTCCGCAAGGCCATTAATGTAAAACATGAACAGCGACGGTCTCAACACGCGACCCTGGGGCACTCCCAGAATTATTACTAGATCTGTTGATGACTCTCCATCCGAGATATCTCTCTGCGGCCTCCTAACGGCAGTCCAGTCAAAAATTTCGCTTGATATCTCTTACGATCGTATTTTTGGTAATAAGCGTTGATGTAGTACTGCGTGGAATCCATTTCTGAAGCATGACTTCCAGAATGTCATGCGACAAAGGTACGGGTTGAGTTTCACAGGATCTATGTTTTCGTAGTACGGGGTGGTGGGCATGAAGGTCATTCTGCTCAGAATATGTTCTAAGATTCTACAACAAATGGATGTGAAGGAAATCGAACGGCAGTTTTATGAATCACATTTGGTACCCTTCATGTCGGCAGGTGTGGCCTGTGTTTTCTTCCAAATAGTGGGTACGGTTATTGTTCGACGGTTTATATGGGCTATAGTTAATAGAGGCGCTAACTCATCAGCAATTCAATACAGAATCTGACAGGGATTCCGTCTGGCCATGGAGCTTTGCTCTATTTTCAGAGTTTCGGCTGCTTTTCAATGCCACCTTCACTAATCTCTATTCCTGTCGTTTGCTTTGTGAAGAAGCATTTGAAAACAGAATCAAGCATTTCTGGTTTTGTTTCGCTACATTCAATTTTAGTTCCTGTCTCAAACGTGAGCGACAGATTTTACATACGACTAATATTTCTTTCGGTTTTGTGAAAGATCTTCCTACTATATTCTGCTATAGTAGCCATTTAAGGCGTCACACTTTCATATATTCATAGCCAAGCGCATTTCATTCAGAATCCCTCTACGTATAGCACAGGATTTGTTTTACATCTAATACTTAGTAGTATCTGATCTTTAGAAGTTTTTTTGCAGTGTCTGTATAACATGGAAGGTCCCTCCATCATGAGCCACAGTTCCTATAAATGCTGCAATTCTGTGCTAAAGTTTTCAAGTTCTTCATTGAGATATGACACTGCTGCAGCTCCTTTGTCCAGTTTATTGAAAGTATAACACTTTCTTTATAGCTGAACCCGTGGTTTAGGGGGTAGCGTCTTCAATTAGTAATCAAAACGTCCTCGGTCCAACGCCGGAACGCTGCCACTAATTAATGTTTGAATAAAGACCTGCAGCATAAGAAGTCAATCTCGTTCTGCTAACGGTCTTCTCAAAGAGGGCGAAGCAGTGGACAGAGTTTCAGGTCACTCCCTTGCATTTGGGCTGGGAAACTGCCCCTAAAGGCGGAAAAAACAGCAATGAACAACGGCTTGAGGATGCAGAAGGCAATGAAAACCACTGCATTAATGACACATAGTGTGCGTCCACAGACTACGTGGCCTGTAATTAAAAAAAGAGTCGTAATGATCACTCCACTGGCAAAAGACTCTGGACTATCCCCCATTTGGATCTCCAGGTGTGGACTGCAAAGGGGCAGGTGACCATGAGAAAAAGACTGGATTACCAACGAAAGGCTAACGCTCTACGAGCCGGTGGTGGAACGTCAATACTTTGTACGTGGTAGTGAAGCGAGAAAATCTGAAAAGAGAAATGCAGGGGCTCAATCAAGATATCGTAAGTGTCAGTAAAGTGAAATGGAAAGAAGACTAGGAATTCTAGTCAGATGAGTACAGGATAATAGCAGCACAGCAGAAAATGCTATAACCGGAGTAGGTTTCGTTGTAGATAAGAAGGTGGGGTAAAGAGTGAGATGCTGTGAAGATGTGCAAGATTTCAGTTAGATAACATCATGGACAGACAGATATTCCGAAACCAGAATCTGTATCGTAAAGTTCACCCAGTAGCAAATAAAGACACAGCTTATAATTTAGTAGTGATGAAGAGTAGGTTGAAGTTTAACAGACTACTCAGGAAGAATCACTGCTCAAAAAAATCGGATACGGAAGTAATAAGGAGTGAAGAAATGAGCTTGAAGCTCTCTGGGCTGTAGATCTGCAATAGAATAGCTCGGTAGGCAGTTCAGTTGACGAGGAATGGACATCTCTAAAAAGATTACTGACAGACGTTGCAAAGAAAAGTATACGTACAAAGAAGAACCTTCCTAGAAACTGAGTAACATAAGAAATACTTCAGTCGATCAATGAAAGAAGGAAGTACAAAATTCTTCAGGGAAATTCAGGAATACAGAAGCACAGGTAACTTAGGTGTGAAATAAATAGGAAGTGCAGGGAAGCTAAGGCGAAATGGCTGCAATAAAAATTTGAAGAAATCGAAAAAGAAGTGATTGTCAGAAGTTCTAACTCAATACATAGGAAATTCAAAACAACCTTCGGAGAAATTAAAAGCAAGTACGGTAACATTAAGAGTGCGACAGGAATTCGACTATTAAATGCAGAGGAGAGAGCCGATAGGTGGAAAGAGGACATTGAAGGCCTCCATGAGAAGGAATACTTGTCTGCTGACGTGACAAAAGAAGAAGCAGGATTTGATATAAAAGAGTCAGGGGATCCAGTAATAGAATCAGAATTTGAAAGAGCTTCGGAAGACGTAAGGCCGAGTAAGGCAGAAGTGATAGATAATATTCCACCCGAATTTTTAAAACCATGGCGGGGTGTGGCTACAAAAAGACTATTCACAATGGTGTGTGGAATGTATGAGGCTGGCGACGTAATATAAAACTTTCGGAAAAAAATGTCATCCACACAATTCTGAAAATTGAAAGAGCTGACAAGTGCGAGAATTATCGCACAATCAGCTGAGCACCTCATACATCCAAGTTGTCCCAATAATAATACACAGAACAATGGAAAATAAATTTTTTTGTGTTTTGTATGAAGATTAGTGTGACTTTGCGAAAAGGTTAAGCCACCAGAGAGGCAATTATGAGGTTTCGGTTGATGATGGAAGGAAGACTAAAGAAAAGTCAAGACACATTCATACTATTCGTCGACCTGGAAAAAGCGTTCGACAATACCAAATGGTGCAAAACATTCGTAATCCTGAGAAAAAATAGGGATAGGCTATAGAAAAAGACGGGTAATATACAGTAAAAAAAACCGAGACGGAACAGCAAGAGTGGAAGACCAAGAACGAAGTGCTCGGATTAAAAAGGGTATAGCAAAGGGATCTAGTCCTTCACCACTACTGTTCAAGGTGTACATCGAAGCAGCAATGACGGAAATAAAAGAAAGGTTCAAGAGTGGGATTAAAAGTCAAGGTGAAAAAATACCGGTGATAAAACTCGTTCAAAAAATGTTCAAATGTGTGTGAATTCCTAAGGGACCAAACTGCTGAAGTCATCGCACCCTAGACTTACACACTACGTAAACTAACTTATGCTAAGAACAACAGACAGGCCGAAGTGGCCGTGCGGTTAAAGGCGCTGCAGTCTGGAACCGCAAGACCGCTACGGTCGCAGGTTCGAATCCTGACTCGGGCATGGATGTTTGTGATGTCCTGAGGTTAGTTAAGTTTAACTAGTTCTAAGTCCTAGGGGACTAATGACCTCAGCAGTTGAGTCCCATAGTGCTCAGAGCCAACAACACACACACACACACACACACACACACAGACCAAAACCCGAGGGATGACTCGAACCTGCGGAGGGAGGGGCCACGCAATCCGAAATATGGCATCTCAAACCGCGCTGCCACTCCGCGCGGCTAAAATTCGTTGATGACATTGCTATCCTCAGGCAAAGTGAGGAATTACACAGTATTCTGCAAGGAATGAACAGTCTAATTAGTACAAATAAGGATTGAGTGAAAATATAAGAAAGACGATGTCAACGAGAAGTACCGGAAATGAGAAAGGCGAGAACTTAACTTCAAGATTTGCGATCACGAAGTAGATGAAGTTGAGGAATTCTGTTACATAGGCAACAAAATAACCCAGGGTGGACGGAACAAGGAGGTCATCAGAAGTGGACTAGCAGTGGTAAGACCGACATTCCAGGCCAAGGGAATTCTACTAATATCAAATATAAGCCATAATTTCAGGAGGATATTTCTGAGAATGTATGTTTGGAGCAGAGAGTTGCATGATGGTGAAACGTGGACTGTGGGAAAATAGGAAAAGGAGAGAATCGAAGAATATGAGATGTGGTTCTACAGATGAATGGTGGACTGATAAGGTGAGAAATCAGGAGATTCGCCGGAGAATTGGCTTTGAAGGGAATATGTGAAAAATACTGACAAGAAGAAGGGAGAGGATGGCAGGACATGCGTTAAGGCATCATCGAATAATTTCCATGGTAGTAGAAGGAGCTGTTGAGGGTAAAAAGTGTAGATGGAAACAGAGATTGGAATATATCCAGCAAATAAGTGATGACCTAGCTTGTTGATAATGTTTGGATTGTGGGGCGCTCAACTGCGCAGTTATCAGAGCTCGTACAAATTCCCAATCTTTGCTCAGGCCAATCTCGCCACTTGCATGAATGATAATGAAATGATAAGGACAACACAAACACCCAGTCATCTCGAGGCAGGTGAAAATCCCTGGCCCCGTCGGTAATCGAACCCAGGACGCTGTGCTCGGGAAGCGATAACGCGACCGCGAGACCACGAGCTGCGGGCAGACATGACATAGGTTGCATGTGGTACTCTCAGAAGAAGAGATTGGCACAGGACAGGAATTCGTGGCGGGTAGCATCCAACCAGTCAGAAGATGAAAAAGAGGTCTGTCTCCTTGTTTTAGTTGCCCTTTGTTCTTTGATAATCGTTGTTACTGCATCTGCCTCATTGTCACTGATACCTGCTTCGATGCTGAAATCCTCAAATAACTCAGTTCTATTTGTTGCTAATAGATATGTTTCCATTATGACTGGGGTTCTGAACTACCTGTTCTAGATAGTTTCCAGAGAAGGTATTTAGTAATGTTTCACAGCATATCTTGTCACATCCAACACTAACAAAAGTGTAACTGTCACCGTCGGTAGTTCTACGATTAAAGTCTCATCTAATGATTACACAATGATTGGGTAACTTGTGTACGAACGAACTCAATGTTTCTCCAAATTCTTCGGTTATTCAAGAGGTGATTTTGGTGGTCGATAGGACGATCCAATTATAATTTTACACCCATCCATGTTACTGCATCTTACTCAATGTCCTATGCAGCTTCAATTTCTATCTAGGTGGATTTGAATTTTTCTACTGCGAAAAGTACTCCACTTCGATTTCCAGTTAGCCTATCCTTTAGATATATGCGCAAATTTTCCTCAGAAATGTGACTGCGGTGTTCTTTAGGTTGTTTGGGATTGTATGGGATTTAGTACAAACAACAAGTACTGCAATAACGCTGTATTATTGGTGTAGATATTGTTCAACTCAGTGAGTCGTCCCTGTCTATGAAGCCACTTATCTGGGATAAAAACTTACCTACTGTTAGTTCGAGTAATCTCCGCCTTAGTAGCTGTGCGGATTGCTAACTGAAGGGGCCCGGATTCGATTCTCGGCCAGGTTGGAGATATTGTCCGCTCGGGGACCAGGCGCTGTGTTGTCCTCACTTTCGTATCGTCTTAATTGATGTGGTTGTATGGGCACTTCCTGAAAGCCAATAAACTAAAAAATTTAGAAATTTCCCACGCTCTCTTAGGCGAATGCAAGACTATTCCTGGAATTCCGCCTTAGAAAATACGGTATACAATCAGTTGAAACTCGGAAGACATGCCAGCGCGTTACTGATGAATCGATTTACGCTGCAAAAAGTAGTTCCAATTTTGTCCACCAGATGCAAATCTGGCACTGTACAGCATCTTATTGACGTCTCCGGTGCTCATACTGAACAAACTGTGTGGGCAGCGGTTAGTAATACACTACTGGCCATTAAAATTGATACACCACGAAGATGACGTGCTAAAGACGCGAAATTTAACCGACAGGAAGAAGATGCTGTGATATGCAAATGATTAGCTTTTCAGAGCATTTAAACAAGGTTGGCGCCGGTGGCGACACCTACAACGTGCTAACATGAGGAACGTTTCCAACCGATTTGTTATACACAAACAGCAGTTGGCCGGCGCTGCCTGATGAAACGTTGTTGTGATGCCTCGTGTAAGGAGGAGAAATGCGTATCATCACGTTTCCGACTTTGATAAAGGTCGGATTGTAGTCTATCGCATTGCGGTTTATCGTATCGCGACATTGCTGCTCGCGTTGGTCGAGATTCAGTGACTGTTAGCAGAATATGGAATCGGTGGGCTCAGGAGGATAATACGGAACGCCGTGCTGGATCCCAATGGCCTCATATCACTAGCAGACGAGATGACAGGCATCTTATCGGCATGGCTGTGACGGATCGTGCAGCCACGTATCGATCCCTGAGTCAACAGATGGGGACGTTTGCAAGACAACAACCATCTGCAGTTCGACGACGTTTGCAGCATCATGGACTATCAGCTCGGAGACCATGGCTGCGTTTACTCTTGACGCTGCATCATTGACAGGAGTGTCTACGATGGTGTACTCAACGACGAACTTGGGTGCACGAATGGCAAAACGTCTTTTATTCGGATGAATCCAGGTTCTCTTTACAGCATCATGATTGTCGCATCCGTGTTTGGCGACATCGCAGCGAACGCACATTGGGAGCGCGTATTCGTCATCGCCATACTGGCATATCACCCGGCGTGAAGGTATGGGGTGCCTTTGGTTACACGTCTCGGGCACCTCTTGTTCGCATTGACGGCACTTTGAACAGTGGACGTTACTTTTCAGATGTGCTACGACCCGTGGCTCTACCCTTCATTCTATCCCTGCGAAACCCTACATTTCAGCAGGATAATGCACGACCGCGTGTTGCAGGTCCTGTACGGGCCTTTCTGGATACAGAAAATGTTCGACTGCTGCCCTGTCCAGCACATTCTTCAGATTTCTCACCAATTTAAAACGTATGGTCAATGTTAGCCGAGCAACTGGCTCGTCACAATACGCCAGTCAGTACTCTTGATGAACTGTAGTATCGTGTTGAAGCTGCATCGGCAGCTGTACCTGTACACGCCATCCAAGCTCTGTTTGACTCAATGCCCAGGCGTATCAAGGCCGTTATTATGGCCATAGGTGGTTGTTCTGGCTACTGATTTCTCAGGATCTATGCACCCAAAATGCGTTTAAATGTAATCACATGTCAGTTCTAGTATAATTTATTTGTCCAATGAAAACCCGTTTATCATGTGCATTTCTTCTTGGTGTAGCAATTTTAATGGCCAGTAGTGTAAAATCAAGGTCATGTCCAATTGTTTGATCTTTCTCACCCACGTCCCGTTCCTAGTCCATTATATATGGAAACCTTTCTACAGTGCTTTCTTTCATTCACGGCACCAAATTGCACCTGGCGGCCAAAATCGGAAAATTTTTAATTTTTAGCACATATTGGTTCCTCATTAACACCTTAGAAGATCTACCAAGTTTCGCTGTCATACGATAATTAAGACCACACTGGACCTCTATAACTAGTTACGCTCTAATTGCAGACACCCAGTATAATTTTGCAGAACATTGGCCGATAGTATGCTTTTTGATCCTACGAACAGTCTCTTCTTTGAAGAGGAAATGGAAGTCTTGATGATGTCAAAAATAAATGCTTTCTGTTGTTTGTTCACAATTTGTCGTCATACGTTCTGTAAGTTTTCCTTCTAAACGTATGTTAAGAGTATTTTCTTTGGACCTGAGAACCATTTTCGTCACAATGTACTTGCAATTGCTAAGCTACTCTTTAATGAGTTCGACAAACAAAGAGCAAAAAAGTAAGTAAGGCTAATGTTTCACGTCCTGTTAAAATTCAGACGAGGCAGTAATTTGGAGAGTTTCGATGTTGGTATATCCATAATTAAAGACGCCAGACATACGTTGCATACCTACAATATCCGGTATTCAAACTCATAAATCGTGCTACACTGCAAAATCTCCATATTTATTGCGTTATTTTAATTAAGAGGGAAACATGTACGTGACGTCGTTGTTCTTAGCTCAGTGCATCAACCGCAATATTATTCCTGCGTCGTTAAAGATTTTAGAGGTGCGGACTATTGCTTCTTTAACGGGATAACAATACATACAGGTGAAACGAGGAACTAGACTGTCTATGGAAACGGTCCTGAGTTAACGGTATAATACAGCTAGTTAATGGAATGATGCATAAATTGTTGTATTAAGCTGCATTTCCTGTGCGTGTGTCCTGTTCAAGTAGAAAGTAATATTTATGTTATCCACATGTAGTTTAAGAAATGTCATCAGACTGATTAGATTTATTCACTTAAAGGTAACGAGTTTGGCAAACAATTTGAGTGTGGTCTATTCCTGTTCGTAAATACACTGACGTACACTGAACGTGTTACACCATGAACTCCTTAACCAAGTGCCAAGAAACCTGTACTCCAGTATGTCATATATGTGGAATATATCACTTGCAGTCTCGTACTTATTCGTGCTTATTGGAGTAGAGAAAGAAATAATTCTTACGAACTAAGATCGGTTACGTTACAGTTATTGGCTGTGCCTAACGTTACTGGAATCCATCAGGCAGAGATCAGAGAACAGCGTTTACAGAGGGCGCAGACGTGTGGTTTTTTGCTGTTTTTCTGACTGTGAGGAAAGTTGAATAGTTGGCATGAGGGATACGGACTATCATACCCATAGATCGCACAAGCAGATGACTCTAGTGAAATGGCTGGAGAATTGTGACGAGGTGGTCCGCAGCTCGTGGTCGTGCGGTAGCGTTCTCGCTTCCCGCGCCCGGGTTCCCGGGTTCGATTCCCGGCGGGGTCAGGGATCTTCTCTGCCTCGTGATGACTGGGTGTTGTGTGATGTCCTTAGGTTAGTTAGGTTTAAGTAGTTCTAAGTTCTAGGGGGCTGATGACCATAGATGTTAAGTCCCATAGTGCTCAGAGCCATTTGAACCTTTTTTTTTTTGTGACGAGGTGGACTGAAGAGAAGAGTGTGTCAAGAGAGTAGATTTGAGTCCTTCCGGAAAAACAGTATCGTAGGACTGTTCAACTGCCCCAGACGACTGTAGACATCCAGGCTGAGGCAATGAACTGTCGAGAACAGATTACTCGAGCTGCCTTGTGTCATTTACTGCTGACTCGACACCACATACTATAGAGATTTGCTTGCTATAAAGTCAAATTCAACTCGCCCGCCCGGCTAGTCGCGCAGTCTAAGGAACTGCTTCCCGAGCGAGAAGGCGTACCGGTCCGGCGTGCCGGACAGCCTGTGGATGGGTGCTAAGGCGGTTTCCCATCTACCTCAGTTACACTTTGTCGGCGATTGCTGTTCAAACACTGTCTCCACATACGCGTACCCCATAATTACTCTACCATACAAACATTTGTGGTTACATTCGTTTGGTATGAGACGTTCCCAGGGGGGAGGGGATCCACTGGGGGCCGAACCGCACAATAACCCTGGGTTCGGTGTGGGGTGGGTGCACTGCTGTGGCCTGTTGTGTGGTTGTGAACCACTAAGGTCTGCCACGGGACGAAGTCTCTCTGTCGTTTCTAGGTCCCCAGATTAAATACACAATACACAATACAGATTAAACTACGAGATTTAGTGACATTCTGTTTTATGTTCAGAACGAGTGTCGTTCCGGTTTATGGCGGTCAGATCGTTGCCAGCGTATCCGTAGACGACGTGGTGAAACGACACAGGGAGTGGCGATTCTCGAGAACCATCACTCCCCAAATCCTGGGGTTACGTGTGGAGAGCTATTTGATGTGACAACAGGACAAATGGTTCAAATGGCTCTCAGCACTATGGGACTTAACATCTGAGGTCATCAGTCCCCTAGAACTTAGAACTACTTAAACCTAACTAACCTAAGGACATCACACACATCCATGCCCGAGGCAGGATTCGAACCTGCGACCGTGGCGGTCGCGCGATTCCATACTGTAACGCCTAGAACCGCTCAGTCACTCCGGCCGGCGCAACAGGACATGAACGATGAACAGTATCCAATATTTGGCATCGGTAGTTAATCAGGTTGTCAGAACCTCTAGGTTCAGGATATCAAAAGCCACATTCCAGCAAGATAATGCAAGACCCCATACCGTAGATAATGTGCATTTTGAGAAATGACCGGATACTATACTGGTTCGTCTGGAACACTGATTCATCACTCACAGATCATGTCCGAGATGCGATGGGAAGACGTTTAGTTTCGTACCAGCTTCCACACGCCAATCTTCATGCATTAACAAAACGTGTATTTCAGGCTTGGAAGGAAATTCCTGAAGATGACATTCAGAGGATACTTACTTCCACACATAGTAAATACAGGAGTGTCTTTGTTCCAGTGCGGTGGGGGAGGGGGTGGAGTGACCATCATACTGATATTGATGGTCGACATCCGTTCCGGAAAGAATTATTATGTCCTTTATGTGGATATAGAACTGGTGCTTCGTGACTTGTGTTATGAAGATGTCTACAAAGTTTGATAAATGTGTAACTGGAGCTTCGTGGTCTGACTCTATACTTTTCCCTGCAAAACAAAACGTCTCTCCTGAACTGACCGATTATTGTTGTCCTTATACCTTGAAATTAATAATAGGTACATAGTTGCGGCCGTTAAAGTTTAAAAAAGATTTGTTTCCTGGGTAGCTCTTATCTTCTAAAAGCTATACCATGTTATTTTAAGCGAGGCAGTGGATAAGATAGTGCCTGAAATTTGGGAGAATCATATTTCAAATAAGCAGGGATCTTAATAAAGGTTTTTTGTAGCTTCCATAAGTCACTCAAGAGGAGTACCTAGAGGTTTCGTCTAGAAGTAACAGTGAAAATTTGTTCCTGCTTCATGACAGTTCTGAGCCTGAGCTTTCTCTCTAATGATGTCATTGTCGACGGAATGTTAAACCCTAATCTTCCTCCGCTCGTTTTAAGTGACCTAAACGTAATTTTCGTTTAAAGCCGTTTTTTACAGTAATATATTCCTTCATCAATTGACTTTCCGAAATGTGGCTAGCTTCTGTTAACTATCGACTTGTTTAAAAACTAATCTGTCATGCAATAAACTGTCGCAAAGCAGAGTGGTGAATCCACTTGGCACTGGTTTAAGATTACTTCACACTTCCTGCCTATGGATATCTTCAGCGTGGGTCTTGGCTTTTGCTTGGGAGAGCAGGACAATGCATGTGGTGAGCCAGAGAGTGCACTAGCCTCGCACTGTCGGGTTTGTCCCCAGTTGGTGCATAGGATACGGCCTGCTGCTTGTCGAAGGGTAGTACGTGATCTCTGGCACTGCCTCCATACTCTGACGTCCAGCAGGCAAACAATCTGTGCCGCGAATGGGTCTGCACCATCGGCATCCGAGATTCAGAACTATAGGACACCTTCTCCTTAAAAGACACGTAGCCACACGGATTAAGGACCCTGGGTGAACAGATCTCTCTTAAGGGCAAGCTGACCTCAGCAGTGAGTCCGCTTGGACCCTGCGTCCACACTCTATACGGATGATTCCTTGGCGGCATCGATTCCGTTCTATTCTCTGCTGGAACTGGTCACTTACTTTCTAGCTACTGCCCGATAATAACTGTTGATCTGTGCCCCATCAGAGACAATCGAAGTAAATTCGAAGTAACATCAGATGTAAGAAATAAATGAAAATTTACTGTGTTCTTAATCATGACTTGTACTACTCATACAGTACACAGTCACAATTACGCAGTGGCATGTGCTTAGTTGCCGCTTCGGATGTCAAGCAGCTATTTTTCGTTTGTAATTAACAGGTAATCCAACCACTTCGGGGCTTTCTCAGGGCATCTCGGTTGTGCTTTTAAGGGAAATGGATTACCTCGCGGAAGGCAAGCTCAACTTATACATTATTCAAATACCAGAGGTATCGGACTGTGCGTCGGACTTCTTGAGCAAACTCTCGCTCCATTTCGACCACCGACAAATGAGAGTACAATCGACCGATCAAACGGGGTATACTCTATTTCATCACATTGTACGTCTAAAATCGTTAAACTTGAAACTACAGAGTACAAATAGGAAGAAAAAATTCAATTTATTTCGACATCTATCTCACTTAAATTAATATCTGTTGGTGTGAAATACACAAATACATTAATAACTGCGTCTGCAAACGTATTTGTTTATTTCGTGGTCATCATCCTTACAGCAATTTATACCAGTGTTACCTGCATTTCCTACTCAACACAAATGTAGGTTGAAAAATGATTTTGTACGCTTCGCATGTATTTTGCAAAGACTGCCCTTACGACCACGATTCCCACGGTATTCTTCCGTACTCTCTAGGACACAACGGAAAGCGCTGCGAAGTAATCGCACAAACCGATATCACGCAAGGGTCTCTGAATTCACTCCTACTGGGGTAAACAGAAGAGTTGCATCGATTGCCGGTAATTACTGTTGCAATCAGCGAAGGGCAGAGTATTGGCATCAAGAGTACTGGAGCTGTGAGAAAAGAATGAGAAGAAAAGTAGCCAGCCTTGGAGTTCCCGAAGGTATCGTCTCAAAGTGCAGCAGCAGTGACTCACGGAAATTCGCTTCGCTGGAAGCCTAAATGAAGATGACTGAGCGGAAAACTGAATGGCAGTAACATGGGCGCAGGGAAAGCTCCGACAGGGCTATTTCTACTGCACTATCTCACGGGTTATTTGGAAGCCGCGAAATTTGGTTCTCAACTCTCAAAACTCTGAAGTCGTATTACTTTGACGTTCGATCTATCTGCGAAAGTAAATATAAACTAGTGCTGACGAATTACATGAGCAATGGCGTAATGGCGAGAACTGAAACTGAAATGGTATAATAATGTATGGGGGACAGAAACCTAGTAACTTTTGACACCTGTGTGTTATGGTAACATTTCACAACATCATACTTCCAACAGAAACACAGAGCTTCTCCAGGTGAATAAGCCATATCGATTAGTTCTCCGTTAAACTATTACGCTCTTTTCTTACGGAATAAAGGACCGCAGAGTGGCCTAAGTCAAACAACTAAAACTTCTTGATATAAATCGTATGAACTTATCCTATGCATAATGCGCTCGTCCTTGTTCCATGAATGACAACTTTTTACTTCCAATATGACTATTGCTCCAGTGCAAATTAGTCGTGGGCATCAAGTAGTCTGGGACCGCTCGACCGCTACGGTCGCAGGTTCGAATCCCGCCTCGGGCATGGATGTGTGTGATGTCCTTAGGTTAGTTAGATTTAAGCAGTTCTAAGTTATAGGGGACTGATGACCTCAGATGTACCCCCAAGGGGACAATAACTTATAAAGACTGCTTAATGCGAAGCCTTTGTCTTACTTCTATTGTCAGTCTGAGATAAAGTTTGATAAAGGAAATGCTGTACTCGTCTCAGCAAAATATCGGACAGTAATTCCCAGAGTCCTTCAGACAATTTACTCTCTGAATTAACAGCTGACATACTGTAAAGCGTTAAATACGAACATTTAGGTTACAATTTTTCTTTACCATTCTGAATATCAATTAAAAATTCAAATTATTCTCACCAAGAACATCTACTATTCGTCTCGCTGTGCATTTAAGAGAATTACGCCTCCATCATCAGGTAGGTTTATTTCAGTTAACAGGCACAGGCGATGTAGGGTGCCCATAACTGAAATTCCAGTTGCAAATGGAGCTGTAAGCGTCATAATGTGTACAGCAATAGACGTGTAAACACGGCTGTTACACAGTTTGTCTCCACGAACGATCGCGCGCTGCTGGAAAAGATCTTCTACGAGAACAGTGACTGTGCGCCAGTAACCATGGAGAAGTTCCAGACACTCAAGATACGTAAAAAAGGCACTGGTCCGATTTTTGCTAAGTGTCTGGAGAAAATATTTACAAAATTCGAAAAGACAGCTTCTTTTGAATGCAATGTGGTCGAAGGAGGAAAGCAGTTGATCCACGTCTATCGAAGATGAGGCCACGACATTCCAGGACAGGTGCCAACGTGCAGCGCACGGGCAATTGCCAAAACGTTGGACGTGCCTGCGAGCCCGGTGCATAAAAACCTACGAAATATCCTGCGTTGTTATCCACACAAAACCAACAATGTTCAGGAGTTGGTCCCTGCTGACCTGTCAACAAGACAAACGTTCGCCGTGGAATTTCTCGCTCGCGTGGAAGTGGACAATGAATGGTCATGGAACATTCTGTGGATAGACAGTCTATTTCTATCTCCAAGTACTTGTCAATACGCAGAATTTCAGAATAGGGACAACGGAAAATCCGGACGCACATCAACTGGTACCACTTCATTCTGCAATGCTGCGAGTTGTTGGCATCGTTTATCTCACGCCCGTATTTTACGAGATCAGTCCTACAAGTCCTGTTACCTGTACCGTCACTGGTAAATACTATAACGGTCTTTGGCGTACCAACCTCATTCCAACCCTTCAAGAGCGTGGTTGTATGGGTAGGATCACTTTTGTGCTAGATAGCTCTACTCCGCATATTGCTCAGCCATTGAAGCGGGTACTGCAGAGGCATTTCGGAAATGCTAGATGTATCGGCGTCATTTCCCTACAGCCTGGCTGCCAAGATTACCTGATCTTAACCCTTGTGAATTATGGCTGAGTGGTTACCTGGAGGCTGTTGTGTTCAGTTCTCCAGTTACGAACCTAGTGAACTGAAGGCAAGCATTGCGCAACGCCCACTGAACATGAATCCGAGACATACAGACCCGTTGTGGAACACGCTCTTTCTCAATCTGAGTTTGTGACAGAAAACGGTGCAATATTGAAAATGTCTTGCGCTGGTCTCATGGCAGTTGCAAAACAAACTAATTGTACTTTTTGTGCCAATTTTGGCCCCAGGACCACCAAAAATGGATGTCATTTTTCTTCATATGCGGTTTTTCACCTCAACACACTTAAGAACCGATTTTTCGAATCTGTTGTGGTAAGAAGTTGCGGTGTCGGATGAGCTTGCGTAATAAATAGTGCTGCAACTGTTGACTGCCGAACTTGTACAGTCGTGCATATTGAACATCACAAACGGTGTAACGTGCAGTCAAACAATAGCCACCGTATTGCAATCCACGCGTCATTTGTAGCCAACCACATTCACGTTAAAACACTAACAGTGCCGTCTATTCATAATGTTTCCGTTAAATCCTTCTTGTTCCGTGACATTTACCCATGCATTTATAATATGATTTTCAAATTTTGCATCATTCTTAGCAGTGGTTCTCCTTCTACAGCGTTTTGAAACAGAAATTTTAGTTACGGACACCCTGTGTATCTAAGTGTTGCTGTGGAAAATTTTTTGCTACTGCCTGGCAGCAGAGAACAAATAATATTTCAGTATTTGGCTCTATGCTGAGTGGATTATTTTTTGTGCAGGGTGAGTCAGATTATACTGGCTGGCAACATATTACGCCACCATAAGATGGAGAATCCAGTTTACATCATTCATCCTGAGTGCGGATGGTGTGAGTTTTGTTATCTTCAGCTGCATGAAGTATATTCCAGGCCAATTTTATTTTCCCAAAACGTGAACTGATCATCAGTTACAACAAATTACCTACAAATGGTCAAAGAAAGCTTATCCAGTCGTTAAATCACATACCGATTATATAAACTGAAAATAATACGTTGATAGCTAACATCTGCAAAGAATGTATGAAGTAACAATACTGCCAAATGTAGCAGACATATTCAACGTATTTATTTAGTATTAATATTTTTATCTTTAGTATTGTATTGTACTCTGTTGTAATGAACTGGGGAGCTAGAAGCGACGGAGAGGCTTCGTCCCCGACGTAGTCCACAGTGGTACACAACCCCACAACAGGCTATAGCGGTGGAGGCAGCAGGGTTTCGAGACAGCATGGCTCAATGTTTCTGCAGGCGACTTCCAACGACTTGTTGAGTCCATGATACGTCGAGACGCTGCACTGGTCTGAGCAAAAGGATGTCCGACACAATATTACGAAGTATCCCCTGACTTTCGTCACCTCAGTGTACGTTTATCCAGGCGTGAGAAAAGGCGGTCAGCGCCTTTAGGGGAAGAATTTTGTGGTTGCCTACGGAACTGTGATTGAACGCCGATATGCACCTCTTCGCTCGAAGGAAATGGACGTCCACGAAAGTCTGTCCACCGGGCTTAAAAAATATGGAAATCGTATGGGGAGAGATCGTGGCTGTATGGAGGACGTGTTGGGGCTTCCGACCGAAACTTCTGCAACGTAGTCGAAACAATAGGCGCACCAGCTCCGAGAAAGTCATGATGAACTTTTTCTTTGATTGCAAGGGCCCGCTGCTCATTGACTTTCTGCGTGATGATTAATGTACAGCGGTGCGTGGACATTTTGCAGGAATTGAAGCGCGGAATTGAAGCGAAGGAATGTAGACAGACAGCATCATTCTGTTACAGAGTTGTATCGACTAATTTGCAGAAGTTTCTCTTGCAAGCCATTATACATTCTCCATACAGTCGCGATCCCGGCCCATGCGATTTGATATTTTGGTGCTCCCAAGAAAGACATTCGTGGCTGTCGATTTGCTTCGGACTAAGAGAAGCACGCCTGTATACGATCATAGTTCCGTAGGTAACCACAGACATTTTTACATTGACGCAATGGCTATCTTGTCTCACTGGGGATAAATATATTAGCAATTGTGGCGATCACTTTTGAAATAATAAACAGTTTACTACGTTCGTTCCACCTGTCTCCTTTTCATTTGACCGTCCCTTATATATGCTCCCTTTGTTGGAACATCTGTAATAAATTTGATTATATACATGCCTCGAAAACGATTACCGCTTCCGTCCACTAACCCGGAAGAATCAAATGAAACGTCCAATACTAATAAGAGATTGATCAAATTTCACTTAATTTGGTTGCCATAGGTTTCTGGTGCCTTAGTCTCATTCATGATGCTTAGGTCCGGAAGCAAGAAACTGGTGAATAAAGACTCTTCCTATGCTCTCTCGACCATTTGGTGGGAAGCTGTCGCTATCGATGAAAGACACACCAATGATCAACAGCATAAGGGTACAATGGCTGGTTTTTGTGAATTCAGTCGCGCACAGACAAGCGACACTCAATATGTAATCGAAGACGATCAGTATAGTGATTGGCAGTATCTGCTATCTGAGACTGAAATTTAGCATTAAAAGTATAAAAGTATCCCGCACCATCCAGGTAGATTATATTCACATAAAAATGGCCGTTCCACGTCCTTGCCATAGTGCTTCTGAAAATGTTAATTTCATTTTGTGGTGTGGTGATGTACTTGTGGAGTGAACCCATAGAGAGAGCAGTCATATCGTATATTATGTAATGACCAGATTCTCATTAATGCTAAATACACTCCTGGAAATTGAAATAAGAACACCGTGAATTCATTGTCCCAGGAAGGGGAAACTTTATTGACACATTCCTGGGGTCAGATACATCACATGATCACACTGACAGAACCACAGGCACATAGACACAGGCAACAGAGCATGCACAATGTCGGCACTAGTACAGTGTATATCCACCTCTCGCAGCAATGCAGGCTGCTATTCTCCCATGGAGACGATCGTAGAGATGCTGGATGTAGTCCTGTGGAACGGCTTGCCATGCCATTTCCACCTGGCGCCTCAGTTGGCCCAGCGTTCGTGCTGGACGTGCAGACCGCGTGAGACGACGCTTCATCCAGTCCCAAACATGCTCAATGGGGGACAGATCCGGAGATCTTACTGGCCAGGGTAGTTGACTTACACCTTCTAGAGCACGTTGGGTGGCACGGGATACATGCGGACGTGCATTGTCCTGTTGGAACAGCAAGTTCCCTTGCCGGTCTAGGAATGGTAGAACGATGGGTTCGATGACGGTTTGGATGTACCGTGCACTATTCAGTGTCCCCTCGACGATCACCAGTGGTGTACGGCCAGTGTAGGAGATCGCTCCCCACACCATGATGCCGGGTGTTGGCCCTGTGTGCCTCGGTCGTATGCAGTCCTGATTGTGGCGCTCACCTGCACGGCGCCAAACACGCATACGACCATCATTGGCACCAAGGCAGAAGCGACTCTCATCGCTGAAGACGACACGTCTCCATTCGTCCCTCCATTCACGCCTGTCGCGACACCACTGGAGGCGGGCTGCACGATGTTGGGGCGTGAGCGGAAGACGGCCTAACGGTGTGCGGGACCGTAGCCCAGCTTCATGGAGACGGTTGCGAATGGTCCTCGCCGATACCCCAGGAGCAACAGTGTCCCTAATTTGCTGGGAAGTGGCGGTGCGGTCCCCTACGGCACTGCGTAGGATCCTACGGTCTTAGCGTGCATCCGTGCGTCGCTGCGGTCCGGTCCCAGGTCGACGGGCACGTGCACCTTCCGCCGACCACTGGCGACAACATCGATGTACTGTGGAGACCTCACGCCCCATGTGTTGAGCAATTCGGTGGTAAGTCCACCCGGCCTCCCGCATGCCCACTATACGCCCTCGCTCAAAGTCCGTCAACTGCACATACGGTTCACGTCCAGGCTGTCGCGGCATGCTACCAGTGTTAAAGACTGCGATGGAGCTCCGTATGCCACGGCAAACTGGCTGACACTGACGGCGGCGGTGCACAAATGCTGCACAGCTAGCGCCATTCGACGGCCAACACCGCGGTTCCTGGTGTGTCCGCTGTGCCGTGCGTGTGATCATTGCTTGTACAGCCCTCTCGCAGTGTCCGGAGCAAGTATGGTGGGTCTGACACAGAGGTGTCAGTGTGTTTCCAGGAGTGTACACATACTGCACACTATTTTCATATATTGTGACCGGATATTGAAATAATACTGACTTTTGTACTCAAAAATAATCAATAAGATTATCTTGAGCCAGTTCTTGATTCGTCAGCTAATCTCTCACTGTAGTAGCCATTGCTGCAGACGAACAACAGCTAAAATATCCTCATGAGGAATAACACAGCCATTTACGTCATTAAAAATCCACTTTTGAGCGTCTTAAAATGTTTGAAAGTGCTTCAACGAATTACGACGGGTGGACATTGTCACCTGTTTCTTTATTCAATTAGCAGACTGCGTTTGTGACCACATTTTGAGTATATTTAGAGAACCAGTATTTCAGAAAGCAGTGCGACGATTATTTTCCTGCTTCAAAGACGTGCCTTGCTTATTGATCTTGGGATCAATAGAAGACATGGTAGCGTTACACGGAGATCTGAAGGGTCATTTATATCAATTCAGAAGAACCAAGGACGCCGTGTGTCCATACACTGGAGGCAATAAATGTATTGAGCAGTTGTTACTGAAATGTATCAACTTACAAACGATGAAAGAGAATCTACTGAAAACTGTAATTATGAAAAACGGAAACTGACCAGCTAGCAATAGTGAACATACTCGGGAACGTCTCACATCAGTGTAACACCAATGTTCTCGTGGTAGAGTAATGGTGGTGTACGCGTACGTGGAGAAAGTGTTTGCGCAGCAATTGCTGACATACTGTAACTGAGGCGGAGTAAGGGGAACCAGCCCACATTCGCCGAGGCTGATGGAAAACCGCCTAAAAACCATCCACAGGCTGGCCGGCACACCGGACCTCGACAATAATCAGCCGGGCGGATTCGTGCTGAGGACCGGTAACTAGGGGATGTAATTCGCTATGGAAATAACACCACAAGAACGCAAAAGGCGTGATTATCAAAAACTTTCGACTCCAGCAACCAGAAACGATTTTTGGTCACAATTGCGTTTTGAAGAGACCATGCTTACATGGCCTTTATTATCGTGAAAAGCTTAGGAGGTGTCGCAATTTTTTAACAATATAAAAATTCTATTAAATAAAAGAAAAAAAATCACTGCAGGCCGTACAGTCATGCAAGCGAAGCAAGGTATATATACATATAACTCAACATCACATTTAAGAGCAAAAAATAATTTGAAGTAGGCTCAAATCGTGTATGTGAAAGTGCCCCTGCATGTAGCAAGTTTACACACCTTCCATGGTACACAATAATAAGTAAACAAAACAAAATACTAAAATATTTAAATTATGATTTACTGGCAGTAAAAAAATTGCAGGCTTACTGAAACCAATTAAAGTGGTACAATGTTACTGGCAGTAAAGAAATATATTGGGGAACTGGCGCCTATTGGCATAACAAGGCCTACATAGAACTTTAAATGTTAATTAAAGGCCTATTAATCACCACTGTCCGAGTGGAAATTTATGCACATAAAATATGATTTGTTTCCTGTGGCACAATCGTCTAAGTCCACCTTTTGTATCTAAGGTACTGCACCCACACTTGACATCTGTTTCATTGGTTGTATCGTTTCACATACTGAATACAAAGGTAGTTTTCATTGTCTTCATCAGGGTGCTGCAGGCTTCAAGAATAAGGAAGAAGAATTAGAGGGGACATTCGTCGAGGCGGGAATGCTTGCTAACAAACGCATCGCAAGGACTACTTGTGAGAGTAGTGTGACAGGAAGGAGGAGAAGACATCAAATGAAAAACAGCCTTTGGATGGGGGACTAACGATATTAGAAGTAGGCCTACCAACAATTTTCCTTGTTCTTGTTTTTAGTAATTTATTGTCGTTATCAGTACTTACTCTCACAGAATTAATTCCTTCTGCGTGAGATTCATTCGGTTCCAATAACTTTTTTTAGCAATTACTACGTTTTATTGTCCTGTGCCTTAAGTTTTTTATTTGAACTGCGTTTTCAACTGCCGATGTCTTAAAGTTTTTGCGACTGGAGAAATCAGTTAGGATGGCAATGCAAAGTAGCGCGTAAACTTGCCCCATCATAACTGTTTGGATTAGTTTTGAAAGTACACTAGGAACTTTGAGTCTTCTTAATCATGCAGATGTATTCTGTAAAGTAGAATAATTTTCTGTGAACGAACATAGATTTATCCCTTCTCAATTCTAAAATGTATGATTCCTAAAATCACAGGTTGTTGAGGAACAAAATTTACTGACCTTGCACAAAAACACAAATATGTGCTTAGCGATAAGGCTTTCACTCAACTGGTGCCATTAAATTTGTGAGAACCCTTAGCAGATGAAAGTACTAATCCTCCATTGTCGGTAAAGCCTTAGCAAGAATGGTTGCAGAGAAAATCGTTGTGCGTAAACGTGCTCCGAGCGTAAACGTGCCCTGGTCTCCGTTACCGATAGACATTTCCCGTTCTCACACGAGAAATTACAGAGTCTTCCAACAAAGAAACATTTAGGTACAAAATTATAAAGAAGAAGTAAATCACAAAAATTACGGTTTAGTTTCAAATTCGTTTTATTAATACCTTCGGTTCACGTGTTTACGTTTCACAGTAAAACAATAGAAGGGACTTGACCCGTAATCCGTGCCCCATACTATTAGGAGAGCTACGGTGTGTGCCGATTAGGGAGACACTAGCTAGATGCGCGTTCCGCGTGACAGAGAGCTGGGATGCACGTGCCGATGCATCGTTCGCCACTCTCGCCTCGCTACCCGGGTCTGCGCACCGGCCGTTGCTTTCATTACGCTGCCGCGTCGCTAGGGAGACGCAGCTCGGTGCCCTCTGTGACGCCACCCCACTATCACCGATGCGCTGCAAATGTCACGCAACGCGTGCAATGTGCTGCGGCTGGTCGCTTTGGCTACCGAAGCTGAAATCCACGCAGACGAATTCATTCGCCATGTTTACTCAAACGCCAGTCCATAAATGCGTATTGTCTCTACGTTCCACGTCCGTCGGTGTCTCCTGTCTTTCCCGTTCCATTTTATTGGGGCTATACTGGCTAGTTTCTGTTCTAACAGGGCTTCGCGACATCACCGATTGTAGAGCTGTGGGTATTAACAATTCTGCCAGAGTGCTTACAGTTAGGTTATTTATTTGTAATTCATATGACAGAGATCTCATCACAATATGACATCATAATCTAGAGCAGCGCACTCTGTAGCGTACATGTAGCTCGAGAGCTTATGTAAAGACTGGAAAGCGAGGACAGTAAAAAACGAAATTTTAGTTTTTGTGAATTTATGAAATGAGTTTATTGTTCAGATTACTTATTATTAATATTTATTAGCACGATGCTTTTCGACAGCATGCTACCATCATCAGATGCGTTACGGAATGATGAAACTACACTGATGGAAAAAAAATCGCAACACCAAGGAAGAGTTGTGTGACATAAACGAAAATTGGGAGGCGTGTTTCGTCATCTGAAACATGATGTCTAATCAAATTTCGCGCCATTCGCATAAGAGTGGTGCTAGTAGCGCTTTAAATACACGCTCTAACCGTCATGAGAGTTAGTTACCTTTGAGATTGGTCTGATGAGTTATTGTTAGTCAAGAATGCCTTTAAGGCGAAGAAGATGCCATTATCGACATCTCATTGTGTTTCAACGAGGTTGTGTATTACGGCAACAAGAAGATGGATGTTACTGCTGCAGTACATCAGAAAGACTTCTCAAGGGTGTAGCCAGTGTACATTATTGCTGCCTACGGTGGCCATGAGACTGCACGGTTGCAAGAAGACCGGGCTCTGGACGGCAACGTGGCAGCACCGAGAGGAAAGACCATGGTTTTCGGAGTATGACTCTGACAACTGCAGCAGCCATTGGAGCAGCAATTGGCACCACAGTGACACAACGAACTGTTACAAATTGGTTACTCCAAGGACAGCTCCAAGCTAGACGCCCTGTAGCTGACTTCAAACCATCGCCATTTTCGACTACAGTGGTGTCAAGCGAGAGCTCCTTGCAGGACAGAGTGTAGGTCTTTGTGTTTTCTGATAAAAGGTGGTTCTGCGTCGGTGCCAGCGATTGTCGTGTGTTGGTTAGAAGGAGGCCAGTTGAGGGTTTCAATCAACCTGTCTTCGTGCTAGACACTGTGGATAAACACCTAGAGTTACGGTCTGGGGCGCGATATCGTAGGAAAGCAGGAGCACTCTCGTCGTTATCCCACGCACCCTTGCTGCGAATTTTTTTTGTACTCATTTTGGTGACTCTACTTGTTGTTCCTACCTTTCCTGAACGGCATTCCAGGCTGCGTTTCCCAGCCGGATAACGCTTGCCTACGTGCCACTGTTGTAATCCAATTTGCTCTACAGAGTGTCGATATGTAGCCTTGGCCTGCTCGATCACCAGATATGTTTCCAATCGAGCACATATGGGGCATGATACTATATCTACTTCTACATCTACATACATACTCCACAATCCACCATACGGTGCGTGGTGGAGGGTACCTCGTACCACAACTAGCATATTCTCTCCCTGTTCCACTCTCAAACAGAACGAGGGAAAAATGACTGCCTACATGCCTCTGTAAGAGACCTAATCTCTCTTATCTTATCTTATCTTTGTGGTCTTTGCGCGAAATATGAGTTGGCGGCAGTAAAATTGTACTGCAGTCAGCCTCAAATGCTGGTTCTCTAAATTTCCTCATTAGCGATTCACGAAAATTACGCCTCCTTTCCTCCAGAGACTCCAACCCGAGTTCCTGAAGAATTTCCGTAACACTCGCGTGATGATCAAGCCCACCAGTAACAAATCTAGCCGCCCGCCTCTGAATTGCTTCTATGTCCTCCCTCAATCCGACCTGATAGGGATCCCAAATGCACAAGCAGTACTCCAGAATAGGTCGTATTAGTTTTATAAGCGGTCTGCTTTACAGATGAACCACATCTTCCCAAAATTCTACCAATGAACCGAAGACGACTATCCGCCTTCCCCACAACTGCCATTACATGCTTGTCCTACTTCATATTGCTCTGCAATGTTACGCCCAAATATTTAATGGACGTGACTGTTTCAAGCGCTACACTACTAATGGAGTATTCATATATTACGGGATTCGTTTTCCTATCCATCTGCATTAATTTACATTTATCTATATTTAGAGTTAGCTGCCGTTCTTTACTCCAATTACAAATCCTGTGCAAGACACCTTGTATCCTCCTACAGTCAGTCAACGACACCTTCCTGTACACCACAGCATCATCAGCAAACAGCCGCACGTTGCTATCCACCCTATCCAAAAGATCATTTACGTAGATAGAAAAAAACAGTGGACCTACCACACTTCCCTGGAGCACTCCAGATGTTACCCTCACCTCCGATGAACACTCACCATCGAGGAAAACTCCAACTCCAACGACACCCACAACCAACATTAACTGCCCCTGTATTGACCGAGCTAGTGCAACAGCTTTAACTCCATCCCACAAACTGACACCTGGAACTTGTACAACACAGTGCACGCTCGTCTGAATGCTTGCCTTCATCATTCTGGCGGTTACACCAGTTATTAAACTACCAGCATTTCACATTTGCAACGGCGTATCTCGCGCTTACGTTTATCTGTGAACTTGCAATGTTAATCACTTGCATATATCACTTACACAAATGATTTCCGGAATTTCATTACTCTACATTAAATATTTTATGGTGTTACGATTTTTTCCGTCAGTGTATACGGTTTTTCATAATAGAACTGAAAAGCTACGGTGTCGATTCTAAATGGTTTCACCACTCATAAATTACGTCGAGGTTGTGGACTTACATAAAAAGAAATTAAAGGTCCATTGGAGTTCCATGCAATTTTTTATTTGTGCTGTATTTATATTTTCTTCTTCATTTATGGTTATTGTCATTAAAGCAAGGAAAACGAAAGAGTATTGGAGTTTAAAGTGTTGTTACCTACAACGTTATTGTAAACGAAAACCAGCACTGCCGACAGTTAGGAAAAAGAAATAGTTTGAGACTTTAATAGGGGACTGTCCAATAATTTTCTTCACTTAGTTTAGGCTAAGATCCAGTTTCCCTGTGTTTATAGAACGCTGACGTTGCAACTGTGTGTTGAATTGATGAATAACCGCTCCAGTTGCTAAACTGTAGTTTTTTTACTCCACGATTGGTTTCCGGTTTTGTACTACAACCACATTCTAATGGAATCTGAAAATGGCTTCCGTATAAAACCTGAATCCTGTCTCGGTTAAAAATAATAATATTTTAGCAACTCGAGCGCTTACTCATCAATTCACTTTAGGGTAACCACGGTAAATTTCACAATCGTTGAACAGTGGGAAGCTGCAATAGCTCTTGTCATCAGAAATTGCAACATTTTATACATCTGTTTGTAATGATCTATACAAATTCTCTTAGCATATGTTCAGAATGGAAATATAATTGACAGAATTACCTCTTTATCGTATGCAGAATTCAAATAAAGATTTACCTGTGGACTTGTGTCTCAGATATAAAATTTCGCCCCCGCTCATTTTATATGTATGTCTGATTAAAAATTTCTCTGAGTTGTTGTGTTGGACTATGGAAACAATTTCTTCCAACTACTTAACTTTCTCTACGGAAAATATTATTCTATAAAATATACTTTCGTTTATGGGCTATCAAAACGTTTCCTTCTTTAATTTAGAATTTGTTAATGGGTATTGTACTTGATAGATCGCTCTTTGTTCACAACAAGTATGTTAGGAAAGAAGTCCAGGGAAACGATTCAGAGGATGTTGAAATTAGACATCACATGTTTAACGATGATCCGTCATTGCACGTCACTTATGAACTCTTAACTAAAATATAATTCATCTGCACATCATTTCTGAACGGAATAGTGTAGACGCCGGAATTTTCGTAGTACAAGGACTGAAGTCAAGCTACATGTTGTTGATGATACGTAGTGCTTACTAATTAGTTTTAAATGAATGGGAAATTGCAATAGCACTAATTACTAGGTCTCACAAAATCAGAGTAGTAACAAAGTCTTCTGTAATGTTAACAACGTAAATAATGTTACTGCAAAAACCCTCTCTATGATGAGGCGAAAGTTATAATATTTTAAATTAAGAAACGAAGTTAAATATTACAACTCTCATAACTGAGCAGTTTTTAATGAAGCTTGCTTATCAACAACTTTTACAGCCTACTTTCATTTTGATGTTTTTGTATCACATTTATGTATCCATAAAGTCCTCATATATTACTCTGGCGGACACATTAACGGCTTTTGGTTAAAGAGTCACGGTCGGATGCGCAAATATTTTATTCATGGGTTGCAGTTCCATGCAATTGCTTTATAACGCGTGAAATTTTATGTCGAAAATTTTATTACTGAGATAAGGGTCAGTTGTCACAAAATATTTACTACCTTTTGTTATTCTGCACAGGTTCAAGGCAGATACTGCAGCCCACCAGGCGAAACGGCGAATTTACGACCTGAATAACTGTAGCCGCAGTTGCTAAAGCAAACACAGAGATTACGAAATGTTTGTACTAGACGTGTCTAATTTAAACCAAACTGCAAATTTAAGTGAAGTTGTGAAATGATCTTGTTATCTGAAAGAGAGTAACTTCTGAGTATCATCACCATCCTCAGCGAAGTTCGCTCACTTCGCTGAATTTTATTGCCTCGTTCACTATTATCTTATATAACTGACGATTTGTAACCCAGTGCCTTCCTCTTTTGCCTAAACCAGCATTTTAACTGATCTCCTAAGAGCGTGAGATACTATAATATCTGAAATAGTGTATTTGGTATTCTGCTAAACAATAAACAATCAGATGGATTCATCGTTCATTAAATAATCTCAGAGCTCATGTATAATGACTTATAAAAATCGTGTCCTGATTGTCGCATAGTACTGTACTATCTCGTTTTTCAATGATTCGAATTCCCGTTGTTCGTTGCAAGAGCGAGCCTGTGAAACCTATCCAAATTACGATTTTTCTCTACATATCACTGACGGTTCTGTTTCAAACAGGAAGCTGACCAACAAGGTATACATATCGCCAGAACGACGGAGAGAGGTGTCGAAGTGAATAAGCCAATGGTAGGTTGATTCGTGGGAAGGGACCAAACAGGGAGGTCATCGGTCCCGTCGGATTAAGGAAGGAAGTCAGCCGTGCCATTTTCCAAAGGATGCACCCCGGCATTTGCCTGAAGAGATTCAGGAAAACGACGGAAAACCTAAATCAGGATGGCCAGACTCGGGTTCTTCCAGAATGCGAGTCCAGTGTGCTAACAACTTCGCCACCTTGCTCGGTTGAATAATGCAATGGATTGGCATTCAGTAGGACCCGAGTTAAAGTCCCGTCAGGTCACATATATTTAATTTCTCCAGTTTCCTCGCATCAATTATGATGAATGTGACGCTCCTTTCTTTGAAAATGCATGCTGCTCAAGTCCTTGCCTGAGTATGGCAAATCACAGCTAATGTTCCAAATTTGTCATCGACGGGAAGTTTAATAATCTTTTTCTTTTCGTATTTAGAACAAGCCTCATATTTTTAAATGAAGCTTCTAGATCCTTACCGCTTAATATCTACTGGTATCATCTGAAACCAAGCAAATTAAGGAATTCACAAGCTGACAGGTGGGCGGCTTCGAATAAATCTTTGGGCCCACAGCGCATCGTTCTCAGGAAATCATAGGCAAGCGTGACACCTTCATTACCCTGCCTCCACTTCCATCAGTATCCAGTACTTTTACACAATTATTTCCAACCAAACTTCTTGTTTTAATACTCTTTGTACGTTTTGAAATTAATGCCTTGTGTGGAGCTGGAGGTGCCTCAAAGATCCATAGTTCTTTTGACATCTGTACTAGCAATGAATCTAAAACCGCCGTGTCTGTCGGTGTGTGTCTGGATACGCTAATATCCAAAAGTAATAGACAAATTTCCATGTGGTGTTCGCAGGTAACTTGAGCAGACTTTGGAGCAACGTATAGGCTTTAGTTCGTCAAAATCGTATCGCGCAAAAAAAAAAAAAAAAAAAATCTTGATTTAAGGTTTCACTAAAACTTTCATGTCTGTCTGTCTGTTTGAAAACGCTGATGTCCAAAACTACTAGACGTGTTTTCATGGGGTTTCAGCAGTTAACTGCCGGCCGGAGTGGCCGAGCGGTTCTAGGCGCTACCGTCTGGAACCGCGCGACCGCTACGGTCGCAGGTTCGAATCCTGCCTCGGGCATGGATGTGTGTGATGTCCTTAGGTTAGTTAGGTTTAAGTAGTTCTAAGTTCTAGGGCACTGATGACCTCAGAAATTAAGTCCCATACTGCTCAGAGCCATTTGAACCAGCAGTTAGCTTGAGTATACGTTTGGGAACCGTATAGGGTTCATTTTATGAAATCGGATCACGGAAGAAAGATATCCATACATAGTATAGAAATGTTTGTATATATGTATGTGCACTGGTCTGATTTAAAACGGATTTTGTATGCATATCACTTACTGTCTGGAAAGATTCACTGTGTGGATGGAAACCACGTACCTATCAAATAAGTGAGGGTGAAAAAGATGCGTAGGCAACGACACGTGAATACCCAGATTTTATTCTTCCAGTATTTTAGGAGGACAGCACTTAGTGACTTGTAACAAACTATTTCAAGAGCACGTTACATAGATGCGCACTCCTGTCCAGGCCCCTCTGTACGTTGGACAGACAGTGGGAAGCATATCACGAGTTATGTTTACTCAGACAGACAGACACGTGAGGGAAGCTGATGTTATTGGACATATAGTAGTTTTGTTACTGACCGTCACTAACGTAACTGAACTACTGATATGCGACTGCAGCTGCATGTAATAGATAGTATATTAAGAATCTGACAAGCATTACAGACGATTCCAAACTTCTTTTTCCTCTAACATCTAGATGGAACAAGCGACATTGTGAAATATGAGAAATTTAAAGTAAATGGTTGAACTGATTGGCCGGTCGGAGTGGCCGTGCGGTTATAGGCGCTACAGTCTGGAGCCGGGCGAACGCTACGGTCGCAGGTTCGAACCCTGCCTCAGGCATGGATGTGTGTGAGTGCTCAGAGCCATTTGAACCATGTTTTGTTGAACTGATTGAATTGTAATATTATTCCACAACTCTAACATGTTTCACTGGTTTATGACAAATTATAAAATTGTTACACAGACTTTAGCTGTTTCGAACTTCAATGAGATCGTTCCCTTTGGTAAAGTTTATGATTTCGTGGCGAAATAAGGTAATAGGACGGACAAGAAGGAAAAATGTAAAACATTCGAGATGTGGATATAAAAGCCTCACAGAGGAAATTTTGCGTTCTATTCCATCCACAGACTACACGTACGTTATATTTACCGACTGTTGCTTATACTGAAAACGAAGGATGCTTCGTAAACCAAGAAAATGTGGAAACCCTACTTTGCAAATAGTTTCTCTTATGCATCATATGTCACACCATCTGCAGATTAACCAGTGAGACTGAAGGAAACGCATGAAATTTTCTCACTCAATACTGATGTATTGCCTGCACAATAGCTGCTTTCTACAAACGGTTCTCTCTACCATTGAAGCAACATTTAAAAAGTGCGGATAGCTGAATTTAAGAAATATGCGTTATTGGACCGCTGACAGTTCGCACTGGGTGAGACAGCATGTTTCTGGTTTATAGAAGACTGCGTAAGTGTTTCTTCAGTCAGTTCGTAACACGTAAAATTTCATACTGAAGTGCTACGGGCTCTTCTAGAGGAAATACCAGTAGAAATACTATGTAGATGTACATGGTACCAAGAATATGGGTTCTTGTTCAACATTCTTGTGCTCTTGAATGGACGATGAATAGCCAGTATTCTAGCAGCGACAGCGTTTCCCTGGACAACACATCGCTACTACCGCCATGTATCACTTCTACTCAGTCGCTGGTGGAAAACTGGTTATTATTCGTGTGTTACTGCCCCCTCTTAATATGCATCGATAAAACAAATCTCGTATAATACTAGTTTTGAACCGCTCTATCGAATGAGTATGTAAAATTACGCTTCGACAGTGATTTCGTCTGTCACGGGAAACAGCGAGGTTCTCCGTTGACTGTGGGCGCTTCATGAATCTCGTGGTGATCAGTTCTCGTTTGGGCCAATGGTAGTCGACCTGCTCCAAACCGCCCACTTTCGGATGTTCCAGCTTTCATGGTGAGCGGTAGGAGGCATTATAATTAGATTTTCATAAAATATTGACATAATGTGATGATGATGAAGTCCCATGCTTCTTTACAGAGCGTAGGGGAACGATGCGGGAGACCCGCACCGTCTTACTAGGCAAGGTCCTAATGGAGGTGGTTTGCCGTTGCCTTCCTCCGACCGTAATGGGGATGAATGATGATGATGGAGACGACACAACAACACCCAGTCATCTCGAGGCAGGAAAAATCCCTGACCCCGCCGGGAATCGAACCCGGGACCCCGTGCTCGGGAAGCGAGAACGCTACCGCGAGACCACGAAGGCGGACATTGACATAACGCATTTCGAGAGTAATTACTGTTGTATGCTTTAAATTGCTGTAGGTCTAATTTATGAATTTTATGAAGTAAAGTTACTCAACTATTTTGTAAATCACGATTACTGGGTGGTTAGAAAATTTTACTACCTGCAGAGAAGAGGACGACAGGTAAAAGTGTTTGACTGTCGCCGATTTGTGCTGACTCCAGCTATACATTGCAAAAACGAAGTAATTGCAAAAATGTGCTGTGTTCCCAAAAACCCCCCTCCTCGCCTCAACTTTCGTTACTTATTGTCCTTACCTATGTAGCCCCTTCCTTATTCCCATTGCAGCACTACACATCCCTCCTTCCACTAATGCACCCAATCTTTTTACTTCTCTCTTTTCTGCTACCCCTTCTCTCCCTCGCCCTCCGTCTAGACTCCTGATGGCACCGAGCTGCCCTACTCTCCACCTCATCCCTGCACACTCCCAGCAGCACTTTATACCGTCCCCCACCCCTACCCTGCCATTCCACCCCAGACCGCACCTTACTCCCATACAGTTGCCTCACGGATAATACGCAGCCACACTGCTCGCAGTCTAGCACCAGCCGCCAGAGGCTGTGGTCATGTGTGTTTGAGTTTTGTGTGTGTGTCTGTGTGTGTGTGTGTGTGTATTCTCTCTATTTTTGACAAATGCCTTGTTGGCTGAAAGCTTAGTTTGCAAGAGCCTTTTTGTTGTGATTTTCTGCTTCTCAGCATCTGTGCTATATCGTGAGTAGCAACTATCCTTATACATTATTAATCCTGTTACGTTGCAAGAAAATTATAGATAGCTATATTAATTACAGAGATATTACTTTTGAATGCATTACGGGAACAGCAGTGATCAATGTCTTGTAAATAATTCTCCAACAGAAAGGGGTTCCTACCCAATGGTCTGAAGATGACCACAGTAGTGGTCGAAACCGGTCACCTTGTTAAATAAATCGTGATCAAGACTGTTTTTAATAGTAATTATTTACAGAGATATTGTTGCCAATTTCAGCTCTTTATTTGGAACTATTGGGCTCAGAGCTGCTAGCATCATAGATCTCAGATGAATATGTAGTTTCAGAGCAAATGAAGAACAGTAGGATTTATCTGATTTTGCTGATAACTGTCCTGTGCAGAAGTAGGTGTAGTGTACAGAGCTGTAGCATACTATTGTTGTGGCAACTATCTTGACATATCTAAGATAGACTAACTACAAATCTGGAAAAGTTGAGACAAGTTTTGCCGGAAACTGATACAAATCATGCCTGGCTACATGGGATTGATCCGAAAAACAAACTGAAAGGCAATGACGTGTTCAGTTGTCTACAATAAAGCTTCTGATCTAATTTCCGCCAGAGCGTTGGTAGAAAAGTGAATGGTACAAATGTATTTTGAAAAATGTGAATCTAAATATAATGAATGTTAAATGATAATTTCGAATGGACAAAACAAATTGACAATAAAATTGTGATACACAAACAGAAGCAGCAGCAACAAGATCGAAATCACATAGTATATTCGTAATAATAATTTCCATAAAATTCCGATTATCTTGACAGGTACTCGAAACGCATCCCGCACATGACCTGGTGCAATTCATGATTGCGATCGCTCGTGCAAAGACTTCTGGACGGACTACACAGATGCCGTCTTTGAATTTAAACCAGAGAAAATAGTTGTGGTAAAAAATCTGGTGAACATGCAGTGCAATTGATGATGCTTTCATGTGTTATCCAGCGATCACGAAATAGCTGGTGAATGGTGAGTTGCGCGAGCAGTTGGACGAAGAGTAACCAGTCCTCCAGCAGCGAGAACACTGCCCGAGCCTGTGCCGTCTGGTAACGCCGTGCAGCAGAACTGCTCAGTCGCTGCTAGAATACTGCTTATTCTACTTCTATTATTATCTATCTTAATACGTATAGATAAAACGAATATTGCTTAATGCCAATCTGAAGACGCTCTGTCGAATGGGCAAGTAAAACTCTGCTTTAACAGTCTTTTTTTCTGTAATGCGAAACAAACCGTTGCCTTCCGTCGACACTAGGCTTCGCATAAAAGACTTGGTGATCACCATTTGGTTGGACTGACTCCAACTACACACTGAAAAACCGCGCAATTGCTAATACATGCTGAAACACGGGAGGAAATGACGAAAAGCGCCTAATGACCCTTAGGAGGGACACCCTATATAGAGAGGATGTAATTAAACTACATATACACGATGTTAGAGGATGTATACTGATAAAAGTCCATCATTTCCCCTCTATGGATCTGTGAGTGTTTTGGCGCTAGTTACGTTTACAGACTGTGCTGAAAGTGCCGTGTGATGAACATTAGTGGGGAGATTTTGCTGACCTTCTATGGATGTCTGTTTTTGTGGGAAGAGGTGAAGAGTTTCGTGTACGAGACGCCGATAGACACTCTAGAGAAGATGGTCCCAGTTGTGCGTTATTATAAAACGGACATTTTCATTGACATCTCGAAAAGAATTTTTATCTCAAGGCAGTTTGATCAGTGCCTCTGTACATCACTGCTATAGAAACTTTCATGAGCGTCTAGCGAGAAAGCCTGCGACACCATTGTCGCATCACAAAAGTTTGGTTTTATGTCTTATAAAAGCTCTAAGAACTATTCACGAAGTATTCATATTGGAAATTTTTATGCTCAACATTTATTACTCTTGCTTCTTCAGAGGTAAGCACTCCTCGGACCATTGACAGTCGCATAATTTCAAAAATTCCCGGACGATGTTAGGCGATAAAAGTGTAAAATTAAAAACACATTTAGCCATCTAAATTTTGAATACAATTTATTTATGCTATCAGTTTCGTCATTTCACTACGCCACATTCCGTCCCCTGCACAAAGACAACAATAATGAAAGTATGATTTACATAATGAAGAGGCGGGGTAAAATTTATGAGATTAATTATATACTGCGGTAATTTGTAATAAACATTAAAGAAACCAAACTGTACAAGGGTGACATCAAAGTCAGTGATAAACTAAGAAATAAAACGAAAGAACATTTGCACAGTGTTTGAATATAAACTTGGGAACTGATATGTAATACAATAGTGAAGCGAATATACTAATCGGTGGTCAAAATTACATGTCATTCTTAGATAACTGGCCGGCCGGTGTGGCCGTGCGGTTAAAGGCGCTTCAGTCTGGAACCGCGTGACCGCTACGGTCGCAGGTTCGAATCCTGCCTCGGGCATGGATGTGTGTGATGTCCTTAGGTTATTTAGGTTTAATTAGTTCTAAGTTCTAGGCGACTGATGACCTCAGAAGTTGAGTCGCATAGTGCTCAGAGCCATTTGAACCATTTTCTTAGATAACTACTAACACAAACAACTAGAATGTAACGCAAATATCAGTGCCCATGAATCAATTGATGCAAAACAATCACAGCTGTATATCGATGAATACAATCTGAAGGTAAATTATTTATATGTTGTCATACACTAGTAAAAATGGAACTATTTATTGAAGGGCCAACCCCCTGTTAACCACATGCATCACTGCGTGCCAGCCATGTACTACGAGTAATAAACACTAATAAAAACAGGAATTAAAAGTTGCGTCAAAATGATATATCAGTCACAGATTCATAAGCTGCCATCTCTTTTAATGGAAGAAATTGTAAAACTAATGTAATACACCGTAGCGAATCCCCATTATGTAGGAAGTGTCAAAATATCATACAGAAGAAGTCGTAACCAACATTATCAAGAAGCGATAAGTCTGCTGATAGGCAGGTGTATGGCTAGGTGATAAAGCGGACTGTGAACTGTGAAATAAGTGTAACGAAGTGTACTGGAATATTTACATAAAATTGACCAGAAATAGAGAATGAATCCACTTGTCGCTTAGTAAATACCGGATTATGGTGTGCAGGATATCAAGACGCTTATGATAGCAACTGTTATGATGTGAGTATCCACAGATGTGCTACAGAACCAGGTATTTGTGTAATCATCTGTACCACATTTTACCCAGAATACGTAAGCAGTACGTCAAAAGACTGAAGCAGTTTTTAATTTTACACTTTATACTGAGCAGACGAAATCCCTCAACCGTCTTGTACAAAGATGGAATTACAGGGACAGGATCTTGGACGGTGTCGCGTGAATGCAGGGGAAATTCCTGAAACGGCTTTCCATTCGCAATAACTCGCTGAAGACACATGATGTTTTACGTAGATTTATAATTCATCATACCAACGACCTGGGGTCGTGCAAAGAATGGAACCAGGCCTACGCTACTTATTCACCGGCCATGTAAAAGCTCACCCAATGCTTCTGGAACGATGTTCAAATGGTTAAAATGGTTCTGAGCACTATGGGACTTAACTTCTGAGGTCATCAGTCCCTTGAACTTAGAACTACTTAAACCTGACCTAAGGACATCACACACATCCATGCCCGAGGCAGGATTCGAACCTTCGACCACAGTGGTCGCGCGGTTCCAGATTGAAGCGCCTAGAACCGCTCGCCCACACTGGCCGGCAACGATGTGAATGAAAGAAATTATAGCCCCGTTTGACATTAAGTGATTTTTTCGATTACCATGAAACATTGACTCACAAGGACTCTTCAACAACTCGACCTCATGTTTTATGGAGAAAAACGTACACCTGCAAGATAGCGGCTCCAGAAGTCGTTCCCTCTCTGAAGTTTGGGCATTGTGCAAGTACGGCTTTTAAACTTCGTGCGCACCTGTAGTTCGTCACTCGCTTGCCCCACTGAAACCGTCTAATCCGCTGGCGCGACGCACAGTGAAATAAGGCAATGTACGGCGTAGTACACCTGAGTGAGAACCAGAGCCGAGCTACTAGTGGGATGTTGAAAGCGAGGGAAGAGGAGAAGAGAGGTGGACAATTTAACACAAGGTGTTTATTGTTCGAGAACTGTCATGTTATTCTACAGGTACGAGAAAAATAATAAGTAAGGTGACTGCATCATATACAGGGGGTTTCAAAAATGACCGGTATATTTGAAACGGCAATAAAAACTAAACGAGCAGCGATAGAAATACACCGTTTGTTGCAATATGCTTGGGACAACAGTACATTTTCAGGCATACAAACTTTCGAAATTACAGTAGTTACAATTTTCAACAACAGATGGCGTTGCGGTCTGGGAAACTCTATAGTACGATATTTTCCACACATCCACCATGCGTAGCAATAATATGGCGTAGTCTCTGAATGAAATTACCCGAAACCTTTGACAACGTGTCTGGCGGAATGGCTTCACATGCAGATGAGATGTACTGCTTCAGCTGTTCAATTGTTTCTGGATTCTGGCGGTACACCTGGACTTTCAAGTGTCCCCACAGAAAGAAGTCACAGGGGTTCATGTCTGGCGAGTAGGGAGGCCAATCCACGCCGCCTCCTGTATGTTTCGGGTAGCCCAAAGCAATCACACGATCATCGAAATATTCATTCAGGAAATTAAAGACGTCGGCCGTGCGATGTGGCCGGGCACCATCTTGCATAAACCACGAGGTGTTCGCAGTGTCGTCTAAGGCAGTTTGTACCGCCACAAATTCACGAAGAATGTCCAGATAGCGTGATGCAGTAGTCGTTTCGGATCTGAAAAATGGGCCAATGATTCCTTTGGAAGAAATGGCGGCCCAGACCAGTATTTTTTGAGGATGCAGGGACGATGGGACTTCAACATGGGGCTTTTCGGTTCCCCATATGCGCCAGTTCTGTTTATTGACGAAGCCGTCCAGGTAAAAATAAGCTTCGTCAGTAAACCAAATGCTGCCCACATGCATATCGCCGTCATCAATCCTGTGCACTATATCGTTAGCGAATGTCTCTCGTGCAGCAATGGTAGCGGCGCTGAGGGGTTGCCGCGTTTGAATTTTGTATGGATAGAGGTGTAAACTCTGGCGCATGAGACGTTACGTGGACGTTGGCGTCATTTGGACCGCAGCTGCAACACGGCGAACGTAAACCCGAGGCCGCTGTTGGATCACCTGCTGCACTAGCTGGGCGTTGCCCTCTGTGGTTGCCGTACGCGGTCGCCCTACCTTTCCAGCACGGTCATCCGTCACGTTCCCAATCCATTGAAATTTTTCGAACAGATCCTTTATTGTATTGCTTTTCGGTCCTTTGGTTACATTAAACCTCCGATGAAAACTTCGTCTTGTTGCAACAACACTGTGTTCTAGGCGGTGGAATTCCAACACCAGAAAAATCCTCTGTTCTAAGGAATAAACCATGTTGTCTACAGCACACTTGCACGTTGTGAACAGCACACGCTTACAGCAGAAAGACGACGTACAGAATGGCGCACCCACAGACTGCGTTGTCTTCTATATCTTTCACATCACTTGCAGCGCCATCTGTTGTTGAAAATTGCAACTACTGTAATTTCGAAAGCTTGTCCGCCTGAAAATGTACTGTTGTCCCAAGTATATTGCAACAAACGGTGTATTTCTATCGCTGCTCGTTTAGTTTTTATTGCCGTTTCAAATATACCGGTCATTTTTTAAACACCCTGTATCAGCCTCACGAACATGAACGTTGATATTTATTTTAATAAAATTCTCGTACTCAGATTCTGTAGCTATATGTACGCCTCAAAATCAATATTAATTATCCTAAGTCACTGATAAATAATAATGGAATAAAGTTAATTATTTTAGATTTACAATTTAATCATGCCCATCACTTTGAAGAGTGCAACTGCTCTTCACTTTAATAGAGCCAGCTTTAAAATCCAAAGGTAATAACGCACAGCAGCGATGTTACTAATTAAGTATCGCTAGGCTGCCTCTTTAGTGCAACAGCAAATCGTTTCATTTATTTACACTGCATCTGTGAATCGCAATGTAAAAGTATTGAAACAAAAACATCTCCAGCAGCAGCTACAGGCTAGAGACCGCGCTCTTTGGCACAAGAATGCTACTTATGTCAAAATGGTACTTCGCAGACCACTTACTCGCTGCGCTGTAGAGTATTTCGTGCTCTGGTAGTAGGAGGTAGCGGTAGGGCGGAGCGAGTAACGAACAAACGGTGCGCGCCAAAGTTTAAATGCTGTACTTACAGAACGTCATAGCTGCATTCTATCAGAATTACTGCCCAGGTGTTCGCTTGGGATCGATTACTGGTTCTGAAGTCTTGCAAGTGCTCAATTTTCTCCTTAAATACGAGACCGATTTGGTGTGTTTCGTTTTCAGAGTGTTCAACTCAGTTTAACAGGTTAACTTAATGAAGTGACATAGATTTATACAGAACACCACTTTATAGCAAACCTTATGTGGACCACATGTGAACACTACGACTGAATGAGGATGACTGCACGAATTATCAAACGAACCTCACTTTGCAGCAGCTAAATCTAAACTGGAATGAAACAGACTTGAAAAACGGTAGTATGCCTAGCCGTTCTTCGTTAAAATTCCAGTCTAATATTACCTTTGAATTCAGAGTAATGAGATGCAAAGGCATTTCTTAGCATAAAACATCTCCCTGTATGTGCCACATTGAATGTTTTGTTAATGACGGCGAGCGCTGACGCCACTTTCATTCACATCACAGTTGTGTTCAATCGGTTTCTTGCGAGCTGAGACGTCAGCACATGAATTGGAAGTCGCCCCTGTATCCATTAAAGCACACCGTCACACACCTGGCCTTGTAACGTGGTGCGTTATCTTGTTGACAAATGCCACTGCTGTCGGGAATCATTATCGTCACGTAGGGCTGTACGTAATCTGCAACCAGTGTACGACAATGCTTGACTGTCATGGAGCCTTGTACGAGCTCCACTGAACACACACATGCCCATCTTGATGTTCCCAGAGAGTAACTGAGCCGCCGCCAGCTTTTCCCCGTCCCGCAGTACACGTGTCTTCGAGCTGTTCCCCTGTAAGACGACGGATTCGCGGTCTCCCATCGGCATGATGAAGAAGGTATCGGGATTCATCAGATCATGCAACGTTCTGCCACTGTGCCAAAGTCCAGCGCCGATGGTCGCGCGCCGATTTCAGGCGTAGTTGGCGATGCCGTTTCGTTAACATTGGCACATGGATGGGTCGTCGGCTGCAGAGGCCAGTCGCTAGGAGTGTTCGGTGCACTTTGTGTTCAGATACACTTGTACGCTGCTCGGGATTAAATTCTGATGTAAGTTTGTCGCCTGTCCTGCTTTACGTGTCTGCCCAGCCTACGACATCTGATGCCTATAATGAAGGGTGGCTGCCCAGTCCCATGACGTCTGAATGTGGTTTCATCTCGGTTTCGCCACTTGTTCAAGATACATACTACAGCATTACTCGAACATCCGGCATGTCCTGCAGTTTTCTAAATTCTCGTACCGAGCCTCCGGGCCATCACAATCTGCCCTCGGTCAAACCGAGTCAGACCACGCGCGTCTCCATTCTCCACACGGAGAGCACGCTCACTGACGCTATATGCAACGTGCGTGTACCTGCCTAGCAGTCACTCCTCGCCAGGTGACGCTGCTATCGCCTGGAACCGTTTTTATCGTTCCCTACATGGCAGAAGAATACCACGTCTGCTGTTTTGCATGCGAAAAAATACGATTTCATTTCACTGCAGACGTTGTTCACACTGCACTTATACACCAGTCACGTTCTGGATGGGCTTATATCGATATTAGAATTACATTAACACCTTCAGTTGCTGACGGGTGTTGATATATATCTACGGAGACAGGTGAAAATGTGTACCATCACCGGGACTCGAGCCCGGGACCTTCTGCTTACATGGCAGACGCTCTATGTATCTGAGCCACCGAAGGCGCAGAGGACAGTGTGACTGCAGGGACTATCTCGCGCACGCCTGCCGTGAGACGCACGTTCTCACCTTGTATCTCCACACACTACATTCGTAGTGTCCCACCCCAACACACTCACTACTCGTGGAAGACATTCTTACCAAGTCCCGTAAGAGTTCGAGGAATATATGTGCACACAAGAAGGAGGTCATGACCGGTATTGCCAGAACTATATACTTATATGAATATGGTGTCTGTTCTTTCGGACACCTCCGAAAGAACAGACACCATATCCATATAAGTATATATCGATATTAGTCGGCAGTCATAATGTTCTGCCTGATCAGTTTAATTATTCTTTTCCACACTTATTAGAAAAGTAAGAAAATGAAACGTCTACACCCGTCTTTCTTATCTTATTTATTGTGTAGCTACGAGTTTCGGTGCTTCAGCTCAACTGTTGGCAGTTGATGATTGGAGTGTCGACACCAAAGTTTACAGATAGTCTGCGTAAGCCAGTGATGCTGGCCATGATTCGGTGTGTATATCGATCCTGATAAACCGCTCAGCATAGACTACGGCCTGAAGATGTCGTAGTGAAGCGCCGAAACTGGTAGCTAAACAATAAATAAGATCATAAGGATGACTGTAGGCGTTTCAGTTACTTACAATAGTGAACGGCCGTGGTCCCAATGACCTCCAGTCAAAAGGATGGCCACACAAAGAATTATCAGTAAACTTCTTCATTCTTAGTATCCTTCAAACACATTTCACGATACCATCGTGACTTATACGGCTTCGAGAAGCAATCTTCGCATATGCAAAAACCTCGCAGAAGCGATACGATCACTTGTACAAGCCTCAGCACGTAGCCTACTATTATAAAGAGTTTACAAAGCATTCAGTAGTGTTACAGAAGATAGTTTTCGTAATAAATGGATGAAAATCATCTAAATGTATATCCGGAAAGAAATACTTGTTGAGATATGCGTAATTTTTCTTGTGTACTCACATGTGCTAAGTGTTTTACGAATGTCTCTCAACACTTAAGAGTATCTTCTATACCAGCTATTCCGTTACTCTCATTTTGAGGTTCTGCTGCAATCAGAACGTAACTAGTGCTTTAGTTAACTGTGAAAAACGTTAGCAGTGAAATGGAATCCTAGTATTCCGCGTGGATGTAGACGTGCTGTTCTTCTATTACGTAGGCAACGACGTAAACCCGTTCGGCCGATAGCAGCGTCACCTGTCGAGGAACGACTGCTAGTCAGGTACACGCACGGTGCACGTAGAAAAAAAAAATATTCAGCATGTTGTTCCAGTGATTGGAAAGTACCTATCATTCACAGTTGGCAAAATGGATCATGGTTGACCACGCAGAGTTGGCACGCCGTATACGGTGGAGGAGCGAGATTTGCTACCAGTGTAAGTCCCTCAAGCAAGTATGCGAACAGCTGGAGCTGCTGAAAGCAAGATCTGCGGTCTCGTTTGCTGATTTCAGCACGAGTTCTTACTTTATCCATATTCCTTATAGTGTGAGCTAGATCACCACTGTGGCAGATTAGAAGTATGCCCATGGATTCTTGAATTCTGTGAGATGGAAAGCTGAGGATCTGCACTCCATAGCTTTTTTCTGCGGTTGAGAATGGTTTCACACTGAGCGGAATACAAAATTATCCAAACATATACAGATCCTCTAGCGATCATGCATGCAAAGAATCAAATATGCTTAGTTGTAACAGTAAATGACCGTACATCTTACAGGACAAATTAATAGCTTTCTCGAAGGTTAACCGTGCTTCAGAAGGACGTTATCTTCTCAAAATTATAGGGACGAAGTTTACGCATGACAGGGAACCACTCTATTTTCTGCCCCTCGTATGGCAATATCTAGTACAAATGTTCAACGATAGCTGGATTTGTCGCGGATGTTCAGCAGGGTGGCCTCGCCATTCACATGACGTTAATGATTTAGGTCCATGGCTATAGTGACATCTAAAGGCACTGGTGTATATCACGCCCATTGACATCGTTTATACGTTTTCAGAATGTTCTCTCGTACATGTCATCCCTGAAGGCAGGCATGTGTGTTCAAACACGCTCATTAGTCTTTTAAAAGTCGTGACAACGACAAATCGGGTGTAGTACTGGCAAGGGATAGTATTTTTACGTCGTCAACATGACCGGGTTTTCTCCTCTTGGAGAGTGGGTGATGTGTTGTCCATGTCTTCATATCGTCATAACTGCCAGGAAAATGACCTGCATGGTGTCACATGACACGCGAGAAGTCTAAGCCTATGTAACTTCATATCGGGCTGTGTTGCGACCGCTGTATGGATGGCCACGAACCGAAACCAGTGGCTCTTCTGTGCCTGTGGCTCGACGGTACTCAGTCCGTATTTTATGTCAAGCTACTCGTATTTGTTCAGTAAGCACGCAGTCTGCTGCAATATGCTGTCGCTTTGAAAGTGATTGGGAACATCGAGAAATGTCAGCAAACTTAGCTGTGCTGATAATGTTTCTCACACAGTGCTGAGGTCGATACCTCGTGACAGACTTGGGAGTATGTCTGTGGTGCTGCGATGTGAGACTCTCTTTGGTTGGGACAGAGCAGACTGGGGCAGCGGGAGAGGGAGTATTTCTTCTGGTGGAAGAGGTCGCTAGCGGTCAGTTTTGGCTACGAGACTCTTGGTACGAAAGAACTCTGGAGGTCGCTGGGCGAGAAAGGAGAGAGAGAGCATTAACAGGCCAAGCAGAACGTTCCTGCTATGCGGTCGCGCAGGAGACTGTGGCAACTTGTGTTTTGCATATCTCGCTGTTGGTACGGGTTTATGCGAAGGACGAAGTCTTGCTACTCCTGGACTATTAAGATTCAATGAGCGCCGTAATTATCCTAATGCGTTGGTGTTTTTCCCGAGATCAGCTCAGTGGAGTGGGTAGCACAGTTGTTGGAATATTATTCGGTAGCTTGCCCGTTTGCCGTTATGCTGCATCACTTTCTCGTTTGTTTCGACGCGTAACCTTATCGGTTATTTAGTCAGCCTTTTGCGTGATCGTGTCGATCTCGTGTCCCTATGCTCAGCCTCCCTCTTGGATGTAATCTGTTTTCGCTATTGGCTTCTATTGCCAAACGTTTATATTTTATTCTGTTCTCTTGTTGCAAGTTTACTGTTGTTGTGTTCATATATTCGGTATTTTTATCTTTTACGATTTTTAAAGTTTGTTATTGTATGTGTGTTTATTTTTTCTCAACTAACGAATGTTAAACCTTTTTTCTAAGACTTCCCGGCGATTCTTTGTGATCTTGTAGAATCGGGTGTACTGCCGGTGGTCTGCTTCTTCCCAACACGATATTTCGACGTCGTAACTCGGTGTCTTCATCAGGTGTTCTCTGAGACTGGTTGACGAGGGGCGTAAGTAACGGAACAGAACGGCATACGCGATACCAGGTGGCAGCAAGCTCCTTGAAGGATGGCCATCATAATATGCAGCTCGAACAGCAGCCGGATGCCGCAGGAAGCGCACCTCACAGGCGCATACCGGCTTCAGAAGGCCAGGAGAATGGCTCGGCCACGAGAGAAACTCGGCGCGGTCGCGGACAGCGTAAGGAACTTCAACAGAGCCATGATAGCGCCAGGGTCGCACCTGTCAGGCGCGGACCCAATAGGGAACGCCTTGGGATGGCCGCTACCTCAGAAGAGAGCCGCAACGGGTGCGCACCGAAGATGGAGCGCCTAGAGACTGATACCACCGCCAGAAATGGCCACAGTGGGAGCCGACGGCGTAGGGAGCGCCACACACCGCCCAGGAATGAGTATCGGACCAAGTCAGCTCGTCAACCTGTCTCAGAGAACACCTGACGAAGACACCGAGTTACGACGTCGAAATATCGTGTTGGGAAGACGCCGACCACCGGCAGTACACCTGATTCTACGAGATGACAAAGTTAAACCTGTTTATTAGGACATTTGGATAAAACTTACGGGAATCTTGAAATAGAACCCTAATCTGTTACCTGTCTCGTAAGTTTTAATGGTTGTGTTTCATGTTATTTCTAATGAAGTTGTGTTTCCATAGTTGAAATCACTTTAATTCATAATAATTTTCTAATGCTCGTAACAATAATTTTAAAAAGTTTTAAACAAACCTTACCACTCCCGCCCCCCATGGTCCCGCCATACCTAATGTGTTAAGTCGAGCACACGCACTGGTACCGTAGTACCGTGCACCAAGTCTTACAATACGTTTTTTCGTATGCTGCGGAAGGACTGTCAGTGGAGTGTTAGCAACGTCTAGGTTACTGAAGCTTGAATGCGAGTTGTGATCACCTCGTCGGAACCTTGAGATAATGGAAGCTTTTCGTGCGTCTTGGGGGAGAACCTGTAATCGCCTTGCTGATGGAAGTCGTCAATGTAATTAGAAATTTTAAAAGCGCATTTTCGACATGATTCGAGTCGCCGGATACTAGGTGTTTTGATTATGCTGCCTATGCAGTGCACAGTTTTATTGTTTTTGGCTTTGATCCAGAAGCATTCAGTTGGTTCCGATTACTCTCATGAAGTCATTGATAATTTCTTTTTCATTCTACAAATTTCATTTGTAACTATTGACACAGCTGCGAATAAAACACCCACACGACAGACGGTGGTGTGTGCCTACTTAATGGTGTATTCACAAAAAAGTCTCGACAGCAGCACATTGTAGCCCACATGTCGGTTTTAGATCTCCTGTTTACAGCATCAGCAAGAAACCCTCTCAGACTACTGTGAATTTCTCCACGACACGTTCACATCTACATCTACAGTTATACTCCGCAAGCTACCCAACGGTCTGTGGAGGAGGGCACTTTACGTGCCACTGTCGTTACCTCCCTTTCCTGTTCCACTCGCGTATGGTTCGCGAAAAGAACGACTGCCGGCTCCTCTGGAGGTATAAGTAGGGGGAAGCAATATATTTGATGCCTCATCCAGAAACGCACCCTCTCGAAACCTGGACAGCAAACTACACCGCGATGCAGAGCGCCTATCTTGCAGAGTCTGCCACTTGAGTTTGCTAAACATCTCCGTAACACTATCACGCTTACCAAATAACCCTGAGACGAAACGCGCCGCTCTTCTTTAGATCTTCTCTATCTCCTCTGTCAATCCGACCTGGTACGGATCCCACACTGATGAGCAATACTCAAGTATAGGTCGAACGAGTGTTTTGTAAGCCACCTCCTTTGTTGATGGACTACATTTTCTAAGGACTCTCCCAATGAATCTCAACCTGGCACCCGCCTTACCAACAATTAATTTTATATGATCATTCCACTTCAAATCGTTTCGCACGCACACTACCAGATATTTTACAGAAGTAACTGCTACCATTGTTTGCTCCGCTATCAACGTTGTTCTGTGAGAGATGACTGTACACAGGCGTTAAATTCTTTGTCCAAATCATATCTATGGCCACGAAGATCTTCCTTCGCGGCTCCTTCACATCAAAACGTTTGCAGCGTAACTGAAACAACACTGGCGACATGTTGACGGGCATTATCCTGCCACAGACTGATGGCGTCCGTCAACATTCCAGGTCATTTGGACTTGATGGCGCGCTACAATTTTTGCAAAGCGTCCACGTACTGCTGTGTGTTAATTATGGCGCCGTGATCAAAAGAGTCAGTGAGCAGCGGACAATGAAGTGCACGCCTGGGTACGCTCGTGGCTCCGTAGGTAACCACAAACATTTTTCCATGAAAGCACTGACCGTCTTGTCTCACAGTTCGATAAATGTATGACAATTTCTGGCGATTTCTTTTGGAATAATAAACAGTTTACTTTTTACCCATTTGTCTCGTTTTCATTTAACAGTTCCTTATAATTCGACTTCATATCGTTCGGGGAACCAAAATGAAAAAAAAAGATAATAAAACTAATTTGTTCCGCTGCCATTATCAGAAAAATAAGAGTTTAACGTCCCGTCAATGTCATATATTTTTAGAGGCGAAACCCCAGTCTGCTGTTCCGAAACGGATAAGGTTCTCGCCCATGGTCCCAACAAACTGTTAATCCAATATTTTTCACAAATGAATTAGATAACGACATTAGGGTCAGATAAAGACGTTCATAAGATCATTCCTTATGGCTTTAGGAAACTGGCAGCGGGAGATACTAACCAACAGAGTGGAGCATCTCTCTCAGGCGTCAGGTAGTATAAACCGCTGCGTGAAGAAGAAAGTAAGAACAAGAGAAGATAATGATGTTAAACACACATAGTACATTCAATATTTCGATGGCAGAAGAAATGGCGTTCCTACGAAAAATGTACAGATTCATTTTAAGTTACAAGTTCTTGTTATGTTGGATCTGCGAGATTTCTGGACCATACTCTATGGGTTTTTTTTAAGTGGGTGGGGCGGTGGGGAGGAGAGAAAATGGTTCATGTTTTCTCTGCTTCAACTCCGCCTCAGTACACAAAAGAAGAACGTATTCTATTTTGATTTGTCATTTTTTCCCGTCACAAGTAAACAAAGAGGACTTGTGAAAGCAAAGAGAAGGAGCCGAATATTTCTGCAAACAGCCAGGACCTATGTGCAGTATCGACAAAAACATTCCAAAGGCGGGCCCAATGAGCGCTCTCGACCACAGAGCGCGGAGTGACGTGCCAAGTCGCGATGTGGATATTGATTTCAGGACTAAGAGAACAGGCCTTCCACTTTAAAAGTCACGGAAGGATTTGCTATCAGAGCTGTATATCTCAACCCGTAGCAGAACGAGACACAAACACGAAAGGCACAACCTGCCGACGCCAAATTCGTGCACTGGATGACGTAGTTTCTTGTAAAGACTACGGAGAAATTTTCTTCAACACACACCCTCGTTCAGGATGGACCTGGACTATTTCGACCTAGACTATGAGTAGGAATATCCAAATGACTGCATTTCGAATGGATATCTCTACAATCCTAAAAGCAAAAGCCTCATTTCATCGACGACGTTTCGAAGAATCAAGTCGGATTTTGGTGTGTTTACTGGTATTTCCTCTAAGGAAATCACAATTATGAGAGTGGGATTGTGGCTACACAACAAGGTCTGTACGCTGAGAAACGTGACGAGATCAGTATTTTAATTATTGAGATGTCTCAGCGGTGGACAAAACGATCATTCAGTCACATACGACATCACGATCATGATACTAGGACTGTTTCCATACATTGGGTAATGGACACTGCGGTAATCCTGGAAAATAAACAACAAATAGGAGTGCCAGATGCAGATGTCTTAAACGTACTAAAAAGGTTAGTAAGAAAAAAGGGGAACCCCAATGATAAAAATCATCCAGGTACAAGACAGACATTGTAACAAAATAAACCCATCCGTTTTAACCATGTTCTGACAAGGAAACCGTCAGTACTGCGATAGATTCAATAACACTGTGACACTCCTCATGCCGCTCCACAACTGCTACAGGAGTAACCTACATCGTATTGGCTTCGAAATATCTCCATTATACGACAGCTATAAATCAGTGAATGAAACTTGTGGTGTCACCGCAAGACACCACACTTGCTAGGTGGTAGCTTTTAAATCGGCCGCGGTCCGGTAGTATACGTCGGACCCGCGTGTCGTCACTGTCAGTGTAGCATCGCTAGCAAAGTCAGCTGTACAACTGGGGCGAGTGCTAGTACGTCTCTCTAGACCTGCCCTGTGGTGGCGCTCGGTCTGCAATCACTGACAGTGGCGACACGCGCGTCCGACGTATACTACCGGACCGCGGCCGATTTAAAAGCTACCCCCTAGCAAGTGTGGTGTCTGGCGGTGACACCACAAAACTCACATCTTCATTTGGGCCCCCAAGAGATTTGACACCACAAGGGTTCTGCTACATCTCTTCAAGCACATTGTTGTTGTTGTTGTGGTCTTCAGTCCTGAGACTGGTTTGATGCAGCTCTCCATGCTACTCTATCCTGTGCAAGCTTTTTCATCTCCCAGTACCTACTGCAACATACATCCTTCTGAATCTGCTTAGTGTATTCATTTCTTGGTCTCCCTCTACGATTTTTACCCTCCAAGCTGCCCTCCAATACTAAATTGGTGATCCCTTGATGCCTCAGAACATGTCCTACCAACCGATCCCTTCTTCTGGTCAAGTTGTGCCACAAACTTCTCTTCTCCCCAATTCTATTCAATACTTCCTCATTAGTTATGTGATCTACCCATCTAATCTTCAGCATTCTTCTGTAGCACCACATTTCGAAAGCTTCTTTTCTCTTCTTGTCCAAACTATTTATCGTCCATGTTTCACTTCCATACATGGCTACACTCCATACGAATACTTTCAGAAATGACTTCCTGACACTTAAATCAATACTGGATGTTAACAAATTTCTCTTCTTCAGAAACGCTTTCCTTGCCATTGCCAGTCTACATTTTATATCCTCTCTACTTCGACCATCATCAGTTATTTTGCTCCCCAATTAGCAAAACTCCTTTACTACTTTAAGTGCCTCATTTCCTAATCTAATTCCCTCAGCATCACCCGACTTAATTAGACTACATTCCATTATCCTTGTTTTGCTTTTGTTGATGTTCATCTTATATCCTCCTTTCAAGCATATTAGCACGCCAAAAAGACTTAAACTATTTCATATATTCTAAATTAAAAACCAAGATACCATTCGTGTGTGTGTGTGTGTGTGTGTGTGTGTGTGTGTGTGTGTGTGTGTGTGTGTGTACAGAGCTGCAACCATGAAACACAGCCTCGATGTAGAAATGTATATGTTTTATATAAGATCTCAGATTATATACAGTGTGTCGATGCATAGTTCAAGCGATAAACGTAAGAAGTAAGAGACTAATGTGGAACGTAACTATCATGAGGGTAAAAGGGGCGTTTATGCAGTTGATCATCGTAAAATCTTATGAGTAGGAGGGCTCAAATCCCATACTGGAGCAGGAGAACGAAATCTGTAATCGAACTTAACAATCAAAATATTTTAAAGGTACTGGAGCTAACTTGCGCTAAGGACTTGAGAGGATTTTCAAATGGTCTCCGGTATTCTGCCGTGCAAATTTTGCGATATTTCTGCAAAATTTCTCACTTCACCAAACAAACTGACTTGTTGCCATCTTTAGCACCTCCTGGAGAAGACAACAAATCAATTTACTGAAATACTGCACCATTTGGAGTACGCCACCCCGCTGGATACTAGACATTTCTAAGTAATCATATGTCGGGAAGGCTTAAAATCGTGAAATGAGAATACTTCGAAAGGAAGGTACGAAGGAAATAACATTAGGGTTTAATGATTCGTCAACGATGAGATCCCTGGAGCACAACCTCGGATAAGAGATGGGTGGGGATGGAAATTGGCGGTGTTGTTTCCAGAGAGACCATCCCGCTATTTGCCTTAAGCGGTTATGGGAAACATAGGTCTGAGTGTCCTGGTTGTAATTTCAGTGCCAGTCCAGTGTCTTGCCACTGATGTATAGCGGTCATAGGACTGGAAGGAATCAGGAAGATTAGAACGTCCAGTCGACGAAGGTTTCACAAGGGACAGAAGAGGATGTATCACTTGGCAACGAAGACTGATCCTCACATAGGTGGACTGTCTGTCCTGAACGCTTCTGACAGACGCTGTTCACGAGGCACTGGATTCTCCACACCACAACCACACACTCTCTGGATGTAGCCACTACTGGGTCATTGCCTACTCGGAAATCTGTGTCAACAAAAATGAAAAAAATAATCTGCCATGTTCTGAAAGGAACTCTCTCTCTCTCTCTCTCTCTCTCTCTCTCTCTCTCTCCCTCTCTCTCTCTGTTTTTTTCAATTTGAGCCAAAAGGATTGAATAAACTTAAGCAAAGCGATCAAAAGTTCTAATAGAACATTAATGATTGTAAATCCAATGACATGTATCTAGGAATGCTTGATTATTACCAAATTCTAAAAGCTATATTTAATCGGTGGACTGGGGAAAAAATGAGAACATATTTAAGGAGCATCCTGTAAGAAGTAAGTACATATTCAACCAGCGGACACTGGCATTAACAAAGTGATAAAAATTGTTTTTATATCTGGGTATTTCCAATCTTTGTGTTCCTAATAAGTTTAGCATTTTACGCAAGTCCACTTTTTAATCTCACAAATGTAAAAGAACGGTCAGAAGTCCATTAATGTGACCGAGCTTTCCCGTTGTGTGACATAAGAACAAAAATTTTGCATGTCGTTTGAGTATACTCAGAACAGCACCCTATGATTTAATTTATTATTATTATTATTATTATTATGTAGGGTGTATCATAATTAATAGCGAATCTGACAGGGATAAAAGTATATGACAACAGAAGTCGAAACTTTGTATTAAGTATGAGCCTCTAGCAAAGTGATATCATCTATGTGGTCGTAAGTAGCCACTGACCTCAGTATGAACTTTTGCTCGAGACAATCACAGTTGTCCTTTCAGATTATCAGTTTTGGAGGCACGGGAGGAGCTGGAAATTTATACACCAAACAAGAAGAAACTGTGTAAATTACTGAATTTACGAAATGAATTTATCAGAGACGGGTGTGTAAGTGCTTACAAGGACCTGGTGTAGCAAGCCTCCGGCCTCGAAGTGTGTGTTGTCCTTAGCGTAAGTTAGTATAACTTAGATTACGTAGTTTGCAAGCCTAGGCACCGATGACCTCAGCAGTTTGGTCCCATAAAAATGTTTATGCTCCACATTTCAAAGTAACAGCAAATGAGCGTGAGCATTTTATTACCTCTCTGCCTTATAATTCTAAACCTATTTTACATGTGACGTCTTAGATTAAAGAAAACTTTTAATTCTCATTCTTACATCTGAAGGCGGCTGTTTGAAACGGTCGAAACCAGCAATGTGTGTGATATTGTCGGGAAAAATATTTCAGATGTTGATAGCAATGTGTATTCTTTCCTACGAAAAATTCACTGTGGACGGCTTTGTTACACGGTATGCGTTACACGAAAATTATAGTAGTAACAACAGAATTGCCATTTACGTCACAATATTTCTTAATATATTCTTCCAGATATGCAAAATTCATTTTAATGGGTCGATACAAGTTATATGCTCCCTTTTTCGTCCGTATTCCGCATGGTAGAAAGAGAGGTAACTCGTACCAGAAAATTTCATCCCTTGTCACTGGTGTTATTTCCAGATTTCCGTATCTCTTTATTTATTTATTTATTGGCAACTTCCTAAACTATATGCGTAAAAGCCGAAGCAGTTACTAAACGAACCATCGAAGTTGCTTCGTTCACCTCACATCAACACATGATGGCATCCCACAATCTGACTCTAGCGTTACCTTCACATTGGACTGCTATAGTTCACCCTATTTTACAGATGTCTTGAACGACACGGGATCAAAACACACTGGTCGCTAGTTTTACAGTACCTGACCTGCATTTTCTAGTTACAGAACTTACTGACTGTCGTATACTAGTTTGACCTAAATAATGAATTAATGAGGCCGGCCTCTGTGGCCGAGCTGCTCTAAGCGCTCCATTCTGGAACCGGGCGACCGCTACGGTCGCAAGTTCGAATCCTGTCTCGGGCATGGATGTGTGTGATGTCCTTAGGTGAGTTAGGTTTAAGTAGTTCTAAGTTCTAGGGGACTGATGACCTCAGATGTTAAGTCCCATAGTGCTCAGAGCCATTTGAACCAAATTAATGAAGACGGGACACCGCTATATAAAAGATAGCACTGTTACACTGTTTGTCCATGACATATGATGTACGAGATACGTCCAACTTCATTATGAGACTTCACATAGCAAAAGAATGCAACAGCTAACAGTTTGGGCCGGCCGCGGTGGTCTTACGGTTCAGGCGCTCAGTCCGGAACCGCGCGACTGCTACGGTCGCAGGTTCGAATCCTGCCTCGGGCGTGGATGTGTGTGATGTCCTTAGGTTAGTTAGGTTTAAGTAATTCTAAGTTGTAGGGGACTGATGACCACAGATGTTAAGTCCCATAGTGCTCAGAGCCATTTGAACCATAATAGTTTGGATTATAAATGGCTCTGAGCACTATGTGACTTAACTTCTGAGGTCATCAGCCCACTAGAACTTAGAACTTTTGAAACCTAAGTAATCTAAGGACATCACACCCATCCATGCCCGAGGCAGGATTCGAACCTGCGACCGTAGCGGTCGCGCGGTTCCAGACTGTAGCGCCTAGAACTGCTCGGCCGCAGTTGAATATGATTGCTACAGTTTATTCTCAAATACAAGCATCGCACACAGTTTTTTATTCAAACAATGAATCTTTTTCTAAAGTGAGGCAACTGCAGTAAATCCAAATAGTTTGTAGTGAAATAGCTTCAAGAATCATTCTTCTTTATTCAGTCACAAACATCGAAACACAAATGACTAAGAATGATTTATAAATATCACAATGAAGTACATTAGTTGGGTAAAAAAATGAGGAAATGCTTCTAGAAAGCCGTTCATTAGACTGTAGGTCCTTACCGGAACCTCACTCAACGAAGTCTGTCTGTACTGATCGTCGCTTCCTGGCCAGTTCATTTAAGTTTTTCCAACCCTGTAATTATGTTCTTTCTACGATGTCAGTGGCTACAAAAACGTCGTGCAAATACAAAAATTGAACTGAAACTTATTGAAGAAAATGCAAATTTTCTGCCATAATCCACAGCACAATACAATATTTATGTTCAAAAAATTAATCAAGTAATACAAATTTGGAAAATTATGACCACGATTCCTTAATAATATTATTACGGCAGGAAACATTTTAGAATTATGTTGAATACGGTACTGAAACTGATTTAGATGCTTGTTGTAATACATCATTTATTTTTTTCATGTGAAAACATGCGTTAATAGCTTTTCAAACACTATTGTCTCGTACCCCTTATGTGGCAATTCAAAAAGGAAGAAAAGATTTTGGTCGTTTATTACAGACAAACTATAAGAGATAGAAACATCTTGCGAATATCACTGAATAGATAAGGGTTCAAGGTTTCGACACTGCTGGGCTCTAGTTAGTTTGTAGCAACATGACGACTACACCACCAGATAAGTAATTTTGTTTGTTACAATTTCCTCTGAAATCAACCTATTGTTCAAGTGCAACGTGCTTTCGATGCAGCAAGATGCCTCCTGCGCACAAGCAGATTTATGACTGACACACAAAATTCTATGTAGTTAGTTTCATATGCGATATGAAGAGCACTGGTGAGCCACGCTCGTCTGATGAAAACGTCGAATGTATCTGAGACGCATTTACACGGAAATCTTCGGAAGTCCACAAGACGTGCAAATCAGGACCTTCAACTTCCTCAAACAACAGTGTGTCGTGTTCTGAAACGATGCCAGCACACGAAGCCTTACAAATTGCAGTTACTGCAGTAATTGGGCCACCGTGACAATAACAGAAGGCAAAAATTTTGCATTTTAGTTTTCCAGAAGATGGCAGAGGAAACTTTTTACGAGCGACTCATCTTTTCGGACGAATCGGCGTTTCATCTAACGGGTAAAGTAAACTGACACAGTATAAGAATTTGGGAGCAACAAAGTCCTGTCGTCGTCGTCGAACATGAAAGATATTCACCGAAACAAAGTATTTTGTGCCGCTTTCGTTCACAAAGTTTATGAACCTTTCCTTTTTGCCTGGAAAACTGTGATAGGAATGTCACGCACGTATATGCTGCAAAACTGGGTGTTTCCTCAACTTCACGAAGATTCCAGTGGTTTCATTTTTATGCCTGATGGGGCCTCGGCTTACTTTCACACTTTCACCTTCAGGTGGGGATTTATCTTAACACCAGTATCGCATCCCACAACGTTAGATTGGAAGAGGTGGACAAGAAGACGCTGTTCATTGCTTTTGGCCTCCCAGTTTACTGGACCCTACACTTGGCCATTTTTTCTATGAGGGTACGTAAAGACAGAGCCTTTCTCCCACAGATGGCAGCCTACTCTTCAGGAGCTGAGAAATCGAATTGTTGAGCTGTCGATTCAATAAACGGGGACCTATCGATTCGTGTGTGAAATAAAAAGGACTGTCATTTCGATGTTTCTCGAGCAACGCAAGGTGCTAATGTGGAGTGTGTGACACAATGTCTTTGCAAACATAAGACTTTGTACCTCCCTCTACCCAGTGACGTGCGCACTGTGTTTCTATGTTTCATAATTTGTAACAAACAACTTAAATGTAGCTTTTCTTTCTTAATCACGCTGTATTATGTCTGCTAGACACAGAGTTAATTAAAAAAAGTCAAAAGCGCTCTCATGTAACTCCAATGGAGGTGACGTCAGTCATTTAGCACATACATTGCACGCAAAACGATCATAGAACACTTCTGGTGTATCGATATTGCATGTTTCAGATAGCTGCCTTAACAAAAGTAGTTAAAGAAACTGTTTCATACAGGACACACCGAAGACCAAAGCGCAGGTTCGTTTCAAGCAAGAGAGACAGACTGCTATTTAGAACCTTTGTGATATGCAGTACTCGTATCTATGATGGAGAGTTCCAAATTATTGCGAAGTGCAGTGAACGGCTTATCCGGCAAATACGTACAGTAATATCACTCGCAGGCGTTTGATGTGGAACCATTGTATTCCACGCTGTATTATCTGGCACTTTGCTCAGGCTATGCTCATCACGCGCTTCCGAGAGAGCTACATGGTTAGCACTGTTTGACTACGACGACTGTAACGTGGATCCATCGATATTAATCTCGGGAAGCTGATTGTTCAAATGTGACTATGAATTGAGCTGAATTTTCTGGAACACTACGACCAATTTCAGTCTGGATTACTGAAGGCTTACTGGACGGCGTCAGAAGTGACTAGAGTCACAGATATGCCTCTTGCCACGAGCCTGATGTGCGTTGATTGTGGTAGGCGGTGAGGCTGTTACGACTCGCTATTGATGGAGAGCCCTGCGTTACCATTACGACAGCTGAGAAGAGCAGAGTCAGGAAATACTATCTGCGATGCATCCACATGAAATAGTACGTAGAGCGTCTGTAAGGATGTCATCATTATGGAAAAAAAGACGCCAAGCTTACAGCTGTTATGGTGTAAGTGATATAGCCACTGAAGAGCCTGAACATTGTCCCACATATTCTTTTGTACTCAGAAGCAGAATTCTTCCACATGCAGTCGCGGTAAACCCTAAACACAGTGAAACATGCATGCCGAATATGATAGATGTGGTTCAGTCATACAATGTAATTTGTGAGTTAATCCTAATTTGGAGAAGGTGAGTAATGAAAAGAAGGAAGGTAGATACTAGACAGAAATTTACTGAAGATATTCTGACGAACTGCAAATCAAATACAAAAGTGATTGCTTACAAGAACCTAGTTAAAGCAATCCCTCAGGTATGTTCATCACTCATACCAAGTTGAATTAACGGAAGGTACAAAAAAAAAAAAAAAAATGCGGAGAAGCTTGCACCATTCGTCGCATGTTTGTTAGCGTGAGAGTACATCGGAAGAAAGTGCTAAGAAGCGCTGCGGGAGAGACTACACTGATCGCCGAGAATCTTGCTCACTACTCTCAAAATTTCGAGTGCCCACATTCTAGAGTCAGACATTGCGTCAAGTCTAGGTACGTGATAGAACGCTGCAACGTAACACAGTGGTGTAGGTGAAGTCGAGACGAACGAATTGAATGTAGGACACCTGTGGTCTGTCAAGGAGAAAACAGCGTCATCAAACTGGCCTAAAAAGCCACATAAGATACAACGCTTGTGCGCTAGGGTGAGATTTTGCTTAAAATTGCTCTTCGTTACTAAAAACCTCTCGTTCCTGCTCTTACAATACGCAAAAGTGACGTTTGTGATTTACTTTGAGTTATCGGTCTTCTGACTTGTTTCATGCATCCCGCCACGAATTTCTCTCCCGTGCCAATCTTTTCATGTCAGAGTGGCACTTGCAACCTACGTCCTCAATTATTTGCTGGATGTTTTCCAGTCTCTGTCTTCCTCTACACTTTCCACCCTCTACATATATCTCTAGTAATTTAAAGCTAATCCTCGATGTCTTAACAAATGTCGCATCATCCCGACCCTTCTTCTCGTCAGTGTTTTCCTCTCCGATTCTGCGGACACCCTCCTCATTCCTTACCTTATCAGTCCATCTAATTTTCAACGTTCTTCTGTGGCGCCACATCTCAAACGCAACAATTCCCTTGTGTTCCGGTTTTCCCACGGTCCATGTTTCACTGCCATACAACGCTGCACTTCAAAGGTACATTCTCAGAAATTTACTTTCCCAAATTAAGGCAACTGTTCGATACTAATAGGTAAATTTTAGCTAAAATATTGCAAATTTTAAGAAGGGCATAAGATTAACATGGAGCAGATGCTGTTGCGTGGCTCTTGGAACTACATTGGCAAGGGTTGCTTAGCACAAAAACGATGCGGCGTCTAGTAATGAATGTCTGAAACATTTTCTCCATAATCTGGCACTTCAGTCGGTTTGTTTGTCTCACCTATTTACTAGGAAACTATTTTGCTTATAAGGGCGTCCACCTCTGATCGTAATCATAATTAGTTTTTACACAACGTTTACAAAAGTCTTTTTCTTTCATCAGTCTGACGACAAAGTAGAAATTAACAACATTAACGACGTTTCTGACTAAGCAGGTGTTTTTAGAGAGCGAGAGGACATTGCAAACGTCGGGCGGAGATTTGAGATTGTTTCCCGGCTTGAATGGTGATTGTCTGACTTGGTCTAGGTTGTTTTAAAGTACAAAAAATATTTCAAAGAAAATGTAAACTAGTATTTTACATAGAAAAAAGATTCAAAGTACTTACAAATGTTGAATAAAATTTTATATTATTTTGAAGCATCCTGAGGATGAAAATGAAACTCTACGAATTAGATAACTGATGAATTGTCAGTAACTAGAAAAAAAGATAATGCATTGTACACTACAGCATACGTACTATACAGGGTGTTACAAAAAGGTACGGCCGAACTTTCAGGAAACATTCCTCACACACAAAGAAAGAAAATACGTTATGTGGGCATGTGTCCGGAAACGCTTACTTTCCATGTTAGAGCTCATTTTATTACTTCTCTTCAAATCACATTAAACACACAGCAACAGAACGTACCAGCGTGACTTGAAACACTTTGTTACAGGAATTGTTCAAAATGTCCTCCGTTACCGAGGATACATGCATCCACCCTCCGTCGCATGGAATCCTTGATGCGCTGATGCAGCCCTGGAGAATGGTGTATGGTATCACAGCCGTCCACAATACGAGCACGAAGAGTCTCTACTTTTGGCCCCGGGGTTGCGTAGAGAAGAGCTTTCAAATGCCCCCATAAATGAAAGTCAAGAGGGTTGAGGTCAGGAGAACGTGGAGGCCATGGAATTGGTCCGCCTCTATCAATCCATCGGTCACCGAATCTGTTGTTGAGAAGCGTACGAGCACTTCGACTGAAATGTGTAGGGGCTCCATCGTGCATGAACTACATGTTGTGTCGTACTTGTAAAGGCACATGTTCTAGCAGCACAGGTAGAGTATCCCTTATGAAATCATGATAACGTGCTCCATTGAGCGTAGGTGGAAGAACATGGGGCCCAATCAAGACATCACTAACAATGCCTGTGTTGATGACGTGATTGCACAATTTCGTGCGGATTCTCGTCGGCCCACACATGTTGACTGCGAAAATTTACAATTTGATCACATTGGAATGAAGCCTCATCCGTAAAGAGAACATTTGCACTGAAATGAGCATTTACACATTGTTGGATGAACCATTCGCAGAAGTGTACCCGTGGAGGCCAATCAGCTGTTCATAGTGCCTGCACACGCTATACATGGGTACGGAAACAACTGGTTCTTCCGTAGCACTGTCCATACAGTGACGTGGTCAATGTTACCTTGTACAGCAGCAACTTCTCTGACGCTGACATTAGGGTTATCGTCAACTGCACGAAGAATTGCCTCGTCCATTGCTGGTGTCCTCGTCGTTCTAGGTCTTCCCCAGTCGCGAGTCATAGGCTGAAATGTTCCGTACTCCCTAAGACGCCGATCAATTTCATCGAACGTCTTCCTGTCGGGACACCTTCGTTCTGGAATTCTGTCTCGATGCGAACGTACCGCGCCACGGCTATTGCCCCGTGCTAATCCATACATCAAATGGGCATCTGCCAACTCCGCATTTGTAAACATTGCACTGACTGCAAAACCACGTTTGTGATGAACACTAACCCGTTGATGCTACGTACTGATGTGCTTGATGCTAGTACTGTAGAGCAATGAGTCGTATGTCAACACAAGCACCGAAGTCAACATTACCTTCCTTCAATTGGGCCAACTGGCGGTGAATCGAGGAAGTACAGTACATACTGACGAAACTAAAATGAGCGCTAACATGGAAATTAAGCGTATCCGGACACATGTCCACATAACATCTTTTCTTTATTCGTGTGTGAGGAATGTTTCCTGAAAGTTTGGCCGTACCTTTCTGAACACCCTGTATATTCAATACAACGTTCCAGTGCATAAAATGCCAGATGGATTGTGATCGTCAAAAACTCTACCAGTGGTCAGAGTTGTTCGCTGTCTCAAGGTGCAGGGGTAAGCTACGAAGTTCAAATGGCTCTGAGCACTATGGGACTTAACATCTATGGTCATCAGTCCCCTAGAACTTAGAACTACTTAAACCTAACTAACCTAAGGACAGCACACAACACCCAGCCATCACGAGGCAGAGAAAATCCCTGACCCCGCCGGGAATCGAACCCGGGAACCCGGGCGTGGGTACGAAGTTCCTCTACAACAAGAGTGCGGAAGATGTGTGTGCCGCTCTCTGTGCACACTTAATAGAGTTTTCCGTAGTGAAACTGAATTATTTCGAGAATCATCTTTCAATAACATGTCGTTATATCAGCGATCTTTCTTGATCATGAGATTATTTATAAATCTTAAGGGACATCAAGATGCTCTTACTTCAGAACATATGGTTGTATAAATCTTCCATTAAGCCAGAATTTATCTTATATATAAGACGTCATCAATGATTGTAACCTTGTTTTATACACATTGCTCTCTTAACTGTACTTTCATCATCGTGATATGCCTATTACTAAGTCACTTTCACTGCTCTTGTTAGTCACGTTCCATTCATTCTTTCAGTTTAATCTCTCATCTATTATAGGGTGCGATTCTTCAAATTCAGTCTTTTACCTTTACGTTTCTGGGATTTATAGCGTCACTTGATGGAACAGTTGTGTTCTTATCTGCATTCTTAGTATTGTATTGCAAACATATTTTCTTAAGTACAACAAAAAAACGGAATGTGATTCAGTTTCTGCATTATGCCGTATTCAGATTCAGACTGTTATTGCCTGAAACTTCAGTTTCATCTCAGAATGGGGCACTGAAAAAAATTAAAAACCTGTGTATTAAGCATTTACGGTACGACATACACTGCAGATCGTTGAATGAACTTATCTAAACAGATCTCTCACCGTTTCAAAATTTTTAAGGTTGCGAAGATTACATGCGTAATAACTGCATCGACGAACAGAAAGAGCCCAGCACAGACAAATACCACGTAGACACAGATATATGTAAGTGACATTTACCACTATTGTCATTCACATTACCTACCTTCTTTCAGATTCATCTTTCATTTACTATACAACGTGAGTCTTAAAACTCAAAATTTAAGTGTAGCGTTTCTAATATTGATGGCGTCCCGTGATAGAACGATTATGACTTTGAAGCATTCTTCTACCTCTTTATGGCGTAATACTCTTAGCTGATTTCTTAATTATTTGAAATGCAAAACTTACACAAAACGTGTACCTGTTCACTTTGAACGTTTGGCTAAAATAACTAATTATGAAATATTCTCTATTGCAATAACTAGTAAAGTAATCATTCAATAATTACCATTCAAAATAACGATAATAATATTCAATTATGCAGCGAACCAATCACATCCATGTGTTATGGTGGTCACGAGCTGTTGCGTATTACTAGTATATGAGATATTTTGATTGTGATGCCGAACAGTTGGCAGCACTTGCGCATGATGAAAAGGCTGAACATTCATAAATTTGCACCTCAAATTTATATTGGTTTCAAAATTTTAAAAGTCATGAAGATAACATGCGTGATAACTGTATTGACTAACAATAACAACGCAGCACAGACAATTACCACGTTGATACACTGAAGAGCTTTAGACTTTTGATTTCCTTGTCTTACTGCTCTGATTTCGTGCAGCCGAAAAACTGTTACCGAAATAGAGACTCTGCAGCGAGGAAGGTAAGTGGTCCTCGTTTCGGTAATCCCCTGTGCGGAAGAGGCTTCACTAATTGCCTACCCGTTACGTACACAGCCATAAATAACAAAACGTTATCGGCCGGCCCAGACTGGTCGCTGATCGCCGCTTAACACTGCTTGAAATATAACAACCGTAAATTTTCGACAGGCCCATAAGACTTCACACACACAAAGTAAACAGTGAATCTAGTAAAGATGAGTCCACATGTTGCTGTATTTTCTCTTCCAAATAAATATCTAACGCAAAGTACTGGCCAGGTGGAAGTAATTCTCGACCACTCAGGTTTCCGTGCAGCCTTAATTATGTACATGGGAAGTTCATCCGTCCGAGAATCGAGGATCTTGACGATTTTTGCCTGTAATCGGCGTTGATACTTGCAAGTTATCAGTCTCAGGGATTATATGACTTTCGATACCAGATTTTTTAACATGTCTGCGTAGTCAGCGACCGTTTACAAATTAAAGTCAAAGCAATTACAGCCCTCGGTCACAAAATTTAAGTCTTTTGACCAGGTTTTGACACTACTATGAGTGCATTCATCAGAAATTAAATATTCGAACTGGCCTATAACATAAGTACAAAATCATGGCAAGCAAATTTTATATGAAAGCGTAAGTATTGACTAACACTACAAGAAAGAAACAGTACTTACATGTCACGTATAAGATAAAAATCAAGCGATAAAGGCTTTAGTCACAAAAATCTGAAAAGAATACGTGGAAGGGGAGCCACTATGGGCTGCTCATAAATATAAAGGCACAGGTAGCAACAGCCTCAGGCGCTGCGTTAGCAACTGCGGGCAGATGAACATTGGACCAAGAGTGCCATCTAGTAGCCGCAAGTACATGGCTACTTAACATTCAAATAAAAACAGACGAATATTGTGATGGACACTACTCAGTACATGATGTAAAAGGCAATATTTTGTTCCACAGCAGCAGGTAACATTTTGTCTACATCAGAGCTTAGAAGTACAGTTTGAAGGATGAAAACACCATTATAGAAAATACAATGAGGGCTGAATTACACAGCGTGTAGAACAATGATATAATATGAAAGCAGCCAATATAAACCATTTAATAAATGAAAAATTATGAGCTGAGTTAGATGGAAAAAATATTTTATGCTCTTGAAGAAGTTTTTATTGCGTAATTGTAGCTGCTCATTGAGAAAGATGTTTAGAAATTTCTAATTCTACGAGAATATCTAATATATGCTCTTTATTCTTGGTGCGAAAAATGTTGATATCGTGAACAGCTTTAGGCGCGTGACCTGTAACCAGTAGGTGGTCGGCAAAAGATGAATTGTGGAGCTAGTGCAATTTTTTCTTAATAGTTGTTCTTTGTTTCTGGTTGTAAAGGCACTTCCTGTTTGTTCTATTTGTTCTATGTAGTAAGAAGAGCAGGTGTTGCAGAAAATCTTATGGATGCCAGTATTTTCCAAAGGGGAACGAGTCGATTATAAATTGCGAATGAATTTTTTTTAAAATTATTATTGGTAGAAAATGCAACGTTACGGCTGTAGTTATTACGAAGAAGGCGTTGAATCTGATAGAAGATTGGCCCCAAGAAGGAAACAGAAAAATATTTTTTTGGATTAGAGTCAATGATAGAGATGCCAAGCGTAGTAACTCTTAACAGTTTTCTTTTTAAGGATGTCAATGTGAATAGCAGAGTGAAAGAAAGCGTTTTTATGAGATTGTGGATGCTTGGAAGACGCAGGTACGATCTGAACAGTGCATGTTTCTTTACGAAAAACATTGAAGGAGATTTTATTTTCCTCTACTGTAAGCATCAAGTCAAGAAAATTTAATTGCCGGACCTCGTTTCTGAGTTCGATGGTGAAAGATCCTCATGAAGTTCATTAAAGAGATTGAAAATACGGTCAATGCTATCTGAAGGTCCGTTGTAGATGACTAAAATATCATCAACGTATCTGAAATAGGAGAGAATGCCTAGTGCTGTAGCTGAAAAACAGTTGAAAAACTTTTCTTCTAGAGAGTTAATGAAGATATCAGCAGGAATAACAGCTAACTGATTTCCCATAGCGAGACCGTCGGATTGCTGGTGTTCATTAAATTCGAAATAGTTGTATTTGACTACGGCTGTGATGAGATTCATGAAGTCAGTGATCTGTTCATCTTAAAGATCTTTTTGAAAATATCGTAAATTTTTTTCTACTTCTGAAAGCGTTTCTTGTACGTGAACGTTAGTATAAAGATGTTTGGTGTCTAATGAAAACAGTTTGGTATCTGAACTGCATTCTACATATTTTATTTAATGGAATAAGGCGTTACCATTGGGGATGCAATAACTGTTTTAGAAAAAGAACGATTTTTTCGAAGTTTCATGCAGAAATCTGGCTAAGCCATGGTACGCGCTGGTCATAGTATTAGAAATCGGCCGTATCGTATGGATAGGTCTGTGAATTTTAAATTGACACCAAAGTTTTTGGGGCTGAGGGTTCATGTTGATAAGAGTTTTCTTCTGAAAAGGTTTGATCAGAAATTTTGCGTTATTGATGGCTGACCTGACTCCTTTTTGTAGTTCTGGAGTCGGATCCTCATGTAGTTCCGAAACATTATTTTCGTTGAAAAACCGAAGATTTTGGAAATATATTCCGAATTGTTGGCAATAACTAAAGAGCAACATTTGTCAGGCTTAGTTACTAAAGGATCAACTTCTTTAAGTTTATTTTTAATGGATTAAACCAATTTTCTATCGTTATGCATTGCATTATGTAGAGAGGCTGTGTTTTTACTGATAATGTTAGCTACATCATAAGCAATTCTAGTTTTACATGAATTATCTATTTTTTCAACCAAGACCAATTTTTAGGTCGACAAACAGTTTTACTATTACATTCTTGTCTAACAAGTTGGACCTGACATTGTACTTCACATAATCAGGGACCAGTCCCCTTCTTTACATTGCTTATTAAACTGAATGGCCATACCTGTACTTAGTAGTATCTTTTTTTGATCTTTATAATTGGGCCAGCCTGAGATGCTTGGGCATGAGTGAGCCGTCAACGACCGTTTACAAATTAGAGTTAAAGAAATTACAGCTCTCGGTAGTGACATGTAAGTACTGTTTCTTTGTTGTACTGCTAGTCAGTACTTAAACTATTATACAAAAAAAATTCCCATAATTTTGTATTTATGTTATAGACCAATTTGAATATTTAATTTCTGATGAAGACACTCGTAGAAGTGTCGAAACCTGGTCAGAAGGCTTAAATTTTGAGGGCTGTAATTGCTTTAACTTTGATTTGTAAATGGTCTTTAACTAAGCAGTCATGTTTAAAACTTCAGTTCTTGTCTGGCATATTCCACATTGGGTTCAGTCTGTTGGCACCCCCTTCCATTTTCTTGGGTGCTATGGAGGGCTTTGTCATTGCATCTGTCACTTCCAGTGTTGGCACTTTGGTTGAAGGGAAGGATTCCCCCGTTCCAAGGAGCATCGTTCTGATTATATTCATTATTTAATCAATCTAAACCTTTCAACCTGTCTTAAACGAAGAATGTACAGTGCCTCTTCGTGTGCCACTACTAAATACTGACGCCATTTTCGTTGCTCCAGCTATTCAATGAAGTATATGAAAGGAGACGTACTGTTTTCCGCTGACATTAAGAAGCTTAGAAATACTGGACTCAGCTGACGTTATGTACGCAACTTGTTCTACCCTTATGACGGATAAAAATGGGTGATCAACGCTGCCAATCTTCTGAATTTAAAGAGAGCAGAAGATGGGCCGGGGACTTTTTTATCAAAAGACCCAGAGGAGCAAGGGTGCTCTTTTATCTCGCTGCACTCAGGAAATCAGAGGCATCAGTGAGATATTTTATTTACCCATTCATAAGTGAAGTTGGAATTACGTAACTAATGCCAATTGTTCCGGTACCAGCACGCTTGCTATTACCAACTGAAAATAATATGCTTCGTTCCTCATTTACTTCAGTGCACTAGCTGTGTAATTGGAATCAACGTATTCTATCTCAAATGTCCACGTGAATTAATAGCTGGATTTGCATGTGTCAAATGCCTTTATCTTTCACCATTTTTTGAAAAAGCAATTGCATTCCCAATATCTTTTGTTACATTGCTCTGTGAATGTTAGAACCATTTTAATATTTTAGATCCCTGAGGTCAACTGGTTATTTAAACTTGTTACTGATGAGACCATCACGTTTTAAATACAGGAAATTATCAGGATTAAAACAAAAGTGATATGCAACATCTGAGGCGTCTCATGGCGAAGTTTCATTCTGAAGACGGGACGGTAAGGGTTTGGAAGTCCAGCAAACCGAAAATCAGGAAATAACCTTTTCCTAGGTTTCGAGAAAGCCTCTCACAAGGAATTAAGCCTCGTTTGGTGCCTGTGTCAGACGGGATGAAAGATTGAGAGTGGCTCAACGTCCATGGTGCCCAAACATCAGCGCCGGATCACAGGACAAGCCTGTGAGATTTCCTGTGGGCGTCTCCGGCACCATGGTTCCGCCAGCAAGGCTTCGATCCACGACCTGTACGGAAGCTTCCAGATGTTTGTCGTCACATGAACGGCTTTCGTACCTATGCTTTCCAGGAACTGTCCGGCCTGGAAACAAGACCACAACCACAACGGCATATTCTATGGAGATGAATCGCTCATAATCGAAAAAAAATTCTGGTCTGAAACGGTTTAGCAGTTAACACACAGTTATGTTTCGAGCAGCCCATTCAGAGCATGAAGTTTAAAGCCATACTGGTCTGAACGTGAATGCCGTATAAATAGATACTGAACCTCATTCCGTTTTTTTTTTCCTGATTTTGATCTGGTAATAACATATAAGTGTGACGAATATTGTGTTGCCTTCCGCTAATGACATCAGTTACATAATTCTGTGGTGTGCAGTGTTTATATCGAAGTGAAAGCAACATAAAACACAAAAAGGAATAAAAATCTGAAGGTACGTGGCCCTGTTTATCCTAGCTACGGAAAAAAATGAATGTCCTTTTACCTATCTCAAGCCTGTTAGAGTCTACGATGTTAAGATGTTTCTCGAAGAGTTTATATGGATAAATCTTTCTAGTGCCCGAGAACGCTAAATTGAACCTGTAATTCTGACCGCATCTGTGCACAAGCTGTAACCAAAAAATTATGCGTCGGCACTAGGCCCAACGTAATCGGCGGGAACCGGCGAAGAATACGTCGCGTCCATGGCAATGTTCTTAGCTCCGTACCAGAGATTACTAGTATTCTAATGATATGACTCTGGCAATGCCTTCATAAGCTTTGTAATCTCTCTTATCCTACACTTGCAGTGGACCCGTGTTCGATTCCGGGTAGGAGATTTTCTCCGCTCGTGGATTGGGTGTTGTGTGGTTCTCATCATCATTTCATCCTGATCACTGGCACCCAAATCGTCCAATGTTGCGTCGACTGAAATAAGACTTGCACTCGGCGGCCGAACTTCCCAGGTTGGGACCTCGTGGCCAACAGTGCCAGACGATCATTTCATTTCATTCCATGCCCTACGTCTGACGATCCCCAAACTGTAAATTCGACACCAGTTGCCGTTCCTTTCTTTACACGTCAATTTTTGTAAACACGTATTAACATTCCAAGGGGAAATGGCATGAGGACTGTCACCAGGTAGCCTAGAAACAGCGAAAACGTACAGTGGTGTGCATAAAAGTGTGTTGTGAAAAACATAAGAAATGCATAGCGCTGCAGAACAACTAAATGTTAGGCCAAATTTATCAGTGTCTAACGCAGAAAAGCAGCGACGTGCTAGCAAACGGCACTTCCCGAAGTAAGGGAGAAATCAAGTACAAATCAAAATATTCCTAACGAACTGTTTTTCGGTCTAAAGGCAAATCAAAATGTAAAGAATTTATTTACAGACCACTGATGATGCTTTACCTCAATGAAATGAAACGCGTGTGGTGAAAAAAAAAAAATCACACATTTTTGTAGCTGCAATAAAACCATTAATCCGATGACAATATACACTCATAAGCAAAAACATTATGATCTCTGTCCACCGCGACTTTGGATGCCACCTGGTGGCGTTGCGGGCATGTGACGCGGTAACGAAAGTATGTAAGCCTGCTGAGCCTCTACGGAAAAGGGAAGAAGGGCAGGGAAACAACCATTAGGCGGTTAATGGTTGGATGTCCACGACTCTTCACAGAACGTGGGGTTCGGAGGCTTGTGTATTGAATAAAATGGTATATATGATGATCAGGCGTACCCAGGAGCCGATACAGACTCAGATCACAATATAGTAGTAATGAAGAGTAGGCTGAAGTTCAAGACATTAGTTAGGAAGAATCAATACGCAAAGAAGTGGGATACGGAAGTACTAAGGAATGACGAGATACGTTTGAAGTTCTCTAACGCTATAGATACAGCAATAAGGAATAGCGCAGTAGGCAGTACAGTTGAAGAGGAATGGACATCTCTAAAAAGGGCCATCACAGAAGTTGGGAAGGAAAACATAGGTACAAAGAAGGTAACTGCGAAGAAACCATGGGTAACAGAAGAAATACTTGAGTTGATTGATGAAAGGAGGAAGTACAAACATGTTCCGGGAAAATCAGGAATACAGAAATACAAGTCGCTGAGGAATGAAATATATAGGAAGTGCAGGAAGCTAAGACGAAATGGCTGCAGGAAAAATGTGAAGACATCGAAAAAGATATGATTGTCGGAAGGACAGACTCAGCATGCAGGAAAGTCAAAACAACCTTTGGTGACATTAAAAGCAACGGTGGTAACATTAAGAGTGCAACGGGAATACCACTGTTAAATGCAGAGGAGAGAGGCTCTGAGCACTATGGGACTCAACTGCTGAGGTCATTAGTCCCCTAGAACTTAGAACTAGTTAAACCTAACTAACCTAAGGACATCACAAACATCCATGCCCGAGGCAGGATTCGAACCTGCGACCGTAGTGGTCTTGCGGTTCCAGACTGCAGCGCCTTTAACCGCACGGCCACTTCGGCCGGCCAGAGGAGAGAGCAGATACGTGGAAAGAATACATTGAAAGCCTCTGTGAGGGTGAAGATTTCTCTGATGTGATAGAAGAAGGAACAGGAGTCGATTTGGAAGAGATAGGGGATCCAGTATTAGAAGCGGAATTTAAAAGAGCTTTGGAGGCTTACGGTCAAATAAGGCAGAAGGGATAGATAACATTCCATCAGAATTTCTAAAATCATTGGGGGAAGTGGCAACAAAACGACTATTCACGTTGGTGTGTAGAATATATGAGTCTGGCGATATACCATCTGACTTTCGGAAAAGCATCATCCACACAATTCCGAAGACGGCAAGAACTGACAAGTGCGAGTATTATCGCACAATCAGCTTAACAGCTCATGCGTCGAAGCTGCTTACAAAAATAATATACAGAAGAATGGAAAAGAAAATTGAGAATGCGCTAGGTGACGATCAGTCTGGCTTTAGAAAAAGTAAAGGGACGAGAGAGGCAATTCTGACGTTACGGCTAATAATGGAAGCAAGGCTAAAGAAAAATCAAGACACTTTCATAGGATTTGTCGACCTGGCAAAAGCGTTCGACAATATAAAATGGTGCAAGCTGTTCGAGATTCTGAAAAAAGTATGGGTAAGCTAAAGGGAGAGAAGAGTCTTATACAATATGTCCAACAACCAAGAGGGAATAATAAGGGTGGACGATCAAGAACGAAGTGCTCGTATTAAGAAGGGTGTAAGACAAGGCTGTAGCCTTTCGCCCCTACTCTTCAATCTGTACATCGAGGAAGCAATGATGGAAATAAAAGAAAGGTTCAGGAGTAGAATTAAAATACAAGGGGAAAGGATATCAATGATACGATTCGCTGATGACATTGCTATCCTGAGTGAAAGTGAAGAAGAGTTAAATGATCTGCTGAACGGAATGAACAGTCTAATGAGTACACAGTATGGTTTGAGAGTAAATCGGAGAAAGACGAAGGTAATGAGAAGTAGTAGAAATGAGAACAGCGAGAAACTTAACATCAGGATTGATGGTCATGAAGACAATGAAGTTAAGGAACTCTGCTACCTAGGCAGAAGTCTACTAATATCAAATACCGGCCTTAATTTGAGGAAGAAGTTTCTGAGGATGTACGTCTGGAGTACAGCATTGTATGGTAGTGAAACATGGACCGTGGGAAAACCGGAACAGAAGAGAATCGAAGCATTTGAGATGTGGTGCTATAGACGAAAGTTGAAAATTAGGTGGACTGATAAGGTAAGGAATGAGCAGGTTCTACGCAGAAACGGAGAGGAAAGGAATATGTGGAAAACACTGATAAGGAGAAGGGACAGGATGATAGGACATCTGCTAAGACATGAGGGAATGACTTCCATGGTACTAGAGGGAGCTGTAGAGGGCAAAAACTGTAGAGGAAGAAAGAGATTGGAATACGTCAAGCAAATAATTGAGGACGTAGGTTGCAAGTGCTACTCTGAGATGAAGAGGTTAGCACAGGAAAGGAATTCGTGGGGGGCCGCATCAAACCAGTCAGTAGACTGATGACCAAAAAAAAAAAGAAGATAATCAATGGCGCCTCTGCCGAAAGAGCACAATGCTGGTGCACGCACAAGCGTTTCGGAGCGCACCATTCATTGTTCATTATTGAACATGAAGTTCCGCAGCAGACCACCCGTACGTGTTCACACGTTGATCCAACATGGAACATCCATCCTATCATACTTCCTTGGCCAATGAAAGAAATGTGAAATGGCGTTTAATACAGCACTAGGACGAACCAGCGACGATAATATTGTATTAAAGGTACCCCGTTAACCAATATATCATTCCGTAATTTAATAAAATAAATGTTGAACGCGCATATAATATTCTCGTACACCACATGACAATAAACTACGCGACACTCAGTGAAATCGCTCCGTGTGACGATATACGATGTGTTTTCGTAATCATTATACAAATTTTAAGGACCCTTGAAAAACGCCCAATGTTTTAAGCTGAGAGAGAGGTCTGATCCGGAAACTGCTGATCTGAAAGATATAACTAAAAGAGAATACATTTCGAATTTAATGTTTGATCTGACTGCATCGATAAAAATCCAAGCATACACACCTAATGTTACCTTGAGGGTTTGCAGATTAGAATACGCCCAAAGTATTCCTGCCTGTCGTAAGAGGCGACTGAAAGGAGTCTCCTACTTTTCAGCCTTCAGTAATTTGGTCCCCTTTTAGGGCTTGACCTCCACATTTTCCTAATTTCTCAGAAGTGTGGGGAGACCTTCTGCACCTAATATTGTCATGGTTCTGCAATACCACCCACATCCAACTGTTTGGGTGAGGACAACTTACGGGGTGTGTAATCTACATCCCTTGTCTGCTGTCACCTTCTGTACCCATCAAAATAATGGATCTTTACGCACTCAGTATCCAGTGTAGTAGCAGTCTTTCGTGGAGGGGTCGTCATGTACCCTCTTGGCTGTGTCCCCCTGACAACATACGGATCGCGCTGCTGATGCCTGAGCAGCAAATTTCCCATGTGTGCCAAGGAGTTAATGCCCATCTTCTTGGGGTATCAAGACTCCTGGGAAAGACCATTGTGCCACGTGGCCTTCGCTGTGGCTGGGTAACGCCAGTGTGGAGAGCCTCTGGTTGGAGTGTGTGGCATCAGTACAGATGACCAGTAATGAAGCGGACCAAGTCGTCTTTTGCTGGAGGCCGCATGCCCCCAGCAGCCTCTAGTAAAAGATGGCTACTTTTCAGTGCCGAGGAATATGATCCCAAATCATTCCCGTCTTTATCTATACTATGGGAGGAACGTGGGGCTACAAAAACAAGGAAGCCATATTCGCCTCAATACTTTGCTTGCAGCAGAACCGATGAGGACTCCTTTCTGGGTACAAAGGCTCTGTTTTTTGTTGAAAACCTGGAGGATATGTTTGGAGAAGTGGCAGCGCTGTCCAAAATGAGAAATGAGTCAGTACTGATTGAGGCAGCATTCCCAGCCCAGCCACAGGCGTTTCTCCCATGTGACCAGCTTGGTTATATTCCCATTTCAGTCACTCCTCATAAAAGCATAAATATGGTCCAGGAGATTTTCATTGTGAACTCCTGTTGCAGACTGATGACGAGCTATTTGCCAGTTTAGAATGACAGAGTGTTCACTTCGTGTGCCACATCTATAAGGGACCAAAAGATAATAGGGTTGCTGCCAGTGCTTTCATCTTGGCCTTTGAGAGTGGTTCATTACCTGAAAAGGTCAAGGTGATGGTGTATAAATGTGACATAAAACCATATGTCCCTTCCCATGTGCCGTGCTTTAAGTGCTGAAAATTCGGGCAAATGTCTTCCCAGTGCAATCCCAGCTGCACATGTCGGGACTGAAGGCGTCCATTGCATCCAAATACTCCATGTGCGCCTCGTCCCAACTGTTTCAACTGTGGAGAGCTCCACTCCCCTGCTCGATGAACTGCACAGTTCTTAAAAAGGAGAAGGAAATTATGGAATACAAGACAATGGACAGGCTGATTTACCAAGAGGCTAAAAGGAAATTTGACCAGTTGACCTCCATTCAATTGACATCCTCCGATGCTGCAGCTACAATGGTGACGCTGGTGATGGCAGTCCCCTCATTTCTGCCTTCTACAGTAGGCTGAGAAAGTCACCCAAAGATATTACACCCCTTGGAGCTCGGGGGCAATTCTTTTTGTGTTGCTCCAAAAGTACCTGATTCGGGAGCAATGACCCCTCACCCTTGAAAACGAAAGGGACATCGGTCCCCTCCCCCTTCCTCCAGCTCCTCTCGCATGGAAGGCCTCCCCCCATGCAAAAGTGTGCATCTTCAGAGAATCCTTCCCAGCAAGCCCCTAAAGAGAAGTGAGAGGGCAAACAGGCAAAGAAGAAATCTGATAGGAGCCAAACTTTGGTGGCCCCCACACCACCATTTGCTAGCAGCTCCACATTTGATGATGAGGTGGAGATTCTACCATTCCCTGAGGACCTAGATCTCACTGACCCCTCAACAGCGATGGTAGTAGATACAAGCACTCAACCGGTAGCCACAGATGACCCTGAGGCGTAAACTGCCTCCTTGGTCCCTTTATACATTCCCAGACTTCAGAAAGCTTCATCCTCCAGTGGAATTGTGGCGGATTTTGGTCCCACCCAGCTGAGCTACGACAACTCTTAAGCACCTGCGCTTTGCCTTGCCGTTCAGGAAACTTAGTTTCCAGCAATGCACTGAATGGATGTCATCAGAGACTGACAATGGACTTAGAGAATTCTCACATCAAAACATTATCCCAGACCGCCGCCCTTCGTGGCTATCGGGGGTCTTACAAAAATCGTAATGACTGTAACAGGGTGTCAGATCGAGTATGAACATATGTCCTTAACTCATTCTATAGCGAACCTGTGCTCCAACAAACAACATTAGAAACTGTTGCTGTCAGGGTGAATACAATGTCTATCTTCCTCCATATGGTGAAGTATGATAAAAAGTATTGGCTGCAATATTTTCTCCACTCCCCACACCTTTCCTACTTTTAGGTGATTTCAGTGTCCTTAACCCGTTCTGGTGTGGTACCAAGATCACTGGCCATGGTAAAGATGTCAAGAACCTACCAACTCAACTCAACCTTCACCTTCTAAATACAGGTGCCCCACTCATTTTAGGGTGGAACGTGACACACAATTTGCCACTGATCTCTAGTTGGCAGTTCTGGCCTTCTACATTCTATACACTGGACAGTTTACGACGACTTGTGTGGTAGTGACCACTTTACTCTCTTCCTTTTCCTACCCCAGTATTACTCACCTGGAAGCTAGCCCAGATGGGCATTTACCAAGGCTGACTGTGATCCTTACACCTCTGCTGCCACCACTGGAGCTCCATTGCATTGCAATCTCGATGTGGTGATCCACAATATTACTACAACCATTGTTTCTGCAGCTAAACCGGCAAACACCTGTTCTTCAGGTTGCCCCCAGTGGAAAACAGTACCTTGGTTGCCACCAGGAATCACTGCCGCCATTTGAGGCCGTAAGTGGGCCCTACAAGGTAATAAATGACATCCATAAATCGATCATCTCAATGCCTTCAAAAGGCTCTGCGCCTGGGTCTGTCAACTAATTAAAAGATGGAAGCAGGAGTGTTGGGAATGGTACATCTCCACCATTGAAACACGAACCTCTCCTCCTCAGCCATGGGCTATGATCAGTTGCCATTGTTTGTATCAGACCCCTGCAGGTGTACCTGGGATTTCCACGAATTGAGATATCTATACCAACGCAGACGTAAATACGGAGCGTTTTGTCAAGCATCATGCTTGAACATCAGCATCTGAGAACTACCATCCGACCTATCGTACCATAAAAAAGTGGATGGAACGAAAGCACTTACCTTTTACTACACACCATCTTGAGCCATGCAACGCTCTGGTCAGTGAGTGGGAATTTCCCAGTGCTCTTTTGCACTGTCCCAACACCAGCCCTGGGCTAGACCGCATCCATCTCCAAATGATTAAACAACTATCAGCGAATTACCAGCACTACAACCTCGCCATCTTCAATTGCATCTGAAGTGATGACGAGTTCCTCGCAATGGCGTGAGAGTATCAATGTTCCAGTGCTACAACCTTGTAAGAACCCGCTAGTTATGGATAGCTATCGTCCTATTAGGCTCACCAATGTTCTGTGCAAGCTGCTCAAACTAATGGTGAAGCGCTGTCTGTGTTGGCTTCTTTAGTCTCTGGGCCTTCTGGCTCCATCCCAGGGCAGTCTTCGCCGAGGTCAATCCAACAGTTTAGTATACCTGGAATCTGCCATCCGAATAGCTTTTTCTCGCCATTATCAACTGAGAGATTGCAGGGCACTCTCACTTTTGATATGGTGACATGCTGCTTAATGTTCTGAGGGAAGATGATCTTTATTCTTGGTTGCTACACTGGATACGATCAGACTTCATTCATATGACGAAATGGTTGGCAGTAGTTACCGCTCTTGCTTTTGTGCTTTAGTGAAGGAATAGTAGTAAGCTTTGCCTGCTTTCATAGGAGGAGGGTGCCAAGTTAATTTACTGCAGTAAAAGTGTACAGTGACTGAGGGCCAAGGAGAGAGTTCTTTCTGCGAAACCTGGATGAAAACGTTTGCGGATTGCCAAGTCCATGGGTCTCACTGTGTAGATACATTGGCTGGCACTGGTCAGTCGTCGGCCGCTTCCAGGTAGGCTAACATGCGCCGAGGAATCGCTGGTGCTATGAGCAGGGCATTGATGACTAGCAATAAAGCAGGGGATGGGCCCTAGTTAGGTGGGAAGCCGATGAGACGGCAGTGAGTTTCTGCGAATTTCCATTGGACAGGTCAGTGGCGTCCAGATTGCTACAAAACCTATTTGTGATAGAACAAGGCTTTTAGTGAGTTTATGGACGCTCTTTGGAAAGTTCGAAATGGACTAAACAGGGGAAATAACGATCTTTTTACGGAGGGCTGTGGTTCCATCCAGGTCATGCTTTTAGCAAAGACGCTGCGTAAACGCATGGGAACAAGGCTGTGAAGCTGAATCTTTTTTCTTTGTCTCCCAATTAATTTTTAAAGTCACTGGTTGGTCAAATCTGCGTTTGCAGAGCAAGGGGTGGTCTTCCAGCTTCGAATGCGGCGCTCCAGCTCGTGACTGGCTTGCGCTAAAGTGGAAGTAGTCTAAGCATGTAAATGTGGCATGCTACCGAGCTGGCGAGGAAAGCTGAGAGAAAGAGAAGAGCACTCTCTTGTACTGGCACTTCGCTAGTAAAGAATGGCAAGTCTTTACCTAAACGGTGAGACTTGTGTCCTTTGTTAGTGTGCCACTTAGAGCCTGTGCCAATGATTATCTGAACTGTCAGATGTACTGCTTCTTGCATCACCCACACAACGATAATGCGTGGGTGTACTTTAGTTGGCCATCTAAACATCTGACATATTTCGTCATGCATAGTCACGTCACGGAGTCAAACTGGTTTGTCAAACCAGCAAACGGCTCCATCTGCACACCGGAATCCACCGGGGTTTCAGCGGCTCATACGGAAGTACCTGCGTTCCGAATTGGCTGAACGTGAGACCGCATATTTGCATATTTCCGTGCGTGTCCATGACTGCAGTTGCCGAGCGCATCGTGGAGTGCCGTCCTGACCAGCAGATGGGTAAAGCATTTGCTGCTACGGCTTAGGGCTCCAATATATGCTTCTCAGCACCCCGTTCTTTGGAACCATATTTTTCTTTATGGAATAGTAGAGTATAGGCGATGATAACAGCGTAGTTTTTGGGTTATACCACGGATTCATATGTACGAAATCAGGTAAAGTGATTAGTTCCGGTTTATGTCATGTGTTTATCCCTAGCTGATCACTTTGTTCACCATAGACCCCATGTTATTGAATGCGTTTTTTACGAAAAAAATTTTTGTGTGGCGTTTCTTTAGCCATCTTTTGTCATGTAATGTTAAGACTGAATAAACTAACTGTTATGTAGACCACAGCTCCTCCAAGTGTTCTGATTAACATTACCTTTGCCACTTTATTAAAGTCTTGATTGCAATTGAAAGACGGAAGCTTGCCACTTATTGCCATCTTTTTTGACCCGACGAGCTTATGACACCACTTGGCGACACTCCATCTTCACTACGTTACATAAGTGGGGGTCTATGGAGCCCGCCCGCTATTTTGGTACAGAACTTTTTGTCGCTCCATACCCTCAGAGTTCGAGTCGGTGCTTCACTTAAAAGAGAGTGGGATCTCACAGGGCTCTGTACTGAGCGTCCCTCTCCTTTTAGTGGCCGTTAATGGTCTTGCATCAGCTGTGGGATCCTCATTGTCACCATCCTTATATGCTGACGACCTTTGCATTTCCTATAGCTCATCTATTATTGGTGTGGCTGAACGTCGACTCCAGGAAGCCACATGAAAGACGCAGTCATGGGCTCTCACCCACGGCTTTCATTTTCCAGTTGCAAAGACTTGTGTCATGCACTTCTGTCACCATCTCCTGAATATAGTGGACTCTTATCGCATTTAGGACATTCTCGACACGTCCTTAAACTGGCTTTGCCATCTTCGTCAGCTTAAGTAGAAGTGCTGGCAGCATCTTAACATTCTTCATTGCCTGAGTCAGACCGACTATTTTGCAGATAGTCCTTTAGTATTGCAGCTGTACAAAGCCCTTATACCATCCCGTCTTCATTATGGGAGACTCGAGTATGCCTCAGTGTCGCCCTCGCCATTGCAGATGCTGGACCCTATACACCACTGCATCCGAATCACTGTCTCCTTTTCCCTAACAAGGCGACCCATCACCCTCTATGGCAACGCAGATTGGGGACTAAAATTTCAGTCTGTGTCCAGTCCCTTCCACTGAGCTCCAATCTTTCCCTCTACTACCTCTCCTGTGGATCTGCCCATGTAGGTAGTTTACACAGATGTCTCGATGGTTGTTTTCACTTATGCTTCTGCAGGACATATCGACTTGCGCTCCTTGCCAGATGGCTGCAGTGTTTCCACTGCAGAGGTGGTAGCTATCTCTTGTGCTCGGAGCATACCCATTCCTGCACAGAGGAGTCGTTCCTTATTTGTAGCGTCTTACAAGCTCTCGATCAGTGCTATCCTCACCATCTTTTGATAATGGCAATCCAAGAATCTGTTTATGTCCTTAAACAAAGTGGACGATCAGTAGGATGGGCTCCGGGACACGTCGGAATCCTGGGGAATGAATTTGCCGAAAGGCTAGCCAAAGAGGCTACTCGTAAACTGAGTCTGGAGATCGGCATACTGGAAACTGATCCTCGGTCGGTATTACGCCGCAAAGTTTTTGGGCTCTGGAATACAGAATGGTGCTCCCTGACTTTGCAGCATAAACCGCATTAAATTACGCATGATAAAGGAGACGTCGATTGTGTGGAGGTCCTCCACGCGAGTTTCTCACTAGGACTCCGTTGTCCTTTGCCAGCTCTGCATCGGCCATAGTTGGCTGACTTGACGGTCACCTGCTGCGTCGAGAGGACCGGTCTCAGTGTTACTGTTGCTTACGTTTGACAGTGGTCCACATCTTCTTGGACTGCCCATATTCAGCCTCCCTGTGGCGGACTTTTAATCCCCCTGACGCTCTTCCTTTAATTTTAGGAGACAATGCCTCAACGACTAACATAGATTTTATCATTCTAATTAAGAGTGGGCGGCTTACCTTCATCTTTCAGGCCCTCGCCACACCTGCATTTTAACGCCTCCTCGCTCCCTCTAGTGCTGTCTATCGACTTCGTCTTTCCACCATTTGTGTTTCTCTTGGCTTGTGTCGTTAGGCTGAGGCTTTTAGTGTGTTGCAGAGTGGCTGTCTCATTCTTTTTTTGTTCTTGCGATCAGCCAAACCAAGGCCGTGTGCTATGTTGTTTTAACATCTTCTACCGCTTTTAACGTTTAGTTAATGTTTTCCGTTTTGGCTTGATATTTTCGTTTTCTAGTCAAGTGTGGTTACATACGTAATTTTGCACATTTTGTTCCTTCTCAGTATTTCAGGCGGTAGGATTCTCTTGGGGTATGGTTTTAATCTGAAGCATGTATGACTACGGGTAAAGGGCTGATAACTTTGCAGTTAAGTTTCTTTAATATACAAACCAATCAACAAATCGTTCTACATCAAGCACATGTCACTAAGGACGAATATCAATGTAGATTTCGAAGGTCGTCTTTAATTATGTGAATGACAAGACCCGAGCTCTTTCTCATGTGTAATAGTTTGCAGATTCAACGCTAATATTTGAAGATATATATGGAAGTTTCCAGTAGCATGTATCTATCTATAATTTAGCCCATTCTGTTTTATTATAAAACTTTATCAATTTTAATTCTGCATTTTACTTATTTAGGATCACTTAAAACATTTCAAGTGGCCAGCATCAACACATCACGAACAAATTGCTTATTTTCTTTCGGCTTTTAGTTTCATGTTATTGTTAACTCAGCTTTGTATTTATCATACTTTTTTTAGCTTCTGAATGAGTAAAAGCAGGATATCTATAATGTAGAATAAATAAAAGTATTTAACAACAACAGGATATAAGAGATTAAATCAAGTAATTCGTTAAGTATCTTTGAAAACAAGGCTCACATAGATATAGGGGAGCAGTTATTTAACCAAGGTGCTTGCAGAAACAGCGAGAGATGGAAGAATGAAGAAAATCAAGCAATCAGTTGTTTGTATTTAGGAAACAAATGCTAACAACTGGACAAAAAAAAACGAAGATTAAAAAACTATTGAGTGCCTTACGTAAACTGAACTGGGTTTTCAAAACCAAGCTACCTATGTAAAAACCAAACTTTATAACCAGTGTGATCGACAAGATTCGAATTATGACAGTGAAATGTGCACTTTTAATGCAAAAACATTCAAAAACCTAGGGAGCAGTCAGTGAGCAGCGGAAAGACAAGAAAAAAAGCCATACAATAAAAGGATCGTGTAACAGGTTATAATGGAAAAAAATTGCGACCACACTGAAAATTTCATGTAGGTGGGTGGCAAATGACTTTTTCAGCACATGAATGGTAGATGGAGCACGACTCCAACAGATGAAAAACAGGAAAATGAAGACTGAAAGGGAAGGTGGACTGATGACAATAGAAAACATGCAGGATTAGCGTGGACGGATAGAGTTAAAAGTCAAACTGTGTGGAGCAGTCGATAATACCATTATGCAGTGTTGGATGAGAAATGACACATGCTGACGATGACATACAATTTCTTTGTTACAAATGAGATCTGACTTTAGTATTTAGTCTTCTTACATTCCTTGGTATGGTTGCTAACATGTGTATAAACGAAGTCAAATGTGAATTAGTTTCTTAATAACATAAAAGAAAACAGAACCAGTTGCCAACGAGGTTTCAAAGTAATACAACCGTTATTTTTTCTTTTAGTCTAGTAGTATTCTGTATCCTTACACAGTAACACAACAAAACCTTTTTCAAGCGTTCTATTTAATTGCTGTTCAAACTACAAAAAAGCATTACGATAATCCATATAATGTCGACACTAAACCGTCATCAAAGATTGTCAGCCAAGTGAGGCATAATATCCAATACGTGAAAACTAGCCTTTATGAAGATGATGACAATAACAACAGAAGACAAAGCGTTTGATTTTACTTCATTTTAAGTTGCTTTGATGGGCTCTGCGTCGAGAGACGACGTGTGATTGATCAGGACGTGAATGAACGTCAATTCGACATGCGTTCTTAATTTATCTATGAATGTAAGTACTTTAACATGATACCAAATGAGGTGGCCCAGTGGTAGCAACATTTATAGAAACAGTTTTTTGGAACACAGGCTAATAATGCATCTTCTTTTATTCGCTCTTGGGTGTCTCTCAGCCTATAAAATTCTTACCCTATGTAAAATCGATGAAACGACCGAATCCTTCCATTTGCTCTCCCTATTGATATGGGACCGAAATAGAAGACAAAAACAGAAGGCAGAACTATTAAATTCTGTATTTCAGATGTGTTAATGAATGAACAACACCGCCTCTTGAGTGTGGAATACACAGTTTGGTGATGATGTTAGCGCCAGTGGTGTTTGTAATCAATCAAAACACTCAAAGGGGACGATGTTTCAGGCGTCAACGTAATTTCTGTTTGATTTTACGTTGAAAACAAGTGCGATCAACGACGGTGTGCTTCGGTTTAAATAAAATTTTTGGTACTCCTAGAATTTATAAACGTGAACCTGAGAATATTAGAGCCTGAACAGACAAATTAAAATTTTCTAAGTTCTTCAATGTTACTTTCTTGTTAGTTTCTGGTACCAAGCGATCTTTCGACATATTAACTTCAATAATTTGCCATTGATGTTAGCTTTAGTTAATGTAGGAATGCAATTCGTTAATGCAGTACACGGCAATTGTGACAGAATACCGTTTGCGTAGTTTAGATGATAGCTGAATTCACCGTACTATTGTCTATTGTTCTCAAACTACGGTATAGTTTCACATATCAAAAATATATAGTGCTTTCTCTATTTCAGCTCTAAATCAGCTGCTCGCCTGCAGGGTAGTATTGTAAAATTGCATCTCTCTGCGATTCTGTTCAAGGTTACTAATCGATTCCAAAGTAACAGTTACCGAATCCGAACACCTTGACTACCACAAATACAAAAATCTTGAACTAACACTAAGAACTGATGTAAGAGATGCTAATACTGATACAAGGAAAGCTAATACGCCAAATAAGTTATAGGTAAGATGACAGGACACATGGATTTGAATTTCTGAAAGAGTATAACGCACCCATTAAGACAGTTGTAGAAGAGACCCCAGTGTGACCTCTTGTGGAGTACTAGCTACAACTGGAAGAATTTCTGTGTAGGCCTAGCCCTGGATAAGCAGAAATCGCTGTAAAAATAATTATTCATTACGGGTGTGGAACACAATCAGTCGTTCTTTTTCGTGATGGTAAATTGTTTTTCATTTTACGACTGCCGGTTAAAAGTCACCGAGCGACTCATCATCAGGTAGTTTACAGTTCTTAGTCTTTCTTTGTAGCGTTGTTAGGATGGGATGGGGCGATTGTGTGTGTGTGTGGTGACACAGGAAAAATCTGAACAAGTAGTCACTCAATGTAGCGAAGTATTTGGACGTATTTACATCATAATGAACTCAATCATTGTCTGAGTGCATGACTTCTTTTCAAACGATCCCACGTGGCACGATAATCTAGAAAGTTACATGCAGGCATAGAAGGTAGCAACGCTGTATAACGTAGAAATTTTGTTCACTACCTTGTACGCGGTTTGTCTATTAGCCACATGTTATCTAACTCGTAAGCAGAAAGATCGCTGAAACAATCGAATACTTGAACATAAATATTTGTGTGATTCTGACCGTACTGTCGCTTAACACTTAATACGCCACTAACAGTGCTTCATCCGCAACGTTTCGCGTGCCCTTATCTATCTGTGACGCCACATCATGACTTTTACTCTTCCAGAAAAGTGTAATTCATTTTTGTAGCTATAATCCGTCGGCCCGTCGCGGTGGCCGACCGGTTCTAGGCGCTTCAGTCCGGAACCGCGTGCCTGCTACGGTCGCAGGTTCGAATACTGCCTTGGGCATGGATGTGTGTGATGTCGTTAGGTTGTTTAGGTTTAAGTAGTTCTGAGTCTAGGGGACTGATGACCTCAGATGTTAAGTCCCATAGTGCTCAGAGCCATTTGAACCATCTAATCCGTCATCTAGGCTGATTCCCAAGAGCGCTGCCCTCTGGTCTTCTCTGAGCTCATCACTAATCACAAATGGCGCAAGATTACCACACATTTTCTTTTCTTTTTCTTGCGGGCGGGCAAAAAATGTTGCTTCTTTATGGGCACGGAATTAAACTATTAGCCAAGTTTTATTACTCACTTCAACGACACTTTGACCAACTTGAGGTGACAGTGACTCTCCCATTGCCAGGAAATGGAATTATCTAGCGTTCAGATACTGTAGCGTCTACTAATCATCAGGCCAACCACGAAATCGTATCGATTCTGGGAGGAGTACTGTCACGTTGTTCTACCGAGTAGATTTCTTCTCCTGTAAGAAGACAATCGAAAGTGTTTTGTGCCATTATCGAGTCAGCGAAGAAATTAGGTTATGTTCTGGTAGGATCGTTACAGCCGATGTGTAGGCTATATGAAGCCCATAGCTCATAGTTCCCCGGAATCAGAGCATATAAATAGCAATTGTAGTAGAACAAAGATATTATTGTGGCGAAATATAGACTTATATAATCTAAAGCCGAGGTCAATTGTGCAACAACTCAAGTCTCTTAGTTCAAAGTGAACTAAGCAGCGTACTACACAATATCTTGCAGAGAACAGTCTTTACTTCTCATTACACGTTTGAAATCAGTGATGTCTGACACTATATGTCGTATATGCATAAAAGGTAAATATTTAGTTTCGAAAAGCTGCTGCGTTAGCGGTACAGAGTATATGAGCTTTACGTTTCATTCAGTTATCCTTATTTAATAGGAAAATCACGTTTAGTATCACCTAAACGGTATACTAATACCCCGTTATGAATATTATAAGTTCAGGTATAAGTTATTGTGAAAAAATTAGTTACTGACCAGCTTCCTCGTTCCAGGAATTACATTAGCAATATCAGTCCTCGCTTCGTAAGAGCACACTGCACGCAACCTATTTACGTTGACTTGTATGTACATGAAGTTAGACATAATAAGGGTATTAATTAGTCTTGGGCATTTCACGACATACATTTAATAACACCTGTTCTCCAATGAAGCAAAAACGCATTACCATAAAGAAGTCATAGGCAGATATCAGATAGGCCTTCTCAGTTGTGCAGACAAACTCTGCACTAACCTACTATCACTATATTATCACTGATGCGGCGTGTTGGTCACTGACTCCGATATCATTACTTCAGATACCACGACATTAAAGTTGTCAGATCGCTGATGGAAAAGCTTGAATCGCGAAGAATATGAACTGGAAATTGATGTTTCAACGTTTCAAGGACGAAGAAAAGATTTGTGTTGCACTTTCAGATTATCTTGACTGTTTAAATATGGTTAAATGATAAAAGAGGGGACGCGAAATGTTACGCCGATGATACCAAGTAGTATCTTCTTATTTTAACAGAACTAGTTTCTAATGCCGGGACCGGTTGGAAAGTGGGGTTGGAAGTGGAGTACCCAGCTGTGGACAGATGATCCTCCTCTAATTTGTGAGAAAGCGCTGACAGCTGCGGACACAGTAACAGCTTTAAAGCAAGCAGAGAGCGTGTCCCCAGGGAACGAAGGCTTTTAGAGGTGGTTTCCGACCCGCTGAACAACAGTAATGGCGCGGCTCTGTCTGTTGTCGGAAACGTCAGACTTCTGGCTTTGGTGCATTAGCGAGTTTAACTAAAACGCTGAAAATTGTTGAGGTGCATCATCCTGAAGCTGTGCAAAGGTAAAAGTCTTACAATAGAAATAACTGTACTATTAAAGGAGAAGTCATTCAGTACACTAGTGTTGAAGGTCGTGGTTGCATAAAATCGAAAATCAATAATTTGTAGGCTATGAGAGAAAAATAACCTGCAAATTAAATTAGAGGTAAGCATCTATTAACAGAAATTAATGCGTAATGGTTGTAGCGCAAGATGTACATTTTAGGTGTTTCCAAGAAAGCAGCTATGTGGGTTTCTGTGACGTTGTCGCATGGATAAATAAATCACTGAAAAATCGTTCAGCCTTGTTTGAACGTTCTCCTTTTCTCCCGTTACTGGTACTAAGATTATTAAGCTGACGAACAAATGTCAGGAATAGGCAGAGAAACGATTTTGTGAGTGAAAGTCCCTGGCACTTTTTTAACTGAATCTCTACTTGGTGCCTGCCTCCCCCTCAAATCGGTAGACATTTGATGACTCTGATTAATTGCAGTAACTTTACAAGAATGGAACGAGTAGACTATTTATCAGTGACGAACTATAGTTACTCATGTCGAAGTACTGCTCCTAGTACGAGGATCACTCCAAAAGAAATGCACACTATTTTTTTAAAATCCATCTCTTGTTCTACATGTTTGAAAGTTTTATATTGTGTAGATACATCCTTTAGAAACAATATTTTCATTTCTTCAGATAATTTCTATCCCTCTCAACTGCCTTACGCCATCTTGGAACCGGCTCCTGTACATCCGAAAGGTAAAATTCTGGACCAACCTGTTGGAGCCACTGTTTGGCGGCGTGCACAAGGGAGTCATCATCTTCAAACCTTGTTCCACGAAGAGAGTCTTTAAGTTTTCCAAAGAGATGATAGTCACATGGGGCCAAATCAGGACTGTAAGGCGGGTGTTTCAATGTTGTCACGGGCTTTGTGATCCTGGTAACCCATCTGGCACAAACATTTCTTAACGCCAACACATTCAGTATGCTGCAGACACTTCCTTCCCCTAAGCCAACGTAGCGTGACAATTCGTTCACTGTGATGCGTCTGTCAGCAGTCACCAATTCGTTAGCTCTCTGCACATTGCCTGGAGTGTGTGCAGTACGAGGCCTGCCGCTGAGAGGACAATCCTCAATATTGCCGTGCCCGCTTTCATCACGTAACCTGCTTGCCCACCAACTAACTGTACTGCGATCGACAGGAGCATCTCCGTACATCTTTTTCAACTTCTTGTGGATGTTTCTCACTGTCTCGTTTTCACAGCACAGGAATTCTATGACAGCACGTTGCTTCTGACGAACGTCGAGTATAGCAGCCATCTGGAAGTCATTCTGTGACGGCGTCACTCACGGTTTGTGAGTTGGAAAACAAACGGGAAGGATGTACCTACACACTGTAAAATTTTCACACATGCAGAATGAAAACTGTATTTTTACAAAAATAGTGTGCATTTCTTTTGGAGTGACCCTCGTATTTGTGCCGAAATCTTTCTGTACTCCGCAACAACTTCATAATGGTACAATCTCTCAGTGTACTACAACTACGTCCTTCACAAATAGCCTCAGAGAGCTGGCGGTGGCACCTGCCATGTCATCTACGACTTGTTACAAATTTTTAGGGTCAAAATGGTGAAGGCAGTATAATATTTCAAACTGAGATGAATTCCGAAGGGCTGAAAATAAATATTTCAGGTGTTGAGACGCATTGAATGAACAGTGCGTTTGTCCTAGGGGTTTGCGAACTGCCCGTATTGCTGGATCTCCGGCGGAGACACTACCTAGGAAACAAATACACAGTCGTCTGTTGTGTCCACAGTGGATAGTTTCTTGTGAAGCTGCCAGAAGTAGTGAATGCATCAAGCGGAAACTCTCGAAGAAACTAATAGAAAGCTGACTGTCATGGCCGTAGATCGCTGTCTCTTTGTATAACAGTAACAAGGTTATTTTAGAATAAATAGCAAAATTTCTGTCTCCGTTGTAAAGGTCGCAATGAGCTTATGTTGTTGTAACAAAGAGTAATTTGTTTCTCTTAGTAAATAGCTTAACATTAACTTAGCATCAAAAATGGTTCAGCAGGCCGGGGTGGCCGAGCGGTTCTGGGCGCTACAGTCTGGAACAACGCAACCGCTACGATCGCAGGTTCGAATCCTGCCTCGGGCATGGATGTGTGTGATGTCCTTAGGTTAGTTAGGTTTAAGTAGTTCTAAGTTCTAGGGGACTCCCAGAGTGCTCAGAGCCATTTGAACCATTTTTTTTTTTTTTTTTTTTTTGAAAAATGTTTCATATGGCTCTGAGCACTATGGGACTTAACTGCTGCTGTCATCAGTCCCCCATAACTTAGAACTACTTAACCCTAACTAACCTATGGACATCGCAAACATCCATGCCCGAGGCAGGATTCGAACCTGCGACCGTAGCGGTCACGCGGTTCCAGACTGTAGCGCCTAGAACCGCTTGGCCACTCCGGCCGGCAATTTAGGATCACTAATCCCTCCTCTGAAAGCAGGAATTTGCAATTCTCTCTCTCTTCATGATTTGGCCCAGATCGATTATCAGTCACTATACGTGGAGCATAAAAAATACGTAGTGACTGCCATAATACTCTCATCCACAGTACAAATAGCACTATGTTAAATTCAGAATTACACGTTGACATCTGTTGGATGAATCTTCTTCATTATAATAACTTATCTCATCAGTCCATTAGTCTATTTCCTAGACGGCGATGTGAAATGGTATCGCAGATTGACCGGATGGTTCAAATGGCTCTGAGCACTATGAGACTTAGCTTCTCAGGTCATCAGTCCCCTATAACTTAGAACTACTTAAACCTAACCAACCTAAGGACATCATAAACATCCATTCCCGAGGCAGGATTCGAACCTGCGACCGTAGCGGCCACGTGGTTCCAAACTGAAGCGCTTAGAACCGCACGGCCACACCGGCCGGCTGATTGACTGGAGCTCGACGACTATGGTATTACAATAACTTCTGCTATTTGCAAACTTTTGCAGTCTCGTGAATGAATGCAACGAGTTTCATGACATCTGTGTTAGTGGAATTCTTAGCAATTCAGAGCAGTTGCTGCGTCTTCCAAATATTCGTGAATCGCGTGCGGATCTATGTTCAATTGGTATACAACCGTCATAGAATTCACTTTTACACACTGCAAGTAAATATCTTAATTGAAATACCATTTCTTAACTGTCATTGTTTGAGGTATAATTTGACATTTTAAAGTTTATCTTTCAATTATACAGCACACTTGTACCACTGTTAGTCAACAATTTCTGAGAACCCGTTATGACATTTCAAATGGACGTTTAAATCCTTTCGCCAGAATCATTATCACCAACTTCGTTCACTAAAATACACTGAAGAGGAAAAGACACTGGTATAGTCATGCGCATTCTGGACGTGTGGGGTGTCGCATTGTCCTGCTGGAATTGCCCAAGTCCGTCGGAATGCACAATGGACATGAATGGATGCAGGTGATCAGACAGGATGCTTACATGCGTGTCACCTGTCTCAGTCGTATCTAGGCGTATCAGGTGTCCCATATCACTCCAACTGCACACGCCCCACACCATTACAGAGCCTTCACCAGCTTAAAGAGTCCCCTGCTAACATGCAGGTTCCATGAGTTCAAGAGGTTGTTTCCATAACCGCACACGTCCATCCGCTCGATACAATCTGAAACGAGACTCTTCCAACCAAGCGACATGTTTACAGTTATCAACAGTCCAATGTCGGAGTTGACGGGCCCAGGAGAGGCGAAAAAGCTTTGTGTCGTGGAATCATCAAAGGTACACGAGTGGGCCTTCGGCTCCGAAAGGCCATATAGACTATGTTTCGTTTAATGTTTCGCACGCTGACACTTATGGCCCAGCACTGAAATCTGCAGCAATTTGCAGAAGGGTTCCACTTCTGACACGTTGAACGATTTACTTCAGTCATCGTAGGTCGCGTTCTTGAAGCACCTTTTTCCGGCCGCAGCGATGTCGGAGATTTGGTGTTCCCGAATTCATGAAATTGACGGTGCACTCTTGAAATGGTCGTACGGGAAAATCCCTACTTCACCTCTATCTCGGAGATGGTGTGTCCCATCGCTCGTGTGTCGACTATAACATCACGTTCAAACTCACGTTAATCTTGATAACTGCCATTGTAGCAGCAGTAACCGATGTAACAACTGCGCCAGACGATTGTTGTCTTATATAGGCGTATATCTGTATTTGAATGCGCATTCCTACTCCAATTTCACTGTGCAGTGCGTATGGACCAAATGCAATGTCGCGTAGAGCCACAGCGAAACGGTGCCAACAGTTTGACCAAGGGCATACAGACGTGGGTGTGCTTATCGGGAACGAGGTCACTGACGTCAGCTACAGAGAATATCCAACAATCGAGGAAATTTTTCTCCGCAATCGCAGATTTTTCATCAGCGAGGACGTCGATTAGCTCCGTGACCAAGGAGCGGACTTCTATCGTCGATGAACTGAATAACAGGTCCAACGTTTTCACTGTTTTTTATTGTGACTTGGTGACTATGTTGGACATTAATGTCATCACTTGGAAGTGTAGTGCAGCATTCAATAAATGTTACTTGGCCTATCATAGTAAAGTGTAACATATCCGTTGAAGTCTTCTCGTGTAAACTTCTAACAATTACTTATTCAAAAGAAGCATATGGACATGCTTTCGGAATGCACAGGAAGGCAAAAACCACAGATTCATTCCAAATCCGAGACACACACAGAAACAAAAAATGACATTCTACCAAATGCGAGAAATCAGACGAAGTGAATAAACACGTAGGTCTCCGTAGCCGGCGTCAATGTCGTTAAAATATGCGTTTACTGCGTCGCTGGTCGACCCTGCCAGACCCTAGGTCCTGCTACCGCTCCGAAGCTAACAGCACGAAAACACGACCCCTGGAAGGTTGTCGCTGACTCGTTAAGGGCTACTAATTGGCAACAAAACGTGTATCCCGTAAACAGTTGGCCGCATACACTCTCCCTCTCTCCGAACATCGACTTGTGGTGCTTTAAAGACAACAAAATTCCAATAAATATGACATCGGTGGTCTTCTGACGCCGTTAAAAATGCTACATGCGGAAGCATCCACTCCACAAATAACTAGACTCTTCCCTGAGAAAGGTGGTCGGTTGTTTTCGTGTTTTAGCATTTCAAATATTTTATAATTTAATACTGCAGTAAACACACACACAGATTTTAATGAGAAAGGACGTGAGCATTTTGTAGCAGATTACAGCGGCCATAGGATTAAGGAAATTTACCGCTTACGTGATACGATGTAAAGCAAGTTTAATCAAGATATATATATATATATATATAAGCATGACATATGGAAGACATCTCAGGAGAAACTATAATTTGCTTCATAAGAAAAAGGTTAAGACAAGCTTCAGAACGCTGGACGGTGAAGCCGAGCGGTTCTAGGCGCTTCAGTCTGGAACCACGCTACCGCTACGGTCGCAGGTCCGAATCCTGCCTCGGGCATGGGTGTGTGTGATGTCCTTAGGTTATCTAGGTTTAAGTAGTTCTAAGTTCTAGGGGACTGATGACCTCAGATGTTAAGTCCCATAAAGCTCAGAGCCATTTGAACCAAGTTTCAAATCCAACAATTCATTACACAAGACGTAGTTCCGCAGCGCTGATTGCTTAAGAATCCTTTAAATGTGGGCATTTAAAAATTTTCATATTACCTGAATAATTGTTTTGTATTGGGTAAATAGGCCACAACATTTTGGCAAGGATTGAAGGGCAGCGAAGGAAAAATCTACCTCCGATAATCTCTTATTGAAAGTAAACTTCCGATGCAAGCAATGGGAATAATCTTGAAATTTTACATATTTCCTTTAACAGCCTACGGATGAAGATGTAGAACAGGACAAGTGGAAATTTACAGTCACGTGATAAGAATAGGGTAAGTTAGTGTGCGATGAAATAGAGTTGAGTGGAAAACAATTTTTAGAACTGCGTGCAAAATGAGTGAACTACTCTTTTCCCCACTCCTCTTCGCTCCAACCCCCCCCCCCCCCCCCCCCGCGCCACTTTCTCTTATCTCACCCCAGCATGACGTAACCCATATAAAATTATGATACGTAAAGGTCTGGTGTTTAGTGTAACGCACTCCATTGTTAAATATGTTTTAAATGATTGATGTAAGGATTGACTTAAACATAACAGAGATCCAAGTTTGAAGTACCATAGTATTTTAAATGCACTCGACTTATTGTTTGAAGCTGCTCATTGCAAAAGGAGATTATGGATGTAAAGCCATACGTGTTTGGACGTGAGTGTTGAATTAAACTGCCCCATCAGGATAACATTCAGATCACGAAACGGTTGTATGACTCAGTATCGTGGTCCTTTTGCGATTTTTTCCTCATACTGAGGCTCATCGCCAAAGCTTCTTTCGACTGCACGTTGCATATGAAGAGTGGTTACCACGGCTGTGGGGACCGCCCCGGCTAGAGCTCAGTCGTACACTTGGTTACTGCTGGCATAAAAGGAAAGTCATAATGCAGCCAAAAATCAACAAATTACAGTTTCACAGTTCTACATAGCCACACTACGCCACTGTTCACTCTGGATGCTGCATATCTCTTAACGTAAATGATTTTCTCACTTAGTTTAATACTACTGAAATTATTATAGGCAATAGATACTTTATTAGAATGATTCATGGTCATATAAACGTTTTACGGTACACCACACCTACGATGTTTTATTACATAGTGATTGCTTAATACATCACGTTTCATTATTATATCTTCTCACATTCTGTATTTTATGCTATGTTTTTCTACAAATCGCTTACATTATGAACCAAAACAGACAGGTACAGAGAGGCACACTCGTTATCACATCTGGCCGCAATTTGTAGCTGTTTAAAGAGTAACATGGAACCTTACTTTTAGTGTAGGAGTCATTTCTTTGGATAAGTGTGCTTGGCGATTGCGCAGCAGGGTTAAGGGATTGTCTACATTTTAACGTTCAACATTCTACCATACGTTGTCAATCACATAGAAAAATATTTTGCAAATGTTTCCTAAAGAAAGTTTTAAATACGGTCTGCGACGTTTTGAATGACAGGATGATCTGATGATGGTACCTGGTACCAAAACCAAAAAGGGCGACTACAGACTAAAGTAACAACGTTTTTTTTAAATACATCTGATGTGTAAATAACGAATTTTCAACAATATTTATAGTCTTCTTCAAATTTAGTGACTATGTGAGGATTCAGGGAACACTCCACGTACAATCGAACTATTATATGATGTGATTACAAAGAATTTTTTACTTTCCTGTCCTTTAAGGCACTTACTTGTTTTTATACTGTCCCACTCTCGAGGAATCCTCTTCTCTTTCTTCTTTGCCTTCTTCTGTATCTTCATGGGGTCAGCATGTTAATCGTAACCTGGCTATGTTAGTATGTTAGTGGTAGAGGGTCGATGGACGGATGTCTACACTGTCACTATAACGCCCCTCCCCCCCTCCCCCGAGAAGAATTTGTGTACTTTTAGTGTTATCCAATGTGGATGTGTGGGAGCGCTTTCTCGAAATATTTGCAGATTCTTTAACCGAGGTGGTACATGTACAACAGCCCGGTATTCATCTTGCCTGACGTGGGAAAACGCCTAGAAACCGAATCAGATCCAGACCCTCACCGTTAATCGACCTCGAGGATTCTATCCTGGGTCGACGCGCCTTCCCGAATCCAGTACGCTAGGTCCTAACTTGCACGACTGTCGGGACGGGTGCGCAGCCGCGACAGATAGATACGACAACAAATTTGCAGGAAAGCGATCACAAATAACAGTTCTATCAACGTTCTCGAAGAACCTGTAGTAGCTGTACAGTGCGTGGGTAGCGAAGCAGAAGAAACGATGCAACTTGCGGGTCAAGTCGGTGCTGGTGTGGGCCATAAAAAGGCGGCTGCACCCCACAAGGCGAGTCGTAACCGGAGAACTGCTCGCCTGGTTTCCCCGGCATCGGCAGCTCCTAGTGGCCCGGAGAGCGACCACTGCTGAATTTGTAATCATCTCCCGCCGTCTTATGAGGATAAACAGTAGTAAACTCCGAGCGGAATTGCCAACGACGTTTACCCCTGGTCCATAAGCAAGAGTTAAGGCACAGCGGCTGTTTGACAGTCAGAAAACATTTAAGCTCCTCTCAGGGTAACTGCTGATTTTCACTCGAATGAAACGCCAACTCTGTTAAGCCAAACAGAATATTAAACTTCAGTATCCTGAAGTAATTAAATTGTAACTCTGGATGTACTGGTTCATTTTGGATCTCCTCTCACCAATCCAACCCAGTCTTCATCCTGTCCCTTAGGCACGACTATACATCGGCACTGGAAGGGCCTTTTGTTCATTATAGCAAGTCCAGGTCTCTGACGTCAGTTTACGATAACGTCATTCAGCGTGAGGAAGGTTACAGTTTGATGACTCTCCCACGTCTCAGGACAAGTAGGAGTAATCCGCTGAATTACAGGCCTATATCACTAACGTCGATTTGCAGTAGGGTTTCTGAACATATACTGTATTCGAACATAATGAAGTACCTCGAAGAAAACGATTTATTGACACATAGTCAGCACTGTTTCAGAAAATATCGTTCTTGTGAAGCACAACTAGCTCTTTATACTCTTGAAGTAATAAGTGCTATCGACAGGGGTGTCAAATTGATTCCATATTTTTCCAGAAGGCTTTCGACACCGTTCCTCACAAGCATCTTCTAAACAGCGTGCCTACGGAATATCGCCTCAGTTGTGCGACTGAATTCGTGATTTCCTGTCAGGAAGGTCACAGTTCGTAATAATAGACGGAAAGTCTTCGAGTAAAACAGAATAATTTACAGCGTTCCCCAAGGAAGTGTTATAGGCACTCTATTGGTCTTGATCTATATTAACGACATAGAAGACAATCTGAGTAGCCGTTTCAGACTGTTTGCAGATGATACTGTCATTTACCGTCTTGTAAAGTCATGTGATGATCAAAACGACTTGCAAAATGATTTAGATAAGATGTCTGTATGGTGCGAAAAGTGTCAATTGACCCTGAATAATGAAAAGTGTGAAGTCATTCACATGAGTACTAAAAGCAATCAGCTAAATTTCGATTACGCGACAAGTCACACAAATCTGAAGGCTGGAAATTCAACTAAATACTTCGGCGTTACAATTACAGATAACCTTAATTGGATCGATGACATAGATAATATTGTGGGTACAGCAAACAAAAGACTGCGATTCATAGGCAGAACACTTACAAGGTGCAACAGGTCTACTAAAGAGACTGCTTTCACCACGCTTGTCCGCCATATTCTGGAGTATTGCTGTGCGGTGTGTGATGCGCATCAGGTGGGACTGACGGATGACTTCGAAAAAGAACAAAGAAACGCAGCTCGTTTTGTATTATCGCGAAATAGGGAAGATAGTGTCACAGACATGATACGTGAATTGAAATGGCAATCATTAAAACAAAGGCGTTTTTCATTGCGACGGGATCTTCTCATGAAATTTCAATCAACAGTTTTCTCCTTCAATTGCGAAAACATTCTGTTGGCACCCATATACATAGGGAGAAACGATCATCACGATAAAATAAGAGAAATCAGGGCTCGCACAGAAAAATTCAAGTGCTCGTTTTTCCCTCGTGCCGTTCGAGAGTGGAGCGGTAGAGAGACAGCTTGAAGGTGGTTCATTGAACCCTCTGCCAGGCACTTTATTGTGAGTAGCAGAGTAATCACGTAGACGTAGAAAAGTTCAGGCAATGTTATGAAATAGCAGACGATTTCTTTTTGGAGACCGTGGCCTACCTGTGCTTATTTTTAGACGTCCTCATATTCAGCACTCTCCTCTAAAGCGTACCTTCCTGCATGCGGGAGAATCTGCCCCTATGTCAGGGGTTCACAATACTTTTTTGTGACGGAACATTTTAGAATCCTGGTGCCTTGATGGAACACCTTATTTATTTTGAAGGTCAATAAAATTAAAAAAAATTTAAATGAGAAAAACTTCTTTTATTCAGTGATTACCTAAATTTTAAATCATAAATAATAACACGGAAATCATGATAAATTTTTCAAAATTGGCCAGGGTTCCGTAGGAACTTAATTATCTATGTAGACAGTTCCCCCATTCCCGGAACAGAGGATCTTAATGACATTTGCTCGTTATAGAAATTGACACAAGCAATATATCGGTCCCAGGGATTCGAAGACTTTCGAGAATTTTTTAATTTCAAGTATGAAGTCGGAGAACAAATGACAAAAAAATATATTACTCGTTTGTTACAGATACAAATTAAGAGTTTTTCTGATTTTTTACCTTACTTCTACTGCGAAATCTTTCTTCTTCGCAAATTTCATGATTGCACTTCAAGAGGAAGTGCGCTATAGGTTTTAACTAGTGAGTTTGCGGCTATCAGAATATGCAACGTAAATCGCAGTATCTTTCGACTAGGTTGATGTGAAAGCTTAACATTTCTTCACCACCAAAGGGCTATAGACCTCAGTATGTGGCACAGATTTCATTTTGAAATATCTATCCGTTCCTCAGAAAAAGTCGTCTCAACAGTCGGGTGGACAGATAGTCTAATAACAAACGAGTTTTCGTATGATATAATTACAAATAAAGAATTTTATGATTTTCTTACTTTGGTTACAGTTGCCTCTTGGTAAATTTCACGATTCTGAGTCAACGCGGAGTACTCCATAGGTTCTGACGAGTGAAGTGTTAGAGAATCAAAATATGTGACATAAATAGCCGTATCTTTTGATTTCATTGACTTAGAAGCTTCACTTTTTCACATGGCAAAGCGACCATAGACCCAGTGGCATAAATTTCGACTTGGTACGCCTACCCGTTCCTGAGAGGAAGAGTTCTGAGCAGTCGGACACAGTGACAGACAGACGGGCTACAAAATGATCCTATAAGCTTTCCGTTTTTACCGATTGAGGTACGGAACCGTAAAAAGCAAGAAAAACGTCTAAAAATTAAAGCCATTTTAGTAAAAGTTGTTTACAGAGCACTTACTCATTTCCCGCACAACACATTTTGGCAAACCCTAATCTACGTGAAGCCTTTTGCACAAAAATCACAGTGAACAATGTTTTAACTTCTGGTGTTTCACTCCTTGACAGAACAATGACTTACGTTTAAATAAAGACTCGTCTTCAATATTAGGTAATGACAGAAATCGTATGTACTGCGCTTCTCTGATCTTACGTGAGGGGTAATCGTAAAGATCTCATTATCACCCAAAAATATAAATATAATATTCTGTTCGTTTGCGTTTACCTGTTTCCAGCCCTGTTAAACATTGAAATCCCCACGGATAGACTTCATAGAGGAAGCAAAACAAAGTGGCGTTGCTAGGTGACAAAATGCTACGGTACTGCAGCGAGGGGATTTGAATGTTTACCAGAGTTGCAGATATCTACTGCAGAGAAGCGAAAACTTATGTACATCTGTTTCGAATGTGGTAAAACAGTATGACTACAGCTTTTATTTTACCGCATAATACTGCCAATTTGTTTGTGTGTAGAATGCTCTCTCCCTCTCTCTGTCTCTCTCCGTCTTTTCTTGGTGTGTATGTGTGTGTATCACATGTTCAAGCAAACGCTTAATTTGCTATAGTGGCTCGCTCTTCCTTGATTTTATGTTAATGTCAAATCAGCCACACATATCTGAGAGAGATACAACATAATTTTTTGAATAACCAGTTGTCAGTATTTTAACTAAGGACAAACTACTGACATATTTTCTTTCTGCTTAGAAGAATGTTCAAGCTCTAAACTCAAACTTAAAAACCAAAAAGAAAAGATAGACCAAGTGTAAGACGGGCTAGCGCTCTGAGGGTTCCGTACAAACTTAACTATGCATACTGATAGTTCATCTACCTCAGAGAATCTCGATGATTTCTGCCTGTTATCGATATCGATACTGGCACGATATCCGACCCGGGAATTCCATAACTTTCTTGTGATATACAGTACTGGCCATTAAAATTGTTACACCAAGAAGAAATGTAGATGATAAACGGGTATTCATTGGACAAATATATTATACTAGACCAGACATGTGATTACATTTTCACGCAATTTGGGTGCATAGATCCTGAGAAATCAGTACCCAGAACAACCACCTCCGTCCGTAATAGCGGCCTTGATACGCCTGGGCATTGAGTCAAACAGAGCTTGGATGGCGTGTACAGGTACAGCTGCCCATGTAGCTTCAACACGATACCACAGTTTGTCAAGAGTAGTGACTGGCGTATTGTGACGAGCCAGTTGCTCGGCCACTATTAACCAGACGTTTTCAATTGGTGAGAGATCTGGAGAATGTGCTGGCCAGGGCAGCAGTCGAACATTTTCTGTATCCAGAAAGGCCCGCACAGGACCTGCCACATGCGGTCGTGCATTATCCTGCTGAAATGTAGGGTTTCACAGGGATGGAATGAATGGTAGAGCCACGGGTAGTAACACATCTGAAATGTAACGTCCACTGTTCAAAGTGCCGTCAATACAAACAAGAGGTGACCGGGACGTGAAACCAATGGCACCCCATACCATCAAGCCGGGTGATACGCCAGTATGCCGATGACGAATACACGCTTCCAATATGCGTTCACCGCGATGTCGCCAAACACGGATGCGACCATCATAATGCTGCTAACCGAACCTGGATTTATAGGAAAAAATGACGTTTTACCATTCGTGCACCCAGGTTCGTCGTTGAGTACACCACCGCTGGCGCTACTGTCTGTGATGCAGCGTCAAGGGTAACCGCAGCCATGGTCTCCGAGCTGATAGTCCATGCTGCTGCAAATGTCGTCGAACTATTCGTGCAGATGGTTGCTGTCTAGCAAAGTTCCCATCTGTTGACTCAGGAATCGAGACGTGGCTGCACGATCCGTTACAGCCATGCGGATAAGATGCCTCTCATCTCGACTGCTAGTGATACGAGTCCGTTGGGATCCAGCACGGCCTTCCGTATTACCCTCCTGAACCCACCGATTCCATATTCTGCTAACAGTCATTGGATCTCGACCAACGCGAGCAGAAATGTCGCGATACGATAAACCGCAATCGCGATAGGCTACAATCCGACCTTTATCAAAGTCGGAAACGTGATGGTACGCATTTCTCCTCCTTACACGAGGCATCATGACAACGTTTCACCAGGCAACGCCGTTCAGCTGCTGTTTCTGTATGAGAAATCAGCTGGAAACTTTCCTCATGTCAGCACGTCGTAGGTGCCGCCAGCGGCGCCAACGTTGTGTGAATGCTCTGAAAAGTTAATCATTTGCATATCACAGCATCTTCTTCCTGTCGGTTAAATTTCGCATCTGTAGCACATCGTCTTGTGGTGTATCAATTTTAATGGCCAGTAGTGTAACTACAACTTAACAATAGTAGGATTTTTTTCCTTTACTTGTACTGTGAAACCGTGTTTCTTGAAACATTTTATAGTTCTAAGTCAACGAAAAGTACATTGTAGGTTTAGATGAGTGTGTTTTCGAGTACCAAAATATATAACAAAAATGTCGATGTCTTCTGATTGCATTGAGTTAGAAGCTTAAATTTTTTGCACCGCTATGGCACCGTAGACGTTAGACACAAGTTTCAACTTGATATGTCTACCCGTTCATGAGAAAAAGAGCTCTTAAAAGACAGACAGACAGACAGACAGATAGACAGACAGTCGGACAACAAAATTATCCTATAAGCGTTGCGTTTACACCGATTGACATACGGAATCCTGATAGTACCGGCATCGACCACTTACGCGTTGACCCTCTAAAATCCAAACAAAAACAGATATTCGGAATAAGGAATAAAATTTTGTTCACGTCACAAGAGTTAGAACTTACGCGTTTTACAGAGAAAAAAAATGCTTCTGTTTGGTGGCAAGCGTTAAACCATAATATCAAGAAAAATGAGAAATCAAAAGTTGTTAAAAAATAAAGGTATCTGTCTCGATCATTGTTTTGGTACGATACCTTAACAGTTATGAGGCGATGGCAGACATTGCTTCTGACTTGTAATCTCGGAGTAGATCGTGTATCTAAATTTCAACTCGGGTTTGCGTATGGATTTTAAATGGAGTCTCACTGTGCTGCGTATATGATGTGCATGCATTAGTGTATAACGTATAATCTGTGGTAGCTCCGAATGTTGTGTAAATTGTAGAACTCAGCTGAAAAATCAGGACATTAACGTCGCGGTAAGTAAATATACAGTATTGTCTGATGCGTATCTCTTAATACTTTAGAGACATTTCAGCACTTACTGTGTGGCCTAATACCTACACGCATTAATTTCTTAAACGCATTTGCAGTGAGAACCCTGCAGCGAATGAAATGTTTGAGTGGTACTATAATGGCTTCCAAGGGTAGTGACAAGCAGGGGTAAGCCAGGAGTGAACATGTATTGACTATCTAGCTAAACGACGTTGCTCCTAGTGCCTGGTTTTCATTACCTTTTCTAGTCCTTAATTAGAAATCTCTGCTGGTTGTACAAAGAAAACTACCAGCGCTGTTTCTACAGGGTGACACAGAATAACGGGAATGTTTGAAACGAGTAGTGACAGTCATGGGCAGGTGGCAGCACTGCTCGTTCGTGACAGGTAGCGAGTAAACAGTCCGCCATTTCAGTTATCATGGATCAGTGGAACGGACAATACCGTGCATTAGCCATAAAAATGTTTTATAAAAACAATGATAATTTGGTAGCGGCGCAGGGGGAATTTCGACGTCTTTATAATTTAGGACGTCATGATGCCGTTCCGTCGAAACACGCAATAAAATATTGGATTAATAACTTTGAAGATATAGGATCTGCCCTAAAGAAGAAACCAACAGGACGACCAAGATTCAAAATGGTTCAAATGGCTCTGAGCACTATGGGACTTAACTTCTGTGGTCATCAGTCCCCTAGAACTTAGAACTACTTAAACCTAACTAACCTAAGGACATCACACACATCCATGCCCGAGGCAGGATTCGAACCTGCGACCGTAGCAGTCGCGCGGTTCCGGACTGAGCGCCTTAACCGCGAGACCACCGCGGCCGGCAGACGACCAAGAAGTGTGCGTTCTCTAGCGAACATTGATGTTGTACGTGAGTCTGTCAAACAGAGACGACGGCGTTGAATTCCTAAGAAAGCAGCAGTGGTTGGAATGTCCCGGCAGAGTGTTCGCAGAATTCCTCATCTTGATTCAAAATTTCATCTGTACAAACTACAGATGTTACAACAATTGAAGGACAACGATTAACGGTTAAGATTCGAATTCTGTCAACAAATGATAAAATTAACAATGAAGATGAATTTCTAAACCAGTTCTTGATGTCAGAGGAGTCACATTTTCCTCTCACAGGTTATGTGAGTAAACAGAACTACAGTTACTGGGCAAACACAAATCCTAATGACGTTCATGAGCAGCCTTTACACGCTAGTAAAGTGACAGTATGGTGTGCTGTTTCATCACATGGGATTATGGGACCGTACTTTTTTGCAAATGAACAGGGAAACACATTAACCGTCAGTGCCGATCGTTACGTGAAGATGTCACGAACTTTCGTTACACCTGCATTGAACCACTTTCCAAACATTCAAGAAGCCTGGTTTCAACAGGAGGGAGAGACATCACACACTGCACGGAAATCAATGGCATATGTGCGAGAATTGTTTGGCAACCGTGTGCTCTCACGATTCGGTAACATTCCGTGGCCCCCAGGATCACCAGATTTATCCATTTGTGACTTTTTCTTAAGGGGCTACCTCAAGAGCAAAGTCTACACGACTCGACCAAGAACCCTGGATTAGTTAATATTGAGTGAATGCAGTTCACAGTATCCCAGCTGCGATGCTGCAGCAGTCAATGAGGAATCTCAACAGCAGATTTCACGAATATATTCGTACATAAGAACGTCATCTAAAGGGCGTATTTTCTTAAAAAAATTATAAATGCCATCAATGTTTCGTAAATGGCAAAGTTGTAAGGTTTCAATTACTATGAATGCAGTTTCATTCCTTCATCACTTCTAGTTTTATTGGATGTGGAAATGCTCCCCTTTTCCTGTGTCACCCTGTACTATAGTCGTACCACTGAAATTACTAGCTCCAGAGGAAAGGATGGATGTGAGAAAGTGCGAGTGTGATTGTTTAAGGAACCATCTTTCCAGAACCCTTAAGGTAAATCAGAGTGAAACTGGAATCCAAAGGTGAGACGGAAATTTGAACCCCACCGCTGGAAACACAATTCCATTGCTTTAAACATTGTGGTACTTCATTCGGTATGTTTCTACGAAACGTACTGAGTAACCAGTACTTCAGAAGACATTGTTGGGCAATGGTATTGGAGTAGCATACCGTTACTAAGCTAATACCACATTCGTTAAGTCTTGGATTGTGAAACCGTACAGTGTACTTCTTGAACTAGCTCCTTACCTGGCTTCAAGAGGTTCAGTAAACGCCATTTTAGTCCTTCCGAAGAGAAAATCGTTGATAGTATTTGGAAACGAACGTGTCCTCGATATATCAGTTGCGTAATGATGTAATGACAAGTTTATATGCTTACGTGAACCAAAGAAATCATTTTAAAGTATCACACAGTATTTCATATCTCCATACGTCATCGTACGTTAGTAAACAAATGGTGGGGAAATTGCCATTTCCACGGTCTCTCACACACCTGTGGAATTTTAAGTCTCCGCGTCAGTTATCGTAAGCCAGCTGCAGGTTTTGCACTATGGCTGCTCATTATCTAGAAGCTGTGTGAAGGGAAAACACGCCACTTAGCCGACAGTCAATAAGTCGCTTGAATTTCACAGCTCCTTTGACACCTGATACGATTATATTGATGCAAAACATCTGGGAGCATTCGTTTAATACAAAGATATGTAAGGTAATTTCACTGCATATTCAATACTGGGTGAACCTCTGGCATGAGGTTAGCATCTTCGACTAGTAATCAAAACGACATGGGTTCCAGGTTCGAACGTAGCCACTGCTGAAAGTTTGAACAAGAATCATCAGCAATGGCGGGCGAAGACTTTCGGCATAGTAAGTCATCCACACCCTGCCAACGTGGGCGGAGCATCGGGCAGAGGTTAAGGACGCTCTCTTAACCTTAGGGTGGGAAATTTCCCCTAAAAGGTGGAAGTATCAGCAATGATCAACGGCATGAGGATGCAGCAGGCAGTGGAATCCAGTGCATTAATGAAACCTAAAGTGTATCCACAGGACATACGGTCTGTAATTGGAAAGATATTATGATGTTTTCTCCATTGGCAAAAGATTCTAGATTAGTCCCCCCATTCGAATTTGTGGGGGGTGAGTGGGGATGCCGAGAGGGGAGTGACTATGAGAAAAAGATGGAATAATCAGCGAAGAGATAACATTCTATGAGTCAGATCATGAAATGTTCAAGTTTGAATGTGTAGGAAAGCTAGTAAATGTGAAAAGAGAAATGCAAAGCCTCAATTCAGATATATTGGGTGGTCAGAGAACTGAAATGGAAAGAATACAAGAATTTTGGGTTCGACGAATGTAGGGTAATATGAACGACAGCACAAGATGGTATAACGGCAGTAGGATTCGTTGTGAATAGGAAAGTAGAGTAGAGAGTGATCTACCGCGAACAGTTCAGTGGTAAGATAGTTCACGTCAGATTACACAGTGAAACAACGTCAAAACGTTAGTTCAAGTATACATGCCGACATCGCATGTAGAAGATGAAGTGGATGAAGTATACGAGGATATTGAACAGGTAATTCAGTATGTAAATGAAGATGAAAATATCAGTCAGACGGGATTGGAACGTTTTTGTAGGGGAAGTAATAGGTGAAAGGATTACGGGAGAATAGGAGCTGGCCAGTAGGAGAGAGAGGAGAAAGACTAATTCAGTTATTCAACGAACTTAAAATGATAATATCGAATACTTTGATCAAGAATCAGAAGAGGGGTGGATATAGCAGGAGGCACGGGAAAATTCCAGCTGGGTTACATGATAGTGAGACAGATACCGAAATCAGATACTATATTTTAAGGCGTACCCAGGAGGAGATACAGACCCTTATCTTAATTTAGCAATGATGGAGAGTAGACTGAGCACAGAGAAATCAATGTGGAAGGAAGTCAGATTCTAAGGTACTGAGAAGAGATGAGACGCATATTATTCGCTAACGATGTGGCTACTGCGACAAGTAGTATCACAATAGGCAGCTAGGTTGAAGAGGAGTGGATTCTAAAAAGGGCATTCACAGATGTTGGTCAGTCTGACAAGTACAAGTAAGGGAACTCTGAAGAAACCTCGGATAACAGAAGAAATACTTCAGTTGACAGACGAAGGGATGAAGTAGAAAAATGTTCAGGGAAAGACGGGAATACAGCAGTCTGAAATATAAATCACTGAGGAATGATATAAATAGGAAGTGAGGGACAGCCAAAGCGAAATGGTTGCAGGAGAAATGTGAAGAAATCCAAAAAGAAATGACTGCTGGAAGAACTGATTCAGCTTAAAGACAAGTCAAACAACATTCGGTGACATTAAAAGCAAAGGTGGTGACATTGAGAGTGTAATGGAAATTCCACTGTTGAGTCCAGAGAAGAGAGCAAATAGGTGGAGAGAGTGCACTGAAGGCGTCTTTGCAGGGGAGGACTTGTCTGATAAATTGATGGAAGAGTCGATAAGGAAGACATAAACGACCTAGTATTAAAGTCTGGGTCTAAAGGAACTCTGAAAGACTTGATATGAAATAAAACAGAAGGAATAGATAATATTCTATCGGAATTTCTAAAATAATTGCGGGAAATGACCACCTAACGACTATTCATGTTCGTGTGTAAAATCTATGAGACTGGCTTACGTACCTTCAGACTTTCAGAAAAATGTCATACGCACAGTTCCGAAGATAACATGGGTAGATAACTGAGAAAACTAAAACACAATAAGCTTAACGTCTCATGCATACATTTTGTTGATAAGAAAAATATAGAGGAGTTCGGAAAATAAATCTGAAGATCTGTTAGCTGATGGTTAGTTTCGCTTTAGGAACGTTAAAGACTCCAGACAAGCAATTGTGATTTTGAGCTTGATAACGAAAGTAAGACTGAAGATAAGTCAAGGTACGCTCTGTTGATCTATAAAAAGCGTTGACGATTTGAAATGGTTCAAGTCGATCGAACTTTTGAGGAAAATATGAGTCAATTGTGGGAAAGAGGGAACAATAGGATCGGAACACCAAGAACGAGGTGCTCCGACTAAAAGGGTGTAAGACAAGCATGAAGTCCTACGGATCAATCTAAACATTGAATAAACAATGATGGAAATAAATGAAAGGTTATAGAGCAGGATTCAATTTCAGGGTGTAGGGATATCAGTGATAAGAGTCGCTGATGACTTTGCTTCCCTCAGTCCTAGCGAAGAAGAATTGCAGATTGTGTTGAATGGTTAAACAGTCCAATGAGTGCAGAATAAGAAAATGGCTCTGATCACTATGCGACTTAACTTCTGAGGTCATCAGTCGCCTAGAACTTAGAACTACCTAAACCTAACTAACCTAAGGACATCACACACATTCATGCCCGAGGCAGGATTCGAACCTGCGACCGTAGCGGTCGCTCGGTTCCAGACAGTAGCGCCTAGTACCGCAAGGCCACTCCGGCCGACGTAGAATAAGAACTGAGAGTAGTTCGTGCTTATAAAAATGCTACTCGTATTACGAGTAGCAGAAACGAGACTAGCGAGGTACGAGACATCAAAATTAATGGTCATGAAGAAGACGAAGTCAAGGAATTCTGCTTCCTTGGAAGTAAAATAACCCATGACGAATGAAACAAGGGGAGAATAGAAAGCCGACTAACACAAAGAGTGGATTCCTGCCGAAGGGGATTCTACTAGTAGGAAAAACAACCTTATTTTGATGAAGATGTTCCCGAGAATGTACGTCTGGAGCACAGCACTGTATGGCAGTGAATGGTCGACAGCGGTACTGGAACGGAAGAGAATAGAAGGGTTTGAGATGTGGTGCTACAGACGAATGTAGAAAGTCAGGTGGACTCGAAATATAAGGAATGAGGAGATTCTTGGCAGGATGGGCGAAGAAAGGACATATCGAAACACTGACAAGAAAAAGGGACCGTATGATAGGATATGTGATAAGTCATCGGGGAATAACCACCCTGGTAGAGGGAACTGTAGAGCCCAAAAACTGTTGTGTAGGTCAAAGACTTCAAATAATCGGCCGCATCCGACCAGTCAGAAGACTGATGATTCAAAGACACTGACAACGTTTGACAATCGGGAGACGTCCCAAATTTTAGACCCCTCTTCCACTGTTTTCTGTTACTTGTTGTCTGCCACCAATCATCCGATATATCAATTTGATGAGGACCTCACAGCGTTCCTACTTGTGGCGACAGGGACCAGAATCGAGCAGCTTTCACAGCCATCGATGGGCGCTCATGCATATCATGTGTCTGGTCTGCCCCTACAAGACGCTTGAATAAACTCGTCGGGAAAGTAACTTCATGTTGTGTTATGAAACGTTATTTAATTATGTCAATTAACAAACTTTGGTCCCTAGTGAAATAAAATCGCCCGTCATCTTCGATCATGTCTTCAGCGCTGAGTAATGAGCCTGCTTTTAGCGATCGATGTAGCATGCAGAGGCGGCGGCGAAGGGTGAACCACATGCAGCGTGTTATCAAGAACATCTATTCTCAGATAAGGCCTTGCATGTTGCGGATGAATCAGTTAGCTAATGCAGAGTCATCGAAAGAAGAAAAGTGATAACTGGCAGCTTTAAAGCGAACTGCTAACGGCAGCGTTCGAGAACAACAGTCGTCTATGGAACTATGACGACACTGCGGCATTGCTATAGAGACGAATACAAAATTGTGTTACGTGATTAGTTGAGGTAGACGCGCGAAGCAGCCGCGCCAAGCGCACGGGAACTGTCACGAACTTTCTTTCATAGACTGTACTAGTTCGAGTTTCTCCTCTCCTACTCTCTCCTCACCCAGGAGTAACAGCCGGTTATTACTTCCTGGTGATGTTTAATTGTGTGGCGAGATAATTACATGTTACAATTACGACGTTATTCTTTATTTTGTGTTTTATTATTTCTTTCGTGTACACATGTGTGAGTGTCGTGTTCATGCCCTTGGTATGCGAATAATCTCCGTGTTCTACCGATAGTAACAATACCGTGTAGGCAACCTAACTTCAATACAACACTTACAAGTTTTTAACGACTTCAGTTCCCTTCCGAGTTGCTCTGTATCAGAAATAATGGCCGAAGATTGGAAACGTTATCAAGCATCGTAATAAGATCAAGTCCATTTCATCCTTTAAGCGTATAGTTCACTTAAACCAGAGCAAAACCAAACATTAGAACTGGAAAGATAATTTAAGACACATCACTGCGACACAGGAGACATTAGGTGACTCACAAAATTCGATAGCTGTTGTCCAGGGGAATTACGTCAGTCCACTTTATAAATTTAACTCACCATACAAGTGTAGCTAGAAAGGAACGTTACATAATTGCTCTTGTGGAAGTGTTCAGTATGGAGACTCCACCACAGTCTCTCCTGCGCAGTCCTCCCTACAACTGTTGCAGCCAGCTTCCAAATAAATCTGCTTACTATAGTCAAGCCTTGTTCTTCATTTACAAGCTTACCCCCACCGCCAAACGTACTTCCCTTCGTCCCCCAGATTAATATTAACTGGTGCCTCATAATGTGTCCTACCAACAAAAGTGATTTAAAAATGGCTCTGAGCACTATGGGACTTAACATCTGAGGTCATCAGTCCCCTAGAACTTAGAACTACTTAAACCTAACTAACCTAAGAACATCACACACATCCATGTCCGAGGCAGGATTCGAACCTGCGACCGTAGCGGTCGCGCGGCTCCAGACTGAAGCGCCTAGAACCGCTCGAGCACAGCGGCCGGCTAAACTGATCTTTTCGTCGAGGAGTACCATAATGTTTTTTTTTTTTCCTTCAGTACTTGGCACTTAGTGGACAACAGCTTCCTAATAGTGTCAAGACCCTACTCGGAGCACAAGATGTGCCACTGTATAAAAAAACGTAGAATGAGCTAACAGAAGTCTTGGAACAGTGAAATACACGTAGGGATATTATCGCGTATACAAGGTGTTAAAGGTCAGTGCAGTGGTGGAGTTGTCATTTGTACTCAAGAGATCCAGGTGCACAGGTTACCGACTTGATTATGACCACACTAGGGGAATTAAAAAATGGTTCAAATGGCTCTAAGCACTATGGGACTTAACATCTGAGGACATCAGTCCCCTAGAGTTAGAACTACTTAAACCTAACTAACCTAAGGACATCACACACATCCACGCACGAGGCAGGATTCGATCCTGTGACCGTAGCAGCAGCGCCTAGGCGAATTAACGGACTTTGTACGCGGAATGGTAGTTGGAGGTAGAGGCATGGGACGTACCGTTTGGGAAATCGTAAGGCAATTCAGTATTCCGAGATCCACATTGTCAAGAGTGTGTCAAAAAATGCCATATCTCAGGCACTGCCTCTGAACACGGACAACGCAATGGCCGACGACTTTCACTTAACGAAGGAAAGCAGCTGCGTCTACGTGTAGTTGTCAGTGCTAACAGACAACCAACACTGAACGGAATAACCTCAGAAATAAATGTGAGACGTATGACGAATGTATCCGTTACGACAGTGAGGCGAAATTTGAGGTTAACGGGCTACGCAGCAGACGACTGACGCAAGTACCTTTGCTAACAGCTCGATATCGGCTGCAGCGCCTTTCCTGGGCTCGTGATCGTATCGATCGGATTCTACGCCACTGGGAAACCGTGCCCTGGCTAGATGAGTCCCGATTTCGGCTTGTAAGAGCTGATGGTAGGGTTCGAATGTGGCGCCGACCCCGCGAAGATGTGGACCTAACTTGTCAACAAGGCCCTGTGCAAGCTGATGGTGGCTCCGTAATGGCTTGTGACGTGTTTACAGGGAATGGACTGACTTCTCTGGTCCAACTGAACCAATCACTGACTGGAAATGGTTACAGTTTGCTACTTGGAGACCATTTTCAGCCATTCATGAACTTTATGTTCCCAAACAACGATGGAATTTGCATGTGTGACCATGAACCATGTCAACGGTCTACAATCGTTCGCAATTGGTTTGAAGAAACTTCTGGGCAACACCAGCGAATGATGTGGCCACCCTTCGAAAATGTATGTGACAAAATCGAAAGGTCAGTTAGTGCACAAAATCCTGCACCGGCAACACTTTCGCAATTACGGAAGGCTGTAGAGGCAGCATGGGTCAGTATTTCTGCAGGGAATTTCCAACGACTTGTTAAATCCATGTCACGTCTAGTTGCTGCACTAAGCCAAGTAGAAGAAGGTTTGACAAGATATTAGGAAGCTTCCCACAACTTTTCTGGCCGGTCACGGTAGCCGAGCGGCTCTAGGCGCTCAATCGGAACAGCGCGACTGCTACGTCCTCAGGTTCTAATCCTGCCTCGGGCATGGATGTGTGTGATGTCCTTAGGTTAGTTAGATTTAAGTAGTTCTAAGTTCTAGGGGACTTATGACCACAGCTGTTAAGTCCCATAGTGCTCAGAGCCATTTGAACGACTTTTCTCACCTGAGAGCGTTTGCACTGTCGTTCTACCGAACGCGTGCCCAGTGGGTCACCTCGCTCGGTAAAAGCAGTGGAGTCACTCTTGGAAGAAATAGGCTTCAGACTCCCACATGCGTTTTCAGACTTTAGTTTCCCGTTCATTATTCCCCTAAATTATTTCTCTCATAGACGTTTTCATCGAGGAAGGAACATTAAATTCTAATTTTACTTTCCTGTAACTCGAAGTAGCACCATGTCTTGAAATAATTTTAACTTCGTCAATACAGGGTGTTACAAAAAGGTACGGCCAAACTTTCAGGAAACATTCAAAAAATGGTTCAAATGGCTCTGAGCACTATGGGACTCAACAGCTGTGGTCATAAGTCCCCTAGAACTTAGAACTACTTAAACCTAACTAACCTAAGGACATCACACACATCCATGCCCGAGGCAGGATTCGAACCTACGACCGTAGCAGTCGCGCGGTTCCGGACTGCGCGCCTAGAATCAGGAAACATTCCTCACACACAAATAAAGAAAAGATGTTATGTGGACATGTGTCCGGAGACGCTTAATTTCCATGTTAGAGCTCATTTTAGTTTCGTCAGTATGTACTGTACTTCCTGGATTCACCGCCAGTTGGCCCAATTGAAGGAAGGTAATGTTGACTTCGGTGCTTGTGTTGACATGCGACTCATTGCTCTACAGTACTAGCATCAACCACATCAGTACGTAGCATCAACAGGTTAGTGTTCATCACGAACGTGGTTTTGCCGTCAGTGCAATGTTTACAAATGCGGAGTTGGCAGATGCCCTTTTGATGTATGGATTAGCACGGGGCAATAGCCGTGGCGCGGTACGTTTGTATCGAGACAGATTTCCAGAACGAAGGTGTCCCGACAGGAAGACGTTCGAAGCAATTGATCGGCTTCTTAGGGAGCACGGAAGATTCCAGCCTATGACTCGCGACTGGGGAAGACCTAGAACGACGAGGACACCAGCAATGGACGAGGCAATTCTTCGTACAGTTGACGATAACCCTAATGTCAGCGTCAGAGAAGTTGCTGCTGTACAAGGTAACGTTGACCACGTTACTGTATGGAGAGGGCTACGGGAGAACCAGTTGTTTCCGTACCATGTACAGCGTGTGCACGCACTATCAGCAGCTGATTGGCCTCCACGGGTACACTTCTGCGAATGGTTCATCCAACAATGTGTAAATCCTTATTTCAGTGCAAATGTTCTCTTTACGAATGAGGCTTCATTCCAACGTGATCAGATTGTAAATTTTCACAATCAACATGTGTGGGCTGACGAGAATCCCCACGCAATTGTGCAATCACGTCATCAACACAGATTTTCTATGATCGTTTGGTGATGTCTTGACTGGGCCCCATGTTCTTCCACCTACGCTCAATGGAGCAAGTTATCATGATTTCATACGGGATACTCTACCTGTGCTGCTAGAACATGCGCCTTTACAAGTACGACACAACATGTGGTTCATGCACGATGGAGCTCCGGCACATTTGAGGCGAAGTGTTCGTACGCTTCTCAACAATAGATTCGGTGACCGATGGATTGGTAGAGGCGGACCAATTCCATGGCCTCCACGCTCTCCGGACCTCAACCCTCTTGACTTTCATTTATGGGGGCTTTGAAAGCTCTTGTCTACGCAACCCCGGAAACCAAATGTAGAGACTCTTCGTGCTCGTATTGTGGACGGCTGTGATACAATACGCCATTCTCCAGGGCTGCATCAGCTCAACAGGGATTCCATGCGACAGAGGGTGGATGCATGTATCCTCGCTAACGGAAGACATTTTGAACATTTCCTGCGACAAAGTGTTTGATGTCACGCTGGTACGTTCTGTTGCTGTGTGTTTGCATTCCATGATTAATGTGATTTCAAGAGAAGTAATAAAATGAGCTCTAACATGGAAAGTAAGCGTTTCCGGACACATGTCCACACAATATATTTTCTTTCTTTGTGTGTGAGGAATGTTTCCCGAAAGTTTGGCCGTACCTTTTTGTAACACCCTGTAATATGTTTGAAATAACATAGCTCAGGGTTGCGAGTTTCAAACTTTCTAATATCCCCTCTAGATTACAGACATTCTGCACACAAGATTTCCATCATTCTGTAAACAAATCACTAGTGCTGTTGAGGAGGATTCATCAGTACAGTGATCTCTATTATCATTTTTCTCTGATGCTCCTCCGACATTAAGCTTAATCTTTCGAGGAGTATCCATTACCTTTTAGTAATTGTAAGGTAAGAAAAAATCCCATATGTAAACCATTGTATTAAAGGTGGAATTGATGAACATTTCGCTATCAGGATATCGCTCGCTGCCCTATTATGATTTTATTCTGTCTTCTGCTCTCTTTGCTCACTTTATGCCTTTGCATTCGTTTTCTCCTCATGAAGTTTGTTAACTTCTTGTTTTTTGTAAAACCTGTGTAACTAACATCATACATTACCGGAGTCTTTTGCTCCTTGTTCGCTAGTATTCATGTAATGTTTTGGCTGTTCTGATTTTTGCAGTTTCGTGAAGATTAATTGCAGCTACTGGGTTTAACAAACCAGTACATGTGTACACTTGCTATCGTACAGACTGGAAAAAGCACTGTTGAATTAAGTTCAATATTATGGTACAATTAGCACCATTATAATGTCTTTAGTTACATCAGATTCATTCGTATCTGCATAATTTAGTATGGTAGAGGAATCACTGTCTCAATTATCTGACTTGGAAATTAGTTCTTTGCTATAATTATGTAATAAGGTAGTAACAACATACAATTGCAAAATTAATATTCACTTATCTAATAAGAATTAGCATTCAAAAGTTTCATAATTTCGTGGACGAGTCTATCAGTACAAATTGCTCAGTTTCAAATTATGTAGATGAAACAAACAGAGAAGTTGTAACTAACGACATAAAGATGAAAACTAATCAAGAGATTGCAATTAATAATTCGATAAGACCCCAAAGGCGTTAAAAATAATAACACAATAAGAACGATAAAGCGTAGTCAGTAATGAAGCATAGAACGCTTAAAATTCATTTCACATATACGGGGAAAACTTACATTGCCGAAGCTAAAGAGAGGAAAAAGTAACCGTCAGCTGTTCAGTATTATGTAATATCAGCGAAATTTTAGTGAAAAAGCACCAAAACATAAACTCAAAGTGCGAGCCTTCTCCCACCACCCCATCATTTTAATTGGTATTATGAGTTTCATTCGTCGAAGAAAATGCTACATTATATCATTAACACAGAATTTTGCTTCGAGCCATTCTATTTATATCATTACATCCGTCTTACTGCTTCATTCATTACGTACTACTTGACATGAGACCTGGGCAAAGGACTTTTTTACATGTTGCTACCCACAAGATACAACTGTGAATTTGTGTGTTTAAAGAGAGGAAAGGAGATTTGTTTAGTGGTGAAACTATCTCGTCGAAAATGAACCAGCTGCTCGCGTTTGTAAGGGCCTAATTCTCTTTGCAGCTTACCATCAAGTACGTTTCACTGTCTTTGTTCATAATCCTTGTGAATGGCTGAGCACAGTAAATAGTACTCTTAATACAGTGTTTCCTTTTTTTGTTACTAGACTAAAAGTAGTTAGTGGATACATACAGAGTTATTTTGTTGTTTATCTAATCTTTCTGCAGCCTATAAGTAACAACTGCCTTACGTAAAATTTGACAAGACCAGCAGAAGTTAAGAAATAAAAGTGTGAAGAATTGTTTTTGTTCTATAAAACTGTTTATACGAGCGAACCACATTTGTTACTACACGTATAGAGAAAAGTATGAAAACTTTAACTAGGGGCGGCGCTTTTATTTGAACCATCTGCTTTTCCTGAGCACTTGGCTTAAACCATACGAAATTCGAATATAGTCCGTGCAGTGACACAAATTCTCATTGTCACTTGATGGTTCCCGGCTAATTTCAAAGTTCCTATGCACAGAGTTTCTCTCATCATTTTAATCAGCCCGACACAAAAGAATAAAGAACTGTCAATTTTAAATGCCTTGTTCACCTGCAACTATTTTTCTCTTGCCAACATATATCAATAACGTTCTCTTATTTTTATCAGGTGTTCAGCAACAAAAGACAATTATGTTCCATAAAACAATGATTAGACTTAAATGCAAAGAAACGTAAGCATTACTGTATGACTCTCTTGCGACTATTTATCAAGTTGAAAACAGTTATTTGCTAACAGGTTTATTATGACGTAAGATAGAAGTACTTTATGTGAAAAAGCTCAACTTGTTTTCCTTTCTACGGGAAGCTTTGAAAAAGACAGCAACAGTAAAGCCATGATACGCTAGTGAATTAAGCGCATATCTAGCAACAAAAGTTATTTTAGTACCTGCAACGAATCCATACATAAACTGAAATATAATTCCTACGACATCTCAGTTCCCAAACGGCCCTTTAATTGATTGTGCTGTAGTAAAAATAAAATTTTTTGATGTTCCAAGTAAATGTGTGTCTTACCGGAAGACACAGCTTGTCAGGTGTAAACTGCAAAATACCTGCCAGAAACGGTCGTAAAGCTGTTGCTTATAGAGTGACAACATCTGTAGGAACTGTGTGGAAGGTCAGACGCCCTACGAGTCGAGAGGATGGTATGTTTCGCTCCTGAACTTCTCTTCTAAATTAGCATTACAGCGAGAACAAATTACAAACACTCGAAGCGGCCCTCCATAACAAAGGTCACGAAGCTAATCGCGTTTCAGACGGCATATGCAAAGGCAACTGCCAGAGGGCTAGGTTCAATCACCTGGTGTTCGTCGGGCTGCTGGCAATAAAGTTACCATGACATTCTTCGCAAGGACAATTTGATGACGTTGAAATTACAGAGGTAAAATGTCAGAAGAAAGCCGATAGGAATGTCAGTTAATATCTTCAGGGAAGGTGATAGTAGCTCCGGCAGCGCCACCAATGTGGGAGTGAGAATCTCACCTGTCCTACAGACATTCGCTCTTTCGTGTACGCTAGCAGCAAACAGGGAAATGACGTGATTCGAAACATTAAACAACTGATGGCTGCTGTCACGGTAATAAAGGTTTTCTGCAGTGTATATCTCCATGGACTGTTTTCTAATGGAGCCATAATACTGTATGTCATCGATGTACCCAAAATTACTATTTTTACTCTGTGATATGGTACTGAACATCCACTGTCGTAGTGTCCGATAAAACTGCGCCAAATCGTGCGTGTGCGCACGCGCGCGCGCACACACACACACACACACACACACACACACACACACACACACACACACACCGGTCACATTGCTCAGCTATAGGCACTGCCAACAAACAGAAGGACAGAGTTACCCTTTGTAAAGAGCATATTACTTATCAGTTACGAGGAACCCCCACAACGGTGACTGTAGCTGCTTTCTCAAAGAAAAATACCAGTTATTGAGTTTCAACTGTTGCAAAGAGTTAGATGAGCTGGTTCTGAAAATTAAACTGAAAGACACTTGGAAACTGAAGTATCCCACCATAGTCAACTAGACGTTCCTCGCCTCATCTTCGCACTGCGGCTAGACGGAGAGAATGTGGCTGAAAATGTAAGTGGACGAGTCCTTGCAGTTGAGGTGATTCTACTTTGTTTTGCTGATCCCGGCGTTCTTTCAGTGACTCTAAACTTAGACAAACAGCCTACCAAGTGGTACAGAAGAAATCGAAATAGTCGATGTTATAAGCGACACGTGTCATACTTATCTACGCTTAGTCAATAAACTTCCGTCTAGAGCAGAATGGTGGACCAGTTTAGTAAAAAGAAAACTTAGGCAAAGCGTAATTTGTTAGGAGGCTGAATAGGCAAGAAACAATAAGCAGACTTTTCAATTCTACTACAACGTACTAAGAGAGTTTTATGATACATCCAGTGTAACAATCACACACATTCAAGAAATAGAATGGTTAGAGGCCAAACTGATGAGCGTGAAACGAAAACAAATAGAACGTATCAAAATATAATGAAAACACAAATCTCTTGTAGAGGAATAATATGTGATTTCGATGTTCCATTTAATCTGGCAGCAGCTAAACCGTAGAGATTTAACTGAACGCTTGGAAACACAAAAATAATACTTCTAGTAGCTTCCTAGGAAACTAAAATCACACACACTGTCCAGGACATTCAACAAAATTTTCCAAAATGTACCTCGATCACAGAGACGACGCTTCTACAAGAGAAATGGTTCGTGTCTTTAATAGTAAGATTATGCATGACCTGCATTCTTGTTTTATTTTAACACTGGAGGCATATTAAGAGTTAAGAAGGTAGTCGATACCATGCAAAACACCCAGACCAGACGGCCTACCAGAAGGCATTTAACTTAAATTCTGTAATATACTATAACCAGCTTCTACTGAAATTCTATAGAAAATTATGAGAGAAGGTCCTTTTACAACAGAGTTATAATTGACAAATTTTTTTAGTGCCGAAGAAAAAACATCTCAAGGAAATAGACAATTTCCGTCAGATAACCTGATTCAACTTCGATTATAAATCTATTGCCAGAGCAATTAATAGCAGAATGGCGCCCCTCCTTGAAAACGTAGTGATTGCACATCAAGTCTGCTCTCCAGGTATATCAACCATGACCCCAATTTTCGAATACCGCTACGTTATTTCAATATCTGCCATATCTAACTTAAAAAATGCTTTACTCTCCGTTGACTTCTGTAAGGCTTTCGAACGTGTTAATTACCACTATCTAGAAGAAGTACTGAAAGAAACAGGACTGCCAACGGTTGTAAAAGGCTGTAAATGTTCTACGAAATATCATAACAGGTATCACTGCAAGATAACCATCAACGGAAGAATGACACAGTTTATTCATACAGCTAGAAAGCAGTTTATCGCAAGGCAGTCTGTTTTCAGGGTCGCTTTTTGTGGATTCATTTGACTCACTACTCGGAAGACGAAATGGAAAACTAACCGGTCTGACTATTTCTGGAGCGAATCTTACGGCAAGAGCCTACGCAGATGATGTCGCGGTCGTGATACGAGAACAGGACGATGTAGAAATAATGAAAGCTGATCTTGACAACTGCAGCGCAGCGTCTGGAGTAAATATAAACGAGGGAGAGTGTAAAATATTCAGTGTCGTCATCATTGGATTATTGTTAGTAAGGTGATTCCAAATCCAATGGTAAATAGATTAATATCAAATAGGTAGATTCATTCTTCTAATCCTGATACGAGGTTCCGGAGCTGTAGAGGTACCGTGAGTGCAGACTGTCGACAACCAAAAACATTACCAATCATAATGGACACGTACGCACTAAAACTGACAGGCAAATATTAGAAGCACACAATGCACAAAATAAAATTTGTCATAATAGAAAATGGGCTGGCTGTCTACAAATTTAATTAAAAAATCGGAGTTTCGACACCAGCATATTCTGAAAAGCATACTATGTGTCTTCCCATGCAAGTATAGAAGATAATGGAACAGTCCAGCAGGTATGTGTAGTGAGGCCGTATTTTCAAGCTAAATTACAGCACGATCACAAAATCAGGACTGGTGGAAGCCTCGGAATTAAGAGATATCAGTACTAAAAGCAACGCGCTGTACGAAATCGAACCACAATCACTGTTGACAAGGAGCCAAATGCTATCGGAACGAAGTTGTAGAAAACTATGCATCCCGCAAATCTGAAACAACCAAATGACACAAGCAAAATAAATTTTAAATTGAATCATATCAGAAAACCTTTACCTGGAAGAAGGTTGCCTCGGTAACAGCATTTTACGAAAAAAATAGTTAACTACAAAGACCAAGCTTGATGGCTGGAAGGAGACGTAAAACCCAAACTCCAACGATCTGAAGCACCAAAACACCACATGGAAAATAGAATGGGGTAATTGTAGTTTGAAAATTGAAAACTCAGGAATGGTTTCATGTCGATACAAAGTTATAAGCAATACTGTTGCAACTAATGAAAAACGAAACCATATTGGGTTGAGTGGTATTGACAAGTGCCTTAAAAGTGATTTAGTAGACACGCTGTGACACGGGTCTTTTCGTTGAGTTGGTTAATGAACTGGAGGAGAGAGAGGAAGAAATCAGCGTTGCTTACAACAAGCTCGGAAACCAATTATTACACCAACATACTCCTCCGGCCTGACTTAGAGAGCCGGCCGGTGTGGCCGAGCGGTTCTAGGCGCTTCAGTCTGGAACCGCGTGACCGCTACGGCTGCAGGTTCGAATCCTGACTCGGGCATGGATGTGTGAGATGTCCTTAGGTTAGTTAGGTTTAATTAGTTCTAAATTCTAGGCGACTGATGACCTCAGAGGTTAAGTCGCATAGTGCTCAGAGCCATTTGAACCTTACTTAGAGAACTACACAGAAACGAAAAACAACACAGTGATGTGGGTGGTTGGACATTGTGTGAGCATCAAAACAGAAATGGAGAGGTAACATCTGCTCACATCTGATTACATTGAAACAGCGTACTGGCAAAGGAAACAGCTCCAAAGCCTACAGAAAAGACTTTGGAAATATGTTATCAATATTATCTGAAAAATATGGAATTGGGTGACATATAATAAGTTGTTATGTGAAGACTTTTCGAAGAAAAAATTATGTAACTTACACATATTGCATCTTCATTTCATTATAATTTTTTTATTTTTATTTTTAATAAGAAACTAAATGCAGATAAATCATTTTAAAAATCACAAAGTGTTTGCGTTGATTTAGGCAAGAAGTAAGAGAAGACTACCTTCGTTTACAGCAACTAGAAACAAAGATAAATAAATATCACTTAGTACAAGAACAGCAAACAATTTATTATTTTTGCAGTTACAAAAGCTTTAAGCTTTAATTACTCTAATTAATGTAACTGTATGTTACGGCAAGCAGTAACTGCTAACTTTTGTTTTCATGCAATAATTAACCAAGGTCAATGACTGTTTTGTTCATTGAACGTTAAAAAAGTGGCCTTGGTGTAAAAAAAAAAAGACAATAAACCAAAAGTTGATATCAGCGTCTGTCAGCCGAAGTCCTGGGTTCGAGTCCGTATACGCTGAACAGTTTTAACCTAGCACGAAGTTTGAAAACAGAGGACATTCTGCTCAAGAGTAACAGACTGACTCTGAACCTAAAATTTGGTTTCGTTCTTTTCTGACGCGTTGATTCCTTAATTTACTTTAAAAACGTGTACTATTTGTCTATTGTTTGCACGGTTGACGATGTCACATTAAGTACAAAACGTCACGTTTTGCCAATGAGAGCAAAAGTGCGTCTTCCACGTGGGGAAAGTCTGTGTGTTATTCATCGGTGATAACACATTCGTCCACTCTTCCGTTGTCCAATTACGGTGTTTTCTAGCCCATTCAAGTCTCTTCTGTTTACTTGTGGGCCTTAAAAGGGGTTTTCTTGCTGTGACACATCCTTTCAAGCCGGCCTCAGTCAGTCTCCTTTTCATTCCTGCTACAGATATTGTTATCGTGTTTATTTCTACTAATTGTGCTCTAATTTTGGGCGTTGTTTTGTATCTGGTTCACTTACTGGTAATTCTGATATATTTATCATCACTTTTAGCTGTTTTACGAGGTCGCCCTGGTCGTAGTACGTCCTTATTGCTACCTGCTGTCTTCTGGCGGTGAATGGTGTATTGCACTCCCCCTATTGACACACTACACTGTTTCGCAATTTGGTCAATAGATTAACCTGCTTGGCTAAGTGCTACAATTGCAACAATTTTCAGTGGATATCCCCACTCTTGGAGCCATACTAGCGACGTGCACACTTCAGTGTCACGCAGGAACTGACGTGCAAGAACCACATGTTACGTATTGTAGCAATGCTTGCTGTTCCCTGCGAACATCACATCACTACAGGGAACAACACAGCTGCACCAAATGCGGCGCCCGTCAGCAAATATGTAAAGAAACATATGAGATAGGTGCATAACGTTTATGTACACAACATTGTTTATTGGATACTATTGTATCTCGATGACCACAAATCATGACATGAGTACAACTGTTGTACTATTCCTTTGCTTCCTCAACCGTACCCACGGTATTAGAACTTATCTACAGAGAACTAGATGTCATTTATTGGGTATATTGAAATTAATGAGCGGAAATATACATATATAGAAACGGCCTTGCCGCAGTGGATACACAGGTTCCCGTCAGATCACCGAAGTTAAGCGCTGTCGGACGTGGCCGGCACTTGGATGGGGATCCGGGCCGCCACGTGCTCTTGCCATTTTTCGGGGTGCACTCACTCAGCATCGTGATGTAAATTGAGGAGCTACTCGACCGAATAGTAGCGGCTCCGGTCAAAGAAAACCATCGTAACGACCGGGAGAGTGGTGTGCTGACCAGACACCCGTCCTATCTGCATCCTCATCTGAGGATGACACGGCGGTCGGATGGTCCCTATGAAGACGGATGATCAGTGTAGGCCTACTATGAAGTGATATCACCTGTGTGGTTACATCTTACCTGACCGAGCGAGGTGGCGAAGTGGTTAGCACGCTAGACTCTCATTCGGGAGGACGACGGCTAAACTCCATGTCCGGCCATCCTGATTTAGGTCTTCCGTGATCATGATTTCCCAAAATTGCTTCAGGCAAATGCCGAGATAGTTTCTTTTGGAAGGGCACGGTCGACTTCCTTCCCCACCTTCCCTCATCCAATGGGACTGATGACCTCACTGTTTGGTCCCTTCCCCCGAATCCACTAGCACCATCTTACTAGTAATAAGACGTCATATCCCTTTGCAGTCCACAGCGATGGGACATGAGAACAAGCAGTGAGTACTAGAAATGGGTGTGAAAGAGGTATCTGAGCTTGGTGAAGCTGAGACCATGACGCCATGATGGATGATAAGAATACGTAAAAGAAAGTACTTCAGGCGTTTTCTGAAACTACTATACTTAAAGTGGGACGAGAATGCTACCACCACAACGAAACGAAGAACAGTTTGCACACCTGAAGAGACATCATCTGGTTCTAGTCGGGATGGTCCCCAAATCAGACAGTCACAGCACTAAGCAACAAATAATCACTCAGTACAGTAACAGCGAGCCATATAAAAATATCCGATGACAACGATCAACACACGCCCACTTACGGGCTAGCCCAATAGGCATCTCCAAGAAACATGCAAAATCTTCATGAACAGAAATCACTTTTTTCTTTAGTCATTAGTCTTCTGACTGGTTTGATGCGGCCTGCCCCTAATTCTTCTCCTGCGCCAACCTCTGCAACCTCTTCATCTCAGAGTAGCACTTGTAACCTAAGTCCTCAACTATATGCTGGATGTATTCCAATCTCTGTCTTCCTCGAAAGCTTTTACCCTCTACAGCTCCCTCCAGTACCATGGAAGTTATTCCCTGGTGTCTTAACAGATATCCTGTAATCCTGTGCTTTCTTCTTATCAGTGTTTTCCATATATTATTCTCCTCTCCGTTTATGTACAGAATCTCTTCATTCCTTACCTTATCAGTCGACCTAATTTTCAAAATTCGTCTGTAGCACCACATCTCAGATGCCTCAGTTCTCTACTGTTTCGGTTTTCCGAAAGTCTATATTTCACTACTATACAATGCTGTACTCCAAATGTGCAGTCTTAGAAATCTCTTTTTCGTATTAAGGCCTCTTCCATAGGTTAACATACATTGTAGGAGTAAGAATGGTCTCTGATGTTACAATATTCTTCTGGTTTCCGTGGTCTTTTCCGTTCCAAAGGCAAAACTGAAATTAGTGAATACAAGTGGGGACTCTGTGTACTCTTATTTCAAAGTAAATTGAATTCACGGATTAATACATCATGTTAATATTTTGAAGTCTTCGTGAAAGACTGTTTTCTAGATTTGCAGTATTCACTAAGAACATGACTCATCACTCTCATGCGTTTACTCCGATCATGAAGTCTGCCATGTCCAGGTCTTTCCTTTGTTACACTGTGACGAAAATCTGTAACATTTTTATTACTTGATTCCATGTCGAAATGTAAACTGCATCCCTACACACCAGTAAAATAAACTTAATTGAACAATCGTGTAGTTTCACATTACATAAATATAAGCCACACCAATGCCTACGTATCCAACAAATTTAAAAAATCCAAGCTTGCCAACAATTAAAATAATAAACTGTCCTGAAGTAGCACAAAATTACTCTGATTTAAAATGTATATGACTTTGTATTTCCATTTCACAGAGGATTTTTATTGTTTTTCCTCTGGACATGTTTCCCTAGGCTGAATTCTTACATACGTAGAATTCACTCATTCCAGAATCTCCAATTTCACCAAAAGTGGACTTTGAACGTATGTATAGGATGATTCAGCTACCCGTTCGTACGGATTTTATGCAACCCACAAACCCCTAAAAAAACCATGCGCGAAATATGCATATTCTCTCTCATACTATCAGTCCTACAGAAAATTTAACAGGAAGTTTTTTTCTAGTAACATTGATTTATTTAAATTTCATTCTGAGATACGGCTTTCGAGTTATTCAAGAAAATCACGTTTGAGGGTTACTTTTGTACATTTGCTTTGAATAATTCAAAAACTGCGGCCCGAACGTGTCCCAGTACAGAATTTAAGATTATTAAATTTCCTACAAAAACGTCCGGCACGTTTTTTCTGTACGACAAGTAGTTTGCATGTAGCGAGGAACAGAATATGAATATTTTGAGGTAGTATTTGAAGGTGTTGCATAGAACCCACAGGTAAGGGCTGCTGAATTCTCTCTACGTATATCACATCTTCCACGAAAGGAACAGTAAAGGAGTTGGAGGAGGGGGGAGAAGATGACACCTGAAGTATCCCGCACCAATAAGTCTTTGCGAGCGAAATATAAATATAGATACTGCTCAGCAGTGTGGGATCCGTACCAGATAGGGTTGATAGAAGATATAGAGAAAATCCAACGGAGAGCAGCGCGCTTCGTTACAGAATCATTTAGCAATCGCGAAAGCGTTACGGAGATGATAGATAAACTCCAGTGGAAGACTGTGCAAGAGAGACGCTCAGTAGCTCGGTACGGACTTTTCTTGAAGTTTCGAGAACATACCTTCACCGAGGAGTCAAGCAGTATATTGCTCCCTCCTACGTATATCTCGCGAAGAGACCATGAGGATAAAATCAGAGAGATTAGAGCCCACACAGAAGCATACCGACAATCCTTCTATCCACGAACAATACGAGACTGGAATAGAAGGGGAAACCGATAGAGGTACTCAAGGTACCCTCCGCCACACACCGTCAGGTGGCTTGCGGAGTATGGATGTAGATGTAGATGTAGATGTGTTCTGTAAATGAATTAATTTCATTTACAAAGGAGATCGACATTGTTAGCGTGGTTATTAAACGTGTTGTGAGTGTTCAGAATATGTAAAGAATTAAAAAGAAAAACGAAGAATAATAGTTTTGGTGCAGGTGGTGGAGCCTGCTGCGTGCAAACATTGGTTGTCAGTAACACTGTATTTGCAAGTAACTTCAAGAATTTGAGTGTTGATTCATTTCTTTCTGTCTGTCTGTCTGTCTCTCTCTCTCTCTCTCTCTCTCTCTCTTTCTCTCTCTCTCTCTCTCTGCCTCTCCCTCTCTCTCTCTGCCTCTCCCTCTCTCTCTTTCTCTTTCTCATTTTGCACTTGAATGAAATAACTTTACAGTCCGAGATGTTGATATTCTTATATCAGCATCTGTTATGTCCAAAGATTTCTTACATTGGATTACTTGTGGGCTTCTCGGCAGTCAGCATGCTTCTACTGCAAAACATTTGACTTAAGTCGAAATAATGCACCTGCGGTGGACAGCAGTCTTTCGGAATTGTTGAGACCCTTGAAAGATTGCACTCTGAGAAAACTATTCCATCTGGTATGGGCCTCAGACCTCAAGAATAACGTGATAGTACAAATTCCAGCGAAAGCATGTGGTGACAGGTGTGAATAACGTAGAAGCCTCGATTCAATACGTCAAAATAGTGGGACGAATTTTCTGCAGAACAAGGGGAGGACTAGCACAAGCTGGCCTCGAGCAACACCATTTTAAGTTCAGGAGAAATGAAGGATCGTGCGAAGCTATACAGACACTACGAATTAGCTTAGATTGCAGAAAAACAAACGTACGGTTGTAGCATTTGTAGTTTCATATGTACCATATGAAATGGTGAAAGTAGCCAGGACAAAATACATATAGCGCTTGATTATACGAATTGAACAGAAACCACACTGCTTTTATAAGAGTCAAAAGACATTATAGGGAAGCAATGGAAGAGAAGGGTTTGAGACAGCATTTTAGGCTATCGCTAATGTTATTCAACCAATTCAGCGAGCAGGTAGCAACGGAAACTGAAGAGAAAGTTGGAAGGGGAATTAATGTTCAGAAAGAAGAAATAAATACTTTGATGGTGGGTGATGAAATTCCAGTTGTGTCACCGATAGCAAAGGAATACACTGAATGGATAGCGTCTTCAAAATATGTTGTAAGGTGAATATCGACTAAAGTAAGATAGGAGTAAAGAAATGTAGTTCAATGAAACTAGGGGATTCTGATAAATCTGATTTAAGAATTGACAAAATAAAGATACAAGTGCGTGCTGAAAAGCAATGGATCCGAATTTTTAGGTGGAGACTCTTAAAGCTTTTTAAATAAAGCAAACGTTATTAACATTCTACATATTTATTCTCCATGTTTACATATTTGAAACCCTCTGCCGCTATAGGACTCTGAACTGTAGCGCGTAACATGGTGGTGTGTAACGTAACCACATTGATGAACCAAAGAAACTGGTATAAGAATGCGTATTCAAATGCAGCGATATATAAACAGGCAGAATTCGGCGCTGCGGGCGACAACGCCTATATAAGACAACAAGTGTCTCGCGCAGTTGTTAGATCGGTTAATGCTGCTACAATGGCAGGTTATCAAGATTTAAGTGAGTTTGAACGTGATGCTATAATCGGCGCACGAGAGGTGGGACACAGCATCTCCAAGGTAGCGATGAAGAGGGGATTTTTCCGTTCGACAATTTGCGAGTGTACAGTGAATATCAGGAATCCGGTAAAACATCAAATCTCAAATATCGCTGTGGCCGGAGAATGATCGTGCAATAACAGGACCAACAACGACTGAAGAGAATCGTTCAACATGGCGGAACTGCAACCCTTTTGCAGATTGCTGCAGATTTCAGTGCTGGGCCATGAACAAGTGTCAACGTGCGAACCATTCAATGAAACCTTATAGACATGGGCTTTCTGAGCCGGAGGCACTTTCGTGTACCCTTGATGACTGCACAACACAAAGCTTTACGCCTCTTCTTGGCCCGTCAACACCTACATTGAAATGATGACGACTGGAAACAAGTCTGCCTGGTCCTACGAGTCTCGTTTCAAATTGTATCGAGTGGACAGACGTCTACGGGTATGGAGAGAACCTCATGAAGCCATGGTCGTCCATCTCAGGAGGGGACTAAAAATGACTCTGAGCACTATGCGACTCAACTGCTGAGGTCATCAGTCGCCTAGAACTTAGAACTAATTAAACCTAACTAACCTAAGGACAGCACACAACACCCAGCCATCACGAGGCAGAGAAAATCCCTGACCCCGCCGGGAATCGAACCCGGGAACCCGGGCGTGGGAAGCGAGAACGCTACCGCACGACCACGAGATGCGGGCTCAGGAGGGGACTCTTCACGCTGGTGGAGGCCGTGTAATGGTGTCGGGCGTGTGCAGTTGGAGTGATACGGGACACCTGATACGTCTAGATGCGACTGTGACAGGTGACATGTACATAAGCATCCCGTCTGAACATCTGCATCCATTCATGCCCTTTGTGTATTGCGACGAACTTGGGCAATTCCAGCAGGGCAATGCCAAACCCACACGTTCCTGGAGCGACAGAGTGGCTCCAGGAACACTCTTCTGAGTTTAAGCACTTTCGCTGACCACGCAACACCCCAGACACGAACTTTATTGAGCATATTTGGGATGCCTTGCAACGTGCTCTTCAGAAGAGGTTTCCACCTCCTCGTGCTGTTAGGAATTTGTGGACAGTCCTGCAGGATTCCTAATGTCAGTTGCCTCCAGTACTACGTCAGACATTAGTCGAGTCCATGCTACGTCGTGTCGCGGCGCTTCTGCATGCTCGCCGGGGCCATACACGATATTAGGCTGGCTCTTCAGTATATGTCGGTGCGTGAGAAACAGCATCCTATAACCGAGTTTCGAATTCGAAGAGTTCGTCCACACACGTAGCACGCTCTCCTTCAGCATGACAATGCAGACCACTCACGAGCGCTGCGGCATTAGCAACGATTCGACGCCTTGCGTTCACTGTCGTCGGTCATCCGGTGATGACCTTTAGAGCCCTCATCCATAAATCATCATCATCGGTGACCCTCCATACAGCCCGACCTTGGCCCCATCGGATTTTCATCTTTATAAAAAACTTTCAGAATACCTTCGAGGACTTCACTTTGATAGCGATGAAGCGGTGTAAGCAGAGGTGAGGTTCTGGCTCTCTCAACAAACCTAAACATGCTATAGTGACGGTATCATCATATTAGTCTCTCGTTGGGAGAAATGTCTTTGTCGCCTAGGGTGTTGAAATATAAACATGTAAATACGGGGTATTAACATGTAGAATGTTAATAACCATCGTTATATTTAAAAGCTTAAGAGTTTTCGAAAAAAAAGGAGGAAAGAAAGCTTTTGAGAAGGTTCTCGTACCAGAAGATTTTCGTTATTTGGACAATAGAACAGCTGATGTTGGTCAATGTAAGGAGGATATAAAATTAAGACTGACAATAAAAACAAAGCGTTTCTGGGAAAGAGAAATTTTTTAAAATCTAATATAAATTTAAGTGTTAGTAAACAATTTCTGAAGTGTTTCTCTGTAATGCATTCTTTCACAGAAGCGAAAAGTGTACGACAAACAGTTATGACAGCAAGAAAATATGAGCTTCTGAGCCGGCCGGTGTGGCCGAGCGGTTCTAGGCGCTTCAGTCTGGAACCGCGTGACCGCTACGGTCGCAGGTTCGAATCCTGCCTCGGGCGTGGATGTGTGTGACGTACTTAGGTTAGTTAGGTTTAAGTAGTTCTAAGTTCTACGGGACTGATGACCTCAGAAGTTAAGTCCCATAGTGCTCAGAGCAATTTGAACCATTTTTGAGCTTCTGACACGTGGCGCTGCAGAAAATATTGAACATCACGTAGGTAATTCGAATAAAAAGATACTGAATGGAAATGGATAGGAAAGGACTGCATGGTGCAACTTGGGTAAAAGAAGGTAACGGTTGGCGAGACATTCTGAGGCATCAGGGAGTGGAGTGTTTGGTTCGGGAGGGACATGTGATGGCCAAAAATTGTAGAGGGAGACTAAACCCTGACAACAATAATCAGATTCCAGTAGATGTAAGTTGCAGAAGCTATGCAGGGATGAAGCGGCTTGCGCAGAATGGACTACAGCGTGCAGATACAGTACAGAAAAATAGACTAGAACAGTAACAACATGAGCTTAATCTAAGACTGTGAAAATGTTTGACGTATTGTCTCTTCGGGATGAGGTGAGTGATCGGTCTCTGCTGGTGGCGCATCTTCACGCGGACCGCAGCAGCGTCCTGGGCTGCGTCCGTGCGCAGCGGCTCCCGCGGGGGCTCAACGTATCGCCTCCGCTAAGCCGGAAATGGCCGCCCAGCCACTGTGCGCATAAGGTGGTCGGCTATTAGGGCGGCCTGGGGGAATCAGTTTCGCCAAGTTGGCTAATTAAATCTCCGGCGGCCGGGAGGCTCTGGGGGGAGTCCGCTGCGGCTGCAACAAGCCTTCTAATGAGGCGCACTCCCCCGGCAGCGAGGGGTGCGACGCTGAGGATAGCGTCCGCAGAAACGGTACGAAACTGCTCCGGTCCTGACCACTCGCCTTGTGTCCACCCACAAAACTGCGAACAGGGGGTCATAGGAAGGAGGCCAAAAGTGAACTTCCCAAAATAAAATAGCTGTGTGAATTTTATTCGCTTCATTTAATTGTAAATAGAAGGCATGAAGTGTGTAGCGAATTTCTAAGGAAGTTGATTTGTAGACATCACAAAACCCTTGATCTACGAGTATGTCGGACTGGTATGCGAGGTGCGACAATAAAGTAATGAGACAGATTTTTTTGAGATGTGGCAACCCGGCAGGCTTGGGTAGGCACAGTATCTTTGATCTTGGTCTATAAGCTGCTTCTAGTCCAAGCAGCACATCGATGTGACTGCTCAGTCGTGAGTTGTGCTGTAATAAGTTAACACGTGTTTCTGTCTCTCGTCACAGAAATGGAACCGCATATTGCGCAATGATATGCCATTTCTTTTTGCGTGAGACTGGGTGAAAACGCGACGACAACTTACGGTAAGCTTCAAAAGGCTTTTGAAGAGGAGGTTATGTCAAGAGCTCAAGTTTTCCATTGGCATAAAATGTTTAGTGAAGGCAGAACGAATATTGAAGTCAAAAGTTAAATCCATGCTTGTGTGCCTCTTTGATCCCAAGGGAATTGTTCATGAAGAGTGGGTGCCTCCTGGACAAACAGTTATCCAATATTACTGCAAAGAAATTTTACAAAGACTTTGTAAAAGAGTTCTTCGTGTCTGTCCCAACGTGGCTGGTAATTGGATTCAGCATCAAGATAATAAGCCATCCCATACTCCTCTGTCAGTACAGCAATTTTTAACCTCAAAACAAATTTCAGTGCTATCACAGCCACATTATTCACCAGATATCGCTCCGTGCGACTTTTTTCTATTTCCAAGAGTCAAAACGGCGGTGAAGGGGACACCATTTCCCAACAACACAAGATATCCAAAATGCTGTGACGAGGGTCCAGGAGGATATTACAGAAGATGAGTTCCAGAAGTGTTACCATCAATGGTAGAAGCGCTGGAAAAAGTGTGTGCAGTCAGAAGGTAACTACTCTGAAGGAGATAACACAAAACTTGACTAAAACGGTAATCAACATTTTTTTCACATCAGTCTCATTACTTTATTGTCGCACCTCGTATGTTTTCTGTAGTTTCAGAAGAACAGTCTCGGATGCGAAATTATTTAATGTCGACGACGCGTTTCGCCCTTCTGGGGAATCATCAGATTGTCTACAAAAAGAAGAAATCAACAATTAGATACAAATGAGTGAAAAGGGCATGGTCCTGTCTTGCACGGTTAAACAGACAACGTGAACTAATAGTAACAAAAACCTACGTAAAAGTAGCTGGATCCGTGACCCATTAGTCATAAAACCACATATGATGTAAAATAGTAAAAATAGATGGATAAGTGACCCATCAGTCCTAAATCCAAATGTAAGGTAACCGGGTAAATAATCCATCCGACATGAAAAATTTTTGTAGACAGCCTGATGGTGCCCCAAAAGGGCGAAACGCGTCTCTGAGATTAAATAATTTCGCAACCGAGACTGTTTTTGTCCTCAAACACTTTTAAACCAGTTGCTGTAACAGGCTGCCACGACTGAATGTCTTCTGTAGCTTCTAATAGACTATGCACCCCAGAAAATAAGTTACTTACAAGTGAGCTCACGACGTTCGAGTTACGGATTTTCTTCAAATTCTGCACATTTTTAGTAGTCCATTAGGACAACATAACTTGCAATTAGGCGATTTCGAGAAAATCCAAGAGAAGTCTCACTCGTCAGTGATGTATCGGTACTTTCCGGTTTTGCGCGGGGGACTGCCCCTGTCACGTGGTTTGCGTTCAGGCTGCGTAAACGGTGGACCACTGGTTCGACCATTCAGTGAATTTCCAATGTTATTTTTTTGTTTGCTACTTTCTGTTATTACAACAAATATTATCTTTCTAATAATGGACAAGTAAGCGACAAAACGCATGAAGTTTTCTGAAAATATATGCCTGTCATGATTTCCAAAAGCCCTTATAGCTGCAATCGGGTAAGCTACCGAGAACTGCTTTTCACCTGGACGCTTCGATTTGCAGACACAGGTTTTAAGGGCGAGGGACAGACTTTGAAAGCCCAGGTCTAACATCGATAAATGAAAGTGTAGGCAACTTTATTCAATAACACAATTAGTTACAATATTCCCGAATATTGGGGTAACGTAGATTAATCGTCGGACGTGCTTTTCGGCATTACATGTTGGAGAATATCTTTCATACAGACAGGGGAAACATATCATAAAACGGAATCTAGTAGAATGAATGAACGCAGTTTTCTCGTTTGCGTGAGGAATCTTCAGAACTGATAAAGAAAAACAAAACTCGTTCCAATTTCAGTTTTTTTTTCTTCCGACAGTTCGGGTGCAAACATGCGTAACGCATCATTTCGTCCTGCGTAACGCATCATTTCGTAAAAATCGCTGCCGAAAACTGGCGATGTATCACTGAATGTATCGTAATAGTATATTCATGAGAAGCAGTGCGTCGATCGTTGTCATTGAAATATAAAGATGTTTCAAGGCGCTTGATTAAGTTTCTAACTTTCCTATAGAAGTGAAAGTCGCATAATATTTGTAGTAATAATAAAAATTAGTAAATAGGGGAATAACATTGAATTTTAACAATATGTACGAAATAACGTGGCTATTGTTGAAAAACATATAAATTAAAAGAAAGGATGCGCGTTATTCGATCCAGTCGTCCACAGATTACGGAGCTATCTACATCTACATCCATACTCCGCAAGCCACCTGACGGTGTGCGGCGGAGGGTACCTTGAGTACCTCTATCGGTTTCCCCTTCTATTCCAGTCTCGTATTGTTCGTGGGTAGAAGGATTGTCGGTATGCTTCTGTGTGGGCTCTAATCTCTCTGATTTTATCCTCATGGTCTCTTCGCGAGATATACGTAGGAGGGAGCAATATACTGCTTGACTCCTCGGTGAAGGTATATTCTAGAAACTTTAACAAAAGCCCGTACCGAGCTACTGAGCGTCTCTCTTGCACAGTCTTCCACTGGAGTTTATCTATCATCTCCGTAACGCTTTCGCGATTACTAAATGATTCTGTAACGAAGCGAGCGGCTCTCCGTTGGATCTTCTCTATATCTTCTATCAACCCTATCTGGTACGGATCCCACACTGCTGAGCAGTATTCAAGCAGTGGGCGAACATGCGTACTGTAACCTACTTCCTTTGTTTTCGGATTGGATTTCCTTATGATTCTTCCAATGAATCTCAGTCTGGTATCTGCTTTACCGACGATCAACTTTATATGATCATTCCATTTTAAATCACTCCTAATGCGTACTCCCAGATAATTTATGGGATTAACTGCTTCCAGTTGCTCACCTGCTATTTTGTAGCTAAATGACAAGGGATCTATCTTTCTATGTATTCGCAGCACATTACACTTGTCTACATTGAGATTCAATTGCCATTCCCTGCACCATGCGTCAATTCGCTGCAGATCCTCCTGCATTTCAGTACAATTTTCCACTGTTACAACCTCTCGATACACCACAGCATCATCTGCAAAAAGCCTCAGTGAACTTCCGATGTCATCCACAAGGTTATTTATGTATATTGTGAATAGCAACGGTCCTATGACACTCCCCTGCGGCACACCTGAAATCACTCTTACTTCGGAAGACTTCTCTCCATTGAGAATGACATGCTGCGTTCTGTTATCTAGGAACTCTTCAATCCAATCACACAAATAGTCTGACAGTCCATATGCTCTTACTTTGTTCATTAAACGACTGTGGGGAACTGTATCGAACGCCTTGCGGAAGTCAAGAAACACGGCATCTACCTGTGAACCCGTGTCTATGGCCCTCTGAATCTCGTGGACGATTAGCGCGAGCTGGGTTTTACACGACCGTCTTTTTCGAAACCCATGCTGATTCCTAGAGAGTAGATTTCTAGTCTCCAGGGAAGTCATTATACTCGAACATAATACGGGTTCCAAAATTCTACGACTGATCGACGTTAGAGATATAGGTCTATATTTCTGCACATCTGTTCGACGTCCCTTCTTGAAAACGGGGATGACCTGTGCCCTTTTCCAATCCTTTGGAACGCTACGCTCTTCTAGAGACCTACGGTACACCGCTGCAAGAAGGGGTGCAAGTTTGTTCGTGTACTCTGTGTAAAATCGAACTGGTATCCCATCAGGTCCAGCGGCCTTTCCTCTTTTGAGCGATTTTAATTGTTTCTCTATCCCTCTGTGCTTTAACATTAAACACAGGACCGCTCCCAGCTCGTGCTTATGGTGGCAACGCGCCATCGTATCACGAACTCGTGAAAGTTCTCTTGTGTTATTCCCGAAATCATGCAAGCAATACGCCTTACTTATCGCACATTACGTTCTCCTAACGGGTTATTAAAAACGTACAAAGTCTGAAGTAAATCCGTGATCTGAATGTCGTGGCCTCGCCTTGACAGCTATAAACTCTTCATAGAATGAGTGTCTAAACGAAAAGCTACTCTGATATGCAAAATTTAAGGACGAAAATAACTTTCGCATGATGTGTTACCACTAAGTAACATAAGGAAACTTGGACCATATATAGAAAGTCTCTGTTGAACCATCATGGACAGGGCACATCAGCTGGTCAAATAATTATCAATATCAATTAAATTCACCAACAGCAGTGTAACTGAGACGTTATTTTATTTTATTTTAACTATCAGTTTGGGCATTTCGCTATGCCCTCTTCAGGTCCCATACGCATCTCTCAAGATAAACGATATTGTCATATAGTGCCATATATTCCTGGATGTCGTGAATTCAAACCTTTTCACAAGTGCTTCATTCGAAGACTTGTGAAACAGTTTGAGCTCACGACGACGTCCAGGAATATATGACACTGTATGACAATATCGTTTATTTTGAGAGATTCATATGGGCCTGAAGATGGCGTAGTGGAATGCCGAAACTCGTAGTTAAAATAACATTTCAGTTGCGCAGCTGTTGGCGAACTTCATTGATATTAACAATTACATATAGAATTATCTGCGATATGCAGAAGGTAACTGAAGGAAACACGAATAATGAGACGAACAGAAAAGACACTTTTATTCTAAGACAATAGTTACAATGAAGTCACTGCGGGTAAAGACGGCCCTCTGATTATTCCAAAAGATGGCACATGATTCTTAACTGGGTGCGATACCCGCGGATAGCAATGCCTCTTCAACCTGAGACTGGCGAGGAGACCTTCTGATACCGCGTTCCATTCCTCCACCAGCGCGGTTGATGACTGCTGGATGATGGCTAGTGGATGTGGACTTGCTGCAATAGTCTGACAAACGCAACCGAAACGTGCTTGATGGGTTGTAAATCGGAGGAACGGGCAAGCCAATCCTTTCGCCGAATATCCTCTCTTCTCAGAGTTCCTCCACTGCGCTGTCATCCATGAACATCAATTCATAGCCGAATGAACACCTGAAAAAAATTCTGGTGGCGAACGAGTACAGTGTGAGTGCACCTTGTTGATGTATTTGGAGCTCAGTACATCCATTCAGCATCATGCCTCCCCACACGATAACGCATGGATCACCAGACCAATTGTATTGTACAATGATCCGTGTGCACTGCTTGTTCCCACTTCTCGCTGTAGGAGGGTACGCCCAATCACTATTCACACTGAAGAGTATAAGACCCCACTCCTCTTTGGTCCAGACGCTATGATCTTCGAACAATGGGAATAGGTGCCGCCGATGTGTGGACGCCAGCGGAGCCCATGTTCTGGTCGACAAGCGAAGAGTCCACTCTCATGTAGTCGCCGTGCCACTGTTCAGACTGAGACCGCGTGCCTCGTAATCCTTCTGGTTGTGGTTGCAATTGTATCCGCCGTGTGGCACGGGTCCCTTCCTGCCTGTGGCACAATATAGAGGGCCTCTGACGCTGTAGCTGATCGTGGTCAACCACCTCCTCTCCTTCGGGCAAAGCGCTTGGGGTTCGGATCTGTCACCATGCACGTGAAACAATGCTGTGAGCAACACCAAACTCCTGGGCTTCACTCGTCAGACTTCTCCTCTTTCCAGTTTCTCGAGCATCATCGTCATATTGTCTCTGCTCCATGTTTTGATGAAGAACACCACCACACAGCACCAAAAGTGCTAGCAGATTGACACAGACTATCTCTTTTTTCGCTCCTTCAGTTGCCTCGTACTGTGGGCCAACCCTATTTATTGCTATACTCACGCTGACCTGATGACATGTGACGTCCAGGTTTTTGTCAACGACTGGGAAACTTCTGGCAACGTGTTCCCACACTTTCGTTCATTTCCACCGAGATCTTAATACTGTAACACGCCCGGGGGTACAAATGGTGGAGGAACCTTTAACTGTTTTCGCTTGCCGCTTCTTGACCGTGGCCATGTCCACACCACGTACTTGATAATCCCACGGCGGTCGTACTGTTCTGCGCCACACTGCTGCTGGCTTGCCTGAAATTATGTATTTAAATATGCAAGCCACTCACAGTTAATCACAACACTGTCCTACGTCTGGTATGAACATCTATATTCCGAGACGATATGAACTCACAGGTTGCACTGTTTACATTCTAACTGCTTATCCCAATTAACATTTTTGATAATTATCTGTCCACAATATCACTTGGACTAGCGTACGCGTAACCGAAGACGGCGCGACTGATTGTTGATGATGCGGAACGCGATGACCGTACGCACGTTCTCACTCTCGCTATAAGACACTGGCACTTGAATGGTCTCTTTTGTGATAAACCATATCGCTGATTGAGATTAGTTCATTCTGAGAGGCCGAACACAGCGTGGATGATTGATGTACGGTACGACATACAAACGGGCGGGTACTCTCAAAAACGTTAATCGGCGGCCCTGTTCATTTTTAACTACATCATTACGCACTTTCCTCTGAATTACTTCCATATATCATCACTTTACTGTAGTAGCACTTGTAGCAACACTTGAACTTCCATAATAACAATGCCTCTCACATGCAGAGCTACCCACAACACAACATAACAGTTCCGTGTCCCGTTCTCAACTCTGCAAACGAACCGCCGGAAAGATACTCCGCAACTAAGCCAGCGATATGATAATACGCTTACAATATGTTATATTACTTTAGCTTTTCCTTAAGTTTCTCATAGCAGTATATATACAATAAGTAGCAACAGGAAACGTCGCTAGTTTTCTGACCTACACATATAACTTATAACTTTTATGGTCACATGAAAACTTTGAGGTTCGCCGATGACATTGTAATTCTATCAGAGATAGCAAAGGACCTGGAAGAGCAGTTGAACGGAATGAACAGTGTCTTGAAAGGAGGATATAAGATGAACATCAACAAAACAAAAACCAAGATAATGGAATGTAGTCCAATTAAATCAGATGATGCTCACGGAATTAGATTAGGAAATGAGGCGCTTAAAGCAGTAAATGAGTTTTTCTATTTGGGGAGCAAAGTAACTGATGATGGTCGAAGTAGAGAGGATATAAAATGTAGACTGGCAATGACAAGGAAAGCGTTTCTGAAGAAATTTCGTAACATCGAGTATAGATTTAAGTGTCAGGAAGTCGTTTCTGAAAGTATTTGCGTGGAGTGTAGCCATGTATGGAAGTGAAACGTGGACGATAAATTGTTTGGACAAGAAGAGAATAGAAGCTTTCGAAATGTGGTGTTACAGAATAATGCTGAAGATTAGATGGGTAGATCACATAACTAATGAGGAGGTATTAAACAGAATTGGGGAGAAGAGAAATTTGTGGCACAACTTGACTGGAAGAAGGGATCGGTTGGTAGGACATATTCTGAGGCATCAGGGGATCACCAATTTAGTATTGGAGGGCAGCGTGGGGGGTAAAAATCGCAGAGGGAGACCAAGAGATGAATACGTTAAACAGATTCAGAAGGATGTAGTCTGCAGTAGGTACTGAAAGATGAAGAAGCTTGCACAGGGTTGAGTAGCATGCAGAGCTGCATCAAACCAGTCTCTGGACTGAAGACCACAACAGCAACAGTCACATAATTATGACAATGACACTTTTTTAAAAGAACTGCATTATGTACCTGTTCAGTGCCACTATAAAGAGCATTAGAGAAGCACTTATAAGTCATGACATGTGTGGACCTTGATCAAATTGTAGCAAGATATTACCGCCGCATGTCACTGTGCGCCATCATGATAAACGGTTAAACAAATGTCTGTACTAGAAATGAATGAAGTTATAACTGAGGAACACGTGGTGTATTTGAAGCCTTGGCGCTCCACTGTTGTGGTGATCAGACAACTTGATCCAGGAGCTCCTCGGGCTTTACGCAGTCGGAAATTTGTGTCTTCTTTTCTTTATGGCGAATTTTACCAAACCATTAGAGCAGCGACTTGGTTGTATGCTAAAAAGTCTATCATACACTATTAAATTATTCTAGAAAGTGAAGAATAAAATACGTCAATGGAAAAGAACAGCAGCTGGTAAAATAAATATAACTAACATTTTAGCAGCGGCATCACACAAATGCATGTTACTACTCGTACATGGCCACCTAAACGTGCGAGGGTCATCAGTCAAAGATGCCCTCTGAGAAGACTGCATTCTAGCGCGTTTCATCATTCTCGCATTTCGTTTTATCAGTGGGTCTGTCGCAGTTACTTTCAAAATCGGTTACAGTTCTCTGAATGGCGTGAACGAAACTACAAAGTAATGTAGCGTTTCTAAGCGAGATTTCGCTAAGTTATAACGTATCGTTTAGGGACCATGGGGAAATAAATCTATACAATATCCACTGGCTAGTAGCAAATCCAAGTAAGCTGAGAGATTTGGATAAATAATAACGCTGGCCCTTCAGTACTAGTGCGAGGTCTTCAAGAACCACGTCATTGGTGAAGGGTGGTACCTATAGTTCCAAAAAGGCTACTGCCGCAGTTATTGGATAACATACCGCTGGGCAGACTGTAATCCATGAGGTACCAATAAGGTGGATTACCGCCCATTCCGCACAGACAATTGCAGGCTTCTTAACAAAATATCTGAAGACCCTTGGATTGGTTATTCGCTTAATACACAATTCCCCGCACGCTTATAATATTTAATTCCTCTAGATGTCTGTTTGTGGAGAAAATTAAAGCAAGATCTCTACGGGGAAACACCAACTACTCTCGGAAAATATAGAAAACCATAATGCTGACGTACGCTGCCAGGTGAAATGTAATATCCAGTATTGACCATCCGGATACGGTTCCTCACACGCGGCGTTTAATAACTGCGTGCCTATGGAGTACCGTCTCAGTATTGCGAAGCGAATCGTGATTCCTTGACGAAACGTTAATAATTGACGGAAAATCATCGAGTAAATCAGAAGTGATATCTGCCGTTCCACAAGGAAATTTCACAGTCTCTCTGCTGTTCCTGAGCAATATAAACGATTTAGAAGATAATTTAACCAGCCCTCTTAGGTGTTTGCAGATGATGTTCTTGTCTGTCGTCTAGCACCAGTTACCATAAGGTCAATTTTCACTTGTCGCCATTGCATTAATTTCAGTGCCCGATTACACCCCATGTCGGAATTTCTCTTTCGTCATAGGGAGAATCAGGGAAATCAGAGCTCTCACGGTAACATTTAAGTCTGTTTCTCTCAAGTGCTCTCAGACACGGAAACGGTATAGAAATAGTGTGAAGGTGGTCCGATGAAGCCTTTGCAAGACCCTTAAAAGTGAACTGCAGTCATGCAGATGTAGATGTAAAATCGCTTTATACTATGGACGATTGCTCAAGGTCAACACTTTGAGAATTGACGTTACCTGCACTACTGGCCATTAAAATTGCTACACCAAGAAGAAATGAAGATGATAAACGGGTATTCATTGGACAAATATATTACACTAGAACTGACATGTGATTACATTTTCACGCAATTTGGGTGCATAGATCCTGAGAAATCAGTACCCAGAACAACCACCTCTGGTCGTAATAACGGCCTTGATACGCCTGGGCATTGAGTCAAACAGAGCTTGGATGGCGTTTACAGGTACAGCTGCCCATGCAGCTTCAACACGATACCACAGTTCATCAAGAGTAGTGACTGGCGTATTGTGACGAGCCAGTTGCTCGGCCACCATTGAGCAGACGTTTTCAATTGGTGAGAGATCTGGAGAATGTGCTGGCCAGGGCAGCAGCAGAACATTTTCTGTATCCAGAATGGACCGTAAACGACCTGCAACATGTGGTCGTGCATTATCCTGCTGAAATGTAGCGTTTCGCTGGGATCGAATAAAGGGTAGAGCCACGGGTTGTAGCACATCTGAAATGTAACGTCCACTGTTCAAAGTGCCGTCAATGCGGACAAGAGGCGACCGAGACGTGTAACCAATGGCACCCATACCATCACGCCGGCTGATACGCCAGTATGGCGATGACAAATACACGCTACCAATGTGCGTTCACCGCGATGTCGCCAAACACGGATGCGACCATCATGATGCTGTAAACAGAATCTGGATTCGTCCGAGAAAATGACGTTTTGCCATTCGTGCACCCAAGTTCGTCGTTGAGTACACCATCGCAGGCGCTCCTGTCTGTGATGCAGCGTCAAGGGTAACTGCAGTCATGGTCTCCGAGATGATAGATCATGCTGCTGCAAACGTCGTCGAACTGTTCGTGGAGATGGTTGTTGTCTTGCAAACGTTCCCATCTGTGGACTGAAGGATCGAGACGTGTCTGCACGATCCGTTATAGGCTTTGCGGATAAGATGCCTGTCATCTCGACTGCTAGTGATACGAGTCCGTTGGGATCCAGCACGGCTTGCCGTATTACCCTCCTGAACCCACCGATTCCATATTCTGCAAACAATCATTGGATCTCGACCAAAGTGAGCAGCAATGTCGCGATACGATAAACCACAATCGCGATAGGCTACAATCCGACCTTTATCAAAGTCGGAAACGGGATGGTACCCATTTCTCCTCCTTACACGAGGCATCACAACAACGTTTCACCAGGCAACGCCGGTTGGAAACCTTCTTCATGTCAGCACGTTGTAGGTGTCGCCACCGGCGCCAACCTTCTGTGAATCCTCTGAAAAGCTAATCATTTGCATATCACAGCATCTTCTTCCTGTCGGTTAAATTTCGCGTCTGTAGCACGTCATCTTCGTGGTGTAGCAATTTTAATGGCCAACAGTGTAATAAACATACGAACTGTACCTGAGTTTTGTGTCTGTTTTCATTTGTTACAGTACGGCAGACATACGTGCAACTTCTTCTAATCGTGCGACTGTGGTTTGTATCACTATCATTTGGCTCCTGACTGATCAATTTGCGTGCATGTTACGTCGTAGTCTTCTTCGCACACTCTTTGCAACACCACTCAAAAAATAAACACACTTCCGTTTAAGAAATAAATTCGGTGATATAATTCGTCAGCCATGAACGCTAAAATGTACTTGTGTGCATCATAAAATTCGCAGAATTCTCCGCAATAACATGACGAATATCGCAATTCGACGTATTTGCTCGTTATGGATGTATTTCGGGTGACCCGTCTCATCAGACTCGTTTTGTTAATGGATTTTAAAAATGGAATGTTCCCTCATTTGCTTTGTATAAATTACCAATTCATGAGTGTTTATCCCATTATAATACATAAATAAAGGACCGTAAAAGCATCGACGAAATAAAATTTGCAGAGCATCAAATTATGCGCCGAAATTACTTGAAAATAACGGCAGTGCACCAAGAGAGAGAGAGAGAGAGAGAGAGAGAGAGAGTTGAGAAGACGGGGACAGTGCAGGATGGGGTTGGGGTGGGGGAGGAGGGAAGCGGATCGCGCCTCACAGCTCAGCGCCTTTTGTCCGCCTCCTGCATGTCGATCGATTTTTGACACGTGCTCTGTTATCACCACCACCAGCACGAAATGAAAGGAAACCCGTGCTATTGCTTAACTGTGGGTCGTACATCTCCAGACGGTGACCCTAACCAAGCCGTTTGTCATCCAGAAGAGCCCGCAGAATCTGAAGTTCCACTTTCATTGTATACGACAAATGGTACCCTTTTTCCATTTTATATGGTATGTTTTATTCTGAGGAATATGAACAAATTCTGCCAACACGGTGTAACGTCCCCTTAGAAAAATTATATACGTGACTGGGCTTAAACTGACACACAATGTTTTTAGCGCAACACAATCTGACTTTCAATAATCTCTACAAAAGAATGGCCCTGACTAACATTAACCTATACCTTTCACAAATCACTTACCTCACCAAAAATCTTCGTTACTTGAACTACTGCAATACAGCGAGCGTCACTACTGCCAGCTAAATAAAAGATTCAAACTACTGAAGGCACTAACTACTGATAGGCTTAGTTAGCAAATGAAAGATTTTGATAGAGAACAAATGATGTATTTACCTTAATAGTCATAATATATATAGCAGTTCATGACATCCAGTCTTACAAATTTCAAAACTCCGCCATCTCTCTCCCCACATCCACCACTGCTGGCGGCTCACCTCCAACTGCGCAACGCTGTGCGCTGTTAACACCCAACTGCCCAACGCTACAATGGCAGACAACAATGCAAACTAACCACGGCCTTCACGCAGCACAATCAGTGATTTTCATATAGAGCGCTACGTAACGTTGCCAATATAAAACCTAAACAGCCTACTTACATAGCCCCCATGCTCCCCACAAAAATTTTTACAAATTGTTTTGGGCAGTGGCCAATACAGATTTGAAAAAAATTTTCATAATTACAGTAAGAAAGAAATCAAATGCACACACTTATTGATACAATGTTGGTCAAACGCTAAAATTTTCTCACAGTCCATAAAGACTGTCCTAATCGTTCATCACAGTAAAATTGCAGTGTTTTTCTTTTCGTGTTGCGCTAAAAACATTGTGTGTCAGTTTAAGCCCAGTCACGTATATAATTTTTCTAAGGGGACGTTACAACGGTACCTTACCATCACTCGAAATGATGCATTTTAGTATGAGTCGTGATCAAGTATGAACACAGAAGAGCTCGTTGATAAGGAGCATAAAAACCATAGGGGTATATAAACCACGAGAGGGAACGTGGCCAAATGCAATGCTGTATGCTTACTGATTTTGATGTTTCTTAGCATACGGACTTCTACGAATTTTCTGCAGCAGAATGTGGAGGTAAGATTCTGCGGTTTCTCAGATAATATGATGATTGAGAGTAGTTTGTGGCCTTGTTATCGAACATGAAACAGTGCATGCCATTTCACTTAGACCGGCAGTGATGAGGATAACATAATAAACTGACATCTTTCCTATTACGAAAGAAGTTAAAACATGGAAGCCATTATTGAAAGGAATTATGTTCCAATCAAGTCTCTATGAAGACGGGAGAACGGTCGATCAGATTTGCCATAGCACTAAAACGCCAAAGGGGTCAAAATGACCCTTTCTAGTCTTTAAATCATAGCAACGTTCCACAGAATGATAAGTGAAAAATTTCCTTTTATTTGTTTTATGCAATGTACTTTCAGTATATTGGAAACCAGTGGATTTTGCACAAATGATTAAGATTTTATGCAGCTTTCACCATTAGTACTCAGATTGTTCATACTGACCCCTATAACATAGAACTATAATTTTATTTATTGGTATGTCTAATATTTACTTCATTCACTCCCAAATTTCAGCTATTATACTTTCTGTTGGAATAATTAACCTTAGTTCATATTATTGTGCTGTGCTGTGAATGGACATTAGTGGAGTATCAAGTGCTGCGTACTTGCTCATAGCCGACTATATAATCAAGTATACACTCAAATTGGTATGGGAGACGCAAATTGAGTAGTGAGAAATGACATTCTGACAGTGACCATCAAGGATTTAGAAGCATTTATTACAATTATTTATGCACGTGGTGTGAGTGATTGCAGAAGTAGAGATCTCCACAGCTTATGGTATCATTTTTGGAGCGTACTGTTTTGTGTACAAACCACGAGTAGAAAAAGATATTGTGTAATTATGAGATTCGTGAGGTTCGACTAGAAGTCTATACACTCTTCACATTTACAGACTGTTAAGTTTGCATTGGTTTATACTGTTTGGATCAAATTCATAGAAATCTGCTCCACATGGCACAAACCCGAAACTGACCTAATGATAGATGAGCCTGACAGGTATGGACAAAATTACTAATTACCTGCAGTTGTTGATGGCAAGTGTATTATGAATAGTTTCCCTTACATTGTTGAGGGCATTACACGATCCTAGTGGGAAAGGTTTTCCAATTTTGTAGTGATGCGTCTTATGGAACAATTTATATCCAAAGGCGAAGATGTCGCTATGGGAAATTACTTCACTTGTGTTACTAAAATATCTTTACTCCACATTTTACAGTGAATCCACTTTGGGGTTGGTAATCTAAGTTAAACTGCAACACACAAATTAAATAAAAAAGAACATCTTTTAATGTAAGGATTAAAATTATGTTCACACATGTAAACTACGAAATAGGTCGATGTTTTAACTGTTTCACATACAAAGTGTGTAAAAGTTTCTGAAGTAATACATGAAACCAGTTCAAATAAATGAAGTGATACCCGATAGTCAATCTCTTTTAGCTACGGAATGAGAATCAGTTTCTGGATTTGATTACGCTTCTTCCACACGCACTTCATTGGTGTCTGAAATAAAGTTGTCTCCTGTGTCCGAGGAATTAAATGAGCAGTTTGTTATACGACGTACTTAATGTTCCAGACTGCAAAACTTCAGTTTAAATCTTCCGTGTTTTGTAATTGAATAACTCTTTATTTAATAACAACTATGAATAATTCTGTTCTACTGCTAGCAAATGAAATCTATTGAGTGTAATTACTTTGTAGCAAATGTTTGAACGGTATCCCCATTGTGCTAGCAGCTAAATGGTGAGATACCTCAAGTTGCTTGTTAGGATTATGTTCAAGTTCATTCCAGACATGGTAGTATTTTTGTGTGGTTTGCAACGAAGCTCAGAGATGGACATATTCATTCACGCATCACTGATATGTGGCTATCAGTGCGTGTCCGTCAGTCACGTTATCACGTTGTGGCCAGGACAGAACGAATACATTCAGCCTTGAATCAATATTCCCTGATTTTATTGACGTTTTCAGTCATTATCCTTCTATACGACTCAGTAAAACGTAAGAACCTTACATATACGATACCTCATACAGTATCTGTAACACTGACTCTAAATTATTGAATTATTCTCAATAATGTTACCTGAAAAGTTTTTGTCGAATGAAGAACTAGAGTATCAAGGTACTCGAACAATGGCCTCGGACGAGGACTGGATCCTTATCTATTATTCTATAGCTATTTTATAGTCGACAATTCTAGAATACAATGTGGAAACACTGAATAAACAATGACGACGGCATCAATTCGTGCCACGCGTTCTTGAAAGCGGCAGAGGATATTCCTGCCGACGATCTAGGGTCTATCCTGTTCTGTCTTGTTGCATCTTAGACGGAGGTGTCAGTTCGCCATTAAAAAACAAAACAAAAAAATGCTTTGATCAGCAATATTTTCGCTTACTTAGAGATCCGTCCCAAAAACAAGATGTACATCTTATGGGAATATTTGTATCACCTTGTCTTCAAATTCTTATTAGAAAAGACACCACGCATAAAGCATGTAGCACCTCCGGACTTTTTTCTGTATTCAGACTACGAACGTATGCCCTAGGTATTTTATATTCCACTGCTTAGTATCATTGCTTCGCATTGATTATGTACCCACGAAAGCCTAGTCTAATGGTAACTAGTGCTAATTATTGTGTCACGACAAGGTCAACCACGGATAAGGCACATACACAAAATGCATTTGTAAAATGAAGCATTAACTCGTTTCAACTCATCAATTAAGGCAAGAATTCCTTGCCAATGGACACCATATCTCGTAACAGCAAATTCCAAATGCTGTTTACTTGAATTCTTTTAAACGAACGTCAGACATCTCGCTACCGCTAAACGGAATACAAATGGTTTCCAGATATGGGGCTGTGTCTCTGCTACCACTCATGAAAGTCATTTTTCTATAAAATTCTGCTGAAGCCCATAATAGATATTTTAAGGATTAACGAATAACGAGTCACTGAAGAAACAATGCCATGTAACGCCAAACCATCAGTGAGTATCGTTTGTAAAAAGCTCTACACTGGCTGAAAACATATGTTTACATCTACATGGGTACTCCACATCCACCTTAGGGAGCGTGGCGTGGGTATCCTGTACCACTACCAGTCATTTCCTTTCCTGTTCCACTCGTAAATAGAACGACAGAGAGGGACTGTCTCTATGCATATGAGCCCTAATTTCCCGTATCTTACCTTCGTGCTTCTTATGCGCAGTGTATGTTGGATGTAACAGAACCGTCTTGCAATCAGCTTTAAATGCCGGTTCTTAAGTCATAACAATAATGTTCCTCGAAAGTAAATGGCACCTTCCCTCCACGGATTCCCGTTTGACTTCCTGAAGCATCTCCGTAACGAATGTGCGTTGTTCAAACCTACCGGTAAAAGATCTGACAACCAGCCCCTGAATAACTTCGATGTCTTCCTTTAAACCAACCTGGCACGCATCCCAAACACTCGAGCAATACTCACGAATAGGTCGCACTAGCATCCTGTATGCGGTCTCCTTACGGTTGAACCAGACATTCACGCAATTTTCCCAATAAGCCGAAATCGACCACTCGCATTTCCTACCACGCTTCTCACACGCTCGTTCCATTTCATGTAGCTTTACAACGTTATGCCCAGATATTTAAACGATGTAACTGAATGCTGTATCCGAACATTCAGGGTCTGTTTCTCTTACTCATCTGCACAAACGTACATTTTTCTACATTTAGTGCTCGCTTCTCTTCATCACATCAACTAGAAATTTTGTTTAAGTCCTCTTACATCCTCCTACAGTCACTCAACTTCGGCACTTTATCATACACCATAGCATCATCAGCAAACAATCGCAGATTGCTACCCACCTTGTGCGCTACATTATTTGTATATACATAGAGAGAGAATAATTCACTTGCCTGGGGCGCTCCTGACGATACTGTTGAGCACTCCCTGTCGAGGACAACAAACTGAGTTCTAAAACTTAAGAAGTCCACAAGATACTCACATATCTGTGATTCTCTTCCGTATTCTCTTAGCTTCGTTAACAGCGTGTAGTGGGGCATCGTATGACATGCTTCCCGGAAATCTAGAAATATGAAATCTGCCTATTGCCCTTCATCTATAGTTCTGAGTGTGTCATGCGAAAAGGAAAAGCAGAGTTCGCACGAGCGATGGTTTCTAAACCCATTCTGATCCGTGGCCGCAAGCTTCTCGATATCATGAGAGAATTTACTGAATCAGAACTCAGGATATGTTCAAGGATTCCGCAGCACACCGGTGTTATGGATACCGGTCTGTAATTTTGCGGGTCCGTCCTTTTGCACTTCTTATACAAAGAAGTCACCTGCCCTTTATTACAGTCGCTTGGCACTTTGCGCTTGACAAGAGATTCGCGATAAGATCAAGCTAAGTTAGGAGCCGATGCCGCAGAGTTGTTGTTGTTGTTGTTGTTGTTGTTGTGCCTTTCACGCCTGAGACTGGTTTGATGCAGCTCTCCATGCTACTCTATCCTGAGCAAGATCCTTCATCTCTCAGTACTTACTGCAATCTACATCCTACTGAATCTGCGTAGTGTATTCATCTCTTGGTCTCCCTATACGATTTTTACCCTCCACGCTGATACCCAACGCTAAATTTGTGATCCCTTGACGCCTCAGAACATGCCCTACCAACCGGTCCCTTCTTCTTGTCAAGTTGTGCCACAAAATCCTACCCAATTCTATTCAATACCTCCTCATTAGTTACGTGATCTACCCATTTAATCTTCAGCATTGTTCAGTAGCACCACATTTCAAAAGCTTCTATACTCGATGTTAACAAATTCCTCTTCTTCAGAAAGGCTTTCCTTGCCATTGCAAGTCTACATTTTATATCCTCTCTACTTCGACCATCATCAGTTATATTGCTCCCGAAATAGCAAAACTCCTTTACTAGTTTAAGTGTGTCATTCCCTAATCTGACTCCCTCAGCATCACCTGACTTAATTCGACTACATTCCGTTATCCTCGTTTTGCTTTTGGTGATGTTCATCTTATATCCTCCTTTCAAGACACTGTCCATTCCGTTCATCTGCTCTTCCAAGTCCTTTGCTGTCTCTGACAGAACTACAATGTCATCGACGAACCTCAACGTTTTTATTTCTTCTCCATGGATTTTAATACCTACTCCGAATTTTTCTTTTGTTTCCTTTACTGCTTGCTCAGTATACAGATTGAATAACATCGAGGAGAGGCTAGAGCCCTTTCTCACTAGCTTCCCAACCACTGCTTCCCATTCATGCCCCTCGACTCATAACTGCCATCTGGTTTCTGTACATATTGTAAATAGCCTTTCCCCCCCTGTATTTTATACATGCCACCTTTAGAATTTGAAAGAGAGTATTCCAGTCAACATTGTCAAAAGCTTCCTCTAAGTCTACAAATGCTAGAAATATAGGTTTGCCTTTCCTTAATCTTTCTTTTAACATAAGGCGTAAGGTTAGTATTGCCTCACGTCTTCCAACATTTCTATGGAATCCAAACTGATCTTCCCCGAGGTCAGCTTCTACCAGGTTTTCCATCTGTCTGTAAAGAATTCGCGTTAGTATTTTGCAGCTGTGACTTATTAAACTGATAGTTCGGTAATTTTGTCTTTTGTGAATACCTGCCTTCTTTGGAATTATTATATACTTCTTGAAGTCTGAGGGTATTTTGCCTGTCTCATACATCTTGCTGACCAGACGGTAGAGTTTTGTCAGGATTGGCTCTCCCAAGGCCGTCAGTAGTTCTAATGGAATATTGTGTACTCCCGGGGCTTTGTTTCGACTCAGGTCTTTCAGTGGTCCATCAAACTCTTCATGCAGTATTGTATCTCGCATTTCATCTTCATCTACATCCTCTTCCATTTCCGTAATATTGTCCTCAAGTACATTGCCCTTGCATAGACCCTCTATATACTCCGTCCACCTTTCTGCTTTCCCGTCTTTGCTTAGAACTGGGTTTCCATCTGAGCTGTTGATATTCATACAAGTGGTTCTCTTTTCTCCAAAGGTCTCTTTAATTTTCCCGTAAGCAGTATCTGTCTTGCCCCTTGTGAGATAAGCCTCTACATCCCTACATTTGTCCTCTAGCCATCTCTGCTTAGCCATATTGCACTTCCTGTCGATTTGCATTTTTGAGACGTTTGTATTCCTTTTTGCCTGCTTCATTTACTGCATTTTTATATTTTCTCCTTTCATCAATTAAATTCAATATTTCTTCGGTTACCCTAGGATTTCTACTAGCCCTCGTCTTTTTTCCTACTTGATCGTCTGCTACCTTCACTACTTCATCCCTCAGAGCTACCCATTCTTCTTCTACTGTATTTTTCTCCCCCATTCCTCTCAATTGTTCCCTTATGTTCTCCCTCAAACTCTCTACAACCTCTGGTTTAGTCAGTATATCAAGGACCCATCTCCTTGATTGCCAACCTTTTTGCAGTTTCTTCAGATTTAATCTACAGTTCATAACCAATAGATTGTGGTCAGAGTCCACATCTGCCCCTGGAAATGTCTTAGAATTTAAAACCTGGTTCCTAAATCTCTGTCTTACCATTATATAATCTGATACCTTTTAGCATCTCCAGGGTTCTTCTATGTATACAACGTTCTTTCATGATTCTTGAACCAAGTGTTAGCTATGATTGAGTTATGCTCTGTGCAAAATTCTACCAGGCGGCTTCCTCTTTCATTTTTTACCCCCAATCCATATTCACCTACTATGTTTCCTTCTCTCCCTTTTCCTACTCTCGAATTCCAGTCACCCATGACTATTAAATTTTCGTCTCCCTTCACTACCTGAATAATTTCTTTATCTCATGATACATTCATCAATTTCTTCATCATCTGCAGAGCTAGTTGGCATATAAAGTTGCACTACTGTAGTAGGCGTGGGCTTCGTGTCTATCTTGGCCACAATAATGCGTTCACTATGCTGTTTGTAGTAGCTTACCCACACTCCTATTCTGTTACTCATTATTAAACCTACTCCTGCATTACCTCTATTTGATTTTGTATTTATAACCCTGTATTCACCTGACCAAAAGTCTTGTTTTCTCCTGCCACCGAACTTCACGAACTCCCAGTACATCTAACTTTAACCTATCCATTTCCCTTTTTAAATTTTCTAACCTACCTGCCCGATTAAGGGATCTGATATTCCACGCTCCGATCCGTAGAATGCCAGTTTTCTTTCTCCTGATAACGACGTCCTCCTGAGTAGTCCCCGCCCGGAGATCCGAATGGGGGACTATTTTACCTCCGGAATATTTTACCCAAGAGGACGCCATCACTATTTAACCATACAGTAAAGCTGCATGCCCTCGGGAAAAATTACGGCCGTAGTTTCCCCTTGCTTTCAGCCGTTCGCAGTACCGGCAGAGCAAGGCCATTTTGGTTAGTGTTACAAGGCCAGATCAGTCAATCATCCAGACTGTTGCCCCTGCAACTATTGCAAAGGCTACTGCCCCTCTTCAAGAACCACATGTTTGTGTGGCCTCTTAACAGATACCCTTCCGTTGTGGTTGAACCTACGCTACGGCCACCTGTATCGCTGAGGCACGCAAGCCTCCCCACCAACGGCAAGGTCCATGGTTCATGGGGGGAGGCCGCAGAGTGCTCTTTGAAGTGTCGAATTGGGAGTCCATCCAGACATGGTGACTTATTTGTTTTCAACTCTCTACGTCACGGATACTTAGTACTACGTCGTCCGTACGGGAATCTGCTCGGTGGTCAAACGACGGTATGTTTTTAAACTTTGTCCATAATTCCTCTACTTCCATCTTACTGGCACTAAGTGATGCCATCTAACTATCTAAGTGAGATGCTAACAACTGCTTATCAAAACTTAGATGAAGACCAGAATAACAATTTGGTATCTGAAATAAGCGGAAGGATTCAATGTAGGAGGGTGATAAGGATGACAGCCTCGATTCTCAGCGATTTACGACTATGATCCCGTAAGCGACCACCACAGAATAATTTAGCAAAATTCCTTTTGAGGATGCCCTACAGAAGGCCTCCTGATGGCAAATGACATCTTTTTATCATGTCTTAAACTCTCAAAAGTAGGAGTTTTTGTGTGGTTGTATTACGTATTCTCTAAGCTTGTTCTCATCGCTATCGTGCAAGAAGATAAGAAATAAAAGCTTAAATTGCTCTCACATAAGGTAAATAGTACACAGAGCTGTCAGATCAAAAACAAATGATGATATAAAAATCAACCTTTATATGTAAACTGCATAAATGCATTACACATCTTTAGATTTAATCGTTATCTTCTGCAAATAAATTTCCAAATTTGCAATATTTAATACATATCAAAAAGAACAGTTGTTACTACAGGAAAAGGAGAATTATGTCTTTTCTTTGAAAAAATTTCTTTCTTTCTCCAGTACCTCTTTAGGCTAAATATTGACACAATATCCTGCTCATCACGTTCTCTGACACATACCAATTTAGGTCATATTGAATGGTATTCTCTGTTTTGAACGTGTCTCGGCTTCACATCGGATTGGGGAGAGAAGTGAACTTTTACATCTAAAATTATCTGTTGTTTCTCATCGTCCATATACCACGCTTATTACAGCTCAACTACACTACAACTGAAATTGTCTGTTATTTTTCATCTTCGCTGGCCGGGGTGGCCGTGCGGTTCTAGGCACTGCAGTCTGGAACCGCGCGACCGCTACGGTCGCAGGTTCGAGTCCTGCCTTGGGCATGGATGTGTGTGATGTCCTTTTGTTAGTTAGGTTTAAGTACTTCTAAGTTCTAGGGGACTGATGACCTCAGATGTTAAGTTCCATAGTGCTCAGAGCCATTTGAACCATTTTTTCTTTATTTTCATCTTCCATATATTATGTTTATTACAGCTCTGCTACACGTAAGCGAGCATTGCTCTCTTGTATGCTCCCAATGGTCGATTTCCATAGATCCACAGCTATTTCGGCTACAATGATTTGCCTGCGTAAGATCTTTGAAGGGAGTGCAGTCGCAGCCAATGAGAACTTTAAGACGCTCTACATGTCTGGAGAGACTTGAAAGTGGAACAAACCGTTCGCGCTCAGTTCTACTCGGTTCGAGACTATTCTTGAGCCAAAGGGTGGTATGGTTTGATAATGAGCGTGGCTGCACTGAATTATCATCAAGAAGATGAAGAGCTATGTACGAAAGCAGCTACAGGATTGTATTTAAATTATAATCAGAGTTACATACATCTCTTTCCTGTGTGTCTACTCTGGAACACACGGTACTAATTTTCTGCAACTATATGCTGGCCGAATCATTTTGGAACCTCAGATTTCATAGGCATTGAGGTCGAACGAGTGAATTTTGTGTAGCTACGATTAATTATGTTTTATTCATGATCGAGCTTAGCAAGCTGTTATTATATTCACCAGAACGTTTTTGTACCTTACATCATTTTCAAATCTACATTACACAGTAAGTCTCTGTATGAATGTGCCAAGAACACCACGTAAGTCGTTTAACATAAATGAAATTGTTCTGTTCAAAAGATTTGTATTCTTGGGAACCAACAATAAATGCAAAGTTAACGAAAATCTCATGTCTTAATTTATATTTTATTGACGTCATCGATTTATTTTAATGAGCTATAAGTTTTCAAGAGTAATAGTAGTGAATAGCCACGAGACCTTGCACTAGTGCCTTGCATGAGTATAACAAAGGATACGGTTTTATGTCTTCAGTTTACGCATTAGTTCTTTGATAGCCGTTTTTCACTTTGTACACTTGGTGTGACCCATCGAGGCTTTTTATTAATTCAGTAAATTATTTTCGGATCACAGAAGGCACCTTTGCCTCTAGAACTAGAGAACAGTAGCTCCTTCGTCATTCTGATAATGTTTTGCGATAGCGTTATGTTACCAACTCTCTACAACCAACTCTTATGAATTAACGACTGAGTTCATCAGTTGATATTTGTATTTCCTGCTGTTTAGGTTGATTACGGAACATAGTGGCAGGTTCCATAATGAGAAAATTAATCATCAGTAATCAGTAGTAAATCATTTCAGATGCCAAAGAATATCCATTGCGCGAAGTACGTGTGTTTGTGACTAATTACGACTGAGATCAGTCAGTTCGCGTAATAAAACTGTTTTTTGGAGAATTATCCAATTTGTAAGGCAGTTTCTAGTGGAACTTTAATGCCCCCATTGCAGATACTGAGTTTACTAACATTCGCAGACGAAATAAACATCGTGATTTAGCAGAAAACTTACCTGATGTGTTTCACTTCAGGATACTAAGTACCCAAGCGTCAGGTTACTTTTTCTAACTGAAGTGTACCGTCATGTATTTGAAGTAGTTACGCAAGCCAGACGAGTATTTAAGGGTTTTACAAACATTGAGAGCCCTGAATACATTGTTTGTTCTTTTCCTTTTGGTAATTTTTAAGGATTAAGAGAAGTTCCCATTTTTGATGTATAGCCACTGCCTGCTCTGCCCAAACTTCAGGACAATAGTGTGTTTCTTCCCCGATTACCAGAAAACCATTCCACTTCCTTTACAGTCGAAGGTGACTAACAACATGAACTGACTTGTTCCAGTTTTAGCTGAGTAGGGTAAGTGGCTCAGAAAAATCACTCTTTAAAGTCATCTTAGGTATTAGTAAACGGCTTCAGCTGTATTTAGTTCTTTCATTATTAAATTACTACAGGTCTCATGGCACTACAAGCCGTATGTTCAGGTGAACCTCTGTATAACAATAAATTCAGAAGGAATAACAGCCCTGAGAGATGCACTGGTATGGGAAATTATTTTAAGATTAAAAATTGTTTTAAAAGTATTAAAAACTCTTACATGAGAACATCAAAGTGTTACTTCCCACGTGACTAAACCATTAGACCGGAATACCTCGAACATTTTTATCTTTCATTCGTTGCCAAACAGAATAAAACACCGCTAATAGGCGGTATGTCATAGAATAAAACAGCCGGAAATCTTGGAATACAGTGGATGGGTCCTAAACAAATCATACCATGGCGATCCATTGGTAAGGAGAAAATTAATGAAAACCACTAAGATCCCATTTTGGGCTAAATGTAAGACCAAGAAGTGGTTCCCACAAAACGGAGGGATATTCCAGTTGCATCAAACCCCTCATGTACATAGCTACTGACGCAAAAGCAGAATCTGGAAACCTCACTTACCTCTCGTCCGATCTATACTTAATCGCGAACTGGGGACGCGTCCGCATGCTCTTATCGTACTGACGACAGGAAAGTAAACAGCTTGTCTGTGGACGGCACGCGCATGCGCTGATGATGCGCGGGCTTGAACGAATTATTGGTGGTCTTTCGGGGAATACACGAATCGTAAATGAGGTTATTGGGAATGAAAGTACAAAAACTGTTTTTGAAAAACAACATGATAGTGATATATTTTTTCGTTACTAATTGCCGTAAGTTATGCTAAAGCTAGAGTGTAAAAGAGGAACATCCTGTGCATAATTACGGCAATGAAACAGATCTGCCGACCGAGTTCCCTGAATAAACCATATGACTATAAGAAGTTTAACAACATTAATTCTAAAAATTATTGTTTCGTAAAAATGTTTGCGTTTCGTGGTGCTCAGCTGTAAGGAACAACTCATATTTTTCTCTAACAGTTATTTCAGACCGTATCAAGACACCCTACATCAGGTTGTAATTGGTGGACTAGTAGTCTTCAAATACGCACTGACACTTTATCTGTAACTAAAATTGCCTCGTGGTCTGTCCAGTGAGCCATTGCCTTTGATTAATACTGTTTCCTAAGCCCTTCTGCAACATATATTCGCTATCTGACAGAAGCATCCGGACACCATTATGTAATGTGGAAATGACTACTACATGTCACAAGAGGGGAGTTCGCCCGTATAAAAGGAGGCTGAAAGAGTTGTGTCGTCAGCAGAGAAACAAGAACTGTAGAACGGGTTAGTCAGGAGAGATCACTAACTTTTAACGTGGATTAATCACTGGATCGCACCTGAGTAATGTATCCTTCAGGGATACTTCATCCATTCTAAGGCTACCCAAGCCGACTGTTGGTGATGTGATATGAAATCTGAAGTAACAACCACAACTGAAACGAGGTCAAGCAGACCCCATGTACTGACAGAGATCATCGAACATTGTGGAGGGTGGTTGTAAAAAATCGCTGGAAATTAGTGAAAGCATTGACACATGGCTTAAAAAGTGGTATCAGAAATCCAGCTAGCTAGCATAATAATGACTGTGTGTAGGGAGTACAAACGAATGAGGTACGATGGTCGAGCAGCTCCTTATAAGCATTTATGTAGTCAGTTCCAAGTGATACAGAGCTACCGCCCCTGGACAGTGCATGACTGGAAATAAATGACTTGAAGTTTCGAATCACGCTCTATCTTTTGGCAATGGAAGGTTTTGGGCTTGGGAAATACCTCGAGAACGTTGTCTATCGACATGGGTAATGTCAACAGTAAAGTACAGTCGAGACGATGTTACGATAGGATGCTGTACTTCGTGGTTATGGTGTGGTCCCCTTACTGCGCTTAAGGCGATGATAGATGCGGAACGATACGAAGACACTTTACAGCATTGTGTACTACGATGACGACTGTCTCAGCATGACAATGCACCCTGTTATAAAGCAGCAGCTGTGAAGCATTTGTCTGTGGACAATAACATTCCTGAAATGAGCTGGCCTGCCAAGAGTCCCGAACTAAACCTACTGAAACACCTATGCAGTGAGTTGGAGCGTCACTTCGTTACAGACCACAGCGCCTAACGTCACTACCTTCTCTGGTTTCGGCTTTTGAGGAAGAGTGAGCTACCCTTGCTTCCACATACATTCAGACACCTTACTGAAAGTCAGCATGAGAGATCGTAGGACACCCTCACTTGTGATTTGGTGTTACGCTGCGTAATGTTCTTAGGGAAATTGATCTTAAAAACGCGGTTGCTGTAACTGGGTACGATCTCACTTCATTCATATGATGGAATGGTTGGCAGTAGTTAACACTCTTGCTGGTGCGCTCTAGCGAAGGAATAGCGTTAAGCTTTCCCTGCGTTCAAAGGAAGAGGGTGCTGATTTAAACCACTGCAGTAAAAGTGTATGGCGGCTAAGGGCCGAGGGGAGTGTTTTCCCTGTGAGACATAGGTGAAAACATTGAGGACTGCCGAGTTTCTCGGTCTGATTGTGCAGACACGTTGGATGGCACTGGTTGGTCGGCGGAAGCTTCCAGTTACGCTGACTAGCGCCGAGGAGTCACCGCTTCTACGGCCAGAGCATTGATGACCGGCAATAAAGCAGAGGATGGGCCCTTGTTAGGCAGGAAGCCGATGAGACGGCTGTGAATTTCTGCGAATTTCTATGGGATTGGTCGGTGGCGCCCAGACGTCCAGACTCTACTACAAAACATATTTGGGAAGGCACGAGGCTTTTAGCGAGTTCATGGCTACTCTTTCCAAAGTTCGAAATGGACACGACTGCGGAGGTAACGATTTTTTTATGGAGGGCTATGGTCCATCCAGGTCATGCTTTTAAAAAAAGACATGGCGTAAACACGTGGTAAAGAGGCTGTGAAGATGAAGCTTTCTTCCTTTTCTCCTAATTAATTTTGAAATTCGCTGATTGGTCTAATCGGTGTATGAGGAGCAAGGGCTTGGACTAAAGCGGGAGTAGTCTAAGATGTAAATGTGCTAGGCTACCGAGCTGGTGAGGAAAGCTGAGAGAAAGAGGACACTCCTGTACTGGCGCTTCGCTAGTAAAGAACTGCAGGTCTCTACCTAAACGGTGAGACTTGTGTCCTTTGCTAGTGTGCCACTTAGAGTCTGTGCCAGTCAACATCTGAACCGTCAGAGGTACTGCTTCTAGCATCACGCACACAATGAGTGCATGGAGTCAAATTGGGTCCACCTGCACACTGGAATCCACTGGGGTTTCAGAGTCTCGTAGGAAGTACCTGCGTTTCGAATTAACTGAACGCGAGACCGCGTACTTGCATTTTTCGGGCGCGCGCCGTTAATAACAGATTGCTGCCATCCATGACTCCCATCGCCGAGCGCATCTTCGTGTGCTGCCCTGACCTGCAGAAGGGTAAAGTATTCGCTGCTATGGCGTAGGGCTCCAATACATGCTTCTCAGTACCCAGTTCTTTGGAACCATATTTTTCTTTATGCAATAGTAGAGAGCAGATGCTTGACAGTAGTGTAGTTTTTGGGCCATAGCACGAATTCACATGTATGGAATTAGGTAAAGCGACTAGTTATGGTCAGTGTTGTGTAGCTGATTTGTTCACCATCGACTCCATATCATTGAAAGCGTTTGCCCAATAAAAGAATGTTTGGGTGCCATTTCAAAATGGTTCAAATGGTTCTGAGCACTATGCGACTTAACTTCTGAGGTCATCAGTCGCCTAGAACTTAGAAATAATTAAACCTAACTAACCTAAGGACATCACACACATCCATGCCCGAGGCAGGATTCGAACCTGCGACCGTAGCGGTTCAAAAAATGGTTCAAATGACTCTGAACACTATGGGACTCAACTGCTGTGGTTATCAGTCCCCTAGAACTTAGAATTAATTAAACCTAACTAACCTAAGGACATCACACACATCCATGCCCGAGGCAGGATTCGAACCTGCCACCGTAGAAGTCGCACGGTTCCGGACTGCGCGCCTAGAACCGCGAGACCACCGCGGCCGGCACCGTAGCGGTCACGCGGTTCCAGACTGAAGCGCTTTTAACCGCACGGCCAGGTGCCATTTCGTTAGTCACTATTTTCGTCTTGTGATGTTGAGAATGAATAAATAAAAAAGTGATTAACATTACCTTTGCCTTTATTATTTAAGCCTTGATAATAATTTAGAGTGAGAAGTCTGGACAGCACAGAGTCGTCATAGAGTCAGAAGGTGGACGTACTCCATGCTAATGTTCACTAATAGGGGTCCAGATATTTTTCATAAAACAATGTATACTAGGCCAAATTGAAAAACTACTCGATAACGATGACATATGAGATTATATGTCTATTACACTGGTACAAGCTGTGCAGTAATTTAAATCAAGTGTTGTCTTTATTTGTAGTGTAGCTTTCGTTTTACCGTTTTCTAAAACATTCACTTCACCCGGGGTTTAGGCGCGTGCATTAACTAAAACATCGTTCCCTCATAAAACTCATTATTTTGTAAAGTTTACTACTAGGAAAGGTTAATCCAAGGAGGCACATAAGAAGTCTACCCTTTCATTACTACCAATCAGTTAAAACAATTAAAAGATTTAAAAAGACATCGGGTGATCTGTGGCAGAATTACGATGTACACCGAATATATATATACCAACGGAATCAAATCACCATGGTAAGCGAAATCGGTTAGTTCCCAAAAGGTATTTGTCTCTCTGCAAAATTGATTCTTCCTATTCAGTATATTACAAAGGCTAAAGGAATACCTAGCCCACACTACAAAAGTATTTCCTACGAACTTGTTGCAAAAATACGCGACTGCAAATTGAAAATAAAACATTTCTCACGGGGAGAAATCATCTGTCCGCAAAGGTGCATAGGTAAAATAAGAACAGGGATCTTGCACACTCTAAGTTACAATTATTCGTTCATCTAAAAAAAATTCGCGGTTTGATAACTTTCTGAGTAAATGTGAAACCTTATGCAAGTCGTAGATGATAGTTTTACAGAACGTCCATAAACACACTTCACGGATATAACCTAAATAATGGGAAAAACCTTGGATCAATTACATTGGCTTAAAAGGTGACTACATTCTGGGAATATGGAATATTTTCCTAATATTCCATTCCTTGTGGTGTCTTTGTGGAAGCGTTGGAATACCATTTGCTCACACAGTTGCCAGAATCAGTAAATTTACTGACCAGGCCATCCTCCCTCAGTGGTTACGTCCCCACCGTCTACATCTTTACGTTAAAGACACCTTCGTCATCGCATATTACAGAGTAAACGTCAAACGATATATTCTACGGTACTCGTGTATTGACGTATACTACGAGGATAAAGTGCATTGCTTTGACTTTTTGCAGACAAAACATAAATACGATGACGTATGTCTGTGTCGGCTAGTTAATACGGGCCTGTAATGAGTCAGAGTCCCACAGGAACGTCGTCTCATTTCAGAGTAATGCTTAGTATTAAAAAGTTGTGGCGCTACGCACGTATGACACAAGCGCATTTTAACCTGCCTTCTTTTCACAGCATAGTACTTTTTGCATTGTTTCGATTAGTACCGAAACACAGGACCGGGCGTCAAGGCTCTAACGTGGTATAAAACGGAATTTTGTTTATCCGTGGTCAGCAAGACATGCAGCTTCCGTAGCTGGATGAAGGTCTCGTATGGTTTCCACTATGCATTGCTATCTTCAGCCGTTAGCATTAATGATACTCACGAATGTTTTCTGATGTCGTCCACCCATACTGCACTATTTATTTATTATTCATTTGCCTTAGGAAAGAAGAACAAGTTCAAAATTATGAAGTTACAGAACAAAAATTATTTGTGCGTCACAAATTGTTACAACGAGAAGTTGCAAATCACAAAATGGTTCAAATGGCTCTGAGCACTATGGCACTTAACATCGTAGGTCATCAGTCCCCCTAGAACTTATAACTACTTCAACCTAACTAACCTAAGGACATCACAAACATCCATGCCCGAGGCAGGATTCGAACCTGCGACCGTATCAGTCCCGCGGTTCCAGACTGTAGCGCCTAGAACCGCACGGCCACCGCGGCCGGCTGCAAATCACAATTTTAACATAAAAAATTAATGCATATTACAAATTCTACGAAAAATTAACTTTGAAACAGCATTAGATATACGTAACTCTTTATATCACGGAAACCAGCAAAGAACTTCTTTGGTCTACCTGCCAGCCATTCGCCTGGCTACACGGACCAGCAGTCTTATTTTAATTTTTACTACTCATAACTGCGTCTTTTACTGCAGTTTGTTTCCAAATGCACTTGTTAGACCTACTGTCTCTCCCCCAGATTCCTAAAACGCACCACACTCGGAAATCTTTATTTCTGAATACTTTCGGATTAAAAGTCTACGTAAGTTCAATGAATCGAAACTAACTGAGATCTTCCCTTTTCTGACACAGAATTTTATGTACATATTCCCTTGTTCATCAGGTTTTTCACCCTGTCTCCTGATACCCCTCTCCATCACGCCCCCCCACTCCACCTCTTCCCTCCCATATAATCAAACTGACGCCTGAATTTTATTTCAGTTCGAATAAGACTCGTACAGTGGTAATTTGTAGACTTCCGATAACGACATCTCTGGGACGGGATCTGCCGACAAGAAAATCGCCGGCCAGAAATGCATTGCCATCTAGAGAAAGTAAGACTAAAAATTAGAACATTTTTGTCTTAAGAGACTCAGTCTCTTACAGCCACGACACAAAGCTTCCTCCTTATTGCCATCGTACCGCCTTAGGCTGGGGACAAAGGGATGAAGTTTGGAAGGTGGAACCCGCGGACAGAAGTCGCTAGAGTAGCCTCTGTAGAGGGCACCCACTGTGAGATGAGAGAACTTGTTGGCAGCGCGGCATTAAGCAGCTAGACGAGTCGCCCGCCTGCGGCAGTGGCGTCAAAGTGAGGTGAGAGGAGACAGTGGCGCTCTCTCCACCTCACAGAGCTTGCCCCTACTGTCGCTGCACCACCACACCAGGCCCGCGTGCGCTACAGTGCCAGGCACGTCAAAAGCTAAGGACCACCAAGACAACGATATTATTGCTTACAGCAGAAGCCAGAGAGATATTTTGCTCTTGCGTAAAAACGAGCAAGGAATGAAAACTGTTTTGTTTTTGCTTAGATGGAAGTGGTTGTAAACGAAATATACTGCTATTTTCTTTCACATTCTGTGGAGACCTCTAGTCTCAACTGTGATCCGAATCACAAAAGAACTTTTCAAATCCCATTGAAAAAAATAATACGAAGTTGTCTTTAACAATAACCGACAAACCAGTTGTTCTCAGAAAAGTAGGGAAACCCAGAGGTACTAGAGGATCACGGCCAATCGCAGGTGGGACGCAGGTTCCTGCTGAATGAGGGCCTGGTCTCACAATGGCTGCATCATTTTGTCCAGTGCTCAGTCAACGTGATTTTAGCGTGACAGACAAGCAGTCAACCATAAAACTACAGTACGGTGCGGTACCCCCTCATCCGATTTACCTACAGATAAAACATGTTGTCTCGTCTACACTTTCTGGGACGAAGTGTTAACTGAATATATGACGACCTGTAGTCAAGGTTTCAGAACTGGCACCATTAACAGTTCCAAAGTATCGTGGACAGAGATTTTTTTTGAGAGATGTGCACGATATTACATTTAGTAATTCTTCAGGCATTGTATCGTATAGCGGAAACGCAGCCCGTTTGCGTATGACGCGTCTACAATGCGCCGCTAGGAATTAGTGCGCCCGTAAGCTTTTAAGCAGATGGCGAAATGTGACATCAGCAGTAGACGACATAAACTTCCACCAATAATGTAGATACTCTATACGAAGGGGGCGTCAAAAAGTAAGCTCCAAATAATTATGGCAGACCCCATACCATTTATTGAATTCTGCACTGCACTTCAAAGCGTCAAATTCACGGGACACCGTCCTATAGATAATAATCAAGTGTGTGTAAACATCGGTTGAAACGTTATACTTCTCCTAGCCACTGTGCCATTCGAGAACTGTTCTGTGAATCTCCTCATCACTGGAAACTGATGTTCTTTTGGCTGGCAGGAAAGATGGAAATATCATAGTACAAGATGAGGTTGTGCGCGCCATACTGTCGAGCAAGAGAACAATGTCTTTGCATCTTTTTCCATGACTTACGTTCTTTTTGACACTACACATAGATGTCATTCTTGCATAGTACGAATCTAAATTAGTATTGTGCCCTTTTCCGTAAGCTGTGGGTTGTGCAGACATCTCTGACGATGAAATGAGCCCTGCCTTTAGAGGTGCACATTTACTGAGAAATGTCCGCGATTGTCACTCTGTGAACGCTGCGAATCAGTTCCTCGATTGCCTGAACATTGTCTCTGGTCAGTGTCGATGGTCTTCCTACCCGGCAGAACCACTCACGTTTGTGCTGTCTTAGCCACATTGTTAGCATCATTTCACTACGGCAGGACGCGACGTTGCATTTGGTCCACACACCGCCAGAAATTCACCGTCGATCTGTGTGCTAATTAAACGCTTTTCAGATGAGAATCGAGCGGCCCCACGTACATCACCTATGGAGTACGTTTCCAGTTGAGGCGCAATTTCACCGGCACGCTATGACGGCAAGAAACCCGAAACATGTACTATCTTCTGTCAAAGTGCCACTCTTGCTGCACTGTGAACTTAGCATGGAGTGACACGTGCAACTTACGTTCAAAAGTCCTTACGCACCTATACATGCTTGTAAGAATGTTACAACTCTGCCGTTCGTGTCCCTACCATTTGTAATCTCCTTTTTCACCTTGGATTGAGTTACCTCTAATGTAACATTGAAGACGCCTTTGCTTATAATGGGATCGACATTACAGGTAGTGGGGTGTGGCTTTTCCTAATCAGACTGGCGTCAAGTTGTACGAAAGTGATTTCCGGTTAATTATGAGGCGCAGTAAGAGCGAACGCCACCTCACACAACCATTCTACGTGTTACAATGGAGTTTGAACTCATCGTGTGCTGTTACACAAACCGACATTCATGTTTCTTGAAGCCGTAGTTTTAATATCGCCACGTACGCTGTTAGAAATAAATTTAAGGTACCTAAAGATTACCTGAAGGCCAAAACCGTTGGCGAGTAAAGTATTATGTATTAGCAGCTCCTGGAAGTTGAAACGTGATGGAGTTCATATACTTCAGATATGTTAGTCACGTGTACAAAATATGTATTTGTTGAAGACATCTCAAAGACCTCACGTATTCTTTTCTGGTGATATTACCATTAGCGCAGACATACCTTAACAAAGACAGGAATACCTTCATAGGGAAAATTTGAAGCAACGTATGAAAGGAAAATACAGTAACGCTACAACAATGTATGTACAACCAGCTGAATCGAAAATAATACAGACTAACAACAGAGAAAGAGAATCACGTAATGAATTTTCATTTTGGGCTGCTGACGACAAAATAGACTGCCAGGGAAAGAAATAAAAAGAAAAAATAAAAACTTCATAGAGTGTTTTTGGCAGACTAAACAGGGCTTTCACAACCAAGATAAACAGAACATTTACAGTCTGCATCTAATATCACTTTTGTTACTGAGAGGCACAGATTTCGAACACGATAACTACTGAAGAACTGCATCGTGTTCAACGCGCACTGTACGTATGTAGGGAATTACTAGGAGACAGAGGAAGACAACTGAATCAAGGAATAAACAGGAGCAGAAGACATGGTCACGACAGCAATGAAAATGCAGCTGACGTTGCCGGGGCGTGTGTCGTGAGAATAGTAGATGGCCCACGTATTTCGTTATAACGAAATGACCATGACACACTGATCAGCCAGAAAATTATGACCACCGATCGACTATCGATATAAACCTCACCAGGTGATAGCAGCGTCACCATGTGAGAAATGACTGCTAGTCAGAAACACGCACGGTGCTTGTAGTGTCAATTGCAGTGTGTAGACCGGGAAAAGAGCGCGATCTATTTGATTCTGACCGAGGCCAGAATGTGATTGCCCGGAGTCTCGACGCGAGAATTTGGAAATTTGTGGTAAGTTCTATGGGACCAAACTGCGGAGGTCATCGGTCCCTAGCCTTACACACTACTTAATGTAACTTAAACTAACTTACACTATGGACAACGCACACACCCATGCCCGAGGGAGGAGTCGAACCTCCGACGGAGGGAGCCGTACGAACCGTGGCAAGACGCACTAGACGGCGCGGCTACCCCGCGCGGCTCTCGACGCGAGCATTTCAGAAACTGCACGACTTGTCAGGTGTTCAAGCAGTGCAGTAATGAGTGTCCTCAACACATGGCGAGACGTCTTGGGGTTAGGCCGCCGTTTTCATTACAGATGTCAGAAGTTGGCTGGGCAGACTGGTAAAACAGAACAGGCGGTCAACTAAAAGCAGATTCCAATGCTGGGTAGAGTACAAGTGTTTTTGAACGCACAGAGCGCCGAACACTCCTAACGATAGGTCCCTGCAGGCGAGGACTGATGCTTGTGCCAATATCGATACCATGATATCGGCAACTACGACTGAAATTGGCATGTGACCATCGACACTGCATGTTGGCCCAATGGCAGAGCGTTGAATGGTCCCATGAATCCCGATACCTTCCTCATCATGCCGATGCGAGGGTGTGAATCAGTCGTCTTCCAGCGGAACAGCTCCTTGACACCTACACTGAGGGATGGAGCCAAGTTGGCGGCGGCTCCATTATGCTCTTGGGAAGTTTCACGTGGCCGTCGATGGGCCCACTAGATCACGTGGACGGCACCGTGATGGCCAAGGTTGCAGGCCACGTACGCCGTTTCATGTCGTTCAAGTTTCCCGTCGGCAGTGGAATTTATCAGCAGGATGATACACCGTGTCACAAGGCCATGAGTGTGATGGAGTGGTTCCCATTGATGCGCTGGCCTCTCCTGCTCACCAGATCTGAACCACATCTAACACATGTGGGACGTGCTTGAACGTGGGGTCAGTCCCCTCCCCCTGGAATTTACAAGAATTAGGCGACTTGTGTGTGCAGATGTTATGCCAACTACCTCCAGCGACTTACCGCGGCTTCATTGCTTCCACGCCAGGACGCAACGTAGCTGTTTTCTGTACCAAAAGTGGAGGTACGGGCTATTAGATAGATTGTCATAATGTTCTGCCTGATCAGTGTATCATCTAATGGAAGTAGCTACAGGACGTTTGAAAAAATTAAGTACCTCCCACCTGGATACGTTTGGTTGTAGCACGTGTCAGATGGGTTAGTCCGGAGAAGACCATAATTCAGCATGATGATCGTGTTGATGATGATTTCCAGTGTTTTCTGCTTTCCATTTCTCAATCTTACGCTCTTGCGAAATGCGTATCAAAAAACTTGCTCCTCTAGTATTCAAAGTATATCAGGACTGTTTCTTTTTAAACTGCACCCTAACCTAACTTCTAGCGTCTGTTCTTTATTAAATTCAAAGTATCACCGGTGAAAACAAAAAATGTGAATGCTAATAAAACAATACCAGTATTAGTAGATCTCAATAATGCTTCTCAGTTTCATTCGATTCCGTGGAAGACACATGTGAGGTTTCTTTCTGAAAGTTGGGCAGACTGTGGGAAAGTGAGGGGCACAGCCGTCCAACAGCTAGCGCGCCGTAAAAATATTTCTAGCTGAAAGGCTGGCTCCTAAGGCAGGTATTCTGGGCGCACATGCACTGTCAGAGGCAAGGCCCAGACGCACATAAAAGCCTCACGGAGCCCTCAAAACTACGGTTGCCAGGCTGTAACTCCCATTCTGATCAGTAAAGGAAAGAATACTTTTGAAAAATATGTGGATTTGTAAGGGGTTGGAAACATGACACTCTAACGACAAGAAAAGCTGGCTGGACACAAAGGAAGTCTGCAGGAGCTGTTGTTTAATTTTGTTAGGTTCACCAAAATTATTTTCGTAATGGGGAGGCGAAGACTCGCGAGTGCAGCCCATGTCATTGTCTAAAATGTGAATCCACTCTCATTGTGGGAGAAAAATTCCGTTTCTTCCTAACCGTAAAACGCAGTCCTGCAGTACTGGTTAATGATGGTTTTTTTTTGTAAAAAAAGGTAATTTTGTTATCGTTATTAATTTTTGATTCATTGGAACTCAGAAGATTTACACCCATTTGCCGAAGAGAATACTGTGCTGACAGAACTAGATAGATTTTTGAGTAGGCTAGCGGATAGACACTTTTCCTTGGATCTCCATGGGGAGAACGTTTCGTCTTAGAGTTGCAGCAGAGAAGTTTTACTTATATGATAGCCCCTTCTTTTGTTATCACTGCCACCATACAATATCGGAGTACCTGAAACATGCTGGCAGATTACAAGTGCCTGCCAGACGGCTAATGCCTTGCGGGCAAGTGGTCAGACAGCTTAGCTCCCCGAGCACGGCTCACAACCTCTCCTTACGTCTGTACTTCCACCAGTGCCTCATCTCCTACCTGTCAGAATCTGCCAGGATGTTTCATAGTAGCGCACACTCTGCTGCAGAGTGAAAATTCACTCTGGAATGTAGTACTTTCTGGTTCTCTTGTTTACGGTCTTCTCCTTTTGTTGAAAATTTCAGCCTGTCTTCTAAAGGAGTAAATATTTACAGTCTGATAAACTGCCTGTTAAACCGGAAATTCCACTAACAAACTATTTAGCACCGCGTATCTTATGATTTGAGTAGGAACTGCCGGAGAAGCACAGCTACCGCACAGCTGGAACAAACGTACGAAAGAACGTGCTTCACTTCCTGGTTCTGTCGGTTCAAAGACCGATATTCTTTCATTTTTAATCTGATATTTACTATATTTGTAACTCTAATGGACAATAGTAAATTGCGTTATGGTATCTGAAAGGGATGTCGGTGATGAGCAGAAGAATAACAGGAAATGCAGTAATTACGTACTAGAACCAATTACTTTATTGCTACCATTTTTTAAGTTACTTTCCTCAATAGTCTAAAAGAAATGAGTAGGTAGTCAGTTTGCATGGCATATTATTATGATGTTATCAGATATTATCTCTGCCTCTGACTCTTTATATCTCAATAATAAAGTGCCAGAAAACATGTTCAAAGGTCTCGGTCTCGATTCCCTATCGGTTTAGGATATGTTTGTAGAAAATGCCGAATTTTGCTGTGGTTTGGAGACAACATTAAACGGTAGATCTCCCTATAACTTGCTGGGAAGTCGTTTCAAAGATTGGAGGACAGCAGTGGCATACTACACTTAGTAATGTATTGCAGTGCTGGAACAGGTGTTCGGGTTGATGAAAGCCTTATCCTTTTATTTCATTAGGCATTTTTATAATTCAGTTGTGCACCAACATAATGTTAGTATGCGTGCAATGAGCGCCAAACAATATAAAAAACATACTTCTCTGAGACTATAGTTGAGCGTTTAGCATACCCCTGAGACACTAACGAGGAATGAACCCGATCACATATACACTGAACAGACAGCTTCCCGTAAGGTCATGTGAAATATTGAAGATGAAATCCCCCAACGAGAATGCATGAGCATCTGAATGTGAAAAGAGGTGGCCCAATTAAGAATGAAATCTCCGTACCATAACACATGTAGGTATAATGAGAAACGGGTCTCATCAAACTACGTAATGAAACCAGAGGTCACAATAAAATTTTGTTTATTATTAAAGTGCAATGACTTGATTCCAATAGACAAAGCGAGCGCACAATGGTTCAGATCATTTGAAATGAACACGGTAAGACCTTGTCAGAGAAGAGTGGAGATGGAAACGGAATGAGACAGTTACCTCTGTCCACATAAATCTTCAATTCCTGCCGCTGTTGCCGAGCGGTTCTAGGCGCTTCAGTCCGGAACCGCGCTGCTGCTACGGTCGCTGGTTCGAATCCTGCCTGGGGCATGGATGTGTATAATGTCCTTAGGCTAGTTGGGTTTAAGTAGTTCTAAGTCTAGGGGACTGATGACCTCAGATGTTAAGTCCCATAGTGCTTAGAACTATTTGAACCATTTGATATCCTCAGTGATTGCAGAATTAGTCAGCAGACCAACGAAAAGAAACCAGAAAACAATACTTCGCTTAAGCACATGCTGAGCTTAACTTGCAGTCTGTGTGAATTAAATTAGCAAACCATGACTCTCGTGGCCCGCTCACCATGACTCGCACAAATGTGGCTCATTCTTACGATCGCTCTAAGGTCCTGCTGCAGAGAACGGCTGCAGTGATAGCTGGGAGTTACAAGTTCACCCCTGACATCTATGAACAGCTTTAGGACTCGCTCTCTGCAGCTCTAAGGTAAAAGTATTTCTCCCTCTGGTGGCCCAAGATGAAAGAGTGTTCTTTGCTTGGAAGTTTTGCTATCCTTCAATTAGAGTTCTGTACGACATATTCCGTCACACTGTCTCCTAAGGTATTTTGTTACGGATGTTGCAGGCTCATTTCGCTGTGTACTATCCTCCTCCTGAAGTATCGATTCACCTACTGTATCAAAATTGAGTGTAACCCAACTTGGTTTCGACAGCAATCTATCGCTTTGTTGACAAGCGGCTACTGTAAGCGTAACTAACTTAAAAGATCCGTCTCCATAGCCGAGGTCGCCAACGCTCAGGCATGACATTTGACTCAGAGGAAGGTCTGTTCGATTGATGGTGGTGGATGGAATTTTCGCCCCCAGAATATTGAAAGGGTGGGGGAGGGGGTTGGCGAAAATGATACCTTTAATTTCAAGAGCAGCAGATTATGTGCCAATGTCGGGAGTTAAATTCCAAATTTGACAGCATTATCACATTGTGCATGGCGTGTGACACTTTGGATGGTGACAAGTTTGTTAGAGGGCAATGTTAGGACCTGCGGCTCTCTTGATGCTATTGGAATAGCACTGGTTACTCGCGACTACCGTGGACTCGATGAAGCCATTGCTATTGCCCGTGAAAGCGAGGAACAATTGCAGGATCTGCTGAATGGAAAGAGTTGTCTACTGAGTGCAGAATGTGGATTGAAAGCAAACGAAAGATACAAATGAATATTGACGAGTGGTAAATATGTGATTGGAGATAGACTTAACAATAGAATAGTGGCTCACATATTACACGATACAATATTCCTACATTTCTTCGCTAAATAAGACGTGTCAATATTTTGCAACCGTGATTTATTAAACTAATGAGTCGCTATTATTCACATTTGTCAGCCCAATCTTGTTTGGCATTTTAATTATTACTCTTTTCTTGATATATTAGGATATTTCGCCTCTCTGGTACATTTTGCACATCAGGTGGAATAGTAATGTCATGGATAACTCTTCCAAGGATATCAGTGGTTCTGAGGGAATGTCATCTGCTGCAGTGGCCTTGTATCGACTTAGCTGTCTCAATTCTCTGTCAAGTTCTTCTCGCGGTATCGCATTTCCCATCTTATCTTCATTTACATCCTCTCCCCTTTCTATAATATTGCTTTCAAGTTCATTTTCCGTGTATAGTCTCTTCATATATATTCCTTCCACGAAGCAGCTTTCCTTTTTTGGCATAGTACTTCGTTTCCATCTGAGCTATTGATATTCATATAGATGTTTCTTTTTTCTCCAAAGCCCTGTTTAATTTTTCTGTTGACGGTATCTATATTTCCTCTAGCTGGATGTTTTTGTAGACCTGCATTTGTCCTCTACATTTCTGCTTAGCCATTCAGCACTTCCTGTCAGTCTCTTTTTTAAGAGTTTTGCCTGCTTCATTTGCTGTTACTTTTATAGTTCATACTTTCGTCAATCAAATTTAATACCTCCTCGATATCCAATGATTTGCAATGGCCTTTTCTTTTTACCTATTCGATTTTCTGCCGCGTTCATAATTTAATCTCTTAAAGTTACCCACTGGCCTTTTACGGTATTCTTTTAGCGTGATTCAGTCAGTCGTTGCTTAATATGCACACTGAAACTCTCAACAATCTCTGGTTCTTTCATCTTATTCAGGTGGCTTTTCATTTTTTTTTTTTTTTTTTTTTTTTTTTTTTACAAATTCTGAAGTTCTAATCTACAGTTCATAACCACAAACTGTATTTGCGCAGTCCACGTCTGTCCCTGAAAAGTCTTTGTTGTTGTTGTGGTCTTCAGTCAAAAATGGTTTAAATGGCTCTGAGCACTATGGGACTTAACATCTGTGGTCATCAGTCCCCTAGAACTCAGAACTACTTAAACCTAACTAACCTAAGGACATCACACATATCCATGCCCGAGGCAGGATTCGAACCTGCGACCGTAGCAGTCGCGCGGATCCGGACTGCGCGCCTAGAACCGCTAGACCACCGCGGCCGGCGGTCTTCAGTCCTGACACTGGTTTGATGCAGCTCTCCATGCTACTCTATCATGCGCAAGCTTCTTCATCTCCCAGTATCTACTGCAACCTACATCCTTCCGTATCTGTTTAGTGTATTCATCTCTTGGTCTCCCTCTACGATTCTTACCCTCCACGCTGCCCTCCAATACTAAATTGGTGATCCCTTGATGCCTCAGAACGTGTCCTACCAACCGATCCCTTCTTCTAGTCAAGTTGTGCCACAAGCTCCTCTTCTCCCCAATTCTATTCAACACCTCCTCATTAGTTATGTGATCTACCCATCTAATCTCCAGCATTCTTCTGTTGCACCACATTTCGGAAGCTTCTATTCTCTTCTTGTTTAAACTATTTATTGTCCATGTTTCACTTCCATACATGGCTACACTCCATACAAATACTTTCAGAAACGACTTCCTGACACTTAAATCTATACTCGATGTTAACAAATTTCTCTTCTTCAGAAACGCTTTCCTTGCCGTTGCCAGTCTACATTTTATATCCTCTCTACTTCGACCATCATCAGTTACTTTGCACCCCAAATAGCAAAACTCCTTTACTATTTTAAGTGTCTCATTTGCTAATCTAATACCCTCAGCATCACCCGACTTAATTCGACTACATTCCATTATCCTCGTTTTGCTTTTGTTGATGTTCACCTTATATCCTCCTTTCAAGACACTGTCCATTCCGTTCAACTGCTCTTCCAAGTCCTTTGCTGTCTCGGACATAATTACAATGTCGTCGGCGAACCTCAAAGTTTTTATTTCTTCTCCATGGATTTTAATACCCACTCCGAATTTTTCTTTTGTTTCCTTCACTGCTTGCTCAATATACAGATTGAATAACATCGGGGAGAGGCTACAACCCTGTCTCACTCCCTTCCCAACCGCTGCTTCCCTTTCATGTCTCTCGACTCTTATAATTGGCATCTGGTATCTGTACAAATTGTAAATAGTCTTTCGATCCCTGTATTTTACCCCTGCCACCTTCAGAATTTGAAAGAGAGTATTCTAGTCAACATTTTCAAAAGCTTTCTCTAAGCCTACAAATGCTAGAAACGTAGGTTTGCCTTTCTTTAATGTTTCTTCTAAGATAAGTCGTAGGGTCAGTATTGCCTCACGTGTTCCAATATTTCTATGGAAAAGTCTTACGGAAAAGTCTGTCAGTTTGAAAACTGATTCGGAAATCTCTCTTTCATGATTATATAGTTAATCTGAAACATGCGGGTGTCTCGAGGCCCCTTATGCGTAAACAACCTTCTTTATGTTTCTTAAACCAAGTGCAAAATTCTACCAGGCGGCTTCCTTTTTCATTCCCTCTCAGTCCATATTCTGCTACTACTTACCCTTTTCGTCAGTCTCCTAGTATGGAACATGAGTTCCTCATCACAACTACATTTTCTCTCTCTTATTTATCTCAGTAACATATTGTATCGCAACATACATTCTTTCCATTTCTTCATAATTTGCAGGCCAGTTGCCGTGTAAACTTGCACTGCTGTAGTGGGTGTTGGCTTCGTATGTACCATGGCTTTTATAATGCATTCACTATGCTGTTGATAGTAGCTTACCTGCATTATTATTTTCTTATTCGTTATTAGACCTATTCATTCATTACCTATATTTGGTTTTATATTTATGACCCCGTACTTACCCGTCCAGAATAGTGATCCACCTCCTATCAGACTTCAGAATTCCCACTATATCTGTCATCAATCTATCCATTTCCCCTTTTTAAATTTTCTAATCTACTTATGCTGTTGAAGGATCTAATAGTTCACGCTTCGATCTGTAGAATTCCAATTTTGTTTCTCCTGCTGTTGACATGCTGAGAAATCTCCACAAAGAGGTCCGAATTGGGGACTACTTCACTTTAGGAGTAAGGAGATGCTGTCATTATTTAACCATATAGTATGGCTACGTACTCATGGGAGAAATAACGGCTGTAGTTTCCCCTTGCTTTCAGCCATTCACAGTACCTCTACAGACAAGTTCAGTCAGTCATCCAGACTACTGCGTCTGCAATTACTGAAAAGGGTGTTGTCCCTCTTCAGGAATCAGACGTTTGTCTGACCTGACAGCTGATACCCTTCCGTTGACGTTACAGGAGTGGTACGTCTATCTGTATCGTTGAGGCATGCGAACCACCCCACCGCAGCAAAGGTCTGTGGTCCACGGCGGGAGTAATTACGGACTTGTACGATCGCCATCTTTAATAAGGAGTGAGTAGTTAGGTTCCTGTTTGAGCTAAGGGGTCTGTAACGAGTTAATAATAAATGAGGCACTTTAAAATTCGTGGTATTTCGGGAAAAACTGCAGACAGAGAAATAGTTTTTTTTTTTCCGAAAGCAGCAGCTAACATCAGGGAGTCGATTTAGAATACGACATGCCAGAAACTTCTTTAATGAAAGTGAAAGTGTGACGTTGGTTGTAGAGAGGTTGGAACTCCAAGCATTCAAAGTCACGCTACATATTCAGATTCCAAGCTAAGCAGAACTGGCAAAAATCTCTAAAAGATTGGTGAAGAGAGGAAACGTTTTTATCTCCACACATTTTCGAGTCTAAAAACAGTGATGACAATGAAAAAGTTCTTCCAGCTTTTGTCCATCTAATACGTCACTGAAGTAAAAACTCAAGCTTTAAATTTTCATGCAGCATCGATTATGAAAGTAAAAGTTCAGTTTTTGTCCTAAAAAGCTTCATTAAATACGTGGGAACTAATAACCTAATTCATTACGTCGAAGCTAGTTCCACTCATGTTTCCACGTCGTTTTACAGGCGATTAAAAGGAGCCCAAAAGCCATGGTCAACTGTTCCTGAACCAGAAGGCAACAGGTGCATTAAATTCTGCTTCGTGATCCGAAATAAATTGCTCGAAAATGTATGAAAATGGCTGCATTGACAAAACCATTTAATAGTAAAAATATAACAGAATTAGAATTTGATCCTACTTCTAAATGAGGCCAAGTGTAAGGAAAGATGGATTGTAAGCTCCTTCTAACTAAATGCGATGTGCGTGACTCCATTTCCATGAGCCCCACTATACCTCGGCTCCAGTCACAACCTAAGACCTATAAAGAAAATGGTCCTATCAGGCCAGTTGCTAACTCTAGGAATAGCCCTTCATACAGGTTATAAGACAAACTACTTGCTCTGCTTAATACCTACCATACTTTTGACAACAAATTCTCCATCAAGAACACATCTGAACTCATTGTCAAAATACAAAGACGATAACATTCCACTGACAGACAGATTTGCATCACTTGACATAGTAAACCTTTATATTAACATACCTATAGAGCACACCATAAACATAATCAGAAACAGTCTACTCAAACATAAGAAACTAAACATGGCAGAGAACTGTGAGTTCATTAAGTTACTCACCTTGGTACTGTCATAGAGTTACTTCTCTTTTAATAACAAAATACACAAACAGAAAGATGGGTTGGCAATGGGTAGCAGCATAGCTGGGATGTTAGCAGATATTTACATAAATTACTTATAGCAGACATTTTTGAAGCTAGTAGTCACATTAACACCATACTATTCTCGTACAAAAGGTATGTTGATGATAGTTTTTGATGGCACCGATAAGGAAACAGACACATCAGCAACAAATCTGAGCATCATGAACAAAAATATTAAATTCACCATTGAATATGAGACCAACAACAGCATCAACTTCTTAGACACAAAAATCACCAACAAAAGCCATAAACATCATTCTGAGATTTATAGAACATCAACATGCACTGATATACATGTCAACAACTCATCTAGTCATTCAAACCACCATAAGATGACATATTTTAAACCCACATTGAATCGCCTACATAAATTTCCACTTAAACCAATTTAAAAAGAAAAAGAAATCAGTATCATTAAAACCATACCCTCAAACAATGGGTATAGATCTCACATGATAGACAAACCATCACACAAAGGCCAAAAACCTTCAGACAAAAACCTGCCCACCAGGCAACCATTGTTAGCAAATGACACAGTAGAAAATAGCAGAATAATATGTTGCCCTATCATTCTTAGAGGATAAAACACAAACATTAAGATAAACTTTCACACAAAAATATCTTCAGCAGAGAGCAATTCACAATTAAAAAAAAATAACCCCCATACAAAAATTCATGCATGTACAAACACAGCTGTCAGACTTACCTCTCCTACTATATAGAACAAACTGGGAGAAGAAGTGAGACTCAGTTCAAGGAGCATATAGATGCTATACATTTAAATACCGTATCAAAATCCACATTTGTCAATCACACAACTACTAAGAATCATGGAATAAAGAGCACTGCAAGACCACGTACATGTAAAGCACCAAGCTGAGAAAGATAGCTTTATGAATTTGCTTGGAGAGATTGAAATATATGTACATAAAAGCAAATCACAACAAAATTTCCTCAATGGACAGACCAAGCTATCCAATGCAGCCTTTCTTCAAAATATCATTCATCTGCTTTTCAATTTAAAATAAACACTAATCCCTTTAACATTAACAGGATGCACACATTAACCTAACATGAAATGGTGAATAACATATAACAGCTCCCTTTGTCATAAAATATCTCCAACTGTCCCTGTCCAAAATAAATAAATAAATAAATAAATGTAATGTCCACTGTTGTCATATTTATTTATGTACATCCATCTCAAATCATTTACTTTGCTTCTGATGTATGCCATAATATTTACATAATATGTCCACACCTGTAACATTTATTTATGTACACCTATCCCTTATCACTTTCTTTGGTTCCAGTGTATACCACAACACTTTATGAAAAAACTGGCTGCTTTATTTGTTTATCTTCATTTTAATAAGTTCTCTCTTAATATGAATAGTAAGTGTGGAAACACTAGTAATTTGTAAATTCCTCTTGTCACACCTATGTATATATCGAAATATCTCTGAGAGTTTAAGTCTTTGACACTGTTATGGTTACGATTTCGCCATCTTTGTATACATACTTCTAGGGATGGGCTAAACTGCGTTTTTCCGATATCAGAGATTTCTGTGAATGCTACTTTTCGATAACTGCGGCTCTGTAACTGAGATCTGTTGCAGTCAATAATCGCAGTTATCGAATTCACAACTTGTATCCCTCCGAACTCCACTAGTGCTATTTCCGCCACTTCTGCGATATTTACTTCTTCTGCGATTTACGCGATTTATGTGACTCCTGCCATTTCTGGGCTTTATGCGATTTCTGCGATATATCACTGGAATACTCTATTCATCATAATAATAAATCTGATGTAAACATTATGCCATGTATTCTTCCTCGTTTGTTTGAATCTCATTGGATTTAGTTTCACGTGGAGCGGGAGCCAAGCTGTGACCAATACAGCCAAGTACGATCATCAGGGTACATTTTACGCTCTGTTACACGCACATAGACTGAGCGATAATGCGGGAAAACAGCTTTACCGGCGCATTAAATTTGGGACAGCACTGACCAGCAGGCGGTCCAACTAACCTGCAATGATGTGAGCAGTTTCAGTTGAGACGTAAAAAGAGACGAGCAAAGAAACGATATAGCTTCGGATGTCATTTCATTTTTAAAGAGAACGAAATAATGATAGGCAAAACTCCAGCACTACCACGCGCTTCTAAGGTCACCAGACAGAAAGCATAAAATGCACTCGTTCTAACCTAAAGAGGAGTGATGAAAATTTCTAACTTAAACACAAAGTTTTTTCTGAATGAACTGTGTGTGATGCAAAAGCGTGCTGCAGGGATTTCACCGTAGTGCTGAGTACTGAAGCCACTCAAAGTATTAATTACAGTCAGTTGTCTGCTAAACTCTTAGCTCCTTCCTTATCCGAATCGGAGAAATACACTTCAGTTCTGGAAGTGTCGCTTGCTTCGTTGATAACGAGCCTATCAACAACAGAATCCACGAATTAACCAGGCGCCGTATTTGCTCCTCTTCTTTTAAGACGAACCGTTCTATATCCCGCCGGCGTTCGGCAGTGATACGTGAGAAACTTCTGTGTGTTAGTTCCAGTACGTGTGGCAGCTTAACAGTCTTGTTACTTCTTGACCCAAATCCCGTAACTTGGCTCCAGACCATTGGGTTCATATTGTAATGATACAGTGGCAAATGTAAAAATGCAGCATTTGTATGTGCTCGGCGCTGTGAAAATGATTGTATTTCATGTTTCTGCGACACTTATCTACGTCTGTGGTATAAAACGATGGACACAGTCCAAGTAAAGAGTATTTGGTTTTTCGTTTTTGCCTTTAAAAGTTAAATTGTTATGTTTCCTTAATTTAAGCAAGCTTCATTAACAGTCTTTTATAAAATATCGATAGTTAAGAATTGATGTTTGAATTGAAAACAGGAATTTCTCGTGCAGTATGTAATCAGAGACAAGTCTTAACTGAATCTAATACAGTCCCTAGGAAACTTCAAAGCAGACTATCTCTGTAAATTTGTGAAAAACATTAAGAACAAGCTATTTCTCGTCACTTGTTAACCGTGTTCCATACGCGAGGTTTAATTATGGAGCAGGACGCAGCCTTATCCATTTTCATGCTGCACGTTAACAGCGCGACAATCAGAGCACTACAGTGCAGAGGCTGTGACTGTACACGATTTTAGTAATAAAAACTAAAGCGTGATTAAGGAAAACGTAGTTTCCTATTAATACATTTGAGTGTCTTAAAATTTCATTTAACATAACTTAGTAATAATATGTCTAATACATAAGAAGGACATACTTCCAAGAGAATAACGATACCAGTGTACGCGTGCTACGGCTTCTTACCAATCATCGCGTTTGTGTTTATTTACACCACGTTTATTCTTATGATGAACGGAGTGTAGAGGTTACACTGTCGTTAGTCGCAAGTATGAAATGAACTGCGTAAATACAATCAAGAAATATGTTCTCGCATGTTTATGTGATTATTTGTCAGGACCTACGGTTTGGTTTCAATAACCCAACTGACAAAAAGTTACGTGAAATGGTAATATTAATATTTCCAAGAGTTCTTCCTCAGCTGTTACATGATATATGAAAGGTACGCTTGCTCAAAGATAAAATTTCGTATCAATAAAACAGTCAGTAGCAAGTATGTTTTACTTATGTTCTTCCTTATATTTTACTTATGTTCTTCCTTATATTTTACTTATGTTCTTCCTTTGGCTTTAATTTTGTATTAATGGAGCAAGTGCGACAATATTGATGGTGTGATGTTGAGAATCATAACACGAATTACCATACACTACCATAAGAGTTCATGTTTAGAATACAGACTTTAAGCACGTTTTTACGTTCACAGGCATCTGAACCACATTGACAGTCACTCAATATAGTGATAATTCAAAATATCATTGATAAAAGAACTGGAAAAGTTGACTCAGCGTCTTTACACTACCTTCGTTAGAAGCAAGTTTAGTTTCTAAGTTTATGAATGAACATTATGCAAAGTGTGAAACCTTCTCCCCCAACTCAAGTGCTTTATTTACCAGAAATATTAGTCGATTTATAGTGTTAATTACATTACTAGTAATTAGTAGCAGTATAAAAGTTTAATAATCCTCATGATTTTCCAGACGCAGTTCACATTTCGATTACTGACAGCTTTATGTACTCCTCCACAACTAGAAGAGAAAATTATGAAGATTCAAGATGATTCTTGAAGAACGCTTAGCTTAGAATAGCCACAGTTGATAACGTAAGTGTGCAAAATGAGTATATGTACACGGGCCATTGAAGTCATTATGTGATTTTGAGAGGTATGATAAATAAATGTGAACTACACTGTCAATGAACAATGGAAGTTCCATTGTCACCTTGTTTAAGACACCCCATGCCCCAACATTTTCTGCTGTGTATTTAGTGATAAGGACTTGCTAGAGTGTGACACTGATCCGTCCATCCTTCCCGCCTTGAAAAGTTGGTTGTGATGACGGACTGACCTATAGCGTAGCCCAAGGGTCTAGATAAGGTTGGAAGTTTGTGTATTTTAAGGTTGATGCAGTACAAGTGAAAACGGTGGGAAGTACTGATCTTGCAGTTAAAAAGTTGACAAGGGAAGTGTATTAGTGTAGTGTTTGATGACACAAACAAAAGTTTAACTGTGTATTGTACTGTCGGAAAGAATTATCCGTCTTGTGAATACAGTTGTTATGCTTTCGGTAAAAGTTATGTAGCAGACACCTCATTGTATTAGTTTACGTTCGATATATGTGTGTATTATACATCATATACTCATCAGAGCCTCATCCATTATCTGTTTTCTGAAATTACCTAGCTGTTTTAGCTCTTTTATGGCGAAAAGTGTGTTTCAATGTGCTACGAAAATTCCAGGCTATACTATAGGTCTATCTATTATCACAACCTTTATTCGGCATTCACATTCGTTCGTTGCACCAATTCTCAACCGCGTATAAAATTTTTCTCAGAGCAAATTAGCTTCTAGGTTCGACCATAAATACGTAATACATCCACATCGTGAGACACAAGGTTTTTAGAACGAAGTAAGAACTTAGACCATCAGATGGCACACAGCGTGGAACATTAACTGCGACTTTTCAGTTGCTACTTGCGACTTGACAGTGAAATTGTAGCCAAGAATCAGTAGCACGAAGTAATGTTCACAGAAAGGAGTAGTACGAAATTCGACCAACAGATGGCACATCGCGTTGAATGTTAAATGCTACTTGCGACTCCTACTTGTGACTGAAATCGCAGTCAGATTATGTAAAATTTGTATTGTGATATCGGTGACTTATCAGTCACTATGATTTGTAACCGATAGGAACTGTCTTGCTCACCCCTACATACCTCCATGTGGTGAAACTTGTTGGTGTGTGAGTGGTGCCTTAGACAAGGTGTATACATATACATACAGAAATGCTTCATACACTCTTTTCCTGCTTCATCATCACAAGCAGTCAGCACTGGAACGTAATAGCGCGGATTTTTCAACGTAAGTAACAGAAACATTTTGATAATCCTACATGAAATTTCATCATGTTGATGGGAGTCTTTACCCATTAATAACATAAAAACTGCCTCCTCTTCGTCTTTGCTTGTGTTTAGTAGCAGCATGTGATATAACTGCCCTAAATAGCTCTTCTTTCCTCCTACATCATATTCTAATACTATTACTTCTCCAAATCGGTTGTTAATTAATGCTGTATGTGTGCTTACTCTTTTCTTAGTGGGAAATAACTATTGAATAAAGTGACTGAGGTTTTAAGGGATCTCTTATATTTGTCATGCCATTTGCCTGTATTATAGACTTGTCGCAAAATTTCCTCTTCGGTATTGGTTTCAAATGTTTGCAATGCAAATGAGCACACATCTCTAAATCTTGGAAGGAGTCCGGTATGCGTATTCTCTGAAGGCGTATATCAGTACTGTTAAGAAAGCTGTACCACTGTTAAGCAAGGGAGTTGTAGCGATTTTGCATTGTTTTTGTGACTCACAGCCTGTCTTGCTCTTAGCTTCACTGGCAGGAAGAATATCAATCTGTAACACTACTCAAATTTCACTTTTCACTGAAACAAGGAACGTGTATTCGCATTTATTAAAAATTCTTTTGTAAAAGCTAACAGAATTTGGAAAAATTGCATACTGTCTTCGAAGGAATTAAGCAGTTATCCACTGCCTACATTTTTTTATTAAAATGACTTGTTCTGGTTCATCTAAACCGTCTTCAGATCTGTGTACAAAAATATTAATTATCTAACCAACATACTCTACTACACACCAGATTGGCGTCATGACAAATCTAAAATCAAATGTGCGAGAATCTACCTGATTACGTCGTTGGCAAGAGTAACGTGTCAAACTCATCCGACTAAATCGAGAGATGCTTTTATAAAGCAAATGTAAAATGAAGCTAAAATTCAGGTTCCGCCATGAAGTCTGTGATAATGAAGGGACTAGCTAGACACGTTTCATGAATCTTAAATATGTATCAAGAACAAGGCTATTAGAATATCGAGCTCAAACAACGTCTCTTTCAGCCAAACTGTATGATAAGTCTCTAGGAAAGGGATGAGCCCACCTGTTTATTTACTGCATTTGTGTGAGACCTGTCTCTACCCTCGTTTTCAATGAATGAGTGGATGAATGACTACAATTCAAGTGTGACCGCTGGCAACCCAGACTAGGCAATGTGGAGTTTGTGTCTTTCCAACTTAACTTGGTGGAAGGAGGTAGCAAAGAGTGGGCTGCAGTGTTAATTGTCAAAGATAAAGGGTAGTTCCGTTGTGAAGAAGTAAATACGCAGACGTGCTCTACCAGGCAGTATGATTAGGATAGGAAGGTATCGGTATCAGAATGACTATTTAATCTACAAGTATCTAATCTATAAGTATTTAATCTATAAGTATTTGAGCTATATTTTTCTTAGGACTGTAATACTTCATATCCGGTTGTAGTTCGTTTTGCTGAATTTCACGTGTTGAGCGTAATCTGATAGGGCACGTTTTGTTCAGAACGATAGCCAAGTGTGAGTTTTATTCGATGTGTGAGGTTCTCAACTGGCATTTGTTTACTCAATTAATACTGTAATCTCTTATGTCCCGTGTATTGAAGCCTATTTTGAATTAGCGTTCTTTTGTGTGTGTAGTCTTTGTGTATGATGACACAGCCTTTGTTAAACAAATCACCACTGTTTCACGAGTGGTACTGGCTGGGAATGTCACAGACTGCAAGATCTCGCACCTAACGAATACTGGTACTCTTGGAAATTTCCTTTGGTTCCCAAATTTCCAGAATTTAACGGAATTTTGCTGCCTAGAGTCTTAGTACCGATGCTGGTTTCCTGCTCTCTCTGTTTATTGTATGAGTGTTACCATGAAATATGATTATAGAAGCAGACGTTGCCCGCTCCCTGAGCATGCGTGCATGCGGATTAAATGAATTTTATCCCACGCTGTGTCATTGCGCCATCTTCAGAATGTGACTGACCTCACGCCCAACAGAGGCAATGTCTTCCCTAAACCCTTTCTGGCACAGGTTAAGGGACCTGTGCGAGTGTTTAATTCAAGTCACAAGACAGAGTTTAATTACATAACATACGTGTCTTTTTCTCCTTTTTTGCTCCATGTATTTATACAATAAATACTATCCATTGTCGTCTGTAAATTTTTTCTCTCAATAGATATTCCTTTGATGCTAAATAACACCATCCGCAGATAAAGAAGACACTGAACAAAATACATGATGAGATAAAAGAAATAATTCAGATAGTTAAACAAAATAAAATTTTAATTTTTATGGTGAAAGGGAAGAGAAAGAAAAATAGTAGGTGAATATGGAATGAGGGAAAGGAATGAAAGAGGAAGCCATCTAGTAGAATTTTGCATAGAGCATAATTTAAACGTACGTTTACAGGATTTGTAGACTTAAAGAAAGTTTTTGACAATGTTGAGTGGAATATTTTCTATGAATTATGAGGGTAGCAGGAGTAAAATATAGGGAGAGAAAGGCTATTAACAACTTGTACAGAAACCAGACGCCAATTATAAGGGACGAGAGGTATGACATGGAGGCAGTAGTTGAAAAGCGAGCGAGACAAGTTTGTAGCCTATCCTCCATGTTATGAAGTACGTACAATGAACAAGCGGTAAAGGAAACAAAAATTCCGAGAGAAGAAATAAAAACTCTGTGGTTTGCCAAAGACATTGTAGTTCTGTCAGAGACGCCAAAAATTGTATTGTAGGGAAGTGTGGGTGGTAAAAATGGTTGAAGGAGGCAAAGAGACGATTACAGTAAGCAGAATGAGAAAGATGTAGGTGGCAGCAGTTATTCGGAGATGAAGAGGGTCACACAGGATGGAGTAGCATGGAGAGCTGCACCACGTCATTCTTCAGACTGAAGACCACAGCAACAAAAACATTCCCATCACTCGTGCAATCCTGCGTGACTAGATCAAGAAAGTTAACGCAAGATTAACAGTTACGTACTTGCTGAAATTAGGCAAGTTACAAATTAAAGAGTAATTAGGGAAATGGTTCTTGGGAGAATCACTTTAACGTGCCCTAACGTCACATACTTGTTGATGTCTTAATTATCCGTTCAACTAAGCAATTCTAAATTTTAATGAGAGGGTCACAATAAGAGATGGTAACCTGTTCTCCATTCCTCCACCTCTCAGTAGTGAAAATAGGTTGCGGCATTCAGACGCGTGTAGTATTAAGTGAGACGACCCCAGTTAACAGTATTTAGGGCAGTAGAGGAGGAACTTGGACATCTGCAACGAACGTTGGTCATATGGATGTCCAAGGCTATAGAGAAGATGTGTGGTGAAAATACTAGAAGCTGACTGCTGTGCTTGAAATCGGTGAAGCGGCCGTTTCTGCAGGACGGCTGTTAGCGGACGACTGTCCACGTCACGTCACGGCGCCAAGACCGGGTGAAGCGTGCTGCGTGGCATAGACCGGCCTTCATCAGTGCTGCGGATACGGACTCCATCGACTATATAGATTGTATTGTATTGTATGTTAACCGGGGACCTAGAAACGACGGAGAGGTTCCGTCCCCGCCGCAGCCGCAGTGGTCCACAACCCCACGACGACTACCGCAGTCCACTTCACCCCTCCGCCGTCCAACACCGAACCCAGGGTTATTGTGCGGTTCGGCCCCCGGTAGACCACCCAGGGAACGTCTCACACCAGACGAATGTAACCCCTATGTTTACGTAGTAGAGTAATGGTGGTGTACGCGTACGTGGAGAACTTGTTTGCGCATCAATCCCCGACATAGTGTAACTGAGGCGGAATGAGGGGAACCGGCCCGCATTCGCCGAGGCAGATGGAAAACCGCCTAAAATTCATCCACATACTGGCCGGTTCACTGGACCTCGACACAAATTCGCCGGGCGGATTCGTGCCGGGGACCAGGCACTCCTTCTCACCCGGAAAGCCGTGCGTTAGACCGCACGGCCAACCGGGCGGGCGACCATATAGATTACATATTTATGAGACTTTTTATAATGGTTTTTTATCCGAAAGCTCAGATGTTCTTATCAAGAATTCCCAAGAACGGAATTCTCAACAAGATTATAAATGTATTCTTCATTAGAATGTTTCAATTTACCAGTCACAACATGCTGCCAGTTGCCTCACCGACTGTATGAACAATGTGGGTTCCACCAAGCAACTACTTCCAGAAAGGAGAAAGTCAGATCTCTGTCGCATTCGGACAATGAAGCAATTCATTGACGATAGATGAAAATTTGTACCAAGGCCGGAATTCTAAAGCGGGTCTCCTGTTTGCTAGGCGGTTGCGTTAACCTTCTACGCCATCTTCTTTTTTTCTTTCTTGAGTAAACACAGGTACAGTTATTAAACACAATCACGTTGGCCTACTCATTCAAAAAATGGCTCTGAGCACTATGGGACTTAACATCTGTGGTCATCAGTCCCCTAGAACTTAGAACTACTTAAACCTAACTAACCTAAGGACATCACACACATCCATGCCCGAGGCAGGATTCGAACCTGCGACTGTAGCGTCACGCGGTTCCAGACTGAAGCGCCTAGAACCGCACGGCCACACCGGCCGGCCTACTCATTCCAAATTTCCATTTACTGCACATTACCAAAATAGCGCCCCGCAGCCCTTCATCTTCTTTTTTGCTCGTCACGCGACGTCGGGCGAAGAGTGCTCTGCACTGAATGATCATATTAGCCTTCATGGTGCATATAAATCTATATGAGTGATGTCTGTGCCAATCAGCCGCCTTCTGAAGAACGTTCCTACTTTTTTCTTTTTTGTGGCACTTCCGAAAGAACAAAAAAATCAAAATGTGTGTGAAATCTTATGGGACTTAACTGCTAAGGTCATCAGTCCCTAAGCTTACGCACTACTTAACCTAAATCATCCTAAGGACAAACACACACACCCATGCCCGAGGGGGCACTCGAATCTCCGCCGGGATCAGCCGGCTAATCCCGCGTGGCCCGAAAGAACAACCACAATTGATATACACTCATGCTCATAAATCAAGGATAATGCTGATACATGGTGAAACACCGCTCTGGTGGGCGGTTTGCGGGTTTAAATAACGTCGGGGTATGACGATGCAGTGCTTGTGACCTGCGGTCGTCGCAGGTGGCACTGGCAGTAGTCCACATACGCAGAGGTGTGTTGGTGCATGTTGGTTCAAATGGCTCTGAGCACTATGGGACTCAACTTCTGAGGCCATTAGTCCCCTAGAACTTAGAACTAGCTAAACCTAACTAACTAAGGACATCACACACATCCATGGCCGAGGCAGGATTCGAACCTGCGACCGTAGCGGTCTCGCGGTTCCAGACTGCAGCGCCTAGAACCGCACGGCCACTTCGGCCGGCTGTTGGTGCATGTCTGAGTACGGTGCACCGAGTAATTTTGAAGATGTTTTCAGACGTACTAGTCGTGACTGTGTGTTAAAAATGGCTCAAAGAACACATATTGATGACGTTATGAGGGGTAGAATACTAGGGCGACTAGAGGCTGGTCACACACAGAAGGTTGTAACACGGCCCTCCGTGTGCCACAAAGTGTGATCTCAAGATTATGGCAACGATTCTAGCAGACAGGAAACGTGTCCTCGTGCTACAGCACGGAACGTCCGTAGTGTACAACACCACAATAAGACCGATATCCCGCCATCAATGCCAGCAGACGGCCACGGAGTACTGCAGGTAGCGTTGCTCGGGACCTTACTGCAGCCACTGCAACGGTTTTCTCCAGACACACAGTCTACAGATGACTGAACAGACATGATTTATTCGCCCGGAGACCTGCAAACTGCATTCCACTGACCCCTGGTCACAAATGAGTCCGTAAAGCCTGGTGTCAAGAACACAGTACATGGTCATTGGGATAGTGGTCCCAGGTTGTGTTCACGGACGAGTCCAAGTATAGTCTGAAGAGTGAGTCTACCAGGGTTTTCATCTGGTGTGAACCAGCAACCAGATACCAATCCCTCAATTTTTTGAAAGGAACCTGTATGGAGGTCTTGTTTGATGGTTTGGGGTGGGATTATGTTTGGTGCACGTACATCCCTGCATGTCTTTGACAGAGTAACTGTAATAGGTCAGGTGTATCGGGACGTCATTTTGCACCAGTATGTCCGCCTTTTCAGGGCTGCAGTGGGTCCCACCTTCCTCCTGATGGATGATAACGCACGGCCCCACCGCGCTGCCATCGTGGAGCAGCACCTTGGAACAGAGTATATCAATCGAATGGAGTGGCCTGCCTGTTCTCCAGACCTAAACCTCATCGAGCACGTCTGGGATGCTCTCGATCGACGTATCGCTGCACGTTTTCAAACCCTTACGACACTTCATGAGCTCCGACAGGCACTGGTGAAAGAATGGGAGGGTATACCCCAGCAGCTTCTCTACCACCTGATCCAGAGTATTCCAACCCGTTGAGCGGCCTGTGTACGTGTGCATGGTGATCATATCCCATATTGATGTCGGGGTACATGCGCAGGAAACAGTGGCGTTTTGCATCACATGTCTTTCAGGACGGTTTTCTCAACTTGTCACCAATACTGTGGACTCACAGATCTGTGTCGTGTGTGTTCCCTATGTGCCTATGCTATTAGCGGCAGTTTTGTGTAGTGCCACGTTGTATGGCACGACATTCTGCAATTATCCTTAATTTATGTGCATGAGTGTAGATAAACAGTTATTTTAAAATGGTTCATATGGCTGTAAGCGCTATGGGACTTAAGATCTGAGGTCATCAGCCCCCTAGACTTAAACCTAACTGACCTAAAGACATCACACATTTCCATGCCAGAGGCAGTATTCTAACCTGCGACCGTAGCAGCCGCGTGGTTGCGGACTGAAGCGCCTAGAATCGCTCGACTAGAGCGGACAGCACAGTTATTTTACCATGTGACGTAATATGTAAAGTTTTGCTGATAAGTTGGACAGATTACTCTTGTATTCGTACGATCAGGCACGTTCTACTATGTTTGATATGCTGTATATTGTAGAGCGAATATTGATTAGATATTTTATTTTTATCTACAGATCTGAGGGTGGTTTACGTGTCCTGAAACTGGTCGTTTTAACAAATAAATAAATCTGCCTTTTATAACCGTAAATTTAATCGTATGCTCTTCTGACTATAGGATATATGCAGAATAACTGGAGTTACATCACTTGCTATTCGCCCTGGCGTCGCGTTTTTAATTGCCAACAGAGTATTTTTTTGTACTACTCAGCCGCCTCTTGAAAAATGATGTTTTCTTTCTGTACCCGTACATATTTCGATTCCTACGTGACACAACTATCGGTCCTGTTTCCATTTCTTTAAAAGTTATTTTCAGGCTGTATATTTGGAACGTATGAGTATATTGCTCACGTGACGGTGCATTATTTGCAGCATGGATCTTATAGGTGAGTCGGTGCTGCAGAGTTTATTACTTATAGTACTTTGCAGATGACATGCTGTCCTGTCATTCCCAGTGATCGTCAGTCGGTATTAATCCAACAACGCTTCAACGAAACACCCATGTTATGTTGCTAGTATCCCTCATATGAAGAGTTAATTCTTCAGTTCTTAAACAGCCTCGCCTGCAGTAAGTTGAGGGACATACCTTGAAGAAATAAAGTTAATCACCAAAAATTGCCCTTTAATGATGCTCAACAAAGATATAAATCGCATACGCCTGCTATGGAACAGACTGTCAGGCGGCGAGAGAATGGCAGAGCTCTGGATAGTGAGGTCCTCTGCAGCCGTGCCGGCAGGGTGTTCGGGCCCTGTACATCTCTGGCTAGAGTGGGGATTGTCCGCCAGTGTTCTGGCCGGGCAGTGCCGCGCAGGCCGCGCGACACGGCTAGCCACTTGCTGTCGGAAGGACGGGAGGGGTGGGTACGCGCGACCTATTCAAAGTCATTTCAGCACCAATGGCTCCGTTACAACGAAATCTGCTGACGCCTCTCTGAATTACTGCGCTGGTAAAGGGCAGAACTGATTTCGTTTCTACTGGCAAAATGTCAGATAGAGCTGAAGAGACGGTGATATGTTGCAGAAAATGGGGTGAGAAATTCTGTGGAGTATTCTCAGTGGAACTGAACGTGTCAAAAATTAAATTACTATCCACTGTTTCCGTTAAAGAAAGTAATTACAAAAATTAAAATCAAAGAACATATTACACCTCTTAATGTGATTGAAGTCCAGACGTTAGCAGCCATAAACCATGAAAATTTAAGTTCACGTGTTTTCACTTCCTAACTTTCTTCACTTGCATACTTAATTTTCCTGAATACATAATCACCGGTTTCTGTCTTTTCTCCAGTAGAAACTCTCTTATTAAAGTACTATCTGAGTACCCGGCAGTGCGGTATTCCGCTAACTATAGGAGATACGCAGAATAATTGAAGTTTCGAAAGTTACTGTTGTGGACTGACAAGACAGCCAGTCCACAGTGACGGGTAAACCGAAAGGCACGCGCTTCAACTCACACAGGCTGGCGAGAGGTCTGAAACAGGAAACGTAATGAATGCTATACAGAAAAGTACGTAGCTGCTGGAATACTTAACTTTAATCCACAATTGGTGAACATTGATCTTGTTACTGTACATGCTTCATTAGATACATAGCAAAGGATAAATGGCGCCTTGCTAGGTCGTAACCATTTACTTAGCTGAAGGCTATTCTAACTATCATCTCTGCACATAAGCGTGGCTTCGTCAGTGTTGCATCGCTAGCTAAGTCGTCCGTACAACTGGGGCGAGTGCCAGTAAGTCTCTCTAGACCCGCCGTGTGGCGGCGCTCGGTCTGCAATTACTGACAGTGGCGACACGCGGGTCCGTCGTGTACTAGCGGACCGCGGCCGATTTAAAAGCTACCACCTAGCAAGTGTGGTGTCTGGCGGTGACACCACAGTTACTATTCTTCCTGGCGTCGCCTTTTCAATTACCAACAGAATATTTTTTGTACTGGTCAGCCACGTTCTGAAAAGTGCTGTCCGTCCGCTTGTCTCCCTTCTGTGTGCATCTCCTCCTTCGCTCTCTCTGCCTGTCCATCTCTTCACGTTATCACGCTCGCCCCAGTAGGAGGCTGTTGGTTCTTACCCCCCCCCCCTCCCCCCCCCGCAGTATCTCTTTTCAGATCGTAATTAAATATGTACCAAATCTGGCTGAAATCTTTCCAGGGACTTAGTATGAGTCTTTTACCACTTACTTTGTCCACGTACACACACGTACGCACATGTCAAACATATCTCACGTATATTTAACGTATTTAATACGTTACGCATATTTCACCTGCATTTCTGGCAAATTGCGCCCTGTAGCTTCATTTACTTGCAGCTTAGTGCTTATAACGTCCATGACGTAATATCTCTTGTATTATTTGGTGTACAATGACGTAATTTTGCAGGTAAATCCAGCGGTATACGTGGCTTTTGTTTGCGAAATGTGTTGTGAATAGAGGTAGCAGTAACGATGTAATAAGCGAAACGTCATGCATGGTGCCGCAGATTTTCACGCATCTCAGTATTTGACGTCATATCTTCTGAACTATGTGTCGTTTACAGATACAATTTTGTTCATACATTCAATGATATATGCAAATATTGTCTACAAAATGTGCCGTGGACACAGTTAATAGTAACGAAGCTGTAAATTGAAACGTCATGCTTCGCCTGGCAGTTTCACTGAACAGGGAAGATATAGTAAGCGACCAACTTTTTCCTTTCATTATTTTGTGGGGTTTATCAAAAAATGGTTCAAATGGCTCTGAGTACTATGGGACAGAACATCTGTGGTCATCAGTCCCCTAGAACTTAGAACTACTTAAACCTAACTAACCTAAGGACATCACAAACATCCATGCCCGAGTCAGGATTCGAACCTGCGACCGTAGCAGTCCCGCGGTTCCGGACTGAGCGCCTAGAACCGCTAGACCACCGCGGCCGGCGGGGTTTATCAGCGAGAAAATGTTTCGCAGAGGTTTATATTATGTGTGAACTTTGTCGTAAGTCAGTAAGTGCTCTCATTCTCGGTACTAGATGACTAAAGTGTAAGTGTGTCACTCTCTTGTCAACAAACAACATTCATACGTGATTTCTAAATGAATCTAGAAAATGGGCGACGTTAGTTCTACCTACTATGTGCATTTATGGTGGAAAGGTAATCTCTTGCAGATGCAAGCACGTGGTACATTTGAAGTCAGTTTAACGTTTGTTGCAGACCTTTTTCATGGTGTTGCAAGCAGTAACTTTGCAAAAAATGTAGCAAACCTCCAGTGGCGCAATAGCTAAGGAGCGTACCACGCGAATACTAGACTGCTGCGGCCACAGAAGTAAACAGGCCACTGGCAGCCAGCCACGTAAACGAAGGTTGAGGTTTAGCGTCTCGTCAACATCGGAATCATTAGAGACGATCCAGGCACAAGTGCCTGCTGAGGGGTACAACAGTTTATGCAGCGAATAAGAGCTTTGTGCAGCGGAGGTCACAGGCACGGGTACGATCAGTGTACGGTAAGAGTCTAAGGAGGTAAGACGGCAGAAGTAAAATATATCCGTGGTCATCGCTATGTTACACACTTGGAACGTTTATAGCAGTGTGGGCATGGTGTAATATATAATGAGGAGCGGCTCTTTCCTCTTTAAGAGATAGCTCTAATGCCGTAAGTGGTAAAGTTGAAAGGCGCGATAATGAATTTCTGCTCGAAGTAAGCACACCGCTCAGTGAAGAGCCCGACAAAAGTGTCCGATATCGATACCCGATGCATCAAAAATAGAATTTCACACCCATAGACGCAACTAAATTGCCCGGAAGTTCTAACATATGTGCCACTATGTGAGGTTATTCTTCCTTTTCTTCGATGAAGAAGTCTAGAAGAGCCATTGTAGCTCAAGTGAATAGTAACGGTTTCCTACGGAACAGCACGACCAGCAGAATGTTGTGTTGAGCACACGTCACTCCATACCACATCCAATGACGCCACTGGCGGAGGATAACACAGCTTTCAGTTGGGCCCAAATGCGGAATGCGGAGCTTACTAAACTTCATAAAACAAAATAACATTCAAATGAATATAGGCCGGCGCAACCCCGAATGAGGGTGTCTTAAATGTAAATAAGCTAATTTTCCTTAAAATTCAAGTGATTAAATTCTAATAGCCATGCAGAGGGACAATTTCCAAAGAAATATGAACGTAAAACTATTTGATTCTTTGGAAATTTGTGATAAGGTCTTATGGGACGAAACTGCATAGGTCATCGGCCCCCGATCCTACACACTACTTAATCTAACTTAAACTAACTTACAGTGTGGACAGCACACACACTCACGCCAGAGGGAGGACGCGGGGGGTGGGGGGGGGGGGGGCGAGAGCCGTGACAGTGACAAGGCGCTTTAGACCGTGCGGCTACCCCGCGCGGCTTTCTTTCTTTACTATGAAGTATAAGTGTACCCGAACAGGAGGACAGAATTCTAACGGACAAAAAATATATTTTACAATTATTTCCAAATAATTTATTAAAAATTTAAAAAAAATGAGATTTCTATATTCAAAATAATCAAAATACGTAACTTCGAGAAAGTAATAAATTCTGTGGAAGTTTAATGAGTGGTGACTCTAAAAACGTTTTGATAATCTAAATTCACTTCGTAAGGTTTAAAAGAAAATACCAAACACACTAAACACTGGAGTAAAGTTGGGGACTTTTCTTCTACGATAAACTTACGTACAAGATCAGCTAAGGTAGCAGCTTAATTACAAACGTTACATCATTATTTAGCAAGGCCATGAACAAGATTGCATCAGTAGTATATTAAAACAAGAAACCACTACTTAAGGCTTCACTTTAACTGGTGACTCTGATGGGACAATGGAAATGTCTGAGTCGATCGTATAACAACCAAGCCGAGATACATGTGGCCGCCGCGAGAGGATCCCGACAGAATTTTACAACTGTATCGCCGAAACATTGAAGTCCAAAACACTAAATCAGGCTGTGTCCGAGGTCCTATCCAAGGTTGGCTTCTGAAGAAGGAAGATCGACTGTAACGGCACTGTAAAAGTTTCAACAGGCAGGACTCGAACCTCCGCCGTGACCAGCCGCACAGTGCATGACTGCAGCGCCCCTAGACCGCTCGGCTAATCCCGATCGGCGATAAGTATTCAACCGTAGCTCGCAGTTCCAAAGAGCTACAACTACAACAACAGTAACAGCAGCAACTGATTGTTCCTATGATTCTTGTGACTGTGCATTCCATTCGCCCACCTGCTAGGCTGACAAGTGTTGGATGGGCGTTGGTGCTTGTGGACGTGCTTTTGCTCAAGGCATCCCACATGTGCTCAATGGAACTTAAGCTGTGAAAGATGACATACCAGTCCATTCGACGAATATCCTCTTGTTCCAGGAGCTCCTCCACGTGTACTGTTCCATGGAGTCTCGCATTGTCATACGTAAAACATGAAGTCGGAGGCGGATGCCCTCTTGAAAAGGTGCACTAGGGGAAACAGTACAGCCTCAGTGTGACGTCGATCGTTGAGTGTACCATGTTCAAAGATTTGGAGATCAGTAAACCCATAGATCATTATGCCTTTCCACACCTTGACACCTGGACCAACAAAACGATCATGTTCGACAGTGTTCTTCGGTGAATATTGTGTTCCCACTTTTCGCCATATAAGGACATGCTCAAAATCACTACTGAGACTGAATCTCCTGTCATCCGAGAATACCACGCGATCCCACTTTTCGTTGCTCCACTCCCTGTTCTCATGGCACCAAAGTAAACGGTGTCGTCGATGTACCGGTGTGAACGCAACGTAAAGTGTTAGTCGTCGAACAAAGATGCCACCACCATGCAGTCACCGTGTTATTGTGGAGCATTAGGTTGTATGTCAAATGGTCCTGTTGTGTGTTTTCAAATGCTCCCGCTGTGGCTCGTCGGTTCCTTCTTGCACGATGTTGTAGTAGACCGTGGTTTACCACATCTCCTTCGGACAGCAGTACTTGTGGGTCGGAACGCCCCCCACTTAGGTGAAACAGTGCTGTGAGCGTTATCACACACATGGGCTACATACGCTCGTCACGCTTCGTCCTTCTTCCAGTTTCCCGTTGATTCTTTCCCTTATTAGGTCATCCAGATGTTGTCTCCGGGCCATGTTGTAATGAAGAACACTACCACATTGCACAGTAATTGCTCGCTGATTGACACATACTAACTTTCCCTGTTTCTTCATCTGTCTCGCGTTACAGGGCCAGCCATATTTGGTGCTATGGTCACACTGACCCTGGGCCACGTGACGCCCAGCTTTCTGTGCGCGGCTGGGAGAAACGTGGCAACATTCTCCCGCACTTTCATTCATTTCCACCGAATACTTAATATTTAATCTTACTTTATCTCTCTCGTCCTAAATTTCTGCATAACAGTGTAGTTGTAACAACTACACAACGGTACATCTACTCACATTACTTGCGCGATTCATTTCAAGGTGGTCTCACTGCTGTCATTATACTTAAGCTTAATCGTATCAGAACGAGGGAAATAGAAGACCGAAATACACAAAATCATCATTAACTATGAAAAATGCTCAAACCACGACTGAACATGGCTTGTTAAATTAAATGAATAGAAATGAACACCAATTTCACTTTCGTGAAGTTATATCTACTTAGTTTCTGAGGAAAAAAAGTCATACGCAGTTTACTAGAAGAAATATTTCTCCACAGTGCCAGAAAAATTGTTCATAGCATTTTATGGTTTGGCTTTTACAAATTAATAGTGTTTGAAAATTTTGTTTCTCCAAATTTGGAGTTTCAATTTTATATTACTAGTTCTTGTTGTGGAGTGTCAACTAAGAAACTTCATGTACTAACGTGTTCGCCCGGCCAGTTACGCGCTGACAGGAAAAAAATCGCAACGCCAAGGAGGAGCTGTGTGACATTAACGGAAGTTTACTGGTGTGTTTCTACATCTGAAACATAATGTCCACTCAGACTTCGCTCCAGTCGCATGAGAGTAGCTCTAGTAGCATAACTATGAGGATGAAAAACAAATTTCCTTTAGAAATACGCTATAATGGTCCTGACCGTTAGTTATCTTTGAGACTGGACGTGGTGAGTTGAAGTTAGTCAAGAACGCCTTTAAGGCGACAAAGACGCCGTTATCACCATCTCACAGCGTCTGAAAGAAGGCGTGTAATAGGGCTACGAAAAGTTGGATACTAGAGCGTAAGGTCGCAAGAAGACCGGTCTCTGGACGGCCACTTGCCACTACCGACAGGGACGTACATCACGTTCGGCTTACGGCTCTGGCGCATCGTACTGCATCTACAGCGGAAGCTTGAGCAGCAGTTCCCACCAAAGTGACACAATGAGTCGTTACGAATAGGTTGCATAAAGGACGTTTCCGAAACAGACGCTCTGTGGTGTGTATTCCAATGAGCCCATACTACCACCATTTACGACTTCAGTGCTCTCAAATCTCATTGGAGGACAGGGCTGCGACCTGTTGTGTTCCCTGACGATTCTGCCTCACTGTAGTGATGCCCGTGCACCGGTTAGAAGGAGGCCAGTACAGGACCTGCAACCAACTTGTCTGAATGCTAGACACACATTACTTACTCCTGGAGCTTTGGTCTGGGGTGCGATTTCGTATGACAGCAAGAGCACACATGCAAATATGTACAACCTGGTAATTCGACCTGTTTGTTGCAATTCATGAACAACAATCAAGGGTTTTTCCAACAGGAGAACACTCACCCACATGTCGCTGTTGAAACCCAACGTGCTCTATAGAGTGCCGAAATGTTGCCTCGGCCTGCTCGGTTACTAGATCTGTCTCAAATCGAGCACGCATGGGATATCATCGGACGACAACTCCAGCGTCATACACAAACGGCACTAACCGGCCCTGTATTGACTGCTAAATGGAATATTCTGGCTGTTACACCGGTTATTAGTGTACCAGCATTTCACATTTGCAATGGCTCACGCTTACATTAATTTGTGCTCATGCGATGTTGCTCACTTAGATACGTTACGTAGACAAATGTATTCCAGAGATTTCATTACAGTAATTATTTTTTGGTTTAGCGATTTTCTCCCATCAGTGTATATGGGTTTCTGGGAGGTTACGTTGCAATACTGAGTTGTACGGGAGAGTAATAACGGCGCCCGAAATTTCCTTCCCATAGGTTGTGTACCACGGCCTAACCGATGAACCATATTCAGGTCGCAACTTGACCGCCAACTAATCGTAGGAAAACCACTTCTGTTATCACTTTAGCCGTCAATAATTGGTCTGAACCAGCTGCACATCAAGTTGAACTAAGTCTAGATGACAAATATCGCGACGTCAACTCATTATGCTTCGACATTAAAGAAGAATTCATCAACTGTCTTTGCTGGTGATTGCTGACTTGCCTGTGTCCATTCGGCTACCCACAATCAGATTATTTCAGCAAGTGACAGATCAGGAGCAGATGCTGACCTGAATAACAGACTGACACCCTCTGCATCGAGGTCGGTTAAGACAGGCCGTGTGACATGCGGTCTTGTGCTATCGTCTTGAAAGATAATGTCAAAGAGACGTCGGAAATTAGACGTCATCGTCTGCCGTAGCACGTGAGAAATTTAACGCCTGCCAATCAGCGGTGCTAACCAAAGCTGATCATTTTCTGTACTTGGCTTCACGACATTCCTTGACGCTAGACACTGGGTTCGTCCAACGCCGACGACTGCAATCCAGCAACGTTAGTACTCCTGGGAGCCTCTATACGTTGATATATGCATCATGATATTGACCGCAGAACAGGAACTGGTCTGCAAAGCGCATGGGGTTCGCACTTCTGAGTCCAGTATTGTCGTTCGCACCAGTGCCCTTCCCTCCGTTGCTGCGACAAGGGAAGCCGCAACAATAGTCGCCATGCTGACCGCCCGTGGTACTGCATACGTCTTCGCACTGTTTGTATGGGTACTTGCAGAAAAGCCTACTTCCTTACTCAACCTTCCGACCAACGCGAGAAACAATATCGTGGAATGATAAACCGCATTCTCAATAAGGGGAAACCCACCCGCTATCGAATTCCGATACATGGCGGTAGGCGTTTCTCCCTTTTACGCGAGTCATAAGACTATATTCTCACAACCAACCAAAATTCTACTGCCTCTTCCGAATGAGTAAGCAGCTGCATAATTTTTTCTCATACAGCGTGAAACAGTAGCTCCTACCGCTGTCGTCTTATGTAACCAGTAATGTCATGCATTGTCTTCAAAGATCAAGTGGGATATTGAAGTCTCTTGCAGAAATATTGAGCCACGCTGCCTGTATAGCCGAAAAGTGTTCCTGGCGTAGGAATTCGTGCACGAAATGACTGAGCCGTGGCGGGTTCAGTTCATTTTATCTCAGTCTTCACGGCGCCTTCTTTCACTGGGGACCCGATATGTTATGTGAATTTAACTTGGAGTTTTCGTAGATGATCGCTGGCTCAGAGAGTTTTGAAATAGGCCGGCAGTGGGTTGTGAGGACATAAGGAACAGGAGGCGCGCAGCATAAGTGTGTCACACGTGGGTTTTCAGGGGCAACGGTATCTTCGGCTGCTAGTTCTGGCCGACTTGCCACTCCTTTGGGTAGTGGCAATCACACTGCTGTATCGACGGTGTTCTCCTACGGCCTTCAGTGGATTTGTACTTCCCTGTTCATCCATGCTGTGCGGATCGGGATACTTGTAGTTTTGCCCTCATCGTTTCCCCGTATGCAAGCACCATAACTGGAAAATTTTGCTCTGATATCTGTGCCTCTGCTGTTGGTGCCTTACGGATCACTGGAATATTTCAGCTTATAGTGATTAACCTTGGCCGCAACCGTGTTGTACTTTTGCATTTATTTCGTTGGTGGTAATTTTGGGTGTAAATTAGTGACTGTCCCTACGTTGGCGGTAGAGTTTAGCACTGAGGTCTTTACGTGCTGTGGATTACCAAGCCCATAAACTGTGCAGAAATTTCAAATTCAGTGGTTTACTAGTGAAACTTAACTTTCGCCTCATGTGTACGGCGGTTTGCTGTTCGAGCTTTAGTGTTTTCTGAAGCTCTTTACAAGGTTTCATTAACTTTTTTCATTAGACGGGTGGCATAGTTCCTATTAACAGAGTTTAATACTTTTTTTACGTTTTGAGAGGCTTGTAAGCTTACCTTTTAATTACGAGAGTTGGAACTTTGATTGTGGCAACTATTTATTTACAGCTCGTACAAAATAGATACGTGTTTCAAAGTTATCCTGACCTTCAAAGTAGACACCAGCATTGTGTATAACTCGTTGCCAGCGATGTGGAAGTCGTAGGATACTCTTAGCAGTGCCAGTTGTGTTGACAATTCGAGCGGCGCGGCCTATTGCCGGACGAATTTGTAGCAGTTCTGAAGCGAATGCCGTGAAGTGTTTCCTTCAGTTCAGAAATCGAATTGAACTCACGAGGTCTTAAGTCAGGGGAGTGCAATGGGTGGTATAGCACTTAGCAGCCCCATCACTCAAACAAATCAGTAACAGCTTGCACTGCATGTGCTTGAGCATTGTCCTGCAAAATGATAGTCAGGTCCTGCAGAAAGTGTCATCACTTCTGTATCTATGCTGTTCGTTTTTGGAACACAACCTACGACCAGCTTAGAGACAGAAGTGATGACACTTTCGGCAGGATCTGGCCATCATTTTGCAGGACAATGCTCAAGCAGCTACAGTGCAAGCTGATACTGACTTGTTTGACTGAAGTGGCTGCTAAGTGCTATAGCACCTATTGCACGCCCCTGATTTAAGACCTCTTGAGTTCAACTCGATTTATAAACTGAAGGAAACACTTCACGGCATTCGCCTCAGAACTGCTACAAATTCGTAGGGCAATGGACCACGCCGCTCGAACTGTCACCACAACTGGCACTGCTAGGAGTATTCTACGACTTCCACATCGCTGGCAACGGGTTATCCGCAATGCTGGTGACTACTTTGAAGGTCAGTATAACTTTGAAACACGTATCTATTTTGTACGAGCTGTAGATAAATAGTTGCCACTATAAAAGTTCCAACGCTCGTATTTTAAGGTGAATTCCTTGTATTAATACGTGTGCTTTGAAACTAGGTTCTAGGTGTTTGTCAAGCTTGGTGACTGATTCTAGGAAACACTCTTTGTAATGTCTAGTCACTAAGTATTCCCTTGGAGGGATAAGCTTAGTCATTTGATTGTTTCAACTGTTTGATTCAAGTAGGCACCTGGCCGTGCAATTTTCGTGTAATGTTTGGCTAAATTGTTTGGGGAGACGCCAAATAATATATTTTTACACTGTGATTTAAGATCTGTTTACTTTAGTCTGTTTTTGATGGTAATATTTGCTACCTTATTTTATGATGGACTTTTGGGGCTTATAGCCGTGATCTCTTAAGAAGGTGACGATTGTTGTTAACGTAATTTGTATTTCTGTAGGCTGTATCTCACATATGTGGTGTTTGTTAGCAGCGCCTCTTAGCCTCGTGTAGCTCAAACCCGACATTTCAGTGACTGTCAACCGCGAAGGCCTGGTGCTGTTGCGCTCCTGCACGTGCCTCCCGGCTGTGCTTGAGCCATGTCCTCTATTGCTGTAGTGGAACTGTTCACCTTGGCGGCTTGGATTTTTCCCTTCTTAAGGCTCTGATGTACTTGCTTTAACTTCTAAATATTCTTCCGGAGGCCTATATGTGAGCGACTTTGAAATTAAATTTTGAGGTATTTCCTTTCGTGTTCAAGTATTTGCATGTGTGCTTGGTGTGCTGAGGGAAATTGTAATATAATTTCTGTTCTGATTGCCATCTCCTTAAGTTTCCATTTTTAAACATAAATCTCTATTTTTTGCTTGAGCTTAATTTGTCATCGTATCTGTCCTATGGATGTACGGAAATTTGCCAGAGCGGCATTCTTGGGTGTTTATACTAAATTACCAGTTGTTAATAACTGTGAATGTTTAAAAAGATTGTGCAAGAGTTATCTTTTACTTGCTTATTGTTTAAGAGAGGTTTTATTATTGTATATTTTTCATTTGTCTCTAGCACTGATTCCTAGAGGTGGCAGAAATTGGAAGTTTAGCCATGTCAAACTGTGGTTAATATTTAAAAATGCTTATTTTCATTTAACAACTTCTTATTTTCAGAGGTATTTGGTGATTATTTTTCTGTGCTATTATGTGTACTGCAAATAAATGTGGTCATTGATAGCACAAATGATGCAAGAATTGTTGACTCACCGCCGGCCAGTGTGACCGAGCGGTTCTAGGCGCTTCAGTCTGGAACCACGCGACCGCTACGGTCGCAGGTTCGAATCCTGCCTCGGGCATGGATGTGTGTGGTGTCCTTGGGTTGGTTAGGTTTAGGTAGTTCTAAGTTCTACGGGACTGATGACCTCCGATGTTATGTCCCATAGTGCTCAGAGCCTTTTATTTTTGTTGACCCACCGAATTGTTGACCCGCCCTTCCATGTGATACTTCTTCTATCCCAACCTGTATCTTGAGGTCTCACTAACCTCTCGATTATGTCCCATAAATGCTCGATGGGATTCATGTCGGGCGATGTGGGTGGCCAAAACACTCGATTGAATCTTCCAGAATGTTCTTCAAACCAATCTCGAACAATTGTAGATCAGGTGAGATGGCGCATTGTCATTCGTATAAATTCCATTACTGGATGGCTGCTTATGGTCTACAAGTAGCCGATCATAACGATTTTGAGGCAATGATAGCTTCACTTGGACAATAGGATCCGGTTCATTCCATGTAAACAGGACCCGCACCATCATGGAGCCACCATCAGCTTGCACAATGCCTTGCTGACGATTTATGTCCATGGCCGCGCGGGATTAGCCGAGCGGTCGAGGACTTGGCAGTCATGGACTGTGCGGCTGGTCCCGGCGGAGGTTCGAGTCCTCCCTCTGGCATGGGTGTGTGTATTTGTCCTTAGGATAATTTAGGTTAAGCAGTGTGTAAGCTTAGGGACTGATGACCTTAGCAGTTTTTAAGTCCCATAAGATTTCACAAAAAAAGAGGTGCTGCAAGAGATGCCGTGCTATTTGCAAAGGCACTTGCGTCCATCGTTTGCTACAATAGCCCCTTTATCGCCACACTATCCTAAAGTATACGTTCGTCGTACGTCTCACATTGATTTCTGCTGTTATTCCACGCAGTGTTGCTTGTCTGTTAGCACTGACGACTCTATGCATCCTCGCTGCTCTCATTTGTTAAGTGAAGGCCGCCAACCACTGCATTGTCCGTTGTGAGAAGTAATGCGTAAAATTTGGTATTCTCGGCACGCTCTTGCCACTGTGGATCGCAGAATATTAAATTCCATAACTATTTCCGAAAGGGGATGTCCCACGTGTCTAGCTCAAAACATTCCACGTTCAAAGACCCTTAATTCCCGTCGTGTGGCCATACCCACGTCGAAAACCTTTTCACACGTATCAAATGAGCACAAATGACGGCACTGCCAATGAACTGCCTTTTTGTATCTTCTGTACGCGATACTACCACCTTCTGCATACGAGCATATTGCTATCCCATGACTTTTTGTACCTCAGTGTATTAGCCCTACGGAAATAATGAACAGTACGTTTTTTGTTGGCAAGTTAATGTAGATAAATTTTGTACCAGCGTACACTTTCGCTAGGGCCGACAGTTTTCAAGTTATTAAAAAAAAGGAACATACAACAGGGAACTTCAAACACACCCCCACTCTCACAATCAGTTCCCAATGGCCAGGATATCTAGTATGTTGTTCATGGCACTGTTTCCTATCACTCTACAAAAATTTACGTCTGCAAGTATTATTTCCCATATTCGACCACTTTGGCTTTCGTGGACTTGCTTTTATTACGCTACCAGCTTTGTTGATCACTTACAGAATGTACAATTGACGTCTGTGTAAGTTTTACCTGACAATTTCGTGAATCTTAACAACATAAAATAAACAGTTACATTGTTTCTTTGGTCATGTCTCCTGAATACGAAATTAGTGTGCTTGTAACAGTAAGTTAGGATAGAACTATCAACGTAATTAGCTTCAGAGTGATGTTTAAAAATCTCGTTTTTTTTTCTTTATCCTCAAGGGCATGTTTAAATTAATAACGTTAACCAAATAGCTGACTACACTGGTAGCGTAATAGCCTAATCAATAGAATCCAAAAAGGACTGAACATCGGGAATATTTCGTCTAGACGAATATTTTTGTTCAGTGGTAGAGAGGAGTGCCACGAACAAAGTAACAGAAATCATGACCGGAAGGGCATAAGTTGATGGGAGACGGAGGGCGGTGGGGGGGGGGGGGGGGGGGGGGACGAGCTGGAGGTGCGTTTGGTCACTTTAGTGCGTTTTCTTCAATAATTCGAAAACAGTGACTTCCAGCGAAAACACATCCCAGTAGAAAATGTAAGAGTATTAAATTTTCTGCAAAAAAAGTTCTATTCATTTTTTCTGTAGGACTAACAGTTTCCGCATAGCAAGCGAGAGAATATGAAACTCTCGTTTGTGGATTTTGAAGGCCAGATATAACATTGCGTGTTACATAAAACGATAGCGGTAGGGGGCAGCTCAAACACCTTGTCTACGTAATGTAGACTATGTCACTCCTACCTGATTGGTGAAGTTGCCGTGAAATAGTGATCACTCGCAAATTCAAGCACGTGTACACGTCATGCCGATTTTACGTTTTCTACAAGCCTTCTTCACGTTATTGCAATGGTAATGGCAGTAGTGTATATATAATTCATTACTACGAGAAAATCGGCTTCACTAACAATGTTAGGCGAAATTAAGATGAATACTGCAATGTATTTGTTATGTACCACAGCAATTTATTGAAGTGTGTGAGACGTCAGTTACAAATTTTCCATACCCTTGCATCGCTTAGACAGACTTGAAACGCGCACGAACATTACTGCACTGCGGGCTGAGAACCGAGTGGGACAAGTTTATTTACATTATCTAACGCTAGAGGTTATCTCGGTGCGCCAGCCAGTCTGCTGAGATTCTTCCAAGGACAAGGCTTTGCGAGCTCGCGTTGTTTATAAAGCGCGCTGTGCAGCATAGACAGCAAACACGCTCCGCATGGGGACACATCTGGTGTCTGCAAAGTACATTCATTTTTCTCTGACAGCTCTGTTGAAGATTCGCTGTCATTTACACACACAGAAGTCACATGTGTACCTAATTTCATGGTTGTCAGATTTGCCTGTAACAAGGTGAAGTTTTCTGCTTACTGGATTACTGAGGATTGCCATGTATCAATAGAAATTTTCTACAATCATCGCAACTTCGGGATGGATGTAAAACGCAATAATTTTGAATTCTTCGTGAACAGTAATATTTTCGTTGTTGACTGTATATACTACTTCACATCCCGTAATTGCAGTTTCAACATGAAACTGTAATAATGTGGTTCAGCTGCTGAAACACGATAAGACTAAACGTATTTCACTTGATAATAGCTTAAAATCGAAATCCAAATTATAGGCTTTACAACAAAACTGTGCTATCATTGAAGGAACAGTTGTTATTACAAAAATTTAATGAGACAACATTGCTAAATGAAACGCAATTATATAAATTTTAAAATGTCTGCATCTCGGACTCTATCCACTCGACAAAGAAAACTGTGCCAGCAGGAAACATGTGAGTGGACACTAACTGATTTGTTTCCCTGAGGAGACCAAACTACACTGCCGGAAAAAAAATCGCAGCACAAAGAAATAGTTAAGATACAGTAACGACATTCTGAGAATACATTTGTCTAGGTAACATATTTGAGTTACTAAAACTTCATGCACACAGGTTAATGTAAACACAAGATAAGCCACTGCAAATGTGAAATTCTGGTTCATCAAAAACCGGTGTAACACGCAAAGTGCTGAATGCAAGAATGCAAACATGCACGCAATCGATTCTGGTACCATTAGCCTGTGAAAGCCGATGTCAGAAATGTCAGGGTGAGCATTTGGTCCCATATAAACATTTTACACAAGAAAATGCTTTCGCTAAGAGCACGAACAATCCCATGTCTCCTGTTGACGAACAGTATCCATCACCAGGAGTTTTCAATGTTTTCAGCATACTCCGTATACGTTGGTACACTCCACTGACAGGATACGACTATTGGAACCATATGATCTTTTTCAATACCTCGACTTGTGTTCATGCACCTATATTGTTCCCTGTACCCAGTATATGCAAGAGGCAGAGGTCAATCTGAGGACAGTTGTCACGCGTCGTATGACCGGTCACTGGATGCAGGTGCCCAAATCTCATCTGGTGAACTGCAGACCTTCTCCTCCGTGTTACACTACTGGCCATTAAAATTGCTACACCAAGAAGAAATGCAGGTGATAAACGGGTATTCATTGGACAAATATATTATACTAGATCTGACATGTGATTACATTTTCACGCAATTTGAGTGCACAGATCCTGAGAAACCAGTACCCAGAACAACCACCTCTGGCCGTAATAACGGCCTTGATAGTCCTGGGCATTGAGTCAAACAGAGCTTGGATTCCGTGTACAGGTGCAGGTGCCCATGCAGCTTCAACACGATACCACACTTCATCAAGATTAGTGACTGGCGTATTGTGACGAGCCAGATGCTCGGCCACCATTGACTAGACCTTTTCAATAGGTGAGAGATCTGGAGAATGTGTTGGCCAGGGCAGCAGTAGAACATTTTCTGTATCCACAAAGGCCCGTACAGGACCTGCAACATGCGGTCGTGCATTATCCTGCTGAAATGTAGGGTCTCGCAGGGATCGAGTGAAGGGTAGAGCCACCGATCGTGACACATCTGAAATGTAACGTCCACTGTGCAAAGTGCCTTCAGTGCGAACAAGAGATGACCGTGACGTGTAACCAATGGTACCCCATACCATCACGCCGGGTGATACGCCAGTATGGCGATGACCAATACACGCTTCCAATGTGCGTTCACTGCGATGTTGCCAAACACGGATGCGACTATCATGATGCTGTAAACAGAACCTGGATTCATCCGAAAAAATGATATTTTTCCATTCGTGCACCCAGGTTCGTCGTTGAGTACACCATCGCAGGCGCTCCTGTCTGTGATGCAGCGTCAACGGTAGCCGCGGCCATGGTCTCCAAGCTGATAGTCCATGCTGCTGCAAACGTCGTCGAACTGTTCGTGCAGATGGTTGTTGTCTTGCAAACGTCACCATCTGTTAACTCAGGGATCGAGACGTGGCTGCACGATCTGTTACAGCCATGCGGATAAGATGCCTGTCATCTCGACTGCTAGTGATACGAGGCCGTTGGGATCCAGCATGGCGTTCCGTATTACCCTCCTGAACCCACCGATTCCATATTCTCCTAACAGTCATTGGATCTCGACCAACGCGAGCACCAATGTCGCGATACGATAAACCACAATCGCTTTAGCTACAATCCGACCTTTAGCAAAGTCGGAAACGTGATGGTAGGTATTTCTCCTCCTTGCACGAGGCATCACAACAACGTTTCATCAGGCAACGCCGGTCAACTGCTGTTTGTGTATGAGAAATCGGTTGGAAACTTTCCTCAGGTCAGCACGTTGTAGGCGTCGCCACCGGCTCCAACCTTGTGTGAATGCTCTGAAAAGCTAATCATTTGCATATGACAGCATCTTGTCCCTGTCGGTTAAATTCCGCTTCTGTAGCACGTCATGTTCGTGGTGTAGCAATTTTAATCTCCAGTAGTGTACATTCGACGATGTCTGCCTGCGACTTTCTCTAGCTACACGCCGTTGCTCACAGCAGTTCCCTCTGGCATCGGTGGTTTTAACAGAATCGAGGTACTCACGGTACTCGCTTCAGCCTTGCAGGTGCCTGGTCCATCTAAATGGTCTCCACATGGCTGCATTGTGTGAGAGAGAGCGCCAGTACACTTCGACTAAGTTGTCGGAAACTACCGAAGACGAGCGATGCTGCCATTTCTAACGAAAAAGCCGAGCGATCCTTACCACAACCACGCAGACATTGCGTACGTGCCCACAGCCACGCTAATGTCACGTGATGGCTACGAATTTGAACTACGTATTTCCAGTGTGCACATGTGTGTTGTGCTCTCCTTACCACGAAAGTTGGACTTAATTTATTCAAAAGCAGGGCAATGAACAGAGGTAAAAATTATTACTTTTGTTCCTGACTAACAGAAATAAAAATAATTATTCGAGACATGATTTATTAAATAGATAAAAAATAAATGAGTATAATAAATTAAAAAGGTATTCGCTAACTATGAATAAAGTTTGTTTTTAATGAAGGTATGCGCCGAAAATCGGGATAATCCTCAAATGTAAAACTTAGAGAAAAGTGTTGCCATCTGTTGCTGGGCACGGGAACTATCGAAACTTACATTGGTCTCACCTCTAAATATTACTTAACGGGCGAGACCAATGTCAATTTTGATAGTTCCCCTACCCAGCAACAGGTGGACCCTCTTACCTCTAAGCTTTTACATTTGAGTATTAGCCCTTTTTTCCGCGCATGTCGTAAATAATATAGAAATACGAAACCCAATGATATTTATTTCTCTAAGTCTTCGTAATTTATTATACGAACGTACTTCTTATTGCCTTTAAATTAGCTTTCGGTTCAAAAATTTGACATAGTGACACGCCAAAGTAAATACATTCTACGTTTGCAAAGAGAATATCAGTGCGTTATGTTTGTTGAAATCGTCTTAATTTGTGGGTAACGTTATAATACTTTCAGATCACAATCTTGTTCAGCAGAAAATGATTCCGCTGCAGTTCTTGTCAAATAACTTCGTTGTGATTCAACATTAGCTTCACCTACCAAATCATGTACAAAATAAATTTTCTTTTTTTATCATAACATAATTTCTTTGAAATATCTTTGGCTGTTGTATGTCTGTATTTTGTTGCAAGCTCCCTTGGCCTTGAGCAGCAACTCAGGTGAGCTATTTGGTTATAAATTGTAGGTAAGACATTGCTCCGATAGTTTCAGATGGTGTAGAGCGGTGAAAAAGTCTTACAATCGTCTCTGGATACTTTCTCGATTAAAAATTTTGCCAGTTTGTTGCAATCATGTGAACTCTTTTATGTACTCGGATCCGATGTCTCCATCGAAAATTTTCAATCTGGAAGCTCTAAGTGACTACATAGATACTTATTGGATCGGAAAATCATTATATCTTCTAACGAAAACTTTAGTTAGGTCGAATCCTTAAACAGAATTCCACAAAGTCTTAAGAGATCTTAGATTTAATGTCTGTTGATGTTGATCATTAACAAAAACTGAGTTCCAACCTAGTTAGCACATTTTATTGCACTATAAACGTAAACGAGATGCGTAATTATATAAAGGAGACACGTATACCCGATAATGTTTGCAGTCAGCAGTGCAGGAAAGTGTTGCAGATTGAGAGTTTCTGTTGGCTGCGTTCTCGTCTTCGGTTACATTTCGTAGACTATTTCTGCTTCTCCAAAGGGGGAGGAGGGAAGTACTGGCAAGTGTGTGCACTGAGTTGAACTGGACCGTGCCGGTTGTCTATGTGCTAATACACTTTTACGTTGCATTTGTTACGCTATAAACCAAGTAAAGCTGTGCTCAATCCGAATGAGGATTCAAACACCGCGGCACTTAGCCGGCCGATGTGGCCGAGCGGTTCTAGGCGCTACAGTCTGGAACCGCGTGATCGCTACGGTCGCAGGTTCGAATCCTGCCTCGGGCATGGATGTGTGTGATGTCCTTAGGTTAGTTAGGTTTAAGTAGTTCTAATTTCTAGGGGACTGGTGACCTAAGAAGTTAAGTCTCATAGTGGTCAGAGGCATTTGAACCATTTTTTTGCAGCATTTCACTAAGCATAGTGGCTCCCACTTGACTTCCTCCTACCTATGAATCCACTATACAGCCAGTTAGATGGAGACCTATAGTTCTCTACTTCGAAATATGGTGCGATTTGACTTTGTACTTTTTCAATTGTCACAGGTGAAAGAAGGGACAGTAACAGAAAAAAGTGTAGGACCATCGGTGAGCAGAAACTCAGCCCTTTAGCTTTGTTTTTACGAACAGAACCTGCTTTTCTTTTAACGGGCCTTCTTCCTCCCCTTCAGCTCTTTTACCGATCTCCTGTATCTTCCTTCTCCGAGTAGCTTCCGTCACCGTTAAACAGAAGTGTATCTTCTTCAAGAAAATAAATTTGTTTCTGGTTGGTTATTAGGCAGAGAAATTGTCATATATATAAATATTGGCTTCTTCATAAAACGTTATTTCTTCTTGAGAAAATAAACGACTGCTGCTTCAGTTAAATAAGTACCACAATAAAAATAAATTTTTCTGCGTAAAATAGTTGGATCAGCATGAAAAGGAACTAATAGTTTTACTTGTGTTGTTTAGAAAGACAGAATAAAATAAATAATAGAATATGTATAATCACACATTATGTATCATGTTCCCCTGGGATAAAAATATGCAAATAAAGATAACATATATAAATAAATTGCTTCTTCTTTTAAAGTCCTTAAAAATGTGCTGTTGAATTGGCATGATTTAAATAAGTGTCGAATCGCCCCCAAAACGTAAAAGCGCTGAAAGCGAGTGTAAGATATACAACCCACGTAGGTCATGGATTTTTATAACATTTCTTACACGGGTGACATGCAAGGAAGTAGTGCTTGGTGTTCATCTTTCTTCGGTAATATCAGTAGCGTAATTTATCTCCCGGTTCAGTTGTATTACAGTGTTAACCTATTACAATATTAACGTATTCCTTGCGCTAGAAATCTTGTTTTAAATATGTTGCCAAACTCTGTCTTATTGTCGTCATAGAATTCAAATCCAGTGCTACATCTCTATCCCTCTTTTGAATCGGATCCTATTTTGACGATTACGTGATTAGCAGGGTTACCGGCAGCCGAAATTAAAGTTTTTACCGAGGTTACCAGCAGCCGAAGTTAAAGTTTCTCGAAAATCTGCTATCTAAAAAACTTGAGATTATTTCTTTCTATAAGCCAGCCGTACCATTGATTTTCGGTGTTTAATAGAATGACTCAGAATTAATTCCATGAAGGCTGTCGCTATCATTTCCAGTATCAGTGATCCGTTGTTTGTGAACACCTGATTTTTGTCCTCGGCTTCTATTTCTGTGGCCTTCTCCTGTATACCTAAGATTTATCTTCTTTTATTTTTTCAGATTATCTTCTGTTTGAAGTGGTACTGTTGGCTGCCGGGCCTCCTTCGATGTTTTTCATTTACTTAGACTATTAGAGTTTTCTTCCATTGTCGTCCTAGTCCTGATTTGTGCTGCAATTGACGGCGATGTCGTTTTCCCTGCTGTGAGATATCATATATTCGTTCTTCTTTCAACATGATTTGACGTGATTTGTCTGCAACTTTGACATCTTCAGTTTCATCTGCTTCATTACCTATAATTCTTTTCTTCTTCTCGTGTTCCCAAACGACCTTCGCAAGCGTTGCTATCCATGTCCACGTTACTTACGTACGACATTCAGCAGGAGAACTGCGGCAGTTTTCAACGTTTCCTGAGGGTTCTATTTTCCGTTCTCTGTAGTCGGTATGTCCTGACTTAGCATTCCTTTGTGAGTCTACAGTATGTAAGACATTCTCGCTTTCCGAGATACTGTCTTTGTCACTGGAGGGGGTGGTTGCGCTGCCCCGCCGACCAGGGGCACCCACGTCATCGGGATGTAGACAGCGCCGCCCGTGTTCTCCAAACCCCGTCCGTAGGCGTTAGCTGGTTCATGAGCCGCCGTGAGCATTCAACATGAACATGTTTAGTGGAATTGCAGATTGCACATGTGCTATGTTGTCCGTCGCAGATAACTAGTGCACGGCAGCCGGATACATTTATGAATGACGGAACGCGTTTCAATAAATCAATATTAACTTCCCTAACAACACTGAGGACAGGCAGAGGAAATCTGTACCCCATCTCTCGTCATAAGCAGACCTGTCTCGTCCATAGACATCAAAACTTGAATTACATGATTACATGGGATATCAAAGAAGAGCTCGTATACTCTTTCAGTGCGTAACCCTACGTCGGCATATCCCACTCTTGCTAAAAATGTAACACAATACAAAATATCAGGTTCACCATGAATCATGATACAATTTTTTGGCAATAGTGAAACGCTGTAAAGTCAAACAAATTGATCAACAATAACGAGAATGGATGTAACAGCAGGCTCAAGTGGTGTTTCACTCATTTCTAAAAACTACCCCAAAAAACTGGCCTTTGTTTTAGTTACTTCAGTTTTAGTGTCTTGATGAGACATTCATCTTTCGCTCTTCAGTTTAGGCTTATAAATAATGTTTACTTCTTATTAAGTCGCACATTACTTAGGACAGAGTTTGACTAATGGGTTTTTGGTGTTAATTCCTGCAAACACATTACGTTTTTGGAAATTAGATATATTTAACACTACATTTCACAGACTCAGACGTATAAGTCAAACGACAGTATCATTTAGCACAGAAAAGTCTAACAATTATCAGACACTGAAATGACTAAATCTTAATAAACAGGTCAGATATTCAACAAATACTGAGAACATCTTTATACTAAGAATTACAGTACTTCCTTGTTGTTTTCAGGCAGAAGAAATTGATTAGAATAAACTTTAACCAATGTTCTTTCTGACCAACATCCAACATCATAAATGTCACTCCTATTTTCTTCAGAACTGTTATCAGTTACGTTTGATGTTGTTTCATAATAGAATTCCACGATGGGTGATGGATATCTAGGACAATTTAGCTCATGAATTATTGTAAGTTTTTTGGACATACCATTAACAACTTATTTATCAAACAGAAACTGCACCGAACCGATATCTGCTACAGAAGTGTCACTTAACTTCGGTTGTGGATGACGAAGAATTAGTGAAAGTGGCGTCCAAGTTGCCATGTATTTTTGATGTAACTACCGTGTTCAGTCCCTTCAAAAGAATATCTGAGATCGGACTTGTTCAACTAAGCGAAAATGATGTCACTGCGGATGGTTTTCGATCTGGAAAATTGTAACAAACTTCTTCGTGATGTTCGATCAGCATATTCAGGATCCCTAACTATTCATACTGACACATTTTTATCACCACCAAATGTGTATTCTGTATGCAGCTCAATGTAACTGACGGTTCACGACCGCATGAGGCAACAGATTTCGGTTCGATGTTAATGTTTTTCATTGTTCCACAACAAAACAAATGTTAAATAAAACTCAGTAATCTTAAAAGTATATTACCTTTCCTTACTTTAATTTTCTGATCAGTTTTTCGTAAGGTCTTATCGGATACAATTATCAAATTCATGAACCCTGCCTGATATTTTCTTTGACCAGATTTCGGACAACGTTAAACTGGGCGATACTTAACCTGAAGAACTCCCAGAACTTTTTGTCGTTATTTAATAAATTACGAGTCGTAAAGAAACCTTCCTGAATCGCTTTCCTAAAGATGGGATATCTTTGAGTTTTTCCATTATGTAAGTGTGGGAGCAGAATACCGCTTCTTAATCATTTTCTTTCAGCAGCAAGCACAACAAAAAATATCGATAGCTGATTTTTCAGAAACGTGCGTCTACTCGCACTAAGGACTCACTGACGAGCGGCAGGCCACTTGCACGCGGCCTGCTCATTCAGTGCACTATGCCTAAGTGCCCTCAAATCAAATACCTCAACTTCTACTTTCTCCTTTCTGTAATGAGATATGGCTTTCAGTTCATCGTTGAAATCAATTTCGTTATGTTTTCTGCGTTTGGTACACAGCAGTACATCACACGAAATGAATCAAACTTAAAGTAGCCAGTGACCACGACACTTAAAATTTTATGATGCAGAGTACTCCGATATTAAGTATCACAATAACTATGACCAATATCGCAAAAAGTAGACACTTCATCATCAAGTTGTGATACGAAACTATACAAAATTTCAGTTTTGTGCGCCAGTTATTTTCTTCAGATTTGAATGAAAAGTATTATGTAGTGAATAAAACGAGTAAAACGGAGAAATGTGGTTTTTAAATATTTAAAAGAGAAGAATGCTCTCAAGCGAAAAACTATCTAGAGGAGTTGATGTAGCCTGCTTCGTTAACATACAGTACTTTTTACAGCAATAAAATCGGAAAACTTATTTCTTTCACGTACTGATACCAGCCTTCGTACTGCTGGGCTGTGCACGTAGGTGAGAGTAACCACATCCCACCTTCATGTCGGATCGCTCGCCTGTTTGCTCCCTCCCGCGCCGCAGCACGTTCGCATCAGACAGTGCAGATAGCATGGGGTATAAAACGTTGTCCTGCTTGAGTGAATTGTTGCAAACACAACGCGGTGAAGCGGGCGCGTGAAAACGGCGGACAGATCCCAACGGTCAAATTGTACTACGTGAGTTCTTACGCAAGGAACATCGTGCAACGCGCGACTCGGCGAAGCGGACGTGATAAGCTAGTTTGATGTTCACGAGCGAGGTGCATTCGGTTTGTGGTTTCCATTAAAGCTTTCAGTGGCTGAAATCTTGATCAGTGGTGTTCAGAAATGTTGTTACGTACCATGACCGGGGGGAAGTTGCCAAAATAACTGGTACTACAAAATAGTCAAGCAACACTCATCGACTGAGCAGTTTTGTTTACGTTCTTTGAATATTATTTTGTTCAAAATCCAATTTAAAATTCTCCTTCACTTTCCAGAATGTTTGACACTACAAGTATGTACGTATAGCACATTTGTCAAGTGGCATAGTTTACATTCTATGTCAAGGATTTTGTTCAAAATATAATTTAATATTTTCCTTCACTTTCACGATAAAGTATAGCACCTCTTTTGTAAATTGTCATATGATATTTTTGGTAACCTTTACGATACACTCTGGAAGAAATACAGTCTCACTTTCTTTTATTGATAAAGGTGACGGATGATGTGAAATAAAGTTTTAGCTCTGAGCAAGATGGGACTTAAAATCTGAGGTTATCAGTTCCCTAGAACTTAGAACTACTTAAACCTAACTAACCTACGGACATCACACACATCCATGCCCGAGGCAGGATTCGAACCTGCGACCATAGTGTACGCGCGGTTCCAGACTGAAGCGCCTAGAACCACTCGGCCACAACGGCAGGCTTCTGTATTGGTTTCGATCTGTTTATGTAAAATTCTAGATTTAGATGTTATAGAACCAAATGAAAATTCTATCACCATTCTTGCCTGAGATATCTATATTTGTGTTTTCTGGAAAATTTTTCATGAAGTAATGCTTTAGAGGAATGCTGCATCGCCTAGGAGAACATATGAACAGTTGATACTGGATCCTGGCAAAAATCCTGTTTTGGTACTTTTAGTCTTTCCCTTACTATTCCATGTCTGATGAGGCATTCATCAAATCAGGTGCATCCTTCTCTTTGGTGCAGAAATGCACATTCGACAAAAACATCTTGCGTCAGTCGCACATAATAATCCCATCAAAATAAAGAATTTGTAGTAGCAATAATGCAGCTAGATTTTCTGGATTTTTTAATGCGAATTTTTGCCACAAATACCTCCAAGAAAGTTGAGGAATTGTCATCTCTCCACAAACATTTTGGTGTTCTTTTTAAGTCTTCAAGAAACACGTAACAACTTTTTATTACTGTTATATTTTGATGTCTTCCTTTCTTAAATTATTCAATTTATACTTCAGTCGATGTGGCAAAGAAAACTGAAAAATTTGAGGAGCATATTCAAAACGGTATTTCACAGAGCCGTAGCCTCATTCTGCAGCTGACACTGCCAGTCAACCGGTATATAAAGGCATTTTCGAGTAGTTTGATTGCATCATATTTTAAAAAGACATTTTGAAACCACGAAAAACGGATGGAAACATTCAGCTAGGATATTCAGACAGTAGCAAATCTTCGGAATTTTTGGACTCGTCAGTGTACTTTCTGAGACTGTCTCTGGCACTAGTGTTAACGTCAGCAATGAATCTGAACTTCAGGTTCCTGAAACGGAACAGCCGGAACAGGCCATGCTGCTGGTTTCCCGAATAACAGAAACAACCTAGAATAATAGTATCGCTTCAGGCTCCATAAAAGCAGCAACTGCAGTGAGAAATAGACATAAAGGAAAAGATGGGGTAGATCATTACTCGAATTAGAACAATAAAATTGTGTGTCAGGATCAAGTCGATACTGCAGTTTAATGGTATATCTACCAACGGCAAGTATATTTTATTTGAAAACGCAGACACAGGAGTTGTTATAAAAGTAGTTGCAGAAACTAAATACGCCACAAGTGATCATTCAGAGTGTTACACATTGATTTAGGTAAGCTAAGATGATGCACATAGCGCGGCCACAGCAACTGTCCAGACAGGTCCCTACCTCAAGCGGAGAGAGAGAAATAAAGTTAATTCTTTAATTTCAGTCACAGATTCGGACTCCTGATACAATTTCGAGTGATTTGATTCTAAAATTAGATGAGTCAGTTGTTAATTAACAATCTGACAAAATTAATCACTCTTTTCATACAATTATTTTTCCCTGGATAGCAGACAAATCGTATGCCCTGTCTACATAGAGGACTATAGATTGGAATGGTCAGGGTAATTTTGACGTTCCCGATATAGAAAACGCCGAGATGGCAAAGTCCAGCAACTCTCCTGCCTTTTATTTCAAATGAAAGTGGGACCAATGTGGTGATGAAGGCATGCCACTCCCATCACTCGTTCTGACAACTCACAGCCAAACAGTTGCCTCAACTTGAACATCAATGGATGATGAAACCCCACCATCGCGAGGGTCATGGAACGGTACGTCGCCCAATCCCCGTTATGTTGGCTGCGGGAAACTATTTTTTTAACCACGGTCGCACACAACTGTGTGGTGTCTGAGGTTGTAAGTAGCTCAGAGAGCATCTTTCCAGCCATTCTGTTGCAGTTTCTGAACGAGTCCACATAACAAGTGTCACTATGCAGTAATTACCGCCATTTTGCTACAAGTGTTGCCTTCCATCACTTCGGGAAGAGTCTTGTGATCAGCGATCTGTTCGTCATGTTTATCATGAGGGAGAGCACCGCAACTTCAGGGGTGGCGACTGTACTTTCACCAGATCTGATACCGGTCTGATACCGGCACTCTAAATCCACATGCCGTAACGTGTTAAGCTCTATCGTCCTCTGTGACAGCATTCGTTACCCATGCCTGCCTTTCTCTATTGTCGTGTTTCAGTTTGATCTACTTTCCGCACTCTCTCTAGGGACTGTTTATTGTGTAAGTGAAACTGTTAATGGAACTGTATGTAACTGCTGACTTTACCTACAGCAAGTCAATTGCTCGCCAGGAGGCTGATATTATGGGTCACCTGTTAAGGAAGACTTCTGACAGCGCTACCACGTATTTCTGCACTAATTTCTGAACAGATAATCACCAGGATCTCCTAAATCTCTTTGATCTGTAGCTTTCCTGCTACCTGTATTCGTTTAATTTATTCATTACTAGGCGACAAAACATCTGCAGCAGGAGGCGAAGCCCGACATCAGGGAAAGAAGATCAGTGATTTGTTAGGGAATAATAACAGCTAGTAAAGCCACTTATCCCGCCATTTCATACTTTGCATAACACCTTCTTACGAAATTTTAAGAACTTAAGTAGAAGTTTCGAAATATTTAGAATAGCTGCTAAGAGACGGCGCTGTACGCTCGTACTGCATCGCATCCGTCCTCGGCAAGCCGTCTTCGGAATCACATTTAATCATTTTCGAATGTCCTTCACGAACAATGAAACTGGCCATCACATCCTTTACTGTCTCAGCGGAAATGGATTGAAATGCCACACAGATCGCGGAGTCTAGCTTTTCCAGCGTGGTGTGATGGTTCCGCTAGAAACTGTCTTTCACCGTGGCCACAGATGTAGCCACAAGGTGTCATGTCAGGCGAATATGGAGGACGAACCATCCCTGAACCTATAAATTGACAGTAATCGAACGCAGTGACTCTTTTCCCAAAGTACTCAACAAGAAACCGAGGCATCTGTTCAGTACAATGTGTCTGTTCTCAAGTTGCATGAACCACTAGCTGCCTGGTCGATCCTCCTTGACGACCAATTGTTCCAGAGTTGCAATTTAACATTTACTAGTGGTCATTTCTTGCATTAAAAAAGATCCAATAATGCCTCTGCTGCATACCGCAGCCCAGACTGTAACCTTCAAGACAATGAAGTGATTTCGTTCCACTTAAATGGGGATTTTCGGACCCTCAGAATCCCCAATTTCGTTTAGTCATGATATCATTCAGGTGGTAGAGCGCTTCATTCGTGAACCAGCTACAACCAACATCAAATCTTTCACTGAAAATCACTGTGAGAATCTGGTTCGCAAAGTCAGCCCTTTGTCGCACAGCTCGTACAGGTGGCTTTTGATTTTGAACGGAAACATATAAAGGACCTGTCTTAGTAATTTCTTCAACCCAGTCGCTGATGCAATTCTTAAGAGAAATGTCCTTGGACTTTACTGAATTATTCCAGGAACTCTGGTGATGTTTTCAGAAGTACGCCACAAATGTTGTTCTGTAGAACAACAGTGAACGAAAATGTGCCGAAGACGCGTAAGTCCACGGTATGGTTGGAAACGTTATCATGTGCCAAGTCAAACAGAAGAGAGGTTATTTAACGATGACTATAACAGTGTTAAATAATCAGTGTTTTTACTGAAAGAGATAAATCAGTGTTTTTACTGAAAGAGATACAATTTTACTGGGTGACCCGGAACTCTACAGACATACTTTTGGAACTTCTACAGGAATATTTTTTGAGTATATCGGTGTAAGGGACTCAGGGTCTTCAGTGGCTCATTAATGACAATTGAATCTCATTTGCTTTTATCTGAATAAAGGAAGCTTGTTCCATTCACTCACGCGTACTTGTTGATAACAGTAATGCCCGCTCTACTCTTCATCCTCAACCTGAAATGCGACACTGCTATGTTATGGCACGTGTATTTTTCCGGCAGTGTCAACTGAACGGTATTAGTAATAACAGAAGCTAGGACAGAATTACTGACTGCCCGAAATCCTCATGTATAGAATCATTACACCGACGTGACAAGCTCATTCGATGGTGATATGCACACATACAGATGGCGATGTTTCGTTTTGACAAGGTATAAAAGGCAGTTGATTGGCAGAGCTGTCATTTGTACGCAAGTGACTTATGTGAAAAGTTTTACGATGTAGGCCGCACGACAGGAATTAACAGACTCTCAAAGCGAATGGTGGTTGGTTCAAAAATGGCTCTGAGCACTATGGGACTCAACTGCTGAGGTCATTAGTCCCCTAGAACTTAGAACTAGTTAAACCTAACTAACCTAAGGACGTCACACACATCCATGGCCGAGGCAGGATTCGAACCTGCGACCGTAGCGGTCTCGCGGTTCCAGACTGCAGCGCCAGAACCGCGCGGCCACTTCGGCCGGCGAATGGTGGTTGGGGAGACACGCATAGGACATTCCATTTCGAAAATCGTTGGTGAATTGAATATTCAGAAATCTAGTGTCAAAAGTGTGCAGAGAATACAAAATTTCAGGCATTATCCCCCACCGTGGACAACGAAGTGGCCGACGGCCTTAACTTCACGACCGAGAGTAGGGGCGTTTGCGTAGAGTTATCAGCGCTAACAGGCCAGCAACACTGCGTGAAATAACCGCAGAAAGCAACGTGGGACGCACGACGAACCTATCTGTTTTGACAGTTCTGCGAAAGGTAGCGTTAACGGACTATGATAGCAGACGATCGACTTGAGTGCCTTTGGCAACACCACGACATCGCCTACAGCGCTTTTCCTCGGCCAGAGGCCATATCAGTTGGACCCACGACGTCTAGAAAACCGTGCCCTGGTGATACGAATCCCGTTTCAAGTTGGTAAGAGCTGAAGTCTGGGTTCGAGTGTGGCGCAGATCTCACTAAGCCATGGATCCAAGTTGTCAACAAGGGACTGAGCAAGCTTGTGGTGCCTCCGTAATGCAGTGGGCTATGTTTACGTGGAATGGACTGTGTCCTCTGTTCCAACTGAACGGATCACTGACTGGAAATAGTTATGTTCGGCTACTTCGAGACCATTTTCAGCTATTCATGGACTTCATGTTCACGAACAACGATGAAATGCTTAAAGTTGACAATATGCGTGTCACTGGGCCACAATTGTTCACGATTGGTTTGAAGAACATTCTAAGCACTTCGAGCGAATTATTTTGCCACGCAGATCACCCAAAATGAACCGCATCGAAAATTTATGAAACGTAATCGAGAAGACAGTTTGTACACAAAATCGTGCAGCGACAACGCTTTCGCAAATCTGGATGGCTATAGATGTAGCATGGCTAAATACCTCTACAGGGGACTTTTAACGATTTGTTGAGACCATGCCATTTAGAGTTGCTGCACTACGCCGTGCAAAAGTCGGATCCCATGACTTTTCTCACGTGGGTGTAAATGCAATGGAAGAGAGCCGCAAGACACTATGTTGAGGTGTTCCAATTCGACGACAACCACACCAAAGTACTTCAGCATCTGTACGTTACCCCACCCTGTACTCTCTGCTCTACGTTGATGTGACTGATATTACTGGATTTTACAATGTCGTGAAGATATTTTGAGAGAAAGAAATGTAATTGTGGCAATAAACCGAATGTATCAAAATTACAGCGAAAACACCGGAAACCAACGGAGCCTGGTACCAAAACACAATCCATGAACGACGCTGTCTGCTATGTAAGCAGTAATCTCATTGCATTTGTTAATCTTATTGTCTCTTTTACGAAGAGCTGCATGTGACAAATTTCACCCAACCCACAACGCTTAAGTTTTTAAACCGCACAAAATGGTTTCATACAGTGAACGGTTCCGATATAAGACATTTTAGTGCTATTAATCAGGCGGCTCTAGCACTATGGGACTTAACATCTGAGGTCATCAGTCCCCTAGACTTTGAACTACTTAGACCTAACTCACCTAAGGACATCACACACATACATGCCCGATGCAAGATTCGAACCTGCGAAAGTAGCAGTAGCGCGGTTCCGGATTGAAGCGCCTAGAGCCGCACGGCCATAGTGGCCGGCTAGTGCTATTAATCCTGAAATTTATTTATTTATTTAATTATTTTACACGACACTATTAAAGTTCGGACGGAGATAGACTACATAATTTTTAATGTATGTGACATTATATATATATATATATATATATATATATATATATATATATATATATATATATATATATATATATGTTACGTTCAGGGAGACCGTTGTTAGCAAAAATCTCTGAAAGCTCTTGTCCAATAAGCTTAATATTTTTACACGCTACTCTCAGTATACGTTCAGCCGCCACATAGGCTATATACATATTTTAAATAACAGTGTACTGGCTTTGTGTTAAAACGACCACAAGAAAAAGATGCTGTGTGTGCTACGAAGTGAAAATGAGGGATTTCGTTTCCTTTCACACAATTAGTTTTAACTGCGGTAGCAGTTCACTTAACCCATAAGACAGATTATTTGTTCCATTTATACTCTCAGAGAAGGCAGAAAAGTTGTGTTCATGGCTATGATTAGAATACTACTAAGAAATCTGAATCGTTCGAAACGTTATAATCTTTCGCGCTCACAGATTAAAACTATGCTAAATACTAGCTATTGTCCTTATAAATCCATCAGCTGGAGAGGTCTGCCTCATACCGCACATACCAATGACCCCCAAACGATTTATCCATTCATTTTAAGTGACTTTAATTCCCAGTCAAGGTTTCATTCGCTGTACCAATAAACATGGCTCAAGGTCAGAGGATCCGGGGGGGGGGGGAGACAAGGAGGAGAATGAGTACGTGTGTTTGATGTGGGGGGTGGGGGGAAATGGACATAGAGAGAGGGAGGAGGAGATGGACAGTAAGAGGAAGAGGAGGTGATAGTCAGAGACAGGAGGTGAGGAAAAGTAGGTTGGTAGAGGGGAGGAGGAGGAGGAGGTGGGCAGAGAAGGGGGAGGATACAGACAGAGGAAGGGAAGAGATGAACAGAACGATTGGGAAGAAGGAGATGGAAAGAGGCTGAGGGAGGAGAAGAGCAGAGAGACGAAGGAGAAGATGATAGAGAGAGTGGAAAAATAGGTGACGTCAGGCAATTGCTACGCGTATTTAGCAATTGCGAAGCGTTAACAGGTTCGCTATTATTATATATAATTACAGATCTGAACGTCTGTGTGACGGCATGAAACCTATGATAATGTAGCGTAGTACAACGATGTAGACGACTGATAGATGTAGAGGAAGTGTTAACCGTAGCTTACGTTTTTCACTGAGACATAAGGTCTGCGTTTATCCTGACAGACGTGATAAAGGCGACTGTTTGGAATATCGCTAACGACAAACACAACCACTCATATATCGACGACGTAAATTGAGCAGGCACTAGAGTTTACTATTCTGCAGAATCGAACCCAATGGCGACGCTTAGCGCGTAGAGTGCAGTTGCTGGATGGAAGCTTTCCGCTGTAGCACAGTCGTCGACTTATGGCCTTCCTCATCAACACGAAGCGGCACTCGACCCTCTGGGCTTCGCCTCTCACGTATCCCGGCAACGCTGAGAGCCACAGCTAAAACTCGGCGCTGCGGACCGACGACTCACACGACCTCTCCAGGAAGGAAAACTTTGAGGTTCATACGCAAGACGGCGAAGTTCGCTGCGTCTGTGTGCCGAACTACGTCGAGACTGGAGCAGCTATTGGCAAACTTGCTCTCAATGAGTAACGTCATATGCGAGGCACAAAGAGAAGCCCTAACTCGTTGAAGCTTTTATTAATAATTAGGTCACTAACTTATCATGCAATTTCGTATAGAATACTTGTCACTTAACCAACAAGCTTCCGTTTTTGTACAGCCTTGTCTGTTCACCACATTTTATATTTCTCTGTCTTCCATCGACAGTAATATTCAAGTTATTGGCAACAGTACTTTCTCTGAACCATTGTATGAAGAGTACAACACATGATAGGAAGAGAATAGTATTTTGGAGCGCTTCGTACGTCGTTTTGGGATACGAAACTTACAACAGAGCGTTTGTTTTCTAGTTGAAAGAGAAAGTAATCACTTGAAACCCACTTTGGTTTCCAATGTGTCCACAGACGTGTCTAGATTCCAGGACTCGATACGAATAGTATGTGTTTCGTTGGAGCAACGTAATACAATGAGCCACCAATGTTTCCTTCTCTGGGAATCTTTCTAACAACCTAGATTACCATACTTCAGATTATCAATTTACGTATGCCGTACGACATCTTTGAAGTATTAATGTAGCGATATGTTTGCAAGTGCATATCATCCTGGAACTCAACCTACGTGTTCTGTGGTCATTTGGTGGACGAGCCACACATGAGAACACTCAAGGCCACGAACTTCTCCTCGCCCCAAAGACAAGCTGGCACCGGCCCGTAAGACACCTGTTCAAATGGTTCAAATGGCTCTGAGCACTATGGGACTCAACTGCTGAGGTCATTAGTCCCCTAGAACTTAGAACTAGTTAAACCTAACTAACCTAAGGACATCACAAACATCCATGCCCGAGGCAGGATTCGAACCTGCGACCGTAGCGGTCCTGCGGTTCCAGACTGCAGCGCCTTTAACCGCACGGCCACTTCGGCCGGCACGTGTTCTGATACTCAATTTTTGTATTCAACAGAACACGTGTTAACATAATGCAAACGCTGAACCTTCTGCTCCCACATTAGTTGATACCTTGCCCAATCCTTCCTGACACTACTACGTGTCGCTTCTAATATCTCAAATATCCGATCAAAACAGTAGACTAACCTATGGTGGAGGATGTACGTTTCCTAATCATTCTCCGAAAACAACTCTTATTATTGGTCATTCGCAACAGTACCCAGAGGCAAATGAGTTTATTTGCTACCTGTATTGATTGAGTAAAGTAGAAGTTGTTCCAAGAAAAGAACGAAAACCGCAAAATAGCAAATTCCTTTACACACCGTACGGGACACACAAAGATGCAGTTAAGAGAATTCTTATTGTATTTCTGTCGATCAAGATCAGGAACAGAGACTGAGTACCGTGCGTAGCACGACAATGTAGGTTTGGTGGTCACATACCATCGCTACACTTTAGTAACCAGACTGTACCGTATTTACAAGAATAGGTTGCATACAAGTCAGTTCATATTTTCTCTGACTGACTCTAGTGAATATCAAAACACAATCAGATTTACAATATTCTCTACTGTTCTAGTTTTTTAATCGATTACGTACCCAAAATACAGTGTAGATGGCCTTATGTATTGCTGCAGGAAACAGCAGATTTATGCCAAGAGAAAAACATTTCTCATGGATTGGGAAACTTACAGATTGTCATGCACGACCTCCAAGTCTTTAGGAAGTCTCAGGCATTATTTCGAAAAAGAGTTAAGGGAGTGCTCGCAATATATCGATCATTCCTCTGTTTTGCCTTCAGTGATCAGTTGCTGCTACTATTTTTTTTTTAATTCTTGATAGTAAGAAAAAATCTCGTAAGCGAGAAGTTGTAAATGAAAGACTTCTCTGATCGCTGAAAAGATATGTATGAATCGTTAGTCCAGATCGGTCTGTTTTTAGTTACTCTCGCTGAAAAGGCAGAGCTAAATGCAGAAGTCTGTGTCACATGGCCAGTACATTACTGGCAGCCTTACTGCGGGTGCTGTACTGCCTTACTATTAGCGCGGCAGTAGGTGGGGGAGGAGTGGCGGGTCCCTCGGCCCTGCCACCTTTTATCCCCAGGGAAAGTCCTCGGTACTCTTTTTGACAGCGGACTGAATAGACCTCGAGTTGCTTTGTAGTGGCTGGAACCAGGAAAACCGCTCGCCCTTTCCCGAGATTGAACCCACGACCTTCACGTATAGAGTCAACTACTCCACACGCTAGACCAACACCTCCGTAACTAGTGCTAAAAGTAGACAATATTCTAAACATGTGAATAGCCGAATGTAGCCCGTTTAGCTTTGGACCCAATTCATTATTTAATTGTTGTTGTTGTTGTGGTCTTCAGTCCTGAGACTGGTTTGATGCAGCTCTCCATACTACTCTATCCTGTGCAAGCTTCTTCATTTCCCAGTACCTACTGCAACCTACATCCTTCTGAATCTGCTTGGTGTACTCATCTCGTGGTCTCCCTCTACGATTTTTGCCCTCTACGCTGCCCTACAATACTAAATTGGTCATCCCTTGATGCCGCAGAACATGTCCTACCAACCGATCCCTTCTTCTAGTCAAGTTGTGGCACAAGCTCCTCTTCTCCCCAATTCTATTCAACACCTCATTAGTTATGTGATCTACCCATCTAATCTCCAGCATTCTTCTGTAGCACCACGTTTCGAAAGCTTCTATTCTCTTCTTGTCTAAACTATTTATTGTCCATGTTTCACTTCCATACATGGCTACACTCCATACAAATACTTTCAGAAACGACTTCCTGACTCTAAAATCTACACTCGATGTTAACAAATTTCTCTTCTTCAGAAACGCTTTCCTTGCCACTGCCAGTCTACATTTTATATCCTCTCTACTTCAACCATCATCAGTTATTTTGCTCCCCAAATAGCAAAACTCCTTTACCACTTTGTCTCATTTGCTAATCTAATACCCTCAGCATCCCCCGACTTAATTCGACTACATTCCATTATCCTCGTTTTGCTTTTGTTGATGTTCATCTTATATCCTCCCTTCAAGACACTATCCATTCCGTTCAACTGCTCTTCCAAGTCCTTTGCTGTCTCTGACAGAATTACAATGTCATCGGCGAACCTCAAAGTCTTTACTTCTTCTCCATGGATTTTAATACGTACTCCGAATTTTTCTTTCACTGCTTGCTCAATATACAGATTGAATAACATCGGGGAGAGGCTACAACCCTGTCTCACTTCCTTCCCAACCGCTGCTTCCCTTTCATGCCCCTCAACTCTTATAACTGTCATTCGGTTTCTATACAAATTGTAAATAGCGTTTCGCTCCCTATATTTTACCCCTGCCACCTTCAGAATTTGAAAGAGAATATTCCAGTCAACATTGTCAAAAGCTTTCTCTAAGTCTACAAATGCTAGAAACGTAGCTTTGCCTTTCCTTAATCTAGCTTCTAAGATAAGCCGTAGGATCAGTATTGCCTCACGTGTTTCAAATTTTTTACGGAATCCAGACTGATCTCCCCAAAGGTCGGCTTCTACTAGTTTTTCCATTCGTCTGTAAAGAATTCGCGTTAGTATTTTGCAGACGTGACTTATTAAATTGATATTATTTAATAACCGTAGCAAAAAGGTCGTGAGTGTGCTTTATTTCAATTATAAATTTACGTGTAAGGATTGAAGCAAGCGTCGCTTTATTTCAAAATGTGACTTGTCTTCCTTATTTGAATAGTAGAAGTTCAGCGTTATTCAGATATTTATGATTCAACACAAAATTACATTTACAGCGCGATATGGCTTCCTAAATTTGCACAAACTACTCTTTACGTAATGATGTGCTCTATTCGAAACCCTAGAGATAACGAATGGATAAGATTACAAATTTACTACTGCAGACTCAGTGTGGTGAAATGAATAGTCCTATTAAGTTATTACGTGTACCGTGTTATGTGTCCATCAGGATTTATACTTCGCTAAAGGCGTCGTAGCGGGCTAGGTAGCACAGTGGATAGCACACTGGAGTCACATTCTGTACGACGATGGTTCAAACCCGCTTGCGGCCATCTTGATTTATATTTTTCATAATGTCCCTAAATCGCTTAAGGCAAATGGCGGGACGGTTCCTTCAAAAGGGCACTGTCGACTTCCTTCCCCATCCTTCCCTAATTCTACGGAGCCGTTAACCTTGCTGTTTGGTCCCCACTGCCAAGTCAACCAATCACCCAATCAAGGCCGTTCGATTTGAGACGTGTTTCTTCATCGCGACGCATGTCAGACGTGGTGTCTGTCGTGGTTGCTGCACGCTCTGAAATAACCACATGCATCTTATGGAACCGCAGCGCTTCTTAGAGGTAGATGGCTTCATTTTCTCACTAATCACACAGTCTGCTTACGGAAACTGACGCGTGACAAATAGCTACGTTGACTGTCAAGCATCGTCGAAGAAGAGTGTAGAAAATCGCGAAGAAGATTCTGTAGTCGTCGATGGCTTGAACAGCTAATTGCTGGTAGAGAAACACCACATAATGCTGTATAAAGATCTGGGATGAGTACCATTAGAAGTTATTCGTTAGCTTACTGGATTCTCCATCTAATCTTCGGTTTCAAATTGAATATAGTTAAAGTGAGTGTCTAATGTCAGCTTGCGCACTCGTAATACCATTATTATCGATGTTGCGTTTGACTGCCATCACGCACCTCATCATAGAGGTTTGAAAATCTGGTTTCGTTTCGTAATTTCGTTCGGATGGAAGAGAAGACGTTTTCGAAGCTGCTCCCCGCCACTGAAAGAGGTATTTACCAGCAAGACACAAACTCAATTGTACCAATATATTACACAAAGTTTCATGATAGCCAAAATCTCCAGTTTGTATCCAACTTGGTTTTTCTTTTTGACATTGACTGTCTCTCACGATGAGATTACTGGTCACTGGGGAAACAATCTAGTCGTTGGTCTATGCAACAAGAATTTAAGAAAATACGTTATTCATAATGAATATTATCGACTCTTTCAGATAATACTGCCATTAAATTAATGAAAAAGTTCGCAAATCCTTTATAATGCAAAAGTTGAAAAAGAAAAAACTTGAAGTAGGTAGCTGTGAACCTGCTACTTTGGCAGCAGTGCCCTAGTTATATGATAGACAATGTGTAAAGTCTGTACTACTAGATTTCATTATTTGATATTTCACTGTGACAAACTCTGTTACAAACTACGCGCATTTGATCATCATTGTCCCGTAGCTCTGAAGGTGTATACTTAAATAGCACTCAGGTTATAACACTATACGCACCAAATACGGTAAGACTTTAATTACCGACATTTCGTTTCGTATCGTTTTATCATGACAAATAATACAGCAAACGACGTGTTTTAGGGAGATCCTCAATGTACGGGTGCTTTGAAACAGCTTGTATTCATACCACGTAAGCTATAACAGAAAAAGCACACCAAATACGGAGTTTAACTCCATACGAAATGCTTCTGTCGTAGAACCGATGCTGCATCCCACTGGCTTCGTTTCTCTCCACAAGGCTACAATCCGACGTGCCAGATGTAGCAGAACGTGGATTCCATGCTGTGAAGTCCCGCTCCATCCGAGTGCGTTCTCACAGCCGGTCAGAGGACGGCTTAAGACTCACTCCTTAACCAGAATGAACTACAAGATCACGTATCATGGAGATGTTTAAAGCGTTAACCTGCCATGACCTCGTTCTATCTCTCACTACAAAGTGCTCAGGTAAAATAGCCTCTTACACAAACTTTCTGTGGACACTGATTTGGTTGAGACTGTCTTCCGACACTATTGCTTACACATGAAACCTGTAAGTTTGTAACGATGAGTGCACTAAACAAATCGTCAAAACTATTGTTGCTCGATAGGTACATCAGTCTCTCAGTCTTAGGCGTGTACTCGTCTATCATATGAGACTTTTGACATCAACATACATTCTGCTGAAAAGGGCTCAACCACATTCAGTTCAGTAACCAGTCAGCTCAATATATCTCCTATCTTCTTCACCTAACTGTAAATGAGATTTCAAGGAATCGACTTAGTGTAAGTTATTCTCATGTGTAAGCGTGATATAGTGTATGTGTGTGTGTGTGTGTGTGTGTGTGTGTGTGTGTGTGTGTTTATCTCTGTGTGTGGGTGCAAGTCTCCGTGCATGCATGACCGTATGTGACTCAGAGGTATATATTGGAAACGCCTCAGTGGTTAGTGAAAATACTATTTTTTGTTGTGTTTCATCGTATTTGCCTGGCGCTGTTTTATATTTGACGGTAAATACATAATCCAGTTTTAACCAGATCTTAAAAACAGTTCCAAAAATCATCATAACCTAATGCATGATCTTCCAAGATATGTTGCAGTCGAACATTAATATAAGAAATAAACACTAGGGAGAGAAACACTAACATGAGCGTCGCCAGAGCTTACTCCGACAGTGCTTAGTCATAAAATGTAACACAATCAGAAAATTTCCAAGTTGTGTCACACATTGACACCAAATAAGGTATTAAAGACCTCTAAGGCATTCTCAAAAAGCACCGAAGAAGTCATCTATCTCCGACTGTAACAATGCAAGGCCCCTTTCTGTGATTAACTGGGGCACTTAACAGTAATAAACCATCTGGCCTGTAAAACAAAGTTTCTGTGTAGGTTCGTTCAAAATTTGAGCTAATTTCATCGGGAAGTCCGTTTCTATGCATCTTCTAGGATACTCGTGGTAGCTTCATTGAGACTGTCGTCTTCCGGCCATACTGAGAACTTCGTGCAGTTAGAGTCTCACAAGTGAGGGGCTTTGAATTTATCTTTACAGGAAATGTCTGTCCATGCGAAGTACCGTTTCGTGAATACGATTGGTCCTAGCTATGAATTACCACATACAGACACCGCAAATGGCGCAATAAGAATACCAGTTTCTTAATACCGGAAAATGTGTCTATGAATAACGAGGCAGAAGATGTTACGGAATCACAAATTTTGGCGAACTTCCAGCAAGCTGGAGTAATTGCGGGGCAGCGACTTGCGTTAATCAATACAACGCAAAAACAGCCGAGGTTGTAAATTCTCTAGCTTCGGGTGGGGGGCTGTTATCAAATCAACCTACAGCACAGAAAACCAAAATTACAAATCATGTACAATACAGTTGCTATGAAATTATGAAGCACACATCAAAAACAAATACGTATAGTTTCAAGATATACTTACCAATTATAGAAATGGTATTTCCCAAGATATAATAACCTTTTCAACGGAACAAACATTTACATATAACAGAGCGCAAATGAACAGTTGACAGAGCACACAGATAACTGGCACTATTTCTCCCGCTGCCGTAAGGTAACCTCGGGAAGGGAACACCTCATCAGGATTTACGAAACGTCTCTTTTACTTATTACAGTATTCTCCAGTCACCAAAAATGCAACAATTACTACAATATCAGTAGCAGTTAACAACAAAATTAATACCGATAATTTTTCCTCAAAAACAGTAAAATACTTAAAATCACCGAACACTAAACCACAGCGTATGACAAAGTTGTGTGCCATGATGGTACGTGAAAATCATCAAATGTAAACCGCAACGTTCGTATTGAAAGAAAACAAATAACAGAACATTATAAAATCTCAATCACTTCCAAGCCTTTACAGGCTTAAAAGCATTTCCATAACAAAAAATTATATCGAACAACGCGAATTCCAGAAATGGAGGACGAAATTCTGCGACATGTTGAAAACATTCCATCTTCAACTACACGACGTGCTGTATACATCAGCATCAGAAATAGTACTGTGTGGAATGTGTTACAGGATCAGTAGCTCCATCCTCTCCACCTTCGGCGCATGGCAGCACTAGCACCTGCAGGTTTTCCCCATGGCGTGCGCCCCTTATTTCCAGTCGAAGTATTGTAGACCGACAAGGGTTTGTTTACTCGGGAAAGCTATTTCAGTATATGGCTGTTGATATACTTTCCGGGATGTGAGGTCGTGGTCCAAGAACTTTTCTGCTCCTTACGTTTCGTCCAGGACTGCGCTGGACGAAACGTAAGGAGCAGAAAAGTTCTTGGACCACGACCTCACATCCCGGAAAGTATATCAACAGCCATGTCACCCGGTCGTGAAAGCCTTCATTCGGTTTCAGTATACACAAATCACATGTTTGGTCACAAGTGGTCCGGAGAACAGAGTTCCAGGACACAGAGAAACACAGCGGAGGAAAGAAAAACTGTAGTAACCTGATTATGGCAGATGTTGAAAGTGACCGTCATTCATCTCTTGACAATTTCGGGCCCTGGTCATCAAGTTGCTGAAGGCGGATGGAAGGTGGACTGCTGGAATTGCTGCAGTCTCATTCGAAATGTTCTGCTGCAGCTCTTGCCGACTATGAGTGTTGTCGCGATACACCTTAGGCTTGTGCCCTCCGCACACAAAGTAACTGCACACTCACACATCAGGTGACCTGGGTTGCCAGCTAGGACCGCGACTAACCATTGATAACACCTCTGTCAGACGTGAGGATTGTGTAAATGTGCTCTGATGTTCGGTCGGCTGTATGGGCAGTTGTTCCATCCTGTTGGAAGCAACTCAATGGCTTTTCTCCTCCGTTAATGCTGGCGCAAATTCACATCAAATCGTATTCACTAGTCCGGGCAACATCTATTTGTCTCACCCTGTGTACTGCAAGTGGAACATAAAAAAACACATCGGCACTGGACAGCAAAAAAACAGATCTTTATTGCAGAGGCAACAACGCTGTACCACTGCCACATCTGTTGAGTTTCATCCCAAAGTTTCTCTTTTGTCATCAAACTAAGTCGAAATTATCTAATATAAAACACGTAATTCTGTTTAACCCGAAGACGTCCCAGAATCATAGCACGCTCGTCAGTGCAGATATTGACTCGTCAACAACAAAAAATTTGCAATGTATGTAACTTACATTTTTTGTAAGTAAGTTCTTCGAGCCTCCACGAATTTAAATATGTAGATGTACAAATTTACGATTTTCTGCAAGGATCAAAGCTGGTTGTAACCGCTAGGCTAAAAAACAGTCAACAAACGTTAGATATTGACCAAATACATAAAAAGTGATAGGTGTCTAGTGAAACAGGAATTTCATGCAATTTTTTATGTTTTGCTCAAAGTTAATGTTATGCTAATTTCATTAAACATTATTTTACATAAGAAACAACTGTATGAAAATCCAACGCAAAGGAAGGTAGAACATTTAAAACACGCACACACACACACACACACACACATATAGGTAGCAGGAAGAGAGAGAGAGGGGGAGAGAGAGAGAGAGCAGAGAAGAGTGTAACTGATTCGAATTCCCGCCAAATCAAAGAAGTTCACCGACTCCTCTCGGTGTTGTCAGCTGAGACTACATACAGCCGGAGTCACAGAATCAACTGCCACCCTCACCTCCTTTTCACCCATGAATCGAGCACGTTTTAGCGTGCCTGGTTTGCATCTCGTATTGTTCTGGGTATATCATGGAAAAGATCTATTCTGTTTTGGAGTTAAGTGTTTACCTTTCCATCAGTTTATTGCTGTTTTTGTAATTCTTGGGGTAACTGAGAGGAATCCATGTAGTCATTCAAACTTGTAACTTAAATCACGTACTTGTTTCTCCAAAAGTGATATCTAACATTCCATTGTAGCCTGCTTATGACGATTTAAGTTTCATTATAATAGAATAGTTCCACGTAGCATGACAACGTAAAATTCACCATTGAAATATCTATCTATCTATATCCGGATCCCGCTCCAGCTATTGCCGGGTCTGGGTGCTGACGAGTCCTCTCCATTTGGCTCGGTTCTCCCACTACTTTTTTTCCTCCACTTGCTGCCAGGTCACACCTCTCCTTTCCACAGATATTCTCACTCCCATTTTCCACCGTGTTCCTGGGGTCCTCTAGGTCTTTTCCCATCCATCTTTAGTTCTTCCATAATTTTGGGGAGTCTCTGCCCATGCATCCTCTTAACATGCCCATACCATCTTAATCTCTTTCTTTCAGTTTCTTCTCTCATACTTTCTTGTTTAAGGTCCTTTCTAATCTCTACATTGCTTACTCTGTCCATTCTTGTTTTTCCCTTAACTGCTCTGAGAAATTTCAGTTCCCCTGCTTGCAGTCTGCTCCAGTCCCTTTCTGTCATTGTCCATGTTTCTCCACAATAGTTGACGATAGGGAAGTAATAATTCTTATACATAAGGAGTTTTTTTTCCTGAAACTTCCTTGTTCCAAATCAGGTGTTTTATTGTTTGGTAGGAATTGCCTCCCTTGTGTAACCTCCTATTAATTTCGTTAGTTTTTCTTCCATTCCTATATATTTCACTCCCTGAATAAGTGAAACTTTCTAACACTTTGAGGGGTTCTCCATTCAAGGTAATATTTCTGTTGATTCCTTTCTCTCTTCCAAATACCATTACTTCACTCTTATCTTACCATTGAAATATGTATTGATTAATTCATGATAGACTATTATAACTTCAGTTGGATTCGGGCTATAGTGTCTCCACATTTACCTTCTGGTATCGGAAAAGGATTGCATAACCTACTGGCTGCTTGCTTAGTACTATTCAAAGCGAAGATATTGCACATGATGGTGATACAATCTTCGGTGTAGTCGGATGAAGAAATATGTACATAATCCGATGAAGACCTCATCGTAATTGAAGGACGGAGAGACAAAGACATGTCCAGATAACTCAACGATGACTCGCGCAGAGAGTTCCTAAAATAGCTTGCAGGTTTGGTTCTCTCACTTCATGAAATAAAATACTTTCATGCTTAGAGGAGCGATTGCGTATGCTTCTTGCAAGCCTGTTTTACGTCTTTGTGAACATGAAATTATAAGCGTGTGCACCCCTCGCGAATGATTCCCGTGGCCTTTTTAGCATAGCATTAGCTTCAGAACTCCAACTACTTTCATCACATTATATTTACATGGTTCGAGCGGGACCGGATTTCTGTGTATTATTAAGGGTTTTGCTTGCGAAGTAACTACGCTATGTTAATTAATTAAATTCGCTTTAAAGTACGGATTCATAATCCAGAAAGCTTAAGAATAATTGTTATACTAATATTTCTGTGTGTAGTCACGTGACCTAATTCCGCCCTTTTACAAGAATACGGCACGTACTTTCTTTAATCTCCACCTTTCAGTTTGCTACCGCGGCACTTTGGTCTATCATATAGTCTGAAAAATTTTGTGTTTATGCCTACTGCAGGATACATGATGATATAAAAACTGATTAAATGTGAGGTTCAGTGTAAGGAACCTTTTATTTCACCTGCCTCGAATATCCTTCAGCAAATTTTGAAATCATTTCAATAATTTTCTAACGGCACGGCCGATTCGTATTTCTATTTCGTAGTGGAAAAAGAGTCTTTTTGATCTTGTGACTTTCTTTGGAACACAATACAGATCTCTAAAATACATATTGAGTCAGCAGGGTAGAAGAAACGCTGCTCGCAATTTCTTTCAGTTATATCCACAAAAAAGTAGAATTTGGTTTAAAAATATCGTTACTATGTATAGTAAAATAAAACTCTACAACGAATTCGGTGACACATTGTGGTGATGAAGCATTCATAAACCATTCTAAAAGTATAGCGGTCCCAGGAATCGTCGATACGCAGCTTATATATATAAAGACAGCTTAAAGGAGGCTATGTACGAATCAATGCAGTAATAATTAAAAGAAAATCTCTTGAAAAGCCAAAAAAAAAACTTATCTGTGATGTTTCGTGTACGATAATTCTATGGAAGATAACCGCAGTAATCGCCATTTAATTTTTTCAGCGCAAAGTTTTTACTTATTAAGAATGTAGCGATACATCTAGAAAAGACGACTGAGATCTTGAATAATTGAAATTTTTCGCACGCCTATATTTCCATCTCGGCCGGTTTTTGCACTGACACATTGTTGTAATGTGGAGGAACAGATTCAGACATTTTTATATCTCACTGAACAATTAGCACGCTCATATTTGTTGACAGAGCCACGTCTCGGCAGTCGAAATGGAAGGCAATGCATATTAAAAAGTTTTTGATGCTAAGTGACATATCAGTTACACGTCGTATTCTTTGAGTCACAGACAGTAACAGTCTACAAGCCGACAGTTCTGCTCACGAACGTTATACACGGGCAGTCATTTCTTGATGCATTCACCACTGTGGGTCTAAATAAATCAGGTGACGTGAGGAAGTAGCGTACATGTGCCAACAACTAGTAACCTCTGCAGTTTGAGATCGGTGCAGAAACAAACAAAGAATCGTTCCTTTTTTGTTATTAATTTCATAGTTTTCGAAGAAAGTATTCTGCATGCCGAAATGTAGCATCCCACTGCTTTGTAGTTCAACTGTACTTTAAGTTTACGAAAAAACCGAGTTCATTAGTCTGCGCTTCATTCCTTTTTAATCGTAACTCTACTTGAGGGCGGTGGAGATTACTTCCTCTGCAGTCCTCGTCTTCCCACGACACTCGTTGACTGGAACAGAACATTAAAACCGACTGTTAGAAACGTCTTTCATATTATTTATCACTACGAGTGTTGCTAGTTATTAGTTACTTTGGTGGTAAAAGGCAGACTGTTTTCGTGTGCTAGGGTATCACATCAGTGGTTGTATGGTGAAACACGTCTGCATGCTGTAGTTGGACGGCGGAACCCTGCTGGTCTATCGTGTGGTGTAGGGCTTTCGATTCGAACTCCTACGGACCATATGGACTCGAAGCGTCACACTTCCTACTAATTCGCTGTTTCCAACACAGGATATTCGGGTTTGACCATACATCTTCTTTTACGTGAGATCGGTGACTGCAACAGCTATCTTGATCTGTGTGTTCAATTCAGGCGTAGCATCTAGTGCAGTATTTAGATCGGCGTTTCTAAGCTACAGTATTCATTATTGTTGGTGAGGGCGTTGCTTGCTACCATTGCACCGACGTACTTCTATAGTTCATGATTTTCAGCTTTGCGGATGTGCTGCAAATTAGATAGGAGCTCCTTTTTTCGACAGAGGTGTTATCTGCAGTACAAGAATCAGTATCGGTTATTCATTAAATCATCCTTGAATAAAAGTCGTGTTTCAAGTTAATTTCTCACTAATTTAACAATACTGTGGGGCTGTGAGAATAAATGGGTTTCCTTTACTGCTGATTTTGAGAATTTATGGTATTGTATTTCCATGTGCTCTGCTAGAGGACATACATGTCCTTTGCTTATGAGCTTTCATCGCTTACTTCTTGGATAAGAACGTTAGTTACTTCAAGACTGCATTTTATTATTTTTTATTCCGTAAATATTTCTAAATTTTCTGATGTTTATGGACAGTTTGTTTTGCTTCTTTATCCTTTATCCACATTGGTAGTTGATGTGAGAGCAACTCACTGGAAACACTCTACCCCCCGCAAAAGTAATATAACAAGAAACTGCTTTCGCCACCAACTTTCAGCCAATATGAGGCAGGTTTCAGCTGCGAAAAACTTTGAGACACGTGCTGCAGTCCTGAGTACATCGAGAGTTATTTCTTTCGATATTCAAGTTTCTTACGATCAGGTGTTAGGCAGCAAAGTTCAGTCTCCTTCTGCATGGCACTCGCTTTTTTTGTAATAAACGATTCATCTGCGTTGTAAGACGTCTTAGAATGACTCAATATTTCTGGTTGTAAGCATTGCATAGTTAGTTTAACTTAGCTTAGAGGCTTCCTTCATATACTCCGTTGCGCTATGAAAGCATGCTTACTAGCTAATACTTTACTAACAGATACGAGACTGTTCTGCGGTTCTTTCATGGAACAAAATTCTGTAAAATAAGAGGAGTATTCTTAGGGCAGTTCTACTCGAGTGATATTGTGCAGTGAGGTTAGAGGCTAACAAGCAGTATGCGAGCTTCAAGTGCTTTGCTCTGCTTTCTTCTAACTCCCCTGCCCTCCACCACGGAAAATGATCAAACAGATTGCTGCAATGGTAATAATTTGAAGGATGAACTACAGGTTGAAGAAGTTGACAGTCAAATCAGGAAAGGCTAGGGAACGTCAAATCGATAAGAATGATCCAGATTATCTTTGGTCTGAAATGTGCCATTGTGGAACTGCGGACATGAAACGACGGCCAGTGGTTGAGGACCACACGGAGTTTTCTTAGATAAGCAGAGCTACTTGAGTGTGCCTGGTTGTTTAGCGCACATTTTCTGTAATATTAAATATCTGCATCTACGTCTACATACGTACTCAGCAATCCACAGTACTGTGCATGGCGGAAGCTTGTGGTACCACTGCTAGTTATAGACTTCCCTGTTCCATTCGCAAATAGTGTAGGTGGGGAAGACGACGGTCTCTATGCTGTCGTACGATCTGAAATTTCTCTCATCTTATCTTCGTGCCCCTTACGTGAGATGTACACTGGCGCCAGTAAAATCGTTCTCCAGTCGGCGTTAAATGCCAGTTCTCTGTATTTCTCCAATAGTGCTTCGTGAGGAGAACGTCGCCTTCCATTCAGGGATTCCCATTTGAGTTCACGAAGTAGCTCCGTAATAACTGCGTGTGATCGAACCTACCGGTAACATATCTAGCAGCCCGCCTCTGCATTTCTTAGATGTCTTTCTTTAGTCTGACATAGTGGGGATCCCTAACACTCGAGTTCTCGAAAATGGGTTGCCGTCTCCTCTACAGATGAACTACACTTTCCCAAAATTCTCTGAATTAAACAGAGTCGATCTTCCGCCTTCCATACTACCAACTTGACGCACTCATTCCATTTCATATCGCTATGCAACATTACAGCTACAAATTTCATCAACCTGGCTACTAATCTGCATTCGAGCATTACGGTATTGCTTTTCCTACTCATCTGTATTATTTTACGTTTTTATACTCTTAGAACAGGCTATCATTCATCATACCAACTATAAATTCCGTCTAACAAGGGAGCCCTTGAGTGTGAGGTCCAAAAGGCCAATGAACTTTATTCCATTCGGCATCCCACACATTGTCTACCATGCAACTATAATATTGACTGCTAATGACAACAGAGAGCGAACTAGAGGTATCCAATGGTGGGCACAGCATGAGGCCACAGAGCGTTGTTGAACTGCTTAGTTGACAATTAACTCACAACAGTGCTACAGTTCAGGTGGTGCTGAGATAAAACAGAGCAATGACAACGATAAGCAAAGCAAAAACACAGCATTATATCTACAACAAAAATCGACGATGTTGTCATTTCGTTAGAAAGGAACCCAAAGTATTTCGTACAGTGAGAAATAAGTGGCAGAAGAAACATTACCATTTCTACAAGATGAGTCAGTGGAATATATGGTGTCGTATACGGTCCGACTGTGCGGACAGTGTACGTGGGGAGTACAGTGATGACGATATATGCTTAATAAGTTAAAGTGATATTGAAACGTATGTCGGGGTATGTAGTTCATCGTCCTTGGGAAACAGGGAGGCAGAAATCCCGTCTCCAGTGAAACTTGGTGATGGACAATCGTTGTCCATGGTGTGAGTACTAAACATAATTACATACATGGACGATCATTCGTAGCATAGTAAAAAAGCATTTATGAAGAGATTTTGAATAAGTCCGCAGCAATATGATCGCGTAGTGCATAAGAAAAACTACGGATATTCAAGGGAGGACAAGGCGCACTTGTTAAAAAACTGGTGTCTTTGCGTTTCAAGGATGATAGATACAATTTACAGGATGTGCATGATAGTCACCTACTACGTTATGCACATCAAATAACCCCAGTCATAGATTACTGTGATTTGAAGCGAAGAAGTGAATGGCTGCATATCTTCAAATAGTGCTGTAGAATTGGAAGACATAAGATAACAAAATTTCAAACAAAGCGTCAACTTGAGGACCCACAGAAAACTACAGAATCGGACCGAATATTTGTAGATGAGATAAACAAACTGATCCCTGTCGTTCACTAAGGAATTTGTTTTCAACTACAGACAATCGGGATCTGAAGAAGAAATGCAAGTGAAAGGAACCCTGGATATTAGATGTACCAACAGAGTTCTATCAAGATCAACAAACATGAATGTCTTAATGTATTCGTATACGATTATACCGACTGTTGATCTGGACAGTGAACTGATTGGAAACTTATTTGTTGTGTTCAGAGAAGTTCGAGGTCCTATGCCTCCTACAATACCTTCTCGTGAGCTTGATCTTTCCAGGGCAATTAGGAGCATTTACCTCACAACAAGCAAGGGTGGGAAAATGGGCGTGAGAGAGCTATGGCATGAGCGCTGTTTTTGGCCAATAGCTGGTCAAAATAACATGCTTTTGCTACATTTCCCGTCTGCTCATCAAAATCATTCGACAGTAGAGCAAACTATCTCTCCATAAAAGTGTGAGACATAGCAGTCCATACCACCTGGGACCGCTGGATAAACTCAACTTGAGGACGTTTGTTTTTCCCGTGCCTATAAATTATATTATCACAGCTACGCGTTAAAGGATAGAGAGTTTCACAGTAAGTTCCACGACACTCGGTTGCATGCCATCATATTCTACCAGTTGTCGTTACCCAGTAACGTCTACGATTCTATATGAAATCTTGAAGAGTTGGCACCAGTCTGAGCGTCCTGCAAGGCTTGTAACTCCCAAGGTGTTCGCCTTCGATGTTGATGGTGTGAACTTTCGTAATCACTATGAGGCACCATTTTCGATTCAGTGTTCAGTAGTCAATGTTTGTTTTGAACATTTCTTGAATGTCGGAGATGTCCATTTTGTTAGGTGCAATACATAAATCCCACAGAAGTTTGAGCTCTGCACCTCCCACACACTCGTTTTCTGTTGCCCTGCTGATGAATATGGTGAATCATTAGCTACTTATATTTTCCTGTCATAATTATTAACACAGCACTACGAAACGAGCCTTACTAAAGAGTGAACTTGCGACCTCGCACTCTAGGGGTTCCTTGTAGGTCGTCTTGTATCCTCCGACAGTCAATCAACAACGACACCTTCCCGAAAGCGCCACCAGGAAACAGCCATAAATGGCTGCTCTTTGTGTCTGTCAGTTCATTTATACAGGGTGTTCCATTAATAGTGACCGGGTTCAAATATCTCACGAAATAAGCATCAAACGAAAAAACGACAAAGAACGAAACTCGTCTAGCTTGTAGGGGGCAACCAGATGGCGCTATGGTTGGCCCGCAAGATGGCACTGCCATAGGTCAAACGGATATCAATTGCGTTTTATAAATAGAAAACCCCAGTTTTATTACATATTCATGTAGTACGTAAAGAAATATGAATGTTTTAATTGGGCCACTTTTTTCGCTTTGTGATAAATGGCGCTGTAATAGGTTAACACAAGGTTATAAATACAAAACAAATAGGTGTAATACATAAGTAGGTTTAATATTGTTTAAAAAAATATGAGCGCCGGTAATCTACTACGAATGGCATAGTGAACGCATTATCGTAGCCAAGACGGACACGAAGCCCCTGCCTATCATAGTAGTATAAGTTTTTATGCCAACTAACTCCGCAGATGATGAAGAGAATGAAGAAATGTATGACGCGATAAAACAAATAATTCAAATAGTTAAGGCAGGCGAAGACTTAGGAGTCATGGGAGACTGCAATTTGAGAGTAGGAAAAGGAAGAGAAGGAAAGGTAGTGGGTGAATATGGACTGGGGGTAAGGAATCAAAGACGAGGCTGTCTAGTAGAATTTAGCACACAGCATAACTTATTCATAGGTAACACTTGGATTAAGAATCATGAAAGAAGGTTGTGTACGCAGAAGGGACCTGGAGACACTGGAAGGTTTCAGATAGAATATATAACGGTAAGACAGCGATTTAGGAACGAGGTTTTAAATTGTAAGATATTTCCAGGGGCAGATGTGACCTCTAACCACAATTTATTGGTTATGAACTGTAGATTAAAACTGAAGGAACTGCAAAAAGGTGGGAATTTAAGGAGATGGGACCTGGGTAAACTGAAGGAACTAGAGGCTGCAGAGAGTTTCAGAGAGAATATTAAGGAACGATCGGCAGGAACGGGGGAAAGAAATACAGTAGAAGATGAGCAGCTTTGAGAGGTGAAATAGTGAACGCAGTAGAGGATTAAGTTGGTAAAAAGACGAGGGCTAGTAGAAATCCTTGGCTAACGCAAGAGATATTGAATTTAATCGATGAAAGGAGGAAATATGAAAATGCAATAAATGAGGTGGGTGAAAGGGAACAGAAACGTTTAAAAAATGAGATCGACAGGAAGGACAAAATGGTTAAGCAGGAATGGCTACAGGTCAAATGTAAAGATGTAGAAGCATATATCACTAATGCATACAGGAAAATTAAAGAGACATTTGGAGAAAAGAAAACCACCTGTATGACTATCAAGCGCTCAGATGGAAAACAAGTCCTAAGCAAAGAAGGGAAAGCAGAAAGATGAAAGGAGCATTAGAGAAACGTTGGGAGACGCGAGGCAATACTGACCCTACGAATTATCTTAGAATGTAGATTATGGAAAGGAAAATCTACGTTTCTAGCATTTGTAGACTGAGAGAAAGCTTTTGGTAATGTTAACTGGAATACTCTCTTTCAAATTTTAGAGGTGGTAGGGGTCAAATACAGGCTGCGAAAGGCTATCTACAATTTGTGTAGTAACCACATGGCAGTTATAAGAGTCTAGGGGCATGGAAGGGAAGCAGTGGTTGGGAAGAGAGAGAGACAGGGTTATAGCCTATCCCCGATGTTATTCAATCTGTATATTGAGCAAAGAGTAAAGGAAACAAAAGAAAAATTTGGGGTAGGAATTAAAATTTATGAAGAAGAAATAAAAGCTTTGAGGTTTTCCAATGACATTGTAATTCTGTCACAGACAGCAAAGGATCTGGAAGAGCAGTTGAAGGGAATGGGCAATGTCTTGAAAGGAGAATATAAGACGAACATCAACAAAAGCCAAACAAGGATTATAGAATGTAGTCGAATTAAATCAGATGATGCTGATGGAATTATATTAGGATATGAGGCACTTAAAGTAGTAGATCAGGTTTGCTATTTGGGGAGCAAAATAACTGACGACGGTCGAAGTAGGGAGGATATAAAATGTAGATTGCCAATGGAAAGGAAAGCGTTTCTGAAGAAGAGAAATTTGTTAACATCGAGTATAGATTTAAGTTTCAGGAAGTCTTTTCTAACACATTGTAGTCAATTGTCCTTCTATGATACCCAAATACAATCAAAAGTAAGTGTATTTTATATTTGAGAGCAGCAGATGGAATGTTGTGGAGCCTGGTTCAGAAATGAAAAATGGACTTGGAAAGTAATTTTGCACTTTGCGGACCTCGTTGTCGTAGATGCATGTAACAAATACATGACGAGCATCAAAGGGAATAATATTTCAAGAAAAGAACAAAAAAGATTTAGTACACTTCAAATCAGAGGTAAGGGATAAGTTGCAATACCGAATTATTTTATCTTTGCACAAATTTTATCTGCTATTTTTATATGTTTCTAGGCAGTAAAAGGATTGCCTGCAGGTCCACCTATGGATAGAAGAGTGTTAAGTGACAGTGAGACGGAACAAGATGAAGAATTTCCTGCGGTCAAAAGGTCTAAATTCTTTAACCCACCTGCTAAATATCCATGCAGTGTTAAGCGTTATGATGTATATGAACATTTCCCAAATTCTGATCACATTCCAGCACCATGTGCTTGCAGACACGAGTCTTGAAAAAGCCGCAGCAAAATGTCGTACGAAAAGTGTAAAGTGTACTCTGTGTCTATCGAAGGGCAAGACGTATTTTAAGGGCTTCCATGTTTCTCCCAACTGAAAGCCAAGAAGACAACTTTACATTTACATTTGGTGGAACAAAAGTTGGACTTCAAAATTAAATAATGTACGTTTTAGCAAGCATAATAAATTTTACGTTCTCTCAAGTATTTTGTATTGTTATTATCTTGACCTTCACGATCGTGACGGTGCTTCCCTCGAAAAACTTTGAACTCGAGTAATTTTTTCTTATTTTTCTAGTATCATTTAAAGCTAAACGAATAAGAAAAAGGATTGGGAAATAAAATCACTTTTTAAAAATTCGTCAGATTGTAAAGGGATAGCTGTCAAGGACGAAAGGATGGGTCAGGTAGTAATCCACTCTTGGTCAGAATGTGGTTTTATTGTTTCAGCGTTTTTAACCGTCGACAAATTTCACAGACTCAATAACAACATAGGAAATAATATCTCGGTACAATATTTTCAGCGAAGTGTTTAAAAAAAGAAAAATTGTCTTTAAAAGAGGGAGAGGGAGAGAGAGAGAGAGAAAGAGAGGGAGGTAGAGAGAGAGAGAGACTCGAATAATGCCGACTATAAATTTTCGTACATTATGGAGGGCTGTAAGGGGCGCCAGTGAAGCTGTGAGTTAGTGCGGCCAGAAACGTGTTTCCGGATAACATGCTCCCTCTCGGCTCATGTGGTACTCCACCAATTACGGCAGTTTTTCAGCGCCATTTAGGTCCGAGCTTGTCTGGAAACAAGCCGGGATTTTGGGAACATGAGACCACAGTAAGAGAGCTTTGAATTAGGTTGAACGCTGAATGGAAGGATGTTAATTCTATCACCGAATCCACCCATTTCTTCAACTTTGGATATTAGTCATTTAGTTCTTGTTATTCTTTTTCAAGTAATACACAGACTCCTTTATGAAATTCCGCTGATAGCAGAGGCTACATGAATAAACGGACTTGATTGGTCTACCTTGCCCTAGAGAGCCGATATATATAGAATATGGCTAGGCGACATCCAGAATGGCAATACAGAATGTCAAATTAAGTAGCGTCACAACCTGAAATTCAGTCATCAATTAGCTATAAAAAAACATCGTTCTAACAGGTGACACCAGCAACGCTTCTAGCTTGTTATTTGGTCAAAACGAATACCATTGCTATGTAACTATGTATTCAGATTGGAATCTACTTAACAACCTGATGTAAAACAATGTATACGCCAGATGAACTTAATACTGAAATGTTAGCTATTTATTGCTGTTTCCTTAAATTACTGAAAATAATGGAAATCGACCAGATAAAGTTTTGTTTCAAATGATCTGAAGCCATTTCAGTTTTCCCTTTTGGAATATTCGTTGTTGAAGATGGTTGCATCTAAGTTTTGAATATGTTTTTTTTTTTCGTTTTTTCTTAACATTCAGTTTTTTCCCTCTGGGATATTCGTTGTTAAAGTTAGTAGCATATAAGTTTTGAATATCCTTCTTCCATTCCGTAATAACATATTTTTTACTGGCCCGTTATGGATCTAATAAAATTCTCTTATAATGGGGAAATAGAAGACATATCTGAGCGCTAATATTATTTTAGAAAAGCTAAAATATAAAGGTCTGCGAAAATAATTTCATGGTAGTTTATTTTTGAAAAGAAATTTCTGTACTTATACTGGCACAGCACAAGAAGTGGACAATACTCAATTGAATACGCGTGTTATAAACACTATCAAAATATCTGTTGACCGATTTATATTTCCTGCCGTTCCTTTTTTATAACCAATAATCTGAATCTCATGAGACAGCAATTAAAAAGTCAATCGGTAAATAAAGTAAGTGCAACCTGTAAATTGAATTATTACAACATATGTATCCACAAGATACAAATTAGCCATTTCGCTTCAGTACAGGCCACACATCTGTATATTGTGCATATGTCGAATATTGCAATTCTTGAACGTTGTAATTGGCACCAGCCGCTATGCTATTCAAACTTACCACAATACAACAACATGATAATAAGGTGATTCAACCACAACGCCTTTAAAAACTGCGGGCGAAATTTCCATATTCCCTGGCTTGTCGCTTACTAAAGGCAGACCGTTAGTCATAAGGAAATGTAATGAAATTTTGTGTTGTGGTACGTTTTAGCTAGAGGTTACATTTTCCGAGATGTTCAAGAAAACGACGTTTTGAGGATAATTTTTGTATAGATTTCTTCAATAATTCAAGAACTACCGCCTCTAGCGAAAACGGTATACCGGTATAAAATGTAACTACGTTAGATTTCCTTCATAAAGCTCCTGCCATTTTTTTCTGTAGGACTAATAGTTCGGGCGTAGAAAGCGAGAGTATATGAAAATCTTGCTGGTGGTATCTGAAGGCGTTATCGGTTGCATAAAACCCGTATGTAGGTGCAGCTGAATCACCCGATATATAATTAAGTCTCTTACGAGATGTTGTAAATACTCCTTGTGTTATTTACGAACTTTTAACGGCATTACGCCTTGTATTTTACAACCAGCGTCCAATTACATTGGCGACGAATGATTGAAAGTTGTTTTCTAATTATGTTATTTGTGGATATTGCAGTTACAAGAGCGATTTTAACAATATTCGAAGCCGTAATGGCACCAATACTGATCAAGAATATTTCATCATCTGAAGATGGCTAAATTATTATCCGAAACTAGTTGTTATTCATGTGATCTTCAGTCCTGAGACTGGTTTGATGCAGCTCTGCATGCTACTCTATCCTGTGCAAGCTTCTTCATCTCCCAGTACCTACTGCAGCCTACATCCTTATGAATCTGCTTAGTGTATTAATCTCTTGGTCTCCCTCTACGATTTTTACCCTCCACGCTGACATCCAGTATTAAATTGGTGATCCCTTGATGCCTCAGAACATATCCTACCAACTGATCCCTTCTTCTGTTCAACTTGTGCCACAAACTCCTCTTCTCCCCAATTCTATTCAATACCTCCTCATTAGTTATGTGATCTACCCATCTAATCTTCAGCATTCTTCTGTAGCACCACATTTCGAAAGCTTCTATTCTCTTCTTGTCTAAACTATTTATCGTCCATGTTTCACTTCCATACATGGCCACACTCCATACAAATACTTTCAGAAACGACTTCCTGACACTTAAATTAATACTGGATGTTAACAAATTTCTCTTCTTCAGAAACGCTTTCCTTGCCATTGCCAGTCTACATTTTATATCCTCTCTACTTCGACCGTCATCAGTTATTTTGCTCCCCAAATAGCAAAACTTATTTACTGCTTTAAGTGTCTCATTTACTAATCTAATTCCCGCAGCATCACCCGACTTAATTCGACTTCACTCCATTATCCTCGTTTTGCTTTTGTTGATGTTCATCTTATACCCTCCTTTCAAGACACTGCCCATTCCGTTCAACTGCTCTTCCAAGTCCATCGCTGTCTCTGACAGAATTACAATGTCATCGGCGAACTTCAAAGTTTTTATTTCTTCTCCATGGATTTTAATACCTACTCCGAACTTTTCTTTCGTTTCCTTTACTGCTTGCTCAACATACAGATTGAATAGCATCGGGGAGAGACTACAACCGTGTCTTAATCGCTTCCCAAACGCTGATTCCCTTTCATGTTCCTAGACTCTTGTAACTGCCAACTGCTTTCTGTGCAAATTGTAAATAGCCTTTCGCTCCCTGTATTTTACCCCTGCCACCTTCAGAATTTGAAAGAGAGTATTCCAGTCAACATTGTCAAAAGCTTTCTCTAAGTCTACAAATGCTAGAAACGTAGGTTTGCCTTTCTTTAATCTTTCTTCTAAGATAAGTCGTAGGGTCAGTATTGCCTCACGTGTTCCATTATTTCTACGGAATCCAAACTGAACTCCCCGAGGTTGGGTTCTACCAGTTTCCCCATTCGTCTGTAATGAATTCGCGTTAGCATTTTGCAGCCGTGGATTATTAAACTGACAGTTCGGTAATTGTCACCCCTTCAACACCTGCTTTCTGTTACCCAAGGAATTCTACTAGCCCTCGTCTTTTTACCTACTTGATCCTCTGCTGCCTTCACTATTTCATTCCTCAGAGCTACCCATTCTTCTTCTACTGTATTTCTTTCTACCCATTCCTGTCAATTGATCCGTTATGCTCTCCCTGAAACTCTGTACAACCTCTGGTTCTTTCAGTTTATCCAGGTCCCATCTCCTTAAATTCCCACATTTTTGCAGTTTCCTCAGTTTTAATCAATAGTTCATAGCCAATAGATTTCTACGGAATCCAAACTGAACTCCCCGAGGTCGGGTTCTACCAGTTTCTCCAATCGTCTGTAATGAATTCGTGTTAGCATTTTGCAGCCGTGGATTATTAAACTGACAGTTCGGTAATTTTCACACCTGTCAACACCTGCTTTCTGTTACCCAAGGAATTCTACTAGCCCTCGTCTTTTTACCTACTTGATCCTCTGCTGCCTTCACTATTTCATTCCTCAGAGCTACCCATTCTTCTTCTACTGTATTTCTTTCTACCCATTCCCGTCAATTGATCCGTTATGCTCTCCCTGAAACTCTGTACAACCTCTGGTTCTTTCAGTTTATCCAGGTCCCATCTCCTTAAATTCCCACATTTTTGCAGTTTCCTCAGTTTTAATCAATAGTTCATAGCCAATAGATTGTGGTCAGAGTCCACATCTGCCCCTGGAAATGTCTTACAATTTAAAACCTGGTTCCTAAATCTCTTTCTTACCATTATATAATCTATCTGAAACCTTCTAGTATCTCCAGGGTTCTTCCATATATACAACCTTCTTTCATGATTCTTGAACCAAGTGATAGCTATGATTAAGTTATGCTCTGTGCAAAATTCTACCAGGCGGCTTCCTCTTTCATTTCTTAGCGCCGATCCATATTCACCTACTACGTTTCCTTCTCTTCCTTTTCCTACTGTCGAATTCCAGTCACCCATGACTATTAAATTTTCGTCTCCCTTCACTACTTGAATAATTTCTTTTATCTCATCATACATTTCATCAATTTCTTCATCATCTGCAGAGCTAGTTGGCATATAAATTTGTACTACTGTAGTAGGCGTGGGCTTCGTTTCTATCTTGGTCACAATAATGCGTTCACTATGCTGTTTGTAGCAGCTTACCCGCACTCCTATTTTTTATTCATTATTAAACCTACTCCTGCATTACCCCTATTTGATTTTGTATTTATAAACCCGTATTCACCTGACCAAATGTCTTGTTCCTCTTGCCACCGAACTTCACTAATTCCCTCTATATCTAACTTTAACCTATCCATTTCCCTTTTTAAATTTCCTAATCAACCTGCACGATTAAGGGATCTGACAATCCACGCTCCGATCCGTAGAACGCCAGTTTTCTTTCTCCTGATAACGACGTCCTCCTGAGTAGTCGCAGCCCGGAGCTCCGAATGGGGGACTATTTTACCTCCGGAATATTTTACCCAAGAGGACGCCATCATCATTTAATCATACAGTAAAGCTGCATGCCCTCGGGAAAATTTACGGCTGTAGTTTCCCCTTGATTTTAGCTGTTCGCAGTACCAGCACAGCAAGGCCGTTTTGGTTAGTGTTACAGGGCCAGATCAGTCAATCATCCAGACTGTTGCCCCTGCAACTATTGAAAAGGCTGCTGCCCCTCTTCAGGAATCACACGTTTGTCTGGCCTCTCAACAGATACCCCTCCGTTGCGGTTGCACCTACGGTATGGCTATCTGTGTCGTTGAGGCACGCAAACCTCCCCACCAACGGCAAGGTCCATGGTTCATGGGGGGACCGAAAGTAGTAATCCATCCAAATAACGAACATTTCATATGCGATCTTGACTTTATGGGGTTTCAATTCAAAATATAAATAAAAAATTTACAAGAGATCACGTATCTCGTGGTTGACAGCGTCAGCAAACTTCATACAAATTGTACACTGAAACACTGAACAGTGTTGGAAGAATAGTAGCCGAGAGGAAATGGCATTGGTCCAACGTTACTACTGTTATTTCACAACAGAATACGTATGGAATAATTTGTCGATTTCCTCAAACTGCTTTTACGTCTTGTCTTCTGCGTTATCGGAAATAGGTGAGTTATACCAAGTCGCCTTATCTACAATTTTTATATTCAGTAGTGGAAAAGGTGGAATTGGTCCTAGGATTTCTAAAAATTAGGTAAGCTATATTATTTAAGAGCTTTAACTATCTATTCGTCAAACTTTAGTCTAAAATATTTGGGGTGAAAACCTAAATCGTCAACCATCGTTATAGGTTCAACTTACCACATGATTGTTTTATCTGTGTTGAACTACGTAAAATCAACCCACGAAGGAGAATTAGAACGGCACTGAGGCTTCCTATATTACTGCTTACAAATAACTGTGCTACGGAATATGGTTTGGGAGCGTTAAAATAGGTCTACAGCACGGACTATTCCAGCCACAATAAACTGAAGCTGGCTGAAACCATGGCAAGTGTCCATCTCGGTAGCAGCGGGGTCAGTGCGGCAGACTGGTAACCGATGGGTACCTGGTTCCATTCCAGGACGAATCGGTGATTTTCTCTGCTTGGGGACCGGGTGCGTGTTCTCATTACACACTTTTCGTCTTAGTTGACACGAACGTCGCCTCAGACACACTGCAGTACCGTCTTTACGCTATTAGGATGGCTGTACGATCACCACTCGAAAGCCAGTAAGTTGAAGTGTCCAAAAATCTCATGGCATCCTGAGCTGTCAGCCAGTCAGTGTCGATATCCCCACTCTCTCTCTGTCGGCCCTCTACCTTGCTCCCACCGCCCGCAGCACTTAGCGGTCGCGAGCGCAAGCGGCTCCCGCTGGCGTTGTGTCACAGTGTGGCATAGCGAGCGAGCCGGCGTGCCGCGCCGCACCACGCCGCGCCCATCGATCTGCGCGCCGCTGCCTGCCTCGCTGGCCCCACTCGCCGCTGGCCGCGCTCCTAATTTGGCGGAAGACGCGATAAGTGCGGCCGCACAGACGCTATCGCCGGCTGTCTTCTAGTCGCCGTCAGCGGCGCGCTGGCGTGCCCGCCCCAGCCGTCTGCCGCCCTCTCATCAGGAAAATTAAAAGGCGACGCCCAATCTGACAAGACGCCCATCCTCTATGCGCCGTCCCCGAGTTCGCGCACGCGATGTATATTTCTTGAGCTCTTTCTCTCTCTCTCCGTCTGTTTCAGGAAGAGAAATCGTAGTGGCATAAATCAAATTGCAAATCATTGACTCCAATAGTTTCCGTATTGTATATTCTGACATCCTGACTGTTTCAGCTGCCGATAATTCTTCCGGGTTGTATGGCCGTGGTCCATGGAACTCTTCTATCCCTGACGTTTCGTTGAAAGCTACGTTGGACATCTTCGGAGGTGCTTCTGGTTGTGCTGAGTCTTGCCCACGGGACTTCAGCCATACAACCCAGAAGAATAGCCCGCCCGGGTGGTCGTGCGGTCTAACGCACTGCTTTCCGGGCGGGAAGGAGCGCCGGTCCCAGGCACGAATCCGCCCGGCGGATTTGTGTTGATGTCCGGTGAGCCGGCCAGTCTGTGGATGGTTTTTATGCGGTTTTCCTTCTGCCTCGGCAAATGCGAGCTGGTTCCCCTTATTCCACCTCAGCTACACTATGTCGGCGATTGCTGCGCAAACAAGTTCTTCACGTACGCGTACACCACCATTACTCTACCACGCAAACATAGGGGTTACACTCGTCTGGTGTGAGACGTTCCCTGGGGTCCACCGGGGGCCGAACCGCACAATAACCTGGTTTCGGTGTGGGGCGGCCGAGGGGTGAAGTGGACTGCGGTAGTCGTCGTGGGGTTGTGGACCACTGCGGCTGCGGCGGGGACGGAGCCTCTCCGTCGTTTCTAGGTCCGCGGTTAACATAACATAATATAACGAAACATAACCCGGAAGAATTCTCTTCAGCTGAAACATTCGGTTGTGAAAGCCGTCATTGTATAACCTGACAATTTACCTAACAAGTCGACATTAACTATGAGCGTTCCTTAACAAGACAGATGACAATTTTTAAAACTTTAACGTAGTGACTACAAAAAGTGGTTCAAATGGCTCTGAGCACTATGGGACTCAACTGCTGTGGTCATAAGTCCCCTAGAACTTAGAACTACTCAAACCTAACGAACCTAAGGACATCACACACATCCATGCCCGAGGCAGGATCGAACCTGCGACCGTAGCGGTCGTGCGGTTCCAGACTGAAGCGCCTTTAACCGCTCGGCCACTCCGGCCGGCATAGTGACTACACATGGTGTTAAAATGTCTAGAATACTTTCATCGGTGGTAGTATCCACCAAAACAAGAACAAAAGTTGTAAAAATATGTTCTCTATAACACATACTGTACAAAGTATGTTCACTCGTCCATCTTAGATACTGTGAAACACACCTCTTCTACTGCAAACTCGTTGGTTTCCAAATTTTGAGAGAAGGGAGCATGGACCAAAATAATACAAAAAGTCTTCAGTAAATATAGGTCCTTAAACAATTACGTTAAGAGGTATCAGCACTTGTTCAAAAACGGTTCAAATGGCTCTGAGCACTATGGGACTTACCATCTGAGGTCATCGTCCCCTAGAACTTAGAACTACTTAAACCTAACTAACCTACGGACATCACACACATCCATGCCCGAGGCAGGGTTCGAACCTGCAACCGTAGTGGTCGTTCGGTTCCAGACTGAAGCGCCTAGAACCGCTCGGCAACACTGGCCGGCGACTTGTTCATATTCGCTATTGTAAAATACAAATTTCACAGTTTTCTTAATATCCCGTATAAAATGGTGTTGTTCAAACTTTGAGAGAGAGGTGCTACTTCGATTAAACACATTACTTCTACTCTTCAGTTAAATTTGATTAAAATAACCATTTCGCTCACTGAAATGAAAAACGATACATGTGAAAATTCAGTACGACATTTATCATAGTTAGTGGAGACGTTCTTCACTCAACGGATATTAAATTATTAAATGATTGACCCCTGCAACACGAAAGAGGGGTGGGAGGGGGGGGGGTGGAAGGTACATCATGTCCATATTTTATTATGTAAAAAAATTATTCCTTTTAATAATTTATTTTACCAGATTCCGTAATTGTTTTCAATTTTTCAGTAAAATATGCCACATAAATTTAAGTATTAGTAGTAAAAGGGAGCCGGACGCTGTGGCCGAGCGGTTCTAGGTGCTTCAGTTCAGAACCGCCCTGCTGCTACGGTCGCAGGTTGTAATCCTACCTCGGGCCTGGACGTGTGTAATGTCCTTAGGTTAGTTAGGGTTACGTAGTTGTAAGTTCTAAGGGACTGATGACCTCAGATGTTAAGTCCCATAGTGCTCAGAGCCATTTTTTTTGGTCGTTAAGTGAAGGTCGTCCACCACTGTGTTCTCTACGGTGAGAGATAATGCCTGACATCAGGTATTCTCGGCACACTCGTGACGCTATGCATCTCGGACTATTGAATTCCCTAATGATTTTCGAAGTGGTTTTCCATGCATCTGGTTCCAACTACCATTCGGCGTTCAAAATCTGTTAATTCTCGTCGTGCAGCCATAATCAAATCGGAAACCGTTTCGCATGAATCATCTGGCCAAAAATGACACCTACGTCAGTACACTGCCCTTTTATACCTCGCGTACGCGATGCTACCGCCGTATGTATATGTGCATAACGTTATCCCTCAACTTTTATCAACTCAGTGTATACGCTAAATCACTTTTTTTTTGTTGGCTGTAATATTGGTTGGGGTGCGATAAAACCCTCCATCCTTAGCGTTGATTTAACTGTAAGATTACTACGCTTCAATTCTCTACGAATTTATAATTTGTAGACACTGGTCATAGACGGCTGACAGATGCGGAAGTTGATTTACATTAGTCTGTGTCGCTGCACTACCTCTGGTATGGACGGAGCGTCCTTACACGTAATGCAATGCAGGAACTGAAGCGCCCGTTGAAATATCTCACGTCGCATCACACAGCCGTTAGGTCGCCGCTACGCATGGGCGGAAGCTGTGCAACGCTTTCATACCCATGCCACTCCGGCGCCACTCATAGTCGCTTCGATGTCCTCTTGCCGCACGCGGTAAGCCTTCCAGCTGGTAATTGTAGCTCCAAGAGCGAAACACTTCACTATCATCGCCAACATTACAGGACTATTAATCGCACATTAATAACAAGGCGGCGTATGTTTCAAAATGTGTGGGACTGAAAATATGTTCAGGAGGATCGTACTTCCTATTTCCATTAAGTAATCACTATTTTCATGGGTTCTCTAAATGCCGTTATATGGTTACAAAAATATCATGCTCATTTACGTTCACAGTCGCTTATTATACGTAAATGACAACAACATGACAAATATCTTACCGATTTCCGTCAGTTCTCTGTCTAAGCGATAGTCCCACTGTGTTTTGAGCCTCATTATCGTGTCTGCAGTCTTCGCGAATCTTGTATACCGCAGCCAAATTTTGTAACTTACACCAGTAGACATTAGCGGTCGTAAGGTATCCTCTTGGTATAATTTCACTCAGTATTCGTGTCTCTCCAAAAACAAAACGCCTTAGTTTAATTTCGATGATGACGTATCTCTGTGGCGCCATTTCACTGACTGGCGATTATTCTCTGGTTTGTGATGTGTTACTACAACTCTTTAGCCCGTCACAACGCAGCTCACAAAAATGTCGTTTTGGATTGACACGGCGGTTTTGAACCCAGAGAACGTATCACGTCACATAAAGTACAGAGGAAAGGGGTGTGTCGTTAACTGTCCAGAAAGGCACATCTGACTTTTATGGAACTTGTTTCTGCAATTTCTAAACTACTGCGCTAAACACTGCGGTAACCGAAAGAGAGGTACGTTCAACATTCACAAGCACACCTGCAAGGACTCATACATTTATATCTCTCTCGGGACGAAAATAAATTGTATTTCATTTAGGAGACTACATTCATTGGAGGACTGGCACCCAGTACGCAATATTTGTCTGTAATGCCTGCTCAAAGACTAACTGCGTTTCGAGAAATACAGCCTAGGCTAAGTGCATTACGATGATTACAGATTGGTTATCGTACAGGACTATTGTTCCAGAGGAGCATGATGGACATCGCCGTCATTCCATCTCGCCATTGTTTTACTTGCTTCCGCTGTCACTTCAGGCGGTTGAGTGAACGGAGGAGGAGGAGACTATTATTTGACGTCCCGTCGACCTCGAGGTCATTAGAGACGGACCACAAGTTCGGGTTAGGTAAGGGTGTGGAAGGAAATCGGACGTGCCACTTCGAAGGAACCATCCCGGCATTTGCCTGACAGGATTTAGGGAAATCACGGAAAACCAAAATCAGGATGGCCGGAGACGTGGGATGGAGCCGTCGTCCTCCAGAATGCGAGTCCAGTGTGCTAACCACTGCGCCACCTCGCTCGGTTGAGTTTAGTATAGCACCGATGACTCTAAGAATTCCGTACTTTATCTCTATTTGCAGCTCTGTATTTTATTGTGTGACGGTGCATGATTTAACCTAGCGTTAGTTTTGGACGCAACAAGGTGAGACGCCAAATAGTGAACGCACACTTCGAGATGTTTTGCTACATTACCACCACTTACCATCCAGTAACATTCCATTGGCCCTGTCCTGTTAATAACTTTTTGCTTCATCTATCCTCCAAATTCCTCAGATATCTTACTAAAGAGACTAAACATATCCGTCGACCACCGAAAGGTTGAGCCGATATAGGAACAGCGATGTGTCAGCTAAATAAGACCGAATTTTTAGCAATTATTTCATATGATCGCATACACTTGTGCGCTCGTGATGAGAGCTCGAAATAGCGTGCGTTTCACATGACAGAGACCTGACTAATATTCTCATAGTTTGGGATACCATTAAGAAGTCTCTCGGTCTCAACTGTACATACTGATAATGTTCTAGTCACCCACCGGTGCATAGCGAACCTTCTGTCGACTCATACATTCTTTACGATTAGCTTGTCCACTAGAGTAAAATGAATGCCATGTCCTACGTGATATAAATGCGAGAAGTTAAAGGGAACTTCCACGTCTTCACGTGGTCGCAGCAAAGCCATGTTCTACGTGATGGAAATGCGAGGAGTTAAAGGGAACTTCCATATCTTCACGTGGTCGCGGCAATATTAAAAATATGAAATGAGCTTATGTTCGTCGGCATACTCAGTGCAGAGGTATCTTTAGATATATATATATATTGAACAAACTTTTTGCTGTATCAGCGTGGTGTACCTCAAACGGAGAGGGGTAGCTAGTGTTGTCCTCGATCTCTGACGTAATATTGCACAAGTTCTTTTTGTACTTTCAGTTGTTAAGTTCCTACTTCACCACATTTGGAGCTAGCGCAAAAAATGGTTCAAATGGCTCTGAGCACTATGGGACTTAACTACTGAGGTCATCAGTCCCCTAGAACTTAGAACTACTTAAACCTAACTAACCTAAGGACATCACACACATCCATGCCCGAGGCAGGATTCGAACCTGCGACCGTAGCGGTCACGCGGTTCCAAACTGACGCGCTTAGAACCGCACGGCCACACCGGCCGGCGGAGCTAGCGCAACTGAAGACCATAGCCACAACTAGCACAGCCGTGAATTCATTCTGCAATATTCCTAACACCGAAGAACAAGGGGATTCGCCGGCCGCAGTGGCCGTGCGGTTTTAGGCGCTACAGCCTGGAGCCGAGCGCCCGCTACGGTCGCAGGTTCGAATCCTGCCTCGGGCATGGATGTGCGTGATGTCCTTAGGTTAGTTAGGTTTAATTAGTTCTACGTTCTAGGCGATTGATGACCTCCGAAGTTAAGTCGCATAGTGCTCAGAGCCATTTGAACCGTTTGAACCAAGGGGATTCATTTTAAATCATCTGCATCACGTGATGAAGGTCGTAATAATGTACAGGGTTGTCAATGAACAGTGTGTGTCTGCTTCTACAATAAATGTAACTGCAGTGGTCCTTTTCACAGCGTTTTTATTTAGGTCACTGCTCATTGGCATGGGGAATATACACTTAGATTCATTCTGTCCTAATTTTCAGTATTTCACTCGAATGGATGAACTTTTATCTTCTTAATAGTCTGTCCTCAATGTCTACTAGGTTGTTAATACGATTGCTTGCTCCCAGATGGGAGCTAATGCTTTGTTCGAATCACGATGCGTTTCCCTCGAATTTATTTCGATTTCAAATACTATTACTTTATTTTGATTTTGAAAGTGGGTGGTGGCTAAAATCAAATGCAACATACAGCAGGGCTTTTGAAGCTTTACTGTCCTCAGGTGTTCCCTAACGTTCTTCTTCATACGTCGAAGTTAATGAAATGCAATGACGGTTATTTCAGGAAACGCACTGCAGTAGTCACAGTCTTGCTTTCAACAACATAGCTAGAGTAGCGTTTCTATCATCTTTTCCACTCAGGTTTGAATCTACGAGATAATGCAAACTGCTTATTCGCTACCTGGCTCTTTTACTTTACCTTTTGATCGTTCTTTTCCAGGCTCTTCTTGACGTAAGTTCCTTTTTAGTTTACTGCCCGTAATACCGTTAGTGGAAATCAGAATGGCATACTTGTATGAAAGTTAGGATGAAGCAGTAACGCGCAAACATCTGCAGTATCCAGGTGGCGGACCAACACAAATACCTTTGTACAGAACGTTTCACGTCACGAAATCATACTCAGAGCTTACATAGCATTATCATGAAATTAACAGAAGTCAGTACGAGTATGTACTTTGGCATACCAGAAAACGGTTGACGAGATCGGAGTAGTAAAGTGTTACATGAAGCAATATAGACAGAAATATCACTATCTGTAATGCAGCGGTTTTTTCCCTTGCACATGTTTCATATTTTCAGTGAATAGAACTCGTCCGTAACTGTCAATGTAGTACATTGCATTACAGACTTCGTGGAATTCTATAACGTAATGTGGATACTTTCCCGATCTCTGGCATAAATGAAATTCATAGAAAGGTTTCTACATCGAAGCTGTTAGTCTGAACAACAATTCAGATCAAAGAACTCAAAAAGATATCTAGCTGTTTACAATATTTAGCGTTATTATTTTGTAAAACTGAATATACGCATTAAAAAAAAAAACACTCCAGCACTTTAGAAATTAAATTCCAGCTGATACAATTTTAGAATACCCAAATCGCGGAACAGCCCATGATACGACTGGTCTGACAGAAATACTCACTTATGTTGTATGTTAATTATAATAGCAGGTGGGAACTTAATTTACATTATCGGAGAGGTAAATTGTGAAACAGCGTGAAATCTTCTGTAAGTACAAAACTGGGTATTCCAGCCTGATTATGTACATCGATTACATATTTAAATATCTGCTCCCTCAATGTATGTTGAAAAAGTACTTAGTCCAGGCTCGTGATGATTTACGCCGTATTTTCTTGTAGTATCTATGCTTTAGAATGTCCTTTGTTTTGCGAACTTGACACGTAGCAATAACATTGTTAACAACTGTAAACATTAAATATCATACTAATTTTCGATCATATCTATGCTAATGATGATCCACACTATTTCACTATTTCTCAGTTAAATAACACCGCTGCATGAGCTTACGATATGATTTGTCTATACAAGTAACAATTGAAAAGAAAAAGAATTGCAGCATCAAACATAATACACAAAGACAACAAAGGCGGAGCCTCTCTAATATTCCACCATTATGTAATGAAGAAAAATGCTAATTTGCTAATTTCTGACAATAAGACTGACTCTTAATACAGTATTTCACTCTTTTCATTATTTTCTTTAAGCTTCCTGTAAGTTACCCGCATTCTATCATATTTGGTGTGATTACTTCTTTTTTTACTTCCCATCTAAACCAATTTGGCCTTCGCCTAATTCTGAGACTTTCTTGTCTATAATTATTAGTCTGTCTCTCTACTCAGCTTCTTCTTTGTGGCTGTTTGTAGAGTTAGTCTTCATTTTTAGATCCGCATGATATCGGACTCGTAGAAGGAGGCATTTTCAACAAACGTGCAAAATTCCTTGTTTAAATCGCCTTCTCCTAACAGCTGTCAAAAAGATTATTGCACTACAGAGTAAGAAATGAGGTGCTCACGAAAACTTCTTGCTGTTTTAATGGGGACAAATCCAGCTATACCGTCGGTGGCCGAACATGAAAGCTTACTTAGTGCAATCTAATCCCAACGAAGAGCAGTATTTGTGAAACTTCCCAACAGAATAAAGCTGTGTGCCCGATCGGTACCCAGGCGTGGACACTTCCCATTCTCGAGCATTACTATTACCGTATACTCTACCTAGATTCGATTAACAGCCCGCTCTTCTCGAAGTTCATGTCTCCAACCTCTCAAACTTCACGAAATCCTTCTTCCGCGTCTTCTGAACCCTAGAATAACAAGATGGGGTAAAAAATTACCCGAGTCGATATAATTTTTTATCCTATGTTGGTACCACTGGTTTCTCGGACAGGAGTCATTGTTTAGCTTTCCAGTCAGTATTGTTGTTCACGTTGAGGATGCTATAATCTCTCAGGCTTCATTTTCCATGCTTCTTCAACAGGTAAATTGTGAAATTTCGCGTTTGGGGTAAAAAATCACCCCACCTTGTTATTTACGTTAATTTTTTTTGTTTATAGAATTGGTGGTACTTTCTTTTTCAGGCGTAGAAAATGTCTTCTCATGAACTGTTAAAAACTCCAGAGGAAATAATAAAAGAATTTGAGCGTCAAGAGGCTGTAAACGTATATTACAGTGAATCAGACGAAGATGTGAGTGAATCTGAAGACGGTCATATCACAAACGACCAGGAGGATGACGAATTCGATGTATCGCCATTTGAGGTTGATTCATCAGGCGAAGGAGATACCCAAGTAAGGAAAATTTTATATGGCAGAAATGGGTATTGGTGGAACACACATTCCTTCCACAAAAAAGCGTCGTGAGTGCCAGCAAAGAATATAGTGGTACATGCACTTGGTGCACTAGGCAAGGCAATGAACGAAACGTCTCCACTGAAATTATTTGAACTGTTGTTTACTAGTGACATGGTTTCATTAATAGTTACGTACACAAACCCAAAAATTGCTAATTTAAGCGAAAAATTCACATCACCGCAGTGGTAAATTGGAGATACCAACCAAAGCGAAATAAAAGCTTTATTTGGTATACTATTTATGAGTGGAGCTCTAAAAAATGCGCATCTGAATTGAACTGATGCTTGGTCTGTAGTATAAGGGTCCCCATTTTTCCGAGGAGTTATGACGAAAAACCGATTCGAGTTTCTGATCAATAATCTAAGATTTGATGACATACATACCAGATTGCAAAGAAGGACGGCAGACAAGTTCGCTGCATTTAGTGATTTATGGTGTATGTTTGTCGAACATAGTCAAGAATTGTACACTCCCTCTGCCCTCCTAACCACTGACGAGACACTCCTTAGCTTCCGAGGCAGATGCCCATTCAGAATGTATCTGTCAAGCAATCCGGACAAATATGTGCTAAAGATAATTTCATTATGTGACGCGAAGACATATTATTTTTATGCAGGAATTCCATATTTGGGGAAAAATACTAGGGGCAATATTATGTGATGAAATTATGTGAACCTGTATATGGAACCAACCGGAATACTACAGTGGACAATTGGTTTGCTTCTTGTGAAGTAGCCGACAAACTGGCTGACAAAAACTTGACAATGGTCGGCACTTTACGCAACAATAAACCAGAAATACCTCAATCCCTGCTTCAAACCAAGAATAGGCCAGTTTCTTCATCTGTATTCATTTACAGGAGAGAAAAAAATGTTGGAGTCATACATTGCAAAGAATAATATAAACGTTATTCTTTTGTCAACGATGCATGAGATTGGTGAAATAGATGAGAAGACAAAGAAATCGAACATAGCACTTTCCTACAATGATAACAAAGGGAGAGTCGATTTATTTGATTTACTATGCCACACCAAGACCAAAACCCGAAAAACCAGGCGCTGGAGAATGCCATACTTGTATGGGCTTTTAGATGCATCAGGAATAAATGCCTATGTCTTGTGTAAGGATAACGGCGGCTCAAACAGCCGACGCAATTTTCTTAAGTCATTGGAATTCGGGCTGGTTGAAGCAGAAATGAAGGACAGAATCACGAGAAACAATTTACCCAAAGAGCTTCGCATAACTATGGAACAGATTTTGACACATTTTGGGAGCGATGTTCCAAGGTCAGCAACACAACCAGAAACGATCTCAAAAAAAAAAAAAAAAAAAAAAAGTGTACGATACTTTCTTTGCAGTAGAAAAGAAGACCGCAAAAGTTCCTTTGAATGCTATTTCTGTTTGAAACCAGTGTGCAAGGACCATCGGAAAAATATTTGTCAAAGTTGCCATAACAGTTTAGTTTGAAAATGTTTGGTATATTCAAAATATCACCAAATTTCGAAAATAATTCATAAAATCTGTGTTTCCTTTCACATGAGGAACTCTTTTTTCGTAGTTGTTAACTTTATACTTTTTACCAATTTACATCTTATTTCCTTCAATGATTCTTATGCCTTTTGATTTATTCCATCGTGTTTTGCAATGTCATAACACAAAGTGTAACTGAATGCAATAGATAATTGCATTGTCATACTTCTGTATACAACCTTGATACAATGAAATGCATTGGTATTATAGTTATGATTTGCTTTGTCATATTATAAAACATAACTATACTTTGTAATAAATGTTTCATATTGTGTGATGATTACTTTATTTTACTCCAGAACCTCTTCTGTGAAACAAATAAATCAGAAAAACGTGGGGTAAATTTTTACCCCGCCTTGTTATTTATGTCTCGGGATTAGTACCTTGTTACTCTAGGGTTAAAGTAACCGTCCCTAAAAAAGTGATATCTGAGACCAACTCTCCTACGACTCCTAGTCCAGTAAGTTTTGCAGAATAACTTTGGTGATGTTTGGAAAGTATGAGAGAATTACTGCCACAGTTGAACCTGTAGTGGCGGATCTTGGGACTTGTCGGTATAGCTTGCAAGGGAATGATCCAACCCGACATGTAGAAACTAACCCTGAAATCTTTCACACAGGAAATGTCCTGTCAATATTTTAGCTGCTAAGGCGTGCTGTAAGTAATTTTTTTGATGTTAGAGTTACTCATTTTTAGCAAACGGAGAGCTGCTTATTACAGCGGTTTGTACAACCCTTCCCGCCCAGCACCGAATCGGCGAGTTAGCAGACACAGTCGTGAAAAGAAGACGTGGCGTTACGTATCTCGAAGTCCAAAGTGCATGCAGACGAATTTTAAGCACTTAACCATAGAAAAAATGTCCCAAGTCATTAATTTTTTGAATAACTTGCACTTAATATCGACAGCTAAACTGGTGCAGGTGTAATTGTTACACAAGAGACTAGCAGAGGAAAGAAAATCAAGACAGTGTTTGATCTTACATTACAGATTACTTTCGTCAATAGGGACTTTATATGTATCTTTATGTGTATATTTTGCTAACAATGAAAGATTTGATTGTTTATTGATTGAAGTTGTCACAAAAATACGAAGTGTCTGTTGGATGGCGAAACCAAACATTTTACTTACACCAGACGCACCTTATAAAAGAAAAATTAATACGTTCAGGGAATTCACAGTAATTACTAATTTTGAAGTTAAAATCATCTGGGATATTAGGCCGCGTCATGACGTGGCCTAATAACCCAGAATGTTTTAACTTCAGTGACAACGGCCACGAAAGCCTGCAGACTTTCATAATTACTAGTTTTATTGAGAGAGAACTGGAATGCCGTAAGAAATGGTCGTTGTTGTTGTTATGCATATTCTGCCACGTGCCAGGCGTAAAATGTGGTGATGCAAAATAACAATGCAGAAATGATTGAAGTTTAGGAATACTGTTCGGCTGATAAACCTGAAACAACAAAGAGGTAACGGAAATTGAACTACCCGACAGTTTTCTGAAAAATGATTTGAACTGTTGGAATATTTATTTATCGAGATGCTGAATCACACTGTTCGTTCCTCGTGGAGTCAGAATTATGTTAATAGTATTTTCGTCATCCTACTGAAGACAGAGATGTCGTTATGACCAGGCCACGAGCCCAACAAATGCACACGGGAGGACGTTTCGGATGTGTCTCTGAAAATTATTCGCTCCCATTTTTACAGATTTTTCTGCATCGATTGAAAGATTTTTGCAAATAAACAGTCCTTTTTGAACTGTTCGTCCTGTTTTATCCTGATGCTCCCGAAGACAGATATAAAGCTGTCGAAGCAATAATCCATTGATTCAAATCGCAGGCATTGTGGTATACGAATGTGTCATAGCATTCGCCGACTGCACAAGCGACTCTGCCTTTATTATTTTTTTTCACTGGAAATGATAAATTTGCACGAAGCCCGATTAGCTTTATAAGCAGCACTTTAGGGGATAACAGAAAACTTCGTCTTCAAGTCAGTTACGCATTTCTATAAGGTGCTGGCTATTAGTGACATCTCATCTACATGTTTACTAGAGGTAAAATTCGTAATTTTGCGACTTCCTTTTCCGCAGAGATTCCAGGCTCGGTTTAAACAGGGTGAAGAAGACTGTAAATCAGTAATGTTCATCACACTTGCAATTAAGAGGACCCAGTCTCATAAATATTCTTCGGTATTAGTGCACTGACTGTCACGAACAGTTCTAAATCTTTCGAATAGTTTTTCTTACACGATTTTGCGAGTTTCATTTTGGCGTATATTTTGTACTGCACGTAAATATTTCCTCCACTTTTACAATTAATGTTTATCGATTCCACATTACTGTGTAACCCTGGAACCTTGACAAAGACAGATGCTGTTAGTATGCATGAACAAAGAAATCAAAAAAATTTAATTCAGTTTTATCTCCACAGTTACCACTTAGCGATACAACGAAGGCAACGAGTCACAGACCATTTTCCGGTGTTAACAATATGGTTCGGAATGCTGTTATTCTGAATACAACAATCGAATAACAATTACGGTCAATATTCTCACAAAAGTACTGTTATTTTTGTGTAATTAAAGCTTAAAAAGCGTTAAATAATCACGATGTGGTCACGTGATCTAAAACGCTCTATTGCTGACTACTTCTCTGGTGACGTCACAGGCTAGGAGTAAGACGAAGCTATACAGGTGTTATAGGAGTGTTCGCCGATGTTACGAGGATCTTACGTACTTTGCAGCAAGCGGTTTAGTTATTTAGTGATGGGAACGCAATTACAATATTTAAATAACAATAGAAAGATATAGTGGAAACCTCACGAAAGTTGATATGTTTATATACGAAAACTGCATTAGCAAGAGCGGATTGTAGCAGTTGTTTCTATGTTGAGATGCATTATACATAGCTTCACGTTAATCGTGTCCTGAGAAATGGACTTCAGGGGATACATGCATTTACTTTGCGAAAAGACGATACACCATACGCCCACGCTGGGACAAGATATATAACGATGAGGTTTTCTATACGTAGGGATATCAAGCATGTACAACATGCAGGTAACACAAGCGTATAAGGTCTATTATGTTTGTGAGTGTCAATTAACGCCAGTATCGGAAGCAGACGTACTTTATTTTTATATAATATGATGAAACTTCAAAAGTTTGAACAATAATGATCCTAGCTGGGCAATATGAAAATAAAAAAAGAACATTGTTTCTGATAAAGGAAAAAGTGTGTGGGCACGTTAACTAGAAAATAGCTTTTTGATCGAGACGTGTGTGAACAGCGATTGCAAATGTAAACACCACGGAAAACACGATAATATTCTGTTTCTGATCGGTGTGGTAAAGTTTCGTAGTTGTGCTTTGGTCTTCATATGAGAGAACTGTCGAACTGTTTTACAAATAAGTTTAAACATTGTTCGGACTGGATTCGAACGAGCGATCTATGGATATCATCTTACAACATTCGAGGGTCTACCACTCTAAATACTGAGCTACCGAAAAATCTATGTGGAGTTAGGTAAAACGATTTTCCTACGCGAATAGTTTCGTTGAACATTGTTGACTTTTTTGTAACAGTGAGAAAACATATCTCGGAGGTAAATTAATGTTACCTTCATAGTGCAACATGGTTTTAATTAAGTTAGTGAACTTGTACGTCGACGTGGTGGAAATTTGCCAGTACAGTGTAACCACATTTTACACGTCTTCTCTTCGTCTGGAACATTCAAAAAAACTTTTCAGAGGTTCTTATAGATGTATTTGTACAGTGTGGTGCTACACACCATTTCTAACCATTTTCCGAGACGTAAATTCCGAAACAGGATATCACTGTGAATTAGCATTGTAACAGTAGGAGTAGCGAGCTAGCCAGTGACGTCACATGCATCGAATGGAGTGTTTCAGTGTGCTTTCAAATTATTTGAATTTAATTTCTGTTTCTATAAAAGAATACTGACATTCAAGAGGAAAGAAGGCATGTTATGAGCACAAAACGACGTAATTAATCATTTAAGACAATTTCCAGAAACAAATACCCTGTTATTATGGATATTAAATGAGTTGTAAATTCGAGCGAATAGTAACTGTAAACGATTGTGTCAGAGAAACTATCACCGGAAACAGAAATTCGCTATACAAATTATGTTGGCGTTGTGCTGTTTGCTACAGCTGTGGAAGGGTACACATTTCCTCAACCGCCTGGAGAGCTACGAATTTGACAAATTTCAACATTTTTATAAAAATACTTGCAGTGTGTCTTAGCAGCTAAGAGTTTGACAGTGTGTTTCTTTTGCTGCATTATGTCTGTATAAAAAATTTTCAGGACAGATTTCGACATGTCGGACCTGGACAGTTCCCTTGTTAGTCTCTTACAGTAGACTCTGTTTTCTTCATGCCATATACAGATTTAACCTGAGTATTTATGACGTATATTTCAATGAAGCTTCCACATAATAAGATGGCAGAGTCACTGAACATCAATTTTGTTGCCAAGAGCAGAGAAAAATTTCTGATGCCATGAATTTCATCTATTTCGTGCAGAGTACTGCGTTTACATAGCACCTGAAGTCTCACTTCATGTTGAACAGTGGTAAGACCATAGGGAAAAGTTACTCAAGCTAATTATTTACGAATATTAATAAACATGTTGGTATGAGTTTACTTCTAGAACACGCTGTGTTATTCACTTGTATTGAAGTGTGATTGCAGCGTCAGTCCCAAAAATTCAGAATATTTCAAACACTGTGAGAACTGTTAATTCCAGTTGTTAAATTGATAAAATACACAATACAAAGAGAGCTAGGTGATTATAGTGAGCAACTTGTGATAGCAATATCTGGAAGACGAATTGTGCAATAATACTATACATTTTCTCTGATAAACTTTTCTCCTCTATCGTCTTGTACAATGTCATTAATACAGAATGGTACAAAGTGAAATCTAAAACGTTCTCCAGCAAATATTTCACGTTACGAATAGAGCGCACCAGTAACATTACTGCTGAACTCCAATTTTGTGACATGCTGGAATGCGAGAGTTCCTATAAAACATGTGTTTATAAAGTTTCACTTGCAATCTCGCATCGGAATTTTATTTTCAATAACAGAATCGAAAGTTTAGTTCGAAGGGGAGAATTCTGAACCTACTGGGTACTGTACCCAGGAACACACCACGTTTTCTGGTCGGTACAGATTTTTGAATTACGAGGGGAACTACGCGCCAGAGACCGGTATAAGCCAGTTCTGTCATTCTGTTTTGTTATGGTTAAACATGAGGTCGTATTTTTCACAGCGTTTGTTATTATTTCGTGTTCTACACATTTACGTGCTCTATAATATATATTAAGGATATTACGAATAAATTATTAATTCTCCAGGTACACAACTTTATGGTGATAAAAATGCTATTTTTAGGACTCTTTATGTAACATGTGTACAGGTAGGTCATACTTCGTCAGCCGGGCATGATCTTGTTCCTTGAAACAGAATAAGATCTACTATCGTGCAGCATTTGATACTTTTACGTGAACTGTGTTTCTTTAATGTGTTAAGAATATTACCTATCACGAAAATGAAATTTAAGTTAGTTTCCACTAGCCTCATTTCGAAAAATTATTTAACTTGTAATTTTTTTATAATAATTCTGCTTGATTTGATTTTACTTACTGATTTCCGTTGTGTAGTAAATAATGTAACAGGTAGACGATTAAATATAGTATTGCCCAGATTTTCTCAGCTGCAACGATTTTAAATTGCATGATCATTGTGACCCTTGGAACATGTTTTCACATTTGGGAAAAACCTTAACTTTCCAGAATACAGAAAAATGTACAGCACATACTGTGAAAGGCGAATACCATTGTTTGAAAAATAGTATAAGAAAATATATTAATCTTATAATGCAAGGCTGACGAGAAGATACTTTCCCCTACTGATCATTCGTCCGCAGTTTGAACTTCACAGTTAGATGATATTTTGATATTTTATCTGAAACTAAAATTGCCGTGTTATTTATAATATGTCTTTCCTCGGCATGTAATCTGGATATTGAGATACTAAAATGGCAACTGAATTCCAACTTCCTTTTTCTGATTCGGAAGTGACAAACGTAGAAAGCAGAATACAAGGTGTTTGGGAATTAGACTTACAAATTTCTAGGACTTGTAGAGGAGAGTAAGTACACAATATTTAGAACAGGAACCAATGTCCGGAAATGGTAGATTGATTTGCAAGAGGGTAGACATAGTGCGGGGTACTCACGTCGGATCGGCGGACGTCATTTCATGTCTGTTCTCCTCTCTGACCTGGTTAGAGCCTCATTCACATGTCTGTAAGTGTTAGGGCAAGATGTTTGAGTACAGGTTTGCAGAACACGCCGACATCATCCATATGTACGGCGAAGCTCACTGTAATGGAAAAGCTGCTCGTCGCCTTTATCAAGATCATTTTGCAATATTTCTCACTCCATTGCTTACCCTTTTCGCCACAATCAACGACTACACGAGTCATTCCCCTTGCAATGTATGCTGCTCCCATCACCGTCTGGTATGTTGCGGATGACCAATAACTATATCCAAACCATCTCCGACATTCAACGCCACCTCTAACAAGGACAAGCACACGATTGAGACTCGAACCAGGCGAGGGAGGTTGGACAGACGTCAAATGACATCAGTCAATCCGACGTAAGCACTGCCCATCGTGACTGCCCTTTTGCAAACCTGCCTAGCAAACAAGTTTTCAAAAGGCTGTAGCACAGAAACCATACATACCCGGATATGTAAGAAAGAAAGGAAGATTGCGTTTAACGTCCCGTCAACGCGGAGGTCATTAGAGACGGAGCACAAGCTTGGATTGTAACAAGGATGCCGAAGGAAATCGGTCATTCACTTTGAAAGCAACCATCCCAGCAACTGCCTTCAACGATTTCGGGAAATCACGGAAAACGTAACTCTACCGGCATCGAAGCGGGTTTCGACTGTCGTCCTCCACAATGCAACTCCACCCGAACGCGGGTTCATATTCGAAATATTATGTACTCACTCCCCTCTACAAGTCGTAGAAGTTTGTAACGAGAATTTCCGAAGACCCTATATTTTTCACAATAGCAATTAGTCATTGCCTCACTTTTATACTATTAAGAATCTAAAAGAACTTTCGCTGGGTATAAAATTATCGGAACCACCTTCTCAGCTAAACTTCGATTACATAAATCAGAATCTGATGAAAAAAATACCGCTCAACTATTGTTAAGGCGCAGCTATTACGAGAAGAAGGATAATTTTTCTCATAAAAGAGCATAGCATGTGATTGGTGAGACTCTTTAAAATTCGATTAAATTCCTTTATTTCTTAACAGTTCTTTTCCATACGCATAACTGGAGTCGTAGATCAGAAAAGCAAAACAGTAGTTACGGATTCTGTCTGAGGGGTTCTACATTCTCGCGCTATGAACATTGACATGCGAGATAGCTTGACAATTATGTATCACATCGCCATTCTCTATTCCGACAAAGACAAGCATACTGGAATAGGTACCATAAATAAAAGAAAAAAAAGAAATTACACAGTTCATGCGATTTTTTCTTGATGAGAAACGTACGTTTTGCCTAGTGAATGGCTGTATACCAGCAGATGTGGATTCGAATTTGAGGACGGGAGTACGACAGTAGTTCACTAAGTGTTTGAAAGCCAGAAAAATAAATAAAAGAAACAATAGAAAACCTGATGTGACTGTTTCACAGAGATATTTAATACTTCCGTTAGCAAAATACACAGTATACGCAGTCCTTTGTGTGAATCGAGCAATATGGACGGGAAATACAGTGACATTGAATCACAATGTCCTCAAAGTAAATCTTTTTTACTCAATGGGAAAAATCCATGTGCCTACTGTGGACGCAGAAAAGCGCTTTTTTCTCCGTTACACAAAAAAAGTAACAAAGGCCGTGACACGTATTGAATTCAAAATTTTAATTCTCCGAAGTTACACATGCGAAAGCTATTCCTGTATGACCGCAAAGCAAGTCTTTACTGTTCTCAAGTCTTTAAAGGGATTGTAATAATTATTAAAATAAATTTCTATATAACTGTACAACTAACTAGTGGACTTGACAGGTTTTTCAGGCTACAGCACAAATCGGCTCTTATGGGGCTCTCTGCTACATTTATTTCAATCAGACTTGCGGGGCGTAATCACAGGACATGGCTACTGTTTCTATAACCAAATACGTATCAGCAAGGTGGAAACACAGGCAGAATCAACTGAAACCATTACATTTTGGATAACTATTTGCAGCATCATAAAGAAAGGCGCCTCAAGGGCACGCTATTTGACAGTTATCTTCTACAAATATCTCGGTACACCATAAATAAGCGTAATCTAGTAATGTAGCAGTACAAATTCTAAAATCTAAATATTTTTAGAAACGACTTATGAAATAAGTATTCGCTTTGGATCTCAATTAATAATGTATTAATTACGATCCAAGACCTTTGTACATAGAAATTATTTGCTTATATGATACGAAAGTTGAGTCAGTTAGCACTATTTCGCAGGGGAGGCTAGCCGTCAGCGGGAAGTTCAAACACGCATATCGCAGGCAACACAGTGGAAATTGGCTCCTACACATGAGATTATCTGACTTTCATGCAGGCTCTCTCATAACTTTTTGGTATGTTAGTGGAATGAGGCTACTGCAGTTGTACCAATAGACACCCTTGTTAGCTATGAGCAACCGTAACTATAGCCTTGCACTTAAAGTGGCCGCTTCCGGGCGGAGAGGCGGGTGGATCCACAGTCCGAATCCGTCCGACAGACTGGTTTTACGATGTACTTGGATGGGATTTTAGGCGGTTTCCCATATCCAAGTAGATGAATACCAGGATGATACTCATCTACTGCCTCATATAAACGTCACGCAAACATACTGAAAACATTCTAAGGCTTTCACGTAGAGTTTACTGCAGATGCAGACGATTAGGGTACACGGCTTCCGTGTTGTGGAGGTGGGAGTCAATAGGAGACTTACATATCAGTCACCTTAAACCCACAGTTAGCAGCAGCAGGAGCAGCAGCAACTGTAACTACCCAAACACTAAAAAATTCTTTCGTCCATACTTGAACCGTCGCAGTTGGCAATAACAGACTAACAGGTGCCGTACTTCCCTCACAGACCCTCACAGACGTTTTATATGATACGATTTCTCATGTGTCCGAAACCTCTACTATATGTTAAAGGTGAATAATTTACTTGCGCATGTAGGCTGACGTGTGGACAACACTGCAGTCCTGCATTGTGTGGCCCATCGATAGGAGCTAATTTTCTTCGCAGAGGTGTCAGCTGCGAGTTTCTTGATGGTCGCCATACAAATACGGAGTAAAATGGTTCTAATTTTGGTGTTTAATAGCACCGTGAAATGGTAATTCCTTGGTTGATCTATTTGCTAATTTAATATTTGTGGTGAAAGCATTTTTGTTTCGTAACGTCAGTTACAGTAATTTCGTTCTTGTCTATATGAGAATAATAGTAAAAAAACTGTGGTGATGACTGGTAAATGTTATGGTTTTGCTTTAATGCCCTGACTCATTGGCTAAAAGTTTATACAAAGATATTCAGTTTTATTAGAGGTTGGCTATGTATTCTTGTCCTTCCGTGGCCGGCCGGAGTGGCCGAGCGGTTCTAGGTGCTTCAGTCTGGTACCGCGCGACCGCTACGGCCGCAGGTTCGAATCGTGCCTCGGGAATGGGTGTGTGTGATGTCCTTAGGTTAGTTAGGTTTAAGTAGTTCTATGTTCTAGGGGACTGATAACCTCAGATGTTAAGTCCCATAGTGCTCAAAGCACGGCTCAATAAGGGCACTTGCATGTGAGAAAAACGAAACAGAGCACAATACAGCTGGAGAAGCAACTCGGCCGTGCCCTTTTCAAAGGAACCATCCGGGTATTTGCTTGGAGTGCTGCAGTGAAATCACGGGAAAGTAAATCTGGAAGGCAGGACGGGGATTTAAACCGGCGTCCTCCCCAGTAAGAGTTCAGTTTCACAGCGTGCGTGTGATTCATTGAGCTCGCTGAGACGAATTTCCCAGGAAGGCGTGACAGGAACTTGCTCTGGAAAATTGTTTACTGAGTTGGTTTCCTTCATCGTGAGGTTATTAGCTGCGACAATATACAGGGTGGTCCACTGATCGAGACTGGGCCGAATATCTCACAAAATAAGCGTCAAAAATTAAAACGAACGAAACTTGTCTAGCTTGAAGGGGGAAACCAGATGGCGCTATGGCTGGCCCGCTAGATGGCGCTGCCATGGGTCAAACGGATATCAACTGCGATTTTTTAAATAGGAACTCCCATTCTTTATTACATATTCGTCTAGTACGGAAAGAAATATGACTGTTTTAGTTGGACCACTTTTTTGCATTGTGATAAATGGCGCTGTAATAGTCACAAACATATAGCTCACAATTTTAGACGAACAGTTGGTAACAGGTAGGGTTTTTAAATTAAAATACAGAACGTAGGTTCGTTTGAACATTTCATTTCGGTTGTTCTAATGTGATACATGTACTTTTGTGAACTTATCATTTCTGAGAACGCATGCTATTACAGCGTGATTACCAGTAAATACCACATTAATGCAATAAATGCTCAAAATAATGTCCCTCAATCTCAATCAATTTGGAAATTCGTGTAACGACATTCCTCTTAACAGCGAATAGTTTGCCGTCAGTTATGTTCGCACATGCATTGACAATGCTCTGACGGCATGTTGTCAGGCGTTGTCGGTGGATCACGATAGCAAATATCCTTCAACTTTCCCCACAAGTAGAAATCCGGGGACGTCAGATCCGGCGAACGTGCGGACCATGGTATGGTGCTTCGACGACAAATCCACCTGTCATGAAATATGCTACTGAATACCGCTTCAATCGCAGGCGAGCTATGTGCCGGACATCTATCATGTTGGAAGTATATCGCCATTCTGTCATGTAGTGAAACATTTTGTAGTAACACCGGTAGAACATTACGTAGGAAATCAGCATAAATTGCACCATTTAGACTGCCATCGATAAAATGGGGGACAATTATCCTTTCTCCCATAATGCCGCACCATACATTAACCCACCAAGGTCGCCGATGTTCCACTTGTCGCAGCCATCGTGGATTTTCCGTTGCCCAGTAGTGCATATTATGCCGGTTTACGTTATCGCTGTTGGTGAATCACGCTTCGTCGCTAAATAGAACGCGTGCAAAAAATCTGTCATCGTCCCGTAATTTCTCTTGTGCCCAGTGGCAGAACTGTACACGACCTTCGAAGTCGTCGCCATGCAATCCCTGGTGCATAGAAATATGATAGGGTGCAATCGATGTTTATGTAGCATTCTCAGCACTGACGATTCTGAGATTCCCGATTCTCACGCAATTTGTCTGCTACTGATGTGCGGATTAGCCGTGACACCAGATAAAACACCTACTTGGGCATCATCATTTGTTGCAGGTCGTGGTTGACGTTTCACATGTACCTGAACAATTCCTCTTTCCGTAAATAACGTAAGTATCCGGTGAACGGTCCGGACACTTGGATGATGTCGTCCACGATACCGAGCAGCATACATAGCACACGCCCGTTGGGCATTTTGATCACAATAACCATACATGGACACGATATCGACTTTTCCCGCAATTGGTAAACGATCCATTTTAACACGGGTAATGTATCACGAAGCAAATACCAACCGCACTGGCGGAATGTTACGTCATACCATTACGTGATACCACGTACTTATACGTTTGTGACTATTACAGCGCCATCTATCACAAAGCGAAAAAAGTGGTCCGACTAAAACATTCATATTTCCTTAGGTACTACAAGAATATGTAATAAAAATGGGGGTTCCTATTTAGAAAACGAAATTGATATCCATTTTACCTATGGCAGCGTCATCTTGCGGGCCAACTATTGCGCCATCTAGTTTCCCTCTTCAAGCTAGACAAGTTTCGTTCTTTGTGGTTTTTTCTTTTGACGCTTATTTCGTGAGATATTTGGCCCAGTCACTATCATTGGACCACCCTGTATAGCATATGATTTGTCTACATGTTCTAACACACCTGATTCTCTAGTGCAACTATCTCACGGTGCGTATTGCGAATCCAATGTTGGAGAGATGCTGTATGCACTGCTATGTGGAACATGGACGCCCTGGGAGAGAGACTTTGTCCGCCGATATGTGTCATTGTTCAGTATGTCCTGTAGTTTTCGCACAGTCATCTTTTGCTATCCTGGAGGTACTTATAGTAGCCACATGGCCAAGGCCTGTTGTGGGAATCCAGCGCGCACCGTCTCCTCAAGCTCGGAAGATACAACAAGCAGCGGCTCTGAAACTACGGGCAGGACGCTGGGGCGATAACTGACGTTTCGAGATATTTCGACGCCGCCTGACAGGCCGCGTACGTGACCACAAACACAACATGACCCGCCTGGGCGTGTCTAAGACCAACCGTCGTCCAGGCTGGGATGTAGACACAGCGAGCCTACAAGAGAAACTTCCCATCGCACTCCGTTCACATTTAGTGGTAAGATGGCCCAATGGATGGCTCGCCAAAATCTGGACACAGATCAAGCATGAAAACAGGAAGAAGATGTACTGAGCTGTGAAAAAAGAAGCAAAATATAAATATAAAGGTCCACGCTCAAGATGTGCACACCAAGTGCATTGACAGAATCATCGTATCGAGCATTTCTGGTCATGGTGTTGGACTGCAAAACGGAAAACCCGTGTTCAAATTTCCCTAGTGACACAATTTTTTTCAGAAAATTATGAACTTTCCGCCCTGTCATTGCCGGCCGCGGTGGCCAAGCGGTTAAAGGCGCTACAGTCCGGAACCGCGCGACCGCTACGATCGCATGTTCGAATACTGCCTCGGGCATGGATGTGTGTGTTGTCCTTAGGTTAGTTAGGTTTAAGTAGTTCTAAGTTCTAGGGGACTGATGACCTCAGAAGTTAAGTCCGATAGTGCTCAGAGCCATTTCGTCCTGGCATTGACGTGTCTGTTCACCTTCTACAGTCTTGGCAATTGTTGTAATGTACATTGGTTACAAAATATGAGTCATGTGGTAAGAATATATTGCCGTTGCAAGTTAATGTGATGAATAGGGAGAGCAGGCGAGATGCCGCATAGATATCTCACACAAATGAAAACAATATATGATTGCATGTGAACTACGTTACAAGAAAGCAATACAAAATCAAAACTTGCAAAACGGAACGCAGGAGTCATAACGTGTGGTACTTGTGTACAACAAACAGGAAGTACGTACGCTTGTAGGTCCCTTCCTCCTTCCTTACACCTCGCTGTTGCAATCGTACGTTACTCCGCGACAAAGACAAAGATCTGAATACAGCAAACAGACACGTCAACGACCGAACGGAGAGTTCATAATATTGCGCCAAAAAAAATAAAAAAAAATACACAGCGGTGCTTTGGATATGGACCTCTCGCTTCGGAGTCCAACGCCGTGACCTTGTAACCACGAGGCCGTAACTATTTTGATTCCACCGATGTTGCACATCTTGAGCATGTATCGTTCACTGTTTTCTTCTTTTTTCACAGTTTTGATGGTTGACTTGTGTTCAGTTTTTGAGGGTTATCCACTGGACCATTTATCACTAAATCTGAGGGTGGTGCGACGGGGAGTTCCCCTCGTTAGAATCGACTGGGCCATGTCGGTAGCCAAAGAGTGACATACAGCAGCAGCATCTGACACAGCAGTGCCGAAGTACACCGACTGTGCAAGGCCTTGGGACCACTGGTGTAGAACTCCCGCCGCCTTGGTCAGACCACTTCCCGTCTCCCGAGGTCGATGAGAAAGACAGGTCGTGGTGCGTACGTCACAGCAGGTGACACTGCACGTCTGACGAATGCCAGCAGCCGCCTCTGTCGGGGAACGAGTAACTATTTCACACCAGCTTAGTAATTCTGTACCGTGTGTTTAAATGCATGCAACCTCTCCACACTACATGAAAAACTTGCGAATTTTCTTGCGTACTTCTTTAATCACACATTAATTTCCCGTGGCCCAGCAGGGAGACGAGTGTTCGAGAAGTGTGGCGTAGAAGCCGACTAGTGTGAGGACACAAGTTCATTGGGAGGTCCCGTATTTCTCGAGTCGGGCCGCGACGCGGGACGAGAGCGCGCTCCTGTAACTGCTGCAGTTTATTGGAGTCATAAAGAGATTACAAGCGCGCCATCTGCCTTACAGCAGTCATATACACCTCCGTATACAGCCCTTGCCAGCCGTCGAACCCACAACGCCCATGTTGGAACCCATCGTTGTCAAGACCACTAGAAGAGCCACTGTTCCACCCCTCCGTAGCGGACACTGCACGGCCTGTCCCGCTACATTTTGGTGCACATCTTGGAACGTACATGCGATTGTCTATCTTGCTGCAGCGGCACAAAATGAACAACCCAGTGTATAACTGATTTTAAATTTCGAAAGCATGCGCAGCTTAGTCATTGTCACCATGTGCTTCGATACAAAAACCTTGGATTTTAATAATACACACATCGAAAACGTTTTGCATCACGTCGGTTCAGACAGTTTTGGAAGCTGTACAAAAAATTGGAATAGAAATCAACATAAACATCATATTCGCCCCTTTTATTTCTCATGGAAACCAAACATTGCATGTTGTACCACCATATAACCAGACCTTCAGAGGTGGTGGTCCAGACTGTTGTACACATCGGTGCCTCTAATACCCAGCAGAACATCCTCTTGCCTTGATGCATGCCTGTATTCGTCGTGGCATACTATCCACAAGTTCATCAAGGCGCTGTTGATCCAGATTGTCCCACTCCTCAACGGCGGTTCGGCGTATATTCCTCAGAGTTGTTGGAGGGTCACGTCGATAAACAGCCCTTTTCAATCTATCCCAGGCACTTTCAATAGGATTAACGTCTGGAGAACATGCTCGCCACTCTAGTCGAGCGATGTCGTTATCCTGAAGGAAGTCATTCATAAAATGTGCACGATGTGGACAAGAACTGTCGTCCATGAATGCCTCGCCAACATGCTACCAGTATGGTTGCACTATCAGTCGGAGGATGGCATTCACGTATCGTATAGCCGTTACAGCGCCTTCCATGGCCACTAGTGGCGCAGGTCAGCCCAAAACAGCAGCGAACCTCCACCTTGCTGCACTAGCCCGACAGTGTGTCTAAAGCGTTCAGCCTGACCGTGTTGCTCCAGACACGCATCCGACGATCGTCTGGTTGAAGGCGTATGTGATACTCATCGGTGAAGAGAACGTAATGCCAATCCCGAGCGGACCATTCAGCATGTTGTAGGGCCCCTCTGTACCGCGCTGCATGGTGTCGTGGTTGCAAAGCTGGACCTCGCCATGTACGTCGGGAGTGAAGTTGCGCATCATGCAGCCCATTGCGCACAGTAAAAGTCGTAACACGACGTCCTGTGGCTGCACGAAAAGCATTATTGAACATGGTGTCGTTGCTGTCAGGGTTCCTCCGAGCCATAATCCGAAGCTAGCTGTCATCCACTGCACTATTAGTCCTTGGGCGGTCTGAGCGAGGCATGTCATCAACAGTTCCTGCCTCTGTGTATCTCCTCTATGTCCGAACAAAATCGCTTTGGTTAACTCCGAGATGCCTGGACACTTCCCCTGTAGAGAGCCCTTCCTGGCACAAAGCGACAATGCGGACGCGATCGAAACGCGATGTTGACTGTCTAGGCATGGTTGAAGTAGAGACAACAGGGGCCGTGTACCTCCGTCCTGGTGAAATGGCTGGAACGGATTTGTTGTCGGACCCCCTCCGTCTAATAGGCGCTGCTCATGCGTGCTTGTTTACATCTTTAGTCGGGTTTAGTGACGTCTCGGAACAGTCAAAGGGACTATGTCTCTTATACAATATCCACAGTCAACGTCTATCTTAAGCAGTTCTGGGAAACTGGGTGATGCAAAACATTTTTTCATGTGTGTACAAACGTGGAACGTACCCACAAAATTAGGGACACTATCGGGCAGTTATAATTAAAGTGCAGATACTCACGAAGGTCCAGTGTGCGCTGTAATTACCAAACGCCAGCGAAACGCGATGGATATGGTAATGCGTTAATGCGTAACCGATGTATAGTGGAAAAAATTAGTTCCAGTTGTAGCCACCAGGTGCAAATCTGTCGCTGTAAACTGTTTGTATGACGGTATGACATCCACACTATCATTTAACAAGGGATTACGTGAGTTAACAGTATCGTTATGGAGAAGAGAGACAGTGCGCTATTAGGGAAACTGTTTTATGTAAACAGCAGCAATTGCAGTGATGCACTGGAAGAGTATAGCCGACTGAAATGTCTGAGGACATGTCAGATGTCATTAAATGGTTTAAAGCAGATGGCAAGGAAATTCGAAAACACAGGTGGGCTTGGTGTGACACCAGAAAGAGGAGGACGTCCTATCTCGGCCGAAGTTAACTGACGAGGTTCCTTTTGTTGTAGCTGACCACGCAGCACGTACCCCAGGTAGTGCTAGTGGTCGTGCAGAGCCACGAGAATTGTCCATCGCATGGTCGATAGCAGGGAAATTTTTGTGATCTGGTTTATGCTGGTGCCCGTGCAAGATTCAGACGACGCAGCAACTGAAACCTCATGATCCGCAACAACGTTCCGAATTTGCTGTTTGGTTTCTGACAATGATCACAGTGGATAACATGCCACCGGGCAAAATCCTGAGGAATGACGGGCCACATATTACATAACAGGGTGCAGTGGATACACAGGACTGCCGAACTTGTGGTACTGTTAAACTGCTTGTTGTGCACGAAGAGATATTGGACTCTTCCTGTATAACCGTGTGGTGTGGATTAACAAGAGTCCTTAGACTCGGTCCTTTCTTATTTGATGAGAATACAAGCAGAGTGCGCGTCAGATGCATCTTGACTTCTGCACGTTATATAAACCTCCTTGTACAGCATGTTATTCCTGCTTCGGAAGAGCGCACCTGTGTGCAGTGAAAGATCTGCTTAATGCAACCTTCGACAAACGTGTTATCTCCAGAGGTTCTCCAGATGCATAGCCTGCAAGATCACCTGATCTCAATGTATGTGACTTTTGGCTCTGGGGGATACCTAGTAGAGAGTGCGTTTGCCACGTTCGGCTTCTACCTGATCTGAAGGCCGGTACACAGGAAATGATGCGAGCAATTGTTGATCACGTCGTTTTATGGAGGCAACACCTCATCGATGTATCCGGTGCTCAGCCTGAACAAATTGTGTAAGCATCGTTTTTAATAAAATCACCATTATGCCTTTCACACTTTTTTTATTTTTTTCTGCCCACGTCCCGTTCCTAATCCATTACATACGGAAACATTTCTATACATCTTTCTTACATTCACAGTGCCAGATTTGTCCCTATTGGCCTTGGAACTAATTTTTTCCCACGTTTCGCAATAACGCATTAAAATATCCTCCAAGTTTCGCTGCCATACGATAATTACAGCCCGCAGTGGACTCCGTAAGAAGCTCCACTTTAATTATAGCCAACCGGTAGAATGTGTTATTCGCAGTTACTGAATGAAATATAGAACGAAGCAGAGAGTATAAATCAATTAGTTTTTGAGAAAGTTTTCTACCCAGTTACCGCGTAACAGCCTTCGAACAAAGCACAGATTCAGCCTTCATTACTTCCCTATAGTATGTTTTGGTAATGTGATATGACATCAAAACAGAAAAGTATATTATAGCGTTCGATGCGGCCTAGTTGCAGTGACACGTAACAGTTGCATCTTGAGTGATGGGATTCACGAACTGAACTCTGCTGCTAAGCGAAAACCGATGGATTGGCAAAAGTCATCGAAGCCCATAAACGCACTAGTCAGAATCGCTGTTCCATAAAGAACTGTAATAAGACAGGCTCGGTACAGTGCTAATATTACAGCGTTCGACGATCAGTTCCAAAGGCTATTAGTATCCGTGGGATTCACAGAACACCGAGAGTACACTACGTGATCAAAAGTATCCGGACACCTGGCTGAAAATGACTTACAAGTTCGTAGTGCCCTCCATCGGTAATGCTGGAATTTAATACGGTGTTGGCCCGCCCTTAGCTTTGATGACAGCTTCCACTTTCGCAGGCATATGTTCAACCAGGTGCTGGGAGGTTTCTCGTGGAATGACACTCTATTCTTCATGGAGTGCTGCACTGAGGCGAGGTATCGATGTCGGTCGGTGAGGCCTGGCACGATGTTGGCGTTCCAAACATCCCAAAGGTATTCTATAGGATTCAGATCAGGGCTCTGTGCAGGCCAGTCCATTACAGGGATCTTATTGTCGAGTAACCACTCCGCCACAGGCCTTCATTTATGAACAGGTGCTCGATAGTGTTGAAAGATGCAGTCACCATCCCCGAATTGCTCTTCAATAGCGGGACGCAACTAGGTACTTAAAACAGCAATGTAGGCCTGTGCTGTGATAGTGCCACGCAAAACAACAAGTGGTGCAAGCTCCCTCCATGGAAGTCACGACCACTCCATAACACCACCGCCTCCGAATTTTACTGTTGGCTCTATACCCGCGGGCAGATGACGTCCACCAGGCATTCGCGATACCCACACTCTGCCATCGGATCGCCACATTGTGTACCGTGATTCGTCAGTCCACACAACGTTTCTCCACTTGCCCATCATCCAATATTTACGCTCCGTACACCAAGCGATGCGTCGTTAGGCATTTACCGGCGTGATGTGCGGCAGCACAATGCACCTAATATGAAAAACTTATGTTTTTCGGGTATCCGAATACTTTTCATAAGTTTCTTTTAATTTACGTCTATGGTCACAAACTGTTTGATAACAGATTACCGGTTTCGGTCTTTAATGACCATCATCAGATCTGTTTCATAAAAACAAAGTCCTAATGTACTGCAGCCATATTGGCGTCGTCAAATGTTAAATGCGGAACCAGCACCAGCACCAGCACCAGCAGGTCTTTAAATCGGGAAACAAAGTAGGTAGAGATTTTTATAGATAACTTCGTTTTGAGGACCACATTGTACGGCTGTGCACAGAAATCGCAAGACCCCTTGCCTTTCCATTACGCTGAAAGGCCAAGTTTTGCTTAAAATTAAATTTTTGCCAACCTTTAAGTTTAGTACAGTCAGCACTTGAGTTTTGGTTTTCTGAAAGATACTCTATAGACACATGTGGATAGACGGTTTGTTGGTAACATTGTGTCTCCATGCGTGTTAATTATGTATCAGGCAGTAACTGCAGGTCAAAAGGAGGAGGCCTCAGACACGGCCAGTCGATTCGGTTCACCTTCGGCAAGTCACTTATGCACAACCTAAAATGAAAGTCTCTAAGACATTCTGGGTCAACCCTCCCTCCCCCCACCACTTCACCACCACCCGACATATTTTTTAAAAACTGCGGTTGAAGTTCATGACGCTCAGTCGACTTATCAGAGTGGAGAGGATCGATAGCTAAAACTGTACATTTCTCATCAACATATGTGAGGTCTGCAAACGCATATTTTCCTGCAAATTGAGGGAATAAATCTTTTATACTGTCGCTAGTATACCCATCACGAAAACACTGTTCAACGATAATGCCGCTTGTGTAACTACCAAGGCATCTGGCTTCGATGCAGATAATCTGTGTTCGATTCATAGTTGCATTCTGCAGATTTTTATTTGCATTTCGAAACTGGTAGTGTAGGAGGATTAATACAGATAGCAAATCAACAGAGTATAACAACGTAGACAAATAAATTTCTTAAGCGACTTGCGTTACTATATCATTAAAGATTTCAAAAATGGTTCAAATGGCTCTGAGCACCATGGGACTTAACATCTGTTGTCATCAGTCCCCTAGAACTTAGAACTAATGAAACCTAACTAACCTAAGGACGTTACACACATCCATGCCCGAGGCAGGATTCGAACCTGCGACCGTAGCGGTCACGCGGGTCCAGACTGAAGCGCATAGAACCGCACGGCCACACCGGCCGGCTCATTAAAGATTTAATCATGATCGACTTACAATGTCTTTTCACTCACCATGTCATATGTCCTCAGTTTCCTTCGAAGAACTAGATGGATTGTACTTGCTACGTAAACATGAGAAGTAAATATGCCAGCGGCACCAAAAGCATCCAGCAAATGCAATCATCCTGCAACTTCATTGTTCCTTCCTAAGTTTCGGAGGAAAACTAGTTTCTATTACATTTAAATATATATTTTTTTTTCGGGAGTTAATTTTTATGCAAGCCACGCATAACATAATATTGCCTGAAAAATCGGTGCTGAAAGTTGATCATGAACTATGCTGTGAATTGCTATTGCTTCCACTCGAATGTGCCGTTCCCATTGTGTTTCCAGAAGCATGGTCTACCATAAATTTGAAGCCTCCAAATAATATTTTCGGCTTCCCAATAAAAACAAACATTACATGGCTGGCACACAGGTGTGCTGTCTGGCGGTATTACTTCTACTGCATAAGCCGGTTGGCCCTTATTATCTATAAACATGTTATCACACATGAAGTGTTAGTTTGTCCTTCCCAAGAATCAAACATCATCAACCTAAGGATTCAAAATGTTCTCAAAATGTGTTTTGTAAACTGAATTCTTCTATTTCCCGGGTTTGGAGCAAGTGATGATTGACCTTTCTTATACCGTGAAGACCTAATTAATGATTTGTTTCTTATAAGATCGGGAAACCCTTAGGCAGAAATTTTCCAGACCCTGCAATAATGAGCGTCGAATGCTTGTCTTGGCAGCAATCTTCTCGGGACTGTTTCATACAAAGCGCCTTAGAATTTTAATTCTTTACTAATACAAGTAGTTTGCGAAGCTATTTGCATGCTTTGTTATTATTCCTTAATTAGTTACTTACCTTATTAACCCTCCAATTGCTACTGGTTTTATGCGGAAAAAAATAAAATGCTGGAAATCGAACAACGGTTCCCTGCTTCTCAGCCAGATGTTTTGTTCGCTACGCCAGCTGCGCTTTCAAAAAAAATGGCTCTGAGCACTATGGGACTCAACTGCTGAGGTCATTAGTCCCCTAGAACTTAGAACTAGTTAAACCTAACTAACCTAGGGACATCACAAACATCCATGCCCGAGGCAGGATTCGAACCTGCGACCGTAGTGGTCTTGCGGTTCCAGACTGCAGCGCCTTTAACCGCATGGCCACGTCGGCCGGCTAGCTGCGCTTTCATCGAAGAGCTTTTACCTTGTGGGTTCATAAGAGACAGTCGGAAAAGCTTTTTCCCTCGGTTTCTAGGAAAATATGTGTTTGCGGACCGCAATATAATTATGATGAAAAATGCTCAGTTTTCAGTTATCTATCGATACTGACAATTCAATACAAACCGAAAAAGATGTCACAGGTTTATGAATTTCTTACTTAGAGCAGTTGAAATTAATAACATGTTTGACAGGAAAAGAAATAATCATAAGAATAAAAAGACTGACCAGAATTGCTTTAGGTAGACTTTGAAGCTTTTTAAAAATTCAGTCAAAGTGTATGTTAGGAATTGATCTGTTACAATAAAATAGCATATTATTTGAGTCCTGGTTTTGTAATAATGCTCATATGAATTAATAATGCTATGAAGATTGTGTTTGTGGGACAACCTCGATTGACTCAGATTACTTTATAACTATGTATTGCTGATAACATTTAATATTACATTTGCTGCAGAGTACATCTACGACTTACTAGACATACACAGGGAGCACACAAGAAAACTTTCGCCTTCGGCCACAAATTGCAACATTTCATAAAAGAACACAATTTATTTACCCTGGAGATCTGAAATGGCATTTACGCTCGCTTTAAATTAGCCAGCTGGCTCCTCGTCGAAACATCTCGCGCTCTGTGACTCCGTACGCTCGGACAATCGAGTCACCAGTCTCTGCGGCTGCCCATCTAACTGAAAACTTGTCACTTTCGTCAGTCGTCGATTACAGGTGGACCACACCAGCGTACAAAGGAGATCGAGTGCCCGAGTTCGCAAGTACAGCCTAGGACTCACGGCACTGGCAGTCCACAGGCTACCTTGGACAAGACGGCTGTTATAAGTATACTGACACAATGACTCATCAGGGAGCATTCCATATTCGCATGCCGTGAAACACATTCTCATAGCTCATTAAGTCAGCACCTTAGAGCCCATGTTTACTGGACATATTTTTCTTTTTTTTTTTTTTTTTTTGGTCATACTGCCTCCTCCAAAAATACAGAAAACTGAGAGCTTGCATTAGGAAAGATTTGTTTCACAATATAGAAGATGAAGCGCTCATAACGCTTAAGGTATGCGTTTTACAGCTCGTGTTCAGCTAGCTTTCTTGTTTCTAGTATCGCGTACTTCCAGCTACGTTCACCGCTACCTGATCAGTCACTGAGTCGTAGAAAGGTTGCAGGAAGGAGAGAAACCTGTATGAGGCTGACGTGAAAGGGCGCCTTTATTTTAAGATATGCAACCCTCAACGTTGCACTCGATCTCGATCCATTTCTCATCTGTATTTTCCACCGTTATTCTTTTATATGCATATGTCATTCCTATTTACAGAAATGTTTTCTCGATCGAAGCACAGACCACGACAGGTATAAATCTGAAATTCCCTTAAGATTTGACTGACAAAAGCAAGCGCCAATAACCAGCATCGCGCATGATATCGCTTATTAACTGTAGATCATTTCTGAGCTTGCATTTGGTGTAGCATCGAATATGAAGTTTCTGAAGCACAACTTTTGGGCCATAATATGGTCTATATGTGAACAGTGAGAAACGAATTTAGCAATAAATTGTAAGAATTCTGATTCAGGCGCTACAGAAAGCAGTTAAAAATCAATTATTCGTGTTATATAACGCATACATAGTAGAAAACACTGTTGAGGTAATGGAATTTGTGCATAAGAAGGTACACTGCGATGCAAAGAGTAAATAATTCGAGTTATTGTGAGGCTACACAAACAATGAAATATTCGTTACGTAATGATGACCCTAATACATGAGGATGCTGGTACATGGCTTCAACAAAATTAAGAACTGTGAATTTGTCACCTATTACTCACACGAGTTACCGAACATAACTATGAAATAAAACTTTATTAGTTGAATGGTGGATGGATAGCATTTCATTACTCTAAATAATATTCTATGCTTTGTTCGCAGTTCCTTACATTTCTTATAGATGTTATGGTATGGAAATATAAATGGATCAATATGCTATAATAGAGGGCACTGAATTTTGTGCAAAACTGGTAATATATCAGTAGGCTACAATATACGGCATAGAAATATGCTGAAATTATTAAGTCTCGAAGTAACTACTTTCTAGTGAACTTTCGTCTACGTGTATGAATGGAAAAGAGAGAAACAGGAAATAATCTTCCTTCATCATCGATATGTGAATTGTAAAGTGGTGTTAACAGTGTGAATAAATTTGCGAATAATGAGTATGCTTCTCCACGGTTATCTCCGACAGAAACTTCTTCTCAGAGTAAACAGAAGGTGGAGTATTACCGCAATTGCTTCAAGTAAGTCTGTTTCCTCTCATTTTCCGTTGTTGTTTAGAAGGGAGAGCGAGTCACGGGACAGAAACGATCACATTATTGTGTTTGTGTGTAGTAAATTATTTTTATTCCGGAAGGTTGCTACTATAACCTGTTTTGAATCTAGTTTTCTCCGTTGGAGTTGGAAGTGTTTTTAGATTGCGCCACTTGGTACACCGATGATACGGTTAACTCACCGTATTTCTCTAACCGTTTGGCGCGTAGGAGTCATGGTTGACGTTTTAACCCGTGTGACCGATCTGCAAAAGTTTTACAGAATTGATCACGTGCAATGAAACCTATACATTTTTTGTAACTGGAATTATACTTCTTAATTACTAAAATAACAAGTATGATATAATTGGTGTTAACTGCTTTCACTTGCAGCAGTGTTGAAACGTTAACATCTAGAAAGCACATTCCAGGGAGCTGGTGCCTGTTGCGCACAAACTGGCTGCTCGACAGTCTGTTTTTGTGCGCGGTCAGCCTGAGGCTCGTCTGCGTGCGTGTAGCCACAAAAAACCTACCATTCGCAGCACACACTGTTTCCAAGAATGCTAATGCTTTCGCTCGCTCAGTTGAGTGCTTTCATTGCGTCATTTCTGCATTTTATAAACACTCTTTTTACTGCACTTCGGACACATTTCATTACTTTTGAAGATGAGGAACCATGGAATTTACTTTATTGTTAAGGCAATCAAAAACTATTGCTGACTTCTTTCGAAAGCGCGACGACGGAAAGGGGTAGCATTTATGATCTTGGCACACATATAAATCACACTTCACTTCACTACCTACTTGAGTTGTACTTCTTACCACTTGGTTTTACCACCATAACACCTACATTTCAAATTATTTTCTGCGAACAAGCGCAGTATCTGACAGTGAAGTCAAAGGCGCCTTCCAACCTCACATTCGCGATAATCTCGCAAACTGCTGCTACCGTATACTTCCTTCTGTGCGAGATCTTTCGGTTAATCATGAACCTCTTGTATACAAATTTTGCACTTGGTCCCTCTGCGCTCCTCTCCGTTTGACGTCCCAACCTGCAGCACGTGCCGCTTGGGCCTTAAACCGGCCCTAAGTGTAGCACATCTAATCGCAATATCTGTGGTATCGCATGGTCTGTCGACATATCTCAGTCACTATAACTACCGAGCATTTAAATTTCTCATTGCTCACAAAGTCGTTATGCTCAATATTGAATACACATATCCGTGTGTTTATGAGATGTTTGTCGCAAAAGGAACGCTATTTCCAATAGACACTCCAGGGAAACTGCAAAACAGTTACTTTTACCAGAATAAGATTTTCACTCTGCAGCGGAGTGTGCGGTGATATGAAAATTCCTGGCAGATTCAAACTGTGTGCCGAACCGAGACTCGAACTCAGGGTCTTTGCCTTCCGCGGGAAAGGGCTCTACCATCTTTTTTGTTCTGTATTGTTCGTTGACTTTTTCGTGACGGACGTCCGATGACACTAGTTAAGGTTATTCATTGATACGTTCACTCAGTTTTTTATTACAGAGGGTAGCTAAACTCTTTGACCAAACACGCTGAGCTACCGTGCCGGCTATCCATCTGAGCAACCCAAGCACGACTTACGATCCGCCCTCACAGCTTCAATCGTACCAGTACCTCGTCTGCTACCTTCCAAACTTCACAGACGCTCTTCTGCACTTGCCCGCGGAAGGCAAAGGCCCCGAGTTCGAGTCTCGGTCCGGCGCACAGTTTTAATCTGCCAGGAAGTTTCACAGTTACATATATATGTGGTTGAAGACGCGTGGCAGTAACAACAGGGAACCGGACACAAATGCGTTGTCTTTGTAGAAGACGGCGACGAATAGTGTTGGCCTCTACATTACATGATTACTCAGCAGTTCACAGCTAAGTGCCTGGCGAATGGTTTAACAAACCACCGCCAAACTATTTCTCTATCGTTTAGAACAAAACGTGGGAAAACAAATACCGAATCTTTCGTTTGAGCTCTGATCAAGTCTGATTAATTATTACGGCGATTTCTCTCTATTTATGTGGGCGCCAACAAATGAGTTTCGAATTGAGAGGAGAAAGTTGGTGATTGAAATTTCATGAGTAGATCCTGCCGAAACGAAAAACGCCTTTGCGTCAATGATTGACGTACCAATTCACGTATCATACCTGTGGCACTCTCTACAATTGCGAACTCTAAGTAGTAAGTTGAATTCAGAGCCATTACACTTTCGTGATTTATCATATTATGGAAATTTAGCGGATTCCTTTTTATATTCACGTCGACGACTTCACACTGTTCATCATTCAGAGTCAAATGCCACATTTCGCACCACACAGATATCTTATCTAAATCATTTTGACGTTAGCTTCGATCATCTTTGACTTTACAAGACAGTAAATTACAGCATGACTTGCAAACAGTCTAAGGAGACTCCAAAATGAGATTTCCACTCTGCAGCGGAGTGTGCGCTGATATGAAACTTCCTGGGAGATTAAAACTGTTTTCCCGACCGAGACTCGAACTCGGGACCTTTGCCTTTCGAGGGCAAGTGCTCTACCAACTGAGCTACCGAAGCGCGACTCACACCCGGTCCTCACAGCTGTACTTCTGCCAGTATCTCGTCTCCTACCTTCCAAACTTTACAGGAGCTCTTCTGCGAACCTTGCAGAACTAGCACTCCTGAAAGAAAGGATACTGCGAAGACATGGCTTAGCCACAGCCTGGGGGATGTTTCCAGAATGAGATTTTCACTCTGCAGCGGAGTGTGCGCTGAAGAGCTTCTGTAAAGTTTGGAAGGTAGGAGACGAGATACTGGCAGAAGTAAAGCTGTGAGGACCGGGCGTGAGTCGTACTTCGGTAGCTCAATTGGTAGAGCACTTCCCCGCGAAAGGCAAAGGTCCCGAGTTCGAGTTTCAGTCGGGCACGCAGTTTTAATCTGCCAGGAAGTTTCATATCAGCGCACACTCAGCTGCAGAGTGAAAATCTCTTTCTGGAAACATCCCCCAGGCTGTGGCTAAGCCATGTCTCCGCAGTATCCTTTCTTTCAGGAGTGCTAGTTCTGCAAGGTTCGCAGAAGAGCTCCTGTAAAGTTTGGAAGGTAGGAGACGAGATACTGGCAGAAGTAAAGCTGTGAGTGCCGAGCGTGAGTCGTGCTTCGGTAGCTCAGTCGGTAGAGCACTTGCCCGCGAAAGGCAAAGGTCCCGAGTTCGAGTCTCTGTCGGCCTGACAGTTTTAATCTGCCAGGAAGTATCAGTCTGAGGAGGCTGTCTTCTAATTGTCATATATTGATCAGGAACAACAGAGGGCGTGTAACACTTAGCTGGGAAACGCCAGACATTACTTATGTTTTCGTCGATGATTTTCCATTAACTACTCGGAACCGTGACATTTCTGACAGGAAATCACGAATCCAGTCGCACAACTGGGACGATACTCCATAAGCACGCAACTGAATTCGAAGCGGCTTGTGAGCAATGGTGTTTAGAGTCTTTTGGAAACCAAATAAATATGGAATCAGTTTTACATGTCCGGCCGAAATCTCTCACTACTTCGTGAGAATAAAGAGCTAAGCGTGTTGCATAAGAAAGGTATTTTCTGAATCGCGTGCTGTCTGTGTGTCATAGATCGGTACCTTCGAGGTAATTAATAAAGTTCGTAGACCGTATATGTTCCTAAATCCTACTGAAAATCTGCGTTAGTGATATGGGTCTGTAATTCAGCAGATTACTCCTACTTCCTTTTTTGAGTGTTGATGTACCGTGTGAACTTTCCAGTCTTTACTTACGGGTCTTTCGACTAGCAGGCATTTGTTATGATTACCAACAAGGAGCTACTGGACCAGCATGCTCTGAGAGGACCCTAACTGGTGTACAATTTGGATCAGAGGCCTTGTGTTCATTATTTACGTTGCTTCACTACACCGAGCGCATATACATCTAAGTTGCTCATGTTGTTCTTGATTCTAATTCCAGAATATTTACTTTGTCATCTTTGGTGAAGGAATTTCGGAAAAACGCGCGTAGTAACTATGCTTTAGTGGTATTGTCATCAGCAACATTTCCATTGGTTTTACACAGTGAAGGTACTGATTGCTTCTCTCCGCTAGTGTACTTTACGTAAGACCAGAATCTCTTTCCGTTTTCTACCAGATTTCGAGACAGAGTTTCGTTAAGGGAATTATTAAAAGAATCTCGCAAATGTCTTACTACATGTAACTGTGAGCTTTAGCTGTGCTTAGATTGCCTATAGTGGTGCTAAACGTTAGACGGCCATGATGTGCTCAGTCAAACACATTCTGTGGGCTGTGGGTTATAAACCACAGAACGTACCGTCGGATCGGTGGCTTGTGTTCCTCAGCGATACACCTAGCCGTACCGTAGGTGCAACCATAACCAAGTAGTATCTGTTTGCAGGTCAGACAAACGTGTGGCTCCTAAAGAGGGGCAACCGCATTTTCACTAGTTGCAGAGGATAAGTCTGAATGCTTGACTGATCTGGCCTTGTAACATCAACTAAAACAGCCTTGCGGTGCTGGTACAGCAAACGGCTGAAAGCAAGGGGAAACTATAGCCGTAATTTTTCCCGAGGGCACGCAGCTCTACTGTATGGTTAAATGATGATGGCGTCCTCTTGGGTAAGATATTCTGGAGGTAAAACAGTCCCCCATTCGGATCTCCGGGAGGGGACTACTCAGGAGGACGTGGTCATTAGGAGAAACAAAACTGGCATTCTGCGGATCGGGACGTAGAATGTTAGATCCCTTAATCGGGCAGGTAGGTTAAAAAATTTGAAAACGGAAATGGGCAGGTTAAGGTTAGATAAAGAGGGAATTTGTGAAGTTCGGTGGCAGGAGGAACAAGACTTTGCCGGCCGAGGTGGTCGAGCGGTTCTAGGCGCTACAGTCTGGAACAGCGCGACCGCTACGGTCGCAGGTTAGAATCCTGCATCGGGCATGGATGTGTGTGATGTCCTTAGGTTAGTTAGGTTTAAGTAGTTCTAAGTTATAGGGGACTGATGACCTCAGCTGTTAAGTCCCACAGTGCTCAGAACCACTTCAAACTTTTTTTTTGACAAGACTTTTGGTCAGGTGAATACAGGGTTATAAATACAAAATCAAATACGGCTTAACAGGAGTGGTTTTAATAATGAATAAGAAAATAGAAACGCGAATAATCTATTACGAACAGCATAATGAATGTATTATCCTAACCAAGGTAGACATGAAGTCCACGGCTACCATTGTAGTTCCGCAGATGATGAAAAGATTGAAAAATGTATGATAAGACAAAATAATTTATTCGGACAGTTAAAGGAGACGAAAACTTAATTGTTATTTGGGACTGTAATTCGATTGTAGGCAATGAAAAGAAGGGAAAATAGTAGCTGGATGTGAACTGGAGTAAAGAAATGAAAGACGAAGCCACCTGATAGAGTTTTGCAGCAGAGCTTAATTTAATCGTTAACAGTTTAAGAATCATAAGAGAAGGCTGCATACGTGGAAGAGACGTGGAGACACCGGAAGGTCCCAGATTGATTATATAATGGTTAGACAGAGATTTAGGAACTAGATTTTAAACTGTAAGACATTCACAGGAGCAACTGTGGACTCTAACCACAATTTATTGATTATAAACTGTAGATTAAATCTGATGATGTTGCAAAAAGGTAGGAAATTAATGAGATGGGATCTTAATGTCTTAAAAGAACCATAGGTTGTTGAGAGTTTCAAAGGGAGCATTAGGCAAGAGTTAACTACAACATGAGAACGGAATACGGTAGAAGACGAATGGCTAACTTTAAGAGATTCTGAATGTAACTCATGAAAAGAGAAAATGTAAAAATACAGCAAATAAAGAAGGCGAAAGGAAATACAAACGTTTAGAATATGGGGTTAAGAGGAAGTGCAAAATGGCTAAGCAGGAATGGCTAGAGGACAAATGTAAGCATTTAGAAGCATATTTTACTAGGCGAAAGATAGATACCGTACACAGGAATATTAAGGGGGCCCTTAGGGAAGAGAGAAGCAACTGTGTAAATATCCAGCTTAGATGGAAAACCAGTCCTAAGCAAAGAATGGAAAGCTGAAATGTGGAAAAATTATGTAGAGGGTCTATACAAGGGAGATGAACTAGATGGCAATATTATAGCAGCGGAAGTGGACGTAGATGAAGGTGAGATGGGAGACATGAACTGCGAGAAGAATTTGACATAACTCTGAAAGATATAAGTCGAAATAAGGCACGGGGGAGACGAAATTCCGTCAGAACTACTGATAGCCTTGGGACAGCTAGCCATGACAAAACTCTTCCATCTGGTGTGCAGGTTGCGTGAGGCAGACGAACAACCCTCAGGCTTCAAGAAGAATGTAGCGATTCCAACTCCAAAGAAAGCAGTTGCTGACAGGTATGATCTTTATTGAACTTCTAGTTTAATAAGGCATGGCCGCAAAATACTAACATGAGTTCTTTACAGAACAACGCAAATAATGAAACAAATCGGCCTCGGGGAAGATCAATCAGGATTCCGGAGAATCGTAGAAACCCGCGAGGCAATACTAACTCAACGTCTTATTGTAGGAGATAGGCGTAGGAAAGACAAACCTACGTTTACAGCATTTGTAGACTTAGAGAAAGTTTTTGAGAATATTGACCGGAATAATCTCTTTGAAATTTTGAAGGTAGCAGCAGTAAATCACAGGGAGCGAAAGGCTATTTACACTTGGTACAGAATTCAGAAGGCAGTTGTAAGAATTGAGGGGTATGAAAGGGAGAGCACGTTAAATGTCACCTGACAATGGTAAGACAAGCATTTCTGAAGTAGAGAAATTTGTTAACATCGAATATACACTCCTGGAAATTGAAATAAGAACACCGTGAATTCATTGTCCCAGGAAGGGGAAACTTTATTGACACATTCCTGGGGTCAGATACATCACATGATCACACTGACAGGCACATAGACACAGGCAACAGAGCATGCACAATGTCGGCACTAGTACAGCGTATATCCACCTTTCGCAGCAATGCAGGCTGCTATTCTCCCATGGAGACGATCGTAGAGATGCTGGATGTAGTCCTGTGGAATGGCTTGCCATGCCATTTCCACCTGGCGCCTCAGTTGGACCAGCGTTCGTGCTGGACGTGCAGACCGCGTGAGACGACGCTTCATCCAGTCCCAAACATGCTCAACGGGGGACAGATCCGGAGATCTTGCTGGCCAGGGTAGTTGACTTACACCTTCTAGAGCACGTTGGGTGGCATGGGATACATGCGGACGCGCATTGTCCTGTTGGAACAGCAAGTTCCCTTGCCGGTCTAGGAATGGTAGAAAGATGGGTTCGATGACGGTTTGGATGTACCGTGCACTATTCAGTGTCCCCTCGACGATCACCAGTGGTGTACGGCCAGTGTAGGAGATCGCTCCCCACACCATGATGCCGGGTGTTGGCCCTGTGTGCCTCGGTCGTATGCAGTCCTGATTGTGGCGCTCACCTGCACGGCGCCAAACACGCATACGATCATCATTGGCACCAAGGCAGAAGCGACTCTCATCGCTGAAGACGACACGTCTTCATTCGTCCCTCCATTGACGCCTGTCGCGACACCACTGGAGGCGGGCTGCACGATGTTGGGGCGTGAGCGGAAGACGGCATAACGGTGTGCGGGACCGTAGCCCAGCTTCATGGAGACGGTTGCGAATGGTCCTCGCCGATACCCCAGGAGCAACAGTGTCCCTAATTTGCTGGGAAGTGGCGGTGCGGTCCCCTACGGCACTGCGTAGGATCCTACGGTCTTGGCGTGCATCCGTGCGTCGCTGCGGTCCGGTCCCAGGTCGACGGGCACGTGCACCTTCCGCCGACCACTGGCGACAACATCGATGTACTGTGGAGACCTCACGCCCCACGTGTTGAGCAATTCGGCGGTACGTCCACCCGGCCTCCCGCATGCCCACTATACGCCCTCGCTCAAAGTCCGTCAACTGCACATACGGTTCACGTCCACGCTGTCGCGGCATGCTACCAGTGTTAAAGACTGCGATGGAGCTCCGTATGCCACGGCAAACTGGCTGACACTGACGGCGGCGGTGCACAAATGCTGCGCAGCTAGCGCCATTCGACGGCCAACACCGCGGTTCCTGGTGTGTCCGCTGTGCCGTGCGTGTGATCATTGCTTGTACAGCCCTCTCGCAGTGTCCGGAGCAAGTATGGTGGGTCTGACACACCGGTGTCAATGTGTTCTTTTTTCCATTTCCAGGAGTGTAGATTTAGGTGTGAGTAAGTCTTTTCCGAAATTATTTGTGTGGAGTGCAACCACATATGGCCGCGAAACATGTATGATAAGCAGTTCAGTCAAAAAGAGAATAGAAGCCTTTGAAATGTGGCGCTACAGAAGAATATTGAAGATTAGATAGGTCTATACGTAAGTAATGAGGAGATATTGAGTAGAATTGGTGAGACAAGAAATTTGTGGCACAACGCGACTAAAAGAAGGAATCGGTTGATACGACACGTTATGCGACAATAAGGGGTCACCAGTTTAGTAGTGGAGGTAAGTGTGCGGGGTAAAAGTCGTAGAGGGAGTCCAAGAGATGAATACACTAATCAGATTCAGAAGGATGCAGAATGCAGTAATTTTTTGGAGATGAAGAGCCGTTCACAGGATAAAATATCATGTAGAGCTGCATAAAAGCGGTCTTCGGACTGAAGACCGGAGCAACGACAACGTAAACCGCCCGTCCTAAAAACGTGGGGACTGTTTTTAGTTCTCTTTAGAAACTAAGATGGCAGCTTGAACTAACAACTGTAGAAGACAGATGTGCATTCAACTAGTCATTAGCGAGCGTGCAGTATTATATTTATAGGGGGCGTGCAACCGTAACGTATCAACATTCCTGTGACACTAGTCGCGTGGATCAAGGAACTGAACGTCTCTAAATCAAGTCTTCCGGACATTCTCTGGGAAGTTTTGGATAAGAAACAAGTGTGTGAGAAAGTCCCTCTCGTATACCTTGGTTCACAAACATAGACATCGGCGCGTGAACGACTCGACTGAAATGAAGAACGCAAACAATTGTTTTTTTGAAAAAGAAAATCATTACGAGCGAGCAGAGTTCGTGGAATCAATACGAACTTACCACAAAACGAGAAACTGCAGAATGAGTCTATGATGGGTCAACAATTTCGAAAAAGTTGGGAATGTGACGCATGACTTGGGCAACAAAACATAAAAAAAGGACTTTTCTGGCAGTTTCACATGATTATATGAAAGTTCTGGGCGTTGCTGTGGGGACGAACGTGTGAAACACTCTGAAGCATTTAATCTACAATCTTATCTTTCCTCTTCTTTCTGTAAGTCCATTCTCGAAACTTATTGCAATGACGAGGGTATTCGCGACAAACATTATGATGTGTGTCCGGTTAACAGACACATGCTGGAGATTTAATGATATGCAACTCACCATTTGTCTCTGAGAACGGCCTTGTCTCTTGTATGATTCCTTTACCATACTTTTTATGCACTTAAGTTAAATACACTAGAGACTACTCCGCAGTAATACTTAGTTTGCTTTTTATTAATATTCATATTTACAACATCATTGGTGGATAGCACCAGCAAGCAAATAACATAAAATAATAAAGTTTGTTGTTTTCGGACGCTCAAGTTGGGTATACACTTCTTACACGCGCCTATACCGAAAGACCTCTGCTCGCACACGGCCCGTTGACGCCGTGATAAGCATTCAGACACTCTCCAACAACTATGCCTCATCGGAAGCCGATTCTTTACTTGTTCGTGTGTTCCAATCGAGGTGTTGTGTACCTGTAGAATTATTATAAAATCCAGATAGTTTGCGATTGAGAGAAAAACTATACATTACCTCAAACATATTATATACTGCGGAGCTGCTACAGGAAACGAATTGATTATAGAGACTGAAATATTTCGAAACGCATTTCTTGTACACCACCTCTGCGACATCTACGTTCAAAATCTCACTCTATATACAGGGTGTTACAAAAAGGTATGGCCAAACTTTCAGGAAACATTCCTCACACACAAAGAAAGAAAATATGTTATGTGGACATGTGTCCGGAAACGCTTACTTTCCATGTTAGAGCTCATTTTATTACTTCTCTTCAAATCACATTAATCATGGAATGGAAACACACAGCAACAGAACGTACCAGCGTGACTTCAAACACTTTGTTACAGGAAATGTTCAAAATGTCCTCCGTTAGCGAGGATACATGCATCCACCCTCCGTCGCATGGAATGCCTGATGCGCTGATGCAGTCCTGGAGAATGGCGTATTGTATCATAGCCGTCCACAATACGACCACGAAGAGTCTCTAAATTTGGTACTGGGGTTGCGTAGACAAGATCTTTCCAAAGCCCCCATAAACGGAAGTCAAGAGGATTGAGGTCAGGAGAGCGTGAAGGCCATGGAACTGATCCACCTCTACCTATCCATCGGTCACCGAATCTGTTGTTGAGAAGCGTACGAACACTTCGACTGAAATGTGCAGGAGCTCCATCGTGCATGAACCACATGTTGTGTCGTACTTGTAAAGGCACATGTTCTAGCAGCACAGGTAGAGTATCCCGTATGAAATCATGACAACGTGCTCCATTGAGCGTAAGTGGAAGAAACTAAAATGAGCTCTAACATGGAAATTAAGCGTTTCCGGACACATGTCCACATAACATCTTTTCTTTATTTGTGTGTGAGGAATGTTTCCTAAAGGTTTGGCCGTACCTTTTTGTAACACCCTGTATATACAATATTTAGAAAGAGGAGCGTATCTTTCTGAAAATTGTAATTCGAGTAGTTAACTGATCATTAATACCACAATAATAAATTCATTACGCAGAATGTTTAATAGCGTCTTCATCAAGAGAAATATAGTGGTGATATCAATTGACTTCCTACACTTAAACGCCAAAACAACTGTTATAGGCATGCGTATTCAAATACAGAGATATGTAAACAGGCAGAATACGGCGTTGCAGTCGACAACGCCTATATAAGATAAGTGTCTGACGCAGCTGTTAGATCGGTTACTGCTGTTACAATGGCAGGTTATCAAGACTGAAGTGAGTTTGAACGTGGTGTTATAGTCGGCGCAAGAGCGATGGAGCATAGTATCTACGAGGTGGCAATGAAGTGGGGATTTTCCCGTACGACCACTTCACGAATGTACGGTGAATATCAGGTATCCGGTAAAACATCAAATCTCCGACATCACTGCGGCCGGAAAAACATCCTGCAAAAACGGCACCAACGACGACTTAAGAGAATTGTTCAAACTGACGCAAGTAACACTTCCACAAATTGCTGCAGATTTCAGTGCTGGGCTATCAACAAGTGTCAGCATGCGAACCATTCAACGAAACATCATCGGCATGGATTTTCGGAGGCGAAGGATCCCTCCTACACCCTTGACTGCACGACACAAAGCTTTACGCCTCACTTGGGTTCGTCAACAGCGACATTGAACTGTTGATGACTGAAAACATGTTTCCTGGTTGGACGAGTCTCATTTCAAATTGTATCGAGCGGAGGGAGGTGTACAGGTATAGAGACAACTTCATGAATCAATGGATCCTGCATGTCAGCAGAGACTGTTCGAGCTGGTAGAGACTCTGTAGTGATGTGGGTCCAATGCAGTTGTGATGATATTGGGCCTCTGATACGTCTAGATACGACTCTGACAGGTGACACGTACGTAAGCATCCTGTCTGACCACCTGCACACATTCATGTCCATTGTGCATTCAGATGGACTTGGGCAATTCCAGCAGGACAATGCAACACCCTACATGTCCTGAATTGCTAAGAATTGCTACATAGTGGCTCCAGGAACAATATTCTGAGTTTAAACACTTCCGCTGGCCAGCAAACTCCCCAGAAATGAACGTTATTGAGTGTATCTGGGATGCCTTGCAACGTGCTGCTCCGAAGAGATCTCCACCCCCTCGTACTCTTACGGATTTATGGAGAGCCCTGTAGGGTTCATGGTGTGAGTTCCCTCCAGCACTACTTCAGACATTAGTCGAGTCCATGCCACGTCGTGTTGCGGCACTTCTGCGTGCTCACGGGGTCCCTGCACGTTATTAGGCAGGTGTACCAGTTTCTTTTTGGCTCTTCAGTGTATGCTTGTACCACATCATTCAAACGATTACGATGCAACTTTGATGAGTTGTATGAACCTTAGGAAAAGTTTCCGAATTAATACAGACATTTTGGAATAGGTGGCGTGCGAGTCGTTTTAGCAGTGAAACTTTGGTGAATTTTGCGGACGCCCACAAAATTTCCTGAATTAGTACATCTATTTTACGTTATGAAGCACGTAAGTTGTTTCAACATTTCGTTTAGTTTAGCGGCGCTTTGTGTGGTTCCGCTGTGTGAGTGAACACGTTTGACATAACTGAATAAAATGAAGATAATGACTTTACAATCCGTGTGTGACGTAACAAGTGGTGTTCCTTGTGAATATAATGAATAGAAGTTAAGCACAAACCAAATTATTTCTTTGAGTGACATTGCAACATATACAGTCGCTCTGTAGCTTAATGAATAGCATGTAGACATGTGAGACATGGAGCTGAAGATGGAAGATGAAGGTAGGAAGTTACAGAGTAAAAATATTTATGTATCCGGACAGCCTGGGGGTGAATTTGAGGCCGTTTCCCACACATCACAAGGCAAATTCTGTGTTTTTTGTATTTTTTCTTTTTAGAAACAATATAATTAAACAGTTAAAGTTCGAACACAAAGACACACACACATAAACAAAAACACACTGAAGGAGCGTGACCTTCTGCCGTAAAAAAATGACATTTCTGGAAAGAGGAGGAGCATGCAAATCAGGATTATTACTCTCACCATCTGATCACTATTAGACATCAGCACCAATGGAATGAAAGTGGAGAAGGCTTCCAGGAATTCAGCATATGTTAAATGAGGAAGTCTCATACTAATAGGATCTGTAATCACCATCGTAAATGTATACATAAAAAAGAGAGTCTGTTTGTTTGTAAATGATGTAGATCTAAAGTTTTAATCCGATCATTATGAAATTCTGCAAACTTTACCCTCACTGTCTTCGTAAGGTTTCGTAATCTGACATGAAACATATATGTATGAATAAAGTGGAAAGGTTATTACCAAAAATATCTAAAAGTTCTTGGCCGATTTACTTCAGATTTCTACAAGATCATCTAATGAACATGTACGTGGATAGAGGCTATGAGTTTTTTCACTATATTGTTAGCAAACATCTCGAAAAGTACTTGACCGAATTACTTCTAAGTTCTAGGCCGGCTTATTTAAAATTTCTTCACTCAGAGGAAACAATGAAGAAAATCAATTAAAAATAAAATGCCTAACAAACAGAATACGTCGTGGTAAACTAACTGTAATTGCTATCGCAAAAATGAATTACAGCGGCGACTTCCGTCTTGGAGGTCGTACCATCAGTCATCAGTAGGTAGCGGGACGAGGAAAGCTCGAGGCTTTGACAGAAACATGATTGTGAGCTCCTATGTATTGATTAGTTGTCGTTCTTACATTTGACCACAGAAGATATTTTATACGTGTTTCACAGTTGTTTTTATTATTAAAACCCCCAGCGTCAAACACACGCTAAGGCACGTCGTGGATATAGTGTTAACAAAAGTCACTGTATCACGGGCCGATCGAAAGATCAAGATAATCTGTGATTTCCCGAATTGTAACGTTAACTGCTCCAAGAATCCGAGTTGTGCCCTACTTGAAATAGTGAAAATAGAGCTGAAGCAATAAACGGCGAATTATCCAAAAACACAGTGAGATACCGAAAAATGCAACAACAAAGGGCGCAACTAATCATCTTCTCATACAGGACAAATACCAAGTTTACGAAAATGTCTTGAAGAAATGAAGAATGCTAATACAGAAATAATGATTTAGCTCCTATCGAAATTTAACAGGAATATGAAGTTTTGTTTGTCAGAGGTCTGTTTGTTGAATACTGATAAGTGAGCACAGGTTATTTTTCTCCGGAAGCGGAAGTTGTAAAATCATTTGCATCGCCATTTCTAATTTGACCGTTGCTTAATTTGGTCGTTAGGAAGCTTCGCAATCAGCTAAGTCAGCTAAGTAATATTTCTTTCTTTACGCTAATTTATAGTACTTTAAAGTGCTGTTTTGTTTATATAAGCTAGAAAAGGAGAAAGTAAGTTTAGTAGAGGCAGATATCAATTAATACCTATTGAAATGCCGCCGAAGGAAATAAAGTTTATTGGTCAGAAAACCCCTGCAGCTGAAATACGAAAAGCTATTTGGACGCCGGGAACATCTGAACCACGGGAGATTCGTCTACACCACGAGCATATGACAGCCTGTACGTCTAGGGAACCGAAAACTTCGGAGGAAAGAGACCATCGTCTGCAGCAGTTTCCCATGCGGCTTGCATTCGCTATGAGTATCAACAACGCGCAACACAAGTCACTTTGTGTGGCGGATATGAAACATTACGGGCAACTGCAGCTAATCTAATGTACACGCCAGTGATAATCATGTTTATAGACGATCTTGCATCTCCATTGGTCGCATGGATTTCAGATACCAGCCGAGAACTCCAAATTACCTCATTTCATCAGAAAGTTATGTCCATAACTAACTGATACGAAAACGGATGGGCTGACCCTGTAGAGACATGGACCTAGAAGAAATGATTGAATGACTTACGATGAGCCTTAGTCCCCGTATCGATTGGTGACTTACTTCCCTAGTTTCACTTTTCTAACGGTGTTTATAAGTAGCATTTAACACGACAGCACTGACGGTGTTAGAGATGTCGGGTCGCTAAATGCAATCAAATAGATTAGACAATGTAAAATCACCGTTCCACATTTTTTTTTTAAATGTTTACGCTTTTTCATTACAGAATTAACCATTAAATAAAATTTTAAGTACTCCTCTAATACTCACATATTTTCAAATTACCTTATCAATGAATGTCAGAAGCACAGTATGCGTTGTACGTAGTTCCTACTTGGTGATAGTGTAAACTTACGTGGCTGAGCAGTGATTCCTCACTATATTCTCGTGTATTCTGAATTTGAGAGTTTCTCTACTAATTAGATCCGGCATAAAACTGATTGAACGGAAAACAGCGGGTGTCACTTCATATCGTCATATTGAGAGGTTTCAGTTTAGTTGATTTTTGCTTCTGCAGTTGTGTACCTAATTAGTTTAACTAGATACTGCGAAATTATATAACTCAATTCAGTCAATAATAGCTGTGCGAGAACGCTTTACGAATCTTCACGTCTCTAATACAGATGATTTTAATCTACGACCGCCAAATAAATTGAATTAGAACAATGATTAAAAGGATAAATTTTTGTGGCATGTCAGACGATATACCAGCGAACGGTGGGGTATATGAGTGGCTGTATTCGGGAGCACATACCTCATTGAACTCTGAAATATTCATGGTTCTACCGGCTCTTTAATATATTTTTTTTATTTCTCTTCATTTTCCCTATTTCGTGTATTGGATCTCACGTATAGTTGCGAAATAAAAATTTTGTCATGGTACACTGGAATTTTAAAAAGAACGTCGTATGCTCACATCCCAGTATTATAAAGATGCGTCCGTCTTTGAGATGTATTTCCATGGTTCCCGAAGTTCTTCCTGAATGCCATTGTCTATAAAGCTAACAAAAAGTCCGCCAGTGCCTCATCTGTAATAGTAATTTCAAACGAATGTACGGGGATTGAAACGAGGCGAAATATGTTGCGTTTTGTTTGTGGTGAAATATAGCAACCATTGCCCGAAGTAGTAGACGTCATATTTCTCAACTGTATTGGTACACCCGTTTCTCATGACTAAATCAGGAGCAAGACCGTAGATTTCTACAGAGGCACTGTGTCAGACTAGCCAATAATCTCGTTCGTAGCATTAATCATATCGCGAGCAGGCAGAAATTCTTGCAGAACGCCAAAATTCTCACCCTCTTCCCAAATGAAGATTCCGGAGCTACCGCGAGATCTTTTCTCATCCTTGCCGACGAACCTGGTAAGATGATATAGTGGGTATACAGCTCCAGTTGACAACAGGTGATGTTGCAGATCACGCTTCTACCTGCACGGAACAATGCCTTACTCCGTAACACCTTACGCTCAAAGTACTTCCAGAGGAGGCCCCATATGTAGGAAGTTCATGATATAAACTGTAGTTAACAAAGAAGACTTGAATATTGTCGTCGTCTTATCTAGCAATGTCTCATAATTGTCCTTGTCTTCCAAGACAACAACTTTCCTTTCCACAAAGATAATGTCATCAGCACTTGGTATGATTGACAATTACAGTCATAAAACTGGGCTATCGTACAAGATTCTGGAGTTTGAATTCTACTTGAAACAGTAAGATCCCCTGGCATAATATCAGGGATGATGGCCACACAGACTGAGCAACGCGAGGAAATTTCGGTGGCGAGTTTGTGCGAGCGTTGAGGTCCGTTGCGTGTAGAAAAATTTACGTGACGATTCGTCTGTCCACAGAGGACGCTTACTTTCATATCGTAACGTATCTTTGTGAGTGCTTATCTGTTGTCGGTGGCATTGGCGCATAGTTTCTCAGTGGGGCAGTAGCTCCTGATCCACAATGTCACTCATGATGTCATTTGACAAGGAAGTTTTACTTAAATTTTAGTCAGAATAGAGGACACTTCAGTAAGAGTTGTCGTCAATATATCGCGAAGTAAAGGTGCTTCTACAGACAACGCTGAATGTTAAGTGATTTTACCCCAGCATTAGGTAGACGTAATTAGATGTTACATCAGTTCCAATTCACTAAATTTCCACCTCTCTTACTTGCAGTCACGTAGGAAATGTATACACTGCTCAAGATTGTCTAAACAACGGAATCCGGTAATCTGGCTTATAATTTGCTACCATAACTAATAAATCTTGTATTTCCAGGTTCCTCTACAGCATTTTAGGTAAATGACGTTAAAATTGTGGGCCATTGTGTTTGTATTAAGAATAAATGCAATTTGAAGATTCTCCCTTGAAAAAAAAATCACAAAATTTTCTGCCACACATGTTTCGGTAATGTTACACCATCACCCATGAGCTTTCTACACATTAATTGGCAGGAAATGTATTCCGTTTTGCTATCTGTCTTCTGCGACAGAGCTGATATTTCACTACAGTCTTTCATCTGCTACTTTCTTTAACGTGGTTATGGTTTTCGTGTTGTCAAAATTCAGTGGTATAGTTTTCATGTTCTCAAAATTCAGTGGTATAGGGAGTGTTCCGAATACATTTCAAAGAATATTGAGAGCGTGGGAGCCACAAGAACGGACAATATAGTTGCAGGTGACGTTCTGTGTTGAAATATCAACTTCACTACAGAAGACAGAAAGCGACATGAAAAAAAAGAAGTTCTTATAGGTCAAATATGGGAATCCCTCTGATAAGCGTCTCACTTCACCACACCATGTATGGCTGAAGAAAGAGAAAAGAACAAATTGTGTTTAGCTCAAATCAGAATATTCAGAACGTATTTATTGCCATCATTGCATAGCTTAGACTTCTATAATTGCGTAGAAACGGAAGTGGCCTTCTATTTTATTATTGTGACGTAAATGTCGTGTGGTTGCCGGATAGCATAATCGTTGTAAAATATTACTGGCGTCAGCTTTGCTAGAAATATTTTTGCCTAGACGTCCTCACTTTATGTAAGAGCGTCGCCGAATCACAGCAGAGGAAAGCAATGACGAGCAGTGTGAAACTTGAGTCTCTCCCGTCGTATCGAATGTTCAAATAACTTACGGCTCTGCATCCGGGTATTGCCCTCGCCAACCATTGACATTTCTACAGCTGAAAACTCTGCAGGTTTCAAGGAAAAATGAAACGAGAGATGGATGTACAAGGAAACGTAAACTCTTAGCGGTGGGGCCAACGCCAACACGGAACGAAATTACTACTCATGTAGGATGATAATACAGCCATCGTAAACAGCTCGAGCCTTACACAACCAAAGATGATTGGCGCTAAGCGTTAACGACAGCGAAATATTAACAGCGACTGAGCAAGAAGAGATGACTCTGTGCCATTAGTGCCTCACTATCAAGAGAGCAGTATGACTTGAAGAATAAAAGAAAGATAGAAAGAGGGTTTTACTTAAACTGTGCTTGAAATACATCACTTTTCCTGGTCAAACAACTGTTGGTGAGAGCCGTTGTTAATTTATATTTCACTACCGACAACATTTAAAGTTAGAAATTTTTGCTTCTACGTAGGCGTCAGTTGTTTACGATGTGCTTTTCATTGTGATATACACAGTATTTTGTTTACTGGTTGGCGTTGCACCGACCACTAAGCGTTTGTCATCATACGAACAGATTTTTAGATTCATTTGCGCTCTATACATTGTGATACCTCAGTCTTGTTCGAACAGCAACGTAACATAATCCGTTTAGTTTCGTGTTTGTGGTAATGGGTTTGTTTTTATCATCGTATTGACCAGCTAGGATGAAGCGACAACATCTTCTTGCTTACTGCGTTGGTAAAGTACCAGAACTTCAAGCGCTGATAGAAAGCACCGAAGCTGAAATCGTTATAGGCACAGAAAGCTGGCTTAAGCCAGAGATAAATTCTGCCGAAATTTTTACAAAGGTACAGACGGTGTTTAGAAAGGATAAATTGCATGCAACCGGTGGTGGAGTGTTCGTCGCTGTTAGTAGTAGTTTATCCTCTAGTGAAGTAGAAGTGGATAGTTCCTGTGAATTATTATGGGTGGAGGTTACACTCAACAACCGAACTAGGTTAATAATTGGCTCCTTTTACCGACCTCCCGACTCAGCAGCATTAGTGGCAGAACAACTGAGAGAAAATTCGGAATACATTTCACATAAATTTTCTCAGCATGTTATAGTCTTAGGTGGAGATTTCAATTTACCAGATATAGACTGGGACACTCAGATGTTTAGGACGGGTGGTAGGGACAGAGCATCGAGTGACATTATACTGGGTGCACTATCCGAAAATTACCTCGAGCAATTAAACAGAGAACCGACTCGTGGAGATAACATCTTGGACCTACTGATAACAAACAGACCCGAACTTTTCGACTCTGTATGTACAGAACAGGGAATCAGTGATCATAAGGCCGTTGCAGCATCCCTGAATATGGAAGTTAATAGGAATATAAAAAAAGGAGGAAGGTTTATCTGTTTAGCAAGAGTAATAGAAGGCAGATTTCAGACTAGCTAACAGATCAAAACGAAAATTTCTGTTCCGACACTGACAATGTTGAGTGTTTATGGAAAAAGTTCAAGGCAATCGTAAAATGCGTTTTAGACAGGTACGTGCCGAGTAAAACTGTGAGGGACGGGAAAAACCCACCGTGGTACAACAGCAAAGTTAGGAAACTACTGCGAAAGCAAAGAGAGCTCCACTGCAAGTTTAAACGCAGCCAAAACCTCTCAGACAAGCAGAAGCTAAACGATGTCAAAGTTAGCGTAAGGAGGGCTATGCGTGAAGCGTTCAGTGAATTCGAAAGTAAAATTCTATGTACCGACTTGACAGAAAATCCTAGGAAGTTCTGGTCTTACGTTAAATCAGTAAGTGGCTCGAAACAGCATATCCAGACACAACGGGATGATGATGGCATTGAAACAGAGGATGACACTCGTAAAGCTGAAATACTAAACACCTTTTTCCAAAGCTGTTTCACAGAGGAAGACCGCACTGCAGTTCCTTCTCTAAATCCTCGCACAAACGAAAAAATGGCTGACATCGAAATAAGTGTCCAAGGAATAGAAAAGCAACTAGAATCACTCAATAGAGGAAAGTCCACTGGACCTGACGGGATACCAATTCGATTCTACACAGAGTACGCGAAAGAACTTGCCCCCCTTCTAACAGCCGTGTACCGCAAGTCTCTAAAGGAACGGAGGGTTCCAAATGATTGGAAAAGAGCACAGATAGTCCCAGTCTTCAAGAAGGGTCGTCGAGCAGATGCGCAAAACTATAGACCTATATCTCTGACGTCGATCTCTTGTAGAATTTTAGAACATGTTTTTTGCTTGAGTATCATGTCGTTTTTGGAAACCCAGAATCTACTATGTAGGAATCAACATGGATTCCGGAAACAGCGATCGTGTGAGACCCAACTCGCTTTATTTGTTCATGAAACCCAGAAAATATTAGATACAGGCTCCCAGGTAGATGCTATTTTTCTTGACTTCCGGAAGGCGTTCGATACAGTTCCGCACTGTCGCCTGATAAACAAAGTAAGAGCCTACGGAATATCAGACCAGCTGTGTGGCTGGATTGAAGAGTTTTTAGCAAACAGAACACAGCATGTTGTTATCAATGGAGAGACGTCTACAGACGTTAAAGTAACCTCTGGCGTGCCACAGGGGAGTGTTATGGGACCGTTGCTTTTCACAATATATATAAATGACCTAGTAGATAGTGTCGGAAGTTCCATGCGGCTTTTCGCGGATGATGCTGTAGTATACAGAGAAGTTGCAGCATTAGAAAATTGTAGCGAAATGCAGGAAGATCTGCAGCGGATAGGCACTTGGTGCAGAGAGTGACAACTGACCCTTAACATAGACAGATGTAATGTATTGCGAATACATAGAAAGAAGAATCCTTTATTGTATGATTATATATTAGCGGAACAAACACTGGTAGCAGTTACTTCTGTAAAATATCTGGGAGTATGCGTGCGGAACGATTTGAAGTGGAATGATCATATAAAATTAATTGTTGGTAAGGCGGGTACCAGGTTGAGATTCATTGGGAGAGTGCTTAGAAAATGTAGTCCATCAACAAAGGAGGTGGCTTACAAAACACTCGTTCGACCTATACTTGAGTATTGCTCATCAGTGTGGGATCCGTACCAGATCGGTCTGACGGAGGAGATAGAGAAGATCCAAAGAAGAGCGGCGCGTTTCGTCACAGGGTTATTTGGTAACCGTGATAGCGTTACGGAGATGTTTAATAAACTCAAGTGGCAGACTCTGCAAGAGAGGCGCTCTGCATCGCGGTGTAGCTTGCTCGCCAGATTTCGAGAGGGTGCGTTTCTGGATGAGGTATCGAATATATTGCTTCCCCCTACTTATACCTCCCGAGGAGATGACGAATGTAAAATTAGAGAGATTAGAGCGCGCACGGAGGCTTTCAGACAGTCGTTCTTCCCGCGAACCATACGCGACTGGAACAGGAAAGGGAGGTAATGACAGTGGCACGTAAAGTGCCCTCCGCCACACACCGTTGGGTGGCTTGCGGAGTATAAATGTAGATGTAGGTGTAGATGTAGATGTTTGTAGTTTCCTATTTTCCCAGTACTCCTTCATGTTCTCATAACGTTCTCTTCTCTTTCTTCCCGTCCATGTTGTTTCTATTTTGTAATATTTTATTCAGTCGTCTTGTTTTTTCCGATTCTTTGATGTTGTTTCTCTCCCGTTCTTTTCTTATTTCTGTAATCCATGTTACTGTGGATTAGTTTTTCCACTAATACAGAAAGGACTGTTTCGGTACATTTTTCACATTCGTTCAGCAGAGGTGTGCGAAGAAGCGTTTACTTTACTACTCTTTATTCAATCATGATACTTTTGTCACTCACTTGAGGAAGAATTTCTGTGCTGTCATCGAATGTCCATTTCTCTCCTACTGAAGCAGAAAAAAAATTATGTCTTGTTGTTCTGGTGACAGACCGAACTAGCGACATAGCCAGGAGCATGGTCACATTAACATTTAATTTTACTCACTATAAATGCGAGTTCATAAAAAAATGCTGATGCCTCAGTATTTCAAATATCGTCTAATACTTGGTGGTATTGTACGAGGTTCCTCATTGGAGTTGAACATTCCAAATAACATTTTTTCCAGAAGCAAAATGAAAATGTATGAAGCATTTTTTTAGCTATCAGAGGGGCATTAATCAGCATGACTGCCTTTCTTGTAACTTAGTCGAATAACACATTGCATTCTTTATACCGTAATCCACTTACTTTTCTCAAGACCTGTTCAGAAACGTGTACAGTGTATCATTCAAGTGAACGTGGCGTCATTGAAAACGTAACACAACATCGACTTTGGCTCTCTCTCCTACTGGCACTCAGGGCAAGTGCGCGGGCTAACGCAACCCGTCCACTTGCTAGAAATGACAGTCAACAAATGGAAACACAAGGAAAATGCACATCGATTATCACCGTCTTTTGCTGAAGAGTTTGTGTACATTGTACTCACTTAAACCTTCAACTTTGTTCAGTTTCCTTGTGTTTCCACTTGTTTACTGCCAAGTCCAGCAAGTGTACGATGTACGTTATCCCGGCTACGCGCATTATGTGCTAATAGTGGAGGGCTAAAGTCAACATTGCGTTACGTTTATAATTGCGTCACGGTATCTTTAATGGTATAGTGTGATGCGTTTTTGAGGAGGTAACGAGGAAAGGAAGTGGGCAACAGAATAAAAAATACGGGATGCTACTTAGTAAATTTACAGTCAAGGCAGTCATGGAGGATAATATCTCCATGGTAGGAGGATAATATCTCCATTGTAGATAACAACAGTTGCTTGATGTATTTTTCATAAAAAAATGGATTAAAATCAGTATTGACGATAATAAAAAATTTATTTACAGCGGTTGCAGGATTCGGTCAGAATGTGCCCATCTTTACACCATTTATATCATGATGATAGGCGGTGGCTAACGGAGCAGCTGTTACGACTCCGCGTACGTCAACTGCAGTTGACGAAAATGGTTGAAATGGCTCGGAGCACTAAGGGACTTAACATCTGTGGTCATCAGTCCCCTAGAACTTAGAACTACTTAAACCTAACTAACTTAAGGACATCACACACATCCATGCCCGAGGCAGGATTCGAACCTGCGACCGTAGCTGTCGCACGGTTCCGGACTGAGCGCCTAGAACCGCTAGACCACCGCGGCCGGCCTGCAGTTGACGTTCGGGGAGTCAGAACATCTGTTCCGTTCACCACCACCGCCTACAATCACTGTATAAATAGCCTGAAGGCGGTCACATTCTGAGCAAAGCCAGTAACGGTTGTAAATAAATATTCTAATGCGGGCAAGACTGTTTTCAATCCTTATCAAATTATTTTGAGCCAGATCGCTGTTTCTTCACGAGAAGTGTTCGCAAAAGTTACTAATTTTTCATTTTGTTTCTAGTAAAATGCTATTTGTGGTGGTCGATATAAACAGGACGTCCTGTGTGTCAAACATTAGCATTATCCTGGAAGAACAAATGAAGTGTGAATACGAGACTGCCTATTTGAAAAGATTGGACGTTAAAGATCTGAAAAGAACGACGAAATATTTTCCTTGATTATATTAGGGAATGACATTGTAATGTCTCTTGCAGCGGACTCTCCGCGATATTTTCAGAAATTTTATAAATTATATAACTCAGTACATATCTCGAAATATCTCTTCTTATCTTACCGATTCCTAAACTTTAATATACGATGATCATCAATACAAAGTAGTTTCAAGCCCTATTATTACTTGGAGCGTCCATTTACTCCATGGAATAGCTTCTCTGCTATCTGTTTTCTCTTATGAAAAGAATGAGGGGGTGCTTGCCGATTAGCCGTGAAAGAAGGAGTATGTATATGTATGTATTGTTGAGCTAGTCGCCATCTTGATGAGATTCTGTATGAGAAGGAATTTAATACATTAACTAAACTAAAGTAAGTGTGTTCGCGTATTATTTAATTGATTATTATTGACAGCGTCTGATTACTACGCTGTTTTGCACGTAATCAGTGGGGAATGTCTGATTTACACTGGACGAACCTGCCGTTTTGTATGCTCAAGATATCCAGTTACTTCAAATAAATAGGCTAACATGGTCTTACCAGCAGATCTCCGGTCTTCCCCATGTGATCACCGAAAGTTAATAATTATTACAAATGTTTTCAGGAGATCGACTGACAATTTTCGTCGCACCGAGACATCGAAATTGCTTCACTGCCTTATGGAATTTAAGTTAAGCTCAATTTAATCAGGATAGAACAGTATTAAACTGTGTCAATGTGATAAGCCTCCTTTGTGAATGAAAATTGCCTTAACATACGCATGTTTTTACTATCCTGATCAGTGAAGCTAAATCAGGCCGGTGTGAGAGAGGTTTTAAAATTTTTGATCCCACAAAACAAGAAATATTAAAACATGGTGACCGCCTGTCGAAATACTGCCGGTTGTCGAGTCGTTAACCGGCTGCAATAGCGTGAGCTATTTTAACAATGACGAGCCGCTTCGTGTAAAGGGAAGGTGGGAGCAGCGCGGAGCGGTACAGACCTTGCACCAGGCGTCTCCGAAGGGCCAAAAGGGCAGCAGGTAGTCTGTGGCGGTGGAGGGCACGCAGAAGACGATGAAGAGCAGGTCGGCGGAGGCGAGGTTGATGATGAGCAGGTTTGTGGTGGAGCGCATCTGCTGGTTGGCGGCCACGACGAGCACGACGAGCGCGTTGCCGACGAGCCCGAGCAGCACGATCAGGCCGAAGAGCAGCGGCACCACGACGGCGACGGCGCGCTGCAGCACCGAGCTGGCCGCCCAGTCTCCGGCCGCCGCCTCCGCCGCCGCCTCCGCCTCCGCCGCCTCCGCAGCCGAGCTCGACACGTTGCGGCACAGCGTCTCCAGCAGCGCCGCCTCCACCAGCGAGACGGGCCCGCCGCCCGTGTAGTTGGCGCACTTCTCGTACATGTCGGCTCGCGCGCTGCTACTGTGCCCACACGCTCGCTACACTGACGCCCGCTCCGCGGCCGGCCTTATCGCGTCTCGGCCGCCCGCTGCTCCATGGCCTTCCGGCCGCAATCTGCCCGCTCTGTCCCGGCGGTTAATGCCCGCTCATCCTCCTTACGAGTCCACTGACAAGGCACGCCGCGACGACGCCGCTGGTGACGAGGCTCGAGCAGTAATGACAAGCGCCGCGTCCTATCGGAGCCCTTACGACGCCGCCCACGCGCTAAAGATAACCGGGTTTCCTAACACTTTCTTCCATTGAGCACAGTGTATGGCCCTCAGGCACAGCTTATCGTACGCCTATCAGCTGTTCACTGACGTAATCTACCACTGCCACTGTTATTAGCTTAGCAGTACTTTCAAGTGCGACATTTATTATCTACCTTATGCTTATATGTGCGTAAAAACGATGTTTAAAACATTTTAATGACCATAACAGACGCGGAGTTTTGTGCTCAACTAGCACCTCGTTTCAGCTAAACAGTTGTCAAAACTACTTTGTATTATTTAAGGTTCATTATTGAGAGTAATTCAGCGACACAAATACTGTACACCTACATATAAACTAGTTCATCGCAGCGTTAGCAAAAAGGATCTTCTGTGAAATATGTATTTGCGATACTATTTTCGGCGACTCTTTGATCTATACAATCCTCAGAGCGTCTTTAACTAGATTCGTATTCAGCAAGCAGGTGTTCCTTCGAAAGCACTAGCGTCGCATCTATCCAATGCCAAATAAGCGCTGTTACCAGTCTTTCCACTCGGCCACAAGCCGCAAACCGTTACATAGAACAAAATAAATTCTCCCACAGTAAATTTAAAAAAAAATTAAAACTTATCATCCGGCATAAGTAGACTATCTCGCCAAGTACACAACATCAAGCAGCAAGTATGGTGCTACTTTTTATTTAGTCGCTGTCTTGAAACACTGTAACCAAAGCCAGCAAGAGATTACCTATACAAAGGTGCCGCAGGAACTAAATCCGTAACACACCGTCACTGTCAGATTGCTTCTTTCGAGTTACAAAACCAACGAACCGAAGTACAGGTGCAAAGTCACTGGTTGCGCATGCTTTAAACTTAGGATGCCGTATAGTTGATTTTATGAAGACAGTTCCTCCACCTTTCACGTGCTTCCATAAGTATAGCGTCTCTTCCGAGCTCGAGAATCCAGCGCTGCTTCCAGGTCAGCGCTGTTGTAATAAAAGTGTAATATTTCCTTTCTACTCGCCACTCTCACAAAAGATTTTCCTCCACAAATAATACTTACAGGCAACCCAAACAGGCACACCGTCAGTTCCAGTCTCGACGGTATAGCACTGTTAACTAGCACTGAAGTGAAATTAGTACGTAGTACAGCGCCTTATTGCCTCGCATAGGCTCGGTAATGGTACCCGCCGGAATCAGAAGAGTCGCCAGACGGGAGCATCAGTCACAGGGAGGCAACCCACTTTGCACGGCGAGCTGGACCACTCAGCGGGTCGCCGAGAGCAGAGTACCGCTGCCGTCAACTTGTTGCTAGAGGACACGGCGCCTCCATTAGCCGCTGCCGTCGCCGCCTCCAGGAGGGCACAAAGGCGCCGCCGGCCCACACCACAGCCGCCGACGAGGGTCCTCACCGTCGACGGCCGTCGGCAGGGTTCGCAGAGCCAATTAAGCGGAGCACTCTCCCGCCGGGCAATTAGACGCAGCCGTTTAGCGCGGCAGTCACTCGGCCGTGGCGCCCTGCGTGGGAGATGAGCACTTCTCACTATATTATTGGGAGGGACAACTCGATGGCTGATAAGGTAGTAGCACAGTTACTGGTCCACGAAACCCAACTACAGTAATATGTGGCGGAGTCTTCGTCTGTATATAGTATCGTTGCGGTCTCTTTTTAGATCATAGTCACTGTAATGTCTACAAGGGAAGCGAACTGGCAGTGAGTTGTCCACACTGAGCTCAGCACGGAGTTCACACACTTCCGATCGGCTAAAAGGTGCAGTCTGCCAACAAGGACGCGGTGACTCTGAAGACGCAGCTGGTCGCGCGCAGTGCGGGTTGCATCTGCCTCGGCGCAGGGGCCAGAGCACACGCAGAGCACTGGCTACGGCGGTCGGCGTCGAGCGTCGTCGGAGCGTCGCCGGCTGCTGCTGCTGCTGCGACGTCGGCTGCGGCTGGGCGTCGACTGGCGTCGTGGCAGCGGCACCGCCCCCGCCGGCCGGCGTCGCCTCGCCTCCCAGCGCCGCGCCGTGGCCGCCTCGGCAAGCGCCACTCGCCGGCTGCTCTGCTACTCCCGCTGATTACCTCCTCTGTTCGGAACTGCGTGCACGCTTGCGTTAGAAAGCAACACGCCGCCGCAGCCCTGAGCCACGCGTCGGCCAGTTGCGGGTGTACTTCGGTTCAGGCAATTTCACGTACATACGCTTCGGGTCTTTCGGCAATCGTCAGATTCGGTAAGAGTCCATTCGGTGTGTCTGCTTCACAGAGCACCACCATTGTAAGCAGTTTTTATTCGGGTGACGATTTGTACAGCATGGACAAAAATTTTGTCACGAAATTTTAACCCTGAATAGGAATCAAAATTACTAATCAATAATTCAAAAACAGTCTTAATCGCATTTGTTATTATTATTATACCGCCAACCGGTTTCAACCCGACGTAGGTGTCATCTTCTGGGCGTTTACACCATTGGTCGACTGCTGGTGGTGTCAGGAAACTGCCGTTATCTAGACACGAGTGACACTACCAGCAGTCGACTAATGGTGTAAACGCCCATTAGATGACCCCTACGTCGGGTTGAAACCGGTTGGCGGTATAATGATAATAACAAATACGATTAAGACTGTTTTTGAATTATTAGTTACTCATACTAATCGCTGCTTCTCTCCACAACCATGTTGTCCAAAAATTACTAATGTTGTGTCGATCGATAACGCACCTTTCTTAAACTACAGAAATTTGGCGCCACGCGCTCCGATTGGCCGTGGGTTGCCCTGTTACCGTTCGTCGTTTGACGGGCAGCTCTATGGTTGTAGGTTCACACATACGAACGTTTCTCACCCCGTCACTGCCCCAACGTGATGCGCAAATGTGTCGAATACGTCTTGCTGTGTTTCTCCGCCTCACGTCAGAGGCATTCACACGTTAGCTTCGCTTCGGAGTACAGACACGTCACCTGCGATTTAGTCATACAGTAAGCATGGCGGCAAAGTATTCCTTTAAAGAACAACGAGATATGGTTTTTGTTTATGGACTAGCCGAAGGTAATGCGCATGAAGCTCAGAGGTTGTATGAGGAAAGGTACCCAGCAAGACGCCAGCCACACCCACAAACGACTTGGCGAGACAGGCTCTTTAGCGGGATATCGTGGTTATGCTGGAAGATCTTGAGCACGACGGGACGCTGCATTTGAAGAGACAGTTCTCGAGTGCTTCGAGGAAGCACCTATGACAAGTACTCGAACGGTTGGTCTCGACATCGGAGCCACTCATCGGTTAGTGTGGGAGGTTTGGATGGACAGCATCCATTTAGTTTCTACCCTGTCCAAGACCCAAATCCTGTGGCGGATTATGAACACAGGCTAGGGTTTTGCCGGTGGTTTCTGCGACATGTTGTACGAGATCCAGACTTCCCCGCCATTGTGTTGGTTACCGACGGGTGTACCTTCTATCGGGGTGGCCCTTAAAACACTCGAAACGTTCATTACTGCATTACTGGGCAAGGGAAAATCCTCACGTCACGTACGTCCACGGACACCACGTACGATTTTCGCTCAACATTAAGGCAAGTATTGTGGGTGACCATCTGATTGGGCCGCCCCGTCTACCTCCTCGACTTAACTGGTCAAATTACCTTCGCTTTTTGCAAGAAACTCTACCTGGCCTGCTGGAATATGTTCCCTCGGACGTACGGCTACGCATGTGGCTGCAGCATGATGGGGCGCTCGCACATAAGAGTCGTTCTGTGCGCAGATATTTAAATGAACTCTTCGACGGCAGAGGTGCTAGTAGGTCTTGGCCCCTGCGATCAGCAGACCTCATGCCACCGAACCTTTTACTCTGGGCGTTCTTCAAGGTTCTACTTCACCCACCCGGACGCGACCCGCCTAAAAACGATAAGGAATTAATGGATCTCATTCAGCATGCCGCCAATCACATTAGGACAGTGCCACGAAAATTTGAAGGAGTTCGACAAAACATCGTTCGACGTTACCAAGCTTGTGTAGCGTCCGAGGGTCGCCCGTTCGTTCACCTGCTTTGAGTAAACAATGACGTAGCTACAAAAAAAGGCCGTTTTCATGGCCGACACAATTTGTAAAAGACTTTCTCCACAGGGAATAACAGCTGCTGACGGATTTGTTCCCGTTACGTCTCATCATGAAGCTACAATGGATGTGTCGGGACACCGGCGGATTCGCCCCTAGGGCCCCAGAGTGGAAGGCTGGCGCGCTACCACCGAGCCACGTACGGGCCATCTTGGATACATCGCGATCTCCGACAGGCAAAGCATTCGCGGTCATGCGTTGTCCAGAGCGTCCGGCAACAGGGCAATCTCGCAGCTAATCGGAACGCGTGGCGCAAATTTCCGTAGTTTAAAAATTATGCGTTTTCGACCTACACAGCATTAGTAATTTGGGCTCCTACTAGCATCAGCTAACCAGGATTAAAGTTTCGTCACACAATTTTTCTCCACCCTGCATGTTATTAGTGGAGAAACCTGGCATTGCCCAGGTATTTATTTAGCGCTGTGCGTCCACGCCCATACCGCATCTGACTTTCTGCTTCGCGCTAATGACGTCACATCTCCTTAACTATGTGTAGTACAATGATATAACTTTTTAGGTTTATTTAGGGTCATTTGCTGCGAACATAATAGAAAAGAAGCAACTAATTTAAACGCCATGCATGATGCGACAGTTTTTCACTCGCCCCACTAATTATGACATATGTCCTAGACTATGTATCTTATGATCATATAATTTCGCGCATAAGTTCGGTGGTATATATGCATACTTTGTGTAAAATGTGTAGCGAGTACAGTTAGTTAGTAGAGAAGTAACAAACTATAGCGTCATGCCTCATACGATACTTTTACTGCATGAACTTCTAGAAAGTAAAATTTTCTTCTTTCATCGTTTTAAGGGGTCGTCAGCGAGAAAAAACTTCGCAAAGATTTGAAATTATTAGCAGTTTGTTGGAAGTAGCTAAGAGTTCTTGTTCACAAAAACTAGATAGTTTAAGTCTGGGAATTCACGCGTTGGAAGCTACGCCGTTTCTTCTCTTCCATCTCCCGCCCCTTCGGCAGGTAGGTGGTTTCTGAGCCCAGTGCGAGTGTCGCCTGACAATAAGGCATATGTACCAAGTTTGGTTCATATCGGTCCAGTGGTTTAGGAGGAAATGTGCAGCATGCACACACACACACACACACACACACACACATTCACTTTTTTAATATGTGTGGATTACAATGGAGGAAATGTGAAATAGCCGCCTAAACGCCTGGACACTGTCACCCTCATTAAGCTTTCCTGCTGCAGCGCCTAAAACTTTAGAAGACAAGAAAAGCACACAAACATACACTCACACACACACACACACACACACACGGAGGAATCTTTCTTTGTTGTCCTGGCTGGGTGGTTATTGGTTACGACGTTTCCACTAATGGTAATACCTTCTGTGCCTGTGTCCTAATGTACTTCTCATGTTCTCATATTTAACCGTATGACAGTAATATTGGTGGGGATGTACAAATGTTGAAACATGGATGCATGTAACTAAATGTAGGCTTCAAAATGGCAGTGTAGATGTAAATAGCTATCCAATTTCAAAATGGACATAAATCTTTCTTCTTGCTGTTGCGGTCTTCAGCCCGAAGACTGGTCTGATGCAGCTCTCCATGCAACTCTCTCCTGTGCTAGCGTCTTCATCTTCGAATAACTATGGTAATCCACATCCTTCTGAACCTGTTTACTGTATTCCTCTCTTGGTCTCCTTCTAAAACTTATAGACCCCACAATTCACTTCTATACCAAATTTGTGATCCCTTCATGTCTCAGAATGTGTATTATCAAACGATCCCTTCTTCTAATCAAGTTGTGCCACAAGTTTTTTGCCTGTTCAGTACCTCCCCATTAGTTATGTGATATACTCATCTAATCTTCAGCATTCTTCTGTAGCAACATATTTGAAAAGCTTCAATTCTGTCTTTGTCTAAACTGTTTATCGTCCATGTTTCACTTGCATACATGTGTATACTCCATACAAATACTTTCAGAGTAGACTTCCCACGGCATAAATCCATATTCGATGTTGGCAATTTTCCCTTCTTCGAGAACGCTTTTATTGAAATTGCCGGTCTACATTTTATATACTCTCTACCTTGGTCATATCTTATTTTGCTGCCCAAATAACAGAACTCTTTTACTACTTTGTCTCGTTTCCTAATCTCCTTCAGCATCACCTGATTCAATTCGATTACATTTCGTTACATCTTCTTTTACTTTTCTGATTTTCGCCTCGTATCTTCCTTTAAAGACTGTGTCCATTCCGTTCAATTGCTCTTCTAAGTCCCAAGCTGCCTCTGACAGAATTACAACTTCATCGGCAAACATATTTTTCTTTATTTCTTCTCCCTGAAATTTAATTCATACTCATATTTTTTTCTCAGCGTACAGACTGAATAACATCGATGATAGCCTACAACCCTACATTCTCAACCACTGCATCCCTTTCATGCTCCTCAACACTTATAACTAACGCTTGGTTTCTGTACAAGGTGTAAGCAGCGTTTCACTTCCTGTATTTTACCCCTGCTACCTTCAGAATTTCAAATGGAGTGTTCCAGTTGACATTTTCAAAAACTTTCTATAAGCGCTATAAACGTACGTTTGTCTTTCGTCAGCCTATCTTATAAGATAAGTCGTATGGACAACATAGCCCCCGTGTTGCAAAATTTCTCTGGAAGATAAACTGATCTTCCCTGGGTCAGCTTCTACCAGTTTTTCCATTCTTCCACAGGGAATTCGTCTTAGAATTTTGCAATCCTGAGCTATTAAACTGATAATTCTGTAATATTCACACCTGTCAGCACCTTCTTTCTCGGAATTTTAATTATTCCGTTGTTCCTGAAGTCTGTGGTTATTTCGCCTGTCTCATACACCCTGCACACCAGATGGTAGAGTTTTGTCATGGCTGGCTCTCCCAAGGCTATCAGCAGCTCTGACAGAATGTCGTCTACTCGGAGCCTTGTTGGAATTAGGTCATTTTTAGTGCCTCTGCCAGATTCTTCTCACAGTATCATATCTCCCTTCTTGTCATTATCTACGTCCTTTTCCATTTCCATAATACTGCCTTCTAGATCATCTTATTTACTTCGGACTGGTTTCCAGTCGGAACTCTTTATAATCATGCAGGTACTAATCTTTACTCCGAAGACCTCTTTAATTATCCTGTAGGTGGTATCTACCTTTCCATTAGTGAAACATGCTTCTAAATCCTTACAATTGCGCTTTAGCCACTCCTGCTGAACCATCTTCCTCTTCTTTTCAGTTTCATATTTTATACGTGTGTAATTCCTTTCGCTTGCTTCATTTGCTGCATTTTTATATTTTCTCCTTTCATTAGTTAAATTCAATATCTGCTGTGTTATCCAAGAGTTTCTACTAGGCAGCAGAGGATGGAATAGATAAAAACTATTCGATCCTCTGCTGCCTTCACCATTTCGTCTCTCAAAGCTATCCATTCGTCTTCTACTGCATTCCTTTCCGGTGTTCTAGTCAACCGTTACCTCATGCTCCCTCTCAAACTCTCAACAACCTCTGGTTCTTTCGCCTTATCTGGGTCCCATCTCCTTAATTTTATGCCTTTTTGCAATTTATTTAGTGTTAATCTACAATACATAATCAAACAATTGTGCTTCGAGTCCACATCTGTCTCCAGAAATGTCTTGAGCTTAAAACCCTTACCGAAATCCATGTCTTACCAATATATAAGCAATCTGAAACCTTCCAGTGTCTGCAGGACTCTTCCAGGTGTAAAATCTTCATTAAAGGTCATAAGACCTAGTTTTAGCAATTATTAAATTATGCTGTGTGCTGAACTCTACTAGGCAACATCTTCTTTCATTCCTTTTCCCCACTTCATATTCACCTACTATTTATTCTGCTCTTCCTTTTCCTACGATCGAATGCTAGGCCCATTACAACTAAATTTCATCTCCCTTAGCTATCTGAGTACTTTCTTGTATCTGATCATACGTTTCTTGAATTTCTTCACCTGCGGAGCCAGTTTGCATATAAACTTGTTCTACTGTGGTAGGTGTGGGCTTCAAGTCTGTCTTGGCTACGATATGCGTTATCTATGCTTACCCGCATTCCTAGTCTGTTATTCATTATTAAACCCAATACAGCATTAATTGTATTTGATTTTGTATTTATAAACCTATATTCACCTGACCAGAAGCCGTGTTCCTCCTGCCATTGGACATCATTAATTCCCCCTGTATCTAGCTTCAAACTATCCATTTCCCTTTTTAAATTTTCTAACCTAGCTGCCCGATTAAGGGATCTAGTATGACATGCTCCGATCCGTAGAAAGCCAGTTTTGTTTCTTCTGATGATGACATCGTTCTGAGTAGCCCCCACCCCCCGGAGATCCGAATGGGGGACTATTTTAGCTCTGTAATATTTTGCCCAAGAGAACGCCATCATCATTTAGGCATTCAGTAGAGCTGCCTGCCGTCGGGAAAAATTACCGCTGTATTTTCCCCTTGCTTTCAGCTGTTCCCAGTAACAGTATAGGAAGGCTAGCTTAGCCAGTCATTCAGACTGTTGCCCCTGCAACTACTGAAAAGTCTGCTGCCTCTCTTCAGCAACCACAGGTATGTCTGGCCTCTCAACAGGCACTCCTCCGTTGTGGTTGCACCTACGGTGAGGGTATCTGTATCGCTGAGGCACGCAAGCCACCCCATCGACGGCGTGGTCCATGGTTCACGTGGGGGATAAATTTCTTATACGAGGACTAAACATTTTGAAAATTTATTTTTCAGTTTTCTTAAATTCGTCTGTACTGTTGATTGCGTAAAGTTGTCAACTGAATCATAGTATATGACGCCGAACCATACTCTCTCCCTCCTCTCTCCCACTCTATCTCTCTCTCTCAGTCTCTCTCTCTGTCTCTATCTTACTCACACACTCTTATGCAGACATACAAATACTCATCTTCAGCCTTCTCCTCAGTCATCCGTTGTTGTTGTTCTGGTCTTCAGTCCTGAGACTGGTTTGATGCAGCTCTCCATGCTACTCTATCCTGTGCGAGCTTTTTCATCTCCCAGTACCTACTGCAACCTACATCCTTCTGAATCTGCTTAGTGTATTCATCTCTTGGTCTCCCTCTACGATTTTTACCCTCCACGCTGCCCTCCAATACTAAATTGGTGATCCCTTGATGCCTCAGAACATGTCCTACCAACCGATCCCTTCTTCTGGTCAAGTTGTGCCACAAACTTCTCTTCTCCCCAATCCTATTCAATACTTCCTCATTAGTTATGTGATCTACCCATCTAATCTTCAGCATTCTTCTGTAGCACCACATTTCGAAAGCTTCTATTCTCTTCTTGTCCAAACTATTTATCGTCCATGTTTCACTTCCATACATGGCTACACTCCATACGAATACTTTCAGAAATGACTTCCTGACACTTAAATCAATACTGGATGTTAACAAATTTCTCTTCTTCAGAAACGCTTTCCTTGCCATTGCCAGTCTACATTTTATATCCTCTCTACTTCGACCATCATCAGTTATTTTGCTCCCCAAATAGCAAAACTCCTTTACTACTTTAAGTGCCTCATTTCCTAATCTAATTCCCTCAGCATCACCCGACTTAATTAGAGTACATTCCATTATCCTTGTTTTGCTTTTGTTGATGTTCATCTTATATCCTCCTTTCAAGACACTGTCCATTCCATTCAACTGCTCTTCCAAGTCCTTTGCTGTCTCTGACAGAATTACAATGTCATCGGCGAACCTCAAAGTTTTTATTTCTTCTCCATGAATTTTAATACCTACTCCGAATTTTTCTTTTGTTTCCTTTACTGCTTGCTCAATATACAGATTGAACAACATCGGGGAGAGGCTACAACCCTGTCTTACTCCCTTCCCAACCACTGCTTCCCTTTCATGTCCCTCGACTCTTATAACTGCCATCTGGTTTCTGTACAAATTGTAAATAGCCTTTCGCTCCCTGTATTTTACCCCTGCCACCTTTAGAATTTGAAAGAGAGTATTCCAGTCAACATTGTCAAAAGCTTTCTCTAAGTCTACAAATGCTAGAAACGTAGGTTTGCCTTTCCTTAATCTTTCTTCTAAGATAAGTCGTAAGGTCAGTACTGCCTCACGTGTTCCAGTGTTTCTACGGAATCCAAACTGATCTTCCCCGAGGTTGGCTTCTACTAGTTTTTCCATTCGTCTGTAAAGAATTCGTGTTAGTATTTTGCAGCTGTGACTTATTAAGCTGATAGTTCGGTAATTTTCACATCTGTCAACACCTGCTTTCTTTGGGATTGCAATTATTATATTCTTCTTGAAGTCTGAGGGTATTTTGCCTGTTTCATACATCTTGCTCACCAGATGGTAGAGTTTTGTCAGGACTGGCTCTCCCACGGCCGTCAGTAGTTCCAATGGAATATTGTCTACTCCGGGGGCCTTGTTTCGACTCAGGTCTTTCAGTGCTCTGTCAAACTCTTCACGCAATATCATATCTCCCATTTCATCTTCATCTACATCCTCTTCCATTTCCATAATATTGTCCTCAAGTACATCGCCCATGTACAGACCCTCTATATACTCCTTCCACCTTTCTGCTTTCCCTTCTTTGCTTAGAATTGGGTTTCCATCTGAGCTCTTGATATTCATACAAGTCGTTCTCTTATCTCCAAAGGTCTCTTTAATTTTCCTGTAGGCGGTATCTATCTTACCCCTAGTGAGATAGGCCTCTACATCCTTACATTTGTCCTCTAGCCATCCCTGCTTAGCCATTTTGCACTTCCTGTCGATCTCATTTTTGAGACGTTTGTATTCCTTTTTGCCTGTTTCACTTACTGCATTTTTATATTTTCTCCTTTCATCAATTAAATTCAATATTTCTTCTGTTACCCAAGGATTTCTACTAGCCCTCGTCTTTTTACCTACTTGATCCTCTGCTGCCTTCACTACTTCATCCCTCAAAGCTACCCATTCTTCTTCTACTGTATTTATTTCCCCCATTCCTGTCAATTGCTCCCTTATGCCCTCCCTGAATCTCTGTACAACCTCTGGTTCTTTTAGTTTACCCAGGTCCCATCTCCTTAAATTCCCACCTTTTTGCAGTTTCTTCAGTTTTAATCTACAGGTCATAACCAATAGATTGTGGTCAGAGTCCACATCTGCCCCTGGAAATGTCTTACAATTTAAAACCTGGTTCCTAAATCTCTGTCTTACCATTATATAATCTATCTGATACCTTTTAGTATCTCCAGGGTTCTTCCATGTATACAACCTTCTTTCATGATTCTTAAACCAAGTGTTTGTTAAGATTATGTTGTGCTCTGTGCAAAATTCGACCAGGCGGCTTCCTCTTTCATTTCTGTCCCCCAATCCATATTCACCTACTATGTTTCCTTCTCTCCCTTTTCCTACACTCGAATTCCAGTCACCCATGACTATTAAATTTTCGTTTCCCTTCACAATCTGAATAATTTCTTTTATTTCATCATACATTTCTTCAATTTCTTCGTCATCTGCAGAGCTAGTTGGCATATAAACTTGTACTACTGTAGTAGGCGTGGGCTTCGTATCTATCTTGGCCACAATAATGCGTTCACTATGCTGTTTGTAGTAGCTTACCCGCATTCCTATTTTCCTATTCATTATTAAACCTACTCCTGCATTACCCCTATTTGATTTTGTGTTTATAACCCTGTAGTCACCTGACCAGAAGTCTTGTTCCTCCTGCCACCGAACTTCACTAATTCCCACTATATCTAACTTCAACCTATCCATTTCCCTTTTTAAATTTTCTAACCTACCTGCCCGATTAAGGGATCTGACATTCCAGTCATCCGTGTGTCACGTAATATAAAAGTGGGTTAAGTTTGCCGTGAAATGCACAGGATACCGTAAAGGTTCCATTATTGTTGTGACGAACAGTAAATCTCACCAGACAGAAGACCTCCCTCAGCTTCCTGACAGCTTCGCTTACTTCCTGTACTTTCACCACTCATCCGTCTCCTTCCTCAGTCCTAACTGCAGTTCCCCATCCACTCCGCACATCTTACTTTTATATACTTTCAAGCAAGAAAAAACCAAAACATCTTGGACACCTCACTTAATTCGTCGATTTGTTCCCGTGGACACACCATATTGATGTCCACTCTTACTGAATCATTCATTATAGAGGTGAAGGACCACATCCTCTCCCACTACTGCTTAACTTTTGATGACGTTTGGCTAACAGAGGCTTCATAACATACGTTGACGTTCATGTTCCGAGGATGGGCAATGTATGGTCAAAACTGAGTATAACTTTAATCATACTCTGTGACTTTGACTGAAATAAAAATAGACATGTGTAAAACTTCAGTCACGGTAATCCATCGACATGCCGTTTCTTCTGTGGCCGGTGTCGTCTGCCGGCACCGAGCGAGGTGGCCCAGTGGTTAGCACACTGGACTCGCATTCGGGAGGACGACAGTTCAATCCCGTCTCCGGCCATCCTGATTTAGGTTTTCCGTTATTTCCCTAAATCACTTCAGGCAAATGCCGGGATGGTTCCTTTGAAAGGGCACGGCCTATTTCCTTCCCCATCCTTCCCTCACCCGAGCTTGCGCTCCGTCTCTAATGACCTCGTTGTCGACGGGACGTTAAACACTAACCTTCTCCTCCACCTCCGTCTGCCGGCCACTTGTCGTGTGTCTGCGACCGCCCGGGGCAACTACTGTTTCTGGTCCGCTCCTCGTTCTCGGAATTATACGTCAAATCAATAAATACTACGAAACATACCGCGTAAATACTTCATCAGATGTAGCGATCATTTTGGTACACTGTAATAACACTTGTGTCTCCACCAAAATCTTTTTATTAATATTACAACACCTCACGTGTTTAGGCGTTCCGTCATTTTCAAAGCATCAAAAAAATGTAGATACACATTATCTTGTCAATATTACAATTGAGAAACATCAGTGCAAAAAATACTGATAGGTATAGTTACCAAATAACAAATTAAATATTTTTAAGTAATCCAAGTTGCGACAGCACCTAACGGTTATTGATGAGTAGTTGCTCTTCCAAACACCACCCCGTGCGAGAAAACCAGTTACGTCTTTACCTGCGGTTACTCGCACTTTAGGTACTGTGGTTATGCCCGGCTCTGTTTAAAAAGAATAGCTCTATGCAGTCATAGCGTCGAGCCGCGCACGTCTGCTTTCATGCCCTGCAGCTAATTCGCTGCGAATATTAACCTGTAGCTGTGGTCCTGCAATCATATATACCAGGCATTGGCTCTAATTGTGCGTTAACAAAATAGACAAGAATGTGAAATGAGAGATAAACGAATAATTTAATGAAAAGTGTTCTATTCTAATGCCTTTAATTGAAGAAGATGACAGATAATTATGTTAAATAATGTTTATTCTAGAAAGGACTTCTCAAATAAACAGGATGTGTTCCTACGACATTCATTAAAAATACGAACAGGAAATACCCTTTTCAAGTGCAGTAAAGCTACGTTGAGAGCATTACTAGAACGGTAGCAAAATCTTCAAACTAAATCTCCAAACGCTCCAGAAAATTAAGTCCAAGACGTGATTACGATACCCAGAAGATTCACCAGTTCGAAATAGTTCAGAGCTCAGCGAGATGACTCACAAAGTAACACACGTGATACGAAGAATAGTGGCTCCAATTCTATCCTCAGCTCCTTAATATAAGCGGAAAAAATTAAAAGGCCTGCTCTGGAACACATTCAGATCTCTCAAAATATAAAGTTTCTCTAAAGCTATTTTAGCGGCCTTTCACCTACTACAATCAATCACCCACTCGACTGAATCACACACGTTACCATAGACAGGTCTGCATCCTTCCAGCAGTCGACATAAAATGTCCCAAACGCTCTCTTGAACTCTTCACTCGAATCTACATTTCAATCAGCCGCGCGGGATTAGCCGAGCGGTCAGAGGCGCTGCAGTCATACACTGTGCGGCTGGTCCCAGCGGAGGTTCGAGTCCTCCCTCGGGCATGGGTGTGTGTGTTTGTCCTTAGGATGATTTAGGTTAAGTAGTGTGTAAGCTTAGGGACTGATGACCTTAGCAGTTAAGTCCCATAAGATTTCACACACATTTGAACATTTACAGTTGAATCCCGTAGTGTTCTCCCGCTATCTGCTCTTCTATTGTCTGGAGGCCATCCCCACCAAAAACACATCAACCACAATCTCCGCAGGCATGACATGATTCAAGTTGACCGCATCCCGGGCAAAACTAATATATTACAAAAAATGGTTCAAATGGCTCTGAGCACTATGGGACTTAGCACATGTGGTCATCAGTCCCCTAGAACTTAGAACTAACTAAATCTAACTAACCTAAGGATATCACAAACATCCATGCCAGAGGCAGTATTCGAACCTGCGACCATAGCGGTCACGCGATTTCAGACTGAAGCGCCTAGAACCGAATGGCCACACCGGTTGGCAATATATTACAACAATATTTAAATAACGATATGTTATAAACATTCTGTTACGCTCAGCTCATTAACAATTGTGTAAGTAACAGGTGTTTCACAAATAATCCAGCATTCCTGCGCAATTGATCTCACCATAAATGGCAACCGATTATCCTTAAGTATTGTTTAAACAGTTATTTATGCCATCTTGACAGAAGCGTCACTTGGTTCTCTTTTAAACTGCGATGTCCGTTAACACATGCGATTGGCGATTGGCGATTGGCCACTCTTAAATTAGCACAGTTTTTAATAGCACTTGCAATCAACATAGTATAGTTACTGGTAAAATAGTAAACGAGTCATTGAATAAAGAGACAAGTATAACAATATAAGAGGTACTGGTGATGTGTTCATTTGCTGTTGAATGTGGAGAGTACGATGTTCTGACAAAAGTTTGCATAATGAAAAGGATGTAAAAGAATTCGTAAACCAACAAATAAAACACATAGCTTTCAGGGACGGTGACAACAGTGCAGTGCTACAATCTGAGATATCGTTTGTTGATATCGCATGAAACGTTTAAAAGTTGTTAGTTCAGAGGTTCATTGTGAAAATGTTTATTCAGTGTGAAACATTAACTCCTGTAGTTTTAAACATATTCAAATATTCTTGTGACACTGGATGCGCCTGATTTTGATGGGATCTCCGATGTATTCAGATTGGTATTAATATTTGGTTGTAGGCAATTATAGACTCTCAGAGAGCTGTAAGAAGCCATCTTTAAGAGTAAGTGACACTCCGCCATTTTCTGGAGCGTATTGTGCACAATGGCAGTGTGAGCATCAGCCATCCAAGTTCCCAGCCCTGGAGCTTACCAGTTTCCTGCGACGCTCTCATTGTCTCTGCACGTGGTCCGCGGGAAATGATCAACTATCCGGGATGCGAGGGGCGTGCCCTGTGCCCTGGACCCGCTGGCGCTCACCAGTACCACAAATTCATCTTTCCTCAGTACCAGGTCTAAGTGGACGGATAGCTCGCCAACATACGAAATGTAATTGCTACTTTTCAGAAAAGACTTGCAGTTGTCTGTTTGCTATTACCCCAAATTATTTTGTTCTTTACGGTCTTTCCTGAAAGTCACTATTCTCTCTCAGACATCAGTCTTTCGAACCTATATCCTGCTATTTCGCACTCCTGAATTTCTAATTTTGGGTAGAGATTGTATTTCATACCTCTACAATTGAAGATGCATTTAACATGTATTTTCCAGCAGGCTTCATACATTACTGATAACATACCCCGTTAAGACCCATCTGATCTGCAATAACGGAATAAAATTCGCTTTCGGTAAACCTAAAAATGACAAGCACTGGAATCCAGGGGCTTGTCAATAGCTCATTTCAGTCACATGTTCAATCATTCCAAAAACAACACCTTGAAAAACAAATTGATTCATGAAATAATGTGCTACGGTACAGTGATACCGTCAGTAATTTCTCTCGTACCTTACTACCAAACATATAATGAAATGATGCAATGATTAAAACCTTGAACACGGCCTTCAATATTCATGTTGTCTCTGATCGCTCTACATCACTGTTACTGGAGCGTTCCTTCGGCATGGTCCGTCGAGATTCCTGTTCCATCATTAAATAATCCAAGCTCGTCCGGCAGTAAAAAGCGCGTCATAGGTGTCAAACTGCACATTAGTTTTCCTTCGTCTTTCAGTTGTCATAGAGGTTTCCTCCCTTTTGTACTATCACTCCATCAAGCAAATTTTGCTGCTTCATTGTTCGCCTTTAGGAACACATTTAATTACATACACACTACCGGAAACGATTAGTATACCCGTTTAGAGATTTCCAGTCCACACAAGATTTATTGTTGCAACAGTACATATAGAACACACGAAATTATTACATTTAACGATCAATAGCACAAGCAGTTCTAAGGTGCCAGGTATCGACCATGCTGAAACACCCCTATTAGCACGTGATGTAACCTCCACGAGCGGCAGTGCAGGTGCTGACTCTGGAATCCAGTCGTTCCTACAGATGACGAATACTGTCATGGAATACGTTATGCCACCCCTGCTCGACCTGTTCACGTAGTCCTGTAAGAGTCACTTCTCGTCCCGTCACATCTCACGGCTGCTCGATTGGAGACATTTTCAGAGATCGTGCTGGCCAGGGAATTTGCTGCACGTCGTGCAGAGAACTTTGAATTTCACAGGCAGAGTGTGCGGGCGAGCAGTGCCCTGTTGGAACAACACATCATATTCCTATACACAGAAACAAAAGTGCAGCTTCAGGAGGCCAAGATCGCTGTTCTGCAGCATTTGTTGTGATGGCCGGTTTCAGCAAACTACGTCGCCATTATTAGATCTGTGAAGCATAGATCAACTATGCAAGTACTTCGGGATCAGATCCAAAGCTGAGTAGTAAATGTTTACATAAACAAGGACTGTAACATGGAATATAACATGTCTTCTGCAGTACAAATCAAATGCATATTGTACAGTGTACTGTGTCATATCATAGAACGATACTTCAACCGAGCGAGGTGGCGCAGTGGTTAGACACTGGACTCGCATTCGGGAGGACGACGGTTCAATCCCGCGTCCGGCCATCCTGATTTAGGTTTTCCGTGATTTCCCTAAATCGCTCCAGCCAAATGCCGGGATGGTTCCTTTCAAAGGGCACGGCCGACTTCCTTCCCCGTCCTTCCCTAATCCGATGAGACCGATGACCTCGCTGTCTGGTCTCCTTCCTTAAACCAACCAACCAACCAACCAACCAACGATACTTCATGAACATGCGAACAAGCAAGTCAACCATAAAGTAACTATCGCATCGGTCCATTTTTCACTGATTATATAAAATTATGCCCTACATTAGCAGAATGAGGACAGAGATTCTCATTTAAACATCATAGGCGTTACAACCAGCCATCAGAAATCGCTGTGGACGTAGTTACAAGCGAAAGCGCATCGTGTCTTATTAAATTATAAAGGCAAACCCACAATCTACGAATGTTACACTTCAGAAACACAACAAATAATACAAATCATAGCACGCTACACTTTTTGTTATAATAATGTTTAATTAATTTATATAAAATTTAAATCCACAATAAAAACATAACAGGAATCACTGTACCCTTAATACATCGTTTAATACACAAGTAGTGAAGCCAGTTATGTGGCATGGGTGTATTATAAAAATAAATACAATTAAATACACATGTCATAATACGCAGGTAGCATAAAGCCTCGACATACGTACACTGTTGCTCGGTACCTCGGTGCACTTAAGTAAATTTGAAGTAACTATAAAGGGAACGTCAAATGTTCCACTCATAACTACCACAAAGACGTCATGATAAGTACAGCAACCATACAGTGGAATCACTTATCTGGTTCCAATCAAATCACAGTATTCATTCTATCAACATGTAGCTCGACGTTCAGGTACAAGCTCGGTGGTCGAGGTCTCGATGTGAAAGACACGGATGAGAAGACCACAGGAATAACTAGCATAATTGTGAATTTTGCTATGTAATACAAAAAAACATACTTGCCACATAATATAATCCATTATTGTACTCATACAATGTGTGAACAAGTCGTTCAACAATACAAATAGGACAGGGTTGCTTGCTATATGCAGTCCACATTGTATTAAGCTATCAACTTGTAATTCGTGGTTTAGCTAAGAGAATAGTGCTTGAGGTTTAAGTGTGAAATAGGAAATGACAAGGCCAAACGGAACGAACAACATAGTACCAAAAACTATTATGTTTAATGATTCTGTACGTTATGTCAATTAGTAAATAACAAAACAAAATGTGACCATATCACAATTTAATATTGTGTCGCACAACGGGTAGGTGATATTTGACGTAAATGCATGAAATAATGCTCAAGGCCATGAATATCGCCAAATCAAGAGGGAAAACAATTTCCTTCTGTTTTGGGCTTGCCACAACTCCATTGTATGAGCACAAGGTAATCAATGTCAAATAACAAAATAGATCTCAAGTTTTATCAAATAACAAATAGACCTCAAATTTCGTGAAATTATAGAAATACGCCACTTTGACCTGAGAAATATCGTGAAGCAAATCACAAAAGATGGTCAAATATATTAAAAAAATCTCCCATTAGTTTGTAATAGGTCACTCAATAAATTATTCAGAGATATATTCTTATAGCTATAAATTTTTAGATATTCTGGTACATATACTCTTCTACTTTAGGAACCATCATATGAGAGACTCTCATGTTGCGACGAATATCAGCAATGCTATGCATCCTGTCTCGGAGATGATATCTGGAAGTGGTTCCTTAAATCCCGTAAAAATTGTCCAACCTGTCTGTCCCACATAAAAATCACTGCACTCGCCTCAACACTCATCTCAGTTTTGTGTTTTAACGTAGGCGTTAGCGTATTGGAATTTTAAAAGCAGGACTAGAAGGACATACATTTGACTTCCGGTGGTGTCATTCAGTGTTGTCCGATAGCTTCCCTCCATATTTCGTGGGAATGTATTTTTGTTTTTTGCATTGACCTGAAGTAACACTATACTTGTTATCTGTAATTAAGTTGTTTTTTATTTTTTTGAAAAAAATCTTTGACTGAGTCCTGAGATTAGCCATTAGCTACAACGATATGTTTTAATGTTGCCAATTTCTGTTCTACACTTTTATCATCCAACGGTAACTTTAACATTCTGTATAGCATTGTATTAAAATAAACAGTCTTACAACGCAATGGATACGTGATGAAGCGTTAAAAATCATATCAGTAGTCGTCAGATTCCTAACTATGCTGAAGGCATGCTTACCATTCTGTTTCTTAATGGCAATGTTCAAATAACGTATGACATTTCATTTTTTATTTAAATATATACAGTATTTTCGTATGCATTCTATTCACAGTTGTTACGGAATTCTGAACGTTTACTTCTTTAACCTTCATCAGGACGATAATGTCATCTACGTAACGTTCGAAAGTATATTCAGAAGAAAAAAAGTTATTTCCTAAGTTACTGATTAAGATGTTTGCCATGGTTCCAGCCAGGCTGCTACCCATAGCCAATGACTCATTGTGGTTTTAAAATTAATTAAATTAGAAATAGTTGTAAGAAATCAATAGTTTAAGCAGCTCAGTTAGCTCACCGATTTCTCCGTGACTTAACCTGCATGAGTTAACAAATCATTCTTTATTATTTCAAGGCACTGCCCAATTGGTATGTTCGTATAGACGTTATTTATATCAGAGGACGCTAACACCTGTTAGTTACGTATCTGACAATTTTGTACATTCATGGAGTTCTCAAAAACGAACACTTTTTTCAATTTCTTATTTAACAAGTTATTTAGTTCGTAATTTGGCGATGTTCTGTTATCGACAATACAGCTTGTCGTTTTATTAACCATATCTGTCTTAACCCGTAAGCGTAGCTTTGGTATACTCGTATTCATCACCTTGACATACGGTTTCTCTTTTCAGTTATTATGAAACGATGGTCATCGATTTTACTTCTGAAAGTAAGATCAAATTTCATAGTGGGATCATCAGCGATCTGCACAATGTTACTCTCCTTGAAAAATTGCTTAGTGTTATTAAAGTAATCTTGATCGTAAATAATGACCTCAGCATTGATTTTACTGCTGATTTTTTTCCGGCAGTGTATTTTGATGGAAACAAAGAAAGTCCTTCTCACAGTGTTTTAGTTGTTTATTTTCACACTACAGTTGTTATGACGCTAAGATCAGAAGACTGGTATGTAAATCAGCCATGTATTTATCTAGAATCTAGACGAGTGTGGCAGTGGATAACATCACAGCCTGGGCTCTGAATGAGACTAACCTCTCTAAATACAGCTTAGTAATTCAGTTAGCATGTAGCTCAGAACCCTGTCCAGCCAAAGAGACGGACTTCTATACTTCTGCTCTATATACTTTCATATGCAACCAAGTCGAGCCAAAATAATAAAAAAATCCGAACCTTTCCTTGATCATTACAAAGCCGCACAGATATAAATGAATACAGGTGATACTTTGGCGCCGGCCGGGGTGGCCGAGCGGTTCCAGGCGCTACAGTCTGGAACCGCGCGACCGCTACGGTCGCAGGTTTGAATCCTGTCTTGGGTATAGATGTGTGTGATGTCCTTAGATTAGTTAGGTTTAAGTAGTTTTAAGTTCTAGGGGACTGATGACCTCAGAAGTTAAGTCCCATAGTGCTCAGAGCCATTTGAACCATTTTTCATACTTTGGCTTGGTCTTATACCCGTGAGGCACTTTTTCTCGTGTTGCAGAATCATTTATGAGTTGCAGACGGCGTTGTACCCAGAACTCAGCAACTCTATGTACAACTGGAAAGTACTCTTCATACAAGAAGGAGACACAGGTTACATTCACCGAATATAAGGCGACACATCTTCAGTGATTGGTCAGCTCGACTGGAAAGGGGCCTTATGGGTCATGACTACGATGCTCCGACTATATCGGAGCTTACTGGAAATCATTTCCACTCATTGCATCCATGAAGCAAGAGCTTACTTTTGTAGTCCGCTAGTCGTGCAGGAATCAGCTGTACCTACCAACACAGGAAACTGGTTTGAGCCCTGAAGTAGCGACATTGTATAGTGTGACATCGTAAGTGCACAAGTAGGAACAGTACAGAACACTGTGGAGTGGCCCCAGGTATGCAACCAGGAGGGTATACGGTAAACGTGAAAGGCATGGCCCCAATTAGTTGCCATCTGTTTCTTAAACAACAATAACTGCATTTATCATGAATTAGTAGAATGCTAACCATCTGATACGATACCTTATTGACACACATCTGCAAGCTTGCTTTAGGGTAAAGATTTACCTTTTAAACGTTCAGTAAACGCAATGAATAAAACTTGTTACAAGACAACAGGAGGATAGACTAACAAATAGATTCAAGAAAAGTTCTAGTTCGACAGTAGTTAAAATGCTCAATGAGAGTAATACGCCCTTCAAAAATATCGCTAACAATTAATGGATAAGTCCTCAGAATAAATGCAGAACAGTTATTCAAACCCAGCATGTTTAAGGTCAAAAGGGCAATTACTGACAATGTCAAAAGCTCGAGTGAATAATTCAGTTTATCCTGAGAATGAAATAACTGAGAAGGAAGCACAATCCATTTCAGTAAGCTTCCATGTTAACCTGGGTGACAATAGAAAAACAATTACAATGTAAGTAAAATAAGAACCTTTTAAAAACGTCAGCATAAAGCATTCTCCCTTATAACCCAAGCTCGTTCCGATGGTAATTACAGAGTTGCTAAGAGAAGAAGAGGCACTCCCCGCCTCCGAATTAATTGAAGTACGGATCTTACTCCAAAATAATTTAACGGTCAGCAATTTAGGCTGGAACTAAGCAAGAAAACTAACTTAGATATTTCGACGGAGAACTGGCCAAGGGGAAGCTGGAATGAAACAGCCAGACTGGCTACTGTAACACACGCTGGACCGCGCCGCAGCGAGTCAACACAAGCTGCAGTTCACTATTTCTCGCTGCCGGCGCCTTCCTCGCACTAGTACACAACCGCCAGCACCCCATAAGAGACAGAAAGGCTCCATTAGGTCGTCTGAAGAATAAATATAAAATGTCAAAGGTACACAAGTGAAATCACTTGATCCAAAAATATCGTTATTCAATAACAGTAGGTCCGACCCAAGTAATGTAACGAAAGGTCACTAATTATTTCTCTCCAAACCGCAGAGCCTGTATAGGGAGTAAGAAGCAGTATAATAAATTGCCAACGTGACCTTATTAAATTTACGCAAAGATGTGTGTGAAGGTACTCAACTTGAGTAAGAATAATTAAGCAGGAAACTGGAAGAACAGTGGCGTGGACGGAATTCGTCAAATCCATGTTAACCACTGATGTGACATGAGCTATTTTGCTAATAAAACTTCACTGGTTGAAAAATCATTTGACTCTTCAGCATTCCGTTATGCTTTATCTTAAATACATAGGTAATCGTCTAATAACATTTTGAGTCGATGACCGCCGATACTTTTCTCTGTTCTTGGCCTTATGTTTGATAACCATACAGCCACCACAATCGAGAGATACTAACAATGGTCAGTTTTGAGCGTTATGAATATAAATTGATACACACACACACACAATACTATCACAAAGAAAATAAATTCGTTTACAAAATTACTGTCACACGAAAACGTACTGAACTTCGCCAGCGCCAAATTATGTTATCCAAAATTGTCTGCTTTCGTGAATAATCTTTGTGAAATTGTGAATTTGGTGGTTTGTAATTGATATTACTTTTCTGTAACGATAGGTGTGACAGCATTCATCGAATAGTTGTAAGCCATCCGGTGGGTGACGTATGCCAGGCGGTTTTCTTTCATAACGAAGGAGGAAGGGTTACAGTTTTAAATTCGTGAAAATAATTTTTGAACAGAGGAGGAAGCTAAAGACATTGAACATGTTTTTGGAAAATATCCCGTTCATAAATCACACCTTGTGTCAAACTGAATGTTGTATGATAACTATACGCTTCTGTTCCATCAGGTCTACAGTGATAACGGGAGTATACCTGAAACCGTCATATAGCGTGCGACGCACTTATTCCAGATAATGGACGTCTACAGATTGATAATAAAACGTTTCCTTAGGAAATACGTCGCATTAGTTAGTTTCAATGTTACGGAGAACACAGTATCAAAACCAATATTTAAACATCTCGCTAAAACTAATTTATCATAATATATTTAAGAAATTGCTCTTCGTATCTTCAAAATATTCTTCAATAGTACTTCTATGTGCCATAATGTTAGTGCTGCCTCACATATTCTTACATGTCTGTGGAACCCAAACTGATATTCGCCGGGATCAGCTTCCATCAGTCTTTCCATTAGTCTGTAAATAACGTTTGAATAGCTTAATACAAAGCAGCAAAAACTCAGTTCAGAATTCCTTTATTTACAGAATGAATAACATAGTGGATATGTTCTAACTCATATCATTTCCTTCTCAACTACTGCTTTCCTTTCATGTCCTTCGATCCTTGTAAATACAGACTGTTTCCAGTAAAAATTACCGTTAGTCCTATACTCGCAGTACATTATCCTTATTATCCTTAGAATTTCAGAGTGTGTTCGCACTTTGCGGGTCTTGTCTGTATTTACAAATGTTATAAAGTAGGGCGTCGTTTTTGTCAACTTGTGTTTTATGGTACGTAGTGGTGTCTGGATTGTCTTGAATGCTATTACATTTCCCTTATAGCTATCCTAACCTTCCCCGAGGTCTGCATACACCAATATCTTACCTTCTATGTTGAACTGTAGGATCAAGACTGTCCTGTGTGTTACAAGCGTTACTAAATTTCTCTTGCACCCAAATTAATCTTCCCCGACGCCAGCTTTTACCAAGTTTTTTATTCTTGTTTCTAAAATTCCTGTTAGTATTATGAAACCATGAATTATAAAAACGATAAGCAACTAAACTATAAGCAGCTAAACTGAACTGTAAGCAACCGCCTCCACAGGAATTTTGAATATTGAGATCTTGAAGTCTTAGACTACTTCACCCACCTGATATATCTTAAATTCCGGTGATAATAGCGTTGAAGTGGAAAGTTGCCTAACCCAGCCGCTTTGTTTCTACTTCGGCGTCTTCTCAGTCTGTGAAATTATTCTCTCAGTTACGGATCTCTTATCTCATCTTCATCTACTTTTCCTTCTCTCTCTCTATGATACTGTCTTCACGTTTCTTTCCTTTATATTCCTCCCACATACCAGCATGTTAGCAAGAGCTCGCAATCTGCGGTCTTTTTTGCGAGAGGTTGTAAAATTTTCTTATAGGTGAAATCAGTCTTTCCAAAAATAGTCATGTAACCTTATACTGCTTTGCACTTGTTCTCTAGTCATTCTTGCTTAATTGGCACATTTTGTAGATCTTATTCTCTAGACGTCTGCATACCCTATTAGTTGATTAATTCGTTGCATTTTTAATTTTGTCCTTTCTTCAAATAAATTCAGTATATATCCCGTAAACCAAAGCTCCCACTGGGCCTTGTGTTTGAGCCTAGTTGTTCTTCACTGGCATTTACTATAGAGTCTATTTTCTCTCTCCTGTTTCAGTCAATATGTGCCTAACGCTTCTACTGAAATTCTCAGCAACCTTTCATTCTTTCGACTTATCCAGGTCCCATTGATTTGATACCATTCTGTAATTTCATAAGTTTTGAACATCATTTCTTTACCCATAAATTATGGTTTAAGTTCAAACCTAGAGCTGAAAAGTTTATACAGTTCCAAATGTAGTTTCCAGGTACCTGTCTTGCCATTATATAATCTGCATAAATCTCTCTGGTGTCTAGATCACATTCATGTATATAAATTTGCTTCTTGATTAGAATCGATAATAATTAATAATTATGAAACAGTTTGTTAGTAATGATGAAATTATGCCTTGTGTAAAATTTTGGCCCATGGTTTCACCTTTCATTGCTTTCACCCAAATCAAATTCTCCATATAAATCTTATCTTTCTTTTGCAACTATTGCAATCCCCAAAACAACATGTTCATCTCTCATAACTCACTGAATAATTTCTTTCGCCTGATGATGCATTTCCTCAATCTCTTCTCCATCTGTGGAGCTAATACTGTTACACATTTGCACTACTGTGATAAGCCTTGGCTTTTGTCTATCTTGTCTATTATAGCACGTTCACTGTTCTGTTCATAGCACACACGTTCCAGTTTCCCGACACGTGATTAGACCTGCTCGTGCACTACCCCTATTTTTCTGTTGGTAATCTTGCAGAACTTTGTTCCGCCTTTCACTGCATCTCTCCGTTTCCCACTACATCTAACTTCAACAACCAACTTCTGTTTTCTACTTTTCTAACCAAAATTGAGAGGTCTAAAATTCCATGATCCTTTTGCTTGATAAGAGCTTCTTCCTGATGAGTTCCAAACTGAAGTAGGATGAGGATCTCTGTTACGAGCCGAGCGTTTTACCTAGGAGTAAGCAATCATACTCACAGCACCCACATACCGTACCCATGTTTGGTGGCGTTACAAGTCCAGGATATTCAGTCATTCAGCGCGTTGCCCTTTCAGCTACTGAAGAGAATGAAGACTGTGTTTAAGAGGCGTTAGTCATGTCACTGCACACATACTCCTCGGCCGTGGTTGGAGACGCTGTCAGATTATCTCTGCTGTTGGGTGCTCAAGCCAGCCCAATTCTGGAAGATCCGTGATACCTGGTGTACGACGGAAAGTCAGTGATTACGACTGCAGTGGTGATATTTTAAATACCCTCCAGTGTAATCCTAAACCCAAGCAGTTCTCATTCCAGGTTTGCATCTAGCAACGCCCTTGTCAAAGAGGGCGGAGGAGTCGACACATATTCTGGGCATTATCTTGCCCTTCGGGTGGGAACGTGCCTCAAAAATTGTAATTGAAAGATTGCCGTGCTGTTCCCTCCATGGGCAAATATTCTGGATTAGTCCTCCATTGGGGTGTCTGGGAGGGGATGGCCAAGGGTGGGGAGACTGTCAGGTAGAAAATGGAATAATCAATGACGATACAGCAAAGTGAGAGACGGAGTCTGGGACGTTAGAAGTTTGAGCTTAGTAGGAAAATTAGAATGAAATGTAAAGATGGTAGGATTTATGACCTGATAACTATACGGTACTATCAATAGCAGAAAAAATATTACAGTGGGAGTAAGATTCGTAAGAAATAGGAAAGTGGGGTAGAGAAGAGCTACTGTGAACAGTTCAGTGAGCGGATTGTTCTCATCAGATTCGACAGCAAACGACTGCCGACAACGGTAATGCGGGTACACATGCAGACGTCTCAAGCGAAAGACGAACAGTTAGAGAAAATGTATGAGGATACTCTGAATGGGTAATTAAGCAACTAAATGGAGACGAAGATCTAATATTCATGGGGATTGGAATGCGAATGTAAGGAGAGGAACAGAAGAGGGAGAATATTCTCTAGGCAGTAGGAATGAGAGAAGAGAAAAATTAATTGAATTGTCCAAGATGTCCGCCATGTGAGAGCACAGGTATTTTCTTCGTCCGTTAAAACAACTTATTTAAGAGGAAATAGTGTCAAATGTAAATTTTCTTTGTTTTGTATACTTGCTGTTGCGTCCGTTCTTTTCACACAACTGAATATTAGCGTCCCAGCAGTGCTTGTTCTTGAACAAATTTGTCCTTTAGCTGAAGTCCCGATAATCCAGACATAACATGAAATTTTGCGTGACATAAACACAAAAAATTCTATTCAAGTTTTCTTGATAGCTCAAAATTCGTTTAACAAAGACAGCTACTAGTTTCATCAGTGTCTATTGTCACAATAAAAGTGTAATTAAACGTTTCCAAATCGTATTTAACTAACACATTTCGTGTTGTTTGCTAGTTAGATAGACGCGATCTAGGCCTAAATTTCCGAGTTATAAACGTTAAAAAACCTGAGCAAACCCACATAATAACGTAAATTCTCAAAAAGGAAAGTAATTACGAATTCATTATTCTAAATCACTACAAAATCAACAACCATCGCACATAAGACCTTTGTCTCGGTTTTTGTTTACAGTCAGCCAGTCTCACGTCATGGACAAATTTCAAACATTCTTTAAACTTAATTATTCTTTCCAAACTCACCATGAGTGAGAAATGTGGGGGCTGTTACAGGGTAGTGCGTAGAGGGATTTGTTGCCAATCTTGCAGGAAGTATTTTCACTTGGGGGGATGCAGTGGGGATAATGTTGGGAGAACAGAAGAGGCTCTCTCCTGGATCTGCAGAGTATGCCGTACGAACATTGTGATTGGGAAACAGAAAAGGAAAATCTGTGCCCTTCAGGCACAGTTGGAGGAAGCAAGGAAGGAACTCATAAGGATCAAGGGAGATAGGGGGTAGGAATTGGCAGCTGGTAAGAGGATAGGAAGAAAGACAACGCGATCTGACAGTTTTATCATCCGTACCAAAAACAGGTATCTACCACTGCCATAGTTAGGTGGAGAAGAGCCTCAGGTAGGACGAGGAGCAGGAAATAGGCAGCACACTTCAACCGAGGCCAAGAAGCTTCGGAATGTACAAAGTGTTAGGAAGAAGAAAGTGCTGCTGCCAGGTAGTAGCAATGGGCGAGGTGTAGGCCCTCAGTTACAGGAAAGTTTAGGGGCAGCGTACCAGGCCACCAGTATCTTCAAGCCAAATGCAGGGCGAAGTCATGTGATAGAAGACCTAGGGTCTTTATGTAAGGACCTTACAAAAGAGGACCATGTAGTGATAGTGGGTAGGGCGGGAAACAGTTTCGACAGGAATGGGCATATGACGTAGGTGGTGACCTGGACGAAATAGCTTCCCTGACTCATAGCACCAATGTACACTTTGTTGAGTTGTTCCGGCGTCGTGATAGACCACTCCTTGATGGAGCTGTGAGACAAACGAATGTGTGGTTAGAGATGGCTCTGAGAACAACCAACTTTGCTCATATTTCTCTGGTGCCCATCGGGACTATCAACAAATGCGGTTTCACTAGGCATGGCCTACACCTAAACAGGACTGGGAAGGGAAAATTGGTACATCTGATTCATGAAAGTATAGGGGGTGGATCTTGGGCTACACATGGTCAAATACCTGTTGTCATAGGTAGGAAAAGTAGGTCTTTTTTAGGATAAATCCAGACAACAGGTTCCCCTGCCTAAAACGTATCTTCAGCAGTTTAATAAATACTGAAACAATCACTCACAAGACAGATTTTAACACTTCAAATATCGCACATACCAGATGTCACAAAGAAAAACAAACCACTGGAAAGAGAAACGCGGGGCATGTCACAGACTTAACAATCCTCCATCGAACACGAAATCAACAAAAAATAAAATACAACTATTAGTAGTTGAGTTTCAATCTTTGAACTTAACAGCAGTTTGTATTACTGAGCACAGAAATCCAACATGTAGTATTATCATCTTATGAAAGGGCATACTCTTACTGCAGAACTACTTCAAGGGCTGGAGGATCACTCATTTACATCAGAAAAGGAACACAGTTCATATCAAGACATGACCTCAGTACAGTAGGTGAAGACAAACACCTGGAAATATCAGCTATTGAATTAACAGGGATTGATTTCCCCAAGAAATTAATCTTTTTGTGTGAGTATGTATCTCTCAGTGGTAGCGTGGACACATTTTTGAATAAGTTAACAGAACTTCTAGATAATATTTCAAGTACATAATATTGAATTAACAGGGATTGATTTCACCAAGAAATTAATCTTTTTGTGTGAGTATGTATCTCCCAGTGGTAGCGTGGACACATTTTTGAATAAGTTAACAGAACTTCTAGATAAAATCTCAAGTACAGAGGTCAACATAATTCTGTCTGGGAACATTAACATCAATACTGAAACTTCCTGGCAGATGAAAACTGTGTGCCCGAACGAGACTCGAACTCGGAACCTTTGCCTTTTGTGGACAAGTGCTCTACCAAGTGAGCTACCAAAGCACGACTAGCGCCCGGTACTCACATCTTTACTTCTGCCAGTATCTCGTCTCCTACCTTCCAAATTGATCTGAAAACATCAATACTAATATCATAAACGAATCCAGCAGCATCTCCACAAACATCCTTCAAGATTTGGCATGTCCTTATTGGACAATAGTGCAACAAGGGTTACTACAATGACTACATCAGTAATTGACCATATGGTCACAAATATAGACAAGGAAAAATGTGATGTAGCTGCAAAAGGTATCGGACTATCAAATCATCTCTGTCAAATAACAACAGTAAAATCAGGCATCGAATCATTCCATAAACTGCACGCCTATGAACGATATGTATCAGAAATCAAAATAAAAGATTTTTCAAAAGAACTAGAAAAACAAAGCTGGGATGAAATGTATAGGGAAACCAATGTGACTACGAAATTCTCTAAATTTCCCACACTGCTTAAATTGAACTTTCAAATGGCATTTCCAAAAGTAAGCATGCCTGTACCAACTTCTCACAAAAGCAGAAGGATAACAGCAGGTATTAAGAAGTCGTCCCAAACACCTAAACATCTCATTTTCATGGAAAAGATTCGCAATGATCCAGAATTCTTCAGTTTCTATCATAGATACAAAGAGATCTATAGGACGGTGCTGAGTGCTGCAAAAAACTTATTTAATGAGAAAATAATGTATAATACAGAGAATAAAGGCAAAGCAGTCTGGGATGTTATAAAAAAGGAAACGGGGAGAGGCAAACAAATGTAGAATAACATACTGCTAAGGGAGGGAGATAAGGAAATATATGATTCACAGTTCTTAGCAAACTATGTAAATGAACAAAAATTCCCCAAAACAAATATAACACCTATAAATACTGTTGCACTAAATACAGCGATGTTACTTCCAACCACAGAGAACAAAGTCAATAAAACTGTTCAAAAACTAAGTACCAATGTGTGTACTGGAACAATGTATAGGGATTATGCAAGGCCCCTTAACAAATATAATAAATGAATCCTTCACAACAGGGACATTTCCAGAGCAGTTAAAACAGGCAAGAGTTGTACCTTTGCTTAAGAAAGGTAATGCAGAAGACATAGAAGATTACCAGCCCATTTCCATGCTATCACCATTCTCAAAAATAATAGAAGCAATTATGAAAGACATATTAATGAATAAATACAGTCTTTCAAATGAATCACAGTTTGGTTCCCAAAGTGGTAAAAATGTGGAGTCAGCAATATTAGAATTCACAAAAGTTGTACTTGATGCTCTTGATAAAAATGAGTGTGTCACAGGCTTATTTTTGGATCTTTCTAGAGCGTTTGATACAGTCGACCACAAGATTCTATTAAATAAATTAGCATTAGCAATAAGAGTGATAGCTAATGACTGGTTTCAACCCCACCTAACAGATAGGGTACAAAGAGTATAGGTAACACATACTTCACTTAGATACAAACATTTAGTAAAACACTTATCAAAACTAGAATACATTAATATAGGAGTTCTGCAAGGTAGCATATTAGGACCAATGCTATTCCTGATATACATTGATTACTTTCCCAGTAGTGTTACTCATGGTGAAAAAATTCTCTTCACTGATGACAGCAATATTACAGTCACTGAGAAAACAAGAGAACTCCTTGACAAGAAAGCAAACGAAACTCTCAAGGAAGTTTATGATTGGTCAATAAGCAATAAAGTGAAATTGAACGTAAAGGAAACTAATGCCATGAATTTCAGTTTGAAGAGGAAGAATGACAAAGTTAAATTAAATGTAGATGGAACCTCTATAGACTGTGTAGCAAATGCTAAATTTCTAAATATGAATATTGATTCTCAGCTGAAGTGGTGTGAACACACAAAGGTACATGCAAACACAATGTCATCAGCGTTTTATGCCCTTAGAACCCTATCATCAGTGTTTAACATGCAGTGTCTTTTAGTTATATATTATTTATATGTACACTCAATTCTTAGCTATGGCATTCTTTTTTGGGGAACATATGCACAAAATAAGAACACAATTTTCAAACTCCAGAAAAGAGCCATAATAATAATAACCAAAATACTAGTCAACCTCATTGTAAAGATCTGTTCAAAACACTGGGGATTTTAACTCCTCTGTGTGATTACATTTACCAGTAAGTTGTACACATCAAAAATTACATTGATAATTACTGCAAAAACAGCTCTGTCCATGCCCATGCACCAAGAGATAGAATCAAATTACATTTACAAAAAAAAAAACACATAAAACTTAAAACAGCATTTTCTACCAAGTAATAAAACTGTGCAATAAATTACCAAAAGAGATTAAAGAAATTGCAAAAAGTCATTTAAAAAGGCAGGTAGAAGTACCTATTATGCAATACGTTTTATACATTGAAGGATTACTTAGATAAAACAGAGTAGGCTTTGATAAAAAAATGTTATACAAATAAATAATAATAACGATTATGTAACATCTAACATTCCACATAACACCTTCACTTTACGTTTCTTTCCTTCTTTTTTCCTTTCTAGAAATACTTACCCCCAAGCTATGCATAGCACAATACTAACACCTGTTCCTCTTTCTGAGCTAAACATCTAATTTATCATGGAGGGATGCTCACTCAGTTTTTCAGGATAGCAAATGGGAAGCTGCAGTACAGAAAATGGCCCCGAGATCACCAATGTGTGTGTGTGTGTGTGTGTGTGTGTGTGTGTGTTTGTGTATAGTAGTGAGGGAAGTGTTATGAAACAATGTGTGTATAGTGTGTGCAGTGGCTGATAGCGACATATGAATGAACAGTGTGGCACTACATTATTTAATAAGTTATTGTAAAAAAAGTATTGTGTACCAAAAGTAAATCTGATGATTGTGTCTAACTAGAAGTCTGTAAATATATGTATATACAGATTAGCTTATTTGAAATTGGTCTAAACTTGTAAATACTTTGACATGTCCTATATCCTTGTAAAAAGAGATCTACAGATGAATGAAGCTACTACTACTACTACTACTACTACTACTACTACTAATTATGCAACAAATTTCAGATGGTAATAGCGAATAATCTGTCCTAAAGTCACAAGAGGAGGCTGTATGTTTGTAATATTCCAGGAGAAACGTGAAACACACATCTGGATTACATGAAGATCAGACAGAGGTTGCAAAATCCGATATTGGATTGTTAGGCGCACCAAAGAGTAGATATAGATTCAGATCATAATTTAATAATGACGAAAGCAGATTGAAGGTAAAGTGAATTATACGGGCGAAACAGTTTGGAAAAAACTCGGGAGCTGAAGTGCCACAGAATGATGAGAAACGTCTGAAGTTCGCTAAATATGTGGATACTGCATTAAGAAATATCACAGTAGGTGAGGATGAGCGGAAATCCCAAAAAAGGACATTCACAGACGTTGGACAGTCAGACTTCGGTACAAGGAAGGCAACTCTGAAGACACTTCGTATGCCGTAATAGAGGAAATACCTCAACTGGTCGACGAAAGAGGAAGTACAATATTGTTCAGCGAAAGACAGCACTACGGAAATGTGCAATACAATCATTTAAGATGAAATTAGTATGAGGAGCTGCTCATCCAAGGCGTGATGGACGCAGGAAAAATGTGGAGAAATCGAAAAGAAATGATCGTCGGAAAGACTGGCTCAGCATACAGAAGAGTAAAAACAATCATCCTGACATTAAAAGCAATGGTGGCAACAATGAGAGTGCAATGGGGATTCCACTGTCAAACGCATAGGTAAGTTAGGATACGTGTAAAAATTACACAGGACGCCTCTATGTGTTTGGCGCGGGGGGAGGGGGGGGGAGTACCTGAATCCTGAATGAAGTGATAGAAGAAGAAACTGGAGTCGATAAGGAAGACACTGGAGATCTATTATTAGAGTTAGAGCCGGCCGCGGTGGTCTAGCGGTTTTAGGCGCTCAGTCAGGAACCGCGCGACTGCTACGGTCGCAGGTTCGAATCCTGCCTCGGGCATGGATGTGTGTGATGTCCTTAGGTTAGTTAGGTTTAACTAGTTCTAAGTTCTAGGGGACTTATGACCACAGCTGTTGAGTCCCATAGTGCTCAGAGCCATTTGAACCATTAGAGTTAGAATCTAATAGAGCTCTGGAAGACTTGAGTTCGAATGAAGAAGAAGTGATAAGCAACATTCCGTAGGAACTTAGAAACTCACTGGGGAAAATTGCAACCAAGCAATGAAACTGGCGGTTAACCATCAGACTTCCAGAAAAATGTCATCGACACATTTCCGAAGAAAGCAATTGCAGATAGGTGAGAAAACTATCTCCCAGTAAGCTTAACATCTCTTGAATCCAAGTTGCTGACAAGTCCAATATAAAGAATAATGGGAAAGAAATTTGAGGAACCATTAGATGATGATCAGTTTGGCTTTAGGAAAGGTAAAGGAACAAGAAAGGCGGTCTTGACGTTGTGCTTAAGAACGGACGATAGACTGAAGACAAATCAAGGTACGCCTGTAGGGCTTATTGATACAGAAAAAACGTTCGATATTGTGAAATGCTGCAAGATGTTCGAAACTCAGAGACAAATAGCAATAAGCTACAGGGAAAAACGGGTGATATGCAGTGTGTATAAGAATCAAAAAGAAGACCAGGAATGAAGTTAACGGATCAAAAAGGGCGTAAGACAGACACGCACTCTTTCGCCCTTACTGTTCGATCTACAAGTCAAAGAAGCAATGACGGAAATAAAAGAAAGCTTCAAGCGTGGGATTAAAATTCTGGGTGAAATGACAATAATAACACAAGTAGATGACGTTGCTACCCTCAGTGAAAGTGAAGAAGAATTACAGGATCTATTGAAAGGAAAGAACAGTCCAATGAGTACAGAATCTGGATCGATAGTAAACAGGAATAAGGCAAAAGTAATGAGAAGTAGCGGAAACGAGAATTGGTTGTCATGAAGTGGACGAAATCAAGAGATTCAGCAAGCAAAATAAAGCGTAATGGTCGATGCAAGGAGAATACAAGAAGCAAACTAGCAGAGACAAGAAGGACCTCCTTGGTCGAGAGAAGTCTACTGCTATCAAACATAAACTCTGTTTCGAGGAAGAAATTTCTGAGAATGTACATCTCAAAAAAAAAAAAAAAAAAAAAAAAAAAAAAAAAAAAAAAAAAAAAAAGTTTGATGTGCAATTTGAGTAACACTTGTGGCATTCACACTACTCGCGAGTGTGACACAATGTCACATGCGATTGTACTGAAACATATCATTAGAATAATATTCGGCAGTACATGTTTGATTTGAGATTCAGCAAAGTTTGCTGCTTTCGCAATAGAATTACAGTATAACTGATAAGTAATAGGTTTGTTCCTCGTGTTCATATGTTTATACCTTCAAATATGTCTTTCGTAAGTTTTATTACAATAAGTAGTTCGAATGGTAGTTCATCCTGTGTGATTTCTAATGGATACTGACAACCACTGCTCAGAAGCACCTTTCATACCTGTCATTATCTTCACACATCTGTTTATTCCTGAGGCTGCCATTACGTTAACGTCTACAAATGCTACAATTTATTCCCATGATATTAACCTTTTCCGCAGTGAAGGCAGTTTAAAGTTTGGTGGTTTTGCGAGAAGCGTTAATTTCAATTTGGGTACTGGACAATTGTTTCGCATGCTGTAAAACTTGCAGGCTTTATATCTTCATGAATATTCCTTAATGTCGCACTGTTAAGTTTTATTTTTCATCTTTGTTATTTGTAGCGTTCTGTAATTCGGGATGCTGTGTACAACTACAGATATATAAAAAAACGACTTTTATGCAGTAATTATTCTAATTTTTTACAAACAACATGAACTAAACGTCAGTTTCTAAATAGATCAGTACAGAGCGGAGAAGTGTTATGTGTATTCCATTAGGATACACACGAAGAGGAAACATTACGAAAATAAACTCGAAAAAGTTTGTAAATTTTTCGTTTAATATTTCCTCAAAGCATACCGAGTTTATATGTATGCATAAAATTACTGACAAAGAAGTACTTTTGTTCGGAAATTCATCACCCGCAGCAATATTAGGGGTACTTGTTAGTCCAGAGTTTTATTATTAATCAGCAGAAAATTTCATTCACGCAGTACCTTTACTAGCGAATTAAAGCTATTAAATTTGCAATTAACTCAATGCAGTGAACAGTTCGATGTAAAATATTTCCGTACGTTAAAACTAGAAACATATTCTGTGGTGCCTTGTTTGCATTCAAATTTAAACTCGCAGTAATTACCATGCCATTGTTCTGAATGAATTCGTAATAGCCATTCGGTGCTTTGCTTTGAAAAACCCTAATGACGATTAACATTGATCGTTCTTTTAGTTACTTCTCTGGAATGAGCCTATCAGCGCTGCCTAAGGTTATAGGACGTTAATACTTCTTCTCGCATATGTCACTTAGGACAAAAGAGGTTAAGAGCATGACTAGCGTTACTTATTTTGAAAATCCATGTCAAACGACTTACCTTTTTTCTTGGACAAGTCAGTGTGTTGTGACCACTTGAGAAAGAAAGGCCTATGTGTCTTTGTTAAAATCTGAAGAAAGAAACCAATATGGTGAATAAAACCAAGCTACTGACAGAAAATTGTGATGTATTATTTATTGAACCCCCCCTCATACAATGGAGGAGTAATTTTTGTAACTATTTTTCCATTATATGTATTTATTCAATTATCGTGTTTAGAAGGAATATTAATGAAGTAGTCTTTGTTTATGAGCAAATTCTCTCTCGTTTATCTGAAGATCAGTGAGTTTAGTGTTTCATGCTTTGGTTTATTTCTAAATTCAAATTTGTGTTTGTGCAGAAATTGTTTAAAACCTTTCTATAAATATTCGAGTGATTAAAATGCATTAATTTGTAGTCTACTCATGATACTTTGTTGATAATAATACCAAGTGGAACAGCAGTCCATCAAAACTCATCCTGATTGTACAAATGAATATATCATCGCCTTGAGCGACTGCATTTCGTTATTTCGCATCTGTCCTTCTGGGAATATTTTCACTCAAGCTAAGGGATTTCCGTTCGATGCTGCACTTAGTAATCATCTACATGACAAGTCTGCAGTTCATATTTAAGTTCTCTTAGCGGAGGGTTCATAGAACCACCTTCACACTATTTTTCTGCATTTCCACTTTCCAGAAGCACTTAGGAGAACGAACACTTAAATTTTTCCATGCGATCTGTGATTTCTCTTATTTTATTATGAAGATAATTTGTTCCTATGTAGATTGGCATCTTCAAAATACTTTCGCATTCGGAGGAGAATGTTGGTGACTGAAATTTCGTAAAAATATCTCGCCACGATTAATATCGCCTTTGTTTTAATGATTGCCGCCCTAGTTCGGATTACTTATCTATGACATTCCCTTCCATATTCCACGGTAATACAGAACCAGCTGCCTTTCTTTAAATTTCGTCGATGTCAATCACATCTAGTAAGGAAGCCATACCGTGCAGCAGTACAACAAAAGAAGGTCAAAAGAGCAGAATCTGCCGTGTCCCTTAATTGGCATCAAAGAAACCCATACCTTGCATTGTATTCTTGAATAAAAAAGTTACGAAGCGAATGTGCAATTAATTCCTAGTCGTTTGGCACTCGTAGAATTGAACGAGTTGTTCACTGGTTCAACTTCTGTAAACTGACATGCTTTCACCTACATGCTTTCACCACAGTCACTGTTTTCGTTGCCGCTGTTCCGTAACACTCTCGGTATGCACCATTTATGTATTACAAGCTACAAATGCAGTAAATTCTTCAGTTATTTAATGGGAATTCTCAGTCATTCTAGGTGAGCACGTAATTATATAACTTTTTCAGTTGTCCATGTTTCTGTGGCTCAAAGTGTGTTTGAGCCGCGGCGGAGTCGCTGGCGCCAGTGACTCTCTTGTCTAATAGGGGCAGTAATCCCGTTCGTTCTGGCATGAGCGTTTTCTCTTTGGTTTTCCTCATCTGGCCGCTATTTTTGCTCGGCGCTTCCGGCTACGGTGTGATTGGTTTTCAGCTCCGGGTCCCTAGCGTTCGTGCCTGCCCGTTGCTTGGGCATGTGTTGGCGAGTCTTGGAGTGGCAGTTACGGAGGGGCGTCGGTTGCTCGCGGCGCTGTGTTATGGTTTGAGGAGTGTGTCGGCGGCGGGCTGGTGGTGATGACCTCCAATGCACTAGCAAGTTTTTGTACTGCACTACCTGATGATTGACGCCTATGTATGCTACACTCCTGGAAATGGAAAAAAGAACACATTGACACCGGTGTGTCAGACCCACCATACTTGCTCCGGACACTGCGAGAGGGCTGTACAAGCAATGATCACACGCACGGCACAGCGGACACACCAGGAACCGCGGTGTTGGCCGTCGAATGGCGCTAGCTGCGCAGCATTTGTGCACCGCCGCCGTCAGTGTCAGCCAGTTGGCCGTGGCGTACGGAGCTCCATCGTAGTCTTTAACACTGGTAGCATGCCGTGACAGCGTGGACGTGAACCGTATGTACAGTTGACGGACTTTGAGCGAGGGCGTATAGTGGGCATGCGGGAGGCCGGGTGGACGTACCGCCGAATTGCTCAACACGTGGGGCGTGAGGTCTCCACAGTACATCGGTGTTGTCGGCAGTGGTCGGCAGAAGGTGCACGTGCCCGTCGACCTGGGACCGGACCGCAGCGACGCACGGATGCACGCCAAGACCGTAGGATCCTACGCAGTGCCGTAGGGGACCGCACCGCCACTTCCCAGCAAATTAGGGACACTGTTGCTCCTGGGGTATCGGCGAGGACCATTCGCAACCGTCTCCATGAAGCTGGGCTACGGTCCCGCACACCGTTAGGCCGTCTTCCGCTCACGCCCCAACATCGTGCAGCCCGCCTCCAGTGGTGTCGTGACAGGCGTGAATGGAGGGACGAATGGAGACGTGTCGTCTTCAGCGATGAGAGTCGCTTCTGCCTTGGTGCCAATGATGGTCGTATGCGAGTTTGGCGCCGTGCAGGTGAGCGCCACAATCAGGACTGCATACGACCGAGGCACACAGGGCCAACACCCGGCATCATGGTGTGGGGAGCGATCTCCTACACTGGCCGTACACCACTGGTGATCGTCGAGGGGACACTGAATAGTGCACGGTACATCCAAACCGTCATCGAACCCATCGTTCTACCATTCCTAGACCGGCAAGGGAACTTGCTGTTCCAACAGGACAATGCACGTCCGCATGTATCCCGTGCCACCCAACGTGCTCTAGAAGGTGTAAGTCAACTACCCTGGCCAGCAAGATCTCCGGATCTGTCCCCCATTGAGCATGTTTGGGACTGGATGAAGCGTCGTCTCACGCGGTCTGCACGTCCAGCACGAACGCTGGTCCAACTGAGGCGCCAGGTGGAAATGGCATGGCAAGCCGTTCCACAGGACTACATCCAGCATCTCTACGATCGTCTCCATGGGAGAATAGCAGCCTGCATTGCTGCGAAAGGTGGATATACACTGTACTAGTGCCGACATTGTGCATGCTCTGTTGCCTATGTCTATGTGCCTGTGCTTCTGTCAGTGTGATCATGTGATGTGTCTGACCCAAGGAATGTGTCAATAAAGTTTCTCCTTCCTGGGACAATGAATTCACGGTGTTCTTATTTCAATTTCCAGGAGTGTATGTGGATTCTTGTCGTTTGCTGCTAATAACGGTGGGCATCTGCTGTTTCTTTGAAGTTGTGTTTTGTGATCAATCTGATCGTAATTTGTGCTCACAGTCGGAAACAGTGATGTGTATGTGATTATTCCCACCGTAGAGGTAATAAGGAATCCACTCTTGGTTACGGCATGTGTTGAGTAGTGGTGTTAAGAGTGTAAAACACTGCTCAGTGACGGGAGCACTAAGCGTGGGTAGTATGGAAGCTGCGTGAGCCATTCTGGGATAGTGGGCAGGCCATGTTTAGTGTTAAGACAGTATGCTTGTAATGTTACTTGAGTGTCTTATGCTTTACTCTGTGATCTTGTTTTATGGGCAGGCCGTTAACTTCTCCAGACTTTATTCTTGTTATTGGGGTCTGCCTGTAAGGGTAAAAAATTATGAGCTCTATGAACTGAATAATATTCCATGCTATTCGTTTGAGATCTTGCATGTGTTAAGGTACTAAATTAAAATGGGAGGCCTAACTCTGAAATAAGAGGGTTTGTGTTGTGTCCTTTGGTTTGGTTGTCCGTCCTTTTTTTTGTTTTTTTGATGTTACAGTGTACTACGAGCAACGGGCAGAACCAGATCCTGATTGACCAATACGGGGCGGTGCCTTGATTGAAATATGTTCGGACACCGCTAGCTCAGCCAGCTACGTTTTGGTGATGCTCTGCCCTACTTGATTGTATCTTGTCAGAGTCGCAACTCGCCCCAGTATTTGTCAGAAGTTGAGTATTCTCTCTTCTAATTATTTGGAGATTCCTCTCGTTAGTGTGTTCACGCTGCGGCAAGGCGCGTCCCTTGTTCGTAGCAGTTTGATCACTCTTGTATTAGGGTGGGTCATCCGTTGGGGTGTGTCCGCTGTTGCGCGGAACTTGAACTGACTATTAACATAACTGTCTTTTCTGCCTAAATATAGTTGTTATACTACAAAGGGATTTCACGAGTGAGTTCAGTGAAATAAGTCACTGTATAATTGGTGGAATGCCGTTGCTCTGTGATCTGTTGATTGGTCTAAAGTTCCCGTTGGGGAATTGTCTCTTTTACTTAAGATTTGTTGTTTAATATTCTGTGCTGTTGCTTGTTTTACCAATGAGGATGTAGTCCCGGTAAATTCCTGTTGTCATCTAGCGTATATTTATCTGGGGCCATTCGTTATTTAGTTAAAAGGAAGGATCTTTACTTAACCTGTTTCATTCCATATACTCTTGTAAGCGCTGCATAAGGTTTTTAATTATAGTTCTGTTATTGGTGGCTACTGGAAGGCCGGTTTTGTAAAAGATTTTGTAAAATTGTTTTTGGGATATGCGTAATAAATCTTTCTGAACCAGAAACCTTTGTTTTCAGTTTCTTGTGATTGCCCTTTGTTGCTGGTTTGAACATTGTAAATTTCACGTCGGAATGGGGTCGCAGTGGTCTCTGGCCTTCTTTTTGTGTAAAGAGCGTTAACCATAGTATGTGTTTAGAGCATATATATCCATTCCTTAATTCAATATGTTTCATTAATGAGCCTCATAGATCAAAACTTCATTTCTTTCCTGTCTAACTTGTTTCCTTGTCGCAATGCTGTTAGAAAGGCAAATAAAAATATTTTTGGGGCACATATAAAATTCTTCCATTTAGTGTCTCATCTTTTTGACCTCGTGTCATAATGAAAGTTACCCTTGCCTGTAAAATCGATGTTCATGAGGTCAACGGCGAAATCGAATTGAGACTGGCTGAGGGTAGTGTATCTGTGCGGGTTCTGGGAGAATGGGCACCGCCAGCTCCCTCTTGCCTCTCCCCTCCACCGTTGCACCTCCTCTACTACGTTGTCATCGAAGGTGTCTTGCATTATTGCCATAATTCCTCCATGCCTTTGACACAAGGAAATCATCTTGTGTGCAGAATGGTGAAATTCAAAGTAGCCCAATCATGATACAGTATTTCCCTCCATACCTCTGACATCATAGTGGAAATAGAACTGTTGCCCTAAATATAAACTGACAGGAAATTCAAGACGGTGCGTTGTCCTGTTAGTGTGAATTCAAGGAAAGTCAGAATGAGGTCAGAATCCATTATGGTGCATGTGGGGATAATAGGACAGTCTCCATGGTTGACAGATCACGTAACGTAATTTTAAAATGGTGGGAAATTAAAGAAATCTACAGCTTTCTCCACTCATATGATATTACAGTTCACTTACCCTAGTTTTGTGTCCACTTGTGCTGTGTTGAAATAATTTCGCCACACGCCTCTGACATTGCAATTTAAGCAATAGTCACCCTACATTTAAAATGTAAGAGCCAACTTCTGCTAACCTTAAAAACATATGGCTTATTGGTGCAACATGCTTCTGAAACAACTGTAAGAGTTGTGTAAAGTAGGATGAGACTGGAAGAGATGTGCAATTGTATCTTTTTTGTTTGAACAAACACTATGTGTGCATCCCTGTGCATCCGAGCATACCTGGGTCTTGCATATTACCAATTGCAGGTGACTCACCCATGCTGATGCAGCCATGAGAGACACACTCAAGTGAGTCACTGCCAGCTGACAACTGCCAGCCAGTAGTCGCCACATGTCACTTGCTAGCAACACCGGGAAAAGCTGCAATGAGACACGATAAATGAATACTGCTGACTTGACAGCCTAATGTGAAGTGCGTGATTGTAGTCCTGATTTCAGTCACTAGCGTGTTGTTTGTGATGGCACTCCTGTCGTGATCTACATAGCCTAAGTTAAAAGGAGAACTTGGAAGTGCAAGTAGCACAGTTATGTCTTTCCTCATACTGAAAATGTTAGGGAAATTCAAAATTCATCTAAGTTGAAGCACACCAATATCCCACAACATATCCTTCAGGGAAATTTAATTAAGTCAGAAGATGCCCGTCCATTCTCTTGGGAAAAGGGGTGTGCAGTTGCAGAGGAGTTAAAACGAAAGACTTCTATGTTAATAAAATTCACCAAAAAAAATTATGTTTGGGATGGGTGGCAGCTGTGAAGGTAGGTATGGTCAAGCCTTGCATCCAGGTTCTGCTATAAACACTTCTTTCATATATGAAGCCACCATGTATCAAGCATGTTTGAGAATGAAACGAGCTTACACTAATTTGCAAGTCGAATCGTACTCCTCAAAAGACAGCAAAGCAATTTGAAGAAATAGGGATGATATTAGATTTCACTTGCATTAAGTTTATATCCACTTTTACTATGTTGAAATAATGCCCCACACACACCTCTAACATTGCAATTTAAACAATAGTCACCCTACATTTCAAATCCATGAGCTGACTTCTCCTAAATTTAAGTATGTATGGGTATCTGGTGTAGGAAATGGTTCTCATACACTTGTCACAGTTGTATGTGACAGTTCTGTGAGACATTTCTGTGCAAAAACACAGCTATGACCAGCAACACAATGCAGGCCCCAACTGAAAGCTGAACAGAGGCCTGCTGACTCAGGGTACTACTTGCTAGGAGCAGTCTCCCTCCCCCTACACATCTCGTGCAGGTCACCTGTAAGTACTTTAATTCAATCCTTTCTCATACGCATAATTCCAACTCTGCATAATTGTGATCAATCTTATTTCATGATGTAGGTCATGTGTTGGATGTGTATATACACGATCAACCATCTACAACAGAAGTAATTACTGATTTGGAATTTGAAGTATATGTAAGAAGCCTCAGTTCAAGTGCACACATTTTGTTTTGTCTAGTAAGAATAGTAAAATTCAGTTTGCAGGGAAAAAAGTGAGTCAGTTCAGAAAATAATTGTATGCCTATCATGATGCATGTGTTGCTCCATGGGAATTAACGGTCGATGTTGTTAGTCACGTATATGTATGTATCAAAGACTGTGCAAAATTTTGACAACTGTACTGGATGAATGTCCTAGATGTCATGTGTGAAGAATTTTTTCTTGTAGGTACTATATGTTAACACAAAAGCATATTAATTATAGCTATTGATGCAGCTGATATTATACATTAGGAAGCTGTAATCGTTGTTAGTATTAAAGCATAAAGTGCTTTGCAATCTGAATGGTATATGGCTATGAGAGTTACCGACTACATTCACCTGTGTACAATTTGTTTTCTTGAAAATATGGGAGCGGTATTTTTTATGGAGACACATTACATTTTTAATTAAATGTATCAAATCCATTTCGTCATGTTTTGTGTCTCAGAATAATATTTTGGTTAGAGTAAGATAATTTTTATCATAATAAATACAGCATCAACCAATAGTTTTCACATATAAAATATTTAACTGCTCTACTTTCTTTTGTAATTTTGCCTCTTGTGGCAATGAACTGCTATGTCTAACAATATCTGGTAAAACATATGAAGAGCTATATTTCACTCTCTCACATAGCAACAGCGGAACAGTTAGGTGTCATCTAATGTAAAAATTTGTTAGTCTCTCCAAAACAGTAACAACTGGTATGTAAAGTTTCTCTGCCATTGCGAATGTCTAAATTACTAAGATCATCTGATTTAGGAGTCAGGGGATATGAGTATGACTTGAGAGGTGGTTAACCATTCAATGTAAGTGGAATACAGGAGATTGGTAAGTTAATAACAACTTAACACTCCATATGCACTTAGAATTTTAAGGACTGATAAGACAGTGATTGCAGTGCTACTACTAACCTTCTGTGTTCTTCCATTCTAATGGTATTTCTTGCACGCTCTGTGAGGATGTGCAGAACATCAAGTGCGAGCAAGTGCAAGGGCGAGTGAGGGCCATAACAGTGGTCTAATACGCATGGACAGCCGAAGTCCTAAAACTGCATCCACCATTGTTCTCCTTGTCTAATCTGTGAGTTGTACTTTGCACACTTACAAGGGGAGGCCACCACGTTTGGAACGCGGATTTACTGAAAACTTCCTACACTCGTAGTACTCCACGAGGACAACAAAATGTGTAAGCAGTAGCGCGTAATTCTCAAGCGTTATTGAGAAAATCGCAAGATAATTTCGGTCGTCAAATATACACCTGTGCGTAGCCATTTTTATCATGAAGCGGCGGCAGCCGACTGGCCCCGAAGATAGGAGTATTGGGCTCTTAGTAATTCAGGGCAGACAGTCAGTACACACATTGGGGCTTGGGCATTGGAATACAGAGATTCGTACATGGGCATCTTGAGTGACGATCCATGAACTACAGTCAGAGGTGGACAGACTCTTAGCCCCCTCAAGTTATGTCACTGTTGGTCTGCTGTAACTACAACTGTGAATGGTAAGAACACGTTGCACTATCAGCATGAGAGGGACTGATAGGTACAAATCGATTTAACTTTTATGGATGAGGTGAACCCACTATCAGTTTCTCTGTCCTAGTAATGAGCATGTCTTCACTTCCTTTCATTCTCATACCTGCAGAATTGTCGTCTAACTTTCTCATTTGTAACGTACACTCTCTGTTATGTTATTGTTATTTTGTGTTATTGTAGTTGTAGAGATATGAAATTATTGTAGTGGTGTGCTTAGTCAGCCGTACTTCGCAATTTTTGACTTTAAATGTAGCCTGAAATCTGCCTAATAAATACTTCGCGTGAAGTATGATTTGCGGCATAAACAAAAATTAATTGCGGGGATGCAATCCACTGAATAGTAACAGAAAAGCTTTAGAACAATGCGCACCGCTGACTAGACACATTCAGAGGGTACGTACATTCGCCTGCGAGTGGTTGCGATCTGATCAGAAAGATCTATCTTAATTTTTTTTCGTAAAATAATTACGTCGTAACACACTCGGTGGCTGAGAACTTACAATCATGGTAAATGCACGTACGTTCTATCATTCCCCGTGGCCTGGGTAGAAGAATTGCAATTATTTAAATTTAAGAATATTTCTTTTTCTATCGGACTCCTATTTATATACGAAAAGGAAGATCGCAGGTTCGGAATGTCTCGGCAAAAACACGTCGGAATTAATCTTAGCGGCCACCAAGGGAAAGAAATGAGCACAATCACGTACCTCTGTTGTTGAGGAGCGCCGCCGTGAAGATCGTCGCCTCCATCTAAAATTCGCCTTCTCGAATTAACAGAATAATTTGTACTCCATTGGTATGGGATTTAGGCTTGATCTTGACAGAAATTATAAAACACATTTTTGATCATTTAACACCTTCATTTAACACACACATAGACATGAAATTATACAGTACGTCTTCACGCCAGCACATCGGAACAAAAAGTAGTTAATACTAGAAATAATAAAAGAATCTCGAAATTAGTCCATTTTCTATCAAGAATAAAACAGTTTTTCAGAGTATTCTTCTGGGATGACAGTCGAACAAATTTTCTTCGTGTATCTTTGAGATTAAATTAGAACATTTTTAGTTCCTTTTCATCGCCCCCTTGGGCGAATTGTCCGAAGAAATGTCAATTTTCCGGGCAATGAGCCCAAACACATAACACTTGACTGTTATACACACGTAATGGGACTGCACTGTCGGTGTCTTTCTTCCCAAATCTTCATTCTACAAACATGGTTTTGATACCTGCTCTGACACATGGCAATGAGGACAGAACATATACATTAGGATATACAGAACACACGTAAACTTGCATACTATACACACAAAACCTTTTACATTATCTTTGTATTGTATTTCACATAAAATCATCACATCTGGACAATTATACACAGAATTGTTACATACTTCTTTTACCTTCTTCCTCTTTTTTTTCTTTCTCTTTTATGTCGTATAGTATACACACAATTATTTTTTGTATCTTTGTACATTGCGTTATACAAGGGTATTACATTGTTTTATACATAACAAATCGCCGTATAGACAGCCTTCTCGTTCGCATGTTGGCGATAAAATTCATTTTTCATAAATCTTTGTCTCTTGAGTAAAAAATTTTTACAGGCAAGTCACATATTTATTGGAGTGTACGGAGCTAAGGTGTGGGACTAGCAGAGGTGTGTGGGGCAGCAAGAGGCGTTATTTCTTGCTTAGAGTTGCTTGTGCTTTCCACTGCTTCCCTCTTCTACGCCAGGATCTGCTTAGTGACATCCTTTTCGTATTTTACTATTGTCTCGTCATGGGAAATATAAACATGTAACAAATAAAATTTCACATGGATTAGTACTTAATACTAACATATATATATATATATATATATATATATATATATATATATATATATATATATATATATATATAGGCGTTGTTCAAAGGTAACGTGGGACGTGAATCATGAGCTGTGGGAGTCAGACTTTATTTAGTGTGTCAGGGAACTGTTTTTCTACATGTCTTGGCACTTTGTTGGGTGTCCATTTAAATGTAGATATTGTTTTGCATTTAAATTGTCCTCCTATGTTACGCCGTTAGCCAATAATGCGTCAGATGCGCATAACTGCAGACGCAACAATCAGTTTGATGGCGCGCTGCGCGCCGTTTGGGGCTCAGCAGTTGCGTGGGCCTACCGCCGTAAAGCGATGCCGCGCGTCCCGGTCCATACTTTTCAGTGTCTCGTGCAGTGTTCGCAGAGTTTGCGAAAAACCAGCCGCACTTGTTTCTACTTGCAGTACACCTTGGCTGTGGGAAGGGACCACTGGGTGACTTGTAGGTTCACTGCACAAAAGGTAAGTGCTGCACTTCACTATTTGGCTTGCAACGGCACACTGTCCTATATAGCGCACAAACACTCGTACCGTAGCAGGCTTCCTCGATTCACTATATCTCTTTTACCTCGAAAAAAAATGTTTCTGATATGAAACGTATTTTCACTTGTCTATTTCCGTATAGGTCACTGACACTGAATAACTCATTGTCACTGGGTAAATATACGCCGTTCTGTTCATTATCCAGTTCGTCCAGAAACAAAACTGTAGCTCATGAAACCTCTAGCTTGTCTTTTATGATAAATGCCCACGTTCGTTATTTGTTCCTGTGTTTCTATACGGAACTATGTCGGCGTACTTTTTGCTTACAACATTTTATTACATAAATTGGTAGGTGACTATGTTCTCAGAGAGTACGTGTCTCTAATACTACATCTCGCGGTCGCGACACTGTCAGACATCTCATGGAGCATAGGAGAACACGCCTGAGAACAACAGCACTTTCTAACTTTATGTCGTGCTGCTGATGCACTTATGTACTGGAGTGACAACACTAGGACATAACCGCACTGTAAGTGCTTTTAGAAGTTGTCTCCAAATGAGGCAAAATCTGTTCATTTTCTACCCGCGAGTTACTATGTCGGGGATTTTTTCATCCTTTCGTCACCCAAGTTTGTAACAACGCATGGTACACACATCATAAACAAACAAATAATAAAAGAAAAAGAAATAAGAAAATACACACATAAAAAACAGATTAATAATGAAGCTTGGCTGCTGTGCGATACTGCCTATAAAGTCTGTGCTTGCGTATATGGTGTTTCTTTCTGTTCACGTTTGTGTTACTTTTTCCTTCCATCAAATATCTTCTGCTCAGATTGGACAGAATATTATAAACATAGCAAAAAAATAAGTGTACTGCATCTCTCTAAAGTCAGCATACATCCTTAGTCTTTTCATACTGAAAAAATAGATTATTGGAATCCTCTGGCGTTACTTAGTGTCACGTAGTGTATTTCTCAGTGACCTTGGTAATGTTTTATTACGTCAATAGTCAGTCATAGTGACATTAATGTAACTTAGTGGCTTTTCTCCGACGATTGAAGTCTCGCAGTATCTCGCCGAGCGCCACCTGTAAATAATTGTGTTTATTTCGGCGTTACCTCATTTTTTCGGCTAGTTGGTTTCCTGTAACTTACCTTGTACATACTCCTTTATTTTTATGTTTGCCTCAGTTAACATTTACAAATCGTATCTCAACATGGTACTTGCATTCAAACATGTATATAAAGTTGGAAAAAAATTATCTGTATGACAGTAAAATCAAGTTGTTATTCATGAATCCTATCTTTAGGTGCACTTTCCTTAGATTAGGTTACTGCGCGTATGATATAACGCTAAAGTTTCATTAAGAGCGAGAAATCATTTTTATAAGTGCAGCATACAAAAAATATTAACATCATTTTTATGCGATACATTTATAGATAAAACCTCGTGGTGTGAACACGTCAAAAACACACAATACTTTCTCAGCAACCTATAGTGTATTTGCGTCACATATTTATCCTTTGTACCTTAGGGAGTCCAATATTTTTCTGTAACTTACCCTGTACTTCATTGCTTTGATACACAAATGGCATTTAAAAAAATAGCTTACATCTATATTGTTCCGAGGACTGTGCTAACTGTTCGCTCTAGATACCTTCGTATATAAACTTAAAACTAAAATACCACTGTGACCAAACAAAAACATTCCGTCAGAACTTACAAGTACACTTCGTGTTAAACATCGCTAGTCACCAACTGACGTGTATGTCCTAGCTTACCTGTGTCTTGCGTCCACGTTCACTGACGAATGTAAGCAATAATAGTGAAATGTTATTATTCATTTAGCTGCATAAGATGTACTTTCTTTATCCTAATTGTGTTCGTTCTCTTTCTTACAGTAACTTATTTTATACGTGTGCATTAATAGGTGTGGCATGTGATAATTACAGTAGAATTTTCTTAAGTCTCTATGTGCATACAGTCCTTTGATCTTGCCATTGTAAGGGTATGCAACTAAATAACATCCGTCGTGCGGAATATGTGCAATTACGTACGGACCAGTATATTTTATTTGCCACTTAGCGTTTTTCTTAGCTAACAAGGAGGATTTCACATGAGTTTTGAGTAACACCTTTTCTCTGACTGCAAATCTGGTAACACCATGCAGCTTTTTATCATAATGCTTCTTTCGGCGTTGGGCTTGTTCTGTGATAGAGATTAATACGCTACGGTAGCAGGTTCGAATACTGCCTTGGGCGTGGATGTGCGTGGTGTCCTTAGTTAGGTTTAAGTAGTTCTAAGTTCTAGGGGACTGATGACCACAGATGTTAAGTCCCATAGTGCTCAGAGCCATTTGAGAGATTAATACTTGCCTTATTTTTTCATTTAGGTCTACAGGTTGTCTAGGAACAGACGGGATAGGGTTTACCCATTCATTATTCTCTTTCTTATTGCAGATCAGATCAGACGGTCTAACTGCAGTATCGTATATTGGGAGATTGTTTACCACCTGTTCAAAAATGTTTAAATATTCAATCCACTTAGATCGTTTAGTTTAACGCTCCGCGGTTCACATCTGTTTGTGTTTCGTTTGCGACTTTAATTATATTTACCCTTGACGTGTTGTGCCTTAGCTGAGTATTCCTGTCGTGGTTTTGCCCTGAGTTTAGCGGCATATTTGAGATTGATAGGCTTGGCTGTTTACTGGATATTACCACTGCCTACTTTGATGATCTCCCGTGTGGTTGCGGCTAAATTCAGGTTGGAATTTATTGTAACTGTTTCCCACTGGTTCCTATTGCCATTTCTGTTCCAGTTACGTTTTCGGTCATCGAAATAACCAGAAAAATTCCTGTCACCGTTTTTACTTTTTCTATTGTACTGTGTATGGTAGGTATGGTTGCAACTGTTGCCGTAATTTCCTCCCGAACTCGAGCCTGGCGTCTGTTTTGTCGGGACGCGATCGACAAAAGCCGGTCGCGACTCAGCCGCGCACGCTACATTGTTGACGCCGAAATGCGGCTGGCGCTGCGCAGGCTGGTTCTACCGCTGCCACGAAAATTGTTTTGGTGGGCTTGATTTTGCCTGGCATCCTCATTAATTAAATCGATAGAATCTAATACAGACAGGAAATATTCGAGATTGCTCTCTGGTGCTTGTACTAATTTTTCTCGGATACTGAACGGTAATTTTGCCTTCTGGATGCGCAGTACGTCTGTGTGTGTGACGGGCTCGTATTTTTCAAAATACTTCCGGAGTGATCCAAATTTTGGATTGTATTGCTCCGGGTTGAACAAAGCTTTCCTTAATCTCTCTTGTACACCTTGTGACCAATACTTAGATAAAAATGCACCTCCAAATTGTTCTAAAGTCTGATAGTTTTCCGACATTTCCATTGCCCATACAGCACCATCGCGAAGTACGGCTGACTAAGCAAACCGCTACAATAACTTGCGTAACAAATACTTCGCGTGATGTGCGATTTGCGGCATAAACAAAAATTAATTGCGGAGATGCAATCCACTGAATATTAACAGAAAAGCTTTATAAGAACGCGCACGACTGACTACACACATTCAGAGGGTACGTACATTCGCGTGCGAGTGGTTGCGATCTGATCAGAAAGATCTATCTTAATTTTTTTTCGTAAAATAATTACGTCGTAACGCAATCGGAGATTGCGAACTTACAATCAGGGTAGAGGCACGTACGTTCTATCATTCCCCGTGGCTTGGGTAAGAGAATTGCAATTATTTAAATTTAAGAATATTTCTTTTTCTATTGGACTCCTATTTTTATACGAAAAGGAAGATTGCAGGTTCTGAATGTCTCGGCAAAAACACATCGGAATTAATCTTAGCGGCCACCAAAGGAAAGAGGTGAGCAAAATCATGTACCTCTATTGTTGAGAAGCTCCGTCGTGAAGATAGTCGCCTTTATCTAAAATCCGCCTTCTCGAATTAATGGGATTTAGGCTTGATCTTGACAGAAATTATAAAACACATTTTTCATCATTTAACACCTTCATTTAACACACACATAGACACGAAATTATTCGGTACGTCTTTATGCCAGCACATCAGAACAACAAGTAGTTAATACTAGAAGTAATAAAAGAATCTCTAAATCAGTCCTTTGTCTATCAAGGATAAAAAAGTTGTTCCGAGTATTCCTCTGGTACGACAGTCGAACAAATTTTCTTCTTGTATCTTTGAGATTAAATTACAATATTTTTAGTTCCATTTCACATTTAATAACAATGATAACGAATGCCGGCCGGAGTGGCAGAGCGGTTCAAGGCGCTACAGTCTGTAACCGCGCGACCGCTATGGTCGCTGGTTCGAATCCTGCCTCGGGCATGGCTGTGTGTGATGTCCTTAAGTTAGTTACGTTTAAGTAGTTCTAAGTTCTAGGGGACTGATGACCTCAGAATTTAAGTCCCATAGTGCTCAGAGCCATTTGAACCATATGATAAAGAATCATCGTAACAAAATTGCTACCACTAGCCATCTCCGAACCTTGCCAACAATTGGTTACTGTCATTAACATAACCATGTCTGTTCTACTTGAATCGGAGCAGTTAGGAACGAATGTTCAATCCCATCTCATTATTTAATACCTGTTGTGGAGTAAATTATAAATGTATTTCATCCACTGATTGTCCTTTAATATTTAATGAATCTCATGTCTATAGGTAGGAGTAATAGAAATTTAATTGCAACCCACTCAGGATACAGTGCTCAAAATCCCATAATAGTTTGCATTTTATTAAGTTCCATTGGGTAACTTAATAAACCAGCACTGTCTCTGGGGTAAGTGAACTGTTTCCATAGCTGTACCGGTCAGATTAGTAAGGTAAACAACCAGACAATTCATGGCTTCTTATAGATGGAATAAAATACACTGCAACTTGTAAAGAAACGATTTATTATTGCGTGTATATACTTTTGTTACAACTTTCGTACATTGTTAATATAAATTTTTGTACTTTGTTAACTGTGGAAAACATATCATTATCATTAAAACATCGTCATTTTGTTTTCTTCTACATCAATCACTCTGCAGTAGTTTTCAAATTCGGTTGTTATTCTGTACCGCTCAAACAAATTGAAGCACTAATAGGTATGCCATCAGTAAATTTGGCTTGTATGGAATTTCTGTTTATGGGGCTCATACTAGCTGACTTATGTGTAGCTCACATACACGCACCTATACTCTAATTCCTTATAATAGTGAAATTTATTTTCAAACACATACACGACTACATCATTGTAGAGTAGTTTGAAATACATTCTCCACAAATTGAGTCTCTCCACAGTGAGCTGAATCGTAGCAAATAACTTGCGCATATTAGTAAGACTTGTGTGCCTCAAATACATGCACTGTGTTGAGTGGTGAGACGCTAACGTCATCATATCATTCCCAGACACTTTAATGATAGATGCACTGCTGCTGCCGAAGATGTTGATGTATCGAGGGTATGGACTATAGTCAGTTACCGTATAATCGTCCATCTATTTCAGCTTGCTGAACATTTGATCCAACTTTATAGCACTGACTCTCACCTTTGTACCCCACCAGACATTCTGTACTTCTATTATAACTTAAAAAGCAACATAGAGTTGCTAAAATGATGTTTAGAAGCTTTTAGTGACAATACATGATTACTGAAGAGATTAAAGTGTAGATGCCTATGTATAACTTCCAGGACTGTTTTAGAAGCAAACAAGGCCCTAATTTCTTATAATTCAGAGATGATGATGTGAGAACTTACCTCTCCGATTCTGCTGATGATGATTAGAGATAGTTGGCCGCGGTGGTCTCGCGGTTCTAGGCGCTCAGTCCGGAACCGCGTGACAGCTACGGTCGCAGGTTCGAATCCTGCCTCGGGCATGGATGTGTGTGATGTCCTTAGGGTAGTTAGGTTTAAGTAGTTCTAAGTTCTAGGGGACTGATGACCTAAGATGTTAAGTCCCATAGTGCTCACAGCCATTTGAACCATTTTTTTGATTAGAGATACGTTTGTGCAGTGCTGACAGAATCTCAACACTTCCTGTCGTTGACTCAAAATCGCTATTGCTATGAAACTGAAGCCTCAGTTTAACCTAGAATGTTTACATGTATAGCAGGCATGGCACAGAATATTCATTTAGAAGTTTGATGTAAGTTTTCACAGTAGTACATAGCACAAAATTAATCTGCGCTTGACTGCAACACTCCAGTCAACATAGTGTCATGATAGCATGTATCAGACTTCCATTGCAGTGAACTTTATACACCCTCAAACAAATGTAGCACTATTGTGCCCCCTTACTGCAGACACTCATCCTGTTCTAATACAGAACGCAATCCTTCATACTGGACTGTGGATGTCCCAGATCCCACCACACGTAAATGGCAAACATTGATATGAAATGATTCCCAGGGTTATTTATGATGAACGCTGATGTTAGAAGAATTTGCCTGCAGAGTATTCATCTATCCTTATGCACGGCTCACACATTAGTCTAAAATGAATCCTCACTTGTGTTTTGTTACTACATCAACCCAAAGTGGAAGATTATTGTGAACGATTATTTTATAGATACACCACTTACAAAGGCTGTAGCACGATCTCAGCCATTCATATGGCAAATTGAGTGAGGTAGTAACAGTATATTCATGTTATTGATCGAGATATGATAGTATCATTCAGTAACTAACAGCCAGCCGCTGTGGACGAGCGGTTCTAGGCGCTTCAGTTTCGAACCGCGCTGCTGCTACGGTCACAGGTTCGAATCCTGCCTCGGGTGCGGATGTGTGTGATGTCCTTAGGTTGGTTAGGTTTAACACTTTCGCTGCGGCATCGGTGCAGGCGTGCAACTCTCCTGTGCGGCCCGGCTAGTGCGAGCGAGGGCAGGTAACGCTCGAGTGCGGGCCGGCAACACTCTGAAACGGCAGGTAGCGCTCGGAGCCGACGCTCCTAAGCACACCTGAGCTTCAGGCTGACGTCAAGACCTTGGAAGATCTGTAGCATCATGTTCTATACTGACCTAATGATGACACCTTAGATGCATTACTTCAAATAAGCTTCGACTGTATTGTGGTCTTGTTTTAAAGTCTGTTTGCTATCTGACACCTGTAGGGGTCACAAGCGTCATTCAGATGTTCGTGATTTGTTGATAATGAAACAAAAAATACAATTTGGATTCCAAAACGCATATTCTTAAGAAGGGAGAAAAGGAAAAATAAACTGAATTCATTTGAAATTATATTTACTTCAAATGCACATGTTTAAGATTGACTATAATAGAGGTCGTCAATCTAGTAGCATGTTTGCTCCTGGTGTGAGAGAATTAGCCGTCTACATTTATCATAGACGCCCAAGGGACGCCCGGATGTGTAGAAATTAATAAGCGAAACACTTTTCCTGCTCCTTTTCACATTGGAAGGTCCATTAACCGCCATTACGAACAATATACGTTCGATAACTGACCACACAAAACAAAAGTTTACACGCTTTGATACTAGCTTAGACGCTGCAGGTTGACTGAGTAATCCGACAGTTCTAAGTCTAGGTAACTGATGACCTCAGATATTAAGTCCGATAGTGCTTAGAGCCATTTGAACCATTTAGTAACTAATACAGATATGTATACCTTAATGTCATGCGTATTCTCCACATTTCTAGTAATACTAATTTCTCATCACTTAATATTATGTGTATTCTTCATATGACACGTAACAGTAACCCCTCATCTTTAATGTTACTTCACTGCACTTTACAATTTGCCTACAGGAGTTGGTTTCTACTTTACTTCGATGACATTCTCTATTTAGCATGGATGGTAACTATAACAGTTCTTTACAGCTGGTAGTTTGATTAGCTTATTAACAGTCCACATATATTTGCACTTCCATATTTGCTAAATCAGTTGATGTTAAAATTTACTCTATCACTTGCCTCATATTCTTGATCAACCACTTTCTCTGATTACAAATACTTCATCATGACTCTATATAAAATGAGTTCATGAACATAATGTATTATCATACAGGACACTTGAATTCCTACCCACCTGCTTCCTCAATTAACAAAATATTTCTCCATTACATATGAAAATAATCTTTATTGTTATAATCATCATTATCATCATTCTCATAATCAACATAAAGGCCTAACATATCTCCATTAAACTGCTCTTCTCATAATATACTCTACTTACCTTATAAGTCAGTTTAAAACTTCATCAATGGTAGCAAACTCACCTTACAGAAACATCATGACAGTAATAGTACATGCAGTTCCTTATCACATATCGCAGGTAACAATCCCAACAGCATCATTAATATATTCTCAACATCTCCTACTTGACATAGATCAGGACAAGAGCATTTAATACACGTTTCTTTTCTCATCAAAAAGATATTACATTAATAGCTCTGGCTTTTTAAGAAGCACAATCAATGACAAATACTTCAATTATATGTGGAATGACTATTTACCATGACTATTGACCATTAACTTTGTTTGTAAGCTAGTAGAAGACCAAATGAGCCCCCTTCACATTAAAAATTTTGTAATAACAGTCACAATTCTGCAAATAATTCCAAAAATAATAGCTTTTGTATACGGGCCACTACATGCATTCATTTGAAAAGTGCCTAATGTAGTTGAATAAATTAGAGGAACGTCAGATATTTGAGAGCTAGCAAATCACTAATAAACTCTAACAGAACATGGTTATAAATCATTAAACACTATTCAGACAAACCATTAAATGTACAGAGTAATGTACATCCTAACATCGCCCATGTGATAATCAGTAATGCGAAGGTAATATTGCAAGTAAAGTAGAACAAGAAAATAATCTTTTCACTTGTGAACAAATTATGCATCACTACATTTCAAATACTATGAAATTAATCAGGTGGCTTCGTGAACATTTTACCTGGGTCATTCTGTGGTGCTTTTTCTATTTTAAAGTCACTGTCAAAAATAATTTTACTGTCACATTTTCCACAGCTGCATACACTAATAATTGTTTGTCTAGACCTACTAGCAATGAAGACTGTGTATATTTTTTACTACAATCAAACGTGACTTTGCTATCACAGAAATGACATTCTTTCCTCTAATGCGTCATCTTGAAATCTTTTGTAAGCGTTAGATAAACATTTGTGCAAACTGACTACACAGCTGGCACAGTTAAAATAATGTTTCCAAATATTTTTGAAAAATTTGTTACCAGACATCTAAATTTGTGCGTTAAAAACACAAAATTTTTCATCAAACATTTCGTAACTTGCAGTATTACTACAAATTTATATCCTACGGTTTCAAAAGTAACGATAAAATTCATTTTAGTATATCGACTACTATATCAGCCGTAGCCGACTACAAAATGGTGGTAGGTTTTCCGAAATAATACTGCTGAAAGTTTCAAATAATTTTTCAAGTAACAGACTGTGAATGGTTTGTAGCAACAAAATGCTATGTCGTAGCAAGTGCAGGTGAATATTCGCCATTTACAGCCGGAAAACAGTTAATCTCTGCTACAGGATCATCTGTTCTATTTACAACACTATCTTCTTCACGCAAAATAACAGCATCTTCCAGCACATTGACACTCAGAGTTTGCAAGTTTGTTAAATCATCTGGAAAACTAACTTGTTTTGCTGAGCTCTGCACTTAAGGCTGTTGGGGTGCAGTTACGGTTTTATTCGCAATTCCGTGAATTTCCCTGTGTATTGGTTTTACATTTTGACTCAAATTAGACGGACGTTGAGTATATTAATCAACTGACGTTTCTATTCTTTATATTATTGACCCTATAACTTTTGAGTGGTCGTTGCTTCTTTATTTTGAACGTAAATATCTTATAAGTCAACTATATTTGTTAACATACTTCTCATATTCGATAATTTCCTTACATTCGACTCTGAAATCTTTCATTCTTCACACGCAACCAAAATAGATCTTTTACACTTTTCGGCATGTTTTTTTTGTCTTTAAGGTCTCATTTTCTTTATATCTCTCTCAAAACGTAAGACAGACTCTATATTATCATCCAGCTCAAAATCAATATTTATATTGCTACTCGGTCGCTTAGTTCGAGAGTGTGAGATGACAAAAGTCATGGGATACCTACTAATATCATGTCCGACCGATTTTTGCCCTGCGTATTGCAGCAAGTCAACGTGACATTGGCTCAACAAGTCGTTGGTAGATCTCTGCAAAAATATTGAGCCCCCCACAATGGCGAATATGTCACCAGTGCAGATTTTGTAGACGAACTGAGCTCTCGATTATGTCTCACAAATATTCGATGAGATTCGTGCCGGATGATCTGAGGGGCGAAACCATCGGCTCGAATTATCCATAATGTTCTTCAAACCAATCCCTAACAATTGTGGCCCAGCGACATGGCGCCATCCATAAAAATTCCATCGTTGGTCGGGAATGTGACGTCCATGAATAACTACAGGCTGTCTCCCAGTAGCCGATTATAACTACTTCCAGTCGGTTCGGGTGGACCAGAGGACCCAGTCCATTCCGTGTGAACACAGACCACACCATTATGGAGCCACCACCAGTTTACACAGTGTCTTGTTCACAATTTGTGTTCGTGGCTTCGTGCTATCTGAGCCACACTTGAACCCTATAATCAAATCTTACCAACTGAAATCGGGAATCATCTGACAAGGTACGGTTATCCAATCGTTAACGGTCAAACCGATATGGTCACGAGCCCATGAGAGGCGCTACAGGTTATGTCGTAGTGTTAGCTAACGTACTTACATCGGTCGTCTGCTGCCGTAGACCCTTAACGTCAAATTTGGCCGCATTGTCTTAACGGAAGCGTTCGTCGTACGTCCCAGATTGATTTCTGCAGCTATTTCACTCAGTGATGCTTGTCTTTTAGCACTGACAGCGCTACGCATTTGCCGCTGCTCTCGGTTGTTAAGTGGAGGCCATCGGCCTCTGTCTTGTCCATGGTGAGAGGCAATGAGTGAAATTTGGTGTTCGCGGCACACTGTTGACACAGTGGATCACGGAATATTGAATTTCCTAATGATTTGTGAAATGAAATGTCCGATGCTTCCAACTGTAACTGCCATTCCACGTCCTAACTCTGTTAATTCCAGGCGTGTGGTTATAATCACGTCGAGAACGTTTTCTACATCTACATCCATACTCCGCAAGCCACCTGACGGTGTGTGGCGGAGGGTACCCCGAGTACCTCTATCGGTTCTCCCTTCTATTCCAGTCTCGTATTGTTCGTGGAAAGAAGGATTGTCGGTATGCTTCTGTGTGGGCTCTAATCTCTCTGATTTTATCCTCATGGTCTCTTCGCGAGATATACTTGACTCTTTGGTGAAGGTATGTTCTCGAAACTTTAACAAAAGCCCGTACCGAGCTACTGAGCGTCTCTCCTGCAGAGTCTTCCATTGGAGTTTATCTATCATCTCCGTAACGCTTTCGCGATTACTAAATGATCCTGTAACGAAGCGCGCTGATCTCCGTTGGATCTTCTCTATCTCTTCTCTCAACCCTATCTGGTACGGATCCCACACTGCTGAGCAGTTTTCAAGCAGTGGGCGAACAAGCGGACTGTAACCTACTTCCTTTGTTTTCAGATTGCATTTCCTTAGGGTTCTTCCAATGAATCTCAGTCTGGCATCTGCTTTACCGACGATCAACTTTATATGATCATTCCACTTTAAATCACTCCTAATGCGTACTCCCAGATAATTTATGGAATTAACTGCTTCCAGTTGCTGACCTGCTATTTTGTAGCTAAATGATAAGGGATATATCTTTCTATGTATTCGCAGCACATTACACTTGTCTACATTGAGATTCAATTGCCATTCCCTGCACCATGTGTCAATTCGCTGCAGATCCTCCTGCATTTCAGTACAATTTTCCATTGTTACAACCTCTCGATACACCACAGCATCATCTGCAAAAAGCCTCAGTTAACTTCCGATGTCATCCACATGGTCATTTATGTATATTGTGAATAGCAACGGTCCTATGACACTCCCCTGCGGCACACCTGAAATCACTCTTACTTCGGAAGACTTCTCTCCATTGAGAATGACATGCTGCGTTCTGTTATCTAGGAACTCTTCAATCCAATCACACAAATAGTCTGATAGTCCATATGCTCTTACTTTGTTCATTAAACGACTGTGAGGAACTGTATCGAACGCCTTGCGGAAGTCAAGAAACACAGCATCTACCTGTGAACCCGTGTCTATGGCCCTCTGAGTCTCGTGGACGAATAGCGCGAGCTGGGTTCCACACGACCGTCTTTTTAGAAACCCATGCTGATTCCTATAGAGTAGATTTCTAGTCTCCAGAAAAGTCATTATACTCGAACATAATACGTGTTCCAAAATTCTACAACTAATCGACGTTAGAAACAAGACTGCACATCTGTTCGACGTCCGTTCTTGAAAAGGGGGATGACCTGTGCCCTTTTCCAATCCTTTGGAACGCTACGCTCTTCTAGAGACCTACGGTACACCGCTGCAAGAAGGGGAGCAAGTTCCTTCGCGTACTCTGTGTAAAATCGAACTGGTATCCCATCAGGTCCAGCGGTCTTTCCTCTTTTGAGCGATTTTAATTGTTTGTCTATCCCTCTGTCGTCTATTTGGATATCTACCATTTTGTCATCTGTACGACAATCTAGAGAAGGAACTACAGTGCAGTCTTCCTCTGTGAAACAGCTTTGGAAAAAGACATTTAGTATTTCGGCCTTTAGTCTGTCATCCTCTGTTTCAGTACCATTTTGGTCACAGAGTGTCTGGACATATCCACCTACTGTTTTGACATAAGACCAAAATTTCTTAGGATTTTCTGCCAAGTCAGTACATAGGACTTTACTTTCGAATTCATTGAACGCCTCTCGCATAGCCCTCCTCACACTTCATTTCGCTTCGCGTAATTTTTGTTTGTCTGCAAGGCTTTGGCTATGTTTATGTTTGCTGTGAAGTTCCCTTTGCTTCCGCAGCAGTTTTCTAACTCGGCTATTGTAACACGGTGGCTCTTTTCCCTCTCTTACTATCTTGCTTGGCACATACTCATCTAATGCATATTGTACGATCGTTTTGAACTTTGTCCACTGATCCTCAACACTATCTGTACTTGAAACAAGACTTTTGTGTTGAGCCGTCAGGTACTCTGTAATCTGCTTTTTGTCACTTTTGCTAAACAGAAAAATCTTCTTACCTTTTTTAATATTTCTATTTACGGCTGAAATCATCGATACCGTAACCGCTTTGTGATCGCTGATTCCCTGTTTTGCGTTAACTGTTTCAAATAGCTCGGGTTTGTTTGTCACCAGAAGGTCTAATATGTTATCGCCACGAGTCGGTTCTCTGTTTAACTGCTCAAGGTAGTTTTCAGATAAAGCACTTAAAAAAATTTCATTGGATTCTTTGTCCCTGCCACCCGTTATGAACGTTTGAGTTTCCCAGTCTATATCCGGCAAATTAAAATCACCACCCAGTACTATAACATGGTGGGGAAATCTACTCGAAATATTTTCCAAATTATCCTTCAGGTGCTCAGCCACAACAGCTGCTGAGCCAGGGGGCCTATAGAGACATCCAATTACCGTGTCTGAGCCTGTTTTAACCGTGACATTCACCCAAATCATTTCACATTTCGGATCTCCGTCAATTTCCTTCGATACTATTGCACTTCTTATCGCCATAAACGCGCCTCCCCCTTCATTCTCCAGCCTGTCTCTGCGGTATACATTCCAATCTGAGTTTAGGATTTCATTACTGTTTACGTCTGGATTCAGTCAACTTTCTGTCCCTAGTACTATATGGGCGTTGTGACCGTTTATTAGTGAGAGCAGTTCTGGGACCTTTCTATAGGCGCTCCTGCAGTTTACTATTAGCTCATTAATATTGTTATTCCCTGTTGCATTTTGCCTACTCTTACCTTGCCGCGTCTCAGGAGGCGTCTTGTCGGGCCTAGGGAGGGAATTCACTAACCTAAAAAACCCCCATGTGAACTCCACACGTACTCCGCTACCCTTGTAGCCGCTTCCGGCTTATAGTGCACGCCTGACCTATTCAGGGGGACCCTACATTTCGCCACCCGATAGCGGAGGTCGAGAAATTTGCACCCCAGATCTCCGCAGAATCGTCTGAGCCTCTGGTTTAAGCCTTCCACTCGGCTCCAAACCAGAGGACCGCGATCGGTTCTGGGAACGATACTACAAATAGTTAGCTCTGATTCCACCCCGCGAGCGAGGCTTTCCGCATTCACCAATTCCGCCAACCGCCTGTACGAACTGAGGATGACCTCTGAACCCAGACGGCAGGAGTCATTGGTGCCGACATGAGCAACAATTTGCAGTCGGGTGTACCCAGTGCTCTCTATCGCCGCCGGCAGGGCCTCCTCCACATCTCGGATGAGACCCCCCGGCAAGGAGACTGAGAGAACACTGGCCTTCTTCCCCGACCTTTCCGCTATTTCCTTTAGGGGCTCAATCACCCGCCTAACGTTGGAACTCCCAATAACTAATAAACCCCTCCCCCCGTGTGCCTGCTCGGACCTTGCTGAAGGAGCAGCCCCATGTCCACTCACAGGCAGAGCGGGCGATGCCACACGGCCAGCCTCCACATTTACTCTCCGCCTCGTGCGCCGCGAACGCCGCTGAACCCGCCACTCATCTTGGGGAGAGGGTGGCCCAACCGCGCCCGGTACCCGCGAAGATGTCCCGACAGCAGGGACAGTGGGGGAAGCAAAAGACTCCCCACTGCCGCTACACTCCGAGGCAGCAGCCTGAAGACGGCTGACCACGGCCATCAACACGCTCAGCTGTTCGCGAACAGTGGCCAGCTCCTCCTGCGTCCGTACACAGCAGTCACACATCCTATCAATCCTAAGGAATCAATTTACTGTAGAGAGTTAATCAACTTTTGACTTCTAATTCCCTAAAGGCGGCTGATTGTTGACTAAACTGTCATTGCTAGCCACTTCTTGTAGAAAACAATGAAAATAGCACTACCTGTCTCTGGACTGTATTCAAAACAAACACTAGCACTACTGGCACTACGGCTGACTACAGGGACTCTCTCTGACTGTATTCAAAACAAACACGAAATCAATGGAGCACTGTTACTAGCACTCGACATGAGTCACCTGAGCACAAATGATAGCTTCACCATTGCACGGCCCTTTTACACCTTGTGTACGCAATACTACCACCATATGTATACGTGCATGTCGCTGTCCCATGACTCTCGCCACCACAAGGTAAAATGCTCTTTGTGGCATTGAGCCAGTGGCACAACGCGGAACAATTGTGAAATGCCACACTGTGGTGACACCCCATACAAAAGAGACAGAAGTTAAAACGTTCTTTTGGATTTTAAAGAACTGAGAAAATTGCTGATGCAGCATTCTTTCGAACCTTACTTTCTCGGACGTCAAGATTAATCACAACGACCACCACATGAATCTACATGAAAAGCGTAATTCAGCAGAGTAATAACAATGTACCAGAACTTCTACTGCGTATGATCTGTTGTAATAAGTTGGGTTACCTTCATTGCTGATTGTCAGGCTCCGGATTGTTATTGGCGAGCAGATAAGCGCACCGTATTTGTATTAAATACAATGCAACAAATAATTTGAATTTCTTTGAGTGATATGAATCAGCATTAGTTTGATAAATTTAGATGACATACGTTTGATTCTTCTGTGGTGTGGTACTCTGCACATAATAGCGCGTGGATGGCTCGCAAATCTACACATCACTAAATTGATCTCCCTCCAGCTTAAATTACTCTGAAATAGGGTAACTTTTACAAATCATTAGTGAGAAAAGGAAACTACAGTGATTTACAAACTGAACATGGACAAAAGTAGTAAATACGATTATTATTAGCAAACTGTATGACAAGGGTGCAAATATGCTACGCTACTGCCAGGGTGATAGAGCCACAAATGAAGTGACATAAGATAGACGGCAAATGGAGCATCTCTTGTTTACAAATGAATATCATCACTCACCTCAGTGATTACAATACTAATTTGCTAGCGACATCTTAGGTTCTCTTTGATATCGAAACATTTACCTATAAGGGTAATATAGCTTATTACTTCGATAGCTTCGGCACTTTACCACATACTCCGGAAATAGTGAAGTATTTAAAAAACTGGACATTAAAGTATAACAATACGTTGCATTCCCTAAAATTCACAGGTATTGCCACATTCGCTTTAAATACTTCTGATCTCTACATAAATTAGTAAGTCTCTGACCACATACTGACAATATCACAATGGATGTCATCGCACGTGGTGTAAAGTTTAGCCTATCTCGTAAAAAGTCGATTATAACTGCTTTCTTCAATCCCACACTACAGTTTTCTCATAATGAGTACGAAATTGCCTGGCTCAGCTTATTTAGTTACCACTACATACCGAATAGTATATCAAGATAGAACAATTTGCACTTCTATAATCAGACACTTGACTAGAAAATTCTGAAAAGAGTTACTTCAAAACGTGGGACTTACTGACTCAATGAAACTACCGGGTGATCAAAGAGTCAGTATAAATTTGAAAACTGAATAAATCACGGAATAATGAAGATAGAGAGGTACAAATTGACACACATGCTTGGAATGGCATGGCTTTTTTTTATTAGAACGAAAACAATACAAAATTTCAAAAAATATCCGACAGATGGCGCTTCATCTGATCAGAATAGCAATAATAAGCATAACAAAGTAAGACAAAGCAAAGATGATGCTCTTTACAGGAAATGCTCAATATGTCCACCATCATTCCTCAACAATAGCTGTAGTCGATGAATAATGTTATGAACAGTACTGTAAAGCAAGTCGGGAGTTATGGTGAGGCATTGGCGTCGGATGTTGTCTTTCAGCCACCCTAGAGATGTTGGTCGATCACGATACACTTGCGACTTCAGGTAACCCCAAAGCCAATAATCGCACAGACTGAGGTCTGGGGACCTGGGAGGCCAAGCATGACGAAGGCGGCGGCTGAGCACACGATCATCACCAAACGACGCGCGCAAGAGATCTTTCACGCGTCTAGCAATATGGGGTGGAACGCCATCCTGCATAAACACCGTACGTTCCAGCAGGTGTTTATCAGCCAGGCTGGGGATGATGCGATTCTGTAACATATCGGGGTACCTCTCACCTGTCACGGTAGTAGTTACAAAACCAGAATCACGCATTTCTCGGAAAAAAGGCCCAATAAAGGTAGATGTGGAAAAACCAACCCATACCATGACTTTCTCGTCGTGCAGTGGAGTTTCCACGACAGTTCTAGGATTTTCGGTAGCCCAAATTCTGCAGATGTGGGCGTTGACAGACCCTCGGAGCATGAAATGAGCTTCGTCGGTCCACAACACGTTACTCAACCAATCTTCATCTTTCGCCATCCACACCACAAATGCCCTCCGCTTCACTAAATCGCCAGGTAACAGTTCATGATGCCGATGTATTTTGTACGGATAGCATCGGAGGATAACGTTCTACGGGTCGGGGCGTGGAATGTCAGAAGCTTGAACGTGGTAGGGAAACTAGAAATACTGAAAAGGGAAATGCAAAGGCTCGATCTAGATATAGTAGGGGTCAGTGAAGTGAAGTGGAAGGAAGACAAGCATTTCTGGTCAGATGAGTATCGTGTAATATCAACAGCAGCAGAAAATGGTATGAATAGGAAGGTAGGGCAGAGGGTGTGTTACTGTGAACAGTTCAGTGACCAGGTTGTTCTAATCAGAATCGACAGCAGACCAACACCGACAACGATAGTTCAGGTATACATGCCGACGTCGCAAGCTGAAGATGAACAGATAGAGAAAGTGTATGAGGATATTGAAAGGGTAATGCAGTATGTAAAGGGGGACGAATATCTAATAGTCATGGGCGACTGGAATGCCGTTGTAGTGGAAGGAGTAGAAGAAAAGGTTACAGGAGAATATGGGCTTGGGACAAGGAATGAAAGAGGAGAGAGACTAATTGAGTTCTGTAACAAGTTTCAGCTAGTAATAGCGAATACCCTGTTCAAGAATCGCAAGAGGAGGAGGTATACTTGGAAAAGGCCGGGAGATACGGGAAGATTTCAATTAGATTACATCATGGTCAGACAGAGATTCCGAAATCAGATACTGGTTTGTAAGGCGTACCCAGGAGCAGATATAGATTCAGATCACAATATAGTAGTGATGAAGAGTAGTCTGAAGTTCAAGACATTAATCAGGAGGAATCAATACGCAAAGAAATGGGATACGGAAGTACTAAGAAATGACGAGATACGTTTGAAGTTCTCTAACGCTATAGATACGGCAATAAGGAATAGCGCAGTGGGCAGTACAGTTGAAGAGGAATGGACATCTCTAAAAAGGACCATCACAGAAGTTGGGAAGGAAAACATAGGTACAAAGAAGGTAACTGCGAAGAAACCATGGGTAACAGAAGAAATACTTCAGTTGGTTGATGAAAGGAGGAAGTACAAACATGTTCCGGGAAAATCAGGAATACAGAAATACAAGTCGCTGAGGAATGAAATAAACAGGAAGCGCAGGGAAGCTAAGACGAAATGACTGCAGGAAAAATGTGAAGACATCGAAAAAGATATGATTGTCGGAAGGACAGACTCAGCATACAGGAAAGTCAAAACAACCTTTGGTGACATTAAAAGTAACGGTGGTAACATTAAGAGTGCAACGGAAATTCCACTGTTAAATGCAGAGGAGAGAGCAGATACGTGGAAAGAATACATTGAAAGCCTCTATGAGGGTGAAGATTTGTCTGATGTGATAGAAGAAGAAACAGGAGTCGATTTAGAAGAGATAGGGGATCCAGTATTAGAATCGGAATTTAAAAGAGCTTTGGAGGTCTTATGGTCAAATAAGGCAGAAGGGATAGACAACATTCCGTACGAATTTCTAAAATTATTGGGGGAAGTGGCAACAAAACGACTATTCACGTTGGTGTGTAGAATATATGAGTCTGGCGATATACCATCTGACTTTCGGGAAAGCATCATCCACACAATTCCGATGACGGCAAGAGCTGACAAGTGCGAGAATTATCGCACAATCAGCTTAACAGTTCATGCATCGAAGCTGCTTACAAGAATAATATACAGAAGAATGGAAAAGAAAATTGAGAATGCGCTAGGTGACGATCAGTTTGGCTTTAGAAAAAGTAAAGGGACGAGAGAGGCAATTCTGATGTTAAGGCTAATAATGGAAGCAAGGCTAAAGAAAAATCAAGACACTTTCATAGGATTTGTCGACCTTGAAAAAGCATTCGACAATATAAAAGGGTGCAAGCAGTTCGAGATTCTGAAAAAAGTAGGGGTAAGCTATAGGGAATAATAAGAGTGGACGATCAAGAACGAAGTGCTCATATTAAGAAGGGTGTAAGACAAGGCTGTAGCCTCTCGCCCCTACTCTTCAATCTGTACATCTAGGAAGCAATGATGGAAATAAAAGAAAGTTTCAGGAGTGGAATTGAAATACAAGGTGAAAGGATATCAATGATACGATTCGCTGATGACATTGCTATCCTGAGTGAAAGTGAAGAAGAATTAAATGATCTGCTGAACGGAATGAACAGTCTAATGAGTACACAGTATGGTTTGAGAGTAAATCGGAGAAAGACGAAGGTAATGAGAAGTAGTAGAAATGAGAACAGCGAGAAACTTAACATCAGGATTGATGGTCACGAAGTCAATGAAGTTAAGGAATTCTGTCTGCTACCTAGGCAGTAAAGTAACCAATGACGGACGGAGCAAGGAAGACATCAAAAGCAGACTCGCTATGGCAAAAACGGCATTTCTGGCCAAGAGAAGTCTACTAATATCAAATACCGGCCTTAATTTGAGGAAGAAATGTCTGAGGATGTACGTCTGTAGTACAGCATTGTATGGTAGTGAAACATGGACTGTGGGAAAACCGGAACAGAAGGGAATCGAAGCATTTGAGATGTGGTGCTATAGACGAATGTTGAAAATTAGGTGGACTGATAAGGTAAGGAATGAGGGGGTTCTACGCAGAATCGGAGAGGAAAGGAATATGTGGAAAACACTGATAAGGAGTAGGGACAGGATGATAGGACATCTGCTAAGACATGAGGGAATGACTTCAATGGTACTAGAGGGAGCTGTAGAGGGCAAAAACTGTAAAGGAAGAAAGAGATTGGAATACGTCAAGCAAATAATTGAGGACGTAGGTTGCAAGTGCTACTCTGAGATGAAGGAAAGGAATTCGTGGCGGGCCGCATCAAACCAGTCAGTAGACTGAGCTGCTGCACCACACCCGGAAAAAGGACATCGGGCACGATATTAGAAGGCATCCCATGACTCTGGTCACTTCAGTCTAATGTTGGCCGTAGGGACTCTGATATTTGGTTTGTTATTTCATCCTCACTATGCCCCACAACCTCCAGCTCTTTGACAAATTGGATTGGGGAATGATACACATAGCGACATTGATCCATTGCCATCCTCGGACCTGGAATCAATGCCAACATCTAACGTGAAGGCTACTCCTGTCTTTCCCACTCCCTCAGTCAGGCAGCCCTGACACAACGTTTCTCGACACAGCCCTGCCATTATCATCTATCGGAGATGCCCCACATTGATTTTCGCAGGCTCTTTTATGGGTGCTATGCCATTGCTGGTGGTGGATGATGATATTCGCCGTCGAACGTGTGCCACGCAGTCAGGTGTGTTGGATAACTGGCATCTTATCGATGACCTCCTCACACAATGTGTGCTATCCAAAGGCTGAGCAGGTGCTCCATATGTTCAAAACATAGATATGGAACTCCTTACAGATTTCTACCACAGTATCCCTGCACAGCTTCCTCGCAATCTGTCATTCAGCCCCTGTCAACAGGTCAGTCTGTCTGAAATACTGCAAGGGTGACAGCAACGCTCTCTGTTCACTATCCTGCATTCCGTGAAGTAGACCCGTCTCTGTACTGACTGTGCCGTGGATGTGGCTCCCATGTCTGGACACACACATTTGGATGACATCCTCGATGGATCCATGGCTTTCTTGTCTGCCTCAGGGAGTATCAGTTGTTTGACATCATGGCCAAGCACATCCATTTGAGCTGCTCTCATAATCAGCTCCAGCCACATCTACAGTTGTTCTTGGCACCTCAACCTCAGTTCCAACACGCAGGGAAGAAACTAGGTCCACCACCAGTCTCCCTCTCGCTCTCACCCAACGCCTCCCATGCCACCGATCCCCCTCTTACTATAGGGTTGGGGAAATGTTCATGAAATGGGACCTTATGGAGTGAGAGCCCGTCCTATGCTCTGGCCTTCCCTCACTCCTGTCTGCTGCCTCCAGTGTACAAGTGCTTCTCCCACCAACACTGTCGTTGGTTGGTTAACTTGCGCTGACTAGCCCTGAGCCCATTGGTATTCCAACCGTTGTCAAGGTATTCTGCCACTTCACCTGTGCACCCTCCTATCAGCACTGACAGAGGTATTCCAACCGTTGTCAAGGTATTCTGCCACTTCACCTGTGCACCCTCCTATCAGCACTGACAGAATGCTGAAAATGTTTGACCCTCGTAATTTCAGTTAAGAGGGATTTAATAGCCCTCAAATATCCGATTTTGGTCGCTTCTCAGAGGCAATAAGGATCATGGCGGATGGTAGCCACCTGGAACATGCGTAGCATGTCACATGCGCCAAGTCGCTCACAGCAGTGTGCCAGGTGGACAGCTGTGATTTAGTCTAGTGAAGTCCATGAGAGAACTGCTACCAATCACTCCATTCTGCTTGTTGCATTTCGACCCTGTATTGCACCTAGACTTTCTTGTTCTAGTTATTGACTGTCATTTACTGTTCTGTTGTTGTTGTTTTTTGGGGAAGGAGACGAGACAGCGAGGTCATCGATCTCATCAGATTAAGGAAGGATCGGGAAGAAAGTCAGCCGTGCCCTTTCAAAGGAACCATCCTGGCATTTGCCTGGAGCGATTTAGGGAAACCTCGAAACACTTGAATCAGGATGGCCGGACGCGGGATTGAACCGTCGCCCTCCCGAATGCGAGTCCAGTGTCTAACCACTGCGCCACCTCGCTCGGTTTTACTGTTCTGCTCTTGATATCCTTGGTTCTGTTTACGGAATACCATTTAGTAGCGGAAGTGGATAGAAAAATCTTCTGTTGTAAGTCAAATTTAAGAAACTTGTAGAGAGTCTCTACTGTAGAACTGTATGATATGTAATGTGTACCTTTTCGCTTTTTCTTACAATACAACTACCACATTATTATAGCCTCTTCACGATCTTTTCAGTGATCCACCGAAACAGGCTGCTAGAGAGTAGCCACGAGAGAATAACTGCAGCAGGTAACACTTTTTATCATTCGTCATGTGAACACTTTCAAAATTCACTCGAATCTTAGTGTGTGTCAACACATCTGAACTTATCCTAAATCACATCTAACACCACAGCATATAGGTGATGGAGGGCCTGAAACAAAGACACGCACCAGTTGCACTGCACCTAATTGAGTTTTCTGTGTAGTTTCCGTTATAGTATCTCACTTGGCGTCTAGCGATGGATCACCAAACTGCGCGATGCTCCCCACTATGTACGCAAATATTCACCTCTTCCAAATGTCCAAACAACGTACAACCTGTGCATTATTATTTGTAATACGAGTATCACTAAGTGCAAGGATTCTACCTCTTGTGCTGTCAGGGGGAAACTGCTTGATAATATACTGTACCGACAGTCACGTAGGCATCAGCTTTCTCCCTAATGCCAGGTGAAATTAGAATCTGACTTCCATTAATTAAGGTATTGTTAGAAATTAATGAGGGGAGATTACAAAACTGTTCATATAAGTGTTGCAGTTAGACTGAAATAAACAGATGTATGGAAATCACAACTTAACAAATTTAATCGTACTGAGTTTTAACAAAAGAGGGTATAATCACGGGTGGCCAAGAATTCGACTTGCGAGCTGTGCCCTGCCATGAGTCTCATAGCAATCTGCCTCGCTGCACATTTCCCCCACCTCCACGGCACACTGCCTAAGTGTGAGGAGGAAGGAGAGGAGGAAACTACGAACACGCTTCATTTAAATAGCAATTCAGCCGCACTGCGCATAACTTGGTTCTGTATTTTACACTTCTCAACAAAACAGATTACAAAAAAAAATGTTCAGTATTATTTAATTACTTTTGGTGCACTGAAAAAGTAATAACAATTTTTATATGGTACAAACAGTCGACGTAAGAACAGACATAGACAATTTCACGGATTTTGGATTCAAATTGCCACGTCACCTTGACTTACTTAGTTTCATAACCGAAGAAACGTCTTTCACACTCATAGAGTCATCGAAATGTTTACCACGACTGCAATTTCATTACGGAGACGTGGAAACTCTCCTCCAGGAAGATGACGTAGACCTCTTGGACAGTTTGAACGTTAAGGAATTTGTCTTTTCAAACGGGAATTACACTTCAGATCAGTCAGTTCCATCTGTACATGCACTAGGGCACTTTCAGCTCGAAAACAGATAAAAGTTTGGCATTTTCCTCAAGGCTTTTAGATAACTATCCTTGTAACTCTTTCAACGCCATAATGAATTTTTCAAATCTTTCGTTTTCTTTCACGTCAGTGAGACTGAGGAACTGGACTATGTTTGACAGAATTTGTCCTTACTACTGTACTATTTTATTTTTAAATGGGTCCCCAGGAAATAAGAAATAAGTCGCTTCTCACGTTGGACTATCTTCCTGTGGGCACAGCGCAGTCACGTTCACATGAACTGCTGGTTCTGCAATCCTCTCCGATGTTCTAATTTTCGTTCTTGTTCTCTTTTTCCTTCATAAATTCTACAATAGCGGGATTTAAATCAAAAAATCTTTCCAGTCCACCTGACTTAACCAATGTTTGATTCCACACAAAACTGTGGCAACTGACAGTGGAGTAATGCCCAAGACATTGCCTTCAACCTAGTTCTGTGCTGTGTTAAACTTCCTTCAGCGCTACTTACCGACACTTTACTAGTCACACCATCTACTTCTCCACCTGTTCCACGCCACAAAACTTACCACAAAGTTCTTCATCAGGTACGAAATAATGAAACCCGTCCGTCGATCTTTCTGCTCTTTTGCTCCTTCATAGTCAGCTAAATCTTTAAATTCTTTCTGCTTGGCACTGCAAAGTCGTTTCGTAATAAAATTGCAGTACTCACCGATTATGCGACTGCGTAATAGATAGAATTGTCATCCATCTCTTATCATACCAGCTCAGTTTCAAAAGCTTGTGACTATAGATCGTTAGAATGCCTCTTTTTGAGCAAACAGCCAATGAACCTGTGAACGTCCTTCGTACTACGAATAAATACCGAATGGAAAACGGCGCTGACAAAGTGATTCTGCAAAACTGAGGTGAGCTGTACTGACCGAAAAACGTCACATCGCAATATTAAATGAAATGTCGAGCTGTAGCGGGTACTTCCGAGAAGAACCCTGCAAAGCCGAGAGAGGATCGTTTTTAACATATTTGCCCTTCTTCCCCCACCCCTCCCCCCTCCCACACTGTTCAGGCAAAGTTCACCGGAAAACCGAGAGACGGCTTTCAGACTTAAATGTCGTTCATAACTACAAATAACATGGTTCAGGAGGTGCATTCCATTTAAGGTTGGAATTTACATTATATGTAACGAATTTGAAGTTTTTTTAGCAGTTAGTAGAAGCACACGCTGTTTCTAGACAAATTTCATACGTTTAAACAGTATTCTGACGGGTACTGGGTCCTATGAAATTTAAATTTCGTCCATGAGCTTAAAACAGACAAGTATGTTCAACATATTTCATACAACATAACATAATTAAACTATTTGAAGTTCGTTATATTATAGCAGCTTCAATGTAGTTACCAAGTAAGAAAAGAATCACATGTTACCAAGTCTGTTAAAACAGTTTACTTCCTTTTTTAAAAATTTAATATTTTGAATAGTAATTGTCGACGTATAATTTTAGGTACTGAAATAATAATGTTGTGTGACGAGGGCCTACCGTCGGGTAGACCGCTCGCTTGGTGCAAGTCTTTCGATTTGACGCCACTTCGGCGACTTGCGTGTCGATGGGGATGAAATGATGATGATGATTAGGACAACACAACACCCAGTCCCTGAGCGGAGAAAATCTCCGATCCAGCCGGGAATCGAATCCAGGCCCTTAGGATTGACAGTCTGTCGCGCTGACCATTCAGCTACCGGGGGCGGACATGTATTGAAATGAGACGAACTGGACCTCAGGTAGGACGGATGCGTCGGTCGTCGAAGGTAGGACCCTTTGTAGAGAGGTAGTTATTCGGACCGCCAGGCCAATGAAGCAGTAAGTAGTTACAGGACTCTGGATATGTCATACACGGATAACGTTAAACAGTTGCAAGCATGTATCAGTAGCATGTAACTTAAGTCCTATTTTGGGCTGTTCTGAAAAAAAAATCTTATTAACACATATGAAGAAGTCACAGGAGAACATAAACAAATTGTTAGTCATTAGAATATACACTCCTGGAAATTGAAATAAGAACACCGTGAATTCATTGTCCCAGGAAGGGGAAACTTTATTGACACATTCCTGGGGTCAGATACATCACATGATCACACTGACAGAACCACAGGCACATAGTCACAGGCAACAGAGCATGCACAATGTCGGCACTAGTACAGTGTATATCCACCTTTCGCAGCAATGCAGGCTGCTATTCTCCCATGGAGACGATCGTAGAGATGCTGGATGTAGTCCTGTGGAACGGCTTGCCATGCCATTTCCACCTGGCGCCTCAGTTGGACCAGCGTTCGTGCTGGACGTGCAGACCGCGTGAGACGACGCTTCATCCAGTCCCAAACATGCTCAATGGGGGACAGATCCGGAGATCTTGCTGGCCAGGGTAGTTGACTTACACCTTCTAGAGCACGTTGGGTGGCACGGGATACATGCGGACGTGCATTGTCCTGTTGGAACAGCAAGTTCCCTTGCCGGTCTAGGAATGGTAGAACGATGGGTTCGATGACGGTTTGGATGTACCGTGCACTATTCAGTGTCCCCTCGACGATCACCAGTGGTGTACGGCCAGTGTAGGAGATCGCTCCCCACACCATGATGGCGGGTGTTGGCCCTGTGTGCCTCGGTCGTATGCAGTCCTGATTGTGGCGCTCACCTGCACGGCCGCAAACACGCATACGACCATCATTGGCACCAAGGCAGAAGCGACTCTCATCGCTGAAGACGACACGTCTCCATTCGTCCCTCCATTCACGCCTGTCGCGACATCACTGGAGGCGGGCTGCACGATGTTGGGGCGTGAGCGGAAGACGGCCTAACGGTGTGTGGGACCGTAGCCCAGCTTCATGGAGACGGTTGCGAATGGTCCTCGCCGATACCCCAGGAGCAACAGTGTCCCTAATTTGCTGGGAAGTGGCGGTGCGGTCCCCTACGGCACTGCGTAGGATCGTACGGTCTTGGCGTGCATCCGTGCGTCGCTGCGGTCCGGTCCCAGGTCGACGGGCACGTGCACCTTCCGCCGACCACTGGCGACAACATCGATGTACTGTGGAGACCTCACGCCCCACGTGTTGAGCAATTCGGCGGTACGTCCACCCGGCCTCCCGCATGCCCACTATACGCCCTCGTTCAAAGTCCGTCAACTGCACATACGGTTCACGTCCACGCTGTCGCGGCATGCTACCAGTGTTAAAGACTGCGATGGAGCTCCGTATGCCACGGCAAACTGGCTGACACTGACGGCGGCGGTGCACAAATGCTGCGCAGCTAGCGCCATTCGACGGCCAACACTGCGGTTCCTGGTGTGTCTGCTGTGCCGTGCGTGTGATCATTGCTTGTACAGCCCTCTCGCAGTGTCCGGAGCAAGTATGGTGGGTCTGACACACCGGTGTCAATGTGTTCTTTTTTCCATTTCCAGGAGTGTATTAAACAGATCCGTGATTCAGTTGAAGACACCTTCTTTATTTTCTTTTTTTTTTGGGGGGGGGGGGGGGTTGCAAGTCTGCTCGCCGTCCATTGAACAGTAAATTTCGTATATGGATTCACTTATTGTGCATTATTCCCAACTTGAAGTGTATTTCGTAGCCAAGTATTGTAAATGGCACTGCACCCTGCGCGCACTGAATGAGCGTCTCTGTAAGGCTGAGTTTATAATTTGGCACCGAACATCTATCGCCAGTTATGGTCACGTGCCCAACTTTCTACGTCTACAGTTCGCTACAGCTCAGGCAGCACTGTCTGTTTCAGGGAGCAAGGACACCTTATATGTGTAGTTGTCCGCTCGCAGTCGCTTGGTGTGCGCTTGCAGTGCGCTTGTATAAAAAATTCATTTAATTCTTCCTAACTAATGTAACTCTGAAGACAGTCATCAATTGCCAACTTTGTAAAGCTTAAACACAAGCACTTCTGTACTAAGTCAATAGTATCACAGTTCTATATTTCCGTTTTACGTGAAAGGTTATTCCAAATATCGTCCCATTGCATCGTATATTTTTGAAAACATAGACTTCTCTAAGAAATACTTACATTATACTTGCGTGCGCCATAGGAAACAGGAACAGTTATAAGAGTGTGATATTTTGGTCTGTAATTATGCAGCCATGGGCCCCAACAGTGATGCATACTGAAGGTAAAGGGTCATCATTGTTTATTGTTAGAGCAACATATTCCTCTGGGTACTACACATATACCAGAAAACGAGTAGAAGGCTCCACATACCACGGAAAGAAAAAGATAAGAGAAGAATCACAATGACAGAAATAGATTTTTTCCTAACTATGTATTAGTGTAACTCTCACAGTAGATAATTCAAAACGCATATAGCCCTAGTATTACTAACATCGGATCAATGAAAATTGGCAAAAATAAAACTGAAACTGGTTCTTAAACTACTGCCTTGTATTCCCATACGTATGTACAGACGTGCTCAAAAGTATCCGAACGACCTGAATTGAATATCGCCTGACTCGCATGCAACCAGCAAAAAGTAGCTGTCTAGCAGGTCCTCTAATCGCTCCTTGGTACAGTCGTTTGACTATTGAAAAGGGTACCAACAAGTCACCACCAGAAAACTCTGCTCTGTATCGCAATAACTCAAGTTGTAAAGTAATACCACGATACTAAAAATATCAGGGAACACCTTATCACAGATAATACTGTGCTTAAGGCTTGTAAGCTCGCATTTATTACAATAAATGACATACCTGAAATGTTACCACTCTCATTATCACGTCAGATAGGTAATGCACGTAGTAACTTCGTCGTATTCATGATTTCCTCTTCAAAGTAACATACCATACTTGTTATTTAACACAAAATGACATTAAAAATTTATGTTTTTCACTAGCAGCTAGTGGAGAATATGTATGAACTTCAAATGACACGACGAACCGCCTCGTTCTGCATATGGATTCAAACCCATGTCATGCAGACTAAGATTTCGTGACTGACGGATACTAACAGTCATTCCTGACTAGGCACACAGAGAGTGATATACCTCGATTTTAGACAGTATCAGTTAGCAAATATCAACTTTAAATTACATAACGTAAACACTTTTAACGGACGTGAATTCCTACCCAGCATCTACTGTCCCTGTTAACGAACTACGAGAGATGTTAAATATTGCTTCTTCTCAAGTAACTTACTTGAAATGCCGTGAGGTAAAGCTTTGTGTTGGACAGGGATTCGAACCCAGAACCTAATTGGATTTTTATCGAAGCACAATCAAATGTGACACATCGGATTTTCCCGACAGTAGCTAGATGTTTTAACTGAAATGACGAGACGAAACATTACTTTTTTCCTTCTCAGGACTCCAACCCGACACCTGTCGCTGTTATATTCTAGAGAAAACAAACGTTAAATATGGGTTTGTTATACCTGCAGCGACATGTGAGCATTTTTGAACTAGAAATAACATGACGAAGAGTTCAGTGCTGACTGGTAATCGAATCCCACACATATCGTTGTTGACTACACACAAAGAGAAATCAGCAACTGCGTTTTTCTCCACCAGCAGCTCTTAATAACATCCTTGAACTTACAGTGATCTCTCAAATAGTTCTGTGTCTCACTGGGAGTAAAAAACGTTAAATTTCGTTAGTGTTGACAACGAATGAAAATGCATTAAAAATCAAAATTATTATACAACAGCAGATTGGTGTTCTCATGCTAGAGCCTGATAATACGTAATGAAAACTTTAGTGTCAGGCCAGGATTCGAGCCCATTCACACGCAATATGTGGAGATGTTGAGGAATCTGAGGTTTTGAACAAACAACAAACTGTAGTCAAGCTGTATTGTCACGAAGGGATCAAATTCCGCGTTAAGGGCGGTCTGAGTTGAATTCCCAGGTCAGAACCAATTTTATGGACATACAGAAGCTGAAATAAAAGATGGAATAAGCGTCCTGTGACCCGACATAGCGTTTATTTCGTTACTAGAAATAAATAACTAGTATAAGAAAGGTTACTGGTGATAGAGTTCCCACATTTCGCCACTCCTGACTTTATTGTGGTTCAAACTAACGTCTACTTGGTAGAGAAGGAATATCATGTTTAATGTGAATTTCAGACCACAATGCCATTATACCTTCTTCACTTGGCATAGCCAGAAGAGAATAGAATCTGTCTTTTCCTATTAAAAAATTATCGTCAGATATCGCAATCGAACCCAGACCATGGTCATAGCAACCTACCATCAATCGAAAAGACCACCAAATCCTCTTCCCAGAGGCTCATTTTCTATAACACCATTGCGGCATACTCGATGAGAATTCTGACACACAGGCTCCCTGTAGGGGATTGCAGCACGTTCGGTACATTCATTTACTTGGTTGACCGAATCGCCATGAACTAGCTGCCTCGGCTACCCCGTGCATACATTCGATTCTATTTTGTATCACCGAAATACAATCACGTAACTGCCACCTACACAGAACTGCCAACAGTGTAGAATGCAAAAATTAATATACGAAGTGTTTCTTTCCATTTGTGCTATTCTATTGCGCTATCTGTTTGTTGAAAACGTCGTGCAGTGCAAAAGAAAAGCTGTAACTGTCTGTCTCTCAGAAGTCTAGATCCGACCATATGCATTATCTCACAGCACTTTGGAATGCGGAATTTATGGAGGAAATTACGTTGACTTTTGGAGGGTTTGTAGTTACGTGACAGCTAGTAGCGCAACGGCAAGCGTCGCGCACTGTAGATAAGACTTCATCAGTTCTATTACATTCGCTGCTACGTTTATTAAAACGCAATTCTGCTGTCTGCTGTAGTTATCAATGTAATGGAACTTTGAACATAATTCCCTTCACTTCTCCACCCAAAATAGTCCCATGTGGAAAAAGGGCTAACTTTCTGCGACAATTTGTTCTTTTCAGGTTTAATAGACGGCCAGGCTGCAGATCCTCCTCGAAGCCTTTGTATTGTGTGTGGGGAGAGCGCTTCATTCTACATTATCTGTCGTCTGATAGTGGCATTTTATTCTTCTTCAAACCTTGTTTGACAGTTTTAACTCAGAACAAGTTTCCTACATGCATGAGCATTGTGAGACTGTTATAGATAACATCAGAGAATTCGGGTATATCCTCTCTCATGTTTAGTATTGTTTTAACAACACTAAAAGAAACCTTAAGAATATTGTGCAGTGTATTATAAGAAATGAAATAAAACTACCCACGATAACCTTACGACGAAAGTCTGTTTTAATAAAACTGAGTATCTGTACACAAGCGTGTCTCTATCGGCACGAATTAGTAAAATTCTACTCACTTAGATATCAATTGGGTCTGTGTTTAATTGGTATACCGTGTCATACTCAACAGGTATGCAAATGTGGAATTTCATAAATAAAGTTATTTATTTCTAGAAAGGAAAAATATGCTTGTTAGCAGCGGAAAGAGGCGTTACCTGTTGCGCAGCATTGTAAGTCTTTCACCATTTCACTATGAGCTGAAAGTATTTTCTTGCGATTTCCTTATCGATGTTTGTTCTGACTACTTGTAGCTCTTTCACAGAGGGGAAAAAAACGTTGCAGTTTGCGAGATTGTAACCACGAACCATAACATACGCTTTTTCACATGTCAGTACGTATCCACACAGCTGGCGAAGGTGTATGTGTTGTGCCTTCCACTTAAGCGGCCAATAGTCGCTAGAACTCGTAAACCGCTAATTAAAGGATGAGATTAGTTGCGATTTCCACGTGCAACGACTTTCCTGGGCTGAAAACCGTAAATTTACAGTCTTTTCTTACACCTCAAACGATAATAACTCAGATTATTCAATTGAAATGACAGGAAAAATCAAGTGAACTTTGAGGCTTAATTCCGTACACACCAGGAAGTAATTTGTCGATCACAGAGTTGCCAAACATACCTTGCCTTTTTGCCAAATCTCAGTTACAGTACCAGCAGGAAGAAGACGAACCGATGTCATCCGACAGCGGGCTGGGACCTGACCATAGCTGGCGTCTCAAAGACGCGGCGGCTACGGCTTGGAATACGTAATGCGTCTGATTCGCATTTCTGTAACTAGGTTTAGGGACTGGAGCGTAGTTACTAATAATACTCAGAACTGACTGCAAACTACGAATCATAAATTAGTAACTCTCATAGTTGTTTTTATATTTCTTTCGCAATTGTACACAAAACTAAGAAACTCATTCACGAACGTCTTCGTGCCTCGCCGATAGTTGAGCACACCAAACAAATAAAATTAAAAAATTATTTTATGTGTGTGTGTGTGTGTGTGTGTGTGTGTGTGTGTGTGTGTGTGTGTGTGTGTGTGTGTGTCTGAGAGAGAGAGAGAGTGACAGAGATAAAAGTAAAAAAGAATGAGAGAGAGGGTGAAAAATTATTGTAAAGAAACTGAATACTGGTATGTAAAGAAATCTTCCATTAAAATGACACATTCCACATCATTACGAAATGTCGTATTCATGATCTATGGAACAAGTATTAATCTAATCTAATCTTATCATATCATACTGCTGAGTAGCCGTGAAGAGTCATGAATTACCGAAATTTTCGTCAATATCAGTAACCAAATCTAAACTTGAAAATAAAAAGACGACAGTTTTTGAAATAAACCGGGACTCCTATCAAGACCCTCTCATCCCTGTTAACTAACCACGAAAGATGTCTGATATACCTAAATTCAGAAGTAACAAAGTGTGTATGCGTTTAAAGATGAAGCACGTGATGTGAAGTTCTGTGACGGAGATACGAACCCAACACGTAATAGCATTGGTAACTAAGTAAAATCAAATGTTACTAATCGGTTTTTGTTCCCAGCTGCTAGGTGTTTGAATCTAAAATAAGGATAAAAATTTTTGTGCCTGGGCGACAATCGAACCGCACTCCTATCGCTCTTCTTTATCGTCCACGAATATAGCTTAAGTATCATTTGCTCACTCACCAACAGTAAGATGTGTGCGTGTTCGACCAGAAATTACAGTCTTGGAAAAAAGAACGAAATGATTGAACTATACTGTTCCGAGAGATTCAGATCCTCGAAAGAGGAGATACAAATTCGAATCACAGTCCATCACCAAATTTTTCAACGTCTCTAGTTCAATCAAGTACAAGTAAAATAAGAGCCCTGTTCCTTTAAATGGCTAACTGTTCATCAAAAAGAAAAATTTTTTTTCTAATGTAAGTAAGTTTACTGGCAACAGTATTTCTGTTTACCATGACCTCCACCTATGTCATTTCCCAAAGTAAACCGGCTCTGTCCAGTTATGAATGAAGGAACGTGATGTTTAATGCGGGTTCTGGATTATAACGTCTTTCTCTTGAGGTTACAAGTGGTAAAGCACATTACTGTTGTCAGTATGATGTTGCACCGCCCAGGGCCTGTAATTATAAAGGGCCTGTTTAGGTCATACATATTGTATACAGAAGTGGAAAAGAGAGCACCACTAAATTTTACAATCCGTATGCATTGCATACACACAGAAATTACTGTTACAGTATACTTATGGATCCCAATGAGTGAATTGTATTTTTTCCGGTGAGAAAGAGCACTGCAAACAGTCTTCGCTACATTAGGTTACTTAAACTGGTGTCACTCTGAACTAGAACTTATGGCCAGCGACTAAGTTTGAGGACAATGCGTCGGATGCGGGTTTTGCAACTGTGAAATACTTTCCTACATTATAGAAGCGAAAATTAAATTTGAACTAATATTGCGAGAATTTTGAACTTTGATAGCGTAGAATGAAAATATTTCTGTATATTGCAAAGGAAAACAATCGATTTTCTAAAACATTCTCTGTCGTGCACAACTTGTAACATGTCACGTCGACCAAATCATATGGAAGAACTAACAGCGACGTATATCGGAAGGCAGTAAGATCCCTTGGCTTATGGTTTGGCAGTATTCGACAGCCATTTCTAGGCGCAAGTAAATGAAGAAAGGCAGCGTGTTTTTTGTTATCAAGTAACGTCTTCATCAATTACTTTAGTTTTAATGTTATCCACAAATAATTGCTGATGTTTGATATTATCATGAAAAGCATTCCGTAGACAGCGAAAAACCCGTTCTTGGGCAACTACTTCTATAATGACCAAAAGGCCTTAAATGATCTTCAAGCACGTGTGTTCCAGAAGTGGTATGAAGAAAATGATACTAATAATAACGGTAATAATCGAATTATCCGATAACTTCACACTTCACAGTGGGTTTTCTCGAACGAAGAAATTTCCTGAATCAGTGAAAATTTCAAAATGGTTTCACATCGAAGCTATGATGCCTAGAAGAGTCTTTACATCCTGCTGGCTTGAGAATAGCATAATCTCCGCGTCAGAAGCTTGCTTCTACTGAACCATTTAATAGACTCGCATTTTGTAAGCTAAGCACAGCATCCGTTACAGCACACTCCTGGGTTTGGGAAATGTGGCTACAATGGTCTGGTGTAACGAAGTATTGCAAGTGCAATGCACGGGTTCAGGCATTTACTTTTAAGAGGCACAAACAGATTTACTTTACCTATGGTAACCTCAAAAGAAATACGTTATAATCCATAATCCGCATTAAACATCACGTTCCTTCATTCCCAACGGGGCAGAGCCGGTTTACGTTGGGAATGATGAACGGATAGCCATTTAAAGGAACAGGGCTCTTACTTTACTTGTACTTGATTGAAGTAGAGACGTTGCAAAAGTAGGTGCTGGACTGTGATTCGAATTTGTATCTCGTCTTTTGAGGATCTGAATCTCTCCGAACACGACAGTTCAATCATTTCGTCCCTTTTTCCAAGACTGCAATCTTCTCTAGGTCTCCTCCAGAGGTAAGTATGTGGGTCCGATTCCTGATCCAGTACAAAAATATTCATAATTTAATTTCAAGCCTGGTCGTCTATTAAACCTGAAAAGAACAAAATGTCACAGAATGTTAGCCCTTTTTCCACATGGGACTATTTTGGGTGGAGAAGTGAAGGGAATTATGTTCAAAGTTCCATTACATTGATAACTACAGCAGACAGCGGAATTGCGTTTTAATAAACGTAGCAGCGAGTGTAATAGAACTGGCGAAGTCTTATCTACAGTGCGCGACGCTTACCGTTACGCTACTAGCTTTCATATAGCTACAACCCCTCCAGAAGTCAACAACAGTTCTCCAGGACTTCAGCATTCCACAGTGCTGTAAGATAAAGCATATGGTCGGATCTAGACTTCTGAGAGACAGACAGTTACAGCTTTTCTTTTGCACTGCACGACGTTTTCAACAAACAGATAGCGCAATAGAGTAGCTCAAATGAAAAGGAGCACTTCCTACATAAATTTCTGCATCCTACACTGTTGGCAGTTCTGTGTAGGTGGCAGTTACGTGATTTTATTTCGGTGATACAAAATAGAATCGAATGTGTGCACGGGGTAGCCGAGGCAGCTAGGTCATCGCGATTCCGTCAACCAAGTAAATGAATGTACCGAACATGCTGCAAACCACTGCTGGGAGCCTGTGTGTCAGAATTTTCACCGAGTGTGCCGCAAACGCGTTATGATAGAAAAATGAGTGTTGGAGAAGGGGGTTAGGTGGTCTGGTGGATTGATATCAGGTTCATATGATGATGGTCTGGATCGATTCCAATTTCCGCCGATGATTTTTAATAGGAAGAGAGAGATTCTATCCTCTTATGGCTATGCCAAGTGAAGAAGGTATAATGGCATTGTGGTCTGAAATTCACGTTAAACATGATATTCGTTCTCTACTAAAGAGACGTTAGGTTGAACCACAATAAAGTCAGGAGTGGCGAAATGTGGGAACTCTATCACCTTTCTTATACTAGTTATTTATTTCTAGTGACGAAACAGACGCTATGTAGGGTCACAGGACGCTTATTCCATCTTTCATTTGGGCTTCTGTATGTCGATAAAATTGGTTCTGAACTGGGAATTCAACTCAGACACGCCTTAATGGGGAATTTGATCCCTTCGTGACAATACAGCTCCACTACAGTTTGTTGTTTGTTCAAAACTGCAGATTCCTCAACATCTCCACATATTGCGCGTGAATGGGTTCGAATCCTGGCCTGACACTTAAGTTTTCATTATGTATTATCAAGCTGTAGCAAGAGAACACCTATCTGCTGTTGTATAATAATTTTGTTTCCTAATGCATTTTCATTCGTTGTCAACACTAACGAAACCTAACGTTTTTTACTCCCAGTGAGACACAGAACTATTTGAGAGATCACTGTATGTTCAAGGATGTTGTTCCGAGCTGCTGTTGGGGAAAAATTTAGTAGCTGATGTCTCTTTGTGTGTAGTCAACAACGGTATGTGTGGAGTTCGATTACCAGTCAGCACTGAACTCTTCGTCATATTATTTCTAGTTCAAAAATGCTCACATGTCGCTGCTGGTGTAACAAACCCATATTTAACGTTTGTTTTCTCTAGAATATAACAGCGATAGGTGTCGGGTTGGAGTCCTGAGGATCAAAAAAGTAATGTTTCGTCTCGTTATTTCGGTTAAAACATCTAGCTACTGCCGAGAAAATCCGATGTGTCACAGTTGATTGTGCTTCGATAAAAATCCGATTACGTTCTGGGTTCGAATCCCTGTCCAACACAAAGCTTTACATCACGGCATTTCAAGTAAGTTACTTGTGAAGAAGCAGTATTTAATATCTCTCGTAGTTCGTTAACATGGTCAATAGATGCTGGGTAGGAATTCACGTCCGTTAAAAGTGTTTACGTTATGTAATTTAAAGTTGATATTTGCTATCTGATACTGTCTAAAATCGAGGTATATCACTCTCTGTGTGCCTAGTCAGGAATGACTGTTAGTATCCGTCAGTCACGAAATCTTAGTTTGCATGACATGGGTTTGAATCCATATGCAGAACGAGGCGGTTCGTCGTGTCATTTGAAGTTCATACATATTCTCCACTAGCTGCTAGTGAAAAACATAAATTTTTAATGTCATTTTGTGTTAAATAACAAGTATGGTATGTTACTTTGAAGAGGAAATCATGAATACGACGAACTTACTACGTGCATTACCTATCTGACGTGATAATGAGAGTGGTAACATTTCAGGTATGTCATTTATTGTAATAAATGCGAGCTTACAAGCCTTAAGCACAGTATTATCTGTGATAAGGTGTTCCCTGATATTTTTAGTATCGTGGTATTACTTTACATCTTGAGTTATTGCGATACAGAGCAGAGTTTTCTAGTGGTGACTTGTTGGAACCCTTTTCAATAGTCAAACGACTGTACCAAGGAGCGATTAGAGGACCTGCTAGACAGCTGCGTTATGTGGGTTGCATGAGAATCAGGCAGAATGCAATTCAGGTCGTTCGGATACTTTTGAGCATGACTGTACATATTTAGCTTCATACAGCTTTTTGATGTATGTGGTGGTCTAACATCACCTTTGGACATTTTTACTCGTATCAGTTATGCCCATCAAGTAATTGAAGCAAAGTTATTATGCACTGAAGTGCCAAGGAAATGTTACACCGGTCTAATATCGTGTATGCCCCGCGAGCACGCAGAAGTGCTGCAACATAACAAGGTATGGACTCGACTACTGTCTGACGTAGTGCTGGAGGGAATTGACATCATGAATCCTGCAGGGATGTCTATAAATCCATAAGAGTACGAGGGGATGGAGACCTCTCCTGAACAGCACATTGCAAGGCCTCCAAGATATCCTCAATAATGTTCATGTCTGGGGAGTTTGATAGCCAGCGGAAGTGATCAAACTCATAAGAGTGTTCCTGGAGCCACTCTGCAGCAATTCTGGACGTATGGGGTATGGTACTGTCCTGCTGGATTTGCCCAAGTCTGTGGAATGCACAATGGACATGAATGGATGATGGTGATCAGACAGGATGCTTACGTACGTGTCACTGTCAGAGTCGTATCTAGACGTGTCAGGAGTCCCATATCATTCCAACTGCACACGCCCCACGCCATTACAGAGCCTCAACCAGCCAGAACAGTCCCCTGCTGACATGCAGGGTCCACGGATTCATGAGGTTGTCTCCATACTCGTACACGTTCATTTGCTTGATATAATTTGTAACAAGACTCGTCCGACCAGGCAACATGCTTCCTGTCATCAACGATCCAATTCCGGCGTTGACGGGCCCAGGCGAGGAGTAAAGCTTTGTGTTGTGCAGTCATCAAGGGTAAACGAGAGAGCCTTCGGCTCCGAAAGCGCATGTCTATGTTTCGTTGAATGGTTCGCACTCTGACACTTGTTGATGGATCAGCCTTGAAATCTGTAGCAATCTGCGAAAGGGTTGCAGTTGTCATGTTGAACGATTCTCTTCAGTCGTCGTTGGTTCCATTCTTCCAGGATCTTTTTCCGGTCGCAACGATGTCGGAGGTTTGATGTCTTATCAGAGTCCTGATATTCACGGTGCACTCATGAAATGGTCGTACGGGAAAATCCCCACTATCATCGCTACCTCGGAGATGCTGTGTGCCACCACTTGTACGCCGACTATAACACTACGTTCAAACTCACTTAAATCTTGATAACCTGCCATTGTAGCAGCAGTAACAGATCTAACAACTGCACCAGACACTTGTGGTCTTAAATAGACGTTGTCGATCGTAGCGCCGTATTCTGCCTGTTTCATATCTCTATATTTGAATATGCATGCCTATACCCGTTTCTTTGGCGATTCAGCGTTTTACGTACACCAAAAATATTCAGTTTCTTACCTTCACAAGATTAACAACTGAATAAGTTTCAGCCACTATCTCAAGGATAATAAGTTAGACCATAAAAACCAGCTACATCTGCATCTGCATGATTATTCTGTAGTTCACTATTAGTTCCTGGCAGAAGGTACGGCGAACCACCTTTAGGGTACTTCTCCAGCTTTCAACTCAAGAACAGCACGCGGGAAAAATGAAAAAATAAATATTTCCGTGCGAACCCCGGTTTCTCTTATTTTATTTTGATGATCATTGCTTCCTATGTAAGTGGGCGCCAACAAAGTATTTTCACAATCTGAGGAGAAGGTTGGTTATTGAAATTTCACGAGAAGCACCTGCCGCAGCGAAAATGTCAGTTTTAATGACTGCTACCCCAGTTCGCGTATCATATCTGTGGCACTGTGTCACCTATTGCGTGATAATACAAGACGTGTTGCCCTTGTTTGATCTTCCCCGATGTCTTCTGACAATTATATCTGATGCGGATCCCACATCGCACAGCAGCACTCCACAAGATGGGGAACAAGCCTGAAGTAAGCAGTCCTTAGGTAGGTTCGCTTTGTTTTATAAGTTTTCTGCCAAAAAATCGCTGTCTTTCGTTTGCTTTCGCCTCTACATTATCTATGTGATTGTTCGATTCTATGTTTTTTGTTATTGTAATCCCTAAGTATTTAGTTCAAATTACAGCCTTTAAATTTGCTTGACTTATCGTGTAACTGAAACATAGCTCATTTAATTAAGTGCTCATTTAGATGACTTCACACTTTTCATGATTTATAGACTGTCGGCACTATTTGAACCATATAGTTATTTTGTATAAATCATTTTGCAATTCGTTTTGACCATCTGATGTCTTTACATGATGGTAAATGACAGCATCTCTGCAAATAATCTACGAAGACGGCTCACATTATCTCCTTCATCATTTTAGGAACAACAGAGGGCTTATAATACTTCCATGGGGAACGTCAGTACTTCTGTTCTACTCGATGCCTTTTCGTCAGTTATTACGAACCGTGTCCTTTCTCTGAGGAAGCCACGAATCCAGTCACACAGCTTACACGATAATCCAAGGGGACACGTTTTAATTAGAAATCGCTTGTGATGAACGATGTCAAAAGCCTTCTGGAAATTTAAGAATATGGAATCAATTTGACGTACCCTGTCGATAGTTCTAATTACATTGTGAGAATAAAGAGGTAGTTTTGTTTCACAAGAACGATATGTTCTCAATCCGTGTTGGTTATTTGTCAATAAATTCTTTTCTTCGAGGTGATTCATAATGTTCGAGCACAAATTCTGTTCCAAAATCCTGTTTCAAGCTGACGTTACTGTTATGTGTCTGAAAGTCAACGGATTACTGGTATTTCCTTTCTTGGATATTGGTATGACGTGTGCTACTTTCCAGTCTTTGTGTACGGATCTTTTCACGGGCGAGTGGCTGAATATGATTGCTAAGTATGGAGCTTTTGTATCAGCATATATTGAAACGAACCTAAGTGATATACACTCTGGACAGGAAGTATAATTTTTCTTAAGCGTTTTAAGCTGCCTCATTACACCGAGGATATCTACTTCCAAATTACTCATATTGGGAGTGGATCTTAATTCGAATACCGGAGTATTTGCTTCGTCTTATTATGTGAAGGAATTTCAGGAAATCTTGTTTAGTAACTTGCTTAACTGTCGCCGTCATCAATAACATATGCATTTCCAGAATGAGGTTTTCACTCTGCAGTGGAGTGTGCGCTGATATGAACCTTCCTGGCAAATTAAAAACTGTGTGCCCGACCGAGACTCGAACTCGGGACCTTTGCCTTTCGCGGGCAAGTGCTCTGGCATCTGAGCTACCGATGCACGACTGACGCCCGGTCCTCACAGCTTTACTTCTGCCAGTATCTCGTCTCCTCCCTTCCAAACTTTACAGAAGCTCTCCTGCGCGAAAGGCAAAGGTCCCGAGTTCGAGTCTCGGTCGGGCACACAGTTTTAATCTGCCAGGAAGTTTCAACATAAGCATTGTTATCGCACATTGAACATATTGATTATGCCTTGCCGCTAGTATAATTTACATACGACCAGAATCTACCTGGGTTTTGTATCAGAGGAAACTTAAATAGAAAAACACTGTATCCTTCTCCTCAGCATTTCTTTGTGGCTTTATAAATGAACATCCGTATCTGTGGTTGATCTGTATACTGTAGTGAATGTCCTTATGTATTGGTGATTATTCACCACTCAATAAACCAATGACAAGTATCAACATAGATGTATGTGCGCATAATGCTTAATTGGCTTTAAAATCACAGTTTTGCTTGCATCTGATGTGCCTTAACACTTTCCCTGAGGAAAGATTCGATGTCTCGCCTATACAATGTATCGACCTCTCGGTGATGTAACGAAAACTTGTCTGAAATGCGGCTCGGTTCACCGATGTCACGAATCCGTGAGTGTAAATATATCTCTGTATGACCTCACTCCAACTCAGTTGTTATTGCTGGGCTATATACAGCAAGAGGACATTTCACCGCGTATACTGCTGCAGTGGTGACCAGCTATACTCTGAAATGAGCAGGAAACATTTTTTTTGTTTTTTTAACCTACTGTTATATTTTATATTTAACAGGAAACAATATAAAACATTTCGTTTTTACATGAACTTCGCATTCTTACACGACTGGAAAATTGAAATGTCATTCTTGGTTTTGTCCTTTCGTTTTTTATTCTTGCCTTTCTACTTTGTTTTCAAAATGCAAAAACGAACTATACAAACAACATAAACATACTTGTTAACTTAACATTTACGCTGTATAAAAACTGCATTCTTAAAAGGTCATTCATGGATGTGGTTTTCATTGAAAGAACTAGTGCACATTTTAGGCTGTCTTTAGCAGCCACTGCCAGACTGTAGTTTTCTTTGTTTCGTTTTGCGACACTTTCTTGTGTTGCTGAGCGAAAATCGTTTTATGGCACAACATGCAGTGTCGCCGAAATTATTCTTCCAGTCCCTCAATGGGTTGTCTCTTATAATGGAAGAATGGTGCAGGCCGCACATGCACATAGTGTAAGACAATTTTGTCTTCGAAATTCGAAACTGCGTTCTCCTCCTGGAAGTGGTCGTTTTACACTGTGGGATCCGAACATATATTGTAGAGGTTCTTATCAGCAGCCCCACTGCAAATTTTCTCCACAGTTTCACCCCTTTCTCCTTGCTGAATAATACGATGACTTCTGGTCACTAAAAAACAACGCTTTTTTTTATCTTGTTGTATTCTAGCACAGCCTCTGATTTCATTATAACTGTTTCTTTTACGTTTTTTTCGGTGTTCTCTAAAACATCAGTATGTCTAAGAACCATCTAAATCATTAGAACGCTTTTTTTATCCACCAAGTTACAAATTTTGGATACATTATCGTTGTCGCTCCAGATATTTCCCATTTCTCTCCGCAATATCCTTGGGATATTGATTTATTTGGATTAATTGTTCCTCAGAGAAGCATTTTTATACAACAACTGATGCACTAGAGAAATGCCTGTACAGAAATTGTCGGGATAAAGAATGGAACCTACTTCAAACAGAGGCTCTCACATTTCAACGGTGGTAGCCTCTGTGTGTCCTACAACTTGTAGTTCATTGTCTTTCTCTAGATTCTCAAGGAAAAAGTGTAGCCTTTCTCTGTTGAAACGTTTTACAGTTATACACCATATTTGTGGAACTTTCCGGGGATGCACTGCTAATAGATCAGTCTTCCTCTCCAACGGATCATGGATTCATCAATTACCACATCTCTACAGATGTTAGAGCGTTTTGACCGTTACTCTACTGATTTTCAACTAACACCTGTACTTTGTAAAACTTGTTGTTTACGTATTTAGAGGCATAAACAAAATTCCCGAGACTATAACGCTAGAAATCGATCACGAGGCTTGTGGCTTTTACTCGATTCTCATCGTCTTCACACAGCGGATTCTTTGAACAATAAAGTGAAATTTCTGTGACCTCATTTAACCGCATTCTTAGTGTCATACCGGTAAACAGATCGATGTCCTCCTCAGAAGTGTCAGCCAAATTGGCTAGACGAGATCTATTGATATTTTGGATAGTTCCTGTGCTGCTTATATCTTCATTTTCAACACTGTAATGCTAAATATGTCTTGTGTTACCGGCATTTTATAAACATCAGAAGGGTTATAACTATTAACTAAATGAAAACTACTCTTGTTAGATTTTGTCGAATTTCGTGCCATATTTGAGGTATAATTTTCATCAACATCATTAACATTGTCAGAGTTACAAATGGTATCGTGAACCTTATCAGAACATAAGTCATTATCACTTTACATTTTAATCCGAAGTGTATCATGAACCTTGAGGAGTGGGGACTGGATCATAGTCAGATGCAGGAGAGAAGTCACAATCACTCGAGTCCCTATGATTTAGATAGTGCTCGAGACACGAGCGTAGTCCTTTTTCATCCTCATTCCCTTGTTACAGACAGCCCAGAAGTGGATGGTTTCATTTCTAGCTAAACATGTAATCAAACGTGATCAGAACTGGTGCTCAACCATATCTCTTTCAATAGATAAACAATCTTCTCATAACTGTGACAGTATTTTGCTACATACCCTACAGGAGCTGTTCCACCCTGCTAGCCGTAAAAAAAATGATGTTTGTATTTTGAAGCAGCTTTTCTTGTCCGATAAAACTAAAAATGATGATGTATGTATTTTAATGTCCAAAACTAAGTGCTCTATTTTCTGCAGTGTTTGGCGGTAAAAGAATGTAGAACAACAATCGCACAGTTGGAGAACAGGAGAACGCGAACGTTTGAAAAACAGCATGAAAAGGTGTTATGAGGTCACCAGCGGGCCGAACGGAAGCTGTAACATATTTGAATTATTTATCTCACTCTTCATAAATACATACCTTTGAGCATTTGCAGCGTAGACTTTGACATGATAATTATGTTCCATCGCCGAAATTCATGCCGATGGGGGGTAAGAACTACATCGCTCCATATGGTGGGCTGAAGCAAAGGGAAAATGTTAAAATAATCTTATTCTATGTGCTTTATTGTTACTATTTACAGATATGCAAGTGCAGTAGACACGAATTGCATTTCTTATTTGCTGACTTCATGATCTTACAGCCTAATTATGTTAGTATCAGTCACTTAGTTAACATTCCTACATAGTTTACTTATACCCTTTGTAACATTTTATTATTTTTTTGTACCATTATTTTTTTGTACCATTATATTAATGGTTTTGCCCTTTAATGCGTACAAGGCAGTTGACTTCTGTATAGATAAAAACTTATGCATATTTAGAGAAACCTGCGTGAGTATAGTCCTTAATGTTGCAGTACGTATTTATTTCATAACAGCGTCTTAATCTGGCCATGGGATGAAGTAAGATGTGTGACAAAACGTTTTGTGAAGAATTATTTCACAATCTCAAATGCCGTCTGGTTTATCTGCAAATACTTCTGTGTATTACTAGTTGGAATTGTTGCTCAGAAATGATATACTTTGAATCTGAAAAGCACTCTATCGTCAGGCCACAAGTGGCCGATCGGGACCATCCGACCGCCGTGTCACCCTCATTTGAGGATGCTGATAAGAGAGGTGTAGGGTCAGCACACCGCTCTCCCGGTCGTTATGATGGTTTTCTTTGACCGGAGCCGCTACTGTTCGGTCGAGTCGCTCCGCAATTGGCATCACGAGGCTGAGTGTACTCAAAATGGCAACAGCGCACGGCGGCCCGGATGGTTACTCATCCAAGTGCCAGCCACGTCCGACAGCGCTTAACTGATCTGACGGGAACCGGTGTACGCACTGCGGCAAGACCGTCTGAATCTGAAGCATTGTCACTAATAATACCTTTACTGGAGTGCATGTCTATGCACAAAGATTGCTGACTGCTAATGTGCAATATTTTTGTACTAATAAATTTGACCTATACATCTTAATAGTATCTGCAATGTTTGGCTTTGGTTTCAAACAAATCTACTAGAACGTTCTTCCCATTAATACACAGGTACCATTTCTCACTAGAGAGTTATAATTTTGCATCCCTCTTTCGGAAAAATACAATACCAAGAACGCAATTTGTAAACAAAGGTTTCACAGGAATATGCACCTAATGTCTCCACTTTGTAGAATTACAGGCGCATGACATTGTGGGACCTGGGAAGGTAGGCTCAAAAAAATGGCTCTGAGCACTATGGGACTCAACTGATGAGGTCATTAGTCCCCTAGAACTTAGAACTAGTTAAACCTAACGACATCACAAACATTCATGCCCGAGGCAGGATTCGAACCTGCGACCGTAGCGGTCTTGCGGTTCCAGACTGCAGCGCCTTTAACCGCACGGCCACTTCGGCCGGCGAAGGTAGGCACTTTCATAATCTCACTAATTATGTTGAGTAGATCAAAGGACATTGCAATGCAGAAGTTCCCGTATCTAACACAATCGTAGTTCTTACATTTCCCACTGCACCGTTAACGGCCGTCTGAACTAGATTTTTCACGTTGTTCATTGCACAAATTAATATCAGTGTGGAACTTGCCATTAAAAGCTGTTGCATAATTTAATCACAACAGGAATGATATAACTGACATTGTAGCCCTAGCCTCACCTGCAACGGATACTGAGGACACTATGAAATTGCTTTTAGTTTGTTGAATTCTGCGTAACTGGGCAGCTGTCTTCTACCACCTCAGCCACAAAAACAGTTACATTTTGAGTGTACCAGTTTGGCAGTGGGATTTAGCACTTGATTACTACCCTAGTGAGAGTTATTTGTATTTCACTGATTATGATATCCTAAATTGGGCTTCCACCTACATTGATGATCATTTTTGTTGTTACGCCACTGACAACTACCACTACTATGTGAGTGTGGTGAACCTCAAGACCATCAGCACCTACTCAACTCCAAGAAACTGTCGGAACCTATGCCCATGGACAATCGGATTATCACCAATGATAAGGCAGTCTGTGCAGCAGAATTCTGGGCTGCACATAGAATATAAATATGCACATATTCTCTGTAATACATGTAATATGTATGTATGATAAATCATATTTAATATGTTATGTTCTGGACATGCATAAATAAATAAATAAACCACTACCAAAGTATGTGGGATGGTACCTATTGTCTTGTCTTCTTCTCCTACTTAGATTTGGTGGACTCTGATCCCCTTGCATATGGTTATTCATCAGACGACCTACAGGTAGTGCAACAAAATTGATGTTACCATGGTTGCATGGTAGAATGACTGGATAGTGCAACTGACATTTATTTTACAATGTTCATGTTTATTACATCAGTTGAGTCCAATATGTGCATAAAATGTTCTATGTTTGTTTCAGCAACATTTACTGATTTTTTATCTAATATTTATTGGTATTTTGGTTTAAGAAATCGCAATTCATTCCAATATGAGCTTATTTTAATCCAGTACCATGTTTTGTTCATGCATTTTTTCAAAGTATTTACGTAAGTCACCTTGTCGGCTACTGAAGGGCTCGAGATCAAAAACTTTTTCCTGAGCATTTTCCGTACACTGGTAGACCAATACTTTGCCTTTGCCTTCACCTGGAGACTTCCCTCAAGCAGCTCGTATATTTGACAACACTCAGCAGTTTCTCTTACCCATAGGGTTGCTCCACCTCTGATAAATCCTATAGTGAACAGTACTGTAACTCAACCACGGTTGTAGGTAAACCGCATGTATATAATCTTATGAAAGTAACTGGGAATGCACAATTTTCGTCAGCTGAAAATACTTAGAATTTTCTATGTTTCAGTAAACTTTCTTGTAATAAAGCAGATAACAAAGTTGTTGTCCCCACCCATATACAATGAAGCGCCAAAGAAACTGATATAGGCATGCATATACAAATACAGGTATATTCAAGCAGGCAGAATACGGTGCTGCGGTCGGAAAAAAGTGGCTGGCGCATTTGTTGGATCGGTTACTTGCAGCTACAATGGCAGGTTATTAAGATTTATGTGAGTTTGAATGTGCATTCCGAAGGACATGGACAAGTCTAGCAGGACAATCCGAAACCCCATACGTCGAGAATTGCTACAGAGTGGATCCAGGAACATTCTTATGACTTTTAACACTTCCGCTGGCTGCCAAACTCCCCAGACATGAAAATCAATTAGCATATCGGGGATCCCTTGCAACGCGCTGTTCAGAAGAGATCTCCATCCCCTCGTACTCTCACCGAGTTGTGTACAGCCCTACAGGATTCATGGTGTCAATTCCCTCCAGCACAACTTCAGACATTAGTCGAGTCCATGCCACGTCGTGTTACGGCACTTCTGCTTGCTTGCAAGGACCCTACACGATATTAGGCAGGTGTACCAGTTTAATTTGGCTCTTCACTGTAACACAGTTAGGTGATTGGCCACTACGATCTATTTTGTCTCCATTTATTCTGTCAAACTGACTCATAACATTATGAGTATCATCTGCCCTTATACTAAGAGGGCATGTCTTATACAGCATGTCTTGAACAGTGAACAGCTCCCTCCTCTCCTCTCTAACCTGTACAGATATGTTTTGAAGGACCTCAGTCGAAACCAATCCTGAAATTTGTCACATAGCAAACATATGTGTGTGTGTGTGTGTGTGTGTGTGTGAGTGAGTGTTTGTTTGTGTATTATGGGCTCTCAACATCGAGGGCATCAGCGCCTTTACACTTACCAAAACAAACGATTGTGGACATAAACTATAAAATTGTTGCTCGAACAGTCCACGGGCAAACTGCCGCTTCATAGTGTCCAACGGGCACAATATTTCGGCGATCAGACATGTCGCCATCGATCCCCTCCCCCCGCGGGTCGCTCTCTTCGCCGTCCGCGCCCGCGCGCCGGCGGTCGCGAAGACGTGGGCGTCGGAACCTGTCGTAGCGTCGATGTGCTTGCTACGTCCGCACTGGTCGCCAGTTCGTACTTCTTGCTGAGAGTGTTCTTAATTAAATTCAGTGCCGGGTCCCAAGCCTTGCTGAGATTGTAGCCGCAATCTCGGTTGATAAGATCTTCCCTTGTGCGAATTTCAATAGCCTCCATTATAACGCTGTCCCAATATAAAATTGTTGCACACCCATGCTCTCGAGGCGACCAGATCCGTCGGCCAATCGGCCACTGCCAGCTGGTCGGAAAATAAAACGCAGTCCAATGGAATTTGACGGACTGTGATCTGCACGCCACAACCACCACACACTGAAGGGTCCTCTCGCCATGGTAAGAATCCATGCGTCATAGGGCGTGGCATATGCGAAGACGTGCAAGAAGTACCTCGTCCCGTCGACGTGCTAGGAAGGAAGTACGCCACGACCGAGTGTGGGCTTCACGACATGGAGCTGGTTGTCAGTCGCTTCCAGCCACTCGTCCTCCCATCGACGCATGACTTTGTTTGTGCCTCAACACCTAGGTGATAGGCGGCAGGGGGATGGCACACTGAAACACGTGAGATCACGACATGCTTCCTTGGCTGCTAGATCCACCCTTTCGTTCCGTGCAACACCCACGCGCGCTGGCACCCGGCAGAATGACACATCCATCCCCGGTAGCTATAGTTGGAGGAGGGCATCCTGGATATTAAGGGTTACTTTATCTGCTGGGCACAAACGTTTGGGAGAGTGAAGAGCGTTAAGAGAATCGAAACAGACAAGATATTTAGCACTGAAAGAATGTCGTATCTGCTCCAGTGCCTGCAAGATTGCATATAGTTCTGTACGAAAGACCGTAAATTCTGGAGGCATTCGGATTTTGAGGACATGATCTGGGAAAACAGCAAAGCAACCAAAGGAGTCCTTCTGTTTGGACCCATCCTTAAAAACAAATATGAAGCTGTGGTGCTCATATAAAATATCGAATTAAAAACAGAAGAAGAAGTGCAGTGTCTCCTGTACTGCACTTATTCGGAGCTGCAAGGAACTTACATGCCTGACACATCGTAAGGAGCTTCCGCCAGATGGTGAGTGGCGGATCCCCACCCTCATCAAAGAGACTGGGTATGGGCCTGGTCCTATAAGAATCCTGGCCAGCCGAATCCTCTCATGCTGGACAGCGTCCATCATCTTCAAATAAGAAGGCCCTTCAGATACATACACTATGCACCCATAGTCCAGCAGCGAACGCTCGAAAGCCCTAATGCCCTGCAAAACAGGTGCAGACGTGTCCTGTCCGTTCTCCAAGACATTTAGTTAAGGTACTTGATGATGTTCAGTGCCTTGAGGGTTCTGACTTTCAGAACTCTCAGGTGTGGCAACTATTACAGTTCTGAGTCAAAAATGAAGCCCAGGAACGTCACTGAGTCTCCAAAATGTAGAATGGTGTCCCTCATATGAAGGTCAGGAAAATTAAAAATATGACGAGAACTATTAAAATGAACACGCCCACATTTACCTGCATTAAACTGAAAACCTGTCTTTACAGCCCTCTAACCTGAGCAATGTAAGCGGCAACTGACGGCTCACTGTTGCAGCGCTGGAGGAGGAACAGGAAACAGCAAGACCATCCACAAATAATAAGCACTGTACAGGACTCCTTACCTTAGATGTGGCACTGTTTATGACTATGGCAAAGAGGGCAACACTTAAGAAACTGTCCTGAGGGACACCTCTCACCGCCGGCCGCGGTGGTCTCGCGGTTCTAGGCGCTCAGTCCGGAACCGCGCGACTGCTACGGTCGCAGGTTCGAATCCTGCCTCGGGGATGGATGTGTGTGATGTCCTTAGGTTAGTTCGGTTTAAGTAGTTCTAAGTTCTATGGGACTGATAACCACAGCAGTTGAGTCCCATAGCGCTCAGAGCCACACCTCTCACCTGCTCAAAACGATATGACAAGAGAGTCACCAACTCGGGTCTAAAACGCCTCTGAAACAGAAAAGGCCATATGAAGATAGGGACGTGGCCTAGAAAGCCCCACTAATGCAACTGTCCCAGAATACATTGATTCCAGGTAGTATCGTACGCCTTACTGACGTCGAAGAAGATGTCGATACAGTGAAGTTTACATAGAAAAGTCTGCTGAATAGCTGCCTCTAGTAGAGTCATGTCGTCGACAGCGGACAGAAATCTTCTGAATCCACACTGAGTGGGCCTAAGGAGTTGCCCGGTCTTTAACAACCAGACCAGACGACGGTTAACCATTCGTTCCAGGGTCTTTCCTACACAGATCGTTAAGGTGATACTCCGATAACTACTAGGACATGTTCGGTCCTTTCCTGGTTTCAGGAGAGTTATAAAAAGCGCCTCTTTCCGTCAGTCGAGGAAGTTACCTGCTTGCCATATGGGACTAAAGCATTCGAGGAGGATATCCTCTGATGCCATTGGCAAATGTCAAAGCATGCAGTCGTGACCAGGTGCAGTATCACGAGCCTCAGACAGAGCCGATTCCAGTTCTCACATAGAGAATGGGTAGTTGTAAGTCTCAGAATTGTTGGATCTGAAGACCAATTCTCCCCTCTCTACAGTCGCATGATAGTGACGAAAAGCCGGATGCTGCCTGGCATTGGCAGTAGTTTTCGCAAAATACTCGGCGAGCATCTGAGTGATGTCTCCAGGTTTGCAGATACCCCTGTTTCAGTGTTGCTGCTATTGGTAGACGACTGTGTTTGCTGCAAATTCCCTGGATGGCTTAATCCTCTGGATGACTTACCATACCTTTGTAGAAGAAGTGGAAGGGTTGAGAATGGTTGATGGAGTCCAGAAATGCTTGCCATGACCTTTTCCTACTCTCCCTAATGATGTGTGAAGCATTGGCCCCCGCGACTTGGAAGACCCAGAGGTTGTTTGCTGCCGGTCGGCATTTAAAACATCGAAGAGCTTAACGCCTCTCCCAGATTGCTGAACGGCACTCGTCTGTCCACCAAGGAATATGTCACCACCTAAGATGACCAGAAGAGTTGGGGATGGATAAGTCAGTGACAAGATGGATCACTCATGTGGTCCACCCATTCTTTGATACCGTTGTTGTGTGCAAACACAGCTAGCTGGCTGAACAGAATCCATTTTATCACGCTGATCATCCATTTTTGTGGCGTCTCTTCAGGTGGTGCTCCATCCAGTAAGTGAATGCGGAGTGGGAAGTGGTCACTGGAATGATGGTCATCAATGACTTGCCACTGAACAGAGTGTGGAAGGATGTCAGAGCAGAGAGAGACGTCAATGGACAAGAATGTAGCACAGAAATGAGTACCAGTGTTTATAATGCACAGCTCTTGGGATGTTATGAGGGCCGCCAAAACCCAATCAATAGGGCAAGTGGAGGTCGAGTCCCACTAGACATGGTGAGCATCCCAAAAGGAGAATGATCTGTGAGAGCCTCAGAGTCTACTGCACCAGAAGGAGGTAAATACAGTGAACAAACTGTGATCCTCCGACACATGTGAATTTCAACAGAAACTGCTTGCAGGTCAGTAGCCAGGGGGAGAGCAGAGGAGTGGTGTGCATTATATACAAACAAACCCACACTTCCTTTTGCCCTCTCCCCAGTCAGGCAGTGCTTGCGAAATACTGTACAGCCCTATAGGACATGGGCATCAAACGCTTGGAAACCGTTTCCTGCAAAGAGATATACACTGAGCGTGCCTGTGCTAAGAGCTTCAGTTCCTCCACAAGAGCCCTGAAACCATTAACGCTCCACTGAAGGATGGGAGCCATCTATCACAGGGGGCTGCATTTTCACTCTGTCTTTCCACCTGGAAGTGCAGTCTGCCTTATGGGGCGGCTGAGCTTTGGCGCGAGATGTCTGTCATCAGTTTCTATGATGAAGAATCAAGCGATACACTACTGGCCATTAAAACTGCTACACCAAGAAGAAATCCAGATGATAAACGGGTATTCATTGGACAAATATATTATACTAGAACTGACATGTGATTACATTTTCGCGCAACTTGGGTGCATAAATCCTTAGAAGTCAGTACCCAGCCGTAATAACTGCCTTGATACGCTTGGGCATTGAGTCAAACAGAGCTTCGATGCCGTGTACAGGTACAGCTGCCCATGCAGCTTCGACACGATACCACAGTTCATCAAGAGTAGTGACTGGTGTATTGTGGCAAGCCAGTTGCTCGGCCACCATTGACCAGACGTTTTCAGTTGGTGAGAGACCTGGAGAATGTGCTGGTCAGGGCAACGGTCGAACATTTTCTGTGACCAGAAAGGCCCATACAGGACCTGCAGGTCGTGCATTATCCTGCTGAAATATAGGGATTCGCAGCGATCGAATGAAGGGTAGAGCCACGGGTCCTAGCACATCTGAAAAGTAACGTCCACTGTTGAAAGTGCCGTCAATGCGAACAAGAATTGACCGTGACGTGTAACCAATGGCACCCCATACTATCACGCTGGATGATACTCCAGTATGGCGATGACGAATACACGCTTCCATTGTGCGTTTACCGCGATATCGCCAAACACGGATGCGACCATCATGATGCTGTAAACAGAACCTGGATTCATGCGAAAAAATGACGTTTTGCCATTCGTGCACCCAGGTCCGTTGTTGAATACACCATCGCAGGCGCTCCTGTCTGTGATGCATCGGCAAGGGTAACCGCAGCCATGGTCTCCGAGCTGATAGTCCATGCTGCTGCAAACGTTGACCAACTGTTCGTGCAGATGGTTGTTGTCTTGCAAACGTCCCCATCTGTTGACTCAGGGATCGAGACGTGGCTGCACGATCCATTACAGCCATGCGGATAAGATGCCTGTCATCTCGACTGCTAGTGATACGAGGCCGTTGGGATCCAGCATGGCGTTCCGTATTACCCTCCTGAACCCACCGATTCCATATTCTGCTAACACTCATTGGATCTCGACCAACACGAGCAGCAGTGTCGCGATACAGTAAACCGTAATCGCGATATGCTACAATCCGACCTTGATCAAAATCAGAAACGTGATGGTACGCATTTCTCCTCCTTACACGAGGCTTCACAACAACGTCTCACCAGGCAACGCCTATCAAATGCTGTTTGTGTATGAGAAATCGGTTGGAAACTTCCTCGTGTCAGCACGTTGTAGGTGTCGCCACCGGCGCTAACCTTGTGTGAATGATCTGAAAAGCTAATCATTTGCATATCGCAACATCTACTTACTGTCTGTTAAATTTTGCGTCTGTAGCAATTCATCTTCGTGGTGTAGCAATTTTAATGGCCAGTAGCGAATATAAGGGAGAACAAGGTTGACATCATCGGACAATTGATTTCCTGTCTCTGTTATAGGCTGACGCTTTGTCTGGCACTTTTTGACCTGAGTGGGATTTGGGTCCAAAACATCGTTTGCAGTAGTAGCACCAGAACTGGATGGTGAACCAGGCTTAACCTTCAGAGGAGCAAGGAGCTCTGCACCCACAGCCTAGTCATAGGTGGAGGTATGGGCATCGAAATAACTGAGGCACAACAAGTGTACTTGCAGGTACTAGAGCTGACACTGGCAACCTCCGTTTGTGTTGCAGCATCGATTTTAGAGACTGTTTAATAACAGATGCAAAGGAGGTAGCGAACGTTGGGGGATGCGTGGCCTCATAGAGCTTTTGGGACTCTCCATATGAGATACGTTTAGTTGTTTTTATTTCCTGTACCTTCCTTTCGACAAGAAAGATACTGCAGTCCCTACTCCAGACAGCGTGATCCCCGAGCAGTTGAAACATTTCACAAGAGGCGGACAGCCAACTCCTTAATCGGCGGTCTTCCCACATTCGTCACAAGCAGTGTGCCCAAAGCGCTGGTACTTAAAACAGCGCATCGGGTTCAGGAAATAAGATCTTACGCTAAGAGGAAGGGAGCTAGCCTTAACGTGCACTGGAACATCCGTGGTGCTGAACGTCAGTATAAACGAGTCTGATTTTACTGGACTGCCAGTCTTCCTTTGTTTTCATATTGTACGAAACGTCAACAATGCCTTCCTGGGACTATTCAGCTTTCAGTTCTTCTCGTGGAATCCACCAGACTTCTGCACGTCACAACACCAGAATGAGATTTTCACTCTGCAGCGGAGTGTGCGCTGATATGAAACTTCCTAGCAGACTAAAACTGTGTGCCGGACCGAGACTCGAACTCGGGACCTTTGCCTTTCACGGGCAAATACTCTACCAAAGGAGCTACCCAAGCACGTGCTTGGGTAGCTCATTTGGTAGAGCATTTGCCCGCGAAAGGCAAAGGTCCCGAGTTCGAGTCTCGGTCCGGCACACAGATTTAATCTGCTAGGAAGTTTCATGTCACAACACCTTTGTTGTAGTTGAAGGTGTTGTGCAGTTGAGTTTCCTTTGCGCACATACAAAGGCATTGACAGAATTTAATGTTCCTTCAATGCCCTCCCGTCCTTCTTGTATATAAAATTATGAAATCTCTTCAAAACTGACCTCTTTTCTTTTAACTATTAGAAACACATTCTGAGAAAGAGCAGCATGCGTTCTGCTACAAATGACCGAGTCAAGAGGACTGTATACCCGAGTCCTCTTATTTGATGAAACGTTGTTACCTACAGCGGTCCACACATACCGCTGGGAGGTGGAAAAGAAAACTTCGAAGAATCCATCTCGGTCCCACGAGGTGCGGCAGGTTGCGCAGAGGTTGTCCGCTAACGACTATTCCACGTCAACAGCCATGCATCTCATCAGAGCGAAGCACACTTCGAAACTGGGGTTCTTGTTTATAGAGGGTTTTACCATTCTCGCTGTCCGGGCGATAAACCCCAGATCCCCGTTCCCTGTGAGACACAGCGGTGTCGCCAAGACGTACTCAGCAAACGAATACTGAGCCCCCGAGGGGAGCAAGAATACAGCAATACAGCAACAGAAATGCACTGTCAAAATTTTAGTTGCTAAAGCCCACTGCAAGTATCTTTCTAAAGTATGTTAAAGTTACTCATTTTTGACGAATGAAGAACCACTTATAGTAGCGGTTTGCACAGTCCTTCCTGCTTAGTGCACGAATCGGTGAATAAGCAGATGTAGCTGTGACTAGTGAACATTGCGGCGTGTAGCGATCGTGGAACAAACAAACGCAGCTATGACAAGAGAATGTAGTGCGACGTAGCTCGAATTCGAAACTGCACACACGAGAATTTTAAGCACTTTAACCATTCCAAAAATGTCTCAAATCATTAATTTTCTTGATAACTTGCAGTTCATATTGTCAAAGTGTTGCAGATGTAATTCTCACACAAGCGAGTAGCAGAGGAAAGAAACTAAAAGCACTGTACGATACACATAACAGACAGCTTCCATTAGTGGGGGCTTTAATTTATTGACATTAAATATTTTGTAATTATTCCTATCGCTCAGATCTTTTGATTATTTTTTTGTTTTAGCTGCAGTGAGAGATTTCCTGGTTTATTCTCTGCTGTCTTCACTAAATTACCAAGTGCTTGTTGGATGACGAAAACCAACATTTGCATTACACCAGGCACAACTGATAAAAGTATAATTAATGCAGTCAGGCACTTCACAGTAATTACTAGTTTCATTTAATCAAAACCGGACTGGAGTAAGAAATGATCATGGCCTTATTCCGCATACAGCGCAGCGTAACAGGCGTACTTAATCAAACTTGTAAAACGTGGTAATGCTAACTGGCAATTCATGAGTGACTAAAGCTTAAAAATACTGTTTCACTGATAAATCCGAAATGAGAAACAGCTAATGGAAATTATATTTTCTGACATTTTTCTGGAAACCGCTTTGCACTGTCGGAAAAATTCTTTATAAAGAGTCTGAATCACACTACTAGCTCCAGGTGGAATCCGTATTACGTTAACAATCTTCTCATCGTCCTGAAGACAGTAGGGTCATTATGTGTAGGCCAAAATTCCTACAAAAGCGATGAATGATTTTCTGCAACTGGTAAGGAGACGTTTCTTACGTCATGTTGAAAATGTTTCTGTAGTTTTGCAGATTGTACTACACCGATTACAAGATTTTTGCCATTAAACGGGCTTTCTGTTAATTTTTTGGTGTTAATTTGCGTTGAGGTTTCTGAAGACGGGTATAAATCCGCGAAAACAGTAATCAAGTGATACTTTTCATTGAGAGTGTTGTATACGAATTTATGAGAGCCTTCTTCGATTTCACAGACGACTCTGTTTTTTTCGCTCGTATTGATGAAGTGTGGTTTGCACGCCATTCTTGCTTAAGACCTCAATGATTCGCTTTATACACAGAAAGAAGCTTCTTCTTCACGTCAGCTACGAATATCTCTATAGTTTTACGTATTAGTGACATCTCCTCTACGTGTTTACCTGAAGTAAACTTCAAAAATGTGTGACTTGCTTTTTCGTATTATTTCCTGTACCTGTTTAACCACGTCGAAGAAGCCTGGAAAATGTTCATCTCACTTACAATTCAGAGGACCTAGTCTAGTAGAGCTCACTAAAAGTTTTATTCTTTAAAATTATTTATGTTTCACACTTTTACGAGTTTCATTTTGGTGCATATTTCGTGCTTGGTATAAATGTTACCTCCAATGATACAATTCACGTTCAGATATTAGAAAACGAAAGTGGCTTTGAACTGTGGTTAACTTTAAGCGTTCACTCCCTAATTCGCTTAAGCAAAAAGTGTATAGTCTCTTCTTTGTCACACCACGATTCACGGATTTATCAGATATATTTCTTGTTTCTTGCGATGCTTCTAGAATTTCTAACGAAATGTCGACATGTTTGGAAGAAATGTCCAAAAAAAAAAAAAATGGCTCTGAGCACTATGGGACTTAACATCTGTGGTCATCAGTCCCCTACAACTTAGAACTAATTAAACCTAACTAACCTAAGGACATCACACACATCCATGCCCGAGGCAGGATTCGAACCTGCGACCGTAGCGGTCACGCGGTTCCAGACTGAAGCGCCTAGAACCGCACGGCCACACCGCCCGGCCAAAATGTCCAAAAAATTAACTAATAAGTAGCATATACGAACTTCTTCGGGAGAAGTCCGTGATTTCGATTCCATATCACGTTCTTCATATTACATGTCTGCGAGTTTGAAAACTTTCACTGGATTTCACATTACTGTGGAAGTCTGCAGCCTGCAGAAGACAGAGGCTATTGGCAACCGTACATACGAAGAAGAAGAATCAGCCTTATCTCCGCTGCTCACACTTTGTGATACAGCAAAGGCAACTGATAATTATTATGGATATTCAGCGAGTTGCAAATTCGAGAGAATAGTAACTGTGAAGAATTACGCCAGACAAACTATCAAAGGAAACTGAAATTCATTTTACAAAGTACGATCGCATTGTGCCGAGTTATCTGTTTGCTGATGTCCCGCCAACCAAGGCTGTGTTCCTGACATGTTGCGCATGCAATGTCTGCTACAGTGAGGGGAGGGGGTGCACATTTCTCCATCCGCCTGGTGGACTAAGAATTCGGCAGTTTTCAACATTTTCTTAGATACTTGCAATGTAACTTGGCAGCTAAAATTTTGACACTGTTTCTTTCAGTGTTATCTTCATGGCAGGTTTCAACATGTCGGAAAGTGCTGTTCCCTTGTTAGTACAGTTTTCTTTTGACAGATTCAGATTCAATTAGTTCAAATGGTTCAAATGCCTCTGAGCGCTATGGGACTTAACTTCTGAGGTCATCAGTCCCCTAGAACTTAGAACTACTTAAACGTAACTAACCTAAGGACATTACACACATCCATGCCCGAGGCAGGATTCGAACCTGCGATCGTAGTGGTCGCACGGTTCCAGACTGAAGCGCCTAGAACCGCTCGGCCACAGCAGCCGGCTTCAATTAGTTCTTCTGAAGCATCTCGTACTGAAAATGCTCCAGCGATAACATGTTGTATAGAAAATTTCCATTCATCTCCAGCGCCTTAATCAAATATGCATCTCGCAAAATCATGAGAAGAACACTGGCTCTGTACGTAACATTGTACTTTTAATTACTCGCTCTGTTCAGTGGCTAAGTTACTCACTCGTTCTGTTACCTGCTGAACAGGTTCGTCAAAACTAGTTTGTTCCAACTGTATCTTCCAGCCTCGTCTGTCAATTTCTTTATAGCTTCATGAATGGCGTTCAGTTTGGACTGAGAATCATGAAATTTGGACTGAAAGGCGTCCTCGTAGAACTGAGGTTTGTCATATATGGACTTACAGGCGTTCTAATATGACTGAAGACGTCAAGTTTTGGCGATCTATCGAAATTTGTCTTCGAATTCGATTTCGTCATTGCTTCTATTCTTTAAAACAATCTCACAAACGGCCCCACAGTGCGGGTAGTTCGCGGAAATAACTAATCATCTTCAGCTTGCGGTTCCATTTTGCTCGCTGAATCTCCCGTATTATCAGTTACCGGATCATCAAATTTGCTGCTGTGAACCATTGTGTTAGCTACCGCAGGTTGGTGAGCGCAGTGTGGCGACATATAGGTTGTAACAACAGCTATGCAGAGGACCATAAGATGGGCTAGACGTGCTCTGCAAAACATGCAATACGCAGTGGTAAAAGCCAGAATGGTGTCACCACACCAGGGCAAGAATTACATTACGAGCTATTCGACCAGGTGCCAGGTAACAGTGCTACAAATGCGCCTCACAGCAATATAGATAACTGTGACTTTGGGACAGATTAGTTTGGGTCCTAGTGGCAGTACAATGACGCCAGATCTGTGTGAGAGGACGAGACGACGGGGTTCCACCAGATGCGCCACAGGTTCGAGACCAGATTGGGGAGACTGCCTCTCGAAATAAGTCACCTGGTGGGTCTTGATGCCGTAGCGCTGCAGATCTGCAACCTGCATCTGACGCCATCAGACTTCTGCCGGGAGGCAGTGGGTCTTGTCCCGTGGGTGGAAGTGTTCCTTTGCCACGACAGAAGACGCAAGCCGTGCCTGAGTCGCCTGGGTGTGGTCGTTCCCCAACAGATGGTGCCGCTGACGTCAGGGCGTTGGTCTACTGACTGACCACTGGCCGCAGCCTGGTCTGATGAACTGAAATATGAGTGTGGCTAGGGCCTCCCGTCTGGTAGACCCGGCGCCTAGTGCAATTCTCTTCAGTTGACGCCACTTCGGCACTTGCGTGTCGATGGGGATGAAACGATGATCAAGTTAACACAGCACCCGGTCCGCAGCCGGAGAAAATTTCCGATTCGACCAATAATCAAACCTGAGAACCTCACATGGCTTTCTGACCACTGAGCTATGGAGCCGGACATCTGTTGTCAACAGCACAGGACACCTACGCGAATCCCATCCAACTGGGCCTCGCGGGGTTAGCAGAGCGGTCTAAGGCGCTGCAGTCATGGGCTGTGCGGCTGGTCCCGGCGGAAGTTCGAGTGCTCCCTCGGGCATGGGTGTGTGTCCTTAGGATAATTAGGTTAAGTAGTGTGTAAGGTTAGGGACTGATGACCTTAGCAGTTAAGTCCCATAAGATTTCACCCTCATTCATCCATCCAATTGGGGAGGAAACCACTCGTCTGTTGACCGTCCGCGGTCTGCTGCACCAGAGTACTGCATGTCTTCTTCATACTGACATCGACAAAACGTGTAACTGATGATTACTCAAGTGCTTTTCTCGACCACCACTCTGTTACTCAGCTGAACCGGCGCGCCATTCCGCCCGCTCGGCCCTGAGCGCTATACATTTAACGGAATCAGATTCCTTACATTTAATGACGGAGTTCGTAAAGCAGTCAGTATGTATGATATTAAGAAACAAGCAGTATTGGTCGTAGTGTTAAAATTTTTACTGTTTCCCAACGACGTTTTTCACCTTTATTTAGACATTTTCTGCGTACGGAAGAAATGCAGAATCTCCTAATAGAAGCTGACCCTACTGATGGAGATTGGATTACCAAGAAAATATCAAAGAACTTGCTGATATCTGGTAGAGATGGCTACGGGGATACAGCATATAAAGACATCCCAATAGGTAGATGCTCCCTGTCAAAGCTTTAAAAACACTGCCCCTCGGCCTGTAAAGTAGAGTAAAACAGAAGATGAATGAAATGTATTTTTTTTTATTTTGTCCCTAAATCGACAACCCACACTAGAAATAAGGAGAAAACGGCAGATTATCTTCTTGCGGCATACACTATGCGATCAAAAGTATCCGTGGCTGAAAATGACTTACAGGTTCGTGGCCCTCCATCGGCAATGCTGGAATTCAGTACGGTGTAGGCGCATCCTTAGCATTAATGACAGATTCCACTCTCGCAGGCATATGTTCAGTCAGGTGCCGGTAGATTTCTTGGAGAATGGTAGCCCATTCTTCTTAGTGCTGCACTGAGGAGAGGTATCGATGTCAGCCGGTGAGGCCTGGCACGAAGTCGGCGTTCCAAAACACCCCAAAGGTGTTCTATAGGATTCAGGTCAGCACTCTGTGCATGCCAGTCCATTTTTGTCGCGTAACCACTCCGCCACTGGCCATGCATTATGATCGTTCTGAAAGATGCATTTGCCATCCCCGAATAGCTCTTCAACAGTGAGAAGCAAAAAAGTTGCTTAAAACATCAATTTAGGCCAGTCCTCTAATTGTGTCACGCAAAACAACAAGGGGTGCAAGCCCCCTCAATGAAAAATACCACCACACCACAACACCACCGCCTACGAATTTTGCTGTTGGCACTAAATACGCTGGCAGATTACGTTCACCGGGAATTTGCTATACACACACTCTGCCATCTGATCGCCTCATTGTGTATCGTGATTCGTCGTTTTACACTGTTCAGTCGTCCAATGTTTACGCTCCTTACACCAAGCAATGTGTCGTTTGGCATTTACCGGTGTGATGTGTGGCTTATGAGCAACCACTCGACCATGAAATCCAAGTTTCCTCACATCCCGCCTAACTGTCATAGTACTTGCAGTGGATCGTGATTCAGTTTGGAATTCCTCTGTGATGGTCTGGATAGATGGCTGCCTATTATACGAGGTGCATTCAAGTTGTAAGGCCTCCGATTTTTTTTCTCCGGACTGGAAAGAGATAGAAACATGCGCATTGTTTTAAAATAAGGCCGCGTTCAATACGTCCCAGAGGTGGCAGCACCGTACGGCAGATGGGATTTTACCGCCAGCGGCGAGAATGAGACCTGTTTTAAATACTTAAAATGGCGACGTTTTCCTTACTTGAACAGCGTGCAATCATTCGTTTTCTGAATTTGCGTGGTGTGAAACCAATTGAAATTCAGCGACAGTTGAAGGAGACATGTGGTGATGGAGTTAGGAATGTGTCGAAAGTTCATTCGTGGGTGCGACAGTTTAATGAAGGCAGAACATCGTGTGACAACAAACCGAAACAACCTCGAGCTCACACAAGCCGGTCTGACGACATGATCGAGAAAGTGGAGAGAATTGTTTTGGGGGATCGCCGAATGACTGTTGAACAGATCGCCTCCAGAGTTGGCATTTCTGTGGGTTCTGTGCACACAATCCTTCATGACGACCTGAAAATGCGAAAAGTATCATCCAGGTTGGTGCCACGAATGCTGACAGACGACCACATGGCTGCCTGTGTGGCATGTTGCCAAGTAATGTTGACGCACAACGACAGCACGAATGGGACTTTCGTTTCGTCGGTTGTGACAATGGATGAGATGTGGACGGCATTTTTCAATCCAGAAACAGAGCGCCAGTCAGGTCAATCGAAGCACAAAGATTCACCGCCACCAAAAAAATTTCGGGCAACCGCCAGTGCTGAAAAAATGATGGTGTCCATGTTCTGGGACAGCGAGGGCGTAATCCTTACCCATTGCGTTCCAAAGGGCACTACGGTAACAGGTGCATCCTGCGAAAATGTTTTGAGAACAAATTCCTTCCTGCACTGCAACAAAAACGTCCGGGAAGGGCTGCGCTTGTGCTGTTTCACCAAGACAACGCACCCGCACATCGAGCTAACGTTACGCAACAGTTTCTTCGTGATAACCACTTTGAAGTGATTCCTCATGCTCCCTACTCACCTGACCTGGCTCGTAGTGACTTTTGGCTTTTTTCAACAATGAAAGACACTCTCCGTGGCCGCACAGTCACCAGCCGTGCTGCTATTGCCTCAGCGATTTTCCAGTGGTCAAAACAGACTCCTAAAGAAGCCTTCGCCGCTGCCATGGAATCATGGCGTCAGAGTTGTGAAAAATATGTACGCCTGAAGGGCACTTACGTCGAGAAGTAACGCCAGTTTCATCGATTTCGGGTGAGTAGTTAATTAGAAAAAAAATCGGAGGCCTTAGAACTTGAATGCACCTCGTACATTACGATCCTCTTCAACTGTCGGCGGTCTCTCTCAGTCAACAGACGAGGTCGGCGTGTACGCTTTTGTCCTGTACGTGCCCCTTCACGTTTCCACTTCAGTATTACATCGGAAACAGTGGTTCTAGGGATGTTTAGGAGTGTGGAAATCTCGCGTACAGACTTAGTACACAAGTGACACACAATCACCTGACAGCGTTCGAAGTCCATCAGTTCCGCGGAGCACCCCATTCTGCTCTCTCATGATATCTAATGACTACTGAAGTCGCTGATATGGAGTACGTGGCAGTAGGTGGCAGCACAATGCAACTAATATGAAAAACGTATGTTTATGGCATGTCCAGATACTTTTGATCAAAAAGTGTAAGCGCAATCAAATTCATACCAAACGGAAACATTCCGAAGGTGTACTACATATTCTGGCCACACTCATCACACTGGATATGAAAACACGCTAGGCCCCCAGGACTAATGGACGCAGCTCTCGGCATATGACGCCTACAGGTTGTGAGCTGAGATAGTGTTCAACTGCTAAATCTTGCCATTACAACAAACCAAGACAGGTATTATACACGATTGATGTTCCAAAAATTGCTGATAAAATGCTTAGATTAATAGAATAAATAAATAAATAAAGAGTATTAAAAATACATTGCCATACGGGGAGAGCATAAGAGCACACAGGGCGGCTCCGAATACCAGTTGGTGTCGCGCCGCTGTCATGAAGGTCTTTATTTCTACCGTAAACCAGTCCCAAGATGCTTAAACAAAGGTGAAACGCGTCATTAGGAAATAAAAGATTTTAACATTGCAACCAGGACCTCTTGATTCCTCATAAAGTCAGACGTTAATTTTTTTTACCGCCAAAAAGTAATGGAAATTAAACCCAGGTCAAAATGATCGTTACTGGAAGATGACTTGCCTCGTGGCGCTCAATCATGTACGTAGTTAGAATCCATACAAAGAAAATTAGTTTGTAAAGAGTTAATCCGCTTTCAGGAAACAATGCAAGCTCGACTTTCAAATGGTAAAGAACTAAAAATTGAGCACTTTTGGCGCTCGATTGTTGTATCACCAAGCAACTCGCTTCCAACTGAAACTTAGTGGCCAGAACCATTTACTTCATAAAAATAAAACAGAACGGAGAAGTGGATTGTTTTACGAATTAAAGCACATTTTGAAATAAAATTTCCACTTGTTATAGGTAACAGGATTACAATCAACGCACTCACATTTGATCTGTGTGGCTGTCAAGAGAGGAAGAAGACAAAGGAAATCGTCCCTTTTCATAGATTAAGAGAAAGAAACCACAACTTCTTGGATCAAAGATTATTACCACATAAGGGTTACAGAGATTGGCTATCAAACAATCTTTGTCTTTTTTCTACAAGGGCACTTAAAGGAAACTAATTTTTAGTATTCATTATATACAGTTGTTATGATATTGTGAATATATTAAATTAAATTACGTCTGAATTGTTACATAGCAGTCCATATGTTGAAAGATTATTTTGCGTTTTTCTCAAAAGAGGCGTTATGTTACCACGACTATCGGCAGTGGGAAGATTATAACAATTACTCATTGGAGACTGGTAGACTTCTTTAAGATTCTCAGTCTTCAGAATTCAGGAAAGCTTCTAAAGACGTGACGCCTAAAACACATGTCTATTTGGTCAAGGGGCGAACTACACTCCTGGAAATTGAAATAAGAACACCGTGAATTCATTGTCCCAGGAAGGGGAAACTTTATTGACACATTCCTGGGGTCAGATACATCACATGATCACACTGACAGAACCACAGGCACATAGACACAGGCAACAGAGCATGCACAATGTCGGCACTAGTACAGTGTATATCCACCTTTCGCAGCAATGAAGGCTGCTATTCTCCCATGGAGACGATCGTAGAGATGCTGGATGTAGTCCTGTGGAACGGCCTGCCATGCCATTTCCACCTGGCGCCTCAGTTGGACCAGCGTTCGTTCTGGACGTGCAGACCGCGTGAGACGACGCTTCATCCAGTCCCAAACATGCTCAATGGGGGACAGATCCGGAGATCTTACTGGCCAGGGTAGTTGACTTACACCTTCTAGAGCACGTTGGGTGGCACGGGATACATGCGGACGTGCATTGTCCTGTTGGAACAGCAAGTTCCCTTGCCGGTCTAGGAATGGTAGAACGATGGGTTCGATGACGGTTTGGATGTACCGTGCACTATTCAGTGTCCCCTCGACGATCACCAGTGGTGTACGGCCAGTGTAGGAGATCGCTCCCCACACCATGATGCCGGGTGTTGGCCCTGTGTGCCTCGGTCGTATGCAGTCCTGATTGTGGCGCTCACCTGCACGGCACCAAACACGCATACGACCATCATTGGCACCAAGGCAGAAGCGACTCTCATCGCTGAAGACGACACGTCTCCATTCGTCCCTCCATTCACGCCTGTCGCGACACCACTGGAGGCGGGCTGCACGATGTTGGGGCGTGAGCGGAAGACGGCCTAACGGTGTGCGGGACCGTAGCCCAGCTTCATGGAGACGGTTGCGAATGGTCCTCGCCGATACCCCAGGAGCAACAGTGTCCCTAATTTGCTGGGAAGTGGCGGTGCGGTCCCCTACGGCACTGCGTAGGATCCTACGGTCTTGGCGTGCATCCGTGCGTCGCTGCGGTCCGGTCCCAGGTCGACGGGCACGTGCACCTTCCGCCGACCACTGGCGACAACATCGATGTACTGTGGAGACCTCACGCCCCACGTGTTGAGCAATTCGGCGGTACGTCCATCCGGCCTCCCGCATGCCCACTATACGCCCTCGCTCAAAGTCCGTCAACTGGACATACGGTTCACGTCCACGCTGTCGCGGCATGCTACCAGTGTTAAAGACTGCGATGGAGCTCCGTATGCCACGGCAAACTGGCTGACACTGACGGCGGCGGTGCACAAATGCTGCGCAGCTAGCGCCATTCGACGGCCAACACCGCGGTTCTTGGTGTGTCCGCTGTGCCGTGCGTGTGATCATTGCTTGTACAGCCCTCTCGCAGTGTTCGGAGCAAGTATGGTGGGTCTGACACACCGGTGTCAATGTGTTCTTTATTCCATTTCCAGGAGTGTATGTTGATGGAAGAGGTGTGTGTTGTTCCCTCCGAGGCAAGCTAAAAGCTGTTCTTCTCCAGCTTTATATAGAAGCTGTGGTCCCAAGGGAAACGTCGACATAGTTGCGCTACCTTTTGTTACTAATCGAATTGATTCTTTGTAATAAATTCGGAAATAACGAGTTTGGATGATAGGTTGCCAGGCTAAGACTACTCCTTAGTGACAGCAGAACCTAGTAGGTGTATCCTAGCAAGCGATTGTAGCCTTTTATCACAAAAAGACTGCGTTTATGAAAATTCTACGTGTACACTTTCATCTACATCCACATCTATACTCAGTGAATCAATGTGAAGAGCATGGCAGAAGATACGTTCCATAACCAGTTATTATCGTTTTTCCCGCTCCATTCACGTATGGAGCGGCTTAAATATCTCTGTGCGTGCTTTTATTTGTTTGATCTTATCCTCATGTCACTGCGGGCGCGATACTTACGGGATAGTAGCATAGTCTTTGAGTGGCCACTTAAAGCCGTTTCTTGAACGTTGTAAGTAAACTTTTTCGGTATGGTTCACGTCTATCTTCAAGAGTGTGGCCGCTCGCCAACTTGGTAATAATTTGTAACATATTAAACGTGATGGGTGTGTCGGTGCGTTTATACCACCTGATCTCAAATGCAAAGTCATAAGCACGTCAAACACTACCGAAGAGAGACAACCTGACCTCATGATTTTCGAAATAAGTGCAGAGGGTCAGAATTGCTCAACTGATGTCATCTACAAACCACCAGACAGCAGCTCATTGACTTTCTTTCTGTTGGAATTACATTCACTTCAGTGTCAGTATGAACACATCATTGAAATGGAAGACTTGAATGAAGCATTGTTGAGAGACACTTCCTTCACGATAAAGCTGAGAAGATTGTTCAGTTGTAACAACAGGAGCATTTTCCAATTACAACCTACAGGATGGGTAAGAAGTTCCCGTACCACCAATCTGAGTGTCCAGTTGTGTGAAATTCATCCTCAACAGCATTGCGCATTTCTTCGTTTGTAGCATAACATCCTGCAGATTCATGCGCCGTAATGATACCTCATAACAAGTGGTCAGGAGTATTCAGGTCTGGACCTCTTGGTGGCCATTTCAAGGGAGCCGGTTGCTGATGAGCCACAACCTATCTACCGTCCTAGGAAGTGTTCATTTAGGAACTCGCGCACTGCAAGAGTGTAGTGACGAGGCATTCTGTCTTGCTGCAACAATACGCGATTCTGTGGAGCCCCTTTCCTCAAGCTGAGATCTTAGCCACGTTTGTGACATGTGTAAATAATGTTCATCATTCACAGTCCCTTCAAATAAGTTACCAACCGAGAAGGCGCAGTGGTTAGCACTCTGGACTCGCATTCGGGAGGAGGACGGTTAAAATCCGCGTCCGCCCATCCCGATTTAGGTTTTCCGTGCTCTCACTAAATCGCTTCAGTTGAATGCTGCGATGGTTCCTTTCAAAGACTTCCTTCCGAATTCTTTCTCAATCCAATGGGACCGATTGTCTCGCTGTTTGGTCCCCACCGCATATCAACCAACCAACCAAAAAAGTACTTTCCAAGTAGGTCATCACTTCCCACATCGTTACATGTGGCGGGTTCCTTTCTATCTTGTAATGAGGATTCTCTTTGATCCAACGACAATATTTGTAGCACATGAACTGTGATAAACGACACTCATCTGAAAACATAAGCCCGGCACGGTTCACTGCAGTAACGCAACACGACATGCTAAAACGTGCTCATTTCGGTCTGTATCCGATAATTCGTTTACGAACGTTGGTAGAAAAGGTCTGACCTTATGGTCTTTGTTCTTGTGAGCTCGCATTGTTGTCCTCGCTATATCGAATTCGGAGTCACGTTTAAGTGTCGATTTAATAGGAGATTGTTCAATGGATGCAGAGACTGTGGCACATGTTTCCCCTCGTGTCATTCTCCGTTCTACTGCGCGACCTGACTTTCACACTGTCAAAAGAAAAAGCGCGTCTTTCCCAATCGAGAAATGTTGTCTTTTGCCATGGAACCTTATTATATCCTACCCATAAGCTGTCTCATTGCCTGCCTTGTGTGTTGTCGTTAGTGCACCCACACACTTGTTACATAGTGCTCCTCAGTGGTGTAACTGTGACGGGACACATCTGCCATGGCTACAAATTAAAACTCGACTGCGATTGTGAAAACAGATAAACATGAATTCCTGCAATTGATAAGAGGTAACACAGTTGCCAACCTGCATAATAACATTTGATACTAAACAGGGGTTACAGGGTTACGGGGACTCCTCACTCACCCTGCACGCGCTATACGGGGCACTATTACACTCTTTCAAGGAGAAAAATTGACAGAGTCATAAATATAGGACAAACGTCGGTTACAACCCTCTCAGCTCACGTTACCTCCTGGCATACTGCAAGCAGCCCCGAAAACTCCAATCGTGTTGTGTACTTTGTAGGAACATCAAACGTGTAGACCGTGACGTTCTAACAGCTGATTTCTCAGATACTTCATGGCATCAAATAACCAGAGAACCAAAAATCGAAGCCACAACCCATAAACTACCCTCTCCCGCAGACATGCTTCTCCAAGCACAGTTCTGCTCCATGGCTAACAACCGAATTACATCGAACGATTAACGGTGGAGATGCTGCTTGTAGACATTCCAAAGTAAACCTGAAACCCAGACGTCACGAAGAATACAGAAAGCTATGAACGAGGGTAAAAAAATATTATCGCAATTCAAAATCAGGCCCGTTCGTTCTTTGGTACGCAACGATACAACACCCACAAATTTGTGGAAGAATCTCAATGGCAACATTCTACATCTACATCTGCATCCATACTCCGCAAGCCACCTGACGGTGTGCCAAGAAAAGAAAATCAGAAACTTTTTTCGTGTCTCAGCAGACGATTTGCTTGATTTTTTATCTTCATTAGTCAATCCCCATGCGGCAAAGAACTATAGCCCGCAAGAAACTCCAAACTACATAAGCCGCCTAACAACGAATACAACAATAATAAGAATATCGTCTGAAGCGTCAGGCAACGGCGGTATCAGCATATAAATGAAGAATGCCATCGTTAGCTCAGTATCTGTCTTAACTGACATATTTAGTTTTTCTCTCGTAAATGTGGTATATCCCACAGCATGGAAAAGAAACCTGGCCCGAGCTTTGCCTCAGGTAGAAAACTCACAAACCTCTGTTAACTAGCGGCTGATTAGCGTATCACCTGCTTCGTCCAAAGCCCTGGAGTATATTGTTCACAACCAGATTGCTGCACGCCAAGGAAAATTTAACATATATGACAATTATCAGTCCGGCTTTTATAAACACCACAGCACGAACATTGCACTATTTGACGTAATTAAGGTAACTGATGGCCTGAAATATGCCATCGACACTACTAGGCTTCATAAAAGCTTCTTCTATTGTCAACTTTGGCACAAAGCTCAGAAAAATGGGACAGCTAAGTTTTTTTAATAGTTCGCAGTATTGGTTTGAAAGATTCTCTGAAATCAGATAGCAGTGTGTTGTCTTAGGCACACAGTCAGCCTCCTTCGCTGAGTGGTGATCGCGTCTGCCTGCTAAGCAGATGGCCTGGTTTCGATTTCCAACTGGGTCGGTGACCGGGTGTTGTGTTTTCCTCATCATCATTTCATCTTGATCGACACACAAGTTGCCCAGTGCGTCGTAAACGGAAAAGACTTGCTGCTCGGCGACCGAACTTCCCCAGATGAGGAATCTCGGGCATCAATGCCATGCGATCATCGTCATTAGGAACACATTTGCTTTTCTTGTATGTGAATGATATTTTATCGATTTGGTCCTGTAAATATAAGTACTCTGACAACGACTTCCAACTTTATCTAAGTGCCAGACATGAAGTTGAAAATACTGTGATCTCCCACATTAATAATGACCTGTCTTCAGTTGTAACTTGGGCGAAAGGCCTGAGGCTTAGACTAAATGCTAGAAAGTCAGAATTAATCTAAATGTTCCACCAGATATGGGAATAACTGTCTTCTGTTCCACCTGACGGTGTTCCAGTAACACGTCGCAAAACAATGAAGGAATTTGCTTGAGCATCTCAACTGGGCAGAGGATACTGTCGTCATGTACCGGGAGACTTCTGCTTACCTTTATGCCCTCAAAATTTTTCGGAACATAGTTCCCCCAGATGTGAAACGTAAACTCGTACAAGCACTTGTTCTACGACCCTCCATTATTCGGATGGATTTTAGTAAGGCACGAGTAATGGAATCAAAAGACGGTTTGAGGTAACCACGAATGATTTTTTGATCAGTAATATTCATCGATATGACCATTTTAGTACTTCTTACGTCTAGTTAGGATGGTTGCTGCCGGACAGGTTACAGAACTGCTACATGCGATATCTATTTCATTGACTCATCAGCGACCAAGCACACTATTGCCTCTGTTACCTATCAGTGATTAAACACCTTTCATACAATAATAATGGGACACAAGGCCCTACTTCTCTTGGATACTAGCTACGGCAATTCATAAAAACAAAACATTATCACATTCCTTCGGTGTCGCCGCTGACAGCCTCTGCAATAAGCTGCCCTGCGTTCAAAGCACAATTCAATGCCCTATTATTTCTGTCACCCTCATAACGTTTTCCAAAAAAATTACCCGATATGACCAACTTATCCTCTGCCGAATAGTAAGATCAGTCATCCCATCTCCTCCAGTTGTTCATGTTTTTCTTTTGCTTTCTCTATGAGCCACGCTACCTCCTCTTCCCTTGTATTCATTAATTGTGTGGCCACCTGCCTCCTTCACCATATTCTCTCATGTCCTTTGTTGCTAGCACTCACAATTAGAGCCGGCCGTGGTCGCCAAGCGGTTACAGGCGCTACAGTCAGGAACCGCGCGGCCGCTACGGTCGCAGGTTCGAATCCTGCCTCGGGCATGGATGTGTGTGCTGTCCTCAGGTTAGTTAGGTTTAAGTAGTTCTAAGTTCTAGGGGACTGATGACCTTAGAAGTTAAGTCCCATAGTGCTCAGAGCCATTTGAACCATTTTTTTCACAATTAGAAATCTACGTATTTCTAATTATTGTTGTAATCATCATGTTCAAATGAAAAAGTGTGTGCGTATGTGTTTTATCTGTACTGTTGTAATTTTGAATTTCTGGTATAACGTGTTTAGCATGATATACGAGGTGTGTGAGAAAAGTAATCAATCAGATTTTTTTATCTTCTAAGGTTTTCTCTCCAAACATCAATATTGTCCCTTTCAAAGTAGTATGCAACGGCAGAGTCGATGTCCCACACTTGGTAGTAGCGTTGATAGGCTTCAACTGGTAGGACCTTTAACATGTCGGTCACATTCTTTTAAATCCTCTGCAGAGTCCCAAAATGACATCGCTTTAAGCCATTTGTCAATTTTGGGAGAAGCGAAAAGTTACAAGGGCTCGTATCAGGTGAACAGGGGGCTGTGGAACAACAGGAATGCCTTTCGAGCTCAAAAACTGCTTGATGGCAATGGACGAGTGGCACCGGGTGTTGTCATGATGCAGAACCCACCTGTCTGCAACGTCCCGTCTTACTCGAGCCACGCTTTTCCCGAGCCTTTAAAGTACAGCGATCTACAGTTTGTCCTGGAGGAACGAATTCTTTAGGCACTATACCCCTACTGTCAAAAACGCAAATCAGCATTTTTTTTATCTTTGATTTGCTAATTAGGGCTGTTTTCGGCCGAGGAGAAGTCTTAGTGCACCACTCCTACTTTGCCGCTTTGCCTTAGAATCGTACTCAAAATCCAGGATTCATTGTCTGTGATTACACGGTTGAACTATTCGTAAACACTGGCAATATTCTTAAGAAAATCAACGCACACTTTTCTTCGAATACCCTTCTGGTGATTTTGGCACAAACCTCTCGCATGTGCAAAACTTCGTTCACCATTTTTCCTTGTTAAGCTTCGGTCGTATCTTACTAGAGCAGGCACACGTTCGTCAATTTCGTCGGTATTTGAAGTTTAAGTCCTATCTGAGGGAGGTTGGTTTTCAACGTATTCTCGGCCTTCCGAGAATGATGTGTACCAGCGAAAAACAAATGTTCCCCTTAAGGCCTCTTTCAATCTTGTAAAGGTCATACTACTGGATTACGCGTATTCGACACAAAACGTAATAGCATAACGTTGCCCTAAATTCCGCTGTTCCAGTTTCCTAACACACAACAACAAATTAAAAAAAAAACTTCACTGATGGCGCTATGATAAGTCACTTGATGGCTGTACGGAGTTGAAACTAGGTCAGAGCATCTGGAAGGGATGGACACACTGATCTACAAAAGTAGAACAAAACGGCGTTGCCAGATCGCTCGTACTGTTGCCAGTCTCAATACTTCTCTCACATACCTCCCGTGTAATATAAAATATGTAGAATTTATGTTTAATTGTAACAAGTAACCTTATAACTCTAATACAACCTGGCTACATCAATCAACAAATAGAAATAAAGTTAATCCTAATATATATCGACATACAAAATTCAGGAGACAGTACTCGTAGATGTTAAGCTCATTTTCACTTTTATCACTCCTCAGTCCTCCCGAAGCACAAATAAATTAGTATTCATATATTCTCATTCTTTTACTGCTAATATAGACTTACTATTAATTTTTCGTTTAATAGCTTCTTACGAACAACTTGATTCTGCGAAATTATCTAATTGATGTTCCGTATCAGAGTTTACAGCATCATGGTCTCTGTATATGTAGTCGTCCATAGGTAACAACAAAATGATTTGTTCTTTTCCTTTATAATTTTCGTTTCTCTACACTGATTTTTATATTCACTGTGTCGATACACTTATTTCTAAAATGATCTGTTTACTGTTACTGTATCTGCTTTCTGTGGCCCATGTCTATCATCAACGTTGTTTTGAAGACTCAATATCTGTGGAATGCTTAACTTGTATTGACAGCAGAAGCAGAATTGTTTCACAGCAGAAATTTGGGCATCTGTCCAGTGCTGTATTTCCATATGTCGTGAAACTCTCGTTATCGCTTGACGTAGAGCAAACATTTAATTATAATCCCAATTGAGTTCCATCAGTCAGAGGCGACACGTGCGGGATTACCAGACACAGACCACACAAGCATCGTTCCAGTGGTATGGTCCAGAGCAGTACTATTCACTTCGCGTACTGATTACTACAGAAGCTCCGAGTAACATATTAACATATCACGTTCACCCTCTTTTTTTGCTAGATAAGAATCGTTACACAAGTACACAATTTGTGGTTAAAAGAACACGTAGTCGCTAATTTGAACAAAAGTTGCATATGTTTTACACAGCACGGTGTAAATCCAGCTATATTAAGAGTACTACCTTTATAATGAAATGGGTTTAACTCCCTATTATTTGCAGAGCTGAAGAACGGCCGCTTCGAAACTATCGCTTTCTCGTGGTGCCACTTGACCGAGAAAATATTGCAGCTGCGATTAACGGGTCCACTTCTTCTTCCTGGAACATTTTTACTTATGCGGGTCGTTCACAGAGCTTCTTTAAAGTTTCTCATTTTTCCCACAGTCTGTCATTCTGCATCTTCTCCAAATGCAGTCTTTCTCATTTCACACCATCCTTCACCTGATCTCTCAGTGTTGCCCGTGGTCGTCCAATTGCTCTTCGTCCAGATTTTGTTCATTGTACAGCTCTTCTTGGAAGTCTTTCTGGTCTCATTCCTTTAATGTGCCCAAACCTTATAAGTCAATTTCTTTCTATAATTTGTTTTAGGGACTTGATCTGCAGGGTGTTTCGTATTGTTTCATTCCCAACCTGTCGGTTCTCCTTTTACCAGGATCCATCGTAGATAGCGCATCTCTGTTGCTTGTATACCGCTCAGATCTTTCTCTTCCAGGAGTCCAACATTCTGATCCGTGGGTCAAAATTAGTAGATAATATTACCTGTATAACATGATCTTCCTTTGGAAGACATTTTCAACTTTCTTATTATGTCCGATACATAACAGTAAATTTTCGAACAACTTTCTGTTTTTTTTTTCGTTCATGTTTTCTTTTTTGGCCAATTTGCTTGCTAGAAAAGAAAGCATCTACTTTTTTAATAACTCTTTCATTGCAACCTACATCCTTAATTTTTACCGCTGATTTTCATTACTTCACGTTTTGTTAAGGTTATTTCCATGCCTTTTTTCAATTACTTGCTCATATGTACGAGGGCTATCCACAAAGTACACTACGTTTTGGAATTAAAAATAAATAAAGTATTGGAAATTATTTTTGTTTCATACAGATGAAAGCCACACTTAAATACTACTTTTCTACATAGTTGCCATTTAAATTAAGGCACTTATCGTAGCGATGGACGAGCTTGGAAATTCCTTCGTCGTAAAATTAGGCCGCCTGCGCCTTAACCCACGTGGTTACCTCTTTTGGGACATAAAAGGTGTGATTTTGTGGATTTCCTGGAAAGAGGCACTACAATAAACTCTCAAAGGTATTGCCAAACTCTGCACAACGTCAGAAGAGCAATACAAAACAAGCGCAGGGGAAAGTTGGGCTCAAAGATCTTGCTGATTCACGACAACGCCCGGGCCCACACGGCAAATGCCACTCGTGAAGTTCTCGAATCGTTTAAGTGGGAGTTGTTTCCTCATCCGCCATACAGTCCCGACCTGGCACCGAGCGACTTCCACTTATTCCCAGCAATGAAGAAGTGGTTGGGTATGCAGAGTTTTGATGACGACCCACAGCTTCAAGAAGAGGTAACCACGTGGTTAAAGGCGCAGGCGGCCGAATTTTACGGCGAAGGAATTTCCAAGCTCGTCCATCGCTACGATAAGTGCCTTAATTTAAATGGCAACTATGTAATAAAGTAGTATTTAAGTGTGGCTTTCATCTGTATATAATAAACAAATTTCCAATACTTTATTTATTTTTAATTCCATAACGTAATGTACTCTGTGGATAGCCCTCGTACTTAGTTGTTCTTCTACTTTCAGTTTGTTTTCTTTGCCAGTCATTATATCGCTTGCACATGCTATAATTTTCGTATCATCTGCCCATCACTGACCCTTAGCAAACTTCCTTTATTATCTTGTCAGTAAAGCACTCCGTCTTCAGGCCACGAGTGGCCTACCGGGACCATCCGACCACAGTGTCATCCTCGGTGAAGGATGGAGATAGGAGGGGCATGGGGTCAGCACACCGCTCTCCCGGTCGTAAGATGGTATTCTTGACCGAAGCCGCTACTATTCGGTCGAGTATCTCCTCAATTGGCATCACGAGGCTGAGTGCACCACGAAAAATGGCAACTGCGCATGGCGGCCAGGATGGTCACCCATCAAAGTGCTGGCCACGCCCCACAGCGCTTCACTTCGGTGATCTCACGGGAACCGGTGTGTCCACTGCGGCAAGGCCGTTGCTCTTTCATTTTGTCTGTGACTATGTTAAAAATCGCAGGTGAGAGCACATTTCCTTGAAGATCCTTCTGTCCGTTATAAACAATTCTGATCCTGTGCTGTCTGTTGTAACACATTTCTAAGGAACAGACATTGGGGAATGAAAGGGAAGAGATTCGTGGAAATTCATGACCTCCAGCCGCACACGGCATACTGGCAATACGATGGCAAAAACTGGAAATTTGCGCTTGACCAGGACTCGAACCTGTACCTGCCACGCCTCACGTGCTGTTGAATTAATCGCTTTTTTCTTTCATTTCACCAACAAAGACTCCACAAGACATGTGCGGAACCACAAAGACAGGCGCGTTAATGGTACCTAGCATGATAAAACAAAAAACAGGGCCACCCCTACAGGGCATCCTACGATAGAAAAATAGACTGATACTTCTTCAGTCGTTGGCATCTTAACTATACCTCAACCTCCCCGCCCCGCCACCCGCCCCACCTCCAACTAAAGGTAATTAAAAAGGGCAAAGTGCCAATCCTCAAGGGCAATAGGAATGAGGGATAGGGGATCCTAGTAACTATGAAACAACGATTTTTTTTATTATTATGTCCATTCTTTGGCCTGTACGTGCCGGAGCACCGTACCGCGGAAGATGATCACAAAAGTCTCATGAAATGGGGAGATGAGGCATACACCAACTGAGGGGTGTTCAAGGAAGACGCTATGGAGACATCCTGCGAAAGTTTGTCGGTAATGAGGCAACCGGGTGAGCATACTGCGTGCGATTACAACCCGGTATCAGAAGTCGAGGACCGTATGTGGACTCTTGTGAAAGAGGTGCTGTAAGACCTGTCCTCGAAACCAGATGAGTGCGTGTTGTTTCGCAAGAATGTAGTGTGAGGTCTGGGGCGACAACAGGAACTCTGGAGTAACCGATGATGGTGGGGCACGGAGGTAACAGCCGACGATGCGTTGGATGAGGAGTCTGACGTAAAGTTTCAGGGGGAACTTCAGGTTGGCAATCACAACAAAGTGGCGAGGTAGACAGTCCTATACGACGCAATCGACGACTGTTAGGGATTTTACCTTCCGAAACGACATACTAGAGGGCAGACACGTTCAGTAGTAAGTAGGGTGCATGACTGCACCCCTACAACGTTCGCCATTTGACGTCTAGTTTCTGTACCGCCATGCGGCTGCATTGCGTGGACAGTATAAACGAAGGATAAAAGTCCTTTGCCCGGGGACGGAGGCTGACCAGAATATCGTTCCGAGTATAGCTGAGTTCGGCAAAACAGGTTACAATTTGTCACAATAATAGGGAGGTGTGTGGTATCTCGATCGGTGGTTGGGAGGAAGCTGGTCGTAGGATATCCAAGAGACTACGTGTAAAAGACGGGGAGGATTCCCGCCAGCGCAGCAGCTTAGAATGCACAAAGAGAACCGAGGATCGCGCTCATACGTTGACGAGTGCGAGGCCGGCTTTTAGAGGGGCCAGCTGCATGTCAGATTATTTCTGCAAGACTCAGTATTAAGGATGGGCATACAATTATAATAAGGGCCTTCCTTCGACCACCACACTTATCTTCTGATGTAAACGGAATCTTTAGGGAAAAAAAACCTCAAATAACTTCAATGCATTCCTTTAATCCGACATGATTCGAATCCTAAACATTCGAACAGAACTGAAGGACAGGTCACACTAACTTCCCAAACACTGTCGGCTTTCCGGAAGAGATACACTTTCCTAAATTTCTCCCAAGTAACCGATGTTACCATTCACTTTCCCTGACATAGTTCCCAAACGCTCGTTATGTTTCATAGCGCCTTGCTACTTTACGCGCAGATATTTAAACGACGCGACGGTGTCAATCAGGACACTACTAATGCTATATGAGGATATTAAGGGTTTGTTTCACCTACTCATCAACATTAACTTACAGTTTTCTACGTTTACCGCTAGCTGCCACTCGTCACACCAACTATAATTTTTTGTATCACCCTACAGCAACTCATCTTCGATACCTTCCCGTACACCACAGAATAATTAGCAACCACATTGCTGCTTACCCTGTCCACCAAATCATTTTTATACATAGAAAATAATTGAGGTCCTATCAGACTTTTCTGGGACAGTTCTGACGATAACCTTGGCTCTGAAGAACACTTACCATCGAAGATCACACACTGCCTTCTATTACGTATCTTCGTTAACAGTCTGCAGTGGGATATTGTGTCATATGCTTTTCGGAAATTTGTAAATATGGAATCTGCATGTTGCCCTTCATCAGCGATTCGCATTGTATCTTATGAGACAATGGCAAGCTGACGTTCACACGCTAAATGCTTTCTAAGGCCGTGCTGATTCGCGGTCAAAGCTTTTTGGTCTCTAGGAAATTTATTGCATTCGAACTTAGAAAATGTTCCAGAATTCTGGAGCAAACCAATGTTAAGGATATTGGTCTGTAGTTTTGCAGGTCCCTTCTTATATACAGGAGTCACCTGTGCTTTTATCCAGGTGCTTGGGACTTTGCACTGTACGAGAGATTCGTTATAAAGGCAAGCTAACTAAGGGGTCAGTGCCATAGGGTATTCCTTGTAAAACCGAACTGAGATTCCCTCTGGACCTGTCGACTTACTTGTTTTCATCTCTATGAGTTGTTTCCCTACGCCAAGGATACTTACTACTCTGTCGTCCAAACTGGACTCTGTGCGATGGTGGAACGACGGTATGTTTATATGATTCTCCTGCATGAACGATTCCTCAAACGCGGAATTTGAAACTTCGGCTTGATAGGGACATGTAATGGTGCTATCATCAATGGTTAGTCGCGGGTAAAGCAGGTAGCAGACTTCAGTTTATTAGTAGAATACAAGGGAAAGACAATGAGACTGCAAAAGAGATTGCTTACTAATCACTCGTGCAACTCATCCTAGAATACTGTTCAAGAGTATGGGTTCCGTACCAGATAGGAGTAACAGGTAATATTGAATATATACAAAGACGGGCAGCATGAACTTTCACAAGTTTATTTGTCAAGCCACAGAGTGTCACATAGATGTTGAAAGAACCGAACTGACAGGCTGTTAAAGAAGGAAACTATCACGAGTTAGTCTACTAACAAAGTTTCAAAGAACCATTTTCAAATGATGGATCTAGTTATAACTCCATACTCAGCGCTCCCATAGGGACTGAGAGGACAATATTAATTTAATTACAACGCGCACAGAGACACTTAAAGAATAATTTTTCTCCTGTACCTTCTATATTCCTATTTTGCAATTAAAACATAAGTGAGTGGCAGAGGGTTCTGCGAACCACCTTCAGACTATTTCTTCACCGTTCCACTCTCTTGCAACCCGTGGGAAAAATGAACACTAAATTCTTTTTGTAGGGGCTCTTGTTTCTCTTCATTTATGATGACTATTTCTTCCGACGCAGGGAGAAAGTTCGTCATTGAAATTTCTTGAAAAAACCTCGCCACAACGAAAAATCCCTTTGTTTTAATGACTGCCAGCCCAACTCGCTTGTCATATCCGTGACACCCTCTCTCCTACTGCACTATAATGCAAAACGTATTGCCCTCCTTTGGACTTTTTTGATGTTATCCGTCAATTGTGTCTTGTAAGGATTCCATACCACACAAAAATACTCAGCCAGAAGACGGAGAAGCGTATTGTACGCCATCTCTTTAGTAGACCTGTTGCATGTTCTAAGCGTTCTGCCACTAAGCGCAATGTTTGGTTTGCCTTCCCCACAACGTTACCTACGTTGGAAATTGTAATTGTAATTCATGAGTATCAAGTCGAACTGACAGCCTTTAAATTTTTGTGATTTGTCGTGTGACCGAAGTTAACTAATTTCTTTTCTTATTCATGTGGATGACCTCAAACGTTTGTTATTCAGAAACAATTCCCAAATTTCTCACTACTTGGATATTTTGTTTAAATCATATTGCAGATTGGTTTGATCTTCTGATGACTTTAATCTACTGTAAATGACGGCACCATCTGCAAAAAAACTGCTGCTCAGATTGTCTCCTAAATCGTTTACATAGATTGAGAACTGGGCTATAACACTTTCTTGGGAACGCTGGATGTCACATCTCTTTTACTAGATGATTTATGACGATTACGACATAGTGTGACCTTTCTGACAGGGTACCAAGAATCCAGTGGCACAACTGAACCGATATCTACAAGCATGCAATATGTTTAGAAGTCTCTTGTGAGGAACGGTGTCAAAAGCCTTCTGTAAATCCAGCAATGTTGAATGAATTTGAGATTCCCTGTCGGTAGCACTCATTATGTGGTGCGAATAAACAGGGAGTTGTTTTTGACAAGAACAATCATTTCTGAACCCGCGCTATTTGGACCATAAGTCTAGCTTCTACTATGTGATTTAAGCTGTTTCGCTACATCGAGAACAACTACTAGTAAACAAACTGCCTATTGGCTTCTGTCTCAGGTTCTTCGGCCAACGTTCATCTAATGATTTTTTTGACGTTTTGCCACCACGAGTGGCTGGCATTGTCGAAGCTTCGCCCTCCATTGCCGGTGGTGAACTGGAGCCGAGCTCGCGGCCGCAGACTATATGTACATGACGCGCCAACGTCCGAGGGCTTCTCCGCGGTCATTTCCAGTACGGTTCTCCTCCTGCTACATGCGACGGTCGTTCGCAGCAGTACGGGAAGCCAGGATCCGTTTACCTTAGGGCTTTCCTCTTTCTTGTCGAAAGTGTTCCGCGTGTTTTTGTATTTCTACAGCTTCTCTGAACAAGCGCGTGTAATAGTGCTTCTCTACAGCCAGAACTTCCGTGTCGGTGAATTTTATTACGTGGTCGGTCTCATTCAGTGCGTGCTCTGCCACGGCCGATTTATCCACCTGCCCCAACCTGCAATATCGCTTATGCTCTTTGACCTTGGTGTTAATTGATCGTCCAGTCACTCCGACATAAACTTTTCCGAATGTGCATGGTATACGGTATATTCCCGACATTGCAAGTGGGTCTCTTTTCACCTTCGCCGATCTAAGACACTCTTTGATCTTCCTTGTCGGTTTGAAAATCGTCTTTACGCCATGTTTGCGCAATATACGGCCGATTCTGTCCGTCACTCTGGGAATGTGTGGCAGAAAGGCCGTACCCGACATTTCTTTTTCTGGTTCCTTACTTCGCCGTGAGTTTGGCTCTGTTACACTTCTAATGTAATTTGTGGAGTACCCATTGCTCCTCAGAACAGTTTCCAGGTGTTGCATTTCTCGTTTGAGGTGCTGCGGCTCACATATTCGTCCAGCTCTCGTTACGAGCTTTCTAATCATGCCTCTTTTCTGGCTCGGGTGGTGGTTTGACAGTTTGTGCAGGTAACGGTCCGTGTGTGTCGGTTTTCGATACACGCTATGTCCCATGTTTTCGCCGTCCCTAGTGACCAGCGCATCTAGAAATGGCAGTTTCTTGTCCTTTTCTACTTCCATGGTAAATGTTATGTTGGCAAGAAGGCTGTTCAAGTGTCTTAGGAAGTCACCGAGCCGTTCTTCACCATGGCTCCACACCACGAAAGTATCATGAACGTACCTGTACCACACCATAGGTTTGCAAGTCGCCGAGTCCAGTGCCTGTGCTTCGAATGGTTCCATGAAGAAGTTGGCCACCACTGGACTGAGAGGACTACCCATGGCGACGCCTTCCAGTTGTTCGTAGAAATCGCCATTCCACGTGAAATAACTCGTGGTGAGACATGCGTGGAAGAGCTTTTTGATGTCTTGCGGGGAAATGGAACCGATGTGCTCCAGAGCGTCACTGAGTGGCACTTTCGTAAATAACGAAACAACATCAAAGCTTACCAGGATGTCGTTTGGTGCAAGTTTCAGTTTCTTCAGCTTCTCAATGAAATGTCCTGAGTCATTAACGTCCCGGCCGTGGTGGCCGTGCGGTTCTGGCGCTGCAGTCTGGAACCGCGGGACTGCTACGGTCGCAGGTTCGAATCCTGCTTCGGGCACGGGTGTGTGTGTGATGTCCTTAGGTTAGTTAGGTTTAATTAGTTCTAAGTTCTAGGGGACTGATGACCTAAGATGTTAAGTCCCATAGTGCTCAGAGCCGTTTGAACCGTGTTTAATATATGTGTCGGTCTTCCCCACGTGTGGCTGGAGCAGAGAGGCCAAGTGTCTCGCCAGTTTATACGTTGGTGAGCCAGGAGCGCTAACGATCGGTCTCAGTGGAACGTTGTTCTTATGGATCTTGGGTAATCCAAACAGCCGATGTGGTAGGGCTTATGTGTTGCGCAGGTTTCTCTGCATGTCCCCCGGCAGAGAAGACGCCTTGATTAATCGATTCGTATTCCGTTTGATACGCTGCGTCGGATCTGCGCTTAGTTTTCGGTACGTCGTCGGATCTAATATGTCTCGGATCTTTTGCTCATAATCTTCGGTCTTCATTACGACGGTTGCATTCCCCTTATCGGCAGGCAGTACCAATATATTCTTGTCGGCCTTGAGATTCTTAATGGCTTGTATCTCTTCTTACTTCAGGTTGCAAGCTGGTGGTTTTGCTCGGCGCAGTATCCTGGCTGTTTCAGTGCGAATTTCCTCTGCGCTTTCACAAGGAAGGGTCCGAATGTCCTCCATAGGTATAGTTCTCGGGATGATAGCGAAATTTCCTCCTTTTTCAAGAACTGACACTTCCTCTTCGATCAATTGTCGTTCAGTGAGGTTGACCACTGTGTGTGACATGTCGGGAATCGCCTTGTCGGTCTGCTTCCGGCATCTTTCAAACATTTTCTTCTGTCGCTCGGTGCTGCGCTCGAGTTCGTTCTGCATGCTCTAGTGAGTGATGCTGTCGATCTTGTCCCAGTCGTCTCGATGCATTCTGATACTTAGTTGATAGAAAATGTCCAGATGTTCCTGATCCGTTCTTGCCAAGTCACTCCGTGTTTTATGTATTCGCTCACGATAAAAAGCTCGTTCCATTCTGTCGTAGATACGATGTGCTTGGGCGGTGGTGAATAGGCGCTTACATCTCACGAACTTCGGTGTAGCACTTTCAACTCGGCACTGTGACATAAAGGCGAGAGAGGACATCAGTCGCGCTTTCTTCTTCCGTCGTTGGTCAAGGCGTCGGTACAATCTGCAAATCTCCTCCCCGTAGAGACGTAATACAAAATTTTTAAGGCTTTCGTGGCCACTTGTTGACAAACTGCCTATTGGCTTGTGTCTCGGGTTCTTCGGCCGACGTTCATCTAATGATTTTTCTGACGTTTCCCCAGCACGAGTGGCTGGCATAGTCGAAGCTTCAGCCTCCATTGCCGGTGGTGAACTGGAGCCGAGCTAAAGAGATGGGGCCCCTCCACGCCCGCACCAACGTGGTGACCAAACCAAAAGTTCTACTGTCACCTCCGTAAACATGTTAGTTAACTAGTACGTGGATCACAGGATGCTGGGCTGTGATGTTGTCCGTGCGTCTGGGTAAGACTACGCATTAACACGGTCCATCAGGTGATAGATAGTGGACGAAACACGAGTGAGGGTAGCGATTTGAAGAACAGAGGGAAAAAAGTGCCGTGGCTCGTGCCGTGAGAAAAAAACCTCTGCGACAGTGGGATGGGTAGTAAGAGCAGTAGTGGCTTACTAGCTGCGATAGTTCATGCACGGTTGGATTTGTTTTATAGGTATCATGCATCATTACCATGACAAGCGATGGCGATGTGTCCCAGTTGCTGCAGCTGCTACATTCCTGGAACAATCAAGATCGTTATACAGTAGTGGGAGATCGGCCATAGATCATCTCACTGTGTGGGGGATGTGTGGAGCTTGTCTGCATGCAGTGTACGGTACGGCTTCCCTGTGTGGTGTCAGTTATTCGGTAGTGTATTTCAGCTGGATATCCAGTAATGGCGTCTGATTAACAGGGGCTCGCCTGTACCGTTGTGTTTGCGTATGCTTGCCGAGCTCGCGGCCGCAGACTGTATGTACCTGCCGCGCCAACGTCCGAGGGCTTCTCCGCGGTCATTACCGGTGCGCTTCCCCTCTTGCTACCTGCGACGGTCGTTCGCTCCAGTACGGGAAGCCAGGATCCGTTTACCTTAAGGCTTTCCTCTTTCTTGTTGAAACTGTTCCGCGTGTTTTTGTATTTCTACGGCTTCTCTGAACAAGCGCGTGTGATAGTGCTTCTCCACAGCCAGAACTTCCGTGTCGGTGAATTTTATTACGTGGTCGGTCTCATTCAGTGCGTGCTCTGCCACGGCCGATTTATCCACCTGCCCAAACCTGCAATATCGCTTATGGTCTTTGATCCTGGTGTTAATTGATCGTCCAGTCATTCCGACATAAACTTTTCCGCATGTGCATGGTATACGGTATATACCCGACATTGCAAGTGGGTCTCTTTTCTCCTTCGCCGATCTAAGACCCTCGATGATCTTCCTTGTCGGTTTGAAAATCGTCTTTACGCCATGTTTGCGCAATATACGGCCGATTCTGTCCGTCGCTCTGGGAATGTTTGGCAGAAAGTCCATAAGAACAACGTTCCACTCAGACTGATCGTTAGCGCTCCTGGCTCACCAAAGTATAAACTGGCGAAACACTTGGCCTCTCTGCTCCAGTCACACGTGGGGGAAGACCGACACATACATTAAGAACTCAGGACATTTCATTGAGAAGCTGAAGAAACTGAAACTTGCACCAAGCGACATCCTGGTCAGCTTTGATGTTGTTTCGTTATTTACGAAAGTGCCACTCAGTGACGCTCTGGAGCACATCGGTTCCATTTTCCCGCAAGACATCAAAAAGCTCTTCCACGCATGTCTCACCACGAGTTATTTCACGTGGAATGGCGATTTCTACGAACAACTGGAAGGCGTCGCCATGGGTAGTCCCCTCAGTCCAGTGGTGGCCAACTAATTCATGGAACCATTCGAAGCGCAGGCACTGGACACGGCGACTTGCAAACCTATGGTGTGAAACAGATACGGCGATGATACTTTCGTGGTGTGGAGCCATGGTGAAGAACAGCTCGGTGACTTCCTAAGACACTTGAACAGCCTCCATGTCAACATAACATTTACCATGTAAGTTGAAAAAGACAAGAAACTGCCATTTCTAGATGTGCTGGTCACTAGGGACGGCGAAAACCTGGGACACAGCGTGTATCGAAAACCGACACACACGGACCGTTACCTGCACAAACTGTCAAACCACCACCCGAGCCAGAAAATAGGAATGATTTGTACGCTCGTAACGAGAGCTGGACGAATATGTGAGCCGCAACACCTCAAGCGAGAAATGCAACACCTGGAAACTGTTCCGAGGAGCAATGGATACTCCAAAAATTACATTAGAAGTGTAACAGAGCCAAACTCACGGCGAAGTAAGGAACCAGAAAAAGAAATGTCGGATACGGCTTTTCTGCCATATATTCCCAGAGTGACGGACAGAATCGGCGTATATTGCGCAAACAAAGCGTAAAGACGATTTTCAAACCGACAATGAAGATAAAAGTGTGTCTTAGATCGGCGAAGGTGAAAAGAGACCCACTCGCAATGTCGGGAATAAACCGTATACCATGCACATGCGGAAACGTTTATGTCGGAGTGACTGGGCGATCAATTAACACCAGGGTCAAAGAGCATAAGCGTCATTGGGGGTTTTGGCAGGTGGAGAAATCAGCCGTGGCAGAGCACGCACTGAATGAGACCGACCACGTAATAAAATTCGCCGACACGGAAGTTCTGGCTGTAGAGAAGCACTATTACACGCGCTTGTTCAGAGAAGCTGTAGAAATACAAAAACACGCGAACAGTTTCGACAAGAAAGAGGAAAGCCTTAAGGTAAACGGATCCTAGCTTCCCGTACTGCAGCGTACGACCGTCGCAGGTAGCAAGAGGAGAACCGTACCGGAAATGACCGCGGAGAAGCCCTCGGACGTTGGCGCGCCAGGTACATATAGTCTGCGGCCGCGGGCTTGGCTCCAGTTCACCACCGGCAATGGAGGGTGAAGCTTCGACAGTGCCAGCCACTCGTGCTGGTGAAACGTCAGAAAAATCATTAGATGAACGTCGGCCGAAGAACCCGAGACACAAGCCAATAGGCAGGTTGTCAACAAGTGGCCATGAAAGCCTTAACGATTTTGAACTACTAGTAAGTTACTCATGTGGGTAGTTGTTGATTCGAATTCTGGAATATTTTCTTCGTCCTTATTGTTCAAGGATTTTCGGAAAACTAAGATTCATAACTCCGCTTTAGTGGCACTATCTTTGGTAGTATTACGACTGGTATCGCGCAGTGGAGGTATTGATGTGTACTTTACAAACAGCCATTACCTCTTCGGATTTTCTGTCAGATATCGAGACAGAGTTTCGCCGTGGAAGCTGTTACAGACGACTCGCATTGAAGTACGTGGTAAATCTCGAAGTTTCAGTAAAACAGAACACATAAAGTGACAGGAAAGAAGCCTTAAAGCTGATACAATGGGTCGTACCCTGTGCCGTGCACTTCGAAGTGGTTCGCATATTGTAGATGTGAAAGTAGATTTGAGTTACTGCACTTTAGTTCACTGAGCCGGCGAAATAAATATGGAAGAAAATTTCTAAAATAAACATCTTATACTGTTTCTGATGCGTCATATTTATTCGAAGTTAATAGACACTGATCCACAAACATTAATGACGAGGTAGTTGGAAGTAACATAATATACACTGATGTGAAAATAACTTTCCCAAGACACTGCCAAGTAACATAGAAAGAAACAGAACATCTTCGTACGGAAAGTAACTGAATTAAATACGTAGTGAGACGAACAGATGTGACACATTTATTCAAAGACAATAATTACACTGAAATCACCACGATTTAAGATGGTTCCCTTGGAGATTACAAATGGCATGTGATCACCACCAACGGAAACGCAAGTTCTGCCAAGCCCTTCCATGCTGGTCACAAAGTTGGTAAGGGGTTCTCGTGACAGGGTGCACTTTTCCTCCACCAGCGCGGTTGACAAACGTAGGATGATTGTCGATTCGTGTGTGGACGTCCTGCAAAAATGGTTCAAATGGCTCTGAGCACTACGCGACTCAACTGCTGAGGTCATCAGTCGCCCAGAACTTAGAACTAATTAAACCTAACTATCCTAAGGACATCACACATCCATGCCCGAGGCAGGATTCGAACCTGCGACCGTAGCGGTCACGCTGTTCCAGACTGAAGCGCCTTTAACCGCACGGCCACACCTGCCGGCGGACGTCCTGCAATACGTCTACCGAACGGACCCCATATATACAAGTCCGAGGATGGGGAGGCCAGTCCATTTGAAGAATATCCTCCCCCAACTTGTATAGTTCCATGAACACTCCAGCCTGCGACTGTAAGGCCCAAAAACAATCTGTCCAACACACTTTCAGAGACTGCCCTCTGAGAATGTATCCAGGACCATTCCGTGACTTTATTGATGCTGCTCCCTCTGCTATCAATTGGCTCTATTCACTACATGTTGAACTCTGATTAAAAGTAGCTACTTAATTACAGTCGCAACTTTATATGAATAGTCTAAACGTTTTTTCTTTTATTATGACTGAATTCTTAATATTCAAACTTCAAACATGCTACCTTTATGCCTAAATCTTGAAATATATAGATGCAGATTATATGCATTTCTTAATATTTGCATTTTGGTCACCATATGAAAAACAGATAAATGATATCAAACATTGTCATACATAAAAATGAAGTCAGCGGAGAATGCACCCTGAAGATACGCGCACAGGGAAGGAGTGTAACAATAGCGCTGAATAATGTGTGTTTTGGAGGTTGGGATGCCAATACAACATTCTGTCTCGCCACACGATAACTCCTGGGATATCAAAACGATGATCTTCGATATTGTAACTAGGGACAATACATATTTCCAATCCACGGCATAAGAAAATACGTAGCCCATCCAGGAACACTGCCGATCATGATCGTTTTGATGATCCATGTGTTACGACATGTGGAGACATTGTGTTGCAAAGTCGTACTGATCTTCAAATCTGTGAACACTGCACACTCGCCGGCCGAAGTGGCCGAACGGTTAAAGGCGCTACAGTCTGGAACCGCACGACCGCGACGGTCGCAGGTTCGAATCCTGCCTCGGGCATGGATGTGTGTGATGTCCTTAGGTTAGTTAGGTTTAAGTAGTTCTAAGTTCTAGGGGACTTATAACCACAGCAGTTGAGTCCCATAGTGCTCAGAGCCATTTGAACCATTTGAACTGCACACTCATCGGTTAATGCTATTTTGACACTGTACTCCTTCCTCATGAGCATTCGTTCCTGAATTCGTTTTCGTGGATGACAATGCCTGACAGCATCGAACAGTGCAGGTGTAGGAATTCCTGGAATGAGAGGATATTCGGCGAAGGGACTTTCCTGCCCATTATCCGCTGCCACAAGAAATCTTCACCAGATTGGGAGCATGGTGCAGAACGACCATTATAGTTCGTGGCAATGACATACACTATTAATGTCCCTCCTTTTTTAATGTGCACAGTATCATCATTAATCGCAGTCACTTCATTATAGTTCTTGTCTTTGAATAAAAGTGCCATATCTGTTCGTCTCACTGCGTATTTCAGTCACCTTACCATTTCTTTCTGTGTATGGTCCAAAGTTCCACTGAGCTGCGTTACTTGCCAGTGACCCATCATCCAGGAAGTCACTATTGTTCTTACTTTTTGCATACCAATGTAGTTCTCCACGGAAGTCCTCATTTAACGAGGGAACAATATTCAATAGCCTTATCGCAGTGTAAAAGTGCATCGTCTGCTTAGAAACTTGTTCGCCTCGTTTGCGACTTTTCCGCTTTAATTGCCAATAGATTAGTATCGTGGGCTGCTGGCGAGGAGGTTATCGCCTCAATCTCGATGTACCACACCAGATGTTTGTGCACGTGGGAGGACATAGAACGTGGTACGATGCCGTGTAATGCCGGTTGTGAAATTGCTGATTACACAGTGTGTGGCGAAGATTCGAAAGGCTAGTGCACAGGTGGATGGAGGCAACGTAACCTTTACCATCTCATCTCCAACGACCTTAATATCTGGTAGCTTAATAGCCACGGCATGTTCTAAATTACTGGTCGGCTGTTCTGACTACCCACATAGGAACGCGCTTTATGACGTCGTTATAGCTCGATTATATTGGTTATTACGGAACAGCACAATCATCCATAACTGAGAGCAATAACTGGAACTTCGACCTTTATTTTTTAATATTTTTATTTAAATCTCGAACTATTTAATTCGATATAAATTATAAATAATTCTATAATATTTCTTTATGATTATATAATTCGAGAAAGAGGTAGCCTTCCGAGGTGCAGGTCAACCTCCAAGATAAACAGCCTTACGTCGTGACAGGCCCCATATCATTAATTTCGTACTTTGTCATGATAGGAGCTTGCAGGAACATTTATAGTTAGAAAATAACATATTTACAAGTGCTATAAACAGAAAACCGATAATTAGAAGGAAGGTGAACACTCTCCAAAGAACACTTATGAATCCTAACGCAAAGAATGGGACAATCCTGTAACAGCAGTCATGGGTGGCAGAGTTACAGGAATAAAAGAAAGTAAAGGCCAGCCAGTTACAGTGGAAGCGTTTCTTACTTTCGCTATAAACGGAGAGGTATTTACAAACTATATTCAGTTGAAACGAAATTTCAATATATCAGTGTCATTAGGGTCCTACTGGTTCAAGAAACACAGAGCTACATTGTATTTTACTAATCTTTGTGTGAGTATACAGAAAGGGGTCAGGGCAATCGATTGTGCATTTACATACAAATTTCTGCTCCTAAAAGTTTACTCTCTGAACAGCAACATGCGTGGTATAGTACTGGTATATGTTATTCTGTCAATACTATTGAAATAGATATAGATGCTAAATGTAATGAGATTACTTCCATTAAACGTGGGCGGAAGAAATGTGTAGAAGTCACTGTTATTAGAAATTTCCATAGTTTTTAACAGAAATTACAAGAGTGAGTTAAAAATCAAGAACACTGAGCCTTCCTTTCCAAAGTGCGAATGTCATATACTTACTGTTAAAAGAAGCTGCTGTGAGAGAAATAGCAAAAATCATTAAACAGGGAGGTTACTGCTAGGACGCAGAGTCCGTCCACTAACCGATTACTAACTGCAAAGGAAACAGAAGATGATGTACGTTTTGTTTAGGATGCCAGGGCTTCAAATCAAATTATCGAAAATTCCAAAACACAAAACACAGATTACACCTCATATATTATCCTGGAGGAAAACGAAAAGTCGACATACTGTTCAGAACAATTTTATGCAATTTAAATTTAATACAACAGTTCCTGTCTTTCACCTTTCGACGAGTTTCGCAAATCCTAAAAATCCTAAGTATAGACCTCACTACTCATATCACATAACAGTTTCTCACAATATGCTTGACACAGTACCGCATTCAGAAACCCGCATACACTTAAAATATGTAATTTACTAGTTAAGCTATTCTAAATTAGAAGCCTTTCAGTACATAATTATATGAGTATATTAATCATTTGTATATAAAGATGGTATCTGCTCTTTGGGACTTGTCCGAAAGAACAGGTACTATCGGTGACCATGCAACTTGTTAGAATGAAATTACAATGAAATGAATACCCCTAGCTATATGCAGGCGTTGATATAAGTCAATGGGGACAGTTGAAAATGTGTGCCCCAACTGGGACTCGAACCCGGGATCTCCTGCTTACATGGCAAACGCAGTATCCATCTTTTCTTTTCTTGGGCTCAATTTGTTCTATATTGTTTGTTGAATTTGTTCGGGGCGGATATCCGAAGACACCCGTTTAGGTTCTTCGTTGATCAATTCACTCAGTATTTTATTACGGATGGTAGATAACCCTCTGACCGAACACGCTGAGCTACTGTGCCGGCTCTCCATCTGAACCACCGAGGACACAGAGGACAGTGCGACTGCAGGGACTCATCTCTGGCACGCCTCCCGTGAGACCCACATTACCAACTTATCGTCCTGCTTTATTTTCATAGTGTCCCTGCCCATTATACTCATTACTCGCGGGTTTTTGTCGATTCCTGTAAGAGTTCGAACACTGTTTGTGCATCCGCACTGAAGAAGATGGTCAAATGTTATGTGAGTCTAAACCATATATATATAAGAAGATGGTATCTGTTTTTTCGGACATGTCCGAAAGGACACATACCATTTTCATATATATATAAGTTAAGGCACACCGGCTGTTTGACCATCTTCTTCCGTGCGGATGCACAAACAGTACCCGAACCCTTACGGGAATCGGAAAAAGCTGCGAGCAGTGAGTATAACGGGCAGGGGCACTATTAAAATAGAGCGGGACAATAAGTTGGGAATGCGGGTCTCACGCGAGGCGTGCCAGAGGCAAGTTCCTGCAGTCGCACTGTCCTTTGTGAGCTCGGTGGCTCAGATGGATAGACTGTCTGCCATTTAAGCAGGAGATCCCGGGTTTAAGTCCCGGTCGGGGCACACCTTTACAACTGTCCCCAGTGACTTATATCAACGCCTGTGTGCACCTAAGGGTATCCATTTCATTGTAAGTTATGTTAACCATGGTTGAGGGGTACGATTCTTAAGACGATCTTTTCCTTCTCTTGTAGCCTACCTTATCTTTCCTAGTTGTGTATCATGAATCTTTTTGGACTTCATCGATTTAACAAGCTGCCTCACCTTTAGACGATGCCCTTCACTACTTGAAATATACACTGGTGTCCAAAATTAAAGCAACAAACCGCAATTCCCCCGTCCTTTGTCTACCTCATGATATAATCATAGAAACTGTCAATCAGATGTCCGTACATTCGTGTTCTGCACAGAAGATGGCATTCTGGTCAACGGACAACCACGCCAACGATGGCGTCAGGGTACCTGTGAATCGAAGTAATGTTTGCCAGGTAGTCACACATCAGCAGTTGCTATGTACACAGTCACAGACGGTGCAGTATGGCACAGAGGAGATGCCTACCAGTCTCTCTGCGGTGGGGCGTCACAGAAACGAAGGAAGCGGGACTGTCGCAAACTAATTTCGCCCGACGGCTTAATGTGAATCGTTATGATGTTTTTTGGATGTGGTGGCAGTTTATAGAGACCGAAAATTTATCCTGAAGACCGGAGCAGGGCCGACCACGTGTGACTTCAGAAGAGAGGACCGTTATTTGGCTGCAAGGGCACGACGGTACCGTCTTAGTACTGCACGGCAACTGGCATGTGAGCTTCCAGCGTCTACTTGACGTATAGTTTCGAGGCAAACGGGTTGCAGAAGGCTTCGTCAGAGTGACCTGTACTGTCCGTGATCTGCTGTATGTCTACTTCTGACGAGTCTTCATAGAAGGGAACGTCTGGAGTGGAGTCAGCAACGTGGCATCTGGACGGTCGAACAATGGGCCAACGTTGTTTTCACAAATGAGCTCCGATTTAGTCTGGAGAGTGATTCTCGATGGATTCGCCTTCAAGGGAACTTGGAACATGATTTCGGAACCCAAATGTTGTGGAAAGAGACCGATATCGACGAGGTTCCTAATGATGTGGGCAGGGATTATGTTTAACACATGAATTCGTCATCGTGAAATCGTAGGAGTGAATCGGAAAGGTTTAACTGCTGTCAGGTATTGTGGCGAAATCTTGTAACCTCATTTGCAGTTGTTGCCAGGTGTTGTGCATCCAGACTTCGTACAGATGGACGATAATGCTGGACCTCATAGGGCAGTGGTGCTTGATGTCTTCTTGGAAGATATTGCACTCATGGCGTGGCTTGCTCGATTTGAATCCCATAGGACAAGTCTGGGATGCACTAGGGAGACGGCTTGCATCACGTCAGCATCCACCAACCACTCTCCAAGACTCCGAGCAGCTTTGCAGAAGGAATGGATATTACTGCCTGAACATGAGGCTGATGGCATCATTCATAGCTTGCCCAGTCGCTGCCAGGCCTATAATGCAGCCAGAGGTGATCACAACCCTTACTGAGCACACTAAGTAGTTCTCGAAATGTGGATGCAGATCCGTTAGGTTGGAAAAAAGGAAGCACATTTTTTTTTACAGTTAAGCATGTTGCAGTTGTTTACCTTCTGTATTCTTTACATTGTTTCTACGTTACTATCACCTGTTTACAATGTTTTGTGGCAAAATAAGCGCAATCTTGCAAAATTTTCCATTTGTGGCTTTAATTTTTGACACCAGCGTAGATTCATTTTTCGGCTCCGGGACCTTTAGTACCTGTAGTATCGTTCATCGCCATGGGAAGCGGAGGTAAGTGATCCGAATCAACGTTTTGTTCTCGCTTTATATATCGTACCTCAAAATCGAATTCTTTAAGGTAAAGCATCCATCCCATCAGTCTACGACGCAACCTATGACAGCTCATCAGAAAAGTAAATGCTTGGTGATATTTGTATAATACACTTTTTTCCCGTGCTTATAAAAACGGTAGAATCCCCCACCACAGCAAGTTCTTCCTTCACAGTGGTGCAATAATTCCTTTCGCGTTTGTTAAAGCTCAATTGGTGAAGGCGACTGGGCAGTGTGGCTCCTCTTCGATACATAATTCCCCTTGAGACAGCTCACAAGATAATCCGGGATATCTGTTGACATTTTGATACGAGCTCGAAACTACTACGAAACAAAACTTGAGTATTTACCAAGTCACTCTATATATGCCCTGTCCTTCTTCTCGCCAATGCAACACTGTTTATGTTTAGGCAGAAGTAAATATTTAGGACTGGTCAGGTGGGTTTCTGCTAAAACTGTCCTCAAAAGCCTACCATCTCTAAAAACGACTCTTTTGTTTTGTATTCTCGAGACTAGGAGAATGAGAAATTGCGCCTATCCTAGAGGTATCTGATCTAGCGCCTCAGCTACCTGTAGCATGCTGCAAAATTTTCAGCTCCCGCCTTCCAACAAACTATTTTGCTACCGTAATTGTAATTCCTTTCTCCTTTGGTTTCGTTCTCACTTCATGCTCTGATCGTAACTGATACAGCATCCCCATCAGGAAATTATTTTTGTAACACCTGTTTCCCTAAGGATAAAACTAACACCCTAATGAGAACAATCACTGAAATATTCGGTCCAAAAGTCAGCGCCCCGAACTGTTAAGCTGTGCTTCATGTAGGAGAGCTGTGTACTTCCTTGAACCTAGATGCAAGTGTTATTGCCGGTAGCCAGCTGTGAGAATCATGCTAATAATGTATTTTGCTCATATTCCATAGGAACAGAGTCGTCCGTCTCTGTTTCGATAATTTGATTTGAATCCCTGTTTAATCGTTTTGGCGATTTCTCTCACAGCAGCTTTTCTTAACTGTGACGATATGGCACATGCACGTTTAAAGGAAGTCTGAGTGCTTTTAAATTTTTAACTTCCTCTCGTACACATTGAAAAGTCCTTAGTTATTCGAGAAAACTGTGCACAATTCTACTGACAGTGATTTCAAATCGCTTCGTTCTTCCACATCTAATGAACTACTTCGATTACATTTAGCATCTATCTCTATTTCAGTAGTGTTTACAGAAAAACAAATACCAGCAGTATGTCGCACTAGTTCCAGATCAGAGAGTAAACTTACAGAGGGAGAAATCTGAAAATAAAGAAACCATTTCCTTACCCCTTTCAGTATACTCACACCAAGATTATTAAAATCCATTGTAACTCTGTGCTTCCTAAATCAGTCAGTCCATAACAACACTGATATATTCAAGTTTGCTACCTATAGAAAATAGTATTTAAATACTTCTACGTTTATAATAAAAGTGATTAACAGTTCCTCTCTGACTGATTGGCCTTTACTTTCTGCTACTATTACAACCTTGACACCCATGACTGGTGTTACAGGATAGTCCCATTCTATGCGTTTTGGTTCATAAAAGTTCTTTGGACATAATAGTGATATCGTCTACAAACTCTGAACTAAATATTCACCTATCTGATACGAATATTTCCTCTGATTGTCGGTTTTGTCTTTATACCATTTGTATCTACGTCGTTTTAAAACAATAAATGTTACTGCAAGCTGCTATCATCATCATATACTATGCAATTAACGTTTAGGATCCTATCATGATTTAAGGTTGGCTATCATCAAGATTGAACATAGATCTGAAGCCATTAGTTTCCCGAATTTTCTGTAGTTTTGAACTGTGTCCACTATGTTCCTTAGTTCAAAGTTCCACATTTTGTCTGTTCACCTCCAAGTAATACCTATTTCTCTTGATATGAAATTCACGTCTATTATTTCTAAAGGTCTTGCCTTCCCTTCTTATTCAAAATATATAACTGTTTTGCACAGATTTATATAGCGTTTTTCTTGGACCACTTTATATCAGTCATCTTTTCCCTCACATAAATAGGATTACCACCAACTATTACCCTAATTAAGTGACTCTTGCTAATGGGTTCGTCTGTAAGACTTTATCTATTCAAATGTCACTCGAAATAAGATCACGATTGAGTAAATCTACAGCAAGCTTCAGCAGTTCCCCTTCTCACCAGTGTTTAAACTGTCGCAAAAAAAATCTTGCCTAATCGTAAATTATTGCTTGTGAAAGCCTTCCTATGCTGCCGCTTCCGCCTCAGATATTGAATTTTCTTCTTGTTGTCCTATTTAAAAGGTAAGGACCTCTCAAATGTTCTTAAAAATATTATGGAACGTATCATTCGGTCCTGGAACTAGAGATATGGGTGCCGATACTAAATTCTTCTCACGACCCATTCATGACATTTTTCTTATCAACTTCTTCCTGAACTATGATTTTCATGCTGTCTGTCTGTTCGCTCACATTTAATATATTTTGTTTCATATGTGATTTTGCCCCCTGCATTCGCGAAAATGCTCTTCTAATGTAGAACACATATTCGCCACCTGGGCTCTGAGACTAATTAATTCAGTTTTTGTATCTGCAGTATGTTGAGCAAACTGACTAATTGTGTATTTTCTGATTAAGTTCAGTTTTTAAAAAAATAATCATGTGCATCACAATTCTGATACTAACATGTAGTAGGTGGTCCAGTTAAGCGTTTCAGCGAAAATATCTCTGGTACAACAATAGACACTGAAAAACGAGTTTGACGGGTTTAAGTGTAAGGCTGGGAATCATAAAAGGATATACTGCGAGACAATCTAAAACGTAAAGAAACACATGTTTCAACAAAAACTTTGGTTATTTTAATTGGACGCCCCATATTATTTATGAGGCAGTCAGCACCGCGAAAAAATCACAAAAAGAATGGCGTTGGTTGCATCAGAATATGTCAGTTCCATCCCGAAAAACTGCAATGCGAAATTGACGCTTGAAATATACGAATCGCACTGCTATTGTACATCCCGAGATGCAAGCGTGATCCCCACATATCAGTGTTCGTGACAGGAAACCCTGTTATTACTTTCGGCCTCGAGACAAAAGTGAAAGTAAGATTACGTATCTCAATCACACCGCGATTACGAGCAACATGGGGTTCACGGTTGCTTTTCGAGATATGCAGCAGCGGCGCGTTTAATTTGATTCGAGTGTCAACTTCTCGTGATGTAAATGACGTATTGCGATGCAACCAACGGCACACTTTTTGTGGTTTTTCGTGTTATTGATTGCATAAGAAGTAATTTAGCGTGACCATTAAAGAAAAATTGTAAGTCCATGTTGAAAGTAATATTTGCTTTCGTTTTGGAGTGTCGCATAGTACTATTTTAATTCATTTCTTACAGTCGTGTCGGTGAAAGTCGTTTTTCAATATCTATTTTTGTTCCAGAGATATTTGCACTCAAACGTTTAACCAAGTTACCGTGTATATAAATTTAGGGTGGACATTAATAAAATTGGCAAACTGTAGGGATGGATTCTTGAATGAAAATGAAGGAAAAAGTGTCCGACGAACATGTGTCTGGAAGTGGACTGTGGGTGTGCAACAACAACAACAACAGCAACATATCGTCCCGGAACACACTACAGAGCTGTATCACATCCACTTCATAACAGATGTCCGAAGTGGGCTCCATGTGATGCAATGCACGCGTTCACACGTCGCATCATGGATTGTCACACTCCTTTATACGTTCGATTTCTCTCCGAATAGCGTCACGAAATTTGTGAACTCGCTGTTGAAGGGTCTGGATATCAGGAACTGGTTCAGCATACGCAAAGCTTGTCAGATGCTCCCAGAGCTAAAGATCCAGGGACTATTATGCAGAAGTGGGATGGCATTCTGTCGTGGAGAAACCGCATAATCGATGGTATTGACGAAGGTATATTCTCAAGTAGCCTAATTAGTGTTCCGCAGGAAGTCTAGATACGCTCATCCGTAGATGGATTGTGCAATAATAACCGGTATAAGTATGTGGCCACCAAGAATCCGTACTCAAACGTTGATGGTGAAGCGAAGTTAATGAGACGCCTTAACCATTTCCTGAGTATTGTCTATAGCCCACAGATGACGATTATGCAGCTTGATGATAGCATTTCTGATAAAGGTTTCTTTGTCGGTAAAGAGGACTGACGAGAGAAATCCCGTAAATGTGACGGTCTGGTGCAAAAACCATCGACAAATCCTTTCTGTGGAGGGAAATCCGCTGCTTATATACTACATCTAAATCTACATGGATACCCTGCAAATCACATTTAAGTGTCTGGCGAGGGTTCATCGAACCACCTTCAGAATTCTCTGTTATTCCAGTCTCGTATAGAGATCGGAATGAACGAACACATGTATCATTCCGTACGAGCTCTGATTTCCCTTATTTAATGTGGTGATCGTTTCTCCTTGTGTAGGTCGGCGTCAGCAAGATGTTTTGGCATTCGGAGGAGAAAGTTGGTGATTGGAATTTCGTGATAAGGTGCCACAGCAACGTAAAACGTCTTTGTTTAAATGATGTCAACCCCAAACCCTTAATCATTTCAGTGGCACTCTCTCTCATATTTCGCTAAAATACAAAACGTGCTGCCCTTCTTTGAACATTTTCGATGTACTCGGTCAATCCTGTCTGGTAAGAATCCCACATAGTGCAGCAGTATTCTAAAAGAGGACGGAAAAGCGTAGTGTGGGCAGTCTCCTTGCTAGATCTGTTATATTTTCGAAGTATCCTGCCAATGAAACTCAGTCCTTGGATAGCCTTCCCCACAACATTTTCTTTGTGTTCCTTCCAATTTATGTTGTTCGTAATTGTAATTCCTAGGTATTTAGTTGAATTTATGGCCTTAGATTTAACTGATTTATCACGTAACCGAAATCAAAGGGATTCCTTTCAGCACTCATGTGGATGATGTCACACTTTTCGTTATTTAGTATCAACTGCCGATTTTCGACCCGTACTGATATCTTTTCTAAATCCTTTTGCAATTTGTTTTGGTCTTCTGATGACTTTATTAGTCAATAAACAAGTTTCATCTACAAAAAACATAAGATGGTTGCTCAGATAGTCTCCCAAATCGTTTATACTGATAAGGAACAGCAAAGGGCCTTTAACACTGCCTTGGGGAACGTAGGAAATCACTTCTGTTTTACTCGATGGCTTTCCGTCAGTTGCTACGATCTGTGACCTCTCTGACAGAAAATCACGAATCCAGTCACATAACTGAGACGATATTCCGTAAGCACGCAATTTCAGTACAACCCGCTTGCGTGGTACAATGTCAAAAGCCTTCCAGAAATACGCAATCAATCTGAAATCCCACGTCAATACCAATCAACACTTCATGCGAATGAAGAGTTAGTTGTGTTTTACAAGAACGATGTTTTCTAACTCCATGTTGACTGTGTGTCAATAGACCGTTTTCTTCGAGGTAATTCATAATGTTCAAACACAGTATATGTTCCAAACTCCTGCTGCATACCGACGCAAATGATATGGGCCTATAATGTAGTGGACTACTCCTACTACCTTTTTGAGTATTGGTGTGACCTGTTCAACATTCTAGTCTTTGGGTACGGATCTTTCGTGGTACGAACGGTTGTATATGATTGTTAAGTAGGAAACTATTGCATCATTATACTCTGAAATGAACCTAATTGGCATACAGTCTGGACCAGAAGACTTGCTTTTATTAAGTGATTTCACTTTCTTCACTACTCCGAGGATAGGTACTTCTACGTTATTCTTGTTGGCAGCTGTTCTTGATTCGAAATCTAGAATACTTACTTCTTATTCTTTGGTGAAGGCATTTCGGAAGGCTATGTTTAGTAACTCTGCTTTGGCAGCACGGTCTTCGATAGTATCTCCATTGATAGCGCGCAGAGAAGGCAATGATTGTGTCATGTCGCTAACATACTTCACATACGACCAGAATCTCTATGGATTTTCTGCCAGGTTTCGAGGCAAAGTTTCGTTGTAGAAACTATTATAAGCCTCTCACATTGAAGTCCACGCTAAATTTCGAGCTTCTGTAAAAATCTCTAATCTTGGGGATTTTACGTATGTTTAAATTTGGCATGTTTCTTTCGTTGTTTCTGCAACAGTGTCCTGACCCGTTTAGTGTACCAAGGAGGATCAGCTCCGTGGGTAGTTAATTTATTTGATTTAAATCTCTCAATTACTGCCGATACTATTTCTTGGAATCCAAGCCACTTCTGGTCTACACTTATATTGTTAATTTGGAAGATGTGGAGATTGTCTCTCAGGAAGGCTTTATTGAACAAGTATATTTTCCGTTTGTTTTTGGAGGATTTTTGGTTTACAATATTCAGTCTCGCTACGAAAACCCAGTGTTCACTAATCCCTGTATCCGTTTTACTGCTCGTTATTAACTCAGGATTATTTGTTGCTAAGAGGTCAAGTGTGTTTTCGCAACCATTTACTGTTCTCGTGTTAATGCGAACCGATTTACGGTGGCAAAAATAAGCTCAAACGGTGCCACGAGGTGAAAATCTGACGCTATGAATGCAAGAATGACGCGTAAAATTGTTCCCATACGTAAGGGAGTAGGAACAGGATGTGGGCAGAAAAGATCAAACAAGCTGGAAAGGCATAATGCTGATTGCGTTAATAGCTACCACTTACGCAATTTGTTCAATATGAGCATCGGAGACATCAACGAGATGTATCACAGCGCCAGAATCGCACCTGCTGGCCAAAATTGGAACAATTCTTGTCCGCAGAGTAAAACGAATCCACATTAAAGCATTAACACGTCTACCAAGTTCCGCTCCCACATGGTAATTACAGCCGCAAATGAATCTCCATGAGTAGCTGCACTTTGACATATAAACTGCACTCAGCTTCCACCGCAGGGCTGCCACCACTCGGACGCAAAGCGTTGTACTCGGCTGCTCCCACGTGGAAGCGAATTCGCGTCGTCGACAGCACTCCGCTGCCACAACCGGAAAGCAGACACTCTGGTAATACTACCAGGACGTGAAGTCTCGTCGTAAACAGTGCGCTGGTGCCACCACCCGGAAGCGGTCTCGTGGTCGGCTGCTGAAGGCTGCCCCCGCCAGGAAGCCAATTCTCGTCATATCGTCATAGACGGTGCCTCGCTGCCACCATCAGAACGCTAAGTCACATCGCAGACCGCGTCCGCGAAGTTGCTGGTGGATCCCGACGCCACTTCGCACACTTTTCGGAGTCAGGTCAACTGAGCGACAGCCAACGGCCATTCCAGTATCTCTTCGTCTCCCAAGTTTTGCCGGCGTCGCTCATGTGGTTTTTACTACACGCACTTGGCAAAATATTTCACTTAATGCCTGTAGTGTGCTATGAATCGCAGGTCCCGTCACCGACCAATCCAAACGTGGTGTTACAGTCCTCGTTCCGATGTAGCGGTACACCAGAAATTCAGCTTTCAGTTAATAACTCTTGCCGTTGGCTGAGAACTGACTTACAGGTTTTCCTGGCCCCGTTATCTGTTCACCTACGTGCAAGCCATAGCTGTATTTTGACGTCAAAGTTTTCTGATAAGCAATAAGGAGATACGAATATAGAGACTGATGATGATCATGTCCCACACTCCGAGAAGCGTAGGGGACGATGCGGGTACCCCTCACACAAACTACTGAGCAAAAATAATTGTAGCTGTTCTTGTAAAAATGTTAACTTCGGCAAGAAACTATCAGGAACAAAACCCATCCGTGGAGGGGGAAGCACCATAAACAATCGCTGACTGAGATGTCGTTTTCGAGTGAACAATAAACAAGAAATTATTTTTCAGTTCTCTAATGGAATCATTAGTCATCACATGTAAAATGACTTTCAATTAGCCCTTATATAAAGTCAATCACTGTAGGCATCTTGAACGATAAGATGAAAAAATCATTTACACTTCTTATGGACTTTATTATATTGTTAGTAATCACACAAAAGTTGATCACAGATCTTGACAGCAAGAAGTCAATGAACGTATGGAATAATAATATAGTTAAATGTTAATCGAATTAACACACCAACATCCCTTTTTCACAAATGACGGAAAATCATCGACTAAAACAGAAATAATATCCGGCGTTCCCCAAGGTAGTGTTATATGCCCTCTATTGTTCCTGATCTACATTAAAGATATAGGAGACAATCTTAGTAGCCGTCTAAGACTGCCTGCAGATGATGCTGTCATTTACCGTCTTGTAAAGTCATCAGATGACCAAAACGAATTGCAAAATGATTTAGGTAAGATATCTGTACGGTCCGAAAAGTGGCAATTGGCCCTGAATAGAGAAAAGTGTGAAGTTATTGTAGTGCTACAACGATGAAAATTAATATTACGACGATGTCAAACCTTATTTCCATGATTTAAAGAAGTATTCATGATATTAAAAATGTATTTATAATTTTATTATTTTCATTTTTGTGCTCAGTGTTTCAAAAACTTTCTAGTGCACGAAATAATTAGCATTGTTTGTACTACGAAACTATAAATGATTGTTAAGGGTTAAGCATGTAATAATTCGATGTAAGACGTTTTGAGTCTGAATTTTGTTCTCGTACTGGTCGGTAGAAAGGAAAAGTTCCTTAATCGATCTGAAGGTATAAGGGCTGTAAAAAGGAGAGAGAGAGAGAAGGTAAATACAAGTTATTCAAAACAAATATCTCCCAAATGTAACGTCTTGTCATTTCCTATAACTAAAAATTGCAAGGTCTAATATGAGCCTGTCCTGAACAACAGCGAAGAACATTTATGTTATCATATATTTTCTTCGTTTGATCACGGTTGTGATTCGCATGTTTCTTTTTGTTACGCGACGTGTTATGAATATTTTCATTACACGCGCAAAAGTGCACACAGCTTTAATCGAATCTTTCGGAAACGATAACTTTTAAACAGTACAATTACGCGAATACCGTCTAAATCGCAAAAGCGTTTCATGGACCAAATAATTCTTATAAAATGTGTATTCTCCAAAGCGGGGAGCATTGCACTATCGCTGATTCGCAACAATAGAGAGAGTAAAATCAATGCTTAAATGAAATTGCCACCTTTTAATAATTATTATTATCCCATTAAATAAATAAATATCAATTCAGTAGTTATCCAATCAATAAACAGAATGGGCAATTCAATGGCAACCTATTGACGGACTAACTCATATGTGTGCACTAATGTGTGTTTTTTCTATTTATATCATGCTGTAATGAGCGGAAATCTACGACCTGGTGCTCTATCTTACTTAAAAAAAAAAAAAATATATATATATATAAAATTTACATATTGCGAGTATGCCCTCTTAGGAAGCTATAAGAGTCAATTATATTTAAATAACTGCGAGAAGTATCAGTAAAATACAATATCAAGTGTTTTCAGTAGAGGTTAACTGAACGAGATTGGAACTGAATTTTAATCCAACGAAAGTGAACATTTGTAGTACTGATTCCAATCTGGTGCAGTGTAGTAATTATTTTATGTTTTGTGTGACGGAATAATTGATGTGTTGCGTGTGACGTTTTCCCAATTAGACCTGAACCCAAACATTTGCAAACATGGTGAAAACAGTGCGGCGTGTAAGAAAAGCTACACAGCAGGAAGTAACTGTAGAGCATTCAGAGGAGGAAGGAATAACTAGTGATGTAGAAATTGATAATATTTTTTCAGATCACACAGAGGATATGAGGTTCATGGTGTGGTTCCTGTAGGCATGTCCTAGTTCATGAACCACGGGCAACGTATGAGTGGCTAAGTCAGTGGTCCCGACAGTTGGGATACCAGTTACTTTGGAAGAAGGCTGGGCATCTCGGGCATATTCTGAGTCGTGGTCACCTTTGTGCTCATACGGCAAAGACTACCAAATCCACCGGTTAGTCCCTCAACCGTTAGGGGTAAAACCCAATGGGACTCGGGGCAAGTAAGGCTAGCAACCTGCTTCCCTGGTACTTTAAATATGATGCTGGCAACAATCAGAGCAAAATGCCTCGGACCTTTGGAGGCGACGGAGTCCCACCTCTAACTGACAAACCAGGGACTCCTAAGATACGACTTGGCAAACAAATGGTAATGAGATGGGGAGCTATTAATATCAATGGGGGCTATTCTGGGAAGAAGGTAGAGCTGGCAGAGGCTGCAAGTAAGATGGGGCTGGACGTTTTAGCTGTTAGTGACATTCGGGTAAGGGGTGAGAAAGAAGAGGAAGTGGGAGAATACAAGGTCTACTTGTCAGGAGTCAAAGCAGGAATAGCACAATGGGGTGTAGGGCTTTACATCAGGAAAGAAATGGAACCCAGCGTAGTTGCAATAAGGTATGTAAACGAACGACTGATGTGGATAGATTTGACAGTGTCTAGCAAGAAAATTAGGATTGTGTCAGTATATTCGCATTGTGAAGGGATAGATCAAGATAAGATGGATAGTTTTTATGAGGCACTCAGTGATGTAGTTGTTAGAGTAAAGGACAAGTACAGTATTCTGCTCATGGGTGATTTTAATGTCAGAATTGGAAATCGAACAGAAGGGTATGAAAAGGTTATGGGTAAATTTGGAGAGGATATGAAGGCCAACAGGAACGGGAAACAACTCTTGGATTTCTGTGCCAGTATGGGCTTAGTAATCACAAACTCCTTTTTTAAACATAAGAACATTCACCGGTATACTTGGGAAGGCAGGGGAACCAGACCTGTCATTGACTATATAATAACAGATCAGGAATTCAGGAAGGCTGTGAGGGACACACGTGTATTCAGGCGATTCTTTGATGACACTGATCATTATTTAACCTGCAGTGAAATTGGGATTGTGAGGCCGAAAGTGCAGGAGGTCAGGTCCATATGTAGGAGTGGAGAAACTTCAGGATAAGGAAATCAGGCACAAGTACATAACAGCGATCTCAGAAAGGTACCAGTTAGTTGAATGTAGTCAATTACAGTCATTGGAGAAGGAATGGACAAGGTACAGGGACACAGTACTGGAAGTGGCTAAAGAATGTCTTAGAACAGTAGTGTGTAAAAGAAGGATGAAGCAAACAGCTTGGTGGAATGACACACTCAAGGCAGCCTGTAAAAGAAAAAAGAAGGCGTATCAAAAATGGCTACATACTAGAACGCAGGTAGACAGAGAAAGTTATGTTGAAGAAAGAAACAAAGCCAAACAGATAATTACAGCATCCAAGAAGAAATCTTGGGAAGACTTTGGAAACAGGTCGGAGACTATGGGTCAAGCTGCTGGAAAACCATTCTGGAGTGTAATTAGCAGTCTTCGAAAGGGAGGTAAGTAGGAAATGACAAGTATTTTGGACAGGTCAGGAAAACTGCTGGTGAATCCTGTGGATGCCTTGGGCAGATGGAGGGAATATTTTGAAGAGTTGCTCAATGTAGGTGAAAATACGATCAGCAATGTTTCAGATTTCGAGGTAGAATGGGATAGGAATGATGATGGAAATAGGATCACATTTGAGGAAGTGGAGAAAATGGTCAATAGATTTCAGTGCAATAAAGCAGCTGGGGTGGATGAAACTAAGTCGGAACTCATCAAATACAGTGGAATGTCAGGTCTTAAATGGCTACACAGGATAATTGAAATGGCCTGGGAGTCGGGACAGGTTCCATCAGACTGGACAAAAGCAGTAATCACACCAATATTTAAACATGGAAACAGAAAAGATTGTAACAACTACAGAGGTATCTCTTTAATCAGCGTTGTGGGTAAAATCTTCTCAGGTATTGTTGAAAGGAAAATGCAAGTATTAGTTGAGGACCAATTGGATGAAAATCAGTGTGGTTTTAGGCCTCTTAGAGGTTGTCAGGATCAGATCTTTAGCTTACGGCAAATAATGGAGAAGTGTTATGAGTGGAACAGGGAATTGTATCTATGCTTTATAGATCTAGAAAAGGCATATGACCGGGTTCCTAGGAGGAAGTTATTGTCTGTTCTACGAGATTATGGAATAGGAGGCCAACTTTTGCAAGCAATTAAAGGCCTTTACATGGATAGTCAGGCAGCAGTTAGAGTTGACAGTAAATTGAGTTCATGGGTCAGAGTAGTTTCAGGGGTAAGGTAATGCTGCAACCTGTCTCCACTGTTGTTCATATTATTTATGGATCATATGTTGAAAACAATAGACTGGCTGGGTGAGATTAAGATATGTGAACACAAAATAAGCAGTCTTGCATATGCGGATGACTTAGTTGTGATGGCAGATTCGATTGAAAGTTTGCAAAGTAATATTTCAGAGCTAGATCAGAAATGTAAGGACTATGGTATGAAGATTAGCATCTCCAAAACGAAAGTAGTGTCAGTGGGAAAGAAATATAAACGAATTGAGTGCCAAATAGGAGGAACAAAGTTAGAACGGGTGGACGGTTTCAAGTACTTAGGATGCATATTCTCACAGGATGGCAACATAGTGAAAGAACTGGAAGCGAGGTGTAGCAAAGCTAATGCAGTGAGCGCTCAGCTACGATCTACTCTCTTCTGCAAGAAGGAAGTCAGTACCAAGACTAAGTTATCTGTGCACCGTTCAATCTTTCGACCAACTTTGTTGTATGGGAACGAAAGCTGGGTGGATTCAGATTACCTTATCAACAAGGTTGAGGTTACGGATATGAAAGTAGCTAGGATGATTGCAGGTACTAGTAGATGGGAGCGATGGTTGGTTGGTTGGTTTGGGGAAGGAGACCAGACAGCGAGGTCATCGGTCTCATCGGATTAGGGAAGGATGGGGAAGGAAGTCGGCCGTGCCCTTTCAGAGGAACCATCCCGGCATTTGCCTGGAGTGATTTAGGGAAATCACGGAAAACCTAAATCTGGATGGCCGGACGCGGGATTGAACCGTCGTCCTCCCGAATGCGAGTCCAGTGTCTAACCACTGCGCCACCTCGTGGGAGCGATGGCAGGAGGGTGTCCACAATGAGGAAATCAAAGAAAAACTGGGAATGAACTCTATAGATGTAGCAGTCAGGGCGAACAGGCTTAGATGGTGGGGTCATGTTACACGCATGGGAGAAGCAAGGTTACCCAAGAGACTCATGGGTTCAGCAGTAGAGGGTAGGAGGAGTCGGGGCAGACCAAGGAGAAGGTACCTGGATTCGGTTAAGAATGATTTTGAAGTAATAGGTTTAACATCAGAAGAGGCACCAATGTTAGCACTGAATAGGGGATCATGGAGGAATTATATAAGGGGGCTATGCTCCAGACTGAACGCTGAAAGGCATAATCTGTCTTAAATGATGATGATGATGATGATGACAGAGGATATAGAACAGGACACTAATATTAAAGTCAATGATCCATCTGTTGTAGAACACTCAGGCAGAATACAGACGGTAGTTCAAGTGCATACTGAAGCAGAACCACACGAAACACCAGTTACAGTCGATTTACCACCGGTAGAGCCAACACAAACAGTAATGGATCCATTTTCTCTCTTAATGATGAAAATGGAACAAATGTTTAAAATGCAGGAACCATCACAGGAACAAATGTTTAAAATACAGGAACAATCACAGATACAGCGAGAACAAGAAACTGCTAAACAGCTTGCAACTGAGATTAATAATAATTTAGATAAACGTATTAGCAAAGTAGATGAACCGATTAGGACCTTGGATGAACGCATCACTCAATTAGACGAGCGTACGCAGTTAAGCTTTTCACAGTTCTCAAAAGAGATAGATCAAAAGCTTGAAAACCCGTTAAAAGAACACGATCGCCAGCTGCGTCAGCAAATAGATGCCCAGTTGTCCGCTATACAGAACAACATTTGAAGTATGTAACAAACATACGATGACTTACCACAGAATGTAAAGCAAGTAACCCAGGATGTGGACAAATTACAACAAACACACACTTCTTTGGAAGCAGAAATACCCAACATAAGTACACGTATAGAAAACCTTACGGTTGATAATCATAACGTAATAGAACAAAAATGCGAAGAACAAGAAGAACGCGTTGTGACCACATTCAACACATGGCTAAATGACAGAGACAAACAAATTAGTACTGTTATACAGAAGGAACTACCTGTGATGTTACAACGAGAAGGAACACTACTGATACATGAAAACAACACAAAGATTCATGAACTCCAGACTGAATTACAAAACGTGTAGAAAGTGCTTAATGAAACACATATGCAAACGTCTCATAACAGTTCACCGGACTGTGTTAGTATCACAGAAACACACCGTGATCGTTATGAAACGCCTTTAACTGAAAGTAGGGGGCAGACGGGCAATAATTTCAATCCAACACGTGGAGTAACATCCGTTTATCAAGACCATACACAATCATTGGTGACTCAGGATGCTTTAGTGAAGAATTCACAGTTTCAGAAGTTTACCAATGATAAGAACGGACCCCATCCAGTTGTGGTTATCAAAGGGATCCGCGGAATAATGCCAAAAAGTTGGAACGAAAGGGAGAAAATTGTCTTTACCATTACCCATATTCAAGGTGAGCCAGCGTTGTTCGCGACCCAGAAAGCTGAACAATGCAGCTCCTTCGATGAATTTGAACAAGCTTTTCTAAAGAAGTATTGGTCGCGTGGGGTAAAAGAACGATTAAGAAAAGAAGTTTATAGTCCTGAGCCATTTAATAGACAAGACGGTACTTTGCGGAAATATTTCAAAAAGTATCTGGACAAAGTGAAATATTTACCCACACCAATTCCTGAGTGTGATATTTTAAAGATATTAAAGGAGAAGTTACCGCGTGATCTAAAGGAGAAATTGTTTCACATTCCTCAAGACAACGTGGAACATTTTCTATCTGTACTGGACTCTTTAGATTTGGTTATCGAAGAGGACAGTCACCATTATGGGAATAATTCGTCGAATAATGGTAATGGTAATGGCAATGGGCGAAACCACGAGAACAATAGTAATAGAAACACCTACTATGGGAATAAAAATCATTGGAATAGTCCGAATTATTCAGGAGGGCAGAACCACAATATGAACACAAATGGACAGTACAGTAATGCACCGAATCACAGTTATCATCCACAGAACAATAGCGGACAAAACAATAACAGAAACTTTTCAAAGAAACGGAAACGAGATTTTAGAGCTAACGCCAATTACAATAACGCTAATTTTTCAAATAATCAGCAAAACATGCAACCACCACATAACTGGTCAACACAGAATTATGCACAACAGCAATGACAGCAGCCTAGGTCACCGCAATATCACAACAACAGTCATGTACAACCCCCGTACAATACAAATATGTCAAATAACATGCAGCAGCATATGAATGCGCAGCCATGGCAACCACCGAATCAAAATATCAAGATCATTGAGGTAAGTGAACCGCAACCATCAACCAGTACCAGTCAGTCAAACTAGATGCGACGACATTCTGCTCCCGTGTGTCAGTCGCAGGCCGTCTAGGGGGCACTTGCATGAATGATGTTAGTAATAACGAGCAAACAAGCGTGCAGACAACCAGCTGTAGTAACAATGAGAATGTGTGTCGCATAGAATCAGCAGCGATCGGGTCGAACGACGCAAAAGATGCAGTGCGTAGGAATAATTCTGTTGACGTTGCTCAGCAACGTAGTTCAACTATACAGATGTTAAGATATAATGACGGAGTTGATATACGAGAGGAATTGTGTCAACATTTTCGGAAGAAATGTAATTTGTTTGAACGGGAAGTTGTACAACCAGCTATAGTTTGTGATATTTATGGTATTCAAACTATGGTGATTTTAGATACTGGAGCATCTCTTTCTGTGCTGAATGAATCGTTCTTTCTTCACTTAAAGAAAATTTCAGCTATTCCGGTTTTTCCAGTCACTAATCGTCGAGTTACAGGAGCCATTAGTCAGAAGGCCCAACTAGTTCGGGAACAGACACGGATTTGTATTAATTTTGGAATGGGAGCCAAAGAGTGCACCTTCCTTATTGTAAAGAATTTAGCCGTGAACTGTCTCCTCGGATTAGATATTTTGCGAGAGACGGAAACTATAATCGATTTCGCAAAGGGTGAATGCAGCATGGGTTCCGGTGACACGAGAGTCAGGTTAGACTTGGTAAATATCAAAGAATTGCATGGCAAATATTGTCAAATTTTAAAGATAGAGCCGATTCGCGCACATTTATGGCGGCTTCAAGATAGTTTCAATTGCAGTACATTCCCGGTCATGGAAGATGTGAAGGACGAGGAGAATATCCACCTCTCTGAAATAGTAGAAAAAGTACAACAATCCTCTGGTCTTGACAGTTTGCAACAAAAGCAATTATTTGACACACTTACTAATTATCGTAAAGTATTTTTGAAAAAACCTGGACTAATTAAAGGTTACGTTCCCCATGAAATTTACTGTCATCAAATGTACTCAATACCCAGCGCGAAAAGGGAAGCAGTAACAAAAGAAATTAGACGAATATAGCAACCCACTTCCAAAACTAAATACCGAACCTGAAGACTGGGAGGACAAAGTTAGACAAGCATTGGTCACACTATACGAGAATGCACAGAAACGGCAAGAATCACACAACCGGGGACTACTCAACAATTTAACGTGGGAGATATGGCGTTAGTAAGGAATTATCCGAAGTCGTCATTATTAAAGAAAAAATAAAGAAGTGGTTTCCGTTATATTCAGGACCTTTTGTGATCTTAGGTACACCACATAAAAATAGTTATTTCTTGGTCTATCTCAACTCAAATAGACAGAAAGGACTACACAATCACAAAGACTTGAAAAGATATGTATCTTAAGTACAGTAGATGACCTTTTACGTGTGTCGTAATGAGGTGAAGTCAAACATCAATGACTCAAGTGCTGTGCGAGTAGGCTAAGTGACAATTATTAATTAATGGACTAGTGTATAAGTATTTCATGGACACACTGCGATGTGGCGTGTGGGAGAATAGGAACATACAACATTGGAAGCATCAGTACTGCTTGGAGGGAGAGACTCTCAGAACACCAATCAGTTGTAAGAAAATTTCAGCTCCAGTTCGATGGAGAAGAGGACGCTGAGCTGCTGCAAGGAGAAGAAGAATTGCTTCAAGATGATTCCACCCTAAGACACTTAATCAAACATAATACAAACTTGTTGAGATTTAGTAAACTTACAGGAACTTAAGCGTGTGAAACTACGAACAGTGAACAGAACTGCATATTTCACACAACAGTAGGATATAGTGACTTTAGAAAATAAACGTTTCATTCTGTTGATTGTTAACTATTTTGAACTCACTAGGGTGAGCAAGTTATGTTCTTTATTTTTCTTTCAGACTGTGTACAGGATACACTTACAATATGTAAAGTTTACGCGAGTTACGTATAGGCTTTACAATATTTCCACCGTAAGTTAGTGCTCGGACTTGCATGAGCTATAAACCAGGTCGAACAAGATGTTGTCCATGACTCAACAGATCATTACACAGACAAACATGTGCAGACTTGTGTTTATCACTGCACAATTCTTTGTAAGTCCAGGAGCACCTTTTCCAGAAAATATATGACTTAGGATTTGCTTTTATATTGTAAATGACTACAATTATGTACTTCATTTGATATGTACAATCATTCAGTTATTCATCATTATATAACCAGACTGTGTAAAGACAATCTTATGGGTAGCACAAGGACTTTACCTTGTCAGACTTGATAACTGTGATCAAGTGACTACGTGGTGGAGTGAAAATGTCACAGATGACCTAGGAACAAAGACTTCCTGTGAACATTATCCTCTACGCGTACGAATTTTATTTCACTGGTGAAAGAGTGGAATTTAACACAAAAGTGGACGCTCAATGAGTGCGTTGTGTTAGCATGATGTCGTTTTCAAATTTTGTGCTACGAGTGTTTAGTAATGCCAAGTATTCAGAGTGTTATTGGGACCACATGCATGGACGTAACATTCCAGGCAAACTAAAACTCAAGAGCAAGTGTTTTTATCGATCAGTCAGCAACAGTGGTGAGTCGTAACAGTGTTGGGAACTGCTACTGACTATATCATTAAACCCGTTGCAGAACTGTATCAATGTTGGAACGGAATTACATGAACCTTTAATTGCAGATAGTCAGTTACGTCGGAAGGACGAATGGACTTGCATCATGATAAAGAAACTCACAAACAGTCGAACACCTCACAAAAAAAAAACACCTTCTTCTTGTTGAGTGAAAGAGTGCGTGAAATATGATGTAATTTAGATGTTAATTTAAGGAACTGATACAGCTGTTTGAATTTCATGTGACTGTATGCTGGGATGCTGAGCACACGTGTCGGTGAGGGCAGCATACTGCAGCGACATCATCCGTCATCCCTTGCCGCACCCTGCCACGTCATCGCAGTCCATCGCACACTTACCTGATGGGGCGAGACATCGGTGCTGCAGTACACCAAGTCGCCAGCCGTCGTCACCAGCAGCACTATCACGAAATTGTATCAATATTAAATGTCATACGAAGTGAATATTCAAATATTGAAAATTAAAAAAGAGGGTATGGAAGATGTGCTCGCTCCGCCGTGGTTTTTTTCCGGGGTTTTTCCCATTGGCCTTTGCCCGAATGGGGGAGCGTAACTCAAAATCCCTGAGACATAAAAGTAAACAAAGCACATGCTTCCAAGTGAAAGAACACAGTGAACTTCAAACAGAACAGACAAGGAAAATAAGCCTGCTTGGATGTCCAGTCAAACAAGTGTGACTGTACATCCAAAGGGGGCAATGTAGTGCTACAACGATGAAAATTAGTATTTCGACGATGCCAAATCTTATTTCCATGATTTAAAGAAGTATTCATGATATTAAAAATTTAATTATTTTCATTTTTGTGCTCAGTGTTTCAAAGACTTTCTAGTGCACGGAATAATTAGCATTGTTTGTACTACGAAACTATATATGTTCGTTAAGGGTTAAGCATGTAATAATGCGATGTAAGACATGTTGTTGGGTCTGAATTTTGTTCTCGTACTGGTCGGTAGAAAGGAAAAGTTCCTTAATCGATGTGAAGGTATAAAGGCTGTAAAAAGGAGAGAGAGAGAGAGAAGGTAAATACAAGTTATTCAAAACAAATATCTCCCAAATGTAACGTCTTGTCATTTCCTATAACTAAAAATTGCCAGGTCTAACCTGAGCCTGTCCTGAATAACAGCGAAGAACATTAATGTTATCATATATTTTCTTCGTTTGATCACGGTTGTGATTCGCATGTTTCTTTTTGTTACGCGACGTGTTATGAATATTTTCATTATACGCGCAAAAGTGCACACAGCTTTAATCGAACCTGCGTCTTTCGGAAACGATAACTTTTAATCAGTACAATTACGCGAATAACGTCTAAATCGCAACCGTGATCGCAAAAGTGTTTCCTGGACCAAATAATTCTTATAAAATGTGTATTCTCCAAAGCGAGCAGCATTGCACTATCGCTGATTCGCAACAATCGAAAGAGTAAAATCAATGCTTAAATAAAATTGCCACCTTTTAATAATTATTATTATCCCATTCAGTAAATAAATAGCAATTCCGTGGCTATCCAATCAAGAAACAGGGGGGTCCGAAAAGTGGCAATTGACCCTGAATAGAGAAAAGTGTGAAGTTATTCACATGATTATTAAAAAAAAATTCACTAAACTTCGATTACGCCATGAGTGACACAAAACTTAAGGCTGTAGATTCAACTAAATACTTAGGGATTACAATCACAAATAATCTAAATTGGAATGACCACATAGATAATGTTGTGGGTACAGCAAACAAAAGACTGCGATTATAGGCAGAACCCTTAGGCAACAGGTCTACTAAAGAGACTGCTTACACCACACTTGTCCGCCCTGCTCTGTAGTATTGCTGTGCGGTATGGGATCCGCATCAGGTGCAACTGACGAATGTCATTGAAAAAGTACAAAGAAAGGCGGTTCGTTTTGTACTATCGCGAAATAGGGGAGATATGTCACAGACATGATACGTGAATTGGAGTGGCAATCATTAAAACAAAACCGTTTTTCGTTGCAACGGGATTTTCTCATGAAATTTCAATCATCAGTTTTCTCCTCCGATTGCGAAAACGTTCTGTTGGAACCCACCTACATAGGGAGAAATGATCATCGTGAGAAAATGAGAGAAATCAGTGCTCGCACAGAAATATTTAAGTGCTCGTTTTTCCCGTGTGCCGCTCGAGTATGGAACGGTAGAGATACAGCTTGAAGGTGGTTCATTGAACCCTATGCCAGGCACTTTATTGTGTATAGCAGAGTAATCATCTAGATGTAGATGTAGAATTACCATATTTTCATTATGTGATTCATTTGAGGCAGTATCTTCCTCTATGCGCTTAGTACGTGGCATAGTTGGCGGCAGCGACCAAGATACTACCTTCGGCGTATAGCTGCATTCCTCCCCACAACATGATACAGAAAGAAACGACCAGTTATGTAAAAGCTTAGCATGACATTATATTTAAATAATACATTAAATTCTCAATCTCGTAACTCGATAGATTTCACGAAATAGTAGTATCTCCTCACCTGCATGCACAGGGGCAGAAAGAATACTGGTGTAACTGCTGCTAATTTCTGTTTAACCGCATCTACTAGGACTGACCGTAGATGGTTCCACAACAGAACTAGATCTCAAATCTTAATTGTGGTTTGTTTAGGTGCCGTCATGTCATTCCTTCCTCAAGCCCTCTGTCCCCTGATGCATCTTAGAGTACGTATGTCTTGGTCTCTAAATCTAACACGGGGGCAGGGATAACCTCTCAGCTTTTCTAACAGCGTGAGTGCTGATTGATCGAGCTTTCGCTCAGTAGTTCGGTACTCAGTTGTGTCGTGCACCAAACTGTTTAGAGTATTTTGGCATTGAGGAACCTGTTCTGCCTACTCGTGGTGTTTTATAGAAGAGTGGATTACAGTCATTTTGTCTATTTCGTGGTAGTATCTTTCTGCAGCATTAATCTCGGAGTGGCATACACAAGTCATTTGGCGAGTGACTCCACTCTGCTGCATTTCAGTGATCAACTTTCGCAGTTCAGTCAAAATGAGGGCCATATTTCGCTAATCGAATTCCAGTGAATTTTGCCTGCTGGTTGGACAACTGCCTTTTCGTTTTTTTTTTTTTTTTTTTTTTTTTTTGCATCGCGCTGCTTCGACCGGTCGACTATAGGTGGAGACATCTGTTTCCTGCCTAGCCGTTCGAAAGCTCGCCCCGAGGGTGGTTCCTTACCAAAGACGACCGTTCACCCTTCCCGTGTGCTGCAACGGTCGCATGAGAGGAGTGGTCTGCATTCTTCCTGCTTACATACATGATAATCTCTCCTCGTCTGCAGTCAATTAAAGCACCAAAGAATTTCAACCTGACAGCACGGAGGACTACAGGCACTGACACGTCCCCCACAAAGAGTGCCTGTTGAACCCACATAAATCTTTTAATAGATAATTGTAATAACCGTTGTTCGTGATCTTACTCGATTCTCCTTAGCCAACAAGTCTACCCATGCATATAGTGTATCAGCCCTTTCCTGCCATATTAGTTATGTTTCCGGGCATATTGTATATAACCTATGACACTGTTGCTCCTTTAGCACCACCCAGGGGTCACGTGTAGGGTAATATAGGTTATACCTAAGGACGTGAGCAAGGAACAACATACTACATAAGCACAGTGGTACCACCTAGGGAACCCCTCCTGACTATCTGCGTTTAACTGGCATCAGTCTTGTGTACTCTGCTTCAGAGTACTGTGCACCTGTCTGGTTGCAAAGTGTACATGTGAAGAAGGTAGACACAAAACATAACGACACAATGCGCTGCACTACTGGTTCTATTAAATCAACCCCATGCCACTGGCTACCTGTACTGAGTCACATCCCTCCACTTCACTTAAGGCGGAAACAAGATTTACTGAGGGAGGCCAGGAAAATCTCTGCATCACCCTCTCTACCACTGCACCAGGAATTCTGTCATCCGCCACAGCAACGATTGCGATCAAGAAGACCAGCAAGTGTTACTGCAGGACAACTCATCGTGGATGGTTTTGATCTAAACGAAAGCTGGAAGCATGAATGGTCAACAAAAATATTGGGAGCAAGAGCCCATCACCTTGTTCCCACAAAGAAGCCAAAAGGTTTTGACCTACCGAGGCACCTTTGGTGCCTCGTCAACAGATTAAGGACTGAACGTGGTTGTTGTTGGTACTTCAGGTACAAATGGAGCTGGATCAGTTCACCAATGTGTGAACGAAATCAAGAAGAGCAGACAATTGAACATTTAGTCCAACGCTGTCCACTTCACTCATACCCTGGAATTCCCGATGACTTGTTCACTCTCACACCCTGCTTAAATAACTTGTTGAAAAACGCGGACTTTAAGACTTAATCTTGTCTAATATCATATGTATGTTGTATAAAATCATTTGCCTTATATCAACTTATATTGTATAAAATCATCATACGATTAAATAAATAAATAAATAAATTCCTGTCTTAGATCACTAGGCAACTTTTCTGAACTGACGTAGGAATCATTTGTCTGGTACCAAAATTTCCGCTGTGTTTTGCGGGAGCAGGTTTCAGGATTGAATTGTCTCTCTTTTCTTGCTTCCTGCATGCATAAAAGACACGGACATTACATTTCCTTCATTCTGATATGATCATTGGTAACTATTAGACTGAAGTTTATGAGAGTCGGGCGAAAGAGTCAATGCAGAGGAAGTGGGATACTGTAGTACTGAGGAATTACGAGACACGTTTGAAGATCGCTAAGGATATGAATAATGGGATAAGTTACACCAGAGCAGAAGTAGAAGAGGAATGGACATCTCTAAAAAGGGCAACCGCAGATGTTGGAAGGGGAAACGTGTATTCAGGTGAGACATGATGGAAACGAGGCCGAAGAAAAGTCAATACACGCCCATAGGATTCGTCGTGTAGAAAAATCATTTGACAGTTTAAAATTGTGCAAAACGCTCAAAATTCTGAGAAGAGTAGGAGAAAGCTATAGCAAAAGTAGTGCAATCGTTTTTTTTCTCGGCCAGTTTAGGTTGAAAATATGCGGAATTTGTTATGGGACATGATGGAATATTCCATCCATAGCCACTATAGTTTCATGAAGTTGCGGCGCTATACGTGGCTTTCAAAACGGCGTCTGTAGCGAAGGTGTGATCCAAACAGAGAGCTGTCATTGTGTTTGTTTCGGCGGAAAATCAGAGCATCGCACACGTTGATAGGCGCTTGCAGAAAGTCTACGGAAACTTGACAGAGAACGAGAGCGAAGCAAGGTGTTGAGTGAAGCGTCTGTCATCCACACAACAACGTCGCGCACAACTGTCCGGACTCTCGCGTGCGGACCGGCCGTACACTGCTGCTTCTTCTACAATCTGAGAACATGCGGATTCACTCATCTGTAGCGATCGACGGACCACAGTCGAAAACTACGTCGCACAATTGGACATCTCCGTCGGTAGTGCTGACTTACTCGTCCACCAGTTGGAGTACTCAAAAGTGTTTGCCCGCTGGGGTCCTCGTTGTCTAACAGAAGACCACACAGAGTAACGGAGGACCAACTATCTCGAATTTCTTGCGGGTTACGAGACTCATCATGACAATTTATGCTGGACATCGTCGCATACGATGAAACATGGAAACAAAACGCCAGTCCATGGAATGGCGCCACGCCACCTCTCCTCCGAAAGTTCAAAGCCGCATCCTCAGCTTGTAAGGTCGTGGCCGCGGTCTTCTGTGACTCTAAAGGAGCTACTCTGTTTGATGTCCTCCCTCATTGTCCAACAATCAGATGAATGTACTGTGCCACACGAAGGAAATTGAAGAAACGACTACAGCTCTTGAGGGAAGAGCTCATGAAACTTCATTGGACTGTTCTTCCTCGTCCACCCTACACAGTGGATCACTCCGACTTCCATGCGTTCGGCCCAATGAAGGATGAACTCTGTGTGATACAGTACGTGGATGATGGGGAGCTTGTTTATGCAGCAAGATGTTAGCTTCGACATCGACCAGTGTTTGGTGCCATTTGGGCTCTTCCAGTAAGGTCCCATAATGCCATGCATTGAACGGAGATTATGTTGAAAAATAGTCTTCTGTAGTCAGACGAATGGGGAATAATATGGTGTATTGGAATTATATATAAAAACAATTTATAAAGCCACAGCTTTCAGTAAATATGTGTTGCATTTCTTACGTAACACGCCTCGTAGGAAAGTCAAAACAGCCGCTTGTGAAATGAAAAGCAAGCGTTATAACATTAAGAGTCCAGTGAGTATTCCACTGTTAAACACAAAAGAGATAGCGCACACGTGGAAATAGTAAGTAAAATTTTTCTATGAGGGGGACGACTTGTGTGATGACGTAATAGAAGAAGAAATTGGATTCGATGTCAATGACACAGTGGATCCAGTATTAGTCAGAATACAAAACAGCTCTGGAAGACCTGAGATCAGATAAGGCAGAAGGGATAGATAACGTTCGATCAGAGTTTCCAAAATCGTTACTTACTTTTCAACCGAAAAACTATTCAAGTTGCAGTGTAGAATGTATGAGACTGGCGACGTACCATCAGACTTTCGGAAAAATATCATCCACACGATTCCGAAGATAGAAACGGCAGATAACAGCTTAACATCCCATGCAAGAAACGGCAGATAACAACTTAACATCTCATGCATCCAAACTGTGGGGAAGAATAATATAAAGAAAAACTGAAGAGAAAATAGAGGATCCGTTAGATGACGATCAATTTGGCTTTAGGAAAGGCAAAGGCACCAGAGAGGCTGTTCTCACGTTGCGCTTCATGACGGAGACAAGGCCGAAGAAAAGACAAGACACTATCATAGGATTCGTCGATGTAGAAAAAGCATTCGACAGTTTAAAATTGTGCAAGACGCTCGAAATTCTGAGAAGTGTAGGAGATAGCTATAGCAAAAGACGGGCAACATACAATATGTGCAAGACCCATGACCCAGAACGATGTGCTCAGATTAAAAAAGGGTGCCACACAGGCAAAGAGTCTTTCGTACCTACTGTTCAATCTTTTCATCGAAGAGCCAATGACGGAAATAAAAGAAAGCGTTAAGAGTGGAAGGATATTAGTGATAAGATTCGCTGATGACATTACTATCCCTAGTGAATGTGAAGAAGAATAACAGGATCTGTGGGATGGAACGAACAGTCTAATGACTACAGGATATAGATTAACATTAAATTGAAGAAAGACGAAGGTGCAGAAACGAGAATACCGAGAATCTTAACATCAGAACTGGGGATCACGAAATAGACGAAGTTAAGGAATTCATCTATCTTGAAAGCAAGTTACCTATGACGGACGAGCAAGGAGGACATAAAAGGCAGACTAGCATAGGCGAAGAAGGAATTCCTAACCAAGAGAAGTCTACTAGTATCAAACATAGACCTCGAGCTGAAGAAATTTCTGATCACTTACGTTTCGAGTACAGTTTCTTTTGCGGTGAATCATGAACAATGGGAAAACCGGAACGTCAGGAATCGAAGTGTTCCAGAAGTGTTTCTACAGAAGAATGTTGAAAATTAGGTGAAATGATAAAAAAATGAATGAGGAGGCTCTCCGCAGAATGGGTGAAGAAACTAACACACGATAAACACTGATAAAAAAAATGGAACAGGATGACACAACATATGTTAAAGCACCAAGGAATGACCTTTATTCTATTGGAGGGAGCTGCAGAGGGTAAAAACTGTAGGAGGAGATAGAGACAGGAATAAATCTAACAAATAATTGAGGCTGCATCGTGCAAGTGCTGCTCTGAAATGAAGAGGATGGCACGGGAGCGAAATTTGTGGCGGGATGCATCAGTCAGAGGACTCATGGCTCAGAAAAAATCGAAGGACGTGAAAGGGAGGCAGGGTTGTAGCCCATCACCGATATTATTCAATCTGTACATTGAGCAGGCAGTAAAGAACACAAAAGAAGAATGTGGAGTATGAACTGAAGATCAGGGATAACAAATAAAAACTTAGAGTTTTGCCGATGATATTGTAATTCTGTCAGAGACAGCAAAGTACTTGGAAGACCAACTGAACAGAGTGGTCACTGTCTTGAGAAGATGTAAATGAACATTATCACAAGGAAAATTATGATAATGGAATGTTGCCGAACTAAGTTAGGAGACGCTGAGGGAATAATTTTAGGAAACGAGACACTTAAAGCAGTAGATTTGAGTGGTAGGAAGTCTTCTCTGAAAGTACACTGCTGTCCAAAATTAAAGCAAAACATGGAAATTTTGCAAGGTTGTGTTTATTTTGCCGCAAAACCGCATAAACAGCTAACAGTTGAGTACAAACAGTGTAAAGAACACAGAACGTAATTAACTTCAATATCCGTAACGGCAGACAAAAATGTTCTTGGTTTCTTCCCACTTAATGAATTTGCACACACATTTTGACAAGGGTTTACTGTTCTCAGTATGGGGTGTGACCCCTCTGGCAGCAATACAGGCCACATAAATCAACGGAAAATGCTGTGAATGATGTCATAAATCTCATGTTCAGGTAATAACGCCCGTTCTTCCTGAAGAGCTGCTAGTAAGTCTAGGGTGGTGGTTGCTGATGTGATGTAACCTGTCTGCCTAGCACATACAAGACTTGCTCTATTGGATTCAAACCGAGAGAGCGAGCAGGCCATGCCATGTATGCAATATCCTCCAAGAAAACAACAACAACCTGTGGCCTGTGAGGTCTAGCACTGTCGTTCATCAGTTCGAAGCTGGGCCCACAGCACCTCGTGACAACCGCACATGAGTTCGCAAGATCTTGTCACGATACCTGCGAGCAGGTAAACCTTGTCAATTCTGCCATATTATTTCATGAAGAGGTGTTCCAGTGGTCAACATAAATCTTGCACACTTCATTACGGATTCTCCTCCATATCAGTCCCTTTGCACAATGTTTGGGTCCCGAAATGGTGTTCTTTGTTCCCTAGCGATGCGAATGCGTCGAGAATCACTCTTCAGCCCAAATCAGGGATCATCTGTGAAAACAACATTAGCCAACTGTTCGACCATACTGGTGGCTTCTTGGCGACTCCACTCTAGACAGAAGAGGTTCTGTAATCAGAGGAGTACATACAGGAAGTCTCTGACAATAGAGGCCACTCTGCCAAAGCCTTCTGCACGCCGTTTGTCTCGATACAACACATCCAGTGAATGCCGCGAGGTCAGACGGCAGTTGCCGCGCTGTACTAAGGAGTTATCTGTCATGCCATTATAGCTACATTACGCTCCACTCTTTCTGAAGTCACACGCGGTCGGGCCTGTTCTGCTCTCCGTGATACAGTTACGGTCTCTGTAAACTGCCGCCCCATCCGAGAAACAACAGAACGATTCACATGAAGAAACGAGGCACCTTATCAGTTTGCGTCTGTCCTGCTTGCGTTCTTGCTGTGACCCTTCACCGCAGAGCCTATTAGGCGTCTTCTCTGTGCCATACAGCACCGTCTGTGGCAGTGTACACAGTGATTGTGGATGTGGGACTAACCGGCAAACACTAACCCGTTTGAGGGGTGCCCTGACGTCACCGTCTGCATAGTTGTCCGTTGACCAGAATGCCGTCATCCATGCTGAACGCGATTGCACGGACATTTGTTGAGAGTTTCTATGATTATATCGTTATTTAGACACAAGTCGGAGAAACAACTATTTGTTTTTTTTAATTTTGGACACCATTGTATACTTAAGGGGTATAACACGCATGGAAATGGAACATGGACGATAAACAGTTCAGACGAGAAGTATAGTGCTACAGAAGTATGCTGAAGATTGGGTGGGTAGGTCACGCAGCTATTGTGGAGGTAATGAATAGCATTAGGGAGAAAATAAATTTGTGGCACAACTTGACTAGAAGAAGGAATCTGTCGACGGAACACATTCTGAGACATCAAGGGATCAATAGTTTAGTATTAGAGGGGAGTAGCAGCGTGGCACTGTCGATGACGAGAATTCGCTTCCAGGTAGGAGAAGCCGAGTGCGGGACTTCGCGTCCGGGTGGTGGCAGCCAGGCCCTGACTACGACGAGACTTTGGTTCCTAGCGGTGGAAGCTGGGCGCAGTTACGTTTATCAAAATGCAGGTACACATGCAGCTCCATTTGGGGCTGTAATTATCGTATGTCAGCGAAACTTATTAGATATGCTAACGCGTTATCGCACTGATGCCACTAATATGAATTTCGTCGTGAATGCTTCTAAGGTGCCGGACGCTGGTTCAAGTCAAACGCAGGGGCTGAACGAAATGTGGAAACACCAAAAACACAACTCATTACCATGACTAATAGGGTGTAGGAATCCCGTTGTCACCGTAAACAGCTTCCAGTCGTCTAGGAATGGATAAATACAGGTCCTGTGTGGATCTCAAGGGAATCTTATACAAATGTTCCTGTAAAAGAAGTGGCAATTTCAGATAACGTCGATAAAGGTAGATAGCGATAACACACCCTAGAATCTAAAGTACATCTGGTAACTATGGTGACCAGTAGAGATGTGAAACTTTAGCCTCGTGCTCTCAAAACCAGTCCTGAACAACGTCAGCTTTGTGAATAGGGGTCCTGCAGTCTGCGAACACAGCGCCAGCCTTCTGTAACAAACGTTGTACCATGAAACAGACCTGATCAGCCAAAACAATCACATAATCCCTGGCAGTAACGCCAGCTTGCAGATTAACAGTGGGACCCACGAAATACCATGATATAGCAGCCCAAACCACCGAACCACCCGCCATGTCTCACTCTTGGGACGTAACCTCGGCCATGTGATGGAATCAGTGTGGAAGAAAAATCATCCGACCAAATAACTTTTTCCATTTCTCCATATTGCAGGTTATGTGAATTCGGTACCGCGTTACGAGCATTTCCACCACTCATGCGAGGTTTTGGAATTCCACCTTTCCCTACAATTTTCTGCTTGCGGTGCTCCTTTCGTATTGATTTGGTGGTGACAGGATTCACGAGTACGATGGTTATTTATTTGCTTACGTATTTATTTAACCTGATCAGATTAGAGCGTTTAGGTCCTCTCCTACATTGAACCAGGCTTACACACACGCAATACCTCTCTTACATCATATTTACCTAAGAAATAACAATAATTTTAATATAACTAATAATAATTAAACAATGTGTCAGTACAAGTAATAATAAGGTGATATGAGTGCCATTATAGACAATATGAATAAATAGTACTGATTAAGAGCTAATAAAGCTAACAATGTGAGTACTTCTACTACTGCTGCTTCCAGTAATAGTTGTGATAGTACGAGGGTAATCCCAAAAGTAAGGTCTCCTATTTTTTTATAAGTACATAGACCTGTTTATTTCTACACTGGTTTACATCAATTTACAGCTTGAACATCTAGCTATTATCGACATGATCACCACGTCTGTCGATGCATTTTTGTAGACACTGTGGTAGTTTTTGTATGCCCATGTCATACCAGCTCGCCGCCATGCTGTTCAGAAAGTTATGAACCTCTTCTTTCACCTCGTCGTCGGAGTTGAATCGCTGGAACCACAATTACCGCTGACAGGTACTGTGAGACTCTGAAGAAACTCAAACGGGCAATAAGAACCGGAGAAGAAGAATGTTGAGCAAGGGCGTACACATTCTCCTTGACAACGCTCGCCCACACATCGCTGGGTGAACCGTTGGTCTCCTGCAACAGTTTCAGTGGAACATAATCACCAACCCACCCTATAGTACGGTGACTATCACGTGTTCCCTAGGTTAAAAGAACATTCGCCCGAAAAGCGATTCAGCTCTGACGACGAAGTGAAACAAGAGGTTCATAACTTTCTGAACAGCATGGCGGCGAGCAACTATGACATGGGCATACAAAAACTTCCACAGCGTCTACAAAAATGCATCGACAGAAATTGTGATTATGTCGAAATATAGCTAAATTTTCAAACTGTAAACTGATGTAAACCAGTGTAGAAATAAACAGGTCTATGCACTTGTAAAAAATTGGAGACCTTACTTCTGGGATCACCCTCCGTAATAATGACAATAATAATAACAGTAGTGGTAGTAGCAGTATCAGTTGTAGTAGTATTAGTAGTAGTAGTAGCCGGTACAAAAAAGAATTTATAAGAGTATTTATAGGTGTGCAAAACAGTGATGTGGTAGATATAAAAGAATTTATAGAGGTAAAAAATAGATATATTCAGTTATGCAGCAACTTTTTCAGCTCTCGCCCTCTTGTTAAACATCACAATCCTCTTCAGTAACCGTCTGTCACGATCATCCTACACACACTTTCGTCTGAGTTGTGACTTAGCGGATGATATTTCTCCACTTTCCCTATATGCTGTTTAAAATCTTCGAAACGGTGCCTCTTGAAACACCAAACACTTCGGCTCCCTTGGTTGCGGAAGCACTCACCACGCGAGCCCCACCAATACGGCCACGCTCCAGTACACTTAGATCCGACGTAATGCACGTACAATTACACAGAACACTGTCCAGAAGACGACTGCGTCGTGGAACGTATTGAAAACGGTGCACAAGTGGTCAAATACAACAACGCAACCTATAGACTTGGCTAGCGTCTGCGTCGTTTATGTTGAAACTTGCGTTTACCACAGGGTATCCACATTTCTATCCAACAGAGTAGAACTGCCAGTGGTTATTCCCCATGCAGAACGATCCAGAGATCTGAAGCAGAAGCTCGAACAAGTCTCACTTCGTGTGATCACAGGCACCTTCTCTGCTTCTGAAGCAAGCTCAGCCCTTGGCTAAAGCACTGGGCCTGTTCCGCAGGTACCAAACAGTTTGATGGCAGCAGCAAGCACTAACCGCGTCGCTGACTGCACTTACTTTTTTCACGCCCCATTTTCAGCGACTTTATAGCGCTGCTATATGGCGTTCTTTCGTGCACGTTTTGCATCTTTAAAGCAGAAGTCTGCTCGAGACGTGTGGCGTATCTTATTCATGGACACATTACAGGCGACTTTATTACGAAACTGCGGTCGTGTGCAGTGTGCCATGCAATATTAAAGAGAAGGTGTGTATTCGAGTACGGTTTGCACTTTATAGGTTAACCATGATTGGCATTTATCGAAATTAATTTCGGAAAGAAAGGGGTATGACTGGAACTTAACCCTAGAATAACAATACAGGATAAAAAATTACCCCAGTCCATACAATTTTTTATCCTATGTTGATACCACTGGCTTCTCGGGCGGGAGTCATTGTTTACCTTTACACTCACTACCGCTGTTCACTTGAGGAGGTACATCTGTGAGGCTTTATTCTTCATCATCCCTTAACAGGTATTTGTGAAATTTATCCGTCGGGCTAAAAATCACCACGCCTAGTTATTTAGGTTGAATTTGTTTTGTTTACAAAATAGGTGGTACTTTCTTTTGCAGGCACAGTTAATGTCTAAGAATTCCAGAGGAAATAATGGCAGAATTTGAGCGTCAAGAGGCTGAAAACGCGTATTATAGCGACTCAGACCAGGATATGAGTGAACCTGAAGACAGTCATATCACAGACGACAAGGAGGATGACGAATTCAATGTAACGCCATTTGATTCATCAGATGAAGGTGATCGCTAAGTAAGGAAAACTTTTTATGGCAGGAGTGGGTATTGTTGGAACACGTACTCCCCCCATAAAAAGGTGTCGAGAGTGCTAGCATAGAATATAGTGGTACAAGTACCTGGTGCACTAGGCGAGGCAACAAACGAAACGTCTCCTCGGAAATTATATGAACTGTTGTTTTCACTGATAGTTCCCTGTTTTTGTTGTGGTCTTCAGTCCTGAGACTGGTTTGATGCAGCTCTCCATGCTACTCTGTTCTGTGCAAGCTTCTTCATCTCCCAGTGCGTACTGCAGCCTACATCCTTCTGAATCTGTTTAGTGTATTCTTATCTTGGTCTCCCTCTACGATTTTTACCCTCCACCCTGCCCTCCAATACTAAATTGGTGATCCCTTGATGCCTCAGAACATGTCCTACCAATCGATCCCTTCTTCTAGTCAAGTTGTGACACAAACTCCTCTTCTCCCCAATTCTATTCAGTACCTCCTCATTAGTTATGTGATCTATCCATCTAATCTTCAGCATTCTTCTGTAGCACCACATTTCTAAAGCTTCTATTCTCTTCTTGTCCAAACTATTCATCGTCCATGTTTCACTTCCATACATGGCTACACTCCATACAAATACTTTCAGAAACGACTTCGTAACACTTAAATCTATAATTGAAGTTAACAAATTCCTCTTCTTCAGAAACGCTTACCTTGCCATTGACAGTCTACATTTTATATCCTTTCTACTTCGACCATCATCAGTTATTTTGCTCCCCAAATAACAAAACTCCTTTACTACTTTAAGTGTCTCATTTCCTAATCTAATTTCCTCAGCATCAGCCGACTTAATTCGACTACATTCCATTATCCTCGTTTTGCTTTTGTTGATGTTCATCTTATATCCTCCTTTAAAGACACTGTCCATTTCGTTCAACTGCTCTTCCAAGTCCTTTGCTGTCTCGGACAGAATTACAATGTCGTCAATTCCCTACACAAACCAAAATATTGCCGATTCAAGAGAAAAATTCATATTACCGCAGTGGTATATTAGAGATACTAATCAAAACTTTTTATGAGTGGAGCTCTAAAAAATGCGCATGTCAGTGGTAACGATGCGTGGTGTGTGGTATACGGTTCCCCGTTACGACGAAATACCGCTTAGACTTTTTGATCAATAATCTATGATTTGATAACAATCACACTAGATTGCAAAGAAGAACGGCAGACAAGTGCACTGTATTCGTGATTTATGGTTCAAATGGCTCTGAGCACTATGGGACTTAACTGCTGTAGTCATCAGTCCCCTAGAACTCAGAACTACTTAAACCTAACTAACCTAAGGACATCACACCCATCCATGCCCGAGGCAGGATTCGAACCTGCGACCGTAGCGGTCACGCGGTTCCAGACTGAAGCGCCTTTAAACGCACGGCCACACCGGCCGGCGTGATTTATGGTGTATGACAGTCAAGCATAGTCAAGAACTCTACACTGACTCCGTTCTCCTAACAATTGGCGAGGCACTCCTTAGCTTCCGAGGCAGAGCCCATTCGAAATTTATCTGCCAAGCAAGCTAAAGATAATTTCATTATGTGACGCGAAGACGTATTACATTTATGGGAACATTTGGGGAAAGATACTTGCGATAAATATGTTTCAGTTCCTAAATATTGTTGTTGTTGTGGTCTTCAGTCTAGAGACTGGTTTGATGCAGCTCTCCACGCTACTCTATTCTGTGCAAGCTTCTTCATCTCCCATTACCTACTGCAACCTACGTCCTTCTGAATCTGTTTAGTATTCATCTCTTGGTCTCCCTCTGCGATTTTTATCCTCCTCGCTGCCCTCGAATACTAAATCGGTGATCCCTAGATGCCTCAGAATATGCCCTAATAACCGATCCCTTCTTCTAGTCAAGTTGTGCCACAAATTTCTCCCCAATTCTATTCAATACCTCATCATTAGTTATGTGATCTACCCATTTTATCTTCAGCATTCTTCTACAGCACCACATTTCGAAAGCTTCTATTCTCTTCTTGTCTAAACTATTTATCGTCCACGTTTCACTTCGATACATGGCTACACTCCATACAAATACACTCCTGGAAATTGAAATAAGAACACTGTGAATTCATTGTCCCAGGAAGGGGAAACTTTATTGACACATTCCTGGGGTCAGATACATCACATGATCACACTGACAGAACCACAGGCACATAGACACAGGCAACAGAGCATGCACAATGTCGGCACTAGTACAGTGTATATCCACCTTTCGCAGCAATGCAGGCTGCTATTCTCCCATGGAGACGATCGTAGATATGCTGGATGTAGTCCTGTGGAACGGCTTGCCATGCCATTTCCACCTGGCGCCTCAGTTGGACCAGCGTTCGTGCTGGACGTGCAGACCGCGTGAGACGACGCTTCATCCAGTCCCAAACACGCTCAATGGGGGACAGATCCGGAGATCTTGCTGGCCAGGGTAGTTGACTTACACCTTCTAGAGCACGTTGGGTGGCACGGGATACATGCGGACGTGCATTGTCCTGTTGGAACAGCAAGTTCCCTTGCCGGTCTAGGAATGGTAGAACGATGGGTTCGATGACGGTTTCGATGTACCGTGCACTATTCAGTGTCCCCTCGACGATCACCAGTGGTGTACGGCCAGTGTAGGAGATCGCTCCCCACACCATGATGCCGGGTGTTGGCCCTGTGTGCCTCGGGCGTATGCAGTCCTGATTGTGGCGCTCACCTGCACGGCGCCAAACACGCATACGACCATCATTGGCACCAAGGCAGAAGCGACTCTCATCGCTGAGGACGACACGTCTCCATTCGTCCCTCCATTCACGCCTGTCGCGACACCACTGGAGGCGGGCTGCACGATGTTGGGGCGTGAGCGGAAGACGGCCTAACGGTGTGCGGGACCGTAGCCCAGCTTCATGGAGACGGTTGCGAATGGTCCTCGCCGATACCCCAGGAGCAACAGTGTCCCTAATTTGCTGGGAAGTGGCGGTGCGGTCCCCTACGGCACTGCGTAGGATCCTACGGTCTTGGCGTGCATCCGTGCGTCGCTGCGGTCCGGTCCCAGGTCGACGGGCACGTGCACCTTCCGCCGACCACTGGCGACAACATCGATGTACTGTGGAGACCTCATGCCCCACGTGTTGAGCATCTCGGCGGTACGTCCACCCGGCTTCCCGTATGCCCACTATATGCCCTCGCTCAAAGTCCGTCAACTGCACATACGGTTCACGTCCACGCTGTCGCGGCATGCTACCAGTGTTAAAGACTGCGATGGAGCTCCGTATGCCACGGCAAACTGGCTGACACTGACGGCGGCGGTGCACAAATGCTGCGCAGCTAGCGCCATTCGACGGCCAACACCGCGGTTCCTGGTGTGTCCGCTGTGCCGTGCGTGTGATCATTGCTTGTACAGCCCTCTCGCAGTGTCCGGAGCAAGTATGGTGGGTCTGACACACAGGTGTCAATGTGTTCTTTTTTCCATTTCCAGGAGTGTACTTTCAGAAACGACTTCCTGACACTTAAATCTATACTCGATATTAACAAATTTCTCTTCTTCACGAACGATTTTCTTGCCATTGGCAGTCTACATATTATATCCTTTCTACTTCGACCATCATCAGTTATTTTGTTCCCCAAATAGCAAACGTATTTACTACTTTAAATGTCTCATTTCCTAATATTATTCCCTCATCATCGCCCGACTTAAGTCGACTACATTTCATTATCCTTGTTTTGCTTTTGTTGATGTTCATCTTATATCCTCCTTTCAAGACACTGTCCATTCCGTTCAGCTGCTCTTCCTGGTCCTTTGCTGTCTATGTATGGGATCAACCGGAACATTCCGATGGAGAATTGGTTTGTTTCTTGTGAAACAGCCGGCAAATTGGCTGACAAAAAGTTCACAATGACTGGCGCGTTACGCAATGACAAACTAGAAATCCGAGAATCCCTGCTTCCAACCAAGAATAGTCCAGTTACTTCGTCTGTATTCATTTCCAGCACAGAAAAAATGTTGGAATCATGCGGTCCAGAGAAAATTAAAGAAGTTATTCTTTTGTCAACGATGCCTGAGATAGATGAAATACATCAAAAGGCAAAGAAGTCGAACATAGTATTTTCCCACAATGATAACAAAGGGATGTATTTGGTTTACTATTCCACAGAAAGACCACGGCACAAAAAAACAGGCGCTGGCCAATCATGTGTGGGTTTTTAGACGTGTCAGGAATAAACGCCTATCTCTTGTGTAAGGGGAATGGGGGCAAAAACAGCCGAAGCAGTTGACTCACGAGAAAAAGGGCTTCGCATAATCATGGAACAGATTTGACACATTTTGGGAGCTATGTTCCAAGATCTAAATGCTGTGTCTGTTCGAAAACAGTGTATAAAAACGATCTGAAAAACATTTGTCAAAGTTACCGTAACAGTTTAGTGTGAAAATTTTCGATACATTGACAATGTCATCAAATTTTGAAGTTAATGTATAACATCTTTGTTTCCCTTTACATGAACTATTTTTTCTTAGTTGTTATTTTTATATTCTTTACCAATTTTCGTGCTATGTGTCATATTATGCTGAACAATTCCTTGAATGATTCTTATGCTTTATGGTATATTCTATTGTGTTTTGCAATGTCATAACAAAAAGGCCAATTGAATACAATATATAAGTGGAATCTCATATGTCCGCATATGACAATCATGACAGAATAAAATACATTAATATTATAATTTTTATTTGCTGTGTCATATTATAAAACTTTAACAGTACTTTACAATAAATGCTGCATATTGTTTTATTATTACTTCATATTACTCCAGAACCTTTTTTCTTAACAGAGATAATTTAGAAAATCTAGGGATAAATTTTTACCCCACCATGTTATTCATGTATCGATATTTGCGTCTTGTTACTCTAGGTTTGATTTTTATGACGTAGGACAATAATACCAAATCACACTTATTACTAAAATACCCATGTACTTATTGTTTCTTTGGTCTTTTGTCACAGAAGGAAGGAGGGTTAGAGTTCCATCGACTGGTAGGTCATTAGAGTCGTATTGCGAAAATATGGGAAAAAAATTAGCCAAACCCTTTTTCAAAGGTAACAATACGCCATTTTCCTGGATATATTTAGGGAAATGACGGGAAACATAAATCCGGGTGATCGGAAGGGGATTCGAGCCGTCGCCCTTCTGAGTGAAAGTCGATGCTGTGAACCATGGCTCCACCTTTCCCGCTTCTCTATAAATATAGTTTTGGATTCTGTAAGCCGTTGTAAAGGCCGCGATACACATTTCAGTTTAGTTTCTTGGATGAGAACAGCAGAAAACATGCAGTTGAGGAGAATGTGATCTAATTCATAATCAATCACAGATATGTCTTCATGTGCTAAATTTGCTTTTAATATTATTTTTACGATTATATTCAAAAACTCACTTTCTCTTGTTGAATGATACACTTCCTTTAACAGACTTGTTCTAGAAATTTCCATTTAATCCTACCATCAATAATTACCCGTACTGAAATGTTATTATGAGGAAACATTACGATGAGCTGATATAAAATGGGCGGTAAGTAGAACACGTAATCAAATAAGTCTAGTTGTGACAAGCGTCATGGAGAAAAACCCGTTCTGTTACTCATTTAACACAAACAAACGTGAAATATAGCTATACTTGGTGTTTCAGCAGTTAATTCAAAATAATTTTTGAATGTCAACAATATGCGCACAAGCCATGGCAGAGCAGGTAGCTAAAGCAGAAATGCAGTATCCTCACGACAAACACAGTCTACTAATATTGACTGACTATCTCAGTTATAGGGCTGAAATAAAATGTGTGTGGTTGAGCAGTTTTGCTTTTTGATGACGGGTGGCATATATGGTCAACTTATCAGTAATGGATGAAATTCGTCGTCTACAAGAGCTCCCACTACATGAGAACACATAAAGTACCTCCTGCCGTTACTCTGCCATGAAATTTCATGTCACCACCAGAAAGAGTAATGTATTAGCGCTTTACACAACTAACAACACTAGAAATAAAAATGTAGCGGTATTTTGTCAAAATATCGAACGAAATGATTTGAAAAACGTGAGAGAAAGGATGATGAAAGTGGTAAATATTTTCACATTCTAACTGTTTACACATTCTCCTCATAAACGTTTAGAATGTGCGGATGAGTGAATACGAGCGGGAACCTGCGGAGAAGAATGAGCCTGAAGGTAGCCAAAGACGATCACAATACCGACCTGTGTACACTTTCACCGAAGAGGTACCGGTTGAACATTTTACCTTCATTTGCCCGAAATATTGGGAATCTCAACCGTCTCCCCAAATGGGATTAATATCAACTTCTGTCCATCAGCAAACAGGCTAGGAATAATAATAGACGAAAATAAAAATTGGAGTGATCACGTAACAGAAGCGTGCAACACAGCATCAGCATCTCCCCATGCCCTACAAAAATAAAAAATGCTCCTCCCTCTAGATCTGAAAAAGAAAAGTACGAACACTTGTACTTCCAGTTATTTGTTACATGCATGTCATCCTGCAAAGATCTTTCTCGGGAAAGCTGACGGTGCCGGGAACCGCCTGTGTTTGTTATATTTGTGATATTTGACTATTTGATCACATTTCACCATCATATATACAGCTATCCTGGATGTCTGCGGACAAGTGCAGATATTTTTTTTTACCCTCTGTCTTCTCTAGTGTCTTTTCAATGTACACTGTCTCTTAGGTCTCTCCTCGACCTTAACACTCTTGTCTGAACAACACGGCAGATACGCCTGTTCCCAACGGAGCAAAATCATTTCAGCCTCACTCCATCGTTCCGCCCCTATCTCGAAGTCATTCTCAGCAGCAGGAATCCCTCTCGGGAATAATCTCACGCATTATATTAGAAAACTAAATCACATTCCAGCTGTAGAAGAGGGTTAATGACATTTCTACTAAAGCAACAATAAAGATAAACATTACGAACAACTTAAATTGGAAGGAACACATAGAAAATGTTTTGGGGAAGGCTAACCAAAGGCTGCGTTTTATTGGCAGGACACTTAGAAAATGTAACAGACCTACTAAGGAGACTGCCTACACTACGATTGTCCCTCCTCTTTCAGAATACTGCTGCACGGTGGGGGATCCTTACCAGATAGGACTGACGGAGTACATCGAAAAAGTTCACTGAAAGGCAGCATGATTTGTATTATCGCGACATATGGGAGAGAGTGTCACAGAAATGATACAGGATCTGGGCTAGACATGATTGAAAGAAAGGCGTTTTTCGTTGCGAGGGAACCTTCTCACGAAATTCCAACCACCAACTTGCTCCTCCGATTGCGAAAATATTTGTTGACACCGACCTACATAAGGAGGAACGATCACCACGATAAAATAAGTGAAATCAGAGTTCGTACGGAAAGATAAAGATGTTCATTCTTCCCGCGCGCTGTACGAGATTGGAATAATTGACAATTGTGAGGGTGGTTCGATGAACCCTATGCCAGGCACTTAAATGTGATTTGCAGAGTATCCACGTAGTTGTAGATGTAGATGTTGTGAGCACCTGTTACCCTTGCACGTACTTCTTTCCGACATTTTTTCCTCTTTTCCCAGTATTCTCAGCGGATGCTTTCCTTTTCCCAAGAACTCGCTACATCAGACAACATCTATTTGGTACACTTTCAAATTCTACTTTTATCTGTCGCTATCATTTTTATTACTAACTTAATTATTTTCAATAAATGTAAAATTAAATAGCCAACCGGTTCCACAGAAACGTTAAGTACTTTGACCTAAGTTGCGACGTCTACTAGGTGTGTCTTCATCAGAATGAACAGTTGCTAAATCCTTTAAGATAATACACAGAAAATCAGGTGTGACAAAAAACACATTAACCATGACGACAATTTTCATGACGCACAAGGGTTACTTAGTAAAATTACATTGCTAAAAAGCAATAGTCAGAAGTTAGAGCTGCTATGCCCAATTCAAAAGTAAGAGAAAACGCCGTAGCTTTTGCCACGTGTACCCAGCTGGGAACATCAGGTTGATCGGCACAGTGTCTTACATTGGTGTCTCGGGAACATTGCGAGTTGCGCCCCTATCAGGCGCGGATAGTAACAGGTGCCCATTTGAAAGATTATAACAAGAATAATTGAAAAACGTCAGTAAATTAAAAAAAACAAATATAAAGAGAGATTAATGTCTTTCTGAAATTACACAGTAGTCAAGCAGATTAATATAACAGAGCCATCTCTTAGGCTCTACAGAAATTACTATTACGTAAAGGGCAAGATCACATAAAAAAATTTACAAACAGCTGTAGAATCCAGGAAATATTTGCATGAACGTCACTTTAACAGCACGTATGTATAAGATTAGAAGAAAATAGTGCTTCGAAACCAGCAGCAGGAACAATACAGCAGAAAACAAAGGAATCAAAATTCTGCTAACAGTGGATTTAAACCATGGAAAAAATTTTGTTACGTAGCTGTAACTGTTCAGGAGTGTATAAAATCACTTGAGATATGTGTCCCGATTATTATATAGGACAAATTGGAAGGTCTTATAGGGTCAGGTACAAGGAGATTTGCTGGGAAAAAGATGCACTAATGTACACAATTCCCCTTTCGCTGATCATCTGCTAATTACCGGACACAAACCGAAATGCGTTGAAAAAATTTCCATTTTACGTCGATAAAGGAAAGGTCATAGGCTCGATGTACTCGAAGAACTAAAGATTTTCAAGCATATTTCTAAGAGCGATGGCCTCATCCTCCATGAACAATTACGGCTACGTAACAAAAATTTTTTCAATGGTTTCAATCCACTGCTCGTGGAATTTTGATTTATCTATTTTTTACTGTATTTTTCCTACTTCTTAGTTCGAAACATTGTTTTCTTCTAATCTCAGAGATACGTGCTGCTGAAGTTCCCTTCATGCAATTATTTTCTGGATTGCACAGTCGTTTGTAAAAATTTTTCTGTGTCATTCCTTCCTCTTACGTAATAGTAATTTCTGTAAAGTCTAACAAGTGGCTCTATAATACTTAATATACTTGAGTTCTGTGTGATTTCATACATACATAAATCTCTCTTTGTATTTTGTTTTTTAAAATTAATTGTCGTTTTTTCAGTTATTTTTGTTATAATGTTTCAAATTGGTACACGTTACTGTCCACGCCTGATAGGAGGCGTAACTGGCGTTGTTTTCGTGGCAACAATGTAAGCCACTGGGCCAATCAGTGTGATCTTGTTCCCAGCTGGGCACACGTGGCAAAGACCAGAACGTTGTATTTTGCTTTTGACTTGAGCATAGCTACTCCAAATTATATTGCTTTTTATCAGTGTAATATTACGTAGTGCGTCCTGAAAATTGTCATCTTGGTTAATGTGTTTTTTGTCGTACCTAATTTCTATGTATTATGTTATACGATTTAGCAACATTTCATTATGATGAAGACACCCCTAGTAGGTGTCGAAATCTAGGTGAATGTATTTAACGTTTATGTGTAATTGGTTGGCTGTTTTATCTTGTACCGAAACTAATGTGAGGTTGTTGATTAACAGCCATGCTCAAAACTGTAATCCTCATTATTTTTATTATTACTATTGTCACTGTTAGTGGCAGCACCAGCAGTAGTACAGCCTTAACTTTATTAGTTCACAGTCAATATTATTTACTCGCACTTTCACTTAGACACTCAAATCATTTTAGTGCTAGTTATAGTAATAAAATTGTTATTTCTTGTGTAATTGTAAAGTACAGAAGTGCTGTATCTGCGAAATTCTGGTCCTGTGTACGAGAGGACCTTATGGCTTCTCTCAGACTGGGTTAAATAAATAAGTAACTAAAGAAATTAAATAAATAATCGCATGTAACATAATGCTCCAGCCTTCACATCAACTGGGTGCTATAGCAAATTGTAGTGGCTCTGATAGCAAACAGTAGCGTGGTATCCATGAAAATAATGTGATGCAAATACACACTGGAAGATCAGCAGCATACTAATATTATGGTTCCGAAGGGTCTAAATTTAACTTCCGGTAAATATTTTTCTGCCGATGTTCGGCATACCAATTCAATTTTGCATCTAAGCGGCATAGCGCAGTGGTTGGCACACTGAACTCGAATTAGGGAGGACGACGTTTCAAATCCGCATCTGGCCATCCTGAACTAGAATTTCCGAGATTTACCTATAATCACTTGATGACAATGCTGGGATGATTCCTTCGAAAGGGCGAGGCTGCCCTCCTCCTTCATTCTTCGTTAATTCGAGATTGTGCTCCGTCTCTAATGACCTCTTTATCAACGGGACGTTAAACAGTAATTTCCTCCACCTCCTCAATTTTCCAAGAGCGATTTGCGCTCGGGACTGCATAAGTTCACCATACAAAGGTCCCAATATTGGGCCATAACGTGAGACAATAGCGAGTTTTATGGGAGCAATGGATTGTTGTGGGGCTAACTTTACTGTCTGTGTTGGCTCCTCTCAGGCCCCAGCGTCGGTCCCGCTGACGACGGAGGCGCCAGCAGAGCACTCGGCGTCATGTGAATTCACAGGAGTCGATTAAAGTCAAGGCGCGTGCTGAGAGACATTCCGCCGATCGCTATCACCTGGCCGTATACAAATAATAACTAATGTAAAATAGCCTGTAAAATGACACATTCCAAGTTTTTACGATACCTCGAAACAGAGGGTAAACGACAGCGGCTCGAGAAGCACCGTCGCCACAGTTAACCGGAGGAGTATGGACGTGGAGCTTACAAGTAGCTGATGTCACTCAAAACATATATCTGTTGCGTTGTTGTTTCCTCCTCCCGCTTTAGCACGTTCTTAGCACTTACTCATCAAATACACGGCATTACTTCCCTATAGTGCAGCGATAATACTTCCCCATAGTGCAGCGATATCCTTCCGTTATTATCACCACCTTCACTATATTAATGAAACTGCTACGTAATCTACGCATAAGTGAGCTATTAATTCATTGTGTTTGCGTCTACACTGAAGCGCCAAAGGAACGGGAACAGGTATAGGTGTTCAAACACAGATTTGTGTAAACGGGCAGAATACGGCGCTGCGGTCGGCAACGCTACATAAGATGACAAACGTCTGGCACAATTGTTAGATAGGTTACTGCATTTACTGCTGCTAGAATGGCACGTTACCAAGATTTAAATGAGTTTAAACGTGGCGCTGTCGGCGCACTTGCGGTGGGACACAGCATCTCCAAGGTAGAGATGAAGAGGGGATTTTCCCGTACGACCATTTCACTACCGTACCGTGAATATCAGGAATCCGGTAAAACATCAAATATCCTATATCGCTGCGGCCGGAAAAAGATCCTGCAAGAACGAGACCAACGACGACTGAACAGATTCATTCAACGTGACATAAGTGCAACCCTTCCGCAAATTGCTGCAGATTTCAATGCTGGGTCATCGATATGTGTCAACGTGTGAACAATTCAACGAAGCATCGTCACTATGGACTTTCGGAGTCGAAGGCCGACTCATATATCATTGATGACCGCACGACACAAAGCTTTACACCTCATGTGGGCCCGTCAACATCGACGTTGGACAGTTGACGAATGAAACATGTTGCCTGGTCGGACGAGTCTCGTTTCAAATTGTATCAAGCGGATGGACGTTTACGGGTACGGAGACAACCTCATGAATCCATGGAACCTGAATGTCAGCAAGGGACTGTTCAAGCTACTGGAGGCTCTGTAATGGTGTGGGGCGTGTGCAGTTGTTGTGATATGGGTCCCATGATATGTCTAGATACGACTCTGACATGTGACACGTACGGAATCATCACCTGCATCCATTCATGTCCATTGCCGATTCCGATGGACTTCGACGTTTCCAGCAGGACAATGCGGCACACCACACGTTCAGAATTCCTGCAGAGTGGCTCCAGGAACACTCTTCTGAGTTTAAACACTTCCGCTGGCCACAAACCTCCCCAGACAAGACCGAGCGACGTGGCGCAGTGGCTAGCACACTGGACTCGCATTCGGGAGGATGACGGTCCAAACCCGCGTCCTGCCATCCTGATTTGGGTTGGTTCAGATGGCTCTGAGCACTATGCGACTACTTCTGAGGTCATCAGTCACCTAGAACTGGGAACTAATTAAACCTAACTAACCTAAGGACATCACACACATCCATGCCCGAGGCAGGATTCGAACCTGCGACCGTAGCGGTCGCTCGGCTCCAGACTGTAGCGCCTAGAACCGCACGGCCACTCTGGTCGGCCCTGATTTGGGTTTTACGTGATTTCCCTAAATAGCTCCAGGCAAATGACGAGATGGTTCCTTTGAAATGGCGCGGCTGACTACCTTCCTTAATCCGATGAGACCAATGACATCGCTGTCTGGTCTCCTCCCCCAAACAACCCAACCGTCCCCAGACAAGCACACTATTGAGCATATCTGGGAAGCCTGGCAACTACTGTTCAGAAGAGATCTCCATCCCCTCGTACTCCTACGGATTTATGGACAGTTCTGAATAATTCATGGTGTCACGTCCCTCCAGCACTACATCAGGCCTTAGCCGAGTCCATGCCACGTCATGTTGGATCACTTCTGTGTGCTCGCAAGCGTCCTACACGATATTAGGCAGGTGAACTAGTTTCTTTGGCTCTTCACTGTATTAACACTCTATGTGCCAAGCTTCTACACCCAAGGTACGAAGAGGGCGCGACCTTTCGCTAGACCACCGTCACAAGCAATAAGAATATTTCCATTAGGCTGGGCGATGTATCATACCAACAGCCACTAATCTGAGACTCCTGTTACCCCCGGCTCCCCGTCTTTAAACTTTGAACTCAGTTACATAGGTTGAACATTAACATGAAATTAATCTGGAAGTCTGTAATCAACCGTTTCTGCACCCATTACAATTGCTACACAAAGTTCACGCAGGCATATTCCTTTTCCGGGAGAGGTGTCAGCTGTCATAAAGCATCTCCTGGTTTGGTTCTATTCTTTTTGTCATTCGGTACACTTATCAACAGTGTTACGGTTAACTACTCTAAACATCTTCGGGAATATATCGAAATAAAATGTTTCAATTTGCCAAGCCATATGAATAAATTTGTTTAATGTTTCAATAAATTTTAAATGCACTTTCAAAAGGCCGGCGCGGCCCCTCCCGCCAGAGGTTAGAGTCGTCCTTCGGGCATGGGTGTGTGTTGTTCTTAGCAAAAGTTAGTTTAAGTAGCGTGTAAGTGTAGGGACCGATGACAACAGTTTAGTCCCTTAGGAATTCACACATTTGAAAAGGCCGGAGGGAGAACTTATGCAGAGCAGAAGTAATTTTACGTCAATTCATTGTTCGACCGACACATAACAGTAATTTTAAGTTGTGCAGGAAAATAGTAACAACATCAATACAGCGCAATCTTTGTAATGAATTGTGTTAGAAAACAGAGATAAGTGGGACTGCACGCCAGGAAAATATTGACCATTCCCTTAATGCTACACACTAATGTAAGTACGAAATGAAATATTTATTTATTTATTATTCACAATTACATCCTATTACCTGATAAGGTAAAATAGGCCATGCTAATTCTATTCTGTTTGAGTTATATATATATATATATATATATATATATATATATATATATATATATATACTCCTGGAAATTGAAATAAGAACACCGTGAATTCATTGTCCCAGGAAGGGGAAACTTTATTGACACATTCCTGGGGTCAGATACATCACATGATCTTACTGACAGAACAACAGGCACATAGACACAGGCAACAGAGGATGCACAATGTCGGCACTAGTACAGTGTATATCCACCTTTCGCAGCAATGCAGGCTGCTATTCTCCCATGGAGACGATCGTAGAGATGCTGGATGTAGTCCTGTGGAATGGCTTGCCATGCCATTTCCACCTGGCGCCTCAGTTGGACCAGCGTTCGTGCTGGACGTGCAGACCGCGTGAGACGACGCTTCATCCAGTCCCAAACATGCTCAATGGGGGACAGATCCGGAGATCTTGCTGGCCAGGGTAGTTGACTTACACCTCCTAGAGCACGTTGGGTGGCACAGGATACATGCGGACGTGCATTGTCCTGTTGGAACAGCAAGTTCCCTTGCCGGTCTAGGAATGGTAGAACGATGGGTTCGATGACGGTTTCGATGTACCGTGCACTATTCAGTGTCCCCTCGACGATCACCAGTGGTGTACGGCCAGTGTAGGAGATCGCTCCCCACACCATGATGCCGGGTGTTGGCCCTGTGTGCCTCGGTCGTATGCAGTCCTGATTGTGGCGCTCACCTGCACGGCGCCAAACACGCATACGACCATCATTGGCACCAAGGCAGAAGCGACTCTCATCGCTGAAGACGACACGTCTCCATTCGTCCCTCCATTCACGCCTGTCGCGACACCACTGGAGGCGGGCTGCACGATGTTGGGGCGTGAGCGGAAGACGGCCTAACGGTGTGCGGGACTGTAGCCCAGCTTCATGGAGACGGTTGCGAATGGTCCTCGCCGATACCCCAGGAGCAACAGTGTCCCTAATTTGCTGGGAAGTGGCGGTGCGGTCCCCTACGGCACTGCGTAGGATCCTACGGTCTTGGCGTGCATCTGTGCGTCGCTGCGGTCCGGTCCCAGGTCGACGGGCACGTGCACCATCCACCGACCACTGGGGACAACATCGATGTACTGTGGAGACCTCACGCCCCACGTGTTGAGCAATTCGGCGGTACGTCCACCCGGCCTCCCGCATGCCCACTATACGCCCTCGCTCAAAGTCCGTCAACTGCACATACGGTTCACGTCCACGCTGTCGCGGCATGCTACCAGTGTTAAAGACTGCGATGGAGCTCCGTATGCCACGGCAAACTGGCTGACACTGACGGCGGCGGTGCACAAATGCTGCGCAGCTAGCGCCATTCGACGACCAACACCGCGGTTCCTGGTGTGTTCGCTGTGCCGTGCGTGTGATCATTGCTTGTACAGCCCTCTCGCAGTGTCCGGAGCAAGTATGGTGGGTCTGACACGCCGGTGTCAATGTGTTCTTTTTTCCATTTCCAGGAGTGTATATATATATATATATATCAACCATTTATTTGTGATACTTATTTTTTATAGTTCAACTACATCTACTACTACAAAAGTAAATACCGAACGAGGTGGCGCACTAGTTAGCACACGGGACTCGCATTCGGGAGGACGACGGGTCCGTCCAGCGTCCGCGCATCCTGATTTAGGTTTTCCGTCATTTCTCTAAATCGCTCCAGGCAAATGTCAGGATGGTTCCTTCGAAAGGGCACGGCAGATATCCTTTCCCAATCCGATGAGACCGATGACGTTGAAAGGTTGAAAGGTGGCTACACTGAGCCCCAGCGCCAGAGATTGCGCCAGAGAGTATTATTCAGCCGCCTCTACTGGCAGTTCTTGTTGAGATGTGGTAGTGGAGAGTGCTCATCGAGAAGTCGTGGTGGAGAGTGCTTGTTGAGATGTAGCAGTGGGAGTCGTTGTTGAGAAGTTCCCAGTGAGAGTGCTTGTTCAGAACTTGTCATATTGATTTGATGGGCTAGACACCAGATGTTGTTGGATTAGGGATGCTGTAATGTGCTTTTCGTCAATATATATGAAGGTAAAAAAATTCCCTTTTTTTTGTATTATTTCAATGTCTTGAACAATAATGCCTATTGGTTACAGGTTCAGTCAACAAAGCATCTGGCTCGTGTTCTTGTATTAGACTGTATTTCTGGTTTCTATGTGCAATTATAGTATTTCTGATTTTTTTTAATTACTTCAGTATAAATGGTGTTTAAAATATCTGGTCTTATTGAGGAAGAACCGTGCCAGATGTGTACGTTGAATCACACTTCCACACACAGATCAGCGACACTTGTGCCTTGTTGTTTCGTAGTTTTTATAGTTGCTGGGGACTTAATTAACTAATTGTGTTAACGGAAATTTGGTTTCATTCTTTGTTGTTGTTCTATGCAGTCAGACTGCGTACTAATACCAGTCAGGGCCAACCGGTTACGAGACTGCGTAACCGGACAGTCAGCTACTAAAATTAAAATTATTTGCAATTCAAATAATTAAGCCCCCATGCACGTGGCGACCGCTGCTTCGGATCGTCCCTTGGAATTCTTCTGATTGTTAAAATAGCAGACAGTAGTATTGTTGTAGTAATTTGTAGTTTAGTAATTGTAGTCTATATTGCATGTGCAGATTTGGTAACTGAACATTTGTAGTTGTTTTGTCATTCTTTTAATGGTATTTTGGCAGAATTTAATTTTTGATGTCTTGTATACAGGTCTGACAATTTTGTGCAATTGTGAAGGTTTTCATTGTTCGTTAGACGTGTTTGCCGGGAAACATTTCGTGTGAATGGTATTGTTGGTGATAAAAGTGTTATATTGTGTGTAATTCTCGTATAGTGACGAGTTTTGTATGTTTTGTAAATGATTACGCGATCGATGAAAAAGGCAAAAATGATGGATAGTGAGAATGACGAAATTGTTAACATGGCGAACTCGCCAACACAGGAGAACAGGATGATGAATAATGGAGTTGAAAACAATTTAATAAGCAGGGAAAATAGTCCGGAACCAGTTCCAAATTTTTCACAATCAAAACATTTTCAGAATACGAGATTAACGACAGAAGACTCTGGAATAGTATCGAACACAGATAGCTTTACAGCTTTGACGGATGAAGTTGGTTTTGCGGGAAATGTTAGGGGCGAAAAGAATTTCGAACCAGTTAATATGGAGCAGTTGATGGGTGCTATATTAAATTTGGGATCGCAGTTAGGATCTGAATTAAAAAGAGAGATGGGAACAATGGAAACACAGTTAGACTCACTGGGATCACAGTTACGATCTGACTTAAAAACAGAAATGGGAACTTTGGCAACACGGTTAGAAACTGATATGGGAACAATGGAAGCACGGTTAGACTCACGAATAGGGTCATGTTTCAAAAATATGAAAGATGAATTAAAGAAAGAAGTACAACCGATTTTGAATGCTCACAATAATAGATTAATTTCAATAGAAATCAGACAAAAGGAACAGGATAGAGAACAGGAAGAAAGAGATCGCGCGATAGTACAAAAATTCAGAGTTAAATTTACAACGTGCACGCGATAAGGAAGAAATATTTGAAAGAATCGAGGAATCCGTACCAAATGACAGAATAAATAACTTAACACAACAGTATGAACAATTAACTACTAAATGTGTCAATACTGAAACCCGAGTCGCGACACTTACAGAAGACGTAAATAAACAGAAGGAACAAATAGGTGACTTATCGGAAATGGGGACAGAGACTCGGATGATACAGCTCCATTGCCATTTACAGAAACTGAAGAGTACCAGAACATAAATAAACATGTTGAAAATCAGGGAAAATTTAATGAACGCATTAAAAGGGAATTTGAGGCATTAGGAAAGCAAGTCAAACAAATTGAAAGCGAAATTGTAGGAAAAAACAGCAGAAGAAATTTAGAATCACAGATAGCAGAGGGGTTTGAAGAAAGTAATTTATTTCATTTACGAGAAGCAACAAGAGAGCGCCAGGCGCGCGAACTTGACAATAATCGACATTGGGACAGGGACAGACGCGGTAGGTCTTTGTCGCCACGAGGAGAAAACTTTGACTATAAACACTTCTTAACTGTTCGGAAATTTAAGATCTTTCGCAATTCTAAGAACGACATACATCCATGTTCATGGTTAGATCAATTTATGTACGCACTTCCACCAAATTGGCCACTAAGTCACAAACTGGAATTTATGTGCGGCTACTAAAGTCCTCAGGGGATTCACTACGCTAAGTGAATATGTGCCGTAGCGTGCACAGGGCCCCGAGCTGTAGTGGTGCTATTTCCCTTTTAGTTTTCTGCACCGCTGCCTACTCTTTTACTATTCTTTGTATCTATCAAAATAACTCTTCAACTATCAATCTATCTAGAGAGTCGGTAAAGAATAACCGGGTATGACTATTTTACCCAAAAGTGATTTCGGAAATTACCATTTGGACTTACTGTATCTTCAGCAGCATTCATTCGTAGTTTAAACGAAATTTTACCTGTTTATATCTTCGTGACAATATTACTTCATATGTTGACGATATTCTTATTGCTAAACGTTCTTGGAGCGAGCATAACAAAATTTTGGATTCATTATTACGTACTTTTGAAAGAGTTGGCATTACAGTGAACTTGGAAAAATCTGAATTTGGTCGTTCTCAGGTGAAATTTCTTGGTCATATTATTTCTACAGAAGGTATTCTTCCTGATCCAGAAAAACTAGACGCTATTCGTAATTATGCTGTTCCTACTACAAAACGTGATGTTCGTAGTTTCCTTGGTGTCTGTAATTTTCTTAGACGCTTTGTTAGATTGGACGATTTGGCCACACCTCGTTTATGTGAACTTTCTGGAAAGAATTCTAACTGGTGTTGGGATGAGGAAGCTCAGTCAGAATTTGAAAAAAAAAAAAATGGTTCAAATGGCTCTGAGCACTATGGGACTCAACTGCTGAGGCCATTAGTCCCCTAGAACTTAGAAATAGTTAAGCCTAACTAACCTAAGGAAATTACAAACATCCATGCCCGAGGCAGGATTCGAACCTGCGACCGTAGCGGTCTTGCGGTTCCAGACTGCAGCGCCTTTAACCGCATGGCCACTTCAGCCGGCAGAATTTGAACAACTTCGTGATGCTTTAGTTGCTGCTCCACTTCTTTCACATCCGGATTTATCTAAAGATTTTTGTTTGGCGACGGACTCATCATACTAAGGCCTAGGTGCACATTTGTTTCAAGAGATAGAAGAAAACGGCGTTGTAGTACAGAAAACTATTGCATTTGGCAGTCGTGTTCTCTCTAAATCAGAAAAGAATTATTCGATTACAGAACTTGAAGCCTTGGCTGTTATTTGGGCTTTCACAGAATTTCGGACATTTTTGTTTCGCAGACATACTAAGGTTTACACCGATCACCGAGCTCTGGAATTTCTTATGTCAACAAAATTAACACACGGAAGATTGTCACGATGGGCGCTGTATCTACAGGAATTTGACTTTAGTATTGTTTACATACAGGGTTCTTCAAATATTATTGCTGACGCTTTATCGCGTGCACCGATTGGTTTGAAACAAAGTGCTGAAGAGGACTGCAAAGAAAACAATTATTGTTTGATGTATATTCAAGGTGTTGCGTTTGAGAATTTTATTTCGTCTTGGCTTCAGGACATCGCTAATGAGCAAAATAAGGATTCAATCTCGAAGGACATTAAGGAGAAGTGGAGGAGAAAGGAAAGCGTAGCAATTAGACAGTATTATTTAGTTCGCAATGATATTCTTTTTAAACGAAAATCGGTCGACAACTCTTTTTGGTTAGTTTGCATTCCTGATGAGTGGGTTAATAAATTGCTTTGGTATACACATTTCAGTTATGCACACTTTGGTCCCAGAAAATGTTTTCATAAATTACGAGAAAATTGCTACTTCAGTAATATGGAAAAACGTATTCGATCTGTTCTTGCCAAATGCAAATTATGTCAAAAGGCTAAGCCGCCAACTATTTCTCACAGAGCACTGTTGTTTCCTATCATTCCAGCGAAATTAAAGGAGATGGCTGCAGTCGGTTTGTTCGGTCCAGTTGTTCGTTCTACTAATGGTTTTGCGTACATTTTGGTAGCAGTGGAACTGACATCAAAATACGTGTGTTTTACACCTTTACGCAAAGCAACAGCTCGTTCAGTATCTAATGCTTTCATCAAAGATTATCTTAAAGAAGTGGGTCATGTTGATAAGGTTATATCAGATAATGGATCACAGTTTCGCTCTAAAATTTGGCCTCGTACTCTACGGCGTCGTAAGACTAAACCAATTTTCATTTCACTTTTTCACCCTCAATCTAACGCTTCAGAGAGATGGATGAAGGAAATCAATAAACTGTGTCGTCTTTATTGTCATCAGAATCACAGAACGTGGGATCAGTATCTTCATTTTTTTCAAAACATTCTGAATGAACTCCTTAATGATTCAACTTCTTTACCGCCTATATTGATATTAAAAAATGAAGCACCGACAAATCGTATTTCTGAAATCGTTCCTTTTCCGCCTACACGGAAACTGCGGCATTCTGAAGTTGTCAACATGGCTCTACAAAATATTGCCTTTGCGGCTGGTAGAAGAGAGAAATCAGCTAAGCGTCCTGGTCGTTTAAAAATCTTGTCAGTTGGTCAAAAGGTGTTTATTAAGTCCCATCGTTTGTCTCACAAAGGAAAGGGCTTGTGTCGCAAATTTTTTCTGCTTTATAACGGTCCATATAGAGTCCGCAAAATTATTCATGATAACACTGTCGAAGTAGAAGCTCTTAAATCTCGGCGCTCTAAGGGAATACATCATATATCGAACGTTAAAATTTTTGTGGAGTGACATACTTTTGAGAAACTATAAGTTATGCGTAAACACACGGAGAATGCAAGGATACCGCGCCGTCTTCCGGCGGCGGCACATACTCAAAGCAACAGTCAAGTCTGCGCGCCTCACAAGGCAGTCGTTGACCGCAAACAATCACTTCCTACGTCACGCGTACCTACAGCTGATCGAGCGCTCAGTTCGAATGCACTGACGGCCGTAAACAAATACAGTCTAATTTCTCCGATTACCTTCAGTATAAAGCTATAGTGACTTGATAAATTATGTTATTAATGTTCAGTGTTTCTCAGGATACGGTTGTATAAAATATTTAAGAACTTCAGGTAAATTCTGTGTGTGTTCGACTTTAAGAGGACTTGCTATCGAGAAATTTTCAGGAAGAATGTCATTTCGAAGAAGAAAGTAATAAACTAATAAGGTAACTATTAATTGAGTTTATTTTTCAGGTAACATATTTCCACTTTAGGTACGTACTTTAGACGTAATTTGCTGCTCGCGATTACGTGATTCATACTTTGTGCTAAATTTTATGTTCTATGAATCTACTTGTGAAGCGACGTGCTTGCATACATTAACTGATTTTGACAATGATAGATTAATGAACAGGGTTGTTAACTATGTATATTAAGTATCGCTTGGCTGCTATGCTTTTTCACTGATGTCACATTTTTTTATTATGTGCCTGCTGTGCTTATTTATTTAAATTATAATTGTCACCTGATTAATTGTGCTGATGTGGTTATGTATGTAGGTTACACTTTGTGATTTATCCGCTTGCGCCTTCATGTTTACCTATTAAGATTACATGTGAACATTTATTTGCTTATGCTGATATGATGCTAATGACCTGTATATTATGTAAGATACATAATGCGTATGGATTGCATATTTACACATTTCTGCTTTGTTGTCATAACTACTCTTTAATTTAGTGTATAGAAGTGCTGATATACTGTGTACAAACATAGAGTTTAGGTCACACTATGGTATTAATTATAGATTGTTCGCTTGGCAGAGCCTCGTTATAGGGATTGTGCTGCATCCACTTGTTGACATTCTGTTCTCTACTGGTATATTTACTCGCTATTGCATGTTTTGCTTACGGTCAGTGCCTTATATTTTAAGATAAGAAAATGAACTGCTACAATTCTACGAACGACATTGGTACAAGAAACTTCATTGAAGTCACGTGTGCTGATGGTTTTATGGAAGCTGTATGAATTTATGTTACTAGGAAAGAAGCTAACGACATGGCACACCAACACTAGGTTTAGACCATTGACAGTTATTACACTGCATTCTTCGTGAGCAATTGAAATAGCAATACTCCACATGTTTGCTTCTGTATTGCCGTGATTCTAGAAGTGGTGTACACACTGTGAAATATTACGATCATTAACACTCCGTACTCGTACTTACTTACTGAAAGTTATTCGAACTAAAGGCTGTTAGAGGTCATGTATGCATTTCTTTTATTTAATGATGGACAAGGTAACCAAAATGTCTTTTATAATTCATAATGAGTAGAAGATTTGGATCAGATGGATTACACAGAGGTTGTGTGTGGACATTGTGTCTTCGGATTGCATGGGATGATAAATTGAAGTTTGCACTAGGATTTTATCTGTACTTGTTCGAGGAGACTGACTAGAGGAAAGAGTTGTTATGGAAGTGAAATGATATTGGTAATAAGGTTTATATGTATCGACGTATTGAAGAGGTATTATTGAGGTACTGAGATTGTGTGAAGTTGATGATTATTGGAGTTTTGGTGGACAAGAGGTAAGGTAAATGATATTGATGATAAGGTTTATATGTATCGACGTAAGAGGTATTGTTGAAGTACTGAGATTATGTGATGCTGATGATTATTGGAGTTTTGGTGGATAAGAGGTAAAGTAAGTGAGGAGCATTTTTTTTTTTTTTGTTGGTTTATATGGAACAAGGAGGATGAAGATGGCAGACTAGAACACTCAAGTGGAAGGAAGATTGTCTACACACACACTTTGTTAAATCGCTAAGCAGTATATACTTTTTTTTTTTTGAGAGAGGGAGCATTTGCATATTTGGCACACTGACAGTTGTTCAGCAACTGTACATTTTGATCTGGCTTGGCAAACATTGGTCTTGACATGATGACTACGACATTGACTAACTATTATTGACTGTTATACATTGCTGCCAGTACTACTTGATACACAAGTAGAACATAAAATTTTGGACAGAATTGCATTTACACAGTTAACACTATTCAATTACACAGTAATACTTAATGTGGATGAAAGATGAGTGGGTGTGTTTTGTGTGTTTTCCTTTCCTAATCCCAAATAATTGGTACCGACCTATCTCCTAAATATTATTTTACTTGTTTGTTGTGGCTTGCACTGACACCCATAAATATTATAGGTTTACTGATATTTGTGTATTTGTAATATTTAATATGACAATTATCTGATATCATTTGTGTGTTTATTATTATTTGTATGTTTAGTGTAAGAGCATTGAGAATAATTTTGTAAAAGCAATTGTGTGTGCATTCAATCTGTTGTTCATGCCTGCACTGGTTCAACATTGATATGTGCCACTTGGAAATGTTTAACTTCTGCTGATAAACTCTGATGAACAGTGTGATTAGTGATAGTGAATATTATGGACTGCTGTTTGCACCTGTTCAACAATGCTGCGAGCTACTGATGGAACTACTTCTATTGAAATGATATCACTTGTTGGTGTCTGCACCTGCTCAACATTACTGGGTGCCACTGATGGACTGCTTCTACTGAAATAATGTCACTTGTTGGTGTCTACACCTGCTCAACATTGCTGGGTGCCACTGATGGAACTGCTTCTACTGACATAGTGTCACTTGTGGGTGTCTGCACCCGCGCAACATTGCTGGGTGCCACTGATGGAACTGCTTCTACTGAAATGTCACTTGTTGGTGTCTACACCTGTTCAACATTACTGGGTGCAACTGATGGAAATGCTTCTACTGAAATAATGTCAATTGTTGGTATCTGCACTTGCTCAACATTGCTGGGTGCCACTGATGGACTGCTTCTACTGAGATAATGTCCCTTTCTTGGTGTCTGCACCTGTTCAACAAGGCTTGGTGCCACTGATGGACTGCTTCTACTGAAATGATGTCACTTGGTGGTGTCTGCACCTGCTCAACATTACTGGGTGCCACCAATGGAACTGCTTCTACTGACATGATGTCACTTGTTGGTGTCTGCACCTGTTTAACATTGGTGGGTGCCACTGATGGAACTGTTTCTACTGAAATAATGTCACTCGTTGGTGTCTGCACCTGTTGACCATTGCTGGGTGCTACTGCTGGAACTGTCAACTACTTGTTTATTGATATATTGACAAGATTTTATGTGAATATTTGTATAAACTGATTTTTTGTGTATTTACTGTTTATAAAATCTTATGACACTCTTACTTACACATATTTGACATTGCTGGTGCCATTGATTGAATGATACTTGTGTAAACTATAATGCAAAATCACATGTATGCAAGCATTTGTATTCCTTACTGCATTTTATATATTAGGTTATTGAAGGGTCAGTGCAAAGCCAAAATTTATTAAGTTATGTAATATTTATTTATTAATACTACTTTTTAATTTTTGTCTGTATTTTTTGGACGAATTTGGTGGTATTTTCACCACCAATGCTGGCAAAAATACCATCAAATTCTAGCCTGTGGAGGAGGGGCATATGAAAGGTGGCTACACTGAGCCACAGCGCCAGAGATTGCGCCAGAGAGTATTATTCAGCCGCCTCTACTGGCAGTTCTTGTCGAGAAGTAGCAGTAGGCAGTGCTTGTTGAGATGTGGTAGTTGAGAGTGCTTATCGAGAAGTCGTGGTGGAGAGTACTTGTTGAGATGTAGCAGTGGGAGTCGTTGTTGAGAAGTTCCCATAGAGAGTGCTTGTTCAGAACTTGTCATATTGATTTGATGGGCTAGACACCAGATGTTGTTGGATTAGGGATGCTGCAATGTGCTTTTCGTCAATGCATATGAAGGTAAAAAAATTCCCTTTTTTTGTATTATTTCAATGTCTTGAACAATAATGCCTATTGGTTACAGGTTCAGTCAACAAAGCATCTGGCTCGTGTTCTTGTATTAGACTGTATTTCTGGTTTCTATGTGCAATTATAGTATTTCTGATTTTTTTAATTACTTCAGTATAAATGGTGTTTCAAATATCTGGTCTTATTGAGGAAGAACCGTGCCAGATGTGTACGTTGAATCACACTTCCACACACAGAACAGCGACACTTGTGCCTTGTTGTTTCGTAGTTTTTATAGCTGCTGGGGACTTAATTAATTAATTGTGTTAACGGAAATTTGGTTTCATTCTTTGTTGTTGTTCTATGCAGTCAGATTGCCTACTAATACCAGTCAGGGCCAACCGTTTACGAGACTTCGTAATCGGACAGACAGCTACTAAAATTAAAAAAATATTTGCATTCATTATATAATTAAGCCCCCATGCAACGTCGCTGTCTGTCTCCTCCCCCCACAACAACCCAACAATAACGACAAAACTAAAATGAAATTCATACCTAGTTATACAAGTACTAATACTGTTATAAGCAATACAGAATCTGTTGTGTGTTTGTTCACTTATTTTTGTGCATTTAGCCTGTATATGGTAATTTCCGCTACTGAATCCACCCATAAAAAATGAACTAATCTGTAACAACCGATCTAGGCGGCGCAGTGGTTATTACACAGGACTTGCATTCGGGACGACGACGGTTCAAATCCCCGTCCGACCATCCAGTATTAGGTTTTCCGCAGTTTCTCTAAATCACCCTAGAGAAATGCCGGGACTGTTTCTCTGAAAACGCCACGGCCGATTACCTTACCCAGCCTTTCGTAACTAGAGCTCACGCTCCGTCACTGATGACCTCACTGTCGATAGGACGTTAAAACGCTGTTCTCGACTCTCAGTCTCTGTATGGAGGAGAGGTTAGTAAACGCAAAGCATTGAAGCGCTGTGCTGAGGATGGAATGGTGACCATCATGGAAACGGTGAGTCCTTAAGATTGTATTTTCCTTAATGCGGGGCTACATTTCCTTTCGTTTATTGCAATATGTTGGTGAATGATGTAGATATCTAAGGAGAGCATCGGCAGTTCATGCATTTAACTGAAATTTAGTTGGTCGTATTATGGGTATGTGGTAGTTCAGATTCCTCTTTCAGATATTCACGATGATGATGATGATGATGATTAGTGTTTTAGGGCGCACAACAGCGAGGTTATCAGCGCCCGTTCCCAAAAGTTCAATTCAGAGCCGAATCGTGAGAGAAGTGGTATTGTTCAAATTGCAAGATTGGACACAGCACATCAAAACAGGGAGATAAAACGAAAAATAAAAGAGCAGTACAAACAGGGAAAAGGAAGTAACGGTGGCTGAGTGACCACTTAAAAATAATGGGTGACCAAACCACTGGACAGCACATTAAGATCTCAATCCCAATATTTTGGGAAGAAGTCCAGACATCACACAAAAACGTAAAACTCTAGCCACACTCGCCTCATTATTAGTTAAAATAGAGGGCAGGTCTGGTGGGAAACTTAAATCTTCCCTCAAACCCGCATATAAAACACACTCAGTTAAAATATGTCGTGTCGACAGCTGTGTCCCACATGTCTGACACGTTGGTGGCTCCTCACGACGTAACAGAAAACCATGTGTCAATGGACAATGTCCTATTCTAAGCCGTGTAAGGGCTACTTCCTCAGCTCGTCGTTGTCGGAAGGAGGTAAGCCACGGTCGGACAGAATCCTTCACCGCTCGCAACTTATTATCCCTCACGTCCAGCCACTGAGCCTCCCACCAACGCATGACCTTCCGAGTCACGAATGACGTAATGGCCTGCAGGGGGACGGAACAGCGAGCAGGAGGTGTGATGGAGCAAGCCTCCTTGGCAGCCGCATCTGCAAGTTCATTTCCAGGAATCCCTATGTGCCCTGGAACCCAGCAGAAAATCACATCCTTACCCTGCTGTTGCAAGAGCAGGAGTGCGTCCTGCACCTCTTGCACCATCCGATCTGCTGGGTACATCTGTTCAAGAGCGTGTAGAGCACTTTGGGAATCGGAGCAGATGATGAATTTCGTGCCACGATGTCGGCGCATATGCTCTAATGCTTGCAGAATGGCAAACAGTTCTGCGTAGTAAACTGAGAACTGCTCTGGGAGCCCTATCCGATGGACAGTATCGGGAAACACAGCAGAGCAGCCCATAAAATCCCCCTGTTTAGAACCATCCGTGTAAACAGTAGTAAAATCGGAATGGCGTTCTAAAATCTCAGTAAGTTTAATTTTAAAAAGGTGGTCCGGGGTACAATACTTCCTGTAAGCAGCCAGATCAAGAAGTAATCTTGGCCTTTGTAGTCGCCAGGGAGATCCCCTACTCCATTCCTGGTGGAGGACCTTAATGCCCTCCAGGTGTACCGACTCACTTCGAGCGTTAGGTAGAGCAATGTGCGAGTATGAGTTGGTCCTGCTGTGGTGAAATGAAGGAAAGTTAGTTTGTCGTCCGTGTTTGATATTTCTGCGCCATAAACATCCACTCCATTATCACCACATTGATTGGGTGGCTTTCGCTGATCACAATATGACTGCAACGCAAACTGGCAATAAATTCCGCAACATGTAGGATGTCGGCCCTGTTTTCAGGCGTTCTGCGCATAACCCTCCACTAACCGCTAACATCCAAAATGATTCATTCTCTTTCCGAGCGGCTGGCCTTGAGTTACAACCAGACTGCGATAGTCCCTTTCCTGTATGCTGCGCTGTTGCCGTACTTCGTGACAACTTTAGAAAACTGTTCATTCTGTTGTCCATGTTATTTTCTTGTAGCATATAGCTGTGAATGTGTGTCTGTAAATGTGTTTGAGTGATTTCCGAACAAATATCTCAAATGACGACAGTAAATTTAAGGTGCTTCACAAGCAGGTTAGGTGGAATATTTACGATTTTATAGTTTTTTAAAACGTTAATTTGAAAGTGGAACTCCTGTTGTTTGCATTTGAAGACATAAGACCGGACTGCAGAAGCCTGTGCTGTCAGCAAGAAGACTGTAGACAGAACTATGAACAAAAGTGTCAGACCAGTAAATACCTCAGGAAATACCTAATGTCTTCTCCAGCATCGAAATCACAAGAAAACTGTAATACGATTGAATGGCATTTTAAAGCGCTCCGTGTTTGAAATGTAAGTGGTAAAATCCCAACATCATGAAAACCTGTTACAATTACGAATGAGAAGATTGGCTTCGAAGGTAATGCTTCGTCAATGCAAAGGATTACAAAGACCTTGATTTCAAATACGTTCAGATGAGAGTTTTTAATTGAAAGAAGTGACGTAGGTGCAGCACGATACAAGAGGAGGAGGTAGTTCAGCAGTGTACTACCAGGATGAAACATTGTGAATCAGAACCACTCCAGGAATAACTGCTGTAAAATGAGTAGATTCTACTGGCGGTTTGAAATTCTCATAGTAAAAGATTCTCCGATAATTATTCCGAATGCTGGCTCTTGTACAGGTCGTTCCTGAGGGTAAACTTCTATTTAGGTATAAGAAAAGTAGCAGTGACTGCCTAACGGTGTGGCTGACTGAACAATTCCTGCTTCAGAGTCTCTCATTGTAATGTACCATTGCAGTTACCATTTAGCTCTTACGTAGAAAACACTAGAGAAGCGGATATTGTGCTCTCGTTTAAGAATAAAAATATTCCGCACACTATAAACCGGGCTCCGGCCGAACTCCTGCAGATCCTTAATTCTTAAAAGTTACTCGACAGAACGCCGAACTTGACTTTCGTGCACGTGAATGTCGTCTCACAGTTTTGCATGTACCGACATATCACTGTCGGTATAATCCGATGGAATTAATTTGGGCACAGATTAAAGGTTACATGGTAGGAAAAAAACATTCAAGAAAAGAGACAATGAATCAGTTGTGCATGAAGCAACAGACACGAGCCCTCCTTCAGATTGGGTAGACTGAATGTATCACGCTGAAAAGATTCAGGGAAAGACTTGGATAGAGAAGTGTTGATAAGCCTTGAACTTGTCATCGTAACTTTAGAATCAGATAGATGAGACGCAGTTTCAGATAGCAGTGACGAAGACTTTGGTTTTAAAAAATCATAGTTAAAATTCGTCAACATACTAGTTGCGTACGAACTTCCTAGCTATTATTGATTAGGAATTTGCATTCTATGAAGTATGGCCATAATGTTCGACGTATTGCCTAGGAGAAGTTTTTCCCAGCATCTTGTATGCAGTGATGGGACAATGGACTGTTTTTAACAGTCGACAGGTCAGTCGATTGTTTTTTCAATCAGTCGGTTTTTTCAGTCGAATGAAACAACCGAATAGAAGTCTCTGCGGCCGTGTCAGCTGCATGAATGTTTGAAACTGGTTTTAAACATTTCATTCACATACTTTTCAAATGGTTCAAATGGCTCTGAGCACTATGGGGCTTAACTTCTGAGGTCATCAGTGCACTAGAACTTAGAACTACTTAAACCTAACTAACCTAAGAACATCACACACATCCATGCCCGACGCAGGATTCTAACGTGCGACCGATTCGGTCGCGCGGTTCCAGACCGTGGCGCCTAGAACCGTACGGTCACACCGGCCGGTACATACTTTTCCAGCATTTTCAGTTACACATGAGCCATGACTAAGGTTGACAGCTTGTGTAGAGACAAGTAAAGTATCTTACTTCAACGAGATGTGAATGAATAGCATATCCCTAAAAAGTACATTAAAAATAGATGCATTTACTCACTGAAATACGAATCTTCGTAGTTGTTGCATTAAATATAAATTTTTTGTTGGTTTTAAAAGTTTATTATCTGGTGCAGCAGTGTAAATTTGTATATACATAAATAAGCAATCACTTTTCAACACTTCTTATTAGATCGGTTTTTTCGGTACAAATTTTTCAGCTGATTCTAAACTAGCTTCCTCATAAGCTGGACACTTGAAACTTTCAACATAACTCTACATCTGCATCGACATGGATACTCTGCAAATCACATTTAAGTCCCTGGCAGAGGGTTCATCGAATCACCTTCACAATTCTCTATTATTCCAATCCCGTATAGCACGTGAAAAGAATGAACGCCTATATCTTTCCATACGAGCTCTGATTTCCCATATTTTATAGTGGTGATCGTTCCTCCCTATGTAGGTCGGTGTCAACAAAATATTTTCGCATTCGGAGGAGAAAGTTGGTGATTGGAATTTTGTAAGAAGATTCCATCGCTACGAAAAACGCCTTTCTTTTAATGATGTCTTGCCCAAATCCTATATCATTTCTTTCCCGATAATACAAAACGTGCTGCCTTTCTTTGAACTTTTTCGATGTACTCCTTCAGTCCTATATGGTAAGGATTCCACACCGCGCAGCAGTGTTCTAAAAGAGGACGGACAAGCGTAGTGTAGGCAGTCTCCTCAGTAGGTCTGCTGCATTTTTTAAGTGTCCTGCCAATAAAACGCAGTCTTGTCTTCCCCAAAACATTTTCTATGTGTTCCTTTCAATTTAGGTTGTTCGTAATTGCAATACCTAGGTATTTAGTTGAATTTACGGCTTTTAGATTAGACTGATTTATCGTGTAACCGAAGTTTAACGAGCTCCTTTCAGCACTCATGTAGATGACCTCACAATTTTCGTTATTTGGGGTCAAATGCCAATTTCCTACCATTCAGATATCTTTTCTAAATCTACGAGGGCAGTTCAATCAGTAATGTAACACTTTTTTTCTGAAACAGGGGTTGTTTTATTCAGCATTGAAATACACCAGGTCATTCCCCAATCTTTTAGCTACACAACACTATTTTTCAACGTAATCTCCATTCAACGCTACGGCCTTACGCCACCTTGAAATGAGGGCCTGTATGCCTGCACGATACCATTCCACTGGTCGATGTCGGAGCCAACGTCGTACTGAATCAATAACTTCTTCATCATCCGCGTAGTGCCTCCCACGGATTGCATCCTTCATTGGCCAAACATATGGAAATCCGACGGTGCGAGATCGGGGCTGTAGGGTGCATGAGGAAGAACAGTCCACTGAAGTTTTGTGAGCTCCTCTCGGGTGCGAAGACTTGTGTGAGGTCTTGCGTTGTCATGAAGAAGGAGAAGTTCGTTCAGATTTTTGTGCCTACAAACACGCTGAAGTCGTTTCTTCAATTTCTGAAGAGTAGCACAATACACTTCAGAGTTGATCGTTTGACCATGGGGAAGGACATCGAACAGAATAACCCCTTCAGCATCCCAGAAGACTGTAACCATGACTTTACCGGCTGAGGGTATGGCTTTAAAATTTTTCTTGGTGGGGGAGTGGGTGTGGCGCCACTCCATTGATTGCCGTTTTGTTTCAGGTTCGAAGTGATGAACCCATGTTTCATCGCCTGTAACAATCTTTGACAAGAAATTGTCACCCTCAGCCACATGACGAGCAAGCTATTCCGCACAGATGGTTCTCCTTTGCTCTTTATGGTGTTCGGTTAGACAACGAGGGACCCAGCGGGAACAAACCTTTGAATATCCCAACTGGTGAACAATTGTGACAGCACTACCAACAGAGATGTCAAGTTGAGCACTGAGCTGTTTGATGGTGATCCGTCGATCATCTCGAACGAGTGTGTTCGCACGCTCCGCCATTGCAGGAGTCACAGCTGTGCACGGCCGGCCCGCACGCGGGAGATCAGACAGTCTTGCTTGACCTTGCGGCAATGATGACACACGCTTTGCCCAACGACTCACCGTGCTTTTGTCCACTGCCAGATCACCGTAGACATTCTGCAAGCGCCTATGAATATCTGAGATGCCCTGGTTTTCCGCCAAAAGAAACTCGATCACTGCCCGTTGTTTGCAACGCACATCAGTTACAGACGCCATTTTAACAGCTCCGTACAGCGCTGCCACCTGTCGGAAGTCAATGGAACTATACGAGACGAAGTGGGAATGTTTGAAAATATTCCACAAGAAATTTCCGGTTTTTTCAACCAAAATTGGCCGAGAAAAAAAATGTGTTGCATTACTTATTGAACTGCCCTCGTATTTGCAGTTTGTTTTGATCTTCTGATGACTTTATTAGTCGATGAACGACAGCGTCATACGCAAACCACCTAAAACGGCTGCTGAGATTGTCTCCTAAATCGTTTACATAGATGAGGAATAGCAAAGGGCCCATAACAATTCCTTGGGGAACGCCAGGAATCACTTCTGCCTTACTCGCTGACTTTCCGTCAGTTACTACGAACTGTGACCTCTCTGACAGGAAGTCACGAATCCAGTCACATAACTGAGACGATATTCCGTAAGCACGCAGTTTCACTCCGAGACTACGAGCCGCTTGTGTGGTACAGTGTCAAAAGCCTTCCGGAAATCCAGAAATACGGAATCGATCTGAAATCCCGTGTCAATAGCACTCAACGCTTCATGTGAATACAGAGCTAGTTGTGTTTCACAGGAACGATGTTTTCTAAACCCATGATGACTGTGTGTCAATAGACCGTTGTCTTCGAGGTAATTCATAGTGTTAGAACACAATATGTGTTCCAGAATACTGCTGCATATCGCTGTTAATGATACGGGCCTGTGTTTAAGTGGATAACTCATATTACCTTCGTTGAATGTTGGTGTGACCAGTGAAACTTTCCAGTCTCTGGGTAAGGATCTTTCGTTGAGCGAACGGTTGTATATGATTGTCTAGTATGGAGCTAGTGCATCAGAACACTCCCAAAAGAATCTAATTGGTATACAGTCTGAACCAGAAGACTAGCTCTTATTAAGTGATCTAAGTTGCTTTACTACTCCGAGGATATTTACTACTACGTTACTCATGTTGGCAGCTGTTCTCCAGTCGAATTCTGGAATATTTACTATGTCTTCTTTTGTGAAGGCATTTCGGAAGGCTGTGTTTAGTAACTCTGCTTTGGCAGCACTCTCTTCGATAGTATCTCCACTGCTGTCGCGGAGAGAATGTATTGATTGTTTCTTGCCGCTAACATACTTCACATACGACCAGAATCTCTTTGGATTTTCTGCCGTGTTTCGAGACAAAGTTTCGTTGTGGAAACTGTTATAAGCATCTCGCATTTAATTCCGCGCTAAATTTCGTGCTTCTGTAAAAGATCGCCAATCTTGGGGATTTTGCATCTGTTTAAATTTGGCATTCTACAACAGCGATCTAACCCGTCTTGTGTACCAAGGAAGATCAGCTCCGTCGTTAGTTAATTTATTTGGTATAAATTTCTCAATTGCTGCCGATACTATTTCTTTGAATTGAAGCCACATATGGTCTACACTTACATTATTAATTTGGAATGAGTAGAGATTGTCTCTCAGGAAGGCGCTAAGTGAATTTTTATCCGCTATTTTGAATATGTATATTTTTCGCTTATTTTTGGAAGATTTGGGGATTACAGTATTCAGTCTCGCTATGTCTCTCATTAAGGCGTCAAGCGAGTTTTTATCTGCTTTTTTTGAATAGGTACATTTTTCGCTTTTTTTGTAGGATTTGGGGATTACAGTATTCAGTCTCGCTACGATACCCTGTGTTCATTAATCCCTGAATCGGTTTTGATGCTCGTTATTAACTCAGAACTGGAAGGCACTGGAATAGTAACTCGCTTTCGAGTTTGGTGTTTAGCGGACGGTACTTTGTTTTTCGGGCTGCCTGTGTGTCCTGTACAAATTTTGCAGTTGGTTTTAAACTAACTTCCCGATAAGCTAAGGACTTGAAAAATTCAACTTAGCTCAGAACTGGATGACAATGCAATATTAACTCGCTTTCTTTCTGTGTGTGACGGAGGGTAGGTCGACTGGTGTATCACTGCTATTTCTCTGTTTTCCTGTTCCAGTCGCGAATGTTTCGCAGTTCAGAACGATTGCTGCTAAGTTGGCCTGTGAGCTCGATTCTCTCTAATTTTTAGATTCATGGTCCTTTCGCGAGATATGCGTAAGAAGAAGCAATACATCGGTTGACTTAGGAACTGAAATAACTTGTAGTTTACCACCTCTTTGTCGTAATCTCATAAAAATGTTTGAAATCAATTGAAAAATTTCACGCACGCAAGACTAAAAATCTGAAAATAACTATTTAAACAAGAAACCTTTTTAATGTAAGACGGACTCAAAACAAACTAATAAATTTTCTATAAATTAATTAAATATTAATTAATTTCACCAACGCAGGTCTAAAAATCTGAAAATAACTATTTAAACAGGAAACCTTTTTAATATAAGACGGACTCAAAACAAACTAATAAATATTAAATAATCTCACGTAGCCCCATACGAGTCCTCAAAATTTGAGCTTGTGAATTTTTAATAGCTATGACTCTACCTACGGAACTGAAAACGTAGAGCGTGCATATGTAGCTGGTGGCGTAATTTTCTGAACAAAATGTTTACCTTCAACACAAATAAATGGCTGAATATTCAGATGATTTTAAATTTGTGAACATCATCACGCATTGCCTGGGATCCTTACCAGATAGAATTAGCGGAGTAAATAGAGAAAGTTCAAAGAAAAGCAGCACGTTTTGTATTATCGAGAAATAGGTAAGAGGGTGTCACGAACAGGATACAGGATCCGGAACGCACGTCATTATAAGAGAGGCGTTCCTCGTTGCGGCGAGATCTTCTCACTAAATATAAATCAGTAACTTTTTCCTCCGAATGCGAAAATATTTTGTTGTCGCCGACCTACATAGGAAGGAAGGGTCATCATAGTAAAATAAGAGAACTCAAACGTCAAATGGAAAGATATACGAGTTCGCTTTTTCCGAACGCTGTTCGAAAATGGAGTAATAGGGAATTATTGTGAAGGTGATGATGATGATGATATTTGGTTTGTGGGGCGCTCAAAAGCGCGGTCATCGGCGTCTGTAAAAAATTCCAATTTTGACACAGTCCACTTTTTACACAATGCAATCTCGCAACTGTCACGAATTATGATGAGGATGAAATGATGAGGACAACACAAACACCCAGTCCGCGGGCAGAGAAAATCCGCAACCCGGCCAGAAATATAACACGGGGCCCCGTGATTCAGAGGCAGCAAAGCTACTCACTAGCCCACGAGCTGCGGAAATTCTGACGGTGGTTCTAACAAACCTCTTCCAGGCACTCCAGTGTGTTTTGCAAATTGTCCAGGTAGATGTAGATGTAGAAAACGGAATGTAAACTGCCGCTAAAACGAGGCAAGGTTCCTTTGTTCTTCATAGACACTTAATGGAACTATTATGCTCACCTTTGCATCCCCCGCTGCAGTACGTCCGAATTTCAGCGGATTGGTCCCAGATTTGAGAGCGTCCAGAGGTATACTGGGGGTGTTTTTATACATCTGTCCTTGGTAAAATCCGACCTTTCTTCACACCAGTGGAAATTCAGTTGGTTGGAAATATATAGATTGTAATACACCTTACTTAAAATTCATTAAATGAGGACTGGACCGTAAATAGTTTCTTCCTTTTAGGCTATTAAAAAGCAGCTGCAAGCACGCTCAGATGCTCTCCTATACACATGCAGTATGATCCAAAATTATCTCTTCAACTTTGACCACGTATATTTTAACAGTAGGAATAGATAGAAAGGTGTGGTCTTTGGCATAATTTTCACACACACCTAAAGCTTTTTCTTCTTATTTTCTTATGTCAGTTTTTTACTACTTTAAGTGTCTCATTTTCTAATCTAATTCGCTCAGCATCACACGACTTAATTCGACTACATTTCCATTATCCTCGTTTTGCTTTTGTTGCTGTTCATCTTATATGCTCCTTTCAAGACACTGTCCATTCCATTTAGCTGCTCTTCCAAGTCCTTTGCTGTCTCTGACAGAATTACAATGTCATCGGCGAACCTCAAAGTTTTTATTTCTTCTCTGTGGATTTTAATGCCTACTCCGAACTTTTCTTTTGTTTCCTTTACTGCTTGCTCAATATACAGATTGAATAACATCGGGGATAGGCTACAACCCTGTCTCACTCCCTCCCCAACCACTGCTTCCCTTCCGTGCCCCTCGACTCTTATAACTGCCATCTGGTTTCTGTACAAATTGTAAATAGCCTTTCGCTTTCTGTATTTTACCCCACCACCTTCAGAATTTGAAAGAGAGTGTTCCAGTCAACATTGTCAAAAGCTCTCTCTAAACGTGTTCCAACATTTCTGCGGAATCGAAACTGATCTTCCCCGAGGTCGGCTTCTACCAGTTTTTCCATTCGTCTGTAAATAATTCGTGTTAGTATTTTGCAGCTGTGACTTATTAAACTGATAGTTCGGTAATTTTCGCATCTGTCAACACCTGCTTTCTTTGGGATTGGAATTATTATATTCTTCTTCACGTCTGAGGGTATTTCGCCTGTCTCATACATCTTGCTCACTAGATGGTAGAGTTTTGTTAGGCCTGGCTCCCCCAAGGCTTTCAGTAGTTCTAGTGGAATGTTGTCTGTTCCCGGAAACTTATTTCGACTTAGGTCTTTCAGTGCTCTGTCAAATTCTTGATGCAGTATCATATCTCCCATTTCATCTTCATCTACATCCTCTTCCATTTCCATAATAATGTCCTCAAGAACATCGCCCTTGTATAGACCCTCTATATACTCCCTCCGCCATTCTCCTTTTCCTTCTTTGCTTAGAATTGGGTTTCCATCTGAGCTTTTGATATTTACGCAATGGTTCTCTTTTCTCCAAAGGTGTCTTTAATTTTCCTGTAGGCAGTATCTATCTTACCCCTAGTGATATGCGCCTCTACACCCTTACATTTGTCCTCTAGCCATACCTGCTTAGCCATTTTGCTCTTCCTGTCCATCTCATTTTTGAGGCGTTTGTACTCCCTTTTGCTTGCTTCATTTACTGCATTTTTGTATTTTCTCATTTCATCAATTAAATTCATTATCTCTCCTGTTATCCAAGGATTTCTATTAGCCCTCGTCTTTTTACCTACGTGATCCTCTACTGCCTTCTCTATTTCATCTCTCAAAGCTACTCATTCTTCTTCTACTCTATTTCTTCCCCCCATTTGTGCCAATTGTTCCCTAATGCTCTCCCTGAAACTCTCTACGACCTCTAGTTCTTTCAGCTTATCCAGGTCCCATCTCCTCAAATTCCCACTTTTTTGCAGTTTCTTCAGTTTTAATCTACAGCTCATAGCCAATAGATTGTGGTCAGCGTCCACATCTGGCCCTGGAAATGGGTCCCGGCGAAGGTTCGAGTCCTCCCTCGGGCATGGGCGTGTGTGTTTCTCCTTAGGATAATTTAAGTTAAGTAGTGTGTAAGCTTAGGGACTGATGACTTTAGTAGTTAAGTCCCATAAGATTTCACACACATTTGAACTTTGCCTCTGGAAATGTCTTATAATTTAAAACCTGGTTCTTTAATCTCTGTCTCACCATTAAATAATCTATCTGAAACCTTCGAGTATCTCCAGGGCTCTTCCATTTATGCAATCTTCTTTAATAATTCTTGAATCAAGTGTTAGTTATGATTAAGTTATGGTCTGTGCAAAATTCTACCAGGCGGCTTTCTGTTTCATTCCATATCCCCATTCCATATTCACATTCTATTTTTCCTTCTCTCCCTTCTCCTACTATCGAATTCCAGTCACCCATGACTATTAGATTTTCGTCTCCCTTTATTATCTGAATAATTTCTTTTATCTCATACATTTCATCAATCTCTTCGTCATCTGTAGAGCTACTTGGCATGTAAACTTTTGCTACTGTGGTAGGCGTGGGCTTCGTGTCTATCTTGGCCACAATAATGTGTTCACTGAGTTGTTTGTAGTAGCTTACCCGCACTCCTATTTTTTACTCATTATTTTACTTACTCCTGCATTACCCCTATTTAATTTTGTATTTATAACCCTGTATTCACCTGACCAAAAGTCTTGTTCCTCCTGCCACCGAACTTCACTAATTACCACTATATCTAACTTTAACCTATCCATTTCCATTTTTAAATTTTCTAACCTACCTACCCGATTAAGGGATCTTACGTTCCACGCTCCGGCCCGTAGAACGCCAGTTTTCTTTCTCGTGATATCGATGTCCTGTTGAGTAGTCCCCGCCCGGAGATCCGAATGGGGGACTATTTTACCTCCGGAATGTTTTACCCAAGAGGACGCCATCATCCTTTAACCATACAGTAAAGCTGCATGCCCTCGGGAAAATTTACGGCTGTAGTTTGCCCTTGCTTTCAGCCGTTCGCAGTACCAGCACACCAAGGCCGTTTTGTTTGGTGTTACAAGGCCAGGTCAGTCAATCATCCAGACGGTTGCCCCTGCAACTACTGAAAAGGCTGCTGCCCCTCTTCAGGAACCACACGTTTGTGTGGCCTCTCAACAGATACCCCTCCGTTGTCGTTGCACCTACGGTACGGTCATCTGTATCGCTGAGGCACGCAAGCCTCCCCACCAACGGCAAGGTGCATGGTCCATGGTTCATTTCGTTTAGAAATTACGAAAGAAATGTTAGTAACTAGAATAATTTACGATGAAACTTGAGACGAATGTTTTCATATGCTACTGAAGAAAACAGACATGTTGAAAAAATTTGCAGCACTCATAAAAACTGGGGCTCCCACTCCTTCATCTTAAAGTTAGTAATAAAATATAAATTAATGTGCATACTGTAAGAATTTAAATTGATAGCTCACATTTATTACATTCAATTTGACTTTCTTTGTAATAGCAAAATTTTTTAATGTGTCCCGAAATTGTATATAGGAGATACGATCACTTCAAAATTGTGAACTCTGTTAAGCGGGTTCTAGAACCTTAGGCGTGTGTGAGCATTATGCTGCAAACCGCAAGTTTCTTCCTCTCTCTCCATTTCTGAAATACATCCGATGAAAGTTGTTTGGAACGCTCTGTATTTTCCATAGTTATTTATTAAGATAAGGATAAGCCGCCGACAATGAACGATCGTATGCACCGTGACAATGCCCCGTCAGCCAGAGAACTGAATATCATAATTATCACTTACCTTTTACTCATTGAGCTGTATAAAATTGATTTTATTTTCCTTCGCATTCCTTGTTGTAAATTAGTGCTACGCCTGCATATGTACGTCTCTATAATGCGCTTTCACAAATCCTTGTTTTTCTCTCGTGTAATTTATATCTGCTGGTCTGAGGGAGGCGTGGGCCCGCTGGCGTTGTCAGCACTGAAACGCTAGTGAGAAAACATTCCCACTCTCACGTCCCCGCTCCCCTCACAACATTGTGACCATTGGCCACTTTATCGTCTACAGATTGTTTGCATCAAGGAAAATAATCTGATTGACCCAGATGTCCGAGATTTTGGTTCAAAAATGGCTCTGAGCACTACGGGACTTAACTGCTGAAGTCATCAGTCCCCTAGAACTTAGAGCTACTGAAACCTAACTAACCGAAGGACATCACACACATCCATGCCCGAGGCAGGATTCGAACCTGCGACCGTAGCGGTAGCGCGGTTACAGACTGTAGCGCCTAGAACCGCTCTGCCACTGCGGCCGGCTCCGAGATTTTCGAAATTTCTGTCTGGGATCGGCAATTTAAGCGATGACTGGCCCACGCCAACGATACGTCAGGACAATTAGTTACGCGTTAATGTCACCTCGGAGAACTTAATCCACAAAAACGCATGGATTAGTTTTAAATGCTGGAAAAAAATTAGTCCATTCAGGACCCAACTAGATGAGCATGTGTACTGCTTATTTTAACTCTGGCGTTCTCCTGAGATACGTCTTTACTTAACCCTGGGGGTAGAACTACTCTCGTCATAATGTAGCACTGGTTGGTTTAACTAATTATAGTGTTTCAGAATGGTTACGCTCAGGAAACTGAATGGATAGCACGGTCAGCTAAATCAGTAAAGAGTGATTTCAGTCAAGAGAATGAATACGTGCTTCAACTGATAAAAAAAAACTACTGATGTTTTCATTTGAAAAGAAAGAATGAATAACTTAGTCAACATGCAAAACTACAACATTGTGTGCCGGCCAGGGTGGCCGAGCGGTTCTAGGCGCTACAATCGGGAACCGCGCGATGGCTACGGTCACAGGATCGAATCCTACCTCGGGCCTGGATGTGTGTGATGTCCTTAGGTTAGTTAGGTTTAATTAGTACCAAGTTCTAGGGGACTGATGACTTTAGAAGTTAAGTCCCATAGTGCTCAGAGCCATTTGACCCATTTTACAACATTTTGGAATCATTTCATTCGGTGGTTCCCACTGACAGCTTTCATTTGAAAGAAAAAAATAACTAATAATCCAACCGAGGAGTAAAACTACAACCGACTGACACGATTGTTTCCGTTTGGTTGTTCTCATCTACTGCTTTCGTTCAAAAGAATGAATGAGTAGTATGACCAGCCGAACGACTGTTTTCGTTCGGTTGCTCCCACAGACTGCTTTCTCTCGAAAGAATGAATGACTAATTCAACCGATACGTATAACTAAAACCGAATGAGTTGATTGTTTTCAACCGGTTGTTCCCATCACTACTTGTATGCTGTAGAAACCCGCGAGAATGCGGCCTGTTGAATTCGTCAGAAACTCCGAAATTTCAACAAGTAAATGCCTGTCATTTTCAAGACATGATTTGGAAGATTCCTTAACCCTCTATCTACCGTCATTCTCAGAGGACCGTCAGTGATGTCTAACATCTTCTGTATTTTTAAGTATACATTTTATTTTAATGAAATTTTATGAATTTTCCTAATTTGTCAATTTAGTCATAATTTTGAATCGTGCAGTTGGAAGAAATTTTTTAACAACCAGCCGTCTGTCCACGCAGCGTCTGTTCTTGTAGTTGTCTTTTCTACAACCTGAAAATATTACAGAGAAGAGAACTATCAGATGAGGAGATAAGAGAATTGTCTTCTGATTCTGGAAACTCACCTAGTGAACGAGAATTTTCCAGTGATGATGATAATGAGGTAGATGTCGCTGAAAACTCAGAACTACGCGAAGATGATGACCATGAAGAATCTCTTTACGAAGATGGAGAAGAACAGTTATGTGCAAATTCTATTGAGTATGACTTATTGTCTTCTCGTAATTACTATGAAATATTATCTATAGCTCCTCAAATTGGAGTTTCTGATAGGCGGAGCAAGAAAGGATGTATTGAAAGAAGACTAGGAACCTACAATTTTTTCGATTAGGAAAGGTGATAACGAAGAATCTTGATTTATGTTGTTCTTTCGTGTATCAGTCATTGACAAAGTGTGTTTGTGAACCAACAAGGAAGCTCGAATCGTTTACCAGAACTGGATGATATAGATATGCATGAAATGCAAAAGGTTCTTGGTGTTCTGGTCCTGACTAGAGTCAACAGTTAAGAAATGAAGATAATAGTCAGCTTTGGGAAGTTAAGAGCGGCCAACCACTATTCAATGAAATTATGTCTCACAACAGCTTCCAAGCTATTCTGAGGATGGAACCCCTTGAGAATGCTGCAGATCGAATTGAACATATGTCAAGCGACAAATTGGAACCAAACAGAAGAGTATTTGAGATGTGGGAAATCACCCTTACGGATGTCTACATTCCAGGATGGTGCATGGTCATTGATGAATATTTTTTTCACATTTCTAGGTCGCTGTCCATTTCGACAGTACATCCCGTCAAAACCTGGTAGATACGGAATAAATTTGTGGGCCATTTGTGACAGTGAAAGAAGCTAGTGCTAGACGGTGAAAGCGTATGTGGAGAAGGAAGAAGAATCTAAAGCCATGCGGCTTGGAGAGAATGTTGTAAAAACTTTGGTGACTGGGCTTGAAAATCTGGACTTAATATCACCTGCGACAAATTTTCGTGCCCTCTCGATTTAGCTCGTTTGTCAAAAGATCGGGCACTAGTCGGTACTATCCGAAAGAACAATGATGAATTGCCTACCGATTTAATTACACCTACGCGACGTGAAGAATACTCTACATTATTTGGTATTCAACCAAATGTGATGACAGCTTTTTATGTTCCTAAGGAAATTAATGTTGTTACCGTCCTTATCTGTTAACACGAACAACCAATGGTATCATCATCACAGATGAAGAAGCCTGCCGCCATAATGACATACAGTGCCACAATGGGCGGCACTGACATCATGGACCAGAAGACGCAATGCTACAGTGTGAAGAGGATTATAAGGCACTGGCCACTGGTGGTTTTCTTCAACATGATCGGTGTAAGTGTAATGAGTACATACATAATTTGCATGATGCAGTGAAAGAAAAAGATGTCGGACTATCATCATCGATTTGGGAAAGCATTTTTCAGGGGTAAAGAAGCCAACGAATTCATTAGTACTCCGGATCCGGGAAGTGCTGTTAAACCATTAGCTAATGGAAGGAAAAGATTTGCATATTGTGTAAAGAAGAAAGATAGAAAAAGTCAAATCACATGTCATAAATGCACCAAGCATGTATGCTGGGAACGTTCTACTACTCTCTGTAGACCCACTGAAAATTTGCGATAGGAATAAAAGCAACCAGCGAAAGTATAGGAATTGTGCTTTTCAAAATGTAAACTTTAAATACATAAAATTATTTTGAAAGTCGTTCAGAGATATAAGTAGTCAAAAAAAGTGTCCATTTATGTCAATTTAAACAATACAGACCTGAGAGGCCCGACAGATAGACAACGCTATACAAATATGTCTGGTAAGCAGACGGTTAAAATGACAAGGCGTGTTACCTATCGAGATATCGGTGGGCTTAGACCTTATCAGTCGGCATTCGCTCGAGTTATTCGCAGAAGGTGGTTCATTGTTTCCTTTTTCAATGGATCACAAATGTGATCTTTCACTGTAATGTCGAACAAGTTATTTTAAAATCGTAATGCCCGTTGACAGAGAAAAATATGACAACATACTGACCATTTACACAAGCGAAATGGTAATTAAATCGATGCCCTAGCTGCAAACAATTGTTGATATACAACATTGGGGACATGTTGAAAATGTGTGCCCCGACCAGGAATCGAACCCGGGATCTCCTGCTTACATGCCTGACGCTCTATCCATCCTTTCTTTAAGGCTGCCTTTTTTTCGTGGAACAGGAAGGCAGGTTAAACAGCCCATCTTTATTCGTACAATTGTGCTCTCCTAGGGATAAGAAGAGTATCGAGACACCGAAAACAATTTGGAAACCATAAAATCAACGTAAAGGCCGCCCTTTTTTTTACATGAATAAAGTAAATGACAATCCTAGTCACGGATGGGAGTGAAAACGAAGCTATCATCTGCATCACAATCCCTACAGCACGCGGTGTCGCATCATGAATAGGGCAGAAAGCCATATAAGCTTCACCATATCTGTCATTGTGGGCGGCATGTATTTCTTCTGCGTCGACCATCCGAAGGACCAGTCATAATTTGCGCCAACAGGTAAGTTGTCATCTCAGTGTGCATAAGCCAATATATTTGAACCGTGCAGTACTGCCTCTAATCGTTCTTCTGCAGGAGTCTTTCATTTCTGGGACACCCCAGCTGTCGGCCGGGTTGTGATAAACAATTCCTAAAAAACTGGAAAAGTAAGTCCTGTATTTCGATTATTGTGTTGTTCTTCTAAGTGCGTCCAATTATCCATCACGGACTTAATATCGTAAAAAACAAATATTTCGTCGCATGTCCAGCGATCCAATTGACCGCAAACGTCTTTTGTTTGGGGAAAATGGTCTTGTCCGGTAGAAAAAGTACATCCGATGTGATTTCTGTGTAGTCAGTGCGCCGAAGGAAGACCAGAATTCGAGGTGTCAGCATCCAGACGTCCCTCGCTGCGCCACACACTAAACCATTTTCTTCCGTTGCTAACAGTCCGCAGTTTGTGCAAAGAAGAGAATCGACCATATAAATTGTATGTAATCGACTCCTGGTCACAAGGTTACGGTTTATAAGAACATACCACATCGATCTCGCTGCTGCTGACGGTAATGGAGTATGTACTGCACACCAAATGTGCTTCCAAGTTTTCGTTGGGTATTTGAATTCCATTATGTTGCGGCCATGGTGACCCATCAAGCACCATAGATCTCCTCCCGAGTCGTGGGTATTCTCGTCGAAGAGACCTTCAGACGAACATAACTATAATCAACAAGAAATGAGGCAATGTGTGCAATAGAAGGCGAAATGTTGCCCACCGCTATCGAGGGTTCGTACGAAGACGGAACAAGTACTTCTATCAGAGCTGATTTTATGGTATGCTTTCGTTGTTGCCAATTTCGTATCATCGCTCGCATGTAAAGCGCCAAAGCTTTGTTTCGCAAGTCTGTGAAGTTGAGGACACCGTTCTGGAACTGTAGGCTTAACGTGTCATATTTGATCTTAAATAACATACCAGTACTAACATAATAACAAAGGCAGCCATGAGGCGGTCCGCAATACCCTTCGGTATTGGTAGGATCTGCGCTAAATGGGCAGTCTTGACGCTATGTGAACGTTAGTGTATGCCACACGTTGGATCATGTCAAAGGCTCTCAGTGAGTTGTTGCGTATCGTCAGACGAACATTCTGCAGAAGCCGCCGAGAACTCGCCGCCGCTGACCGCCGTAGTGAACGGCTAAATGTGATCCCCAGACATCTCAGCGATTCCACCGTCTGAAAAAGTCCCGGTACGTCTTCAAAAAAATGGTTCAAATGGCTCTGAGCACTATGGGACTTAATATCTGAGGTCATCAGCCCCCTAGAACTTAGAACTACTTAAACCTAACTAACCTAAGGACATCATACACATCCATGCTCGAGGCAGGATTCGAACCTGCAACCGCAGTGGTCGTGGTTCCAGACTGAAGCGCCTAGAACAGCTCGACCACCCCGGCCGGCCGGTACGCCTTCCGGACCTCGTCCAATGTGCAAAATTTTGGATTTAGTCATGTTAACGACACTGCCTGCCACTGTCCCGTAAGAGCCTAGATGTTCGACAGCCTGACGGACTTCATGTCCTGATCCGACAAGAAGGATCAGGTCGTCCGCATATGCGCGACAAACGAAAGAGTCCTCATTAAGCGCTATCCTTGTAAATGAGCGCCGGATAACACACATCAGCGGCTCGAGTGCTATCGCAAAGAGCATCATGGAAAGTGGGCACCCTTGTCGAACCGAGCTGTTAATGGGAATCGAGCCCGGTTCCCGACCGTTTACAATCACCTCCGATGTAGCTTCTCAAATTAGCCTCATAACGATGAAGATGAAAACAGGTGGAACCGCCATTCGGCTCATGACTGACGCCAAGAAGTCATGGTTTATCCTGTGGAACGCACGATCGAAGTCCACAGATATCATCGCTGCTTGCATTTACACGTTTCCGCAAGGGCGATAACGTCACGGTATTCACTTAACACCGAGGAGATGTTGCTTCGTACCCCTAGGCAAGCCTGATCAGGGAATATTGCCCTGGATATCGCCAGTTTGTGACGAGATGCTAGTAGTCATGCAAAGATTTTATAGTCGGTGTTTAGCATAGTGAGAGGCGGATATTGATTAACACTGCGACTCCCCACCATCTTCTGGATGGGAAGAAGAAAGCCCATCACAAATTCCGCCGGTAGGCGCATGTCAGGACGCATCGCCTCGTTGTACATCGACACCCTTTGTGGCATCATCATGTCCGTGAATTCCCGATAAAATTCTAGCTTAATCCCATCTGGCCCTGGTGATTCATGGGCCGCTCCTTTTTTGAGTGCCACCTTTGTATCGTCTTCTGTGAGTGGCTCCATATGTGCTGCCTTATCCCCCTCTGTTAATGTCGTTTGCAGAAGTTGCAATATGTCGTACCCCACTCGACGGTCCGTCGGTGTTCCGGCATGTAGGTGCTGGAAACGCTCTAAAAACTCGTTTGCAATGCCCTGTTGTGTTGTCAGTTAACGGCCATCTAAACCGTCGAGCACTGTGACCAATGCCCGGCGGTAACGTGTATGTTCCCGCAACACATGGTGCATGGAGGTACATTCCCCAGTGATAATGTCGAGACATCTTGCCCGTATCGGGATGCCATCCAGTCGTCCCCGCGTGATCGATAGGATTTGTGCCTTGACACGATGAACTTCTGCATGATGTTCTGCAGACGGCACCTGGACTGACGGCTCACGAAGCATGGTGTAATAATAATAAAGAGTGTCTCTTTGCCATATCGTCTTATCCCGACCATACTGTATTAGAGCTCTTCTTATTGCCGGCTTAGTGCACTCGAGCCAACATTGAAGCACGGTGGTATACGTTGGTAGACGACGGTGACATGTGGCCCATACCTCCTCGACTCTCTGACGACATTCGGGGTCTGCCAAAAGTGACGAACTGAGCTCCGATGTCCCGCGGCTTATCCTCACACTTTGCCGAGGGAGTGATATGGTACAAATGTAATCCAGATGATCAGTGAATGCCGCAGGCCGTCGTTCCGCGCCGACCACCTTATCCCGTAGGCCAACCGAAACATATATCCGATCAAGTCTGCTCGCCGAATGACTGGTAAAAAAAAGTATATCCCTCATGGTTCCTAGGAATCCTGTCCCAGGTGTCGCATAACTCCAGGTCCCGGCACAGAACTTGCAGTTCACGACAGTTATTGTAATGTGGAGTCTGGTCTTTTTGGGCTAGAACACAGTTGAAGTCACCACCTATAATGATCGAATCTGCCGATAAATAAGGGCACAATCTATTCCGAATAATATCGCGAACGCGCTCGTCTGTTATCTGTGCCGGAAGGGGCATAAACATTGAAAATACGAATCCCAATAACAGTTATCGCCATTCCTCATGCTGGAGGCAGATAAGTCAAGTCGCGAACCGAAATCCCGTTCCGGACCAATATCGCCGTTCCACTGTCGTTGTTCGAGTGCGGCGAGGTGTAGGAGATGTATCCATGTACTTCCTGGAACTCAGGAATGTAAATTTCCTGCACCATCAGTATATCCACATCCGACGCGTATATCATGTCCCTAAACAACTGCTGTTTCACGGGCGATCTAATGGTATTTACATTCACCGTCCCTATTCTGTATGCCTGGGGTCGAGTAGCTGTCATCTCCGCATGATGTTAAAATGACGAAAATTCACCGTATCAACAGTCCCTTTGCACAACCGCAAAGGGTCGCCCGACGGACGTCTCCCTGCGGCATTAGGTTTCTTGAGATGCGGACGGATGCGAGTCACCACCAATGGAAGGGTCCGCATCGGTGATTTAGTCGTCCTGCGCATCCCAGCTGATATTATGGGGGTGCTCCAAACTGCCCTGTGCGGCACTGATGTGTGGCATCTGTGGATCTTTCGCAACTTTAGATTCCGCCGCAGAACGGGTGTCTGGCCCCTGAGCGAATGCGTCGTCTGAACGACGTGACATCTTTTCACTGTTCGAATTCACTTGGTCAGCGAAATCCAAAGCTTGTGGTTCTATGTCAGACAGGTCCATAGTGTTAGACACATCAGGGGTCCCAAGAAGAGAAGAGAGCGTCTCCGCAGAGTTTAGTCGGCGCTTCTTGCGGCACTTCGGCGAGCGTTGTTTGCGGGCCCTACCTCGGCCTCTGGTGTTGGTGAATCTTGTATCTCCTGCTGTCTCGCCACCGCCACAACGCCCTGGGGCCGTTCCACTTCAGCTTCCATGCCTTGTGTGATACTGTCATCCTCTTTCTCCACCACCTGCAGTGTCTGGGATTGGAGGTTTGTCGGACCCATTCCTTCTTCAGTGGGGCCCGTAGGTCCCACAATCAACGGCGGCGTTGGTTCGATAGTACGCTTTGATCACTGCGTCACCTCTCCGCGAATCGCCGTCACGTAAGTCAGCAGCAGTGACGTTGGTGTAGCCGGATTCTCGAAGTCTCCGCTGGGGAGTTACACGAGTCTCCTCGGCATACATGCAGATCTGAGGTGCCCTTCACGGCCACACCCGGAGCATGTCATAGATGACAAAAACTCTACTACCACCGATGTTTATGTACGATGGCACATGTTTCGTAAGGGTAATTCGCACCTGTCACATGCCATTGAGCACTGGATACCTGCTAAAACTTGACCAACGTTCGATCGTATGACTAATAACTCTGCTGTATTGCTGGAGTGATTCAGTGACCAATGATTCGGGTATCTCCAAAGGCAGGTCGAAGATTCGAATCGTACGCACGCACAGGCCCGAATGAGCTACTAAAACTTTGCCAATATGACCATCGGAGTGTCGGAACTGGAATCCTCGCTTGGCGGCTTCAGTAATTCACATCCTGCGTCGTAAATCATCTTTACGTTAAGAGTGCTGCTCATGGCCGGCCGGTGTGACCGAGCGGTTCTAGGCGCTTCAGTCTTGAACCGCGCGACCGCTACGGTCGCAGGTTCGAATCCTGCCTCGGGCATGGATGTCTGTGATGTCCTTAGGTTAGTTAGGTTTAAGTAGTTCTAAGTTCTATGGGACTGATGACCGCAGATATTAAGTCCCATAGTGCTCAGAGCCATTTGAACTATTTTTTGCTGCTCACGATTGATAAGTGAATTCCAATAAGCTCCGTGTGATTAAAATGCACTTCGTCCCTCAAGAAACGTTCGACTTCGAAACCCTTCTGTCTTGCATACTCGTTACAGAACGTGAACTGTATCGTGGTTTTTCGAAAATCGTGTGCCATTGCGTTCGATGCATAAAGTAACAATAATGACGGTGTAAAAATCGCTTCTTCTGCGAACATAAACAAGTCCGAGCTGCTCCCCTGCCAAAGACAGACTGTCCATGTGAGCCACCGAGGGCACAGAGGATAGTCCACCTGCAGGGACTTATCCGTTGCACGCTCCCCGTGAGACCAACATTCCAATCATGTCCACACCACTACATTCGTAGTGCACCTAATAGATGTTTCCCCATCACACTCATTACTCGTGGCAGATTAATCTACCAAGTCCCGTACGAGTTGGGGCATAGCGTGTGCGTTCGCACAAGAAGGTCAATGGCCAGGTAGCAATATTTTAACTACATATGAAGGTAGTATCTATTGCTGAAAGAATAGGTACCATTGATGACCGTGCAGCTTCTCTGGAATGAAATGATAATTAAATCGACACTCTAGCTGCAAACAGGCGTTGATGTACATCACGGCACGGTCATCAATGGTATCTGTTAAGTCAACATCTACATCTACATCTACATCCATACTCCGCAAGCCACCTGACGGTGTGTGGCGGAGGGTACCTTGAGTACCTCTATCGGTTCTCCCTTCTATTCCAGTCTCGTATTGTTCGTGGAAAGAAGGATTGTCGGTATGCCTCTGTGTGGGTTCTAATCTCTCTGATTTTATCCTCATGGTCTCTTCGAGAGATATACGTAGGAGGGAGCAATATACCGCTTGACTCTTCGGTGAAGGTATGTTCTCGAAACTTTGACAAAAGCCCGTACGGAGCTACTGAACGTCTCTCCTGCAGAGTCTTCCACTGGAGTTTATCTATCATCTCCGTAACGCTTTCGCGATTACTAGGTGATCCTGTAACGAAGCGCGCTGCTCTCCGTTGGATCTTCTCTATATCTTCTATCAACCCTATCTGGTACGGATCTCACACTGCTGAGCAGTATTCAAGCAGTGGGCGAACAAGCGTACTGTAACCTACTTCCTTTGTTTTCGGATTGCATTTCCTTAGGATTCTTCCAATGAATCTCAGTCTGGCATCTGCTTTACCGACTATTAACATTAATTATATGATCATTCCATTTTAAATCACTCCTAATGCGTACTCCCAGATAATTTATTGTATTAACTGCTTCCAGTTGCTGACCTGCTATTTTGTAGCTAAATGATAAAGGATCTATCTTTCTGTGTATTCGCAGCACATTACACTTCTCTACATTGAGATTCAATTGCCATTCCCTGCACCATGCGTCAATTCGCTGCAGATCCTCCTGCATTTCAGTACAATTTTCCATTGCTACAACCTCTCGATACACCACAGCATCATCCGCAAAAAGCCTCAGTGAACTTCCGATGTCATCCACAAGGTCATTTATGTATATTGTGAATAGCAACGGTCCTATGACACTCTCCTGCGGCACACCTGAAATCACTCTTACTTCGGAAGACTTCTCTCCATTGAGAATGACATGCTGCGTCCTGTTATCTAGGAATTCCTCAATCCAATCACACAATTGGTCTGATAGTCCATATGCTCTTACTTTGTTCATTAAACGACTGTGGGGAACTGTATCGAACGCCTTGCGGAAGTCAAGAAACACGGCATCTACCTGTGAACCCGTGTCTATGGCCCTCTGAGTCTCGTGGACGAATAGCGCGAGCTGGGTTTCACATGACCGTCTTTTTCGAAACCCATGCTGATTCCTACAGAGTAGATTTCTTGTCTCCAGAAAAGTCATTATACTCGAACACAATACGTGTTCCAAAATTCTACAACTGATCGGCGTTAGAGATATAGGTCTATCGTTATGCACATCTGCTCGACGTCCCTTCTTGAAAACGGGGATGACCTGTGCCCTTTTCCAATCCTTTGGAACGCTACGCTCCTCTAGAGACCTACGGTACACCGCTGCAAGAAGGGGGGCAAGTTCCTTCGCGTACTCTGTGTAAAATTGAACTGGCATCCCATCAGGTCCAGAGGCCTTTCCTCTTTTGAGCGATTTTAATTGTTTCTCTATCCCTCTGTCGTCTATTTCGATATCTACCATTTTGTCATCTGTGCGACAATCTAGAGAAGGAACTACAGTGCAATCTTCCTCTGTGAAACAACTTTGGAAAAAGGCATTTAGTATTTCGGCCTTTAGTCTGTCATCCTCTGTTTCAGTACCATTTTGGTCACAGAGTGTCTGGACATTTTGTTTCGACCCACCTACCGCTTTGACATAAGACCAAAATTTCTTAGGACTTTCTGCCAAGTCAGTACATAGAACTTTACTTTCGAATTCATTGAACGCCTCTCGCATAGCCCTCCTCACACTACATTTCCCTTCGCGTAATTTTTGTTTGTCTGCAAGGCTTTGGCTATGTTTATGTTTGCTGTGAAGTTCCCTTTGCTTCCGCAGCAGTTTTCTAACTCGGTTGTTGTATCACGGTGGCTCTTTTCCATCTCTTACGATCTTGCTTGGCACATACTCATCTAACGCATTATGTTCGACGGTTTTGAACTTTGTCCACTGATCCTCAACACTATCTGTACTTGTGACAAAACTTTTGTGTTGAGCCAACAGGTACTCTGAAATCTGCTTTTTGTCACTTTTGCTAAACAGAAAAATCTTCCCACTCTTTTTAATATTCCTATTTACGGCTGAAATCATCGATGCCGTAACCGCTTTATGATCGCTGATTCCCTGTTCTGCGTTAACTTTTTCAAATAGTTCGGGTCTGTTTGTCACCAGAAGGTCTAATATGTTATCGCCACGAGTCGGTTCTCTGTTTAACTGGTCAAGGTAGTTTTCAGATAAAGCACTTCAAAAAATTTCACTGGATTTTTTGTCCCTGCCACCCGTTATGAACGTCTGAGTCTCCCAGTCTATATCCGGCAAATTAAAATCTCCACCCAGAACTATAACATGGTGGGGAAATCTACTCGAAATATTTTCCAAATTATCCTTCAGGTGCTCAGCCACAACAGCTGCTGAGCCAGGGGGCCTATAGAGACATCCAATTACCATGTCTGAGCCTGCTTTAACCGTGACCTTCACCCAAATCATTTCACATTTCGGATCTCCGTCAATTTCCTTCGATACTATTGCACTTCTTATCGCTATAAACACGCCTCCCCCTTCACTGTCCAGCCTGTCTCTGCGGAACAGATACTACCTTCTTATATATTTACTCGAGTCTTTTGCATTGGTCTTTGCTACCAGAAGGTGTTTCTTACACACAGTGAGTTATACTTGACTACAGTCAAACAAACCCACATACAGGCATTATACACATTTCTCAAAGCTTCTATGGGTTAGAGGCATTTGTCATGCTAATGCTATCATTCCATTTTGTGTTTGAAGTTAATTTCGTTGTGTGTTCCATTTTTAATCGTAACACCAAATCGCAATAAATACCAGTAATTGCGACCAGTTTCAATGCCTTCGTCGTATCAGAACCGTCATTTTGACAAAAATTGTGCTTTACGTCTTCATAAAGCTTCGTCAGCAGCTCTCGCCTGCTGATATCACGTGGGCTATAGCTGTGGAGCAGTGGACGCAACGTTGTCAAGACGTGAAGTAATATTTCATTCAGGTAGACGATTTATCAAAACTGGTTATAAAGTTTATTAGTTCCCCTCATAGATCTGAAAGCATAACACTATGTACCATAGGCAAATAAACCAAGTCAGCAAGTAGCACAGTCCGGCAACAAGGAGTTCGTTTGCCCGCTCTCTGCCGTCGCTAACACGCAGACCTCAGCCCTGCACGCGCTTCCCTGTCGCTCCGCCTCTATGTGCGGAAGCACCTACCTTTCTAACGCAGGCTATCATTGATGTCCACAGAGTCTTTTAGAAATGCAACAAAGATCATACCAAATGTACTATGACTAAACATGACACTCGCAAACTTCCAGTCACTGTCCAGTACTTGTTATGGAGAAATACGCAACTGAGGAAATAAATGATGCAAAGGCAGTGGTCGTCAGAATGCGGTACACGGTCCACAAGCGCCCCGACTCAGGTATTCGTGCGGGCCACAGTTTTCAGCCGTACTTTGTAATAATATGCATCTAGCAACTAACAGCCGTATTCAGAAACGTCCACAAATGCTAAGACCTTGATAAGAGTGGAATTTTTCTGCTCATTATCAAACAAAGAAACTTACAGAGTCAGTAACATTTTAAATTCCCTTTAATTTTAATGGGTGTTTGTGAATTCAGCGGTGAATTAAGTAATGTTGGCCGCTTACCTCAGCTGGCAGAGGGGCAAGTACCTCGGCCACTCACGGGTTTGCGTGACTCGTACCGTTCAGCAAGTGCGGTATAAATTTTGACAAGAAAGTAACAGGGATTCATGAAAGCGCATTACAGAGACGGTCATCATCGAATGCGTCCATTCGCACACCACAGTTAAACCACAGACACTTCACCATGAAACTACAAACGACGTTCAAGAACTGTTGCCACACTTTTATTCTGAAAACTAGTTGATTTTATTCATGATTCCAATACGCCACAATATTCAACACTCTTTTTGTTAAAAAAAAACAGTTTTTCAACATAAACGCCATTCAGAGCGATGGCCCTACACCACCTTACTGGGATGGTCTGCATGCCCGCATGATGCCACTCTACTGGTGCCAGCGTCTTGCTCTATAAATAACATCCGCATCAGCCATGTACTGGTTCCCGCAGAATGCATCCTGCATTGAGCCACACAGATGGAGGTGAAAGATGCGAGACCCAAGCTGTAGGCTGGATGAGAAAGAGCAGCCGAATGAAGTTTTATGAGCTCCTCTCAGGTGGACAGACTTGCTTGAGGTCTAGCGTTGTCATGGAGAAGAAGAGGGGTTGGGTTGATCTGGGGGAAGAGACCAAACTGCGAGGTCATAGGTCTCATCGGATTAGGGAAGGATGGGGAAGGAAGTCGGCCGTGCCCTTCCAAGGGAACCATACCGTAATTCGACTGAAGAGATTTAGGGAAATTACGGAAAACCTGAAACAAGATGGCCAGACGCGGGGTTGATCCGTCGTCCTCCCGAATGCGAGTCCAGGGTGCTAACCACTCCGCTATCTCACTCGATTGGAGAACGAGAATTTTTTTTGTAATTAATGCCTTGATGCACACTAGACGATCGAAGAAGACTTGGAGATCCGTGGCGCATATTCATAGAGGTGAATGTGTCTCTTGGAACCGCATGAGTAAACAGTGAGGGTGTCAGATGGCAATCATCACATACGGGCATATGGGTGAAAGAGGTTGGTGGATACGTCTTCAGTCTCCCCATTAAAGACGCGGGAACGGTCGTCATACACACCAGTGCTATTGATTCTCAGGTAGGTAAATCTTACATAAGACTGAAACTATCTTTGGGTGTAATCCTAAAGATCCAAATGCTTCATGTGCCGCCTAGGGGAGTGTGAGGTATTCTAAACTATCCTGTTGTAAACATTCTGAGTTTTTAGCCATTAAGCAACAGAGTACAGTGATTGTTGGTGTGGTGTCACCGCCAGACACCACACTTGCTAGGTGGTAGCTTTAAATCGGCCGCGGTCCATTAGTACATGTCGGACCCGCGTGTCGCCACTGTCAGGGATCGCAGACCGAGCGCCACCACAAGGCAGGTCTCGAGATACAGACTCGCCCCAGTTGTACGGACGACTTTGCTAGCGACTACACTGACGAAGCCTCGCTCCTTTGCCGAGCAGATAGTTAGAATAGCCTTCAGCTAAGTCAATGGCTACGACCTAGCAAGGCGCCATTAGTAACATTGCATGTATCTAAAGAGTCTCACTTGTATCGCCACAATCTCCAGATGTACCAAAAGGATGGATTAAAGTTAAGTATTCCAGAAGCTACGTACTTTTCTTTATAGCATTCATTACGTATCCTGTTTCAGACCTCACGCCATCCTGCTTTAGCTTCGCGCGTGCCTTTCGGCTTCCTCTCATTGTGTCTAGGCTGTCTTGTCTAGACACAACAGTTGGTCTCTTCTCCGGAGTGTAATTTCAGATAATCACTTACATCCACACTTGATTCTCCAACTATCAGTGCATCTGTTGCATCTAGTGATTCGTAATAGCAAAACTAACAGACTTGAATGAGGCCAAAGTAGGAGTCAATCAGAACTCATCTACTAGAAAGAGTACAGAAACACTATATCCAGTTTTACGAAAGCATACATAATTTATATGGCTGGTAATATAGCAAGAATAACTAAAAATCTGAAATCAACATAGCAGATCTAGAATTCCATATATTGGAGTGGCACGCAGGACTGGTTCAAACCAAGCTACACGATACGTTGGAGCGGGACACACAGATTGCTCACCAGGCTTTGAATTGTAATTATCCCCAATCTCTGCACGACTACCAGTACATAGCGCACAGATGAATGTGGCGTTACTCTATGTAACCTTAAATGCATTGTTATTGGATTGTCATCAGATTGAGAGTACAGTTAACATTAACTTTTTGGAAACCCACGACATGAAAATAGTGCTTTCATATTATATGACTTATCACAGTTATGTAAGACATCGGAACATCGTCTGGAGGTCACGAACTTTGCGACTAAAGAAAATCGGCTGCCTCTGGCGTAGTGTTCGTTCAAATAAAAGAGACGCTATTGTTGCTATTCTATTCCAAGTATAGTATAGAACAGTTGTACTTTAACCAATGACAATTGTTGAGGCTATGAGGTCAGGGGGGTGAGTAAAATTGTTTAAACTTGAGATAACTGGGCTTCATATTGATGCAGTCAGTGTGTGACGTCAGGGGTAAATGTAAGGCCACTTGAATTCTGTACTTAAAACAAAAGACAATGCAACCATGACTGCAGGTCGATGCATGTCTGAGTAAACAACAGCTTTGGAAAACATGTTAGGCAACTTTGGTTGCCGCTGATCGCGAGACAGCGCAGTGGTTACGGTCTTTAAAGTGAAAAACATGTTTACTTATCCACAGACTCAGGCCGGCATCATTTATTTATAAGACAGGTTTGGACCTGCAGGATAAACGTACATTTTCTGTCCTAGAGTTGGGAGAGGGGGATGACCTTGCCCTTTGTTCCAGGTCCACAGGCCTTGCCCTATAGGGAAAACAAATATCCCTCGTTTCAACTGAGAAACCTCAGGAAATCTGGCAAGAACGTAGAGAATTGGTAATTTGTGGTAAGTTCCTATAGGATCAAACTGTTGAGGTCATTGGTCCCTAGACTTACAACTTCAACTAACTTATGCTAAGGAAAACATACAAAATCATGCCCAAGGGAGGATTCGAACCACCGACGGGGGGAGCCACATGAACTGTGGCAAGGTGCCTCAGGCAGTGCGGCTACCCTGTGCAGCAACAACGTACGCTGTTCTCGTATTTTAGGTCAGCTTTCTTGGATCCTGGCATCATAGAGCTGCACCAGTAGTGCCATCGTTGATCGCCATATTGAATTTCTAAATTTCGCACCAACATGGCAATACCTACCTTTGAGTTATGAATTTCTCACCGTTTTCTATAGGGCATTAGCAATATTAGGAGAAATCTGTCAACAATTCATGACATCATCGATTAGGTCATAAGGGAGTGGAAGGGGGTGGGGTGAACTTGGTAACAAAACATTCTGAGTCAGAACTCTCTTGGTCTGCCTGATCACTATTGAAGATATGTTCATCTCTACAGATTCAGCAAATGTGTTGATTGTTCTGTTGACAGAACATCCACAACTGCTGACAAATGATAAGATTCGTCACAATGGTAATATTCTTTAGGTCCAAAACGGAAGGCAACTCAGCTTCGGTACCTGTGTCTCATCTACAGGTGTGTACAAAACGTGAGTCCATAAAAGTCGAATTAGGTTAAAATTGTGGGTTCCTGGTACATGGCATAAAACCGGGTCGCCTCTTAATTCTCAGGCTTTCTGGTAGAATGAGTAGTCCTTCCCTTCGGATCTTATCATTGATGATAAATGTGTCGCTTCACATGCCGTATTTATTTCTGTGGTACTTCACATTAGAATACAGTATTCCGATATATAGGTCCATATGGACACGTCGCGTTGCTTACGCATCTACATAGATCTTAAAATGATCAGCTTTTTTCGAGACTAGCCTTACCACAAAAATAAATGTACAGCTGAGACGGCAAAATAAGCGGTATCCATTGTATCATTACCCGTCTTCAATATGGAATCAACTGTTGGTTGTTTTATTTATTTATTTTTTGTTACAGTTATGTAATGTCATCTCGGAAAGGAAAAAAGAAATAGCAGTATGCCGGTGTTGACTGCGAGTCTCAGAGAGTTTGGTGCAGTCGCTTAATCCGAGATGGTTTTCCTCCCAAGCACAGACTGGTTCTTTTCCATGCAGACGGTGAGAGACATATCTCAAATACTTGTGCTGGGTGTAGTTGCCTGCAGTGAGATTATGAACCTTGTGGTGTCACGTTTTTGGTTACGCTTGTAGGATAGCAGCAAGCGGGTCTCAGTGTCGCAAAGCCTTACTTCGTAAGACACAGCGTAGACGTTTCGAAATTACTGCTGGACATTGGCAAAAATTCAGGTTGTGAGAAGGTGTACGCTACATCAAGTGCTGGTATTCAAAATTTCTTGCACCCTGAGGATTTGGGCTGGGCACCCCGGAATCGACTACCAGACTTAGAGATTGCACCTAATTTACTTATTTATATTGAAAGTCAGATGTTTTCCTCTATTAACCTCATCTGGCAACGAGTGTCAGCTTGGAATTACTGTTTAGCGGTCTTGGTTTCCCACCGTCACTCCTTGGCTTTTATGGTTGCGTTACGGCAATATACATGTTATTTTGTGACTTCATCACCAGTAAATTGTCAGTAAGAACTGACATTCTCAGGTGATAGAAAAAAGCGTTAAACTTTTTCAAACAAATTTTACACAATCTCTTAACTGGTTTTATCGCAAAAAGTATACAACATTGCAACTGATCTCTTGTTTCGTTTACTAAGAAACCATTTTCAGGCCACTGGTGGTAAAGACGCTGTGCCTTTATACATTGTAGGCTAGAACGTCGTCGTTTAGTACTACGTACATCTTGTGCCTGCTCAGTAATAAGCCACGTTTCAATACGCTGTGGTTATACCAATTAAGTTACAGAGTGCCGCTGTGTACCGTGCTTACTAAAAAGTTTAACTGAGTACAACGTTTACACATCGTCGTTACAAAAAATAAGCCGTGAAAATCAAGAAAGTGAAATACAAAAAGATGCAAAGTTGATCATACTTGTGACACACAACAGTAAGTGTTCTAATGGCCTCGAATGGAGAGAAATGATCCTGACCAACTTTGCATCCTTTTTCATTTCACATTCTCGATTTTGTTGAGTTACATTTTGTAACTAAGATGTGTAAGCTTTGTACTCCGGTACCTTATTAGTAAGCAACACTGTGAATTGCACTGGTATAACCAGCAGTGTGTTAAAACACGGCTTATTAATGAGCAGTTACCAAAGAATGGCATCAGACGACCGCGCTTTATATAAAGACGAAGTCTTTTTCAAAAGTGCTCTGAAGATGGTTGTTTAGCAACCAAAGCTGGTATTCAGTTGCGATGTAATGTACTGTTTGCGAGCAAAACAACTAAAAGAATTTGTAAAAATGTTTTGGAAAATTTTGAAAGCTAGTAAATTCTTCTACTTCACATTCCGTCTGAAATAAGGTACCACTTCACACAGCCACCACAAAATTTAATTTCATTGTTTCAGTGAGACAATTCATTACAATTGTTGTCATTCGTTCCAGGCATCAACCAGTTATTATTTCATCGTAGCGATGTTTCAATACTGAAATAATCTCTGTATTATACACTGCAAAACTGCCTTATTTCGTCAATCGATTGCTTCACTCTACGAGGGACGCTTGTTGTTTATGCGACAATAACTAGAACTGTAAACGTGGAACCAGCCAACATATTTGAATCCAATCACTGGCAATAACACTTCCATGCAAAGATGTTTCCGTTTACCCCCAGCCCTCAGATCGTCTGGTGCGCAGTATTGCAACGGTGGCTCTCCAGGACAGGCCGTGACGCTGCCAGAGTAGGCACCGGGGTGTATTTGGAGTAACGGCCTCTCACGCAGCCATCCCTCTTGCTCATAAAGGCAACGCTCGCTCGTCCAGATGGCAGCAGTAAAAGCCAGCCCTGTGGCAGACACTGGCGCGCCAGGCCTAAGACGCAACCAGTACAATACAGCACAGGCGGTTGCACTGGCTCCAATAGTAAATGGGCATAGCTGTTCTCAGAGTTTGCTCACGTTTACGGCCCAGAGTCTGCTTTGCATACCAGAAGGTATGCGTTATTCAACGATGAAGACGAACTCTTAACATTGTTAATTGTGTCCATGTAGAGAATGAGGCAACTGCTCGGCGGTTAGTAGTTTACTGTGATGTGCGTCCTTGGACGATACCAGAGACGTTAGTTTCATGTAGCAATGACATTTTCATCACGAATAAAATGGAAACTACGTACAACACTTTCCACGTTGTAAGTAGACTTGTGAATTAACCTTCGAATACTGTCACTATTTGATAAAGTATAACAGCTTCCTAGGAACAAGCCCTCATATTATAAGACTTCTTCATACCTATTTTCGATGATAGACATAGCATTCGGACAGGATACTATATTGGCAACATATTCCCATATAAATTATTCTTTGCGTTACTTGGTGATTCAGATAGAAACTTCAGAAGTAGTGTGAATGATCTGATTTATTTATCCTACAAATTTCCATATTATTGTGATTTATCAGCTCACGGCAGAGTTAAAGCGCAGTCACACTCAGTAGATGGCGCCTTGGCTGGTGATATCTTCCTGCCGTGGCAGGGAGCGCGCGAGGCAGCGAAGTAGTAGAGAGCCTGTATACAGAGAGAGAGGCCATAGGTGAAGTTGCTCGTGATTGGTTGAGTAGCTTTGGCGCCATTTTTCTGTCAAACGTCTCTCGCGATTCCTATGTTCGCCGTGCTTTTGAATTGAATTGAAGTTCACAGGACTTTTGGAAACGATTAAAAGGTATTTGAATTATTGAGAGACTTGTTACGCGTTGTACATGCATGTTAGATTCAGTTGTATATCATTTTTAGTACGTAATTAGCGTTTTGCGTGCATACTGGTAGCATCACAAGCCAATATCTGACAGTCCTTGCTGGAAACGGGAAGTTCCTGTAATTGTTGTGACTTTATAGCGTCAAACTTTATTTCGTTCCGAATCAGAACACTAGGCATTATTTTGGTTTCAGTATTATTTGTCTGACTGTTGACGCAGGCAAGTTATAAGCACGTTTTCGCACTTGTCGTGGTTGCTAAAGCATTATTCGTAGTAAATAATTGGAGGTACTCTTGAAGACAGTTTTTAATATGCCTACTTACTGTGGGGTAGAAGGGATACGGTAGTTTTCTTGTTACATTTGGTGCCCGCATCTCGTGGTCGTGCGGTAGCGTTCTCGCTTCCCACGCCCGGGTTCCCGGGTTCGATTCCCGGCGGGGTCAGGGATTTTCTCTGCCTCGTGATGGCTGGATGTTGTGTGCTGTCCTTAGGTTAGTTAGGTTTAAGTAGTTCTAAGTTCTAGGGGACTTATGACCACCGCCGTTGAGTCCCATAGTGCTCAGAGCCATTTGAACCATTTTTTTCTTATATTTGGTCGTTTTTACAGTAGCCTACATTTAACATTACCTGATATGTGTAATCTTTTTCGTTTGTTATCTACGAGAGAAATTCAGTATATATGAAAGAAAGTCGTAAGCAGTTGTTTACTTGTGCCATGCAAAAAGTTTGAAGACGTGACAAGAAGTACTAATACGTTTCACACTTTTTGCAAAAAATGGCTGGGTTCAAATGGCTCTGAGCACTATGGGACTTAACTTCTGAGGTAATGAGTCCCCTGGAACTTACAACTACTTAAACCTAACTAACCTAAGGACATCAGACACATCCATGCCCGAGGCAGAATTCGAATCTGCGACCGTAGCGGTCGCGCAGTTCCAAACTGTAGCGCCTAGAACCGCTCAGGCACTCCGGCCGCCCACTTCTTGCATTTCACAAGTAAACAACTGCTTACGACTTTAATTCATCTGACGTAATACAGGTACGTTAAATCTTTAGCGTTATGCACTTCCGATACAAAACGAATGCTATACACTATATTTTTTTTTTATTTACGTTGCTTTCATAGCAATATGTCTAGTAAACGAACTTTAAAGGAGATAAATGCAAGTAACGAATAATTTTTACAGCCACTGTATCTAGTTTTCCTGTGCTGTACGTAGTAGGCTACTATGAGTATATTATAGCTGTAAAGAAAGGCATTTAACGAATGATTTCGCCATATTGTCTTGTGCTTTTGATTCGGTGAGTGTGTACTCCACTACTGGCCATTCAAAAGTCCTGCCCGCAGTTTAGCAGAAAAATGGCCGCCGTATCGTCCGGTTGGCCGCTCTGTCCCTATACAGGCTCTCTACGAGGTAGCGAACGGCAGCGCCACCTCGCATCGACGAGTAGGGCAGGTCCACAGCGGAAAGGAGTCTTTTGTCTGGCAGTGGAGCAGACATAGCTTGAAGCCAGACAAGAGGCAGCTGACAGGCAACACTTTCTAGCGGCGCCAGGTGCATGGTGGGCACACAACCTAGTGCTGTCTTCACTTCGGAGTGGGTAGTTCCTGAATTTATCAGCGAACAGCACTGACGCTCGGTCCTGGGGCGTATGTCGTAGGAGGCAAGTCGCCATCAGCAAGATGACAACAGAAGCGAGCTGCCTTGTATACAAGGATCATGCTCTGGTCGGCATTGTCTCGCTGTCTTGCAGTATGTGTGGCATCAGTGGATCCTGGTAGCCTTCTAGTGTGCACCTGGGGAGACGAGAGGCAGGGGACTTCTGACACGGTGTGATAGTGTCCCTGAAAGTATGGAAGGCGAGATGTCCACTGTGATCCCGATGTCTGAAGTCGATGTGTTGTGGAACAATGGAACAGCACGCACATGGAGAGGTACCTGAGGAGTGCACACTTGGGGTGTGCAGCCACTGGTGGTCGACAATACGAGCGTGTAGAAGTAGGGAACATCCAGTGCTGTTTTTGCGTCTTGAAGTCGGGCCACCGTCTTCCTGGAGTACACAGACTAGGCCGTCGTCTTGGGCAGGGTGTGTGTCCTGTATTCAGCGCTTGACAAGGACCAGTGCATGTTGTTTCTGTCCACTATATGGTCGACCTTGTCATACTGGAAACACAGCAGATATTAAAGCTATATTGCGCAAATGGGCAAAATGTCTCTGTAAAATTGACCACGTTCTTACACTTCCCTTAATTGGTTTTGTGTGTGATTGCTTATCTGTGATTGTGAATCTCCTGGATAACCTTATTTAGTGTAGTACTCTCAGGAGTAGAGGGGGAAGAAAATTTTGATAATATGATTTAATGATGCATTTGCATCTAGAAGATAAAATTATTTTGGTGTAAATTACGAGCAGTAGTGATGATTGTGTCGTTATTCCTGATGCTCAATTGATTTCATTTTATGGGACATGTGAATACGAAAAAGTATTTTGTATCAGTATTGGTTAAAAACAGTCTTGGTTGCAGTTTTAGTTTTCTATTTTTAAACGACGCGTTTGGCCTTATTTAGGCATCTTCAGGTTTTCTTTTCTAGATGGACGCGAGAGGACACCAAGGTCTGCATAACGCGTTCCTGTTCACTGTCGCGTCGTTGAAAAATAAAAAACTAAAATTGCGACCAAGACTGTTTTTAACCAATACTGGTAAGCACTGGTTTCCTGTATGCCACATATGGATTGGAAGAATTTCTATAGTATTTTGTATATTTGATCCTCAGGGCACAGCCTGATTATTTTCGCTGTCATAGTACAATGGGCATTGATGTATTATTATAAAATCTTTACTTATTCAGTGTGAACTACAAACTTTGAACTACTTTGACTCACCATGAGAGCAGTATGTGACGATGTTCAGCTGCCGTCTGTTAAGCCAAATGTTCCATCAGATTGGTAGTGGGGAAATGAGCATCTCATTCAGAAATATACACACCCTGGTGTGGACGTTCCAACTAAACCGATAGTGGAAAGTGAGTTGGGTCAGACGCAGAAAAGTAATAGACACATTTCTATAGTCATGACTCATTCCCTTGATGCTGTGGCGAAATTTTATGATGATTGTCCGTTTCAGATGAGCACTGCTCTACATTCACAACTTTTGCAGTAGTTAAGAAGGCAAACCATTGTCATAATAAATCCATACATATTACCCAAAATGTATATATGTCTGTATGTGTATATATGTTCCACATCCCAACCTGAACCACTGGACCGATTTCAACAAAACTTCGTACACATATGCTTTACTGTCAGGAGACAGTCGCTGTGGGAGTAATAATCACCTATGTTGGGAGTGTGGTGGAAAGAAGAGTAGCCTGTGAAACGTGAATTTCCAGAATTCATTCATCCAGTATTTGAGAATGAGAGCACTTAGCAACTTGTAACAAATGTTACACAAATTTTCAATCCTTTATTACATTTTTTCTCGCTGACAACCCCCACAAAATGATGGAAGTAAAATGTTTATTCTTTACTACTTTTGCATTGTTCGTACAGTAAAAGTACCACATGAAGCATGACGTTATAATTTATTACTTCTTTACCACTAACTGTTTTCGTGACACATTTTGCAAACAGAATGCACATGTACCACTGAAAGTAATCACAAAATTATGTAATTATATCACACATAGTTCAGGACATATGGCGTCATAAGCATTGATTAGAAGGTCAGATATTAAGTGGTACAAGTGTGGATGCAAAGATATTAAAGTAGCTAGGACGTCAAACGGGACGACTTGGAGCAGGAGAGGCACCAAACGACATTTTACAAATAAATTCGTAAAACTTTGCCAGCACGACCAGGAAGGATGCAGGGTGCACACTCATATCAGTGGAAGTTCAAAAATATAACAAAACAATTTATTTTACACGTGAAGTATTATCATTTTTTCACTTACTATTGCCTGCATTTGTTGCTATAGGTACACTTTCCTTCATAAGTAAGTGGGATTCTTCAATGATTTTGCACAGCATACAAACCATAGTTACAGGTGTATGAAACTGTAGAATTTATTTAATTTATGAAAAAATGAATAATCTGTAACATTTTAAACTTCATGTTCAGAAAAACTCAAATTTTATAGTCAATTATCTCAATTTTGTTTGAAAGTAACAGGATACTTATTTTTGATGTTACATGTATCTAAGTACAGGGTTTAGCGGTTTGCAGAAAATGGCTCTTAACGTTTCTGCTTGTTTTTGACATTCTTTTAGAATGGTCCAGCACCATAAGCAGGTTATTTTTCATTTTCTAAATAAATTTACTTCCTTTTCACATTCCTGAGATGCACTCTTTTTGATTTTATCACATCCAATGTCAGGAAGTCATTTCTGAAAGTATTCGTATGGAGTGTAGCCATGTATGGAAGTGAAACATGGACGATAAATAGTTTGGACAAGAAGAGAATAGAAGCTTTCGAAATGTGGTGCTACAGAAGAATGCTGAAGATTAGATGGGTAGATCACATAACTAATGAGGAGGTATTGAATAGAATTGGGGAGAAGAGAAATTTGTGGCACAACTTGACCAGAAGAAGGGATCGGTTGGTAGGACATGTTCTGAGGCATCAAGGGATCACCAATTTAGTATTGGAGGGCAGCGTGGAGGGTAAAAATCGTAGGGGGAGACCAAGAGATGAATACACTAAGCAGATTCAGAAGGATGTAGGTTGCAGTAGGTACTGGGAGATGAAAAAGCTTGCACAGGATAGAGTAGCATGGAGAGCTGCATCAAACCAGTCTCAGGACTGAAGACCACAACAACAACAACAACACATCCAAAAAGATTTATCTCCTTCCACTATACGCTCTGTGTATATCTCATACAATGCCTTGATGCAGTTCACATCGAGCTTAATTCTTATTTTCTCTGAAACGCCGGCCGGTGTGGCCGAGCGGTTCTAGGCGCTTCAGTCTGGAAGCGCGTGACCGCTAGGGTTGCAAGTTCGAATCCTGCCTCGGGAATGGATGTGTGTGATGTCCTTAGGTTAGTTAGGTTTAAGTAGTTCTAAGTTCTAGGGGACTGATGACCTCAGATGTTAAGTCCCAAAGTGCTCAGAGCCATTTGAACCATTTTTTTCCAAAACAGATTTCCTGCTTTGAATATCATCACTAAAACATGAAATTGCATCATAACCACCAATATCAAGTACATTTATTCCCACAAAAATGGTTTTTGTCAATCTTCCCCATACACATTGGTTAGAACTTTCATTTGGATTTTGGGTACCACTATGAAGACATTTTTTCAGTAAGTTTTCATTTACAAGGCCCCTGAATATCGGTTTGATGGCTTCCATTACAACAGTTGGTGGAAAATTCCTGTGATGGTATTCTTCACCACCAGCAACTGACCTTTGTTAGCCACACCATGATTCACTTCCTTTTGGGCACAAGTTGTGGTTAGGGTCATTGTCTGTGGACATTGTGTGGAAGTATAAGGCCCAAACTGCTTGCTTCATATTTTTGAAGTCCCCTATGTTCATTCTTTTTACCAAGCCATTATATGTCTGTAGCTTGTCAATATCTGTATCCGTCTTTCGCCCTCTCCTTTTATTCCCTTCCCATCAGATAATTTATTTCCTGACAAAACTTGTCTCTGCCTTCTAGGTCTAGTACCAAGACTTTTCTGTGCATGTCCCACACATTCTAACTTCTGCACAGTAGTCAGCTCCATATGGAACACATTTTTGAACGTTAAGGAAAGCTTTACTATCACCTTCACCAAGGTATTTCACATATCGCAGGCCATGGGAGGCAACAGATCTGGTAAACAAGCTGACAACTCCCTGCACTTCCATACCTGCACTTGAGCAGTTATAGTTCATATTACATTCATGATACGGAATCCCTTTCACACAACTGTGACAAAATTTGGTTAACACTTCAACATCTGGTACTATGCAAGTGTCAACAGATGTTGTTGTAACAACACCATTCAATGAGGTGTGCTCTCTTTTTAGCCACGTACCAACAAGAGCGGCCACTGTGACCCTGTCACCATCATTTTCGATAATAGATTCTTCCACAGCGGTTTTGATTGATGAATTTTCAACTTATTTTACAGCCTCAAGCAATAAGCCATAAGCCGGCCGCGGTGGTCTAGCGGTTCAGGCGCTCAGTCCGGAACCGCGGGACTGCTACGGTCGCAGGCTCGAATCCTGCCTCGGGCATGGATGTGTGTGATGTCCTTAGGTTAGTTAGGTTTAAGTAGTTCTAAGTTCTAGGGGACTGATGACCACAGATGTTAAGTCCCATAGTGCTCAGAGCCAGCCAATAAGCCATAATATCTCTCAAATTTTGCTGGATGAGGTGGAAGATTCATCACTGCACAAAGTGTTCTTGCTGCCTTCTGCCCCTACCAATACAGCACATGCCATAAGCTGCCCTCAAATTCACATTATAAATGTTGTTTACGATTTTCGATGTCATGCAAGACGCAGCAACTTTGCATTTGCTGTATATCACAGGTAAGTTCGTAGCAAGGCCTTTCCTACCACTCTCATCTTCCACCATTGAAACACACCGTACACTAAAGCAATGATTGCACATAACATTGTCCGATATTAATTGTGGCGGTATGTTAACATCAACAATAATATTACACTAGCTTTCAGGTTCACAGCCTCCATTTTCATTACCACCAAAAACAAGTTTCCTACTTGAAGCACCGGTTGTGAGAGGTTCCAGTCTTGAGCTACTGGTGTAACTTTTGCTGTAGCACCTTTCAGAGTGTATTTGCCCTGGTGACGTTGTTTACAGTTGAAGCAACGAATTCTGTCTTGTGTGATAATATGCCACAAACGAACACAAAACAATACAGCGAAATAAAAATCAATAAGAGATTCACAACACCACCCAGCAAGCCTTTCAAAACAAAGAACAAACAAAATCTGCAATCAAAACAATAGACGTCGATAGCAACAGAGAAAGTATCGGTATCAATTGTCCTTTATTTCACGTATGACAGACTCTGGCCTAAATACAAACATTCGAATTCTACAGAGCGAAATACATTTACTTATCACTGAAGAATGGTGTGCAAAGTGGTATGGTGCTGCATCTTGGTGCACTTAAACCCAATAACGTCTCTTATAATCTCTCAAATATACGTGTTTCACACATCAAACTATTCAGTAAGATGTACGCTTTAAAATAGGCAAATTTTTGAAAATCGAATTTTTTAAAAATTTTTGGCCCCCTGCCACTCTTAATAAATACCTGAGAAAACCTGGGTTTCTCCGCTAATTAGTAAATAACAAAATTATTTCACTATTCACCACAAAAACACAACATAGTTATTTTGTATTTTCCTGCACAGCTGTAGACAGCCTCAGCAAATCGTATTCACGGTATGTCTTACATACGAGTGGCAAAGCTTCCTCAAAGGATTACTTGATGATCGCACCTGCAATCCTATGTGGCATTGACGTTTCCCCTATATACGTATTTATAAAACATTTCCCTCTAAAGCGTTCTGCTGTGAGAACGCACTTCAGTATATCTTTCTCCAACATCAGCACGCTTTGACATGGGCAAAGGCACAGGGGTAGTACAGTTTAGGACCAGGTCTTTCAGCTTACAGGAGCTGCAAAATCCATCAGTGATGACAACTACTGAGCCCTGCCCTTAGGTACACTATCACTGATAAGACTTTCTGTGGTTGCCATTAAAACCAGTTTGTTCCAAAATTTTGGAAAAACGTTATCTCAAGAATCGGCAACAATATAGACTAAACTTTGTATAATGTTCTGCCCTTCTTTTAGCTCTCCTTAAAAATGTGGTCATATACAAACCCACCTGCCTATCTATTGTCACTAGAAGGTTAGCTGATTTGAATTTTCCGATATACACTCCTGGAAATGGAAAAAAGAACACATTGACACCGGTGTGTCAGACCCACCATACTTGCTCCGGACACTGCGAGAGGGCTGTACAAGCAATGATCACACGCACGGCACAGCGGACGCACCAGGAACCGCGGTGTTGGCCGTCGAATGGCGCTAGCTGCGCAGCATTTGTGCACCGCCGCCGTCAGTGTCAGCCAGTTTGCCGTGGCATACGGAGCTCCATCGCAGTCTTTAACACTGGTAGCATGCCGCGACAGCGTGGACGTGAACCGTATGTGCAGTTGACGGACTTTGAGCGAGGGCGTATAGTGGGCATGCGGGAGGCCGGGTGGACGTACCGCCGAATTGCTCAACACGTGGGGCGTGAGGTCTCCACAGTACATCGATGTTGTCGCCAGTGGTCGGCGGAAGGTGCACGTGCCCGTCGACTTGGGACCGGACCGCAGCGACGCACGGATGCACGCCAAGACCGTAGGATCCTACGCAGTGCCGTAGGGGACCGCACCGCCACTTCCCAGCAAATTAGGGACACTGTTGCTCCTGGGGTATCGGCGAGGACCATTCGCAACCGTCTCCATGGAGCTGGGCTACGGTCCCGCACACCGTTAGGCCGTCTTCCGCTCACGCCCCAACATCGTGCAGCCCGCCTCCAGTGGTGTCGCGACAGGCGTGAATGGAGGGACGAATGGAGACGTGTCGTCTTCAGCGATGAGAGTCGCTTCTGCCTTGGTGCCAATGATGGTCGTATGCGTGTTTGGCGCCGTGCAGGTGAGCGCCACAATCAGGACTGCATACGACGGAGGCGCACAGGGCCAACACCCGGCATCATGGTGTGGGGAGCGATCTCCTACACTGGCCGTACACCACTGGTGATCGTCGAGGGGACACTGAATAGTGCACGGTACATCCAAACCGTCATCGAACCCATCGTTCTACCATTCCTAGACCGGCAAGGGAACTTGCTGTTCCAACAGGACAATGCACGTCCGCATGTATCCCGTGCCACCCAACGTGCTCTAGAAGGTGTAAGTCAACTACCCTGGCCAGCAAGATCTCCGGATCTGTCCCCCATTGAGCATGTTTGGGACTGGATGAAGCGTCGTCTCACGCGGTCTGCACGTCCAGCACGAACGCTGGTCCAACTGAGGCGCCAGGTGGAAATGGCATGGCAAGCCGTTCCACAGGACTACATTCAGCATCTCTACGATCGTCTCCATGGGAGAATAGCAACCTGCATTGCTGCGAAAGGTGGATATACACTGTACCAGTGCCGACATTGTGCATGCTCTGTTGCCTGTGTATGTGCCTGTGGTTCTGTCAGTGCGATCATGTGATGTATCTGACCCCAGGAATGTGTCAATAAAGTTTCCCCTTCCTGGGACAATGAATTCACGGTGTTCTTATTTCAATTTCCAGGAGTGTAGTTTGTCTAGTAATGTCTTCTTGTGAAGTGCTTATTATTCATTTTGTTATTTTGAAACCTACTTCTTCGGATACAAATGTTAAGCTCTGCTCCAGTATTGCAGCTCATGCGTCTGTCGTTGTTCGCAAGACCTTACGAATGTCTAGCAAACTGACACCAAAGTATTCTGGGTAGAGCCCTGCATCATATTGTTTTTCTACAATATAAGCCAGTACCACACACAGAAAACTTTTCTGTCACTGACTCTGTGTGCAGAAGTCTACACCGTTATATTCCAACAAACTATACTTTTTGATGTTAATATGACTCTCAACCAATGATTCGTTTGATGAAAATTTTTACATCTTTTTTCATGGCCCTTCTTCTATGTTTGTTAAGTATTTGTTTATCATTTTGTAAATATAACCATTTCCGTAATTTTCTTATTTGTTATATTTTATAGCCTTAATAGTTAACATCAGTAAATTATTTGTAGATTTACTTTTCTTCTTCAGTTGGTATCATTTCCTATTAAGGTAATGAGTTTCAATTTTCATGTTAGATACTTGTAATCACGTATCTTATTTTTTCCAGTACTGATTCCCATTTGTAGGATCTTACATGTGTGACAATTTCAGCGTATTTACCAATGATCAATACCTTATGAGAAAGAGTTTATCTATTATTATGAACTTTCCTCACTGAAACACATATCTACAAAGTACCACACATACATAGAAATGAGCTAATATTTATGTATTATATTACATACATAGTAATTCATAATTAAGAAAAAGACTTTAATTTCCCACAATACAAGAAGTCAGATCTTGTGCAAATACCTAATAACACACGATTCGGTGTTGATGATCTTCACAGATATGTAGCCCAATACATGATTCGGTTTGTTTCAATGCGAACTGCTGAAGTTCTTAAAATATGTGCTGCTTATTATTTAAAAAACAATTGTGTGGTTTTGTAGTCCATTCGTCTCATTTTCGATAAACACATTTTGCGGCAGTGATAACATTTAAGACTTGTTTCCTGCCTTGGATCCAAATGGGAGTCATAGAGGACGTGAACTCGCTCTCCCCCCTTCTTCTCAAGACCATTTTATTATAGGGGTTGGTATTTTAACTTATAGCTGCTTGTCGCAGAGCTAACACCTTACCTTGTCAGTACACAGCAGCGTAGTATGTTTCTTACTTACAGAATTGCTACAACAAAGGAGGAAAATTGCTACTATACAGGGTGTAACAGGTACATATGCAGGTATTTTTCTTGATGAGTGAGAACAGTGTACTGAGTATCATTACATCAGTATTAACTTCATTTGCAGATTAATAATAATTATGGCCACTAGGAGTAGCATGTTTTTAGGTCGGTTAGTACCTCCAAGTACAGTGGAAAGTGCAAGACATTAATGCTTATTTCCCCCTGTGCAGCAGGCCAGGTGTTGAAGTGCAGCCACATAAATGCAAAATGGTTTGCCTATACTGACAAGCATAATTCACCTAGCTTGGCAGTTACATCCATGCAGTAAGCGTAAGGTAGTACATGATGAGATGTGTTTCTAAGAAGACTATTTGACACAGAGCAAAAACAATCAAGACACAGAACAGTACATATTGAGGTACCACATAAAGGAAATATCTGCACTTACACAAATTACACCCTGTATGATATTACCTACAGAATTAAAAGATTAGAAGTAGTATTTTTAAGTCTACATAAAGTTAAAAAGAAAATAGTTACTTCAAGCTCTGCTTCTTCAAAACACCTACCACTGTAGATGAATTAGCACTGGAGCTTGTCAGAACGTTAATGATGCAGCGTGCTGTTAATTTTAAATGCACAAATAGTGTTGTTCATGTTGAGCGTTATCACCAGACCTTGTAGGTTATGCACTGAAGCGCCAAAGGAACTGGTATAGGCATGCGTATTGAAATAGAGATATACGTAAACAGGCAGAATACAGTGCTGCGGTCGGTAACGCCAGTATAAGACAACAAGTGTCTGATACATTTTTTACGTCGGTTACTGCTACTGTAGTGGCAGGTTATCAAGATTTAAGTAAGTTTGAACGTGGTGTTACAGTCAGTTGACGACTGACATGACATACCATCATCGAGGTAGTGATGAAGTGGGGATTTTCCCATAAAAAATTTCACGAGCGTACCGTGAATATCAAATCTCTGACATCGTTGCTGCCGGAAAAAGATACTGCAAGAAGAAGACCATAGATGACTGAAAATAATCATCAACATGACAGAAGTGCAACCCTCCCGCAGATTGCTGCAGAGTTCACTGCTGGCACATCAAACAAGTGTCAGCGTGCGAACCATTCAACGGAGCATCATCGATATGGGCTTTTGGAGCCGAAGGCACACTCAAGGCTGCATGACACTAAGCTTTACACCTCGCCGGGGCCCGTCAACACCGAAATTGGACGGTTGATGACTGGAAACATGTTGCCTGCTCGGACGAGTCTCGTTTCCAATTGTATCGAGCAGATGCACTTGTACAGGTATAGAGACAACCTCATGAATCCATGTACCCTGCATGTCAGCAGGGGACTGTTCAAGCTGGTGGAGGCTCTGTAATGGTGTGGCGTGTATGCAGTTGGAGTGATATGGGACCCCTGATTCGTCTAGGTACGACTGTGACAGGTAACACGTCCGTATGCATCCTGTCTGATCACCTACATCCATTCATGTCCATTGTGAACTCTGACGTACTTCAGGCAATTCCAGCAGGCAATGCAGCGCTCCAGACGTCCAGAATTGCAACAGAGGGACTCCAGAAACAATCTTCTGAGTTTAAAAATTTCCGCTGGCCGCCAAACACCCCAGACATGAACATTATAGAGCATATGTGAGACCTAAGTTTCTCCTTGCGTATACAACTCTCAAATAACTTCCGGGAATTCAGCCAGGTAACACTTTCAGCGACCACCGATATTTCGGTCGGAGAACACCCCGCCATTTTCAAGGCAAACTGCAACCGACAGGCGGCGTACATGCAAATTTAAAACATCGGTTCTCGGGCTGATGCAGGAGAGATACACACACACACACACACACACACACACACACACACACACTGAACACTAGTGTCACCAAAGATGACCAAAGTCACTCCTCTTCCCGACTCAATAATCCTGTTCTGGCACGCAACAGCCCTAGGCCACCCTCGGTTTCTTAGATCCTTCCTTGGTTCATATGGCTCTGAGCACTATGAGACTTAACTTATGAGGTCATCAGTCCCCTAGAACTTAGAACTACATCACACACATCCATGCCCGTGGCAGGATTCTAACCTGCGACTGTAGCGGTCGCGCGGTTCCAGACTGGAGAGCCTACAACCGCTCGGCCACTCCGGCCGGCTAAATCCTTTCTTGGTATCTCCGCATTGGCGGTGACTTTATCTTTCGGCACGCTGCTGTCAAATTTATGGTACTGCATTTTTCAGATACTTATTTTCCGGTATCTTTTTTATAATTTAAACCAATAATTCTTTTTGGATCCCTGTTAAATTTCTGACTGTTTATTAAAGTGCGTTTTAATGCATCGTATTTAGTTGATGCGTAACGTTTCTGATCATAATTCTGACTCTGTATCACGCCGTTGCCAACTGCCCTTGTCTAGCGACATCCAGCGGGAACACACACTTGGTTATTTGCGCCGTTGCCGTAAGCACTGCACGCCAGAGACGACCCGACATTATGGTAATGAATGTTTACTATTTTATCATGAATTTAGTCTAGTGACGATGCCATTTATGGCTATATATTTCACATGCTTGCTGTGTTATCGTCTTGAAGACAGGTATGTTCTCTAACCTGCAAGACTGTCTATTACGACTCTTCCTTTAATAGCTGATATCCTACTCTCACATACATTTTTTCATAAATGTTTACGTTTCCTTTTTTCGAGTCAGTCTGAAAATTTTCATAATGACTGAAAACAGTAGTTGCATAGACAAATATTTCTGATCAGAGATCGTTGCCGTATTTACAAAAAATTCAATTAATATATCTTTTTTACATATTCTGAAGCCCATTGTTTTCTCTTACGTTTTTAGCGGAGGTTGGAATTAAAAAAAAAGAACTGTTTGCGAGATAACTTTTCGCAGTTTCTCTGTTTTTATGAACAAGATATTTTTTGCGATGAATGAGATCTTTTTTTTATTGATTTGTTTTCCGTGTAGGTTCTTATGATTAAAAACTTGTTTAATCTATAATTTTTAACACTTTCCTGGTCGTGTGTGTGTACGTGTTATTCTTACACTTTTGCTCTCGTTTACACAATCTTGCGAACATGACTTACGTGGTAGAGAAACAACTGAAAGAGTTACGCCCAATGTATGTTGGCGGCAATAGAATAGTTCGGCAGTCAGCTTCAGATGAGGCAAAGGGCTCATATGGATCATGTAGACAGTCGTTTCCCCTCGTTCTATTTGAGGGACATCGTACCCTGCGCCACGCACCGTACAGTGACTTACCGAGTATCTATGTAGATGTAGATGCAAATTTAGATATGGTCATGTAGCTCCTATTTTTCAGTTTGCACCTACCTTTTGTTGATAAATACGGCAAAATACATTTGTCGATTTTGTTCATGTCATATAGATACTAGTGGAAAAACAGTGAAACATTAGGAAACAGCCGGCCGGGATGGCCGAGCGGTTCTAGGCGGTTCAGTATGGAACCGCGTAACGGCTACGGTTGCAGATTCGAATCCTGCCTCGGGCATGGATGTGTGTGACGTCCTTAGGTTAGTTAGGTTTAAGTAGTTCTAAGTTCTAGGGGACTGATGACCTCAGAAGTTAAGTCCCATAGTGCTCAGAGCCATTTGAACCATTAGGAAGGAGAGGAAGTAACGAAACAGAACCCCACAAGTTGAAAATGTACGTGATATTATTTCAGTGACTGCTGTATCAAATCAAATTTACAATGACTTTGTAGTATGATATCGCACCCGCTCTGGCCTGGATGCATAAACTGATGAAGTTAGGAGGGGTACCATAAAGCTGTAACATCTTCTCCTGGGGTCTCGATATTGTTGTTATTGGCATCAGGAAAAGTTAATATCTGATATGGTACCACACATTGCCGGCCGGGGTGGCCGTGCGGTTCTAGGCGCTACAGTCCAGAACCGAGCGACCGCTACGGCCCCAGGTTCGAATCCTGCCTCGGGCATGAATGTGTGTGATGTCCTTAGGTTAGTTAGGTTTAAGTAGTTCTAAGTTCTAGGCGACTGATGACCTCAAATGTTAAGTCGAATAGTGCTCAGAGCCATTTGAACCATTTTGGTACCACACATTGAAAGTTGCGTGCTAGATTACTCATTTATTTTGCCCACAATCTTACTTTCTAAAATATCGAATTTGCTTTTGCAATATTCATCGAAGACAGCCTATGATCAGCTTCAATTAATCGATCAAAAAAATGGTTCAAATGGCTCTGAATACTATGGGACTTAACTTCTGAGGTCATCGGTCCCCTATGACTTAGAACTACTTAAACCTAACTAACCTAAGGACATCACAAGCAGACATGCCCGTGGCAGGATTCGAACCTGCGACCGTAGCGGTCGCGCAGTGTCAGATTGCAGCGCCTAGAACCGCTCGGCCACTCTGGCCGGTAGTCGATCCTTATTCTTTGACTTACCTCTGTGTGAGAGCACTGGAGGGTTTACAGCACTGGCGAGCTTCCTCTCGCGTTCTGCAAACGAGGAGGTGCGTGAAGCGAACGGGTCATGCGGCAGTAATTCGAATAGTTATAGCATCTGTATTCTACCTTGTGATCTAGAGTGAGCGTGCGGCGGTTCGGAGATCTGCAATGTTGAAGATTTTGGGTGAGATCTTTCCAGTTACTTTAGTGTAGTTGTAAACAGCCGATGTGTGTTTCATTATAGTACTGTGATTTAAATGTTCGCACAGTTATTTTGCGATTATTCCATACACAGAATTTGCAGTACACTACGAAGTAAAGTAGTACAATGCGCAAGACGGCACATAGGCTCACAGGATGCATGTCTTTCGTAAACAGGAAGCTGATTAAGCCGGACCAGTGGTGTATTGCACAAATGCTCTGCTGGAGAGAACCTCCCGCTGCTTGCAAGGATGCTCTTTTGTAGACAGACGTAGTGCAGAAGAATTGCTGTCGATTTCGTGTTACTTCTGCATAAAAATTACATTCCCTGTTGCGGTAAGCTGAAACGTTTTATCGTGTAGTTACATACTTTTAATACTAAGGCTTAGTTTGTACAATATTGCGAGCTTAATAAATGTGTAGGCATAAGACTAGCCTAAAATGGACTTCGCTGCCTACAGACAGAAGTCGGAGTGGTGCATCTCTCCCTGACAATCGGGAGAGACGGACCAGTGTTATTTGGGAGAGATGGACCATTTACTTTAATGTAAGAGAGATGGAGCTCAATGATATTTAGTTATAAGGTATGTGCAATAATCCCACTGGAGATGGCTGCAGTGTTAGACCATACTTATTCCTCGGAAGATGTGAGCATGCCAATAAGTGGAAGAGCAGAATCTGACAAACAGGCCAACGAACCAGTTCAAACCTCATGAAGGGACGTACTGATCCCAAGCGCATCAAAAGAGTAGAGTTATCTGCACAAGTCAAATTCCTTCACTGACGCAACATCGAACTCCGCGCCTATTAAACCTACAACTTTCAAGAATATCATTTGAAAACTGGCTATTCCTAAGCCAATTCAGATACAATTTTTGGAAGAAATATCACCTGTTCTTCTGCTGATAAAAGCATGAATTTTAAGAGGAAAGCAGCAACTGCATCCAAAGGGCTAAACTCTGCTGACAATATTGAAATTGAAACTCAAGAGGAGAAGAAGAAGGATAACAAAAAGTTAAAAAAAACACAGAATAAAAGCGCAAAAGGGTCACAAACGAGAAATCCTAGTGAAAAGATAAACAGTCTGAAGAAGCTCAAGAAGAAAAACACTGGAAATAGCTCACCATGTTCATCAGGTGCAAGCATTGTAGAAGATTAGGAAAATAACTTTGATGAATGAGGATGAATATGGTGGTGCGGTGAAAGCTATTACGAAACTAAAACAAACGGCGATTGTATTTAGTGTGTTGCCTCTTCACAATGGTCTTCATTTAGTAAAAGGTGTAATCGCTGTTGGTGAGAGAGGGACAGGTTAATGCTTGAACAAACTAAACAACTCATTAGAAAAGCCGATGGACTGTCAAGACTTATAATAAACTTATGGAACTTTTTTACTAAAACATTTAAACGCACAGTTACGATTTCATTACAGAACATTCAAAAAAATATGAAATTTTAATCGATTCTTTCTTTTATTTATAGCAATTTTTATGTGGTCCATCTCTCGCAGCACACTGGAACATGAATGGTGGGCTCCATGTGGTTCCCAAGTCGTGCACCGACCGTAACCCATAAAATTACCAAATATGCAGCAACCAGTCGCAAAATCATTTTTCATTTATTCCCTTTTGCAAATAGATTCAACTGATTAACAGCCATCATCGGTGCTTTCAACCAATATGTGCCCTGAGTAGTAATACTGTCTTAAGCAGAGGTCAAACATAAAGTTATCTTTATGTTTGATCTCTGGCTGTTAATCAGTTGAAATCGATTTGCCAAAGAATAAATAAAACATGCTTATGCGACTGGTTGCTGTATATTTGGTAATTTTAACTCTGGAACATCTAATCCATACACCTGTGGGTGAGATGGACTACACACGCATATTTTCATTTTATCATATGCCCTTTATTTTAACTAATAGTGCGTCAATAATATATTTTACGTAAGTTTATATGAGACTCTGCACCAACAGGCTGCCAGCAGTAAAGAAAGTAGGAAAATACACAAATTTTAGGCTGGAAAGGAAAGTGGTCCAATTCTGCTGAACTTATTCTAAGTATTCGATTTCTGGAATACAATCCTGGAGCATATGAAATTACGTGGCTTTTAGTACAACTTCCAGTTCATTTTACGTGTTCTGAGAATCCATGTGGTATTCGTAATGTCTGTACAGTTTTGAGAGCTATGTATCGATTACATTCAATATTGCTGTTGTGTTACTTAACCCCGGTCATTCATTTCTTATTACTGCACGTAAAATAGCTACATGGTGGAATGCAGTCACCTTCTCAACACTTGTCAATGACAAGTCAGTCTGGGAATAGTTAAATAATCCAGTTTGACGCTGACATTTCAGCTCATTAATATCACATGTCCCATACTGTACACGAGTGATTACCAGATACAGAAAGACTGTTTATCCATCGTTGTTCCGGAATGCAGATAGCTGTGGAAGAACATGCATTGTGCTTCTTTTTATAGAGGTGATATAATTCGTGGAAAATTTGTTAGCGAGAAATTCCCCATTTCAATAATATGTGCATAATATGGTTTTGAATTATGTCATGATCTTACCGGTTTGATGGGACATTTCAGAAATTACACTACTGGCCATTAAAATTGCCACACCACGAAGATGACGTGCTACAGACGCGAAATTTAACCGACAGGAAGAAGATGCTGTGCTATGCAAATGATTAGCTTTTCAGAGCATTCACACAAGGTTGGCGCCGGTGGCGACACCTACAACGTGCACACATGAAGAAAGTTTCCAACCGATTTCTCATACACTAACAGCAGTTGACCGGCGTTGCCTGGTCAAACGTTGTTGTGATGGCTCGTGTAAGGAGGAGAATTGCGTACCATCACGTTTCCGACTTTGATAAAGGTCGGATTGTAGCCTATCGCGATTGCGGTTTATCGTATCGCGGAATTGCTGCTTGCGTTGGTCGAGATCCAATGACTGTTAGCATAATATGTAATCGATGGGTTAAGGAGGGTAATACGGAACGCCGTGCTGGATCCCAACGGCCTCGTATCACTAGCAGTCGAGATGACATGCATCTTATCCGCATGGCTGCAGCGGATCGTGCAGCCACGTCTCGATCCCTGTGTCAACAGCTGGGGACGTTTGCAAGAGAACAACCATCTGCACGAACAGTTCGACGACGATTGCAGCAGCATGGACTATCAGATCGGAGACCATGGCTGCGGTTACACTCGCGCTGCATTACAGACAGGAGCGCCTGTGATGGTGTACTCAACGACGAACTTGGGTGCACGAATGGCAAAACGTCATTTTTTCGGATAAATCCAGGTTGTGTTTACAGCATCATGATGATCACATCAGTGGTTGGCGACATCGCGGTGGACGCACATTAGAAGCGAGTATTTGTCATCGCCATACTGGCGTATCACGCAGCGTGTTGGTATGGGGTGCCATTGGTTACACGTCTCGGTCACTTCTTGTTCGCATTGACGGCACTTGGCACAGAGAACGTTACATTTCAGACGTGTTACGACCCGTGGCTCTACCCTTCATTCGATTTCTGCGAAACCCTACATTTCAGCAGGATAATGTACGACCGCATGTTGCAGGTCCTGTGCGGGGCTTTCTGCATACAGAAAACGTTCGACCTGCTGCACTGGCCAGCACATTCTCCAGATCTCTCTCCAATTGAAAACGTTTGGTCAATGGTGGCCGAGCAATGGCTCTTCACAATACGCCAGTCACTACTTTTGATGAACTGTGGTATCGTGTTAAAGCTGCATGGGCAGCTGCACCTGTACACACCATCCAAGCTCTGTTTGACGCAATGCCCAGGCGTATCAAGGCCGTTATTACGGCCAGAGGTAGTTGTTCTGGGTACTGATTTCTCAGGATCTATGCACCCAAATTGCGTGAAAATGTAATCACATGCTGATCTAGTATAATATATTTGTCCAATGAATACCTATTTATCATCTGCATTTCTTCTTGGTGTAGCAATTTTAATGGCCAGTAGTGTATTCTTCTCGATTCTACATTTAATAATCACAGATACAAAAAAACATCAGTAAGACATTGCTTTTAGTTGTATTCTGAAAGCATAGACAGTGTGTAAGTTATTGGATACATTGGTCGGTTGATTCGTGGGAGCGGACCTAACAGTGAGGTCATCTGTTCCATCGGTTAAGAAAAGGATGGGGAAGGAAGTCAGCCGTGCCCTTTCAGAGGAACCATCTCGGCATATCACCGAAGCGATTTAGGGAAGTGACCGAAAATCTAAATCAGGATGGTCAGACGAGGATTTTAACCGTCGTGCTCCAGAATGCGAGTCAAGTGTGCTGACCACTGCGCCATCTTGCTCGGTGAATATAATTAGACGGGCGATTACCTGTTGTTTAATGATGAGAACACAGCTGCGCAAATTCATTTACCGTTGCGCACATTTAAATGGGTGTGCCCTGTGGCAACATCTTTATTTGTGATCAGATAGCGTTTGCAATTAGATCATTGTGTTGTGAGTATTCTTGTAACCAGCATAACTTAATGGATTAGTGCCATATGTGGATGAGCCTTGTGTTGTTGAAAAATGGCACCGCGATACTGCTGCATAAGAGGAAACACATGGAGTAGTATGCCCGTGACGTACCTAGATACTGCCAGCATTCATCCAGTCACTACCAGCCGTGCTGTCAATTCATACGTTCTCGTCTGATAGCTGCCCACGCCGCGACGCCTGGGGGAACACTGCTGCGCCTCTTTAAACATTGTGTGAATGGGGCTTCTCCCCAGATGGTCGCCGTACTCGCCAATTATTGTGAACCGGGGTATTACAGAACCGTGATTCATCGCTAAACACAATTCGACGCCATTCATCAGCAGCCCATCGTTCTCAGTCACGGCACTACTCCAAACGAGACGATGGTTTTCCGGTGGTAACGGCAACCTAAGCAAGAGACCGTAACTTTCCTGTCAGGTTGCTGGTAGTCTCCGACCAATGGCGTGGGGTAATACAGAAAGTTGCAAGGAGTCCATTGCTTTTCTTCGATTGATCGGCGCAGATGGGAAGAGGTTGCGAGATGCTTTGTGCACAGTATGGCTGTCTAACTTTGTGGAGCAAAGACTTGGCCCACTGAAACCTGACGACAAGTATGTCTGCCACAAATTTGCATACGGTGCCACTGTCACATCCGAACGCCTTACAAATCTGTGTATTGCACGATTCGACCAGCTGGCCAAATACTCTCTCAGGTGCTGATAACACTACCTCAAACAAGAATACAATCTCTCTGTGTCCTTCAGTGATCACTGAATGTCTGACGCCCCTTACACATCCTACAATGCCTAATAACAGCGCTGAAAACAAGCAACACGAAAGCAATCTGGTGTCCATCTCACCTGTCACAGAGAAATGCATTACCATACCCACCAGTGACGTGTACATGTACGACGTTATATTGATTTACAGCCAAGTCATCTGAGTGCGGTGCTCCAACTTTTGTCAGGCGTATATACTATTAGCATCAAACTGATATGAACAATATCGAAAACTTTAATACCTCACGCTTGCTAAGAAAACGTAAGTGTAAATTTGTACCTAATATTTAATGTAAATCGTATTTATGATATCTTGTCTTCTTGGTATAGCTATTTTGGAGGGTGCCAATGGTAGCAATGCGCAAAGAAACTAAAAAAATAACTGTGGTCGAGAGAAACACTCAAATAAGTGGATTCCATCGAAACAGTTAAACAAGTGGGATTCCATCGGAACAGCTGTGCGCAGTGACTGAATATTCATCAGCTGAAATATAGACATGAAATAAAAATACAGACTGGGCTTCTGATTGAGAGTTGAATTCCTTACCCCTCTTTTTTAAAAAAAACAAAGTAGTGTTGCTCGCTGCAAACTCATTTCGTTTAGCAGGTGGAACAGTAGTTTGGATTTTCCATAGGTCATATGATAATATGAAAGATAGTTTGCTGGGGTACGTGTTTGCGCTACTTTACTAGCACTGAACATTCTACTGAACTATCAAAACAACAGATAGGTTGTAAAAAGTCACGGTTGCACCAGCGGTCAGTGAAATAGAAAATGGTGCTTCCGTTTAGGTGTGAGCATGTGACTTTCCTGCCCCCATCGCTCCCTGAAAGGGTTTCGCACAGAGCGGGGCACGTGGTTGACACACAGAGATCTCTGACAGAACGGCCGCGATAGCGGACGGATATTGCTTGTCGGGTAATCTGCTCGGATAACGTCAGCACGACACGCGCAGGTACTGCCTTGTTTGTGCCAGTAACACAGATGCGCTTCGCCGTTCCCATTCTAGCATCAGGATCACTCGGCACCATACGACCGCCAGCAGTTTCGCATTACTATAACAAGAAATGTGGGAATGCCTGTCACAAGCTGAAGCCTTGAGTTGGTCTACGAGGTGTTGTCGGATGGTATAAGGCGTGTGAAAATCAAGGATTCACTTTTAAGTTTCTGTCCGCATTTTAATTTTTCACTTCGAATAACTACAGTGTGACCTCTGCTAGGTGCAGATGACTTTCATCCCAACACCAGTATCAAATCCAGTGAACACTCAGGGTGCTATTCTAGACTTAAATTACGTCACTGAGTATATCCGCTCATGCTGAGTCCTCTCAAATCACGGTTTAATCCAATATCAGCCATCTAGTAAATTTACCGGTAAACTGCTCGTGTCTCAGAGTATTTCCATTTAGACATACTTTCCCGTGCCCAGATGTCGTAAGTACCTTCGTAATAGTATGTCGGTTCGACTATCGGACTCAAGGCAGCAGTGATTCTGCGTAACAATGATTAGACAAGTCCTTATCGATTTCCGGAGGTTTGTGCCTCCAGATCACTACGCGATTTTCGTAAAGTATATGGCCATGGTTTGTGGCCGAGGAGCTGGCGCCCGATAACGTCTCACATTTTTTACATTCGCTTCCGATCGCTTCAATCCTGTGGCCGAGCTATCATGCTAAGTCCACCGTCATGCTCCTCAAACCGCCGTAGCATGATTGTGCTGTTGTGATACGAAAAGTTATTTTGTTCGAATTGGCAGCGCAGTTGAGGATGACGTAAAACATAAAGGCATGCAGCTGGAGGCCAGTTATGTTCATTTACCTCACAGCTGATATTGTGCCTTCGACTGCTACCACATTTCCCGTGGAAGCCCAGATGAACACTCCCGTCTAGCACGGTACATCTCTGTGTCTCCCAGTCGTGGTGTTATGCATCTTTTGAACAGTTGTTTGCTTGAATGAAGACCTATATGGACTCTGTCGTCGATGTGGTGTCTCCATTGACCCATGGTCCACTCTCCTTGAACCCGCATCCACTGCAACCGTAACTGACGATATTATTGTGTCAGCATGGGAATACGTATGGGTCGCCTGTTACGGAGTCTCATTTTCAAGAATGAGCGCTGAACGATGTGTTCCAAAACACTTTAGTCTGCAGCAGCATTTTATTCTGTCGTCATAAATGCCGCACATCGCCATCTAACCTACTTTATAGAACGGGAAAGCCTGTGTCCATCACTTTCTGTGAGGAAAGCGTGGCCTCTCAACACACTTTCATCTACTTGAGGTTTCACCGTACTTCAATTATTTTTAACATTGTTCACGACAGTACTAAGCGAGCAGCTGATCAGTTTCACCGTTTCCGAGATGCTCGTTCCCAGGCCACGTGACATAACTACCTACACATAGTAGGCCACTTATGTCAGAACCTTTCCCCTTTTAAGACCCCTATCGTCCCTAGAATGATTCTTCATTTTTTATGTCCGAGTGTTGTTTGGAGTCTCATCTCCTCCGGGCAACGTTCGCGTCATTGCTTGTAGGAGGTAGGGTTGATGGTGCCCATTACTTCCCATTGGAGGAGGATTTTAAGCTCCCTGGGGTTAACAAGTCTACCTCTGATAACTTTTTCTAAAATTATGCCATGTGGGCTAACGTCTTTGGAACTACGAATCGATGTCAGGGACGTAGATTCGTTGCACCTCTGCTTTCCAAGTGTCTGACGCATCCAGGGACCTGGTCGATCTTACTATGTAGATACATTATAGCTTCTGAACTGCTGTCTCTAACACCTCCTTGTGGGAGTCATGGGGCAGGTCTCGAGTACCTGTTCCCTCTCCTAATCCTTCTAATATTGGGTACTTGAATTAAATCTGGCTGTTCGTTGGACAGAGAACATACGTTTATTTTAATAGAGTGGTCTACGATAATTTGCTGAAAGTGAACGTGCAGAGATTGGTTTCGACGATTGAAACAACGATTTTGAGGCGAGAGACAAACTACTTAGGTAATCGTGAGTGCAATGCACTATGAGCTGTAGCGCCACGCGGAGTGGCCGCGCGGTTTGAGACGCCATCTCACGGATTGCGAGGCCCCTTCCGCCGGAGGTTCGAGTGCTCCCTCGGGCATGGGTGTGTGTGATGTTCTTAGCATAAGTTAGTTTAAGTAGGGTCAAGAAGTGTGTAAGACTAGGGACCGATGACCTCAGAGGTTTGGTTTCTTAAGAATTCACACATTAACATATGAGCTTCTGCAACCAGGTCAAACGGTGCCTCCAGAACGCTTCTGAGCACAGTTGCTCAATTTGAATCACGTACTTAAAGGCGAAAGCCCGCAAAGTGAAATGGAAGCAGATGAGCACACTTTCCACAAAAGCTATTTGGTAAGTAAGAAACCCGACATGATTATGGCACAAAACTGGTATCTTCTTTTTACTCCACATCAAAGCCACGCACAAAACTGAAAGCCTAATGTTTCTACTGTTAAATATTGTTGGTGTTGTCTCGCTTTCCGTACGTTACGCTAGTACATCTACTACCTACTCTTCTTCAAAATGGAAATTTATTCAAGCTCCCAATATATTTTCTCCACTATTTGCTCTTAATTGAGACCTATTTGACTCGTTAAGCCATAGACATTGCTTTGATTGTGCCGTGCTCTTATACAGTAGAAGTTTAGTAACAACGCTTAGCTCACTACTCAGGAATATTGCGATGAGCTTCTTTTCCACAGTGGGTGTTTTTGTTTGTAGTTATTTCACATTTTTGTGTAGAAATAGGTGTAGGTCTAGTTTAACAAACATGTACCAGACAGCACGGCTCCATGAGATCTTCCGGTTTTGTAATTGTAAAACGTAATATAGCCCTCTTCTTGCTGAAGTAGAATGAAGTTGTCTCCTCTGCAGTCAGATTGACTTCGTTCTTTCGCAACCAATAGTTAGTAGAATCTTGGCGTTGTAGAAGAGGGATATTTGTCTATATATCCAATAATGAAAAATGCCTTTCCGTCCGTGAACTGGGCGATCTGCACATTTGGAACGCTTGTATATCGATAATGTACACGGTGAGTAAAATAGGGTATAACACTGAGCCCTGGGGTAGGCCGAGATTAGGAGTTTTAACTTCGTCCTTCGACGTGCACCAAAACACATCTGCTAGGGAGGAAACTGACAATTAGTTGGGTTTAACAGTCCTGTACAGTCGTCGTCCTCTGAATTATCCTGAGAAGTTTTTCCTTTGAAACTTTATCACAGGGCACGTTCAATATCCAGGAATACAGCAGCTGTTGACATCGTACAGTTAAAGTTCTTTGTGATACGCTCAGTTAGTCGCCATATTATCATTTCTTCTAATGTGAGAGGATCTTCAGTCCTTGATTAGCCATTCGAATTTCTTGCTGCCGCTACAAGATGGCTAACTGGGAGGTGGTTTCCAGCGTTCGTGAGATCACTGGCTCTCTTTGGTCTTAGTATTATATTCGTTTCTTTCTGTTTGACTTGGGAGTACTGCGTTAGCACGTATGCACTGTAAATGCTAGTTATTAGTACCAGCTGCTTCCTTGGGAAATATTGAGGGTAATCGTTTCAGGTTGTATCAGGGACTGGCGCCATGGAATTGATAAAATTTTTGAGAATACCTCTTTCTTATGGTGTGGTAAGACGTAGAGATGCAAGCGTCGCCCCAGTGCGAGTAAGCGTTGCCTCTATGCGAATAGGCTAAGCCATTTGACTTGGGTAGTATTGGTATTCCCTGATAACAGGTTCAGCGGTCCCTGCAGGAGCGATGATCGTTCCAAGAACTGTTGTCGTCAGGATCTCTGCTTTGCTAAGTGGGTCTGCTGGTAGACCTCCAGGGGTGGGAATGGTTGTTTTGACGTCTTTTCGTTCCGTAACCTACTCATCAGTCGCCATCCATCTCTTACTTGTAGTTTTTCTTTGACAAATACGTTTCCTTAAATCCCGCTAGCGACACTGACTCTTCCCGTGAAGCCGGGAGTCTCTTGTTTCTTGCCACAGCCTTCGATAACTATTTTTCTGGTAGTTTAGTTCTTTGGTTAAATACGGCAAGTGTTCCTGGTAAGTCAGATATGTTAATCTCTGACTTTTGTATCTAGATGGGTATGTGCTCAACTGCTGTTTCAAACTATTCAGGAGTTGTGACTGGAAGCAAAGGATAACTATTGTTATTCAGATACCGACTGTACTGATCCCAGCTTGCCTCCTGCTGCGTTCAGTTTCGTGGGTTCGTGATGGCTCGACAGAATACTCCAAAGATCAGGTGACCATCAGATGGGAGTTCATTTATCGTTTTTACTCCTAGGTCCCTTCCTTCATTTTTTTTTTTTTTGTAACTGGGATGTCCAGGACATCGGAACGATAGCTAGCCACCGTTGTCCATGCATTGGTTCTTCATGGCCCACAATTTTGATCCCCAGCTGCCTTTCTACCGTAGCCAATGGCAGTGATTTTGGAGTGACACGCAACGAGTTCCACTATTAGTGCTTTGCGTTTATGTGTCCTCCAATAACAACCTTATCATAGGTAGTGATGATGTATATAAAATCTTGGACTTCGACTTGAGCGTTGTGATATTATTGGATTTCAGCTACTTTCCATGTGAGATATTTCTCATTAAAGAAAAGGACAGCCAACGAGCTATAGTTCGTAAAGATGCTAAGCATCACAGCGCGAGAGTAAAGAGATGAAATATTTTTTTTAATGTGTGCCTATACCAAAACGCGCGTCCAGCGTTTAAATACTCTAAATAAACACTATGACCCGCTGGGGGCAGATATTTAAAATAATTGCTGCAGCACTTGGTAGCAAGAAGCTGCGAAACACAAGAAAGAACTTTTGTTAAGAAATATTCTAGAGACTTCATTAAGCCTTGCAATTTCGGTCGCCGACATGTTAAGACGTACTACATAGCATTGTTGCAAGTTGTATTTTTATTTTTTGTAAAAACTATGTGAAACGACGAACAAACATTTCGGGAACACGGGTGAGGATACAATGTACTTACGCACGCGCAAGGACATTTAATTTTAAGAAGGAACGGACTGACAAAGCAACGATTATTGGACTCCGCCATTTACAAAAGAAATATCAGATGTAACTCATGCATTTATTGTGTATTTGTCAATGTGTAGAAGTTTAAAGCCAATTTGTTCAAACCATATTAATATTTTACGATGCAGTAATTTGCTTCTTATTCTTTTCTTTCACTAACCAAAAATGATGTTCAAATTGTATATAAGCTTTGTTACAGGTTCGCTCTTTATCGCGGTATCTCGTTTGTATTTGGGAGACCACTAATGTGTTCAACTTCCGATGTGTTAATCTTTCTCTTACAAAATTCCACTAATTTAATTTCATTTTCAATTTTATATTCAAATAGGTCCCTTAGGTATTTTCATCGAAGATTCTGATTGCGTGAAGGCAATCCGGGTCAAAAGGTCAATTATTCGCGTAATCAATCCGTACGTCTCCTGAACACAATCGAGAACCAACGCATCGGTGATCAATTAATAATCTCTCTTTCTTTTAAAGTCGTACTAAAAAACGGCCACACAGGATAGCCGTAAGTACGCAGTCTAGCGTTAGGCTGCATTCTGTCAGTATATATTAGCAACCAACAGTTACAGCATCACTATTATTAATATGCAAGTTCCTAACGCCAGATGTGGCACCCGAACAGAGACTTCACCAAAAATTAATCTGTTTCTATTTTTCACGAAACCAACTGGAGGAGATTTGGAAGCGAGTTGCAGAAAAATCAGTTAATAAAAAAAAAAATCGCTGTACGAAACCACAACAGCCGAAACTTGCAACGCTAAAGACAATGAAAAGTGAGTACGACTTTTCATTACGTTTGAAGCTTTGCGTACCGAGCATTCTATCGACTAGTGAACATTCATTCTCTAAGCTTCTCTCCTTTTCCTCACGCAATTTAATTCCCAAATTTCTCTTTCCTTCTGCTGTTAGATCCGCCTCTTTCACATCATTTCGCTTAAAATAGTTTAAAAACAGTCAACATTTCCATTGTTGTAAATTTTAGTGGATCAAAATGGCCGCTATCTACACCAGTTTCAGTGATGTATAAGTGTTTTTCATTTATTTATCTCTCCAGTTGCCATATTGGCATCTTCATGTGCTAGAGTTTCTAATGTTCATAACGAGCAAGCAATATCTGAGAAATCATTGGCGCGTCTGACAAGTGAAAATCAATTATAAATAATCTTTTCTGGCTCGTGTGGTGTATCTACGCTAAATTTAAGATGGCAGATGAGCAACCCAGACAACTTAGACCGCGTGCAGGTGTAAGCAAACTTGAATCTTGTAGTGAAGGTACAACAGACGACGAAGCGACACGCGAGGTGTCGGCGCCACAGGCCGCGTCGCAACCGCGTGAATGCTCGTTGTCAGATGTACTAAAATTGCTTGCTGGTGTGAAAACCACTTTTGAAGCACACATGGGACACTTAACAAATAAAAGCGACAATACTGAAATGCAGATCAGTCAGTTAACAAACAAAGTTGACAATACTGAAATGCAGATCAGCCAATTAACAAACAGAAGTGACAATATTGAGGTTCACATGGGTAATCTTAGAAGTCAAATACCGGAAGTTGATGCCAGAGTACAGGAACAGAACACAGCTGTAGACAGTAGGTTCAACAGTTTAGAATTGAGGATAGAGGACACTCAAATGCGAATGACCAATATAAATTCTGTTATTACCGACATCCAAACAAAAATCAAAAGTTCGAATGACATGATGGGGAAAAAAATTAAAGCCATTACCACTGATTACGCAAGTGTACATGCAGAAATAGACAGCGTTCTTTCCATGGTGGATTCCGCCGATACCAACATTGGTAGAAAATTTACAGATTTGCTGACCCAAGTCGATGTGTGTAAATCTCCAGCGAGTGACTCTTTGAAACATTACAATGATGTTTCAAAAAGAGTAGGCCAATTGACAGAAGGTGTCAGTGTCATTGGCGAGCGAGTAGAAAACCTTGCTCAGCTAATATCCGATGTCAATATTGACAAAAGGATCGAAGATGTCACCGTAGGAATAAGCACCACACTTAATAGGGAATTTGAAAAGTGGATACAATCCAAGGAACAGTACATTGAAAGTAAGGTACACTCTGATCTAAAAGGTGCAGTTAAATCCGCCACAGTAGATATCCTAACCGTTCCCGGTACTTCTGGTGACACTTTAACCAGTGAATTAGGCGAACTCAGACGAGCCTTGAACGACGATCTTCCGGAAAGGAAACAACGGCTGACCAATAACATAGATCAGCTGAAAAGGTAAGTTATAGAATTGTAAGGTGACAATCAAAGCGATTATCCACTACCGCCAGAACAAGATACTCTTCAATACCCCAAGTATCAGGTACAATTCTCATCTACAGTAAATAATACGCGTTATAAAGCTTCAACGCACGTAGTCATACTGATCAACTGACACTCGTTGAACTAATGCAAGATGAGAGTGCTGAAACACAGAGTTTTCGAGCCTTTTATACCTGAAAAACGAAATATACAGCCCATGGTATTTCTAAAATCATTCACAGGTGCTTTTCCAGAATCATGGAACGACATGCAGCGAATACAGTTCATATTAGGGTATATACACGGCGAAGAATCAATCTAGAGTACTAAAATAATAGACAAATGTCACACCTACGCAGATTTCGAAAGGCATTTTTTGAATAAATTCTGGAGTTCTGGTGTACAACAAAGACTCCGAAAGGAAGTCTACGATGCCGAACCTTTCAACACCAAGGGAGGAGGTTTGAGGCGTTATTTCGAAAAATATCTACGTAAAATTCAGTGTTGGGACACGCTCATTTCAACCAAAGTTGTCATCATGATCTTAAAGTCAATAATTCCTGTGTCAATAAGGGAAAAATTAGCTAACGTGAGTGAAGAGGACCAGGAAGCCTTTCTTTCCGTTCTTGACAATTTTGATATGATCTATGAGGATGTGCGTGCGAGTGCGCGGAATAATTACAATAATGACCGCCCGCTTCGCAACAGCACGTAGCAAACTGTGTCAACGGAATGTCGCACCAACATAACACGGGACAACCAAACGCTCAGCCTTACAGCAATCATAATGATTTCAGCCGCCGCAATGGAAAACCATATAGTAAATATCCAAAACAGAATAAATACAACCCGATATATCAAAACACACAGCGACAAAACGGTAACTCACCAATAAATCACAACGGTAATTACCAGCATCCGAACAACAAAAAATATAATGGAAATCGTCACAAGGGAAAGAAATGGAACAATTATAACAGGCCACAACACTACAGTCAGCCAAGTCACTTCACTCCCTCACATCGAATGAATTCTTTATAGCCTCAAAATGGGACATTTTTTCACCAACTCAACCAACAGTTCAGGAACAATAATCAGGACAATCCGTCGCATGCTTTCCTTAACACCGCCAGTCATAATAGCCAAGGAAACTCGACTATCTTTTACACACAGGCGAACCAAGCATCAAACGCGATGCCGAATGACACACAATTAAGTGATGCACAGTTCGTATGGGACACGAACGCAAGTTTTCAGCCTAGTATGATACAAAATACTAATCAAGTAAAAACAACTGACATTTCAGCTCCTCCCAAGTCGGAAAACTATTAGCAGCTTCTTTATTCCTCTACGGGGAAGCTGCGGAACGAAATTACAACACCATGAAGTACCTTAGACGACAAGTTAAGACAAGCTCTCATGTCTTTAACCTCTCATGCAAACCTAAGAAAAAAGGCGCATGACAAACACATTAGCAAAGTCCTATCGTATCGTATAAATGAACGAGTGCTATTAAAGACCTACTTCATAAGAATCGCAAGTGGCAGCAGTTGTATGAAGGACCATTTATTATACTAAGAAAACCGCACATTGGTTGCTATCTACTAGTCTACTAGCTGACCTGTATCTGGACGAATAAAAGGATTGTTTCATCACGCAAACTTAAAGAAATACCGAGTCAACCACTGAAGATATCTGCTAAGTTGAGCTGCTATACCCTGTCGACCTGCCTCCACAAGAGAAGTAATTTATGTGAGCACCTGAAATAAAATGCATTTATTGTAGGAGAGCAAGATTTGCCTTAGATGTAAGTTAGTTTTAAGTTAATTGAGCCACAAATGGCTCCAGCCAAAGAGCTGACAAATAAATAATATAGTAGGGACGTGCTAAGTGCCACCTGCTACCACTGGTTTTAAGTATAGCAAAGCTCCCTCCTCTTGAATGAAATAAATTAAAATGATCATTCGGACCAGAATGATTGCTCGTAAATAAACTTTGATTAAGGTCGCTTACTCTTACGAGGTAAATGTTATGTTATGTATAAGGAGTGTTTGACTACAATTTTTATGAGACCACCTGTAAAAAGCAGCAGACAAAGGCTGCAGCTTAACATAAAAGAATCAAATAAATCAATAACAATCCAGGTATCAGGAAAGAAACGTTAGGTCTTTGGTACGCCGTTATGATGGTTATCTGCTCCGTACAACTCCAAGTCGTAACTGCTGTAGCTGATAGTTGTGGCAACTGAGGTAGGTGTTTGGCTTTTTGGGAAATGCTTTGATGGAGGGAGGTGACAATTCCGTGTGCCCGCTGCTATTTGGTCATTAACCAATCATGTTTCATAACACTCACTCGTATGCAGTATTGAGGTGCGTTTCTGTGAGGATGATTTGTACCTTGTGCAGTGTGTTTAAGTGTTGGAGTTCCTTCTTTTTATTTCTCAGTCCATTTGCATTCCACAGAAAAACTATATCGTTATAGGACCGATTTGCCATTGTGTACTTTAATCTGCAACTGACGCGAGTCCTCCTCTAGGATTACAATTTCTGTCAATGCGTCTTCTACGTCCTTCATTTTCCCAGTAGTAATTAAAACAAACATAATGTTTTCCTTTTTGTTTCTTTTGTCTAACAAAGTCTCTAAGGCCATCATTCACTCCTTTGCCCTTCAACACCCGTTGTGGCACTTTTTTCTGGTAGGTATACTGTAGCTCTGGCGTACTATCGTGTTTTTTGTTGTGACGTCGATGATGATGACTGTGTCTTTCTCTGGTGGTGGTGGATTACGTCGATTGAAGTGTTGCTGTGGCGGCTTCTTGGGTGGTTTCCTCTGTCTTTCCAGTTGCTGGGAGTAATTCTAACCTGATAACGTTCCTTGTGGGCTTGGTAATTTGGACTATTTTCTGAAAACCCTTGCAGTCTCTATATGAAACTGAATGATTCTGTTGCGGCCCCTCTATAATAGAATTTCTTCCCGCATTTGACGAACCGTGGCGGAAGCCAACCGTGGTTATATCTGTGTCTCCAGCGCTGCGAACGTTCACATGGTACTGATTCAGCTCTTGGCCTATATTCTTAAAAAGAAAGGCTCTGAGCACTATGGGGCTAAACATGTGAGGTCATCAGTCCCCTAGAACTTACAACTACTTAAACCTAACCAACCTAAGGACATCACACACATCCATGCCCGAGGTAGGATTCGAACCTGCGACCGTAGCGGTCGCGAGGTTCCAGACTGAAGCGCCTAGAACCGCTCAGCCACAACAGCCGGCTATATTCCTCAACCTGCACTTCGTAATAAAGGGCGTAGCGTACATTATAGATATCATTGGAGGTCGAGGAGTTTGGTAACGTTATTGTGAAAACAGTTAGTGGCGTTTGATTTATAGTTTCCACATCTTTTCATTTGTGTTGGTAGACCTTCAGTGCCTCATTGACTTTCTTTATAAAGTTCTTTTTACTTTTTGATTCCGTTGCCTTGGGTGGTAGACCTTTGACCACCAACTTCTGCAGCTTCCCTAGTGAGTACTGGTAGGCAACGAAGGCCACGTTCGTGTCCTGAAAGAACTACAAGAATTTCCCGTAGTTTCCATAGATTCGACATAATATTTAATGCAGTCGTCTCGATAGGTCCACCTAATGATTACGCTAACCACGTTTTTCAGCTTCCTTGTAGACTGCATTGGGTTTGAGAATTTATGCGATACTAATGGAACAATCTTAAATCTTGAATATTTAATCTTATCTTGGTTTTGGATTGTTTGTTTCATTTCGTCTTCAGCAAGGCTTTCTATTTTGTGTCTTGACATGTTTGCCACCAGCGTCTATATTTTCCGAAACTTGCGAAGAGCTTTCTCCTCATCACTTACTGTCTCTTACTTTGTCTTTCTAGGAAGTCACTCCTTTGGAATCACAGCAATGGTCGCCATTGTTGCCCTCAGAAGATGTGTATACTGCCACGTTCTGTTGCACTCTTCGCAGTTCCTCTGTTCTTTGGTTCCTTTTCTATTCTCTCCACATTTGTCGCTCTGCTCGTCATTTTGGTGTCATCAGCTGGCTTTTCGTTGGTTGGTTGCATTTCTTCATAAACTGCTTGTAGTCCGGTGTTTTCTACCCTGTTGTCGTCGTCATGCACGATGGCAGGGGAGAGCATTCTGTTTGCGATTACTATAATTATGCCGGCCGAAGTGGCTGTGCGGTTAAAGGCGCTGCAGTCTGGAACCGCAAGACCGCTACGGTCGCAGGTTCGAATCCTGCCTCGGGCATGGATGTTTGTGATGTCCTTAGGTTAGTTAGGTTTAACTAGTTCTAAGTTCTAGGGGACTAATGACCTCAGCAGTTGAGTCCCATAGAGCTCAGAGCCATTTTTTACTATAATTATACCTATGCTAGTTCTAACCTTACAGGGCGCGATGCTAAGGGGCTCTGGAACTGTTTTCCCCTATAGCTATTTCGCCTGAATCCTGATAATCTGGATATTTCGCGTGTATGCGCTGCAGCACATTGTCACACACAGCAAGGCATGCAACGTGAAAGCACTATATTTTTGCGTGCAGCTATATAAGTTGCATGCAGCAAAACAGAACAAGTAAAAACAAAGAAAAACAAAAAAGCTGTAGTGGCTATTTCAGGTTTGCGCGCTATTTAGACTCCAACACGAATCTGTATTTGTACCTGCTCCACTTACATACAGACGTGCCTCATCGCGTCGCCTGCCCACATCGCCACTTGGTGGCATTCAGTACTGTGGTGGACAGTGCTCATAACGTTTTGTCTCACTAGTTTGTACAGGATGTCAAGAAATCGTACTCAATATTTTGATAAGTGGTATCAGAACTAAAACAAGAACAAAATCCCCGATAAACATGGGCCCAAATATGCATACCTCAACAGCTATGAACACTAGTACATCTTCGCTACTATGAAAAGCATCTCCTCTAATGCAGCCTCGTTGCTATTACGAACAACCCACAGAACGCAGCAAGCAAATGGATGAACCAATGAGAATACATTATTCTTCATTGTGAAACAGAAGAACAACTAATGTAATCTGCTCTTTATTAAATACGACCTACGATATATTCTTACGAGCCATCGCTAAAGGACGTGCTCAGTATGGTATCCATTCATAGTAAGGCACGATTTTTGCTCCGATGGCTTAGGCCGTCACTCACATTCTGAAAAACTCCAAGTTGACCACGTATGCGCTGGCGTCTTTTTGGAGTTTATACCATACATCATTAATGGGGCATGGATACATAGAAGATTTCAAGTGTCCCCACTACCGTAAAACCAACAAATTAAAAATATGGTTCAAATGGCTCTGAGCACTATGGGACTTAACATCTGAGGTCATCAGTCCCCTAGAACTTAAAACTACTTAAACCTAAGTAGCCTAAGGACATCACACACATCCAAACCCGAGGCAGGATTCGAACCTGCGACAGTAGCGGTTGTGCGGTTCCAGACAGAAGCGCCTAGAACCGCTCGGCCACACCGGCCGGCCCAACGGATTAAGATCGGGTGAAGTGTTGGCCAACGTACAGAATCTCCCAGACCAAACCAATTCCCGATTAAATGTCTCTGTGATGTGTTCTCGGACATTTAGGAGAAAATGCACTGGTGCTCTGCTCCGTCATGCATGAATTTCATCCCCAGCCGTTGTGGGAATGGTACATCAGCAGGTCAGGTAGGTCGTTTCATAGACTCTGGAGATACTTTGCTACAGTTGATGCATTTGGTAGTACGTAACATCCCATTAGCCAATCGCCAATAATTTTTGCCCGTATGTTAATCGAAAATCGACGTTTGCTTCTTCAGCTGCGTGTGGATTTGCATCTGCTCACACATGTTGGTTATCAAAACCGACAACTCCGTCTCACCTGAAACCAGACTGGTTGGAAACCATATCTTCTTAGTGAAAAGCGGAACTTCAACAAACCTTTACCATAGTAATAAGTAGGACTACATTTTGGTAAGCTGGTGGTGTGACCGAAAGAATTGGACATGCTGTATATCATTTGGGTAAAGTAACTCTTCAAGCAGGATCGCCCAGACTGGAGAATAAATAACCGCGATAGATGCCGAGATTCTACATACACTTGTTATAGGATCTTCTCCTACTCGTTGCGATACTCGCCCCAGCACAGTATGAATCCTAATGGTGCGAGGTCTGCCACGATCAGCCGTCTTTGAGCTACGGAGCCAGAGTCTTGTATTCGCTGGAAGAGGCGGCTGCATAACAATGCAGACGATACGCTGGGTTCTGGAACACTTTTTAACGTATAGGATGTGGCTCGACGAGTGATTACATTTTCCAAGTCATAACAGCAGATCAAGTCTGCCGTTTCCCATTCGGAGTAACAGACTTTCATTTTTCTGGTAGCTGAAAAGATAAAATTCCAATGTATAAACATTTCACGAACATACCAAAACATGAATTGGTTCCATCTGAACTCATGCATACGCTGCACTTGCCCATAAGTGTGAATATTATGTTTACCGCATCCCGCAGCGATGAACTGTAACAGAAAATGAGGCCTTATTTGTTTGCTTCATTCTGTAGGTACTTCGTAATAGTAAAGAGGCAGAAGTAGAAGGGATGTCTTTCACAGCAGCACAGAAGAACAACCACTCATGCCTCTTAACGTTTAGAGTTCATGATTTCTATGGGCCATACTACAGCCTCTCAAAACATGGAATACATTATTTAACAGACACTATGTACCAAGACAAGCTTTCCAAAGTTCCCACTGGAGTGGTTCAATAGGTCGACTCAGACTCAGGAGAGACCCCAGAGAAATTGGTACACCTGCCTGCGATCGCGCGGAAGTGCCGCAGCACGACGTGGCATGGACTCGACTGATATCTGAAGTACTGCTGGTGGCAACTGATGCCATGATCCGGCAGGGCTGTCCATAAATCCGCAAGAGTACGAAGCGGTGGAGACAACTTTTGAACAGCATGCCAGATATGCTCAATAGTGTTCATGTGTGGGGAGTTTGGTATCCAGCGGAAGTGTGTAAACTCGGAAGACTGTACTTGGAGCCACTCTGTAACAATTCTAGGCGTCTGGGGTGTCACATTGCCACGCTGGAATTGTTCAAGTTAGTCGGAATGCGCAGTGGCCATGAATGGGTGCAGGTGATCAGACAGGATGCTTACATACATATTGCGCGTCAGAGTCGTATCTAGACATAAAAGGGGGTTCCATATCACTCCAACTTCACACGCCCCACTCCATTATACAGCGCCACCAGCTTGAACAGTACGCTGCTGACATACAGGGTCTATGGTTCAAATGGCTCTGAGCACTATGGGACTTAACTTCTGAGGTCATCAGTCCCCTAGATCTTAGAACTACTTAAACCTAACTACCCTAAGGACATCACACACATCCATGCCCGAGGCGGGATTCGAACCTGCGACTGTAGCGGTCGCGCAGTTCCAGACTATAGCGCCTAGAACCGCTCGGCCAGACCGGCCGGCACAGGGTCTATGGATTCATGAGATTGTCTCCATACCCTTACATGTCCATCCGCTCGATACAATTTTAAACGAGACGCGTCCGACCAAGCAATATGTTTCCAGTCATCAATATTGGTGTTGACGGGCCCAGGCGAGGAGAAAAGCTTTGTGTCGTGCAGTCATCATGGGTACACGAGTGGGCCTTCGGCTCCGAAAGCCCATATCGATGATGATTCGTTGAATGGTTCACACGCTGACGCTTGTTGCTGGACCTGCACTGAAATCTGCAGCAATATGCGGAATTATTGCACTTCTGTCACGTTGAACGGTTCTCTTCAGTCGTCGTTGGACTCGTTCTTGCAGGATCTTTTTCCGGCCGCAGCGATGTCCGACGTTTGATGCTTTATCGGATTCCTATTATTCACGGCACACTCGTGAAATGATAGTACGGGAAAATCCCCACTTCATCGCTACCTCGCAAATGCTGAGTCCCATCGCTCGTGCCCGGACTATAAAACCATGTCAAACTCACTGAAATCTTGATAACCTGCCATTGTAGCAGCAGTAACCCATCTAACAACTGCGCCAGACACTTGTTGTCTTATATAGGCGTGACCGACCGCAGCGTCTTATTCTGTCTGTCTACATATCTCTTTGTTTGAATACGCATGCCCATAGCAGTTAGTTTCGTGCTTCAGTGTGTAATTAAACGCACTTACTAAACGAACCTGTGACATCACGCACTATTCTTCTTTGGATCATCTCTTATTTCGTTCATCAAACCTGTCTGGTAAGGATCCCACAGTGAGGAGCAGTACTCAACTATGTGTCGAACTAGTGTTTTGTAAGCTACCTACTTCGTGGATAGAGTGCAGTTCCTGAGGTGTTTTCCAACAAATCTCAGTTTCACAAGGAAAGAAGGAGAAAGGAACAAAAAGGAGAATTAACAACTCGATCATTTACAACTACGCCTGCCATACAACTAGTGATACACGAAAGACAATACGCCAGTATCTTGTAACACCGCTTCCGACCGAAAGACAATACGCCAGTATCTTGTAACACCGCTTCCGACCGTGACAATACCTTCAATTTAACGAGAAATAGCGCACGAAAGTTTATTCAGGTACACCGCCATTGATGACTGTATCCCGTACGGCCAGCAAGTTGCTGGGAAGCTGATTGCTGTACTTCGCATGCTGCTCCCAATAGTCTTATATATTTTTATGCTTTGCCTACTATTTGACTTGCATGGAAGTTCCACTTTAAATCCCTCTCTGCGCGTGCTCCCAAACATTTAGTGGTTTGAATGATTCCAGTGATTATTCGACACTCGTGTAATCATACAATAACCAGCATTTTCTTCCATTTATGCTCAATACATTACATTTATATGTGAATTGTAACAATTGTACAGAGACCATATGCAGTTATAACAGGTGTCGAAAAACCGCTGGAAGAAAAATACACTCCTGGAAATTGAAATAAGAACACCGTGAATTCATTGTCCCAGGAAGGGGAAACTTTATTGACACATTCCTGGGGTCAGATACATCACATGATCACACTGACAGAACCACAGGCACATAGACACAGGCAACAGAGCATGCACAATGTCGGCACTAGTACAGTGTATATCCACCTTTCGCAGCAATGCAGGCTGCTATTCTCCCATGGAGACGATCGTAGAGATGCTGGATGTAGTCCTGTGGAACGGCTTGCCATGCCATTTCCACCTGGCGCCTCAGTTGGACCAGCGTTCGTGCTGGACGTGCAGACCGCGTGAGACGACGCTTCATCCAGTCCCAAACATGCTCAATGGGGGACAGATCCGGAGATCTTGCTGGCCAGGGTAGTTGACTTACACCTTCTAGAGCACGTTGGGTGGCACGGGATACATGCGGACGTGCATTGTCCTGTTGGAACAGCAAGTTCCCTTGCCGGTCTAGGAATGGTAGAACGATGGGTTCGATGACGGTTTGGATGTACCGTGCACTATTCAGTGTCCCCTCGACGATCACCAGTGGTGTACGGCCAGTGTAGGAGATCGCTCCCCACACCATGATGCCAGTTGTTGGCCCTGTGTGCCTCGGTCGTATGCAGTCCTGATTGTGGCGCTCACCTGCACGGCGGCAAACACGCATACGACCATCATTGGCACCAAGGCAGAAGCGACTCTCATCGCTGAAGACGACACGTCTCCATTCGTCCCTCCATTCACGCCTGTCGCGACACCACTGGAGGCGGGCTGCACGATGTTGGGGCGTGAGCGGAAGACGGCCTAACGGTGTGCGGGACCGTAGCCTAGCTTCATGGAGACGGTTGTGAATGGTCCTCGCCGATACCCCAGGAGCAACAGTGTCCCTAATTTGCTGGGAAGTGGCGGTGCGGTCCCCTACGGCACTGGGTAGGATCCTACGGTCTTGGCGTGCATCCGTGCGTCGCTGCGGTCCGGTCCCAGATCGACGGGTACGTGCACCTTCCGCCGACCACTGGCGACAACATCGATGTACTGTGGAGACCTCACGCCCCACGTGTTGAGCAATTCGGCGGTACATCCACCCGGCCTCCCGCATGCCCACTATACGCCCTCGCTCAAAGTCCGTCAACTGCACATACGGTTCACGTCCACGCTGTCGCGGCATGCTACCAGTGTTAAAGACTGCGATGGAGCTCCGTATGCCACGGCAAACTGGCTGACACTGACGGCGGCGGTGCACAAATGCTGCGCAGCTAGCGCCATTCGACGGCCAACACCGCGGTTCCTGGTGTGTCCGCTGTGCCGTGCGTGTGATCATTGCTTGTACAGCCCTCTCGCAGTGTCCGGAGCAAGTATGGTGGGTCTGACACATCGGTGTCAATGTGTTCTTTTTTCCATTTCCAGGAGTGTATGTTTTCGCTATACTGTTCTCGTTAAATTCAAAGAACCGGTATTTCATTCATACCTTACTGCATTCTTCTGTTGTAATCACACATCTAACTTTGCAGTCACTAGAAAATGACATAAGGTAGTTGCTCACTTATAAAGATTCAGAGACGATAATTCCATCCCTCACTAAGTACTCGAGCGGTATTCCGAGGTTAGTATTAGTAAGAAGTTCCATCAACCATACACGTTGCAGTGGTCTGGGGAGTATCTATGTACAGGGTGTTTCAAAAATGACCGGTATATTTGAAACGGCAATAAAAACTAAACGAGCAGCGGTAGAAATACACCGTTTGTTGCAATATGCTTGGGGCAACAGTACATTTTCAGGCAGACTAACTTTCGAAATTACAGTAGTCACAATTTTCAACAACAGATGGCGCTGCGGTCTGGGAAACTCTATAGTACGATATTTTCCACATATCCACCATGCGTAGCAATAATATGGCGTAGTCTCTGAATGAAATTACCCGAAACCTTTGACAACGTGTCTGGCGGAATGGCTTCACATGCAGATGAGATGTACTGCTTCAGCTGTTCAATTGTTTCTGGATTCTGGCGGTACACCTGGTCTTTCAAATGTCCCCACAGAAAGAAGTCACAGGGGTCCGTGTCTGGCGAATAGGGAGGCCAATCCACGCCGCCTCCTGTATGTTTCGGATAGCCCAAAGCAATCACACGATCATCGAAATATTCATTCAGGAAATTAAAGACGTCGGCCGTGCGATGTGGCCGGGCACCATCTTGCATAAACCACGAGGTGTTCGCAGTGTCGTCTAAGGCAGTTTGTACCGCCACAAATTCACGAAGAATGTCCTGATAGCGTGATGCAGTAATCGTTTCGGATCTGAAAAATGGGCCAATGATTCCTTTGGAAGAAATGGCGGCCCAGACCAGTACTTTTTGAGGATGCAGGGACGTTGGGACTGCAACATGGGGCTTTTCGGTTCCCCATATGGGCCAGTTCTGTTTATTGACGAAGCCGTCCAGGTAAAAATAAGCTTCGTCAGTAAACCAAATGCTGCCTACATGCATATCGCCGTCATCAATCCTGTGCACTATATCGTTAGCGAATGTCTCTCGTGCAGCAATGGTAGCGGCGCTGAGGGGTTGCCGCGTTTGAATTTTGTATGGATAGAGGTGTAAACTCTGGCGCATGAGACGATACGTGGACGTTGGCGTCATTTGGACCGCAGCTGCAACACGGCGAACGGAAACCCGAGGCCGCTGTTGGATCACCTGCTGCACTAGCTGCGCGTTGCCCTCTGTGGTTGCCGTACGCGGTCGCCCTACCTTTCCAGCACGTTCATCCGTCACGTTCCCAGTCCGTTGAAATTTTTCAGACAGATCCTTTATTGTATCGCTTTTCGGTCCTTTGGTTACATTAAACCTCCGTTGAAAACTTCGTCTTGTTGCAACAACACTGTGTTCTAGGCGGTGGAATTCCACCACCAGAAAAATCCTCTGTTCTATGGAATAAACCATGTTGTCTACAGCACACTTGCACGTTGTAAACAGCACACGCTTACAGCAGAAAGACGACGTACAGAATGGCGCACCCACAGACTGCGTTGTCTTCTATATCTTTCACATCACTTGCAGCGCCATCTGTTGTTGAAAATTGTAACTACCGTAATTTCGAAAGTTTGTCCGCCTGAAAATGTACTGTTGTCCCAAGCATATTGCAACAAACGGTGTATTTCTATCGCTGCTCGTTTAGTTTTTATTGCCGTTTCAAATATACTGGTCATTTTTGAAACACCCTGTAGATACAGATACATAGCGGTCAACACATTATGTTCTTATTCAGGGGAACAAGATTACTTGCTTTACGATATCCATGGCTTAATATGTTTCCAGTCCTTTCTTTTTTTGTGTTAACTTCAACGAATGTGCAGCTTGTAAATAAAACCAATTTTCTTTTCCTTTGTGCGTTGCTGTTACCCAGTTATGACAAAAAAAAATGCTTTGCGACAAAGCATGGGTTCAGTGTCATGGCTAGATGTTTGTCGATAAAGTACCAGAAAAACCAATGAATACCTATTTCTTTTGTATTATTTTTGTACAGCAGAACGGACAGTCGTATTTATATTAACAGTAACGTATCTGAGAGCATTCGTTCGTCGCTTTCATGGCACTGAAAGGTGTTCGAATGTCAGTCCACAGGGAAGGTATTGCGAGTATTAAAGGGACTGTCTACCTGCGGAGCAGTTTCCTTGTCTAAACGTTTCCTTCGCGGTCTGTTATTCTTTGGGAGTCGCCCGTCTGTCGCATTTACTGCCATTCTTTCCCAACTCAAAACAATGTCTGTTTACGTGAGCAGCTCGATATCAAGAGTAAACAGAACTGGACGCAGGTGGTCTGCACGCGTAATCTCAACACCATGTGCGTCTATCGATTAGCCAACTACAGAGGTAAGCATTGGTATATCTTGTTGTCAACAGTTAAACCAAATGTAATTCATGTCTCCAGTAGTTGCAAAATAACTTTCTTGCGTAAAATATTCGAGTGTAGAATGTTCTATGAAAAAACTCAGCGCCGTAATTCTCCGCTGATGCCTCAACTCATAAATAAAGCAACGAGGCCTCTTATTGCTTTTCTCCTAGAGGAACCAGTAGCGCCATAAATCTATATCTATATCATAAATCTATATAGAGGAAAGAGAGAGAGAGAGAGAGAGAGAGAGAGAGAGAGAGAGAGAGAGAGAGAGAGGGGGGGGGGGGGGGGGGGGGAGAGAGAGAGAGAGAGAGAGAGAGAGAGAGAGAGAGAGAGAGAGAGAGAGAGAGAAATAAACGATAATTAATTTATAAGCGCACTAGAGAGAACCTTATTAATTAGTTTAGGTTTCCGGGAAAGAGACTGCAGAAGTGCATCAGCTATGCCATATTCGGAGGAACGCATCAATTGATGATTACATCCCTTGGAGCTAGCAAGTTGCTGGGAAGGTTACTGCAACGATCTGTTCTATGCTTCAATCAGCTTTACACCTTTTCTATCGTGGCTGAAGGAAACTTCTCAAGCCAAGATCACTAAAAAGCATCTTATTGGATGACTGGATTCGACAGACCTATGCTGTTATCAACGAATCTTAAACTTCCGATTTTTTTCAATATATTATTCATCAGTATTGCAAGTCGCCTGACATTGCTTATGCGCTGCCCACTACCATGAAGATCACTACACATCGGCATGTCAAATATAGTGATCTTCATGGTAGTGGAAAGTACATATGCTATGTGATACGATATTATGTTGTAAAAATGAAAAGCATAAGATCCGATGATGACAGCAAAGCTCTATCGAAACCGGTCATCGAATAAAACGTTTTTAGCGATCTCGGCTTGTGAAGTTTCAGTCAGTTACCTATAACTGCAGAACGTCTTCAGACCATCCATGTCATCAATATATAGCATTTCATATGGTACCAGAATTAAAAATGCTGTTGTTGTAGCACAGAAAAAGGCGATTATGTTCTGGGCAGAGTTAGGGATGTAAAAGAAAGAAAAAAGCTTTCCAACGTATCTGGCAGCTTCAAATACATTTAAATCAAAATATCGTGACATATATTTTTTACTTTTAATTATCACTACCCATCTCATGTAGTGAATTGTCTAAAGTAAAGTAAAATGATACATGATGCCATGTCGTATATTGTGGGACATAGCATAATGTCATCCAACATGATATGACATAAGATGCCATTAAAATTTACTATTCATGCATCCCCAGCCTGGAATATTTCTAATTATAGATGCATCCCACTCTCGGATACTTCCTATTGTAGTGCGCCCTACTCTCTAGAAGCACGTAAATTCTTGTCCAATTGTTCTTATATACCTCATCATACACCTAACAGCTCACTGCAGTGGGGAAGTAGGCTTTAGGCGAAAAAAAGAGCAAATATGTCAAGGTGTTTTGAAGTCTCTGAAGCTTCCAGATAAGTCAGAAAGCTAGTTATTTTCTTTTACATCACCAACACTGCCCTCGACATATTAGCTTTTTTGTGCTACGATTGGAGGATTTTTCGTTCTGGTTCCCAGCTTTTACTCTACCTAAATTGTTTTGACATTAGATGGCCAGAGCTTGGTAAGTGATATAGTTTTTTGTTGATGTTGTGGACTGGCAGGAGAGCCAACCCACGGAGTTTGGAGGAAGCCGAAAGGCACGCGTCTAAGCTCACGCAGGCTGGCGTGAGGTCTGGAACAGGACAATGAAATTAGAACTTAGAAAAACGGACGCAGATGGTGGAATACTTAACTTCAATCCATTAATGCTGAACGTAGCTCTTGTCTGTACATTATTTACAATATCAATAGCAACTGAAAATGGCGCCTTGCTAGGTCGTAGCAAATGACGTAGCTCAAGGCTATGCTAACTATCGTCTCGGCAAATGAGAGCGTATTTTGTCGGTGAACCATCGCTAGCAAAGTCGGTTGTACAACTGGGACGAGTGCTAGGAAGTCTCTCTAGACCTTCCGTGTGGCGGCGCTCGGTCTGCAATCACTGATAGTAGCGACACGTGGGTCCGACGTATACTAACGGACCGCGGCCGATTTAAAAGCTACCACCTAGCAAGTGTGGTGTCTGGGGGTGACACCACATTCCTCCCCCGCAAATCGGCGCACGGTTGTGGCATAAGGCTTCCGCCCGCCGTGGGGAGGACCCCATGTTGACGTATGCGGCGAGGTGGGGAGCCTAACAACAGGCGAGGCGGTGCCACCCGCACCCTGCCATTCGGACCGCGAGGAGCTACGGAACGCCTGAAAACCTGCTCCAGGGTGCACGCCAACATGCGGTGTATGCGCCCGCAGAGAGACAGGAGGGGACAAAGGGTCGACCTCCATCGGGCTGGGGCACCCGACGGGCGAAGACGACATATGGTCCGGAGCGGGCAAAGTTCCATGTCGGGGGACAACTGGCCACGGGAAGCGATCGGCGGCGCGCGACCCAGGGAGGCGCCCGGCGGTTGCAGCGGCGTCCACTGCGGACGTCGCCGGCGGGAGAACAGGCGGCGGCGGCGGCGGCGGCGGCGGCGCGTCGCCATGGGGCAAAATGGAAGGCAGCGTCGATAACACCTGGGGCTGAGGCGAGCCAGTAGATGGGGCCCCAGGGCGCTGACCTGACGGCACCGTCGCTGAATGCAGACGGGGAGCGGCAGATCCCGTGCGACGACAGAGGCACAGCTGGTTGAGATGCCGGCGCACCTCACCAGAGGCCCCCAAAACCAGATACATAGCGCGGCCGAGGCAGCGAAGAATGCGCCCTTCGAGCCAACGCCGTGAACCTCGATAGTGGCGGTAGTAGACAACGTCGCCTGGGGCAAAAGCAGGCGTCTGCCGCTGCACAGGAACCTGATGCGGCGGATGTAGCAAAGACATCAAGTTTCGATGAGGACGACCGTGGAGCAACTCAGCCGGCGAGCGACCATCTCGGGGCTGAGAGCGATACGAGGACAAAAAGAGCAATAACGCGTCCTCCCGAGAATGCGACTCTTTCAACTTCAACATCTGTGACTTGAAAGTCCTGACCAATCGTTCAGCGGCACCGTTTGACTGTGGCGAAAACGGCGCGGACGTCAGATGTTGAATACCATTGGCCTTGCAGAATGACTGAAATTCTGCGGACATGAATTGTGGGCCATTGTGTGAAACAATAGTCTGTGGAAGACCTTCAATGCAAAAGATAGCAGATAACGCTTGGATGGTGGCAGATGACGTCGTGGAAGACATCCGGACAACAAAAGGAAAATTACTGAATGAATCTACCACAACCAACCATCGAGCATTCCAGAATGGACCAGCAAAATCGATGTGTAAGCGTTGCCAAGGGGAAGTGGCTGTTGGCCATGCAAAGAATTTCCGCGGTGGTGCGGATTGTTGTTCGGCACACGCCATGCAAGAAGAGCACATATTCGTAATCGCAGCATCGATTCCGAACCAAGTACAGTGCTGACGAGCAAGTTGTTTCGTTTTCACTATACCCCAATGTCCTTGGTGGAGAAACCGTAAGACAGAGGACTGTAACGAACGTGGGACCACGACCCTGGACTGATCATTATCAGAACGCAACAGCAAAACACCACGTCGTACAAAAAGTCTCTCGTTGTGAACAAAATATCGGCGAACCAACGGATCCCCGATCTGTGACTTTGACAAGGGCCATTGAGTAGCAACGAAACGCAGAACGGTAGCCAGGACAGGGTCGGCAGCTGTGGCTGTAGCTACACGACGAAAATCAATCGGAAACGAGTCGACCACGCCATCGGTTTCCGAATCAATGAACATGCAAGCAAGTTCGGAGGAACCGAATGCTCTATCCTCAGCAACAGGCAAACGGGACAACGCATCGGCGTTTCCGTGCTTAGCAGTGGACCGATACAAGATATCGTAGCGGTACTGCGAGAGGAAAATAGACCGGCGATCGAATTTCTGCGCTGTACGTGGAGGTACAGGCGTGGTCGGATGAAAAAGCGATGTCAAAGGTTTGTGGTCTGTGATGATGGTTAAGTGTCGACCGTACAAGAAATCATGAAACTTTGTAACACCAAATGCTTCTTTCTCGATCTGTGAATAATGTCTTTGTGCAGACGAAAGCAATTTGGACGCAAAGGCAATAGGGCGATCGTGCGATCCATCTTTGTGCACAAGCACAGCACCGATCCCGAAATCCGGTTCATCCACCATCAACGAAAGGGGTTTCTGGGGATCGAATGGCGTAAGGCAAGTATTGGAAAGCAACGCCGATTTCAACTGGCGAAAGGCGCGTTTGCATTCCGTCGTCCAGACGAATGGAACACCTTTATGGCGTAAGCGATGAAGCGGAGCTGAAATGGAAGAGGCGTGGCGCACATATTTGTTATAGTAATTTATGTTTCCCAGCACGCTCTGTAGCCGCTTCAAATTCTGTGGCGAAGGCAAGTCTTGTATGGCACGGAGGTGCTCTGGACTGGGATGTATGCCTTGGGCATTGAGTACATGTCCCAGATAGGGTAAGTCACAAGCAAAAAACACACATTTGTCCTTCCGCAAGCGAAGACAATTTTGTCGGAAGAACTGTAATAATGTTCTGAGATTGGCTAAATGTTCTTCTTCCGTCTTTCCGGAGATCACAATATCGTCCAGATAGTTTGCTGCAGTAGGGACCGACGCATAAACAGTTTGTAGATATTGCTGAAACAATGCAGGGGCGGATGCACACCCGAATGGCAGTCGTTTGGAGCGATACAAAACTAGATGCGTGTTAACCACCAAAACGCGCTGGGATTCTTCGTCCACCGGTATTTGCAAGTACGCATCTGCTAGGTCCAACTTCGAAAAATACACTCCTGGAAATTGAAATAAGAACACCGTGAATTCATTGTCCCAGGAAGGGGAAACTTTATTGACACATTCCTGGGGTCAGATACATCACATGATCACACTGACAGAACCACAGGCACATAGACACAGGCAACAGAGCATGCACAATGTCGGCACTAGTACAGTGTATATCCACCTTTCGCAGCAATGCAGGCTGCTATTCTCCCATGGAGACGATCGTAGAGATGCTGGATGTAGTCCTGCAGAACGGCTTGCCATGCCATTTCCACCTGGCGCCTCAGTTGGACCAGCGTTCGTGCTGGACGTGCAGACCGCGTGAGACGACGCTTCATCCAGTCCCAAACATGCTCAATAGGGGACAGATCCGGAGATCTTGCTGGCCAGGGTAGTTGACTTACACCTTCTAGAGCACGTTGGGTGGCACGGGATACATGCGGACGTGCATTGTCCTGTTGGAACAGCAAGTTCCCTTGCCGGTCTAGGAATGGTAGAACGATGGGTTCGATGACGGTTTGGATGTACCGTGCACTATTCAGTGTCCCCTCGACGATCACCAGTGGTGTACGGCCAGTGTAGGAGATCGCTCCACACACCTTGATGCCGGGTGTTGGCCCTGTGTGCCTCGGTCGTATGCAGTCCTGATTGTGGCGCTCACCTGCACGGCGCCAAACACGCATACGACCATCATTGGCACCAAGGCAGAAGCGACTCTCATCGCTGAAGACGACACGTCTCCATTCGTCCCTCCATTCACTGGAGGCGGGCTGCACGATGTTGGGGCCTGAGCGGAAGACGGCCTAACGGTGTGCGGGACCGTAGCTCAGCTTCATGGAGACGGTTGCGAATGGTCCTCGCCGATACCCCAGGAGCAACAGTGTCCCTAATTTGCTGGGAAGTGGCAGTGCGGTCCCCTACGGCACTGCGTAGGATCCTACGGTCTTGGCGTGCATCCGTGCGTCGCTGCGGTCCGGTCCCAGGTCGACGGGCACGTGCACCTTCCGCCACCACTGGCGACAACATCGATGTACTGTGGAGACCTCACGCCCCACGTGTTGAGCAATTCGGCGGTACGTCCTCCCGGCCTCCCGCATGCCCACTATACGCCCTCGCTCAAAGTCCGTCAACTGCGCATACGGTTCACGTCCACGCTGTCGCGGCATGCTACCAGTGTTAAAGACTGCGATGGAGCTCCGTATGCCACGGCAAACTGGCTGACACTGACGGCGGCGGTGCACAAATGTTGCGCAGCTAGCGCCATTCGACGGCCAACACCGCGGCTCCTGGTGTGTCCGCTGTGCCGTGCGTGTGATCATTGCTTGTACAGCCCTCTCGCAGTGTCCGGAGCAAGTATGGTGGGTCTGACACACCGGTGTCAATGTGTTCTTTTTTCCATTTCCAGGAGTGTATTTACCCGGGCACGGTTTGTCAGAAAGATCTTTCGGGCAGGGTAAAGGAAAAGTTGCAATCACTAGTTGTTGATTCACTGTTGCCTTGAAGTTCACACAAAGTCTCAATTTTCCGGAAGGTTTTTGCAAAATTACTAAGGGAGAGAAGCCTGCACACGTTCCATTACACCCTGTGATTCCAAATCGTGTAATGTTTTTGCGACCTCATCACGCAATGCGTGGGGAACATTGCGCGCTCTGAAAAATTTCGGTTGCGCGTTTACTTTCAGTTCCAAATGTGCTTTATAGTTCTTAGCGCAACCAAGGCCCAGTGCAAAAATGTCTGCAAACTCTGCACATAGACGAGAAACACTGTCTGAAGGCACAGTCTGGTTCACTGATAGGACCTGATTGACTATAGACAAGTTAAACAACTGAAACAAATCGAAACCAAACAAGTTCACTGCAGAAGAAGAACAAAGGACATACAATGACACAAGTTTTGTTTGTCCTTTGTATGTTTTAAGAAGGCTGCACTGTCCTAACACAGGAAGCCCGTGACCTGAATATGCAGTTAGCGATACATTTGCAGCACGCAACGGAGGTGTGCTCGGCTGTTTGTACGTGTCTTGATTGATGAGTGAAACTGCAGCTCCAGTATTGAGCTGGAATGGTATACTTTTCCGTTAATGTCCAAATGTACAAAAAGTTTGTCCTGCTGAAGACAAGAGGGACTGTCTTGTGCAACGTCAACTGACACTGGTACATAATCACTTGCGACTCGATGCGATTTCCGGCGACGTCGACGCACACTGTTTGTGGGACGAACACAGTCACTGTAAGAGAGAGTGACACTGGGCGGAGTGGAATGAACTACATGAATTTCCATGGCCGAAGTTTCACGAGCTGTAGTATCCTTGGTTTGATTCCGATTCCGGCGCGAAGCAAAGGGCCTGGAATGGTTGTGAGTGTCCGATCTGAGCTTTTTCTAGCAAACACTCTGAACATATCCTTTTTTATTACAGAAAAAGCAAATAGCCTGGCGTGACGGGCAATTCTCACGCAAATGTCTAGTAGCACACTGCGGGCATGATTTTAGCACTGCATTTGCTTGCCTGCGCGGCACACATGGCTGAGAGCCTGGTGGCAGCTGTGCAGACGGGTGCGGGGGCTGTTTACTATTGCGTGGAGCGCGCCCGGCGGGCCAGTTAATGTGACACACGGCTGGTGAAGTTTCAAATGATTCCTGAGCAAAGTCAAGTGTGTCCTGCCGATCCAATATGTCCATCACTTGTTGAAGGGAGGGATTGACTAGTTTCAAAATCTGTTCCCTTATACGAACATCAGAAACGTTCTGTGCAATTGCATCACTTACCATAGTATTTGAATAAGGGAGTTCACATTGACAATCAAAAGCACAATTCCTAGTAAAGCCTTGCAAGGTTGCAACCCACTGCCGATTAGTCTGACCTGCCGTACGTTTTGTATGAAAGAAGGTATACCGTTTGGCAACTACATTGACTGATTCTTTGAAATATGCATCTAATGCAGACAAAATTTCGTCGTAGGACAGAGTTGCTATGTTGCATCAGGGAAATAATTTCACTATCACACGGTACGTTTGGATGCCTAAGGAGGAAAGGAGAAAAGGCTGCTGCTCATTACCTTGAATTCTGTAGGCGGCGAGATGGAATCCAAATTGGCGTGACCACTCCGTCCAGTTTTCCAGTGCAGCATCAAAAGGTCGAAAAGTTGGTGCAACTGCATGTTGTGGCTGCGTGAGCGGTGGAGCGGCGGCCGCCGCATCGTTTTGCACTGGACATTGACCCTGGACGAGCTGTCCAAGGGCATCCAGTACGGCCTGCGTCTGCTGATTCTGTAAGCTGTAAAATTCCCCCCCATGAACCATGGACCTTGCCGTTGGTGGGGAGGCTTGCGTGCCTCAGCGATACAGATAGCCGTACCGTAGGTGCAACCACAACGGAGGGGTATCTGTTGAGAGGCCAGACAAACGTGTGGTTCCTGAAGAGGGGCAGCAGCCTTTTCAGTAGTTGCAAGGGCAACAGTCTGGATGATTGACTGATCTGGCCTTGTAACAATAACCAAAACGGCCTTGCTGTGCTGGTACTGCGAACGGCTGAAAGCAAGGGGAAACTACAGCCGTAATTTTTCCCGAGGGCATGCAGCTTTACTGTATGATTACATGATGATGGCGTCCTCTTGGGTAAAATATTCCGGAGGTAAAATAGTCCCCCATTCGGATCTCCGGGCGGGGACTACTCAAGAGGATGTCGTTATCAGGAGAAAGAAAACTGGCGTTCTACGGATCGGAGCGTGGAATGTCAGATCCCTTAATCGGGCAGGTAGGTTAGAAAATTTAAAAAGAGAAATGGATAGGTTGAAGTTAGATATAGTGGGAATTAGTGAAGTTCGGTGGCAGGAGGAACAAGACTTCTGGTCAGGTGACTACAGGGTTATAAACACAAAATCAAATAGGGGTAATGCGGGAGTAGGTTTAATAATGAATAGGAAAATAGGAATGCGGGTAAGCTACTACAAACAGCATAGTGAACGCATTATTGTGGCCAAGATAGATACGAAGCCCACGCCTACTACAGTAGTACAAGTTTATATGCCAACTAGCTCTGCAGATGACGAAGAAATTGAAGAAATGTATGATGAAATAAAAGAAATTATTCAGATTGTGAAGGGAGACGAAAATTTAATAGTCATGGGTGACTGGAATTCGAGTGTAGGAAAAGGGAGAGAAGGAAACATAGTAGGTGAATATGGATTGGGGGACAGAAATGAAAGAGGAAGCCGCCTGGTCGAATTTTGCACAGAGCACAACATAATCATAACTAACACTTGGTTTAAGAATCATGAAAGAAGGTTGTATACATGGAAGAACCCTGGAGATACTAAAAGGTATCAGATAGATTATATAATGGTAAGACAGAGATTTAGGAACCAGGTTTTAAATTGTAAGACATTTCCAGGGGCAGATGTGGACTCTGACCACAATCTATTGGTTATGACCTGTAGTTTAAAACTGAAGAAACTGCAAAAAGGTGGGAATTTAAGGAGATGGGACCTGGATAAACTAAAAGAACCAGAGGTTGTACAGAGATTCAGGGAGAGCATAAGGGAGCAATTGACTGGACTGGGGGAAATAAATACAGTAGAAGAAGAATGGGTAGCTTTGAGGGATGAAGTAGTGAAGGCAGCAGAGGATCAAGTAGGTAAAAAGACGAGGGCTAGTAGAAATCCTTGGGTAACAGAAGAAATATTGAATTTAATTGATGAAAGGAGAAAATATAAAAATGCAGTAAGTGAAACAGGCAAAAAGGAATACAAACGTCTCAAAAATGAGATCGACAGGAAGTGCAAAATGGCTAAGCAGGGATGGCTAGAGGACAAATGTAAGGATGTAGAGGCCTATCTCACTAGGGGTAAGATAGATACCGCCTACAGGAAAATTAAAGAGACCTTTGGAGATAAGAGAACGACTTGTATGAATATCAAGAGCTCAGATGGAAACCCAGTTCTAAGCAAAGAAGGGAAAGCAGAAAGGTGGAAGGAGTATATAGAGGGTCTATACAAGGGCGATGTACTTGAGGACAATATTATGGAAATGGAAGAGGATGTAGATGAAGATGAAATGGGAGATATGATACTGCGTGAAGAGTTTGACAGAGCACTGAAAGACCTGAGTCGAAACAAGGCTCCCGGAGTAGACAATATTCCATTGGAACTACTGACGGCCGTGGGAGAGCCAGTCCTGACAAAACTCTACCATCTGGTGAGCAAGATGTATGAAACAGGCGAAATACCCTCAGACTTCAAGAAGAATATAATAATTCCAATCCCAAAGAAAGCAGGTGTTGACAGATGTGAAAATTACCGAACTATCAGCTTAATAAGTCACAGCTGCAAAATACTAACACGAATTCTTTACAGACGAATGGAAAAACTAGTAGAAGCCAACCTTGGGGAAGATCAGTTTGGATTCCGTAGAAACACTGGAACACGTGAGGCAATACTGACCTTACGACTTATCTTAGAAGAAAGATTAAGGAAAGGCAAACCTACGTTTCTAGCATTTGTAGACTTAGAGAAAGCCTTTGACAATGTTGACTGGAATACTCTCTTTCAAATTCTAAAGGTGGCAGGGGTAAAATACAGGGAGCGAAAGGCTATTTACAATTTGTACAGAAACCAGATGGCAGTTGTAAGAGTCGAGGGACATGAAAGGGAAGCAGTGGTTGGGAAGGGAGTAAGACAGGGTTGTAGCCTCTCCCCGATGTTGTTCAATCTGTATATTGAGCAAGCAGTAAAGGAAACAAAATAAAAATTCGGAGTAGGTATTAAAATTCATGGAGAAGAAATAAAAACTTTGAGGTTCGCCGATGACATTGTAATTCTGTCAGAGACAGCAAAGGACTTGGAAGAGCAGTTGAATGGAATGGACAGTGTCTTGAAAGGAGGATATAAGATGAACATCAACAAAAGCAAAACAAGGATAATGGAATGTAGTCTAATTAATTCGGGTGATGCTGAGGGAATTAGATTAGGAAATGAGGCACTTAAAGTAGTAAAGGAGTTTTGCTATTTGGGGAGCAAAATAACTGATGATGGTCGAAGTAGAGAGGATATAAAATGTAGGCTGGCAATGGCAAGGAAAGCGTTTCTGAAGAAGAGAAATTTGTTAACATCGTGTATAGATTTAAGTGTCAGGAAGTCATTTCTGAAAGTATTCGTATGGAGTGTAGCCATGTATGGAAGTGAAACATGGACGATAAATAGTTTGGACAAGAAGAGAATAGAAGCTTTCGAAATGTGGTGCTACAGAAGAATGCTGAAGATTAGATGGGTAGATCACATAACTAATGAGGAAGTATTGAATAGGATTGGGGAGAAGAGGAGTTTGTGGCACAACTTGACCAGAAGAAGGGATCGGTTGGTAGGACATATTCTGAGGCATCAAGGGATCACCAATTTAGTATTGGAGGGCAGCGTGGAGGGTAAAAATCGTAGAGGGAGACCAAGAGATGAATACACTAAGCAGATTCAGAAGGATGTAGGTTGCAGTAGGTACTGGGAGATGAAAAAGCTTGCACAGGATAGAGTAGCATGGAGAGCTGCATCAAACCAGTCTCAGGACTGAAGACCACAACAACAACACATCTGGAGATTGTGGCGAAGCCATTACACAAGTAAATCAGGGAAATATAGTTAAGAACGCAGAAAACCTTGTCGCCAAAATGTTGTGGATTGGCAGGAGAGCCAACCCACGGAGTTTGGAGGAAGCCGAAAGGCACGCGTTTAAGCTCACGCAGGCTGGCGTGAGGTCTGGAACAGGACAATGAAATTAGAACTTAGAAAAAAGGACGCAGATGGTGGAATACTTAACTTTAATCCATTAATGTTGAACGTAGTTCTTGTCTGTACATTATTTACAATATCAATAGCAACTGAACATGGCGCCTTGCTAGGTCGTAGCAAGTGACGTAGCTCAAGGCTATGCTAACTATCGTCTCGGCAAATGAGAGCGTATTTTGTCAGTGAACCATCGCTAGCAAAGTCGGTTGTACAACTGGGGCGAGTGCTAGGAAGTCTCTCTAGACCTTCCGTGTGGCGGCGCTCGGTCTGCGATCACTGATAGTGGCGACACGCGGGTCCGACGTATGCTAACGGACCGCGGCCGATTTAAAGGCTACCCCCTAGCAAGTGTGGTGTCTGGCGGTGACACCACAGTTGACTCAGGCGACGTCTTACTCGTTGTAGAATGTTTTATTGTGTTTCGAACCAATTTGCTTATACTACCACGTCAGCGCACAAAACCGGGACAATCATGAAGTAAATGTGTCTGTCTAACTTCTCAAAAATTTTGGACAGATTCGCACAAGTTTCGAATATAGACGTGACGTACGTAATAAAACTAAAAAAAAACGTGGTTTATGCTCGTAAAATTCGAATGAAGATAGATTCACGAACGTGAGTTTTCATTTTCGTCGCAAGATCACACGTTTCATTTACTTGATTCACTTTAAACTGTTTTCGTTCATTGAAATCAAGGGCTTCACGTGCTTCATTTAGCTGGAATTTAAAACATCGTATCTCGAAAGCAGATAAAGATCATTTGATAAAATAATTCCGTTTTGACTTAACCCATTAACATAGCTTCGTGCTAAGTTGGGACAGTTTCATAAAAGTTTAAAGAATAGAAGTGGCGCGCTTTAAAACCTCCCAGAAAAACGAGTTTTTTGCACGTAAAATGCAAATGATGTAAGATTTTTTTCCAACGTTAGGGGCCAATCATAGATCTTTCTCTGTTGATCTGTTGTGGACGGGCACAGTGGCTGCTCAAAAATTTACCAAGGAAAATCGTCAAATAGCCTCACATTTTCATATTTACTTTACTTTGAAGACAAGTTTCTGTATTTCAATTTGCTACCTTCAGGTCCCATAAGCACCTCATGTATTTCCATTGGTAAACAAAAGATCTTAGAACGAAGTCCCATACACCGGTGGACCACATCCAAACCATCAGTCCGCATCAGTCCGGAGTTACTTAAGAGTGACTGTTTCTGCTCGTAGAATCCGAACGAGGGTCACTGTTTTTCCCCGTAAAATCAGAACGGTGCACATGCAAATGGTGGCATTGGCAGTGAATTAATTTCATCCTAATTACATTTTTTTGCAAATAGAATTAAGCGATTCGCACAATTTGCTTGGCACCAGTTACTGCTCGTCGTTCATACCCTGCTTAATATACTGTAAGATAGTTACAGTAAGACAAGTTCGAATGGCTATACAAATGATCGCTGGCAAAGGCTAACTAAAAACTTTTCACAAACTATTTTAAACGCCAAGCAACCGCAGCTGTTGGGAGTCCCGCTCCCCCAACGCAATCATTTTAATTATAAAAGTTTTGGATAAAATGTGTTGTTTTTTAGATATTTCAGTGTTTTGACTCCGTGCTGCGAAAATTGTAAGAAATACCTAGTTGGATGCAGTCTTGAACGACAGTGATAGCTGAATGCTTACCCTCAGCTAGATCCTTCCTGTCCGCAGCTCGTGGTCGAGCGGTAGCGTTCTCGCTTCCCGCGCCAGGGTTCCCGGGTTCGATTCCCGGCAGGGTCAGGGATTCTCTCGGCCTCGTGATGACTGGGTGTTGTGTGATGTCCTTAGGTTAGTTAGGTTTAAGTAGTTCTAAGTTCTAGGGGACTGATGACCATAGATGTTTAGTCCCGTAGTGCTCAGAGCCATTGAACCATAGATCCTTCCACTACGATGTAGTAAACATAAAAACATAATGAAATTAATTCGCCACCCACGCGGTCAGTTCTAGTATGTATTGTGCCACACCCTTTATAAACCAGTTATCGAAGTTAATGCGAAATTTTAAATTTGAGATTTTTTTAAGATCTGCCTCAACTGAGTAGACGAATGACTTGAGAGCAGGCAGAATACCTAATTTGTATATATGCTAGTAAATAATTTTCTGTAATTTTACTGAAATCTTTAGCTTCATAACACAACTGCAACGTTTCACTACTTCATAGGGCTCGGTGACTGTGCGGAACTGAGAGCTCTGTTTATGACTTACGACTTGCGCCATAGGTAAAAATGTTCTTTGCGTTCACCGAATCCACTGCGTTACGATAGTAAATTGCTAGTCGTTGCGTACGACTGTATATGAATCAGTATCTTGTATCTACGGAGGGAAAGTACGCAGTCGACCACTCCTGCGTTTATTTCGGAAAGATTGTGGCCCCAGTTTCCTTGCTTCCACATTTGTAACTACTACCAAATCTGACATGTAGAAACAAAACATTCAAAACGTAGATGACAAAATAACTTACAATATCAGAAAGTGCAGTTGAATATACACACACTGAGTCACAATCTGAGTAATTTGGTGCAAATGGCTCTGAGCACTCTGGGACATAACTTCTGACGTCACCAGTCCCATAGAACTTAGAACTACTTAAACCTAGCTAACCTAAAGACATCACACACACCCATGCCCGAGGCAGGATTCGAACCTGCGACCGTAGCGGCCACCCCGGCCAGCTGAGTAATTTGAATTTATGTTTTACATAAAAATTGATTTTAACTCCCTCAGTTAATCATTGGAGAATGGTTCTTGTACAGGGCTATTACAAATGATTGAAGCGATTTTATAAATTCACCGTAGCTCCATTCATTGACATATGGTCACGACACACTACAGATACGTAGAAAAACTCATAAAGTTTTGTTCGGCTGAAGCCGCACTTCAGGTTTCTGCCGCCAAAGTGCTCGAGAGCGCAGTGGCCACAGGAGCCGAGAAAGCGTATGTCGTGCTTGAAATGCACTCACATCAGTCAGTCATAACAGTGCAACGACACTTCAGGACGAAGATCAACAAAGACCCACCAACTGCTAACTCCATTCGGCGATGGTATGCGCAGTTTAAAGCTTCTGGATGCCTCTGTAAGGGGAAATCAACGGGTCGGCCTGCAGTGAGCGAAGAAACGGTTGAACGCGTGCGGGCAAGTTTCACGCGTAGCCCGCGGAAGTTGACGAATAAAGCAAGCAGGGAGCTAAACGAACCACAGCCGACGGTTTGGAAAATCTTACGGAAAAGACTAAAGCAGAAGCATTACCGTTTAGAATTGCTACAAGCCCTGACACCCGATGACAAAGTCAAACGCTTTGAATTTTCGGCGCGGTTGCAACAGCTCATGGAAGAGGATGCGTTCAGTGCGAAACTTGTTTTCACTGAAGAAGCAACATTTTTTCTTAATGGTGAAGTGCACAGACACAATGTGCAAATCTGGGCGGTACAAAATCCTCACGCATTCGTGCAGCAAATTCGCAATTCACCAAAAGTTAACGTGTTTTGTGCAATCTCACGGTTTAAAGTTTACGGCCCCTTTTTCTTCTGCGAAAAAAACGTTACAGGACACGTGTATCTGGACATGCTGGAAAATTGGCCCATGCCACAACTGGAGACCGACAGCGCCGACTTCATCTTTCAACAGGATGGTGCTCCACCGCACTTCCATCACGATGTTCGGCGTTTCTTAAACAGGAGATTGGAAAACCGATGGATCGGTCGTGGTGGACATTACGATCAGCAATTCGTGTCATGGCCTCCACGCTCTCCCGACTTAACCCCATGCGATTTCTTTCTCTGGGGTATGTGAAAGATTCAGTGTTTAAACCTCCTCTACCAAGAAACGTGCCAGAACTGCGAGCTCTCATCAACGATGCTTTCGAACTCATTGATGGGGACATGCTGCGCCGAGTGTGGGAGGAACTTGATTATCGGCTTGATGTCTGCCGAATCACAAAAGGGGCACATATCGAACATTTGTGAATGCCTAAAAAAACTTTTTGAGTTTTTGTATGTGTGTGCAAAGCATTGTGAAAATATCTCAAATAATAAAGTTATTGTAAAGCTGTGAAATCGCTTCAATCATTTGTAATAACCCTGTAACAAACAACCTTTTGTTATTCATAATATATTACTTTTCCACACTTCCGCAATCACATCATAAATAATTCACTACGTAAAGTAATGTTGCTGTGAGTATAATACTAGAAAAACACATCTAAACCGACATTTCGATGTTTGGTATCAAATATGCACGTTTTCATAGCTTACAAGGGAACCTCCCCATCGCACCCCCCTCAGATTTAGTTATAAGTTGGCACAGTGGATAGGCCTTGAAAAACTGAACACAGATCAATCGAGAAAACAGGAAGAAGTTGTGTGGAACTATGAAAAAATAAGCAAAATATACAAACTGAGGAGTCTATGCGCAAGATAGGCAACATCAAGGACGATGAGAGCTTAGGCGCGCCGTGGTCCCGTGGATAGCGTGAGCCTTCCATCAAGTGAAGATTTTAATTTTTTTATTTTCAGACAATTATTATCTGTCCGTCCGATGGGAGGTAATTGCGCCGTAGTATGGGGACGCTACACCTAAACGGAAAAATTTAAAAACGTTGAAAACATGTTTTGACAGAGCACAGGGAAAACTGTGCGACTGTGAAACTGTTGCATTCATTTGTTGCAGTTTATCTGACAAACTCTTTATGTTTGCATCACTTTTTTGGGAGTGATTATCACATCCACAAGAAAACCTAAATCGGGCAAGGTAGAAGAATCTTTTTACCCATTCCCCAAGTGTACAAGTTAGGTGGGTCGACAACATATTCCTGTCATGTGACGCACATGCCGTCACCAGTGTCGTATAGAATATATAAGACGTGTTTTCCTGTGGAGGAATCGGTTGACCTATGACATTGCGATCAAATGTTTTCGATTCCCATTGGAGAGGCACGTCCTTTCGTCTACTAATCGCACGGTTTTGCGGTGCGGTCGCAAAACACAGTGACTAAACTTATTACAGTAAACAGAGACGTCAATGAACGAACGGACAGATCATAAGTTTGCGAAAATAAAGAACTCTTCACTCCAGGGAAGGCCTGAACCAAGGACCTCTCGTTCCGCAGCCGCTCACGCTAACCACGAGACCACGGCGCTCCTGAGTTCACATTATCCTTGATGTTGCCCTACTTGCGCATGGACTAGTCAGTTTGTATATTTTGCTAATTTTTTTCATAGTTCCACACAACTTCTTCCGGTTTTCTCGATTGATTTGTGTTCAGTTTTTCAAGGCCTATCCACTGTGCCAACTTATAACTAAATTAGAGGGGGGTGCGATGGGGAGGTTCCCTTGTTAGACTCATTAAACTTTCTACTTCACATCGTTGGAATGCCACGCAAGGGGGCTCGGGTTCGATTCCAGGCTGGGGAGGGAGATTTTCTCTCCTCAGGGACTAGGTTGTGCTATCCTCATCATCATTTCATCCCCATTGTCGACACGCAAGTCTACCATTGTAGCGTCGCACTCAGTAAGACTTGCACTTGGCGGCCGAACTTCGTGCCTGGGAACTAGCAGCCACTGACACCATACGATCATTCCTATTTCTACTTCACTTAACGAATTGTATTTTAAAAACTATCCAGACTTTAAGTTATCCCTACATAGTGCCAATTGATCACGAAACGCATGTACTTTCCGTATACAAATGATAAACGGAGATCAGTTATTGTACTCAATGCTCCACTGATATTCGCAGTATGTCCTCTTGCCGTAACACTATCTAACAGGAGAACATTCTTCTCATTTTTATGGTGAGGACTATAATAAAGTATTTAGCCTTGTAACTAGGTATAGTACACTTCTGATCGTAGATCCTTAATTGAGGTGAAGCTGTAGTTTCGTCTTATTTCCGCACGAAAAAGAACTCAGACACTCAAATGATAATATGAATGGGGAACGCAGCACCAGACATCATTTTAAATATGTTCTAAATAAGACCAAGCATTCACTGCTGCATTTTTAACTTTTCTTAACACATAGTACTCCCAAACCAGTCAAGTTTTACAAAGAGTAATTAACGCATGGAGCTGTACCATACCTTGGCAGGATTTCCCTGGCAGCGAGCTCTAGAATATTCTGCGTGTCTAATTATGAAAGTTCGTTCAACTTTATGTTCGCATGCACAATACGGATTTCGAGCTACCACTACTTACTGCCTTACTGTTTGGTAAAGCAATGTTATTAATTTTTATGTGTGATCCGTCATTTCATCAGCCCTCATTTTTATTTTTACAGATTATTGTAATATATCAGAACCACTGTGTTATTTAACTAATACTTATTATTTGCGTGCAAACGTGTTTGTTTTATATATTTTATTTAGTTATACCCCGTTCTACGTTCTCTCACTTTTTATTTTTTGTTTCGCTTTTGACTTCACGTTGGCACGTAACACGAAATCTCCTATACGTGTTCGCACTGACTCATTCAAGCCGCTTAACAATGAAAACAGTTTTGAAACTGAAACAATTATTAAATTCAAGCAGCTGGTGGGCATCTGTCCTGTGAAACGTCTCATCAGTATACACGTCAAAACAACATTTAACCATCCTAAAAATTCGTGCAATACCCACTGTGCATAACTGTCACGAGAGAATCTTAAGAAATAAGTAACTCAGAGTGATATATTACGACGACTACTTCGCGGACAAGACAGGTGACTAATACTGCAGAAAGTCTTAAAACTGCCACACAGAAACTGATTAATTACATTAATCAGAGACAATTAATGAGTGCATTATAATTCGGAACTATGTGATCGTAGTGGACTGTCCTGCTTCCTAGGAAGAAGAAAAAAAGAAGAAACTGATAATATCTATGAATATCTGTAATTGTAGAATGGGGGAAAACTGATAAATACGACGATGAAACTGAGATCCCTGGGCTAACAGGACAGAGCGGATGAGATTATATTTGTGGAAAGGGGCCAAAATAAGTTACTATCAGTTGCACTCAACATATGAACTTTATTTGATAAAACACACAATCACACAAGCAGGAATCAAAGCCCTCAATGTTTAAACGAAAGACGTCCTTTGATTTAATTTAGATCGGCTGAAGGCCACATCCAAAATCCAAGGCATAACGCCCAAGCAAGGAATTGAGGTATAGGCATTCTTCTGGAGGTTTCACTTCTCTAAAAAAAAAAAAAAAAAAAAAAAAAAAATTTATCTTCAACATAAATAGACTCATGGCCTTGGCTTAAATTTTTTCCCATAGAACTCGGCTGAAGGCCACACATTGATCAGGAACAGTGTTACGGCCTAAGGCCGAGACAAAGATTTTCAGTGGGTAATCTAAATAGGTTGAAAACTCAGCTGAAGGCCGCGTATCGATAAACAATTTAACGGCTTAAGGCCGAGGAAGAAGAGCTTTCAATTTGAAAAGGGTTATCTTCAAATATTTCGTGTAAAATTCAGCTGAAGGCCTCATACTAAAGAATAACAATCTTATGATTCGCGGACAAGACAAGGAGTTTGAATTTTCAATTCAAGAGAGATTAAAACTGGGCTGAAGGCCACATACGAAACCCAAACAATCTCACGGCTTAGAGCCCAGACAAAGAAATTTCCAGTTATTAGCTAAAGTTGTAAAACTCGGCTGAAGGCCACATACCAACCTGAAACATATTTACAGCTTAAGGCCTAGGTACAAGGAATTTTCAATTTTAGTTTTGAAAGGCTGAAACTCGGCTGAAGGCCACATACCGCTTAAGGCCTAAGAAGAAAAGCCTTGCCATTTTAATAAGCTAAAACTCGGTTGAAGGACACACAGAGCACTTAAGACTAAAAAGGAAATCAGTTCGTAAAAACCAAAGATCGGCGCTCAGAAGGTTCCAAGGGTCGGCCTGGGAAAGTAACACAAGTAACACTAACGCACGCTTAGGTGAGACAGGCAGCCAGACCGACAACAGCTTACTCGGAAGTCAACCCAACCGAAACCCAGCTGACGAACCAACCAGCAAGATCAGTTCTACTCTGCCCGACCAGCAATGCGACAACAAAATGTCGATAGCACAACGTTCTGGATTACTGGTGCCAATCCAGCCAAGTCAGAATAAACGCCCAGAACTACCAACACCACCTCAGCTGCCGAACTACACGCCGTACTGGACAGCATCAACATGACGAGGAAAATACATTGCCGAAAACTTGGTCAACGACCATGGCAGGTAACCGGAACGTCAACGACCACAAGGCAGAAGATATTGCTGGTACACGTCATTAATGAAGGATTGAATTAAATTACGAGGGTAACCCCAAAAGTAAGGTCTCCTATTTTTTACAAGTACATAGACCTGTTTATTTCTACAGTGATTTACATCAGTTTACGTCTTCAACATTTAGCCATATTTCGACATAATTATCATTTATGTCGATGCATTTTTGTAGACGCTGTGGCAGTATCGTATGCCCATGTCATACCAGGTCACCGCCATGCTGTTCAGATAGTTATGAACCTCTTCTTTCACCTCATCGTCGGAGCTGAATCCCTTTACGGCCAAATGTTTTTTTAACCTAGGAAACAAGTGATAGTCACTGGGCGCCAAGACAGGACTATAGGGTGGGTGGGTGATTATGTTCCACTGAAACTGTTGCAGGAGAGCAACGGTTTGCCGAGCGATGTGTGGGCAAGCGTTGTCATGGAGAATGTGTACGCCCTTGCTCAACATTCCTCTTCTGCTGTTCTAAATTGCCCGTTTGAGATTTTCTGAGTCGCACAGTACCTGTCAGCGTTAATTGTGGTCCTAGTGGGCATAAAGCCGACCAACGATACCCCTTTCCCATCCCAAAAACCGGTTGTCATGACTTTACCGGCAGACTGTGTTTGTTTGAATTTCCGCGGCTTTGGCGAAGAAAGATGCCGCTACTGATTGGTCTCAGGTGTAAAGTGATATGCCCAGGTTTCATCACCCGTGACAATTGAGTACAGAAAGTTGACCTGTTCGGCTGCAAGGCGGTGAATAAATGCGCGAGAAGCATCAACTCGTTGCGGCATGTGGTTCTCAGTCAGCATGCGTGGCACCTATCTAGCGCACACCTTCTGGTAGTTCAATGTTTCCGCTAAAATTCTGTGAGCGGTGCTTCGGAAAAACCTCTGGAACCAACGTGCAGAGATCATCCAGGGTGATCGGCCAATCTTCACGCATGCTTTACTGATCTTAAATGCTGTCTCCTCAGAAACTGACGGTCTCCCGCTCCTTTGTTCGTCGTGAATTTCGGTCCGACCAGGTGCAAACTCTCTACATCACTTACGAATATTTTTGACGTCCATGCACGACTCACCATACACTTCCGTCAATTGGCGATGGATTTCAGTCGGCGCAGTGCCCTTTGCGTTCAAAAACCGAATAACTGCGCGCAATTCGCGCTTGGCGGTAACATCCAACGGGAGCTCCATTCTCAACGGCTGCCAAGCCACGACTGAGCGCCTCAGCGCGACATGCGCATGTTTACACACAGCGCGTGAAGCACTCTCCATAACAGTGTGACCAGCTGCCACACAAACAGAGTTCTGTACTTATAAAAAAAGTAGGGGACTTTACTTTTGGGATTACCCTCGTTGTTAAACATCACACAGGAAGACGGCTGCAATGCTAGCCGACTTCAATGCACACACATTGTTGCTCGTAGGATCCTCCCAGAAAGCGACAACAGGATCATACGTAGAGATGTGATAGTAGTTGACTTGATAGTAGGTAAAGTAAGCATTCAGCTTCAGTGTCCAGGATCGGTGGGTGACGAACTTCGTAACCCTCGCAAGAAGCGCCTCACAACTCCAACCGAGCGTGCACGCTGCCAGCGGCTCCGGCCTGACTAAGCGCCACGGAGACTTCCTCGCTGCTTTGCCCAAACCGACTGACTGCAACACACCTCGGAAACGGTCAAAAGACTAAATATACGTTGTGCGATGAGACGACCGACCGTACGACCAACCAACGGTCGTTCCCGCTCCCGTCTCCTTCCGTCGGACAGTGCATGTGCGTCCCCGGCGGTAGGCAAATACTGTCAGCACCTCACTGGCGCTCCGTCCCCGACGCTGCACCGTGCCCGACTACACTCCTGGTCCATCTCCAACTGACTTCCAGACACGCAACGATCCAGAAATACTATCGGTCGTTCCAGAGATGGTACGACAGTGCACTTCTCAATAAGCGCTGCTGCTGCCATTCACGGGCAAGTAAGGCAGGAAGTCAGTGATGCCAGTAAATGAAATTAGAAAACGAGGCGGCCGTCTCGTAATGGAAGATGACAAACAATAAATGGCATCAACACGATCGTGCACGGCTCAGAAACTGTAAGTGGAGGTTTACTGTAACGTGGCCCCTGAAATAACGATGTAATAAATGTTAAATACGAAGTATACTAATTATCGGCTGATCACAAATACCTACTCTAGTAGAAAGAAGTATAATTCGTTGCATACTGCATGAAGGGTCAGACGGAGGAGCAAAATAAAAGTCCAGGCTCCATTTCACAAATATGATTATATTCAATGGATGAGAAATTGCGTATAACCACAAGCTAAAACGTAGACTTGAAGGTTTTAAAATATGGGGATTATCAGTCAATTTGCTACAAGAAATATATACGGGATTGGGTTGGATTCTTTGGGGAAGGACACCAGACAGCGAGGTACACCGAGGTCATCGGCGTCATCGGATTAGGGAAGGATGGGGAAGGAAGTCGGCCCCCTTTCAAAGGAACCATCCCGGCATTTGCGTGGAGCGATTTAGGGAAATCACAGGAAACCTGAATCAGGATGGGCGGACGCGGTATTGAACCGTCGTCCTTCCGAATGCGAGTCCAGTGTCTAGCCACTGCGCCACCTCGCTCGGTTGCTACACGAAAAAAAGCATCAGAGTGTTGTACAAAAGGCTACGGCTTGTACTGCGCCTCTCTGTAGACGCGACCACCCTGGTAGAAGAAAAAAAAAAAAGGCTTAGACATTGTAGAGGCAAAATGACACGTAAGGGGAAAAAAAGTCTTACAGCAAAAATCAAGTCCCTAGTTTTGCTCAGTTGTGTTCAAGAAGCACCGCACAAGATTCTGCAGTGATAGCCCTGTCGTGGAAGTACGTCCTTCGATTTCACAGACACTTTAACTTGGATGTTGAAATTCACTTAATACAGCCCAAATTACGTACCACTACGAACGTGTTGTGCACTATAGCAGCGCCATAGATACTATTAGTGATTTGACGGAATAGAGGTACCCCCCCCCCCCCCCCCGAATATGATAATAATGCTATTCGTAACGCATGTGACTTTCAAAAGATTTACGAGGTTCGTACTAATAACTGCCACCAAAGACGATCTCAGCTTTAATGGAAAAATCTATACACTATAGCATACTTTCGACACAAAATCAGTAACTTGGCCTTACCTTTCACAGCAACGAAATAAAAACTCCCAGTGAGTAACTCTATTACACAACAACGCACCTCACTAAGCAACGGTCCAACAGAAATGTTCAGCTCTTTCATAAATAAAATAAGAGCTGTCATGCTCGATAATACAGTATAAATACCCTCTCAGTTTAAAACCACAACAAAATTATGTAGAACCAGGTAATGGCCATGTGCTTGTCTGCACTTTTAAATAATATTTATTTTACGTCGCACTTTCAGAGATATAATCGACTCTCTTGCTTAATTGACAGTATTTTTCAGAGATAACTTCTATACGTAGCAACAACGCTACAACAATATCGTTGCGAATACCAGCGTATTAAGTCATTTTAAATTTTTCACGTTCTAAGGAATAAGTAAATTATATTTTTTTCAATAGTTAATCATCTTTCCCCTTAAATAAAATTTTCGATATAATTTCCCTCCTTTCGCACTTAAGAAAGGTGAAACAATTTCTCTCTTTGGAAGTTAACAAATCTGAACAGTTATTCCTATTTCTTTGGGCACTAACACCTTCGCATTTTATGAGGTTAGAGACTTTCCTGTACCTTATGTTCGAATCTTTTCAACATTTTACGGTGGCTGCAAATTATTCGTTTGCTATAAACTAACCTTCACTTTTAAAATATCCTTGAATTTAAAATACGGGGCAAATCAGATGGGGTACACTACTTTTATTTTTAAAACAGAAACTTATGTATTTATTGCCTGTTTTCTTTCATCTACAGACACAAGTCAGATTTGATTTTACGAGTGCTAGCCAATCGAATAAACCTCTCTCAGTGGGAAAGAAAAAAATTTAACCATGAAACCTGGGTGTTACCACCACATTTAAAATACTTTGGACTATAACGTAGACCTATAATTAATTCTACTTCAGGCGTTGACTTTCCGCGTACCTGCTACTATTGAAATTATCTAGATCACAGCACTTGCAAGACAGGACAGACTATTAGCAGGTATTCAATAACAATGATTATCGCTTTGACGTTTAGGGTCTTATAAGAAAAGCTACTAAATTGGGAGACTACGTATGCAGATCTCCTACTAACTGTGGCTGGTTCTCACTCTGTCACACACAACTCTAGGACGTCCGTTTTTCAAATTACAGAGATACCACAGTCCATGTATCTAAACAGGGATTTATAAACATTAACTAAAATACATCGAAGCTCACGCTGAAGTCGCAGAATGATCCTAACACCTACGGTCGCAGGTTTGAATCCTGCCTCGGGCTTGAATGTGTGTGATGTCTTTAGGTTAGTTAGGGTTAAGTAGTTCTAAGTTCTAGGGGACTGATGACCTCAGAAGTTAAGTCCCATAGTGCTCAGAGCCATTTGATTTTGATCCTAACACAATATCACAGATTCACTATTCCCTAATTGTTTGATTTCTCCTTCAAATCCACTGACAGAACAGCACAGAGGCACTATTTCCCCAGTGGTTGCTTTCTACATCTTCAGATTCAAACAAAGACTTCACGTGATAACGTCACTTATCTCCCACAACAAAACAGAAATTCTGTAGTCCATCCGAGATACAAATCACCTAAAATAGAGTGGCTTTCAAGCTACACTTTGTTCAGTAACTGGTTTGGCATAAAGTCACCAACCACGAGAAACCAACCCTTAACTACAATATACCATAACCACTACCGCTGCCACACACAAAATTTTAAGTTCACACAAGCTTGAACTTGAAGCTTTTCACCCCATAAAGTGGAATTAGAACTATCACAGGTCGGTGCAAATATATTTCAGACAATCCGATAACATTCACACGGAATTCTCCAAAACGACTATATCGTTTGACTCAAGAACACTCGGGTCTCACCCCGATTCGGACTGATCTTAATCCGCTACCAGCCAACAACGACTAACTTAATTTCTCATGGCACAAATCAATAACTTTTTACGATAAACAGGCATAGCCCGCTAATTCTCCCTTTTAACAATATTTGTTTTTGCTTTGCTGCTGTAGCTGCAGTCTTGCGGTGGCCAGCTGCACCGTTGTTTGCTGCGAGCCACAACTCTACAGTCGTCCATACATAGTAAACTCTCTGACCCTCATAGGATACTGTTGCTGAGATATTTTCAGGCGACAATCTCCACAACATTTTAGAAAAATACATGTAAGAACACTTTTCATACAACTCATTACATCGTCGTCGTTTTGCGTGAACTCAAATTTTGATAAGGTGGGGCGACACCTATAGAAATGCCAATTTAACACAACACAAATTTTGGCACATTACAGACTCCAATACCTTCTACAAGGAAAGAAGTAAATGCCAATCATTATTTGTGGATGAAGTGGCTGAATGTTCGGTGTAATACACGAAACGAATGGAAGTAAAAAGCAGAAAAGTTTCAACAATTTGAAGTGAAAATCTGGAGACGCTGCCAAAAAACAATATCTGAGTGCAGTTCTAATCAAATCAAACAAAAAGGTCAAACAAAAATAAAATAAGATAAATAATTAATTACAAACTTAAGCCAATATAAGGTGAACTTGACTTATCCAGCTGCACTAAGAATTCTGGTGACGTATACTGATAAATTTCTTAATCACTGCACTAATGTCTAGTGTCAGTAGAGGAGTCAGAAATATATGTCTGAAGAGGATAAATATGAACTTGATCAGCAGAGCTGCATATTCTTTAAGGTTAATTGTATTTAACAAAAATTAAAAACTGGGAAAGGTGAAACAGTTGAAGTAAATGCAGCACTATTAACGTAAGAAATCACATTACTACAATTTGGAAGCTTCACACAGCTCATAAAACAGGTAAGATGAGTTGCGAATTGAAAAGTGTAAAGCTAAGATGGATAGCAAACACTGTATACTCTTCTATACACAAAAATAGCTAGTAATATATTAAAAATAATTTTGTAGTGCCTCACAGAACAGCTTAATTTCCTAAAGGAAGATCCCTTCCTTATAGTCCTTTTATTTGGCCTATTTATATGCAGACATGAAACGGTGTCAACTTACCAAAACAGCAAGTTATTCAGTATTTCACTTTATGCGAAACAGTATCTTAATATTGTAGGAAAAATGAGTAGAACTGCTTTCTGCATTCCATTATTTTTATCCTTTAAGGGCGAAATATCACACTGCCGTTTTGAAAAAAAAATTATAACTGTGTTCCTTTATCAATAGTCAGTATTTTCTAAGTAATTACAGTGCTCGACGAAAATTTGGAATACTGTTGTGAAATGTAGTTCATGATACTAGAGGTCTCATTGACCCAGGCACTTGATGCAATAACCAGTTACAGCTCATACACTGGACGGTGTTTAGTACTGGCTTGCTTTGTGGCTGTTTCCCAGTCATGTAAACATATCGCTGCCGCAGAGGCACACCGCGAGCTGACCAGTGTCAACATTGGCTTCATGCAGTTTGTGTACAGCATCGCAGTAACATGCCACGTAGAAGTATACAAAACTGTGCATAGAGTAAGGATAGTGGCTTTCCTTGCAGCAGCCGTCCGCGGTGGCCGAGCGGTTCTAGGCGCTTCAGTCCGGAACCGCGCGACTGCTACCGTCGCAGGTTCGAATCCTGCCACGGGCATGGATGTGTGTGATGTCCTTAGGTTAGTTAGGTTTAAGTAGTTCTAAGTTCTTGGGGACTAATGACCACAGATGTTAAGTTCCATAGTGCTCAGAGCCATTTGAATCATTTACTTGCAGCAGACCATATGCAGCAAGATGTTACCAATCGGTTACATGTCACACAAAGTGGTGTGTCTAAAGTGTGGAGAAAGTACAGAGAGATGGAAAATATGAACGATAGGTCTCGCAGTGGCCATTCTCGTATGACAACACCAATGCAAGATCGTTTCCTCCGTCTGTCGGCTCGCAGGCGCACAACATTAATTGCCAGAAATACTAGAAATGACTACTGTCGGGGAACAGGGACTCGTATCTCAGGCCAAAGAGTGTGTAAAAGATGACATCAGAGTGCTCCTTCCAGAAGACCTATGAGAAATATGGCATGGAACCAGCGGAACCGGCGCAATCAAAGGATTGGGCTCTTTTGGAGTTGGAAGCGCAACATTCTGGACGGCAGTAACGTTGGGTCGGCAGCCCCTTCTATTTCCCTTATACGGCAATTTGACCAGTACCCAGTACCTCCAAGACTGAAAGGCCCAGCAGACGTGACTCGCTGACAATGCAAGAAAACGCCGTACACTAGAAGTGTCTCAGTATCTTCAATGATGCAACAGCAACCGAATGGAATGACCAGCACAGTCTCCAGACATGAATGCTACTGAGATGTATGGTACCTGTTGCAGGTGGCCACCGCGCAGGGTGAAAATCCACCTGACAATCATAAACAAAAAATTTTTTTTAAAATTATTCGTTGAAAGAAAGCTTACTCTTATAAATGCTACTCAATTCACAATCTGTCCATGACGCTACATCTACATCTAAATGGTTACTCTGCAATTCACATTTAAGTGGCAGGCAGAGGGTTCATCGAACCATTTTCATACCATTTCTCTATCATTCCACTCTCGAATGGCGCGTGGAAAAAAGGAACACCTAAATTTATCCGTTTGATCTGATTTCTATTATTTTATTATGATGGGCATTTCTCCCTACGAATGTGTCAACAAAATATTTTCGCATCCTGAAGAGAAAGTTGGTGATTGAAATTTCATAAGTAGATCTCGCCGCAAAGAAAACCGCCTTTGTTTCAGTGACTGCCACCCCAACTCGCATATCGTATCAGTGACACTCTCACCCCTATTGCGCGATAACACGAAACCAGCTGCCCTTCATTGCACGTTTTCGATGTCCATCAATCCTACCTGATAAGGATCCCACACTGCGCAGCAATATTCCAGCAGACGACGGACAAGTGTAATGTAGGCTGTCTCTTCAGTGAGTTTGTCGCATCTTCTAAGTGTTCTGCCATCAAAGCGCAGTCTTTGTTTCGCCTTCCCTACAATATTATCTATGTGGTCTTTCCAATTTAAGTTGCTCGTAATTGTAATTCCCAGGTATTTAGGCGAATTGACAGCCCTTAGATTTGTGAAATTTATCGTATACCCAAAATTTATCGGATTTCTTTTAGTATCCATGTGGACGACTTCGCACTTTTCTTTGTTTAGTGCCAATTGCCACTTTTCCCACCATAGAGAAATTCCCTCTAGATCGTTTTGTAATTGGAATTGATCGTCTGATGATTTTACTAGACGGTAAATTACAGTGTCATCTGCAAACAATCTTCGGGGGCTGCTCAGATTATCACCTAGATCATTTGTGTAAATCAGGAACAGCAGAGGTCCTATGACACTACCTTGCGGAACGCCAGATATCACTTCTGTTCTACTAGATGATTTACCGTCTATCACTACGAACTGTGCCCTCTCTGAGAGGAAATCACGAATCCAGTCACACAACTGAGACGATACTCCATATGCACGCAATTTGATAGTCGCTTGTCAGGAACCGTATCGAAAGCCGTCTGGAAATCTAGGATTATTGAATCGATCTGAGATGCCTTGTCGACAGCACTCATTACTTCATGGGAATAAAGAGCTAGCTGTGTTGCACAAGAACGACATTTTCTGATTCCGTGTTGGTTATGTATCAATAAATAATTTTCTTCAAGGTGATTCACAATGTTAAAGTACAGTATATGATCCAAAGTCCTACTGCAAATTGAGGTCAGTGATATAGGTCTGTAATTCAATGGGTTACTCCTATTTCCTTTCTTGAACATTTGTGTGACCTCTGCTACTTTCCAGTCATTCGAAACAGACCTTTCGTCAAGTGAGCGGCTGTATATGATTGCTAAGAAAGGCGCTATTGTGTCTGCATACTCTGAAAGGAACCTACTGGCATACCATCTAAACCTGAAAACTTGCCATTCTTAAGTGATTTGAGTTGTTTTGCAACACATAAGATAGCTACTTGTATGTCACTCATGCTAACAGCTGTTCTGGTTTCTAATTCTGGAATATTTACTTCGTCGTCTTTCGTGAAGGAATTACAGAAAACTGTATTTAGTAATTCCGCTTTAGTGGCGCCATCATCGGTAACATTTCCATCGCTACTGCACAGTGAAGGTATTGACTGTTTCTTGCAACTGGTGTACTTTACATACTATCAGAATCTCTTTGGGTTATCTACCATATTTTGAGACAATATTTCATTGTAGAAGCTTTTAAAAGTATCTCGCATTGACGTCCTCACTAAATTTCGAGCTTCCGTGGAACTTAGGCAGTCTTTGGGATTTTGCGTTGTTCTGAATTTGGCATGCTTTTTTCGTTGCCTCTGCAGCAGTGTTCTGACGTGTTTTGTGTACCATGGTGGATCAGTCCCGTCTCTTATTAACTTATGCGGTATGAATCTATCTATTGTTGTCGATACTGTATCTTTGAATTTGAGCCATATCTGGTCTACGCTTACATAATTAGCTTGGAAGGAATGGAGACTCTCTCTTAGAAAGGCATCAAGCGAATTTTTATCTGCTGTTGTAAATAGATGTATTTTGCTTTTATTTTTAGTGATTTTGGCTGATATGGTTCTGAGCCTCGCTACAATGACCTTGTGTTCACTAATTCCTATATCCGTCATGACGCTCTGTAGTAATGCTTCGTCATGATGCTCTGTTGTATTACGAAGAGTTGAGGTGGCTGTAAGTCTGCCTTGCTCCTGTGTCACGCTCCAAAACTTGCTTATTGGCGTAGGTTTACTTGCACTGCAAAATAAACATTTTGTTATTGTGTCATTCTCTTTCAATGACATGTTATTTTACTATCCCTCAAAATCAGACGCTACCTTCTGGAAAACTGTTACCATTATTCTCTAAGGGGACATTCTCCTTGTCATAATTTACTTGCAACATAAATTAATGGTCGGTAGGCAAGTACGAAATGGGTGCTCGGCGAAGTTAACAGGTCTAGCTACGTCGGCTATTCGTTTATTAGGGTCTGATCGGTCGCGAAATGTTATCTGATAATCAAAAATGTTTTAATTGCAACAGTTTGTTACATCTTCCAGCTACTTCTCCTCACATTCATCGCTTCGACTTAAGATATCTGTTATAGCGGTGCACCAACTTTCCAATACCCTCGACAAAGACGGCAGTTGCACGTGTTTTGCGTGAATTTTCTACGTTGGTCATAGCTCGTTGTCTGTGCCAAAATGTTCTCTTCATGTGAGGAGAGATGAAATTCAGAGGGAGCCAATTCCTGACAGTATGTTGGGTGATCAAACATTTCCCACCAAAACTACTGTAGAAGAGTCTTCATTGCCACTTCCAGTGTGCAGCCGAAAATTACGATATACAGAGTGCAGAAAAATTGTGTGACGAAATTTTAGCACTGGCTAGCTCATGCCAGTAGCAACCAAAATTACTAATGTGTGTAAGTCGACAACCCACAATTTTTAAACTTCGGGATCTTGGCACCACGTTTTCCGCTCGGCCGCGGGACTGCCCTGTTGCCGGATGCTCTGTACAACGCAAGAACGGCAATGCTTTGCCTGCCGGAGATCGCGGTGTATCCAAGGCAGCCCGCACGTTCGATGGTAGCGCGCCAGCCTTCCACTCTGGGGGGCCTGGGGCGGATCCGCCGGTGCCCCGGCACATCTATTGTAGTTTCATGATAAGACATTCAGGGAACAAACCAGTCAGCAACTGTTAGTTCGCGTACAGAAAGTCTTTTACATATTGTGTCGGTCCCGAAGAGGGCCTTTATTGTAGCTAGAACACTGTTTATTTAAAGCAGGGGGTTGAACTGGCAACCCTCTGACGCGACACAAGTTTGGTAACGTCGAACGGTGTTTTGCCACTCTTTCATAGACTCCTGGCATTGCCTTAATGTGATTGGCAGCATGTCGAATGAGATCCATTAATTCCTCTTCGTTTCGAGGTGGTTCGCGTCGGGGTGGGTGAACTAGAGCGTTGCAAAATCCCCACAGAAGAAGTCCGGTGACGTGAGGTCTGGTGATCAAAGGGGTCAAGACCTAAAAGTACTTCTGCCAATTACCCGGCCGTCGAAGAGTTCGTTTAAATATCCACGCACAGCAAGACTGTTTTTTTCTGGGCGCCCCATCATGCTGCAACCACATGCGTAGCAGTGTGTCGAGGGGAACATCTTCCAGCAGGCCAGCGTTTATCGCAAAAAGTGAAGGTAATTTTCCCCGGTAAGTCGAGGAGGTAGACGGACCGGCCCAATCAGATGGTCACCCACAATGCTTGCCCAAATGTTGAGCGAAAATCGTTTCCTGGTGTCCGTGGACGTGCGTGAGGCAAGTATTTCCTCTTGCCCAGTGATGAGCGTTTCGAGTGTTGTAAAGGGCATCACGATGGAAGGTGCACTCGTCGGTAAACACCACAATGGTGGGGAAGTCGGGATCTCGTGTAACACGTCGCAGAAACCACCGGCAAAACCCTATCCTGTGTTCATACTCCGCCACAAGATGTAGGCCTTTGACAGGGTGGAAACTAAATAGATGCTGGCCGTCATTATCTAAAAACTCCCAGACTAATCGATGACTGACCCCCATGTCGTGTCCAACCGCTCGAGTACTTGTCGTAGGTGCTTCATCGAATTGCTGGAGAACAGTCTCTTCAAATGCAGCATCCTGTCGTGATCGAGGTCTTCCGGCATCACCATGATATCCCGCTAACCAGCCTGTTTCACCAAGTGAACTGCTGTAAACGTTTGCGGGTGTGGGCAGCGCCTTGCTGGGTACCGTTCCTGATACAACTGTCGAGGTTCGTGCGCATTAACATCGGCTAGTGCATAAACAAAAACGTTATCTCGTTGTTCTTCAAACGAATACTGTGACACCACGCTTACTGTATGTCTAAATCGCAGATGATGTGTGTGCTCCGAAGCGAAGTTTAAGTGTGAATGCCTCAGACGTAAGGAGGAGACAAACAGCAAGCCCTATACAACACGTGCGCGTATGACGGAGCATTGACGGGGTGAGGGACGTTTGTATGTGTGAACCGACAACCATAGCGCTGCCCGTCAACCGACGAACGGAACAGGGCAATCCCACGGCCAATCGGATCGCGTGGCGCCAAGTTTCCGTAGTTCAAAAATGGTGCGTTGTCGACCAACACAACTTTAGTAATTATTGTTGCTACTGGAATCAGCTATTCAGTGTTAAAATTTTGTGACAAAGTTTTTCTCCGCCCTGTACTGGTTGCAAGAAATCCGGCGAAATCTCTTAGCGGGCACCCTTATTTGGCTGAATACACGATTTTCTATGCATCTTTACGTGCTAAATGTGGGATCAGAAGTGGAATGGGCAACGTGACGCGGTCAACTCGTGTACTATAGACTCCGACTAACATATCTGTGCAAAGCTTCGTTGGATTTTCACTGTGGTTTCCATTTCGCGACCACCTTAACGCTAATAAACGAATAGCCCTTGTAGCTATCTTCATAGACCGATACAGCGTCTGAGAGTGGGTAGATGGTACACAATCGTAAACCACCCCAAAGAGTAATGAATGCATAGCTGTTCTGTAAAGGCCCAGAAGGCAATCCATCTATTGGTAGAGTAACGACGGCCGTTCAGTGATCAGGATGAGCAGGTGGCATTGGAAATTTTCACGTTCAGGTCAGCTGCAGATGACCTTACAGGATTTCGCACACTAGAGCAAAATCAAAACGAATCATTATGTAGAGAAGAAAACTTCGTGATTAGATCCCTCTATGTTGTTTTGCAAGGGCTGCATGAAGTACGAGACGTCATCAAGGGTAGTTATAGCAGGTAATTTATCACAACGTAAATGCTGACATTGTTCAGGGAAACGCAGAAAGGCTACCATTACCGCCATAACTCAGTTACTTGTGATCTTTGAGCGACACAAAGTAGATTGCGGACGGGTATGGATGAAGTCACATTTCCAGCAACGAAGGAAAGGTCGGGTTCCCTTTTTACCCATGAAATCTGGTCTCCGTTCTATTGAAGGCCCTTGACACTGTTGCTACTAGTGGCTAGCTTGTGAACAGCTATGACAGTCTAATAGCCCGTGAAAGGAACTGACAGTGTTCACAAAGAGTTTTGGAAAACTGGTACGGAGACTCACAACACGATACTTACTTTCATAATCAAACACTTTTAATGAGTTAATGGCAACGCTCTAGTTACCCCTGGAGTTCCGCAGTTATCATTCAGTCACCTGATAAAGTGCCACTGCGTGCGATTGATGTGAAGTTCCATGAAATGTGTCAGCTGTTGTGCAGTGGGAGAATTTGTTAACGCATGATTACTTCTGCAATATATTCCCAGTCAAATACAGTACAGGTAACGATAGTTATTAAGTCTATATTTTGTTCAGGCATTTTGTTTCGGGTTAATGTTGCATTTTTTTCTCTATTAAATATTCTTTTCTATTTATAACGTTGGGGATATTACATCTCGTGATATGAAGTATACAAAAACCGTAACAATTGAAAAATAAATATTTTACCGTGTTTGTTTGTGATGTAGTCGATGCTTTATTTAAATTAAGCGATGCATTGACGGATAAGGAAGCACAGAAAAGTCAATTTGTTATATCAGCGCCAAACTTGGGCAGTAGTTTTGAATAACGAAAATGTTAATAACGCCTTCACATACCAATTATCTGAAAAGCATAGACTGCTAAATTAAATACGCATTTTAATGCATGCGAATTAGGAAAGTACTATTTTGAAGGACTTAAAGTTCTTCATATATTTATTTAGTGGTGCAGTTCACAAAACTGCTCGGATAATGTGAGATAAAACAAGCGACATTATTTTGTATTTTCGCTAGTGACCTCTACTTCCGTCTGACGAACTGAAGGCTGTTTATATTTTGCGAATATTACCATTAACTGGCGCTCGAAATAGTTCTTCTTCGAAGAATATGGGCACTTCATTGTTGAAATATCAGAGATCAGGGAAGGTCATCGTATTTGTGTGTGTAATGTGACAACAATAAAGCAACTGTTTGCTTGCTATGCTTACATTAGGTGAGGATTAGGAGGAGTAGAGGGAACGAATGCAACAGCAGTAACGGAAGGGAACGGGAAAATAGTTTTTGTAGTATGATGAAGGTATCCCAATAGCCCAAGGGAAACAGCGAGGGTAGTTCCAGACCTAATTACGCTAATAACATCGCGAATATATTTCTCGACAGATGTTTCACGGCAAAATAAAGACATTCATGTTGACACAAATGCACGCACATTTGCTGCCTACGAGTGAGACGACAAACAGTGGTACTGGTGACGGCAAACCTGAAAATCGGTGGCAGTAGCTTTGTAAGAGTGTCTTTCGGAGTTATGTTGTAGACCTAGACGCAGAAGATTTCCGGTGACGTCAGAACGTGTAGGCAGTATACAAATAAACACTGTATGCAATATTCTGCGCACCACCACGAAACAGGATGGAGTAATGAACCAACTGGAGAACATGCAGAGCACCGTAAACATGCCTAAGACTCAAAGAATAGGTCTGGCGTTATAGAATCTCATTAACTAGCAATTCTTCTCGCTGATGTGGGAGTCAGGTTCAAAATTTCAAACAGTATGCAACAATGCGCCGACACGGAACAAAAATGTACCGCTATACATTCACCAGGAAAGGAGACTTCAACATTTTTTGTGAACACTAAAATTTATTTTTCGCCGCACTACAACATCAAGAACCAATCGAGATTGATTGTTCCTGATGTTAAATATTCATGAAAATTCATAAGTTCGTTATACAGAGGGGTAGATTTATTTTCAAAGAGCTGTGACACTCTGCCGATACAGCGAACGAGAAGATTCGACTGGTTGTATTAGCGTGAAGTCCTAGAACACCAATCGTATAAGTTGCTCCAAGCATCCATGTCCAGGCCTCTAAAATAACGTCATTCGCAGGAATATTTTCCTGGCGATGCAGCAGTAGAAACAGAAATCATTCCCTGCGTCCAAAGGAGCCCAGTGAGTTACATACTACTGATCTGCAGGGACCTGAAAAGCTACAGACCTAGTACTTCACTGTATTGTAAGTTTGTGTTTAAAAATAAAATAATTGGATACACTTTTTAATGTTAGTGTGCTGCTACATGTTTCTGTCACCGTAACACAAAGGTGTAACGATAATGGAAGTATACTAGTTCGAGATACAGGAATCAGACCATGAAACGACCAAATAAGAGGAGGAGGAGGAGATTAAACGTCCCATCGACAACGAGGTCATTAGAGACGGAGCGCAAGCTCAGGTGAGGGAAGGATGGGGAAGGAAATCGGCCGTGCCCTTTCAAAGGAACCATCCCGGCATTTGCCTGAAGCGATTTAGGGAAATCACGGAAAACCTAAATAAGGATGGCCGGAGACGGGATTGAACCGTCGTCCTCCCGAATGCGAGTCCAGTGTGCTAACCACTGCGCCACCTCGCTCGGTGACAAAATAAGAAGTTCTGAGTAAATGGAAGAAAACTCAAAATATACCGTTCATTCACTGACGGTGATGAAATTCCAAGTAGCACCACTATTGCGATAGTTTTTATGTGTGAGGACAGCTTGCATGAGATGAAATTGTTACAAACGTTGTTCAAAGTCACGTCATCCAGCTTCGCTGTAGGTACGGTATCGTCACGGAAATTACTGATGTATATATTGTAACAACCTCAGTTTTATTATAATCTTGTAACAGGCGAAGAGAATTTTCACCCGTTCAGTGTAGATAATCGTGTTTTCCGTCGATCCTGAAATAGGAAACCAAGTTGACTAAACAATTGGACAAACTGACCACAAAACACAACCTCTTCTCCTGTTCATCTTTCGGGGAACGTCTGACAGCTGGAATCCATGAAGTTGTTACCGCAGACGTCTTTTCCTTAGTCGAATGTTGAACTAGATATGAGCCATGGGTTTATAGTAATAAATTACCGTAGCTCTGTCGGCAAAGCAACAGAGCTCCAAACGCTAGTAGAAAGCACTGAAGCTCAAATCGTTATAGTCACTAAAAGCTGTCTGAACCTGAAGATAAATTCAGCTCAATTTCTTACAAAGAACCTAACGATGTTGAGAAAGGACAGATTAAATACAGCCGGTGCTGGTGTGTTCGTTTCTGACAGAAGTAATTTGTCTTTTAGAGAAAATGAAGCAGATATTTCGTGAGAGTTTTTACCGATAGAAGATATGCTTGACAAACGGAATACATTAATAGCTTTCCCGACCCCCTGACTCAGATGATACAACTGCTGAAAGATTCAAAGAAAAATTGAGTTACATATGAACCACATACCCAACTCATACAGTTGTAAGGGTGACTTCAGTCTGCACGCGATTTTTGTCGAAAATTCACATTTAAGGCCGGTGGTAGGCATAAAGCAGCGATCGAAATGGTGCCGTATGCGTTCTCCGAAAATAATTTTGAGCACTTAGTTCAGAACCCGTCCGAAGTGGAAATGGGTGTGGAAACATACCTAACCTCTTAGCAAGAAATAGTTCTGGTCAATTAGGGAATATCATAACGGATACAGGGATTAGAAAACACAAGGTAGTTGTAGCGACACTGAATACCGTAACATCCAAATTTACCAAGAATGAACACAGAATGTATCTGTTTGAAAAGGAGATAAAAATTCGCTTGATGCCCACCTAAGAGAGAGTCTCCACTCCTTCCGAACTATGCAAGTGTGAACCAGAAGCTTGAATTCAAGGAAATTGTATCGATTGTAATTGAGAGATTTATACGAAAATGATCTCCTGTGGTGAACAAATCAGGTCAGAAAGCAGTTTATGCAGCAACGAAAACAGAGTGGCAAAAATAAAACAAAATCTCCAAGATAAGTGATGTTTTATTGAAGGCAGATATTTAAAATTAATTTTAGACGGTGATGCTTTTAACAGCTTCCACAACGGAAGTCTGTCTCGAAATCTAACTGAAAATCCAAAGAGATTGTGGTCGTATACATAGGAAACAGGGACAAAACGCAATAAATACCTTCACTGCGTGTCACCAGTGGTGATTATATCGGTGACACCGCCACTACAACTGCATTATTAAATATAGTTTTTCGAAATTATTTTACCAAAGAAGACGAAGTAAATATTCCAGAATACGAATCAAGGACTGCTGCCAACAAAAGCAACTTAGAAGTAGATGTCCCCGGTGTAGTGAAGGAGCTGAAATTACTTACTAAAAGCAAGTCTTTCGTTCCATATTGTATAACAGTTAGGTTCCTTTAAGAGTATGCTGCTGTAATAACTCCACACTTAGCTGTCATATAGAAGAACTCCGTAACTAAAGACTGCTTAGTAACACAGTTCACAACAATTTTGAAGAAATGCATCAGAAGGAACTCGCTGAATTGTAGAGCCATATGACTGACTTGGTTTTCAGTAGCATTTTGGAACATGAACTCAATGTTACGCCCGAACATAATCAAATACCTCGGAGGAAACGAGCTTTTGACGCACAGTCAACACCGGTTCAAAAAGCGTCGTTAGTTTGGAACGCTATTAGCTCTTTATTCACACGAAGTAATGAGTGCTGTAAACGGGGATCTCAGACTGAATCCTTATTTAAAATTTTTCAGAATGCTTTTGAAACCGTTCCTCATTAGAGGCGTCTGACCAGACTGCGTGTCTATGGACTATCGCCCCTGTTGTGCGACTGGATGGTGATTTCGTGTCAGAAAAGGCGAAGTTCATAGTAAATAAGTTGAGTACAACGCAACTGATATCTGGTGTTCCGCAAGGAAGAGTTATAGGCACTCTGCTGTTCTTAGACTACAGTAAATATTCTACGAGGATATCTGAACAGCGCCTCATAGATTGTTTGCATACGATGTCGTCATTTACTGTCCAGTCAAGTCATCAGAATATCAAAACTAGCTGTAAAACTATTTAGATACGATATCCGTATGGTGTACAAAATGGCACTGGCCCAAATAGTGGAAAATGTGAGGTCATCCATATTAGTTCTAAAAGAAATCCGTTAAATTTCGGAAACACGATAAATTACACAAATATAAATGCTGTCAATTCAACTAAATACCTAGGAATAACAATTACATACAACTTAAACTGGCATAATAACCTAGATAATGTTGTGAGAAAAGCTAACCAAAGACTGAATTTTATTGACGGAACACTTTGGGGATACAACAGGTCTACTAAAGACACTGCCGATACTACGCTTGTCCGTCCCCTTACAGAGTACTGCTGTGCGGCATAGGATCCTTACTAGATAGGATTGACGGCGGACGCCGAGAAATTTCAGAGAAGGGAAGCCCCTTTTGTATTATCGCGAATAGGAGAGTGTATCATGGATATGACACGCGCGTTGGTGTCGCAATCGTTTTTCGGTGTGGCGACATCTTTTCACGGAATTTCGGTCACCGGCTTTCTCCTCCAAACGCCCACTTACATAGGGAGAAATGATTGTCGTGATAAAGTAAGAGAATCAGAGGTCGCATGGAAAGATTTAAGTTTCACTTGCACTGTTTTGGAGTGGAACGATAGAGAAGGTGGTTCGCGTAACCCTCGAGTACACACTTAAGCATGAACTGCAGAGCAAAAGTGTAGATGTAGATGTCAATGTAGAAAAAAGCTTTCAGTAAATTGTTCACACGCCTTTCACGTATGGTTCATTGGAAGAAGAACGATCCAGATATATGTTGCGTTGTGATCAGCACGCCCCTCTTTTCAGCTCATTTTGGAACTCCCCGTGAAGACTGTCAGAACTGCGAACTCGGGCGTCCTGCGAGCTCAAGTGTCCCCACAAATGCAGCCGTGCTTCATCAGTGGAAGACAGCGTTACAGTTGGCACATCGCCATTATGTGCAGACTGCAATGGCACTCAAGCCGAGTGGCATCATTGAATTGGTCACTCAGTAGGCTAATATCACTGTGTGAGATGTTGGGTTCAGTTTGTGCACAGCTCTGTGATGACATCCTGTCGACATGCAAGTCCATGATAAATGGCGCAAGGATCGGTTAAAACCGACACGGCGCTAGCCAAGACACGGTGTGTATGCGGCAATCGAAGCTGATACCCCCGCCACGCGTCTTATCGGTAGTGGAAACACCTTACAGTTTGAATGTTGTGAGAAGTGTGACTCACAGTCGCCAATTGTGAATTAACTGGAAACATTAGTGCCATGTTTGCTGACTTGAATTTATTAGAACTTTTCAGAAAAAACTGTTAGATTCAAGCGAAGTTTTCAGCTGAGAGTACCAGTATCAATTTTGGTGTGCAGTCACGCAAAATCAAGGAAGGCACCACCCACATAAGTAAGTTAGTGAATGAGGCGAAGTGATGAGAGAAACTGCACCAGCCTGGTCAACACGGAATACGGGAGCGCTGTTATCCATAAATGTGTGGAACAGAAGACACGCGGCCGGTGTGGCCGTGCGGTTCTAGGCGCTTCAGTCCGGAGCCGCGTGACCGCTACGGTTGCAGGTACGAATCCTGCCTCGGGCATGGATGTGTGCGATGTCCTTAGGTTAGTTAGGTTTAAGTAGTTCTGCGTTCTAGGGGACTGAAGACCACAGATAAGTCCCATAGTGCTCAGAGACAGTTGAACCTTTTTTTCTTTTTCTTTTTTCTTTTTTCTTTCTTGACAGAAGATAACAAATCGCGTAAAATCAATGGACTCGTTAAGGGGATCTCATATCCTCAGACGTCAGAATGTTAGTTAAGTTTTTGATATTATTCATGTGTTAACTGCGCAGCGTTGTTGCAGAAAGAGTGTTATATTAATGTCACTGGTTAAGCCGTGCCCAGCATTTAAAACTGAACGCTGCCTAGCCGCGCGGGGTTCGCCGAGCTGTCTGGGGCGCTGCAGTCTTAGACTGTGCAGCCAGTCCCGGCGGAGGTTCTAGTCCTCCCTCGGGCGTGTGTGTGTGTGTTTGTCCTTAGGATAATTTGGGTTAAATAGTGTGTAAGCTTATGGACTGATGACCTTAGCAGTTAAGTCCCATAAGAATTCACACACATTTGAACACCGCCTACAGGCAATGCCTCTTTAAATTTGATTACCGTTGTGTGCGAGCGATTACAGTGGTAAGGAGTTGAAAGTTGGAGTCAGCCGTAGCCCTTGGTGAACCTCACTTGCTAATATTATCAGATTAACTATTAGCACCACCCGTCCGTGACCTCAGAGTATCGGTGTGAAGCGGATAATGCTGTATCCAGCACACGGTATGTTACTGGAACATAGCGTAGCTGAAATAATTTGGAATGAATAATAATTCCATTAATAAATCGAACACTCTCTGGGTCTCTACGAACTCATCGGTTGAATCTTTCATTAACCGGTTCCTCATATTACCACTAAATAAAAAATATAACTAGACATTTGGAGGAGATGAAGAGTTACACAGTAGTAATTAATAATTAGACTTGTCGCGACATGGCGCAGGTGCTATCAGCAAGCTGAACGAAAGTGTGGACTGCTAAGCGTAATCAGGACGTTTACAAAAATGTGCGCTTAAGTCTGCTGGTCACTTTTAACGGAGTGAGAGGGGGAAGTCATCTAGGATGCTTCGCAAATGTGATTCTGAAACGGAGAGGAGGAGTTGCGATTCGTAGGATGTGAGTAAGGGTAAAAATATTCAAAGATTAATTCTTTTTGTCATCAATCTTCTGACACGTTCGATGCGGCCCGACCCCTGTGCCAAACTTTTCCATCTCAGAGTAGCTATTGTAACCAAAGCCTCAATTATTTGCTGGATTCATTCCAATCTCTTTCTTCCTCTATAATTTTTATCCTCTTCGACTCCCATGTCATGGAAATAATTCTCTGATGTCTTAACAGAGCGCCTAACACATTGCCTTTCTTCTTGTGACCATTTCCCATATATAACTTTCCCCACCGACTCTGCGGAGTACCCCGTCATTTCTTACCTTAAATGTCCACCTAATGTCAACAATCGTCTGTGGCACCACATCTCAAATGCTTATATTCTCTTCTGTTCCGGTTTTCCCACAGTCCACGTTTCACTACCATTCAACGCTGTGCTCCTAAAGTACGTTGCCAGAAATTTCTTTCTCTAATTCAGGTCTGTGTTTGATACTAGCAGACTTCTTTTAGCCATGAATGCCATTCTGGCCGATTCGATTTGAGAACAATTTAATTTACCAGGAATTTAACTTCATTTGGTGAGGTGACTTACAGTAGTTGTATATATTTGCAAATCAATGAGACCACCCCACTGCTGTGTCCTTTAGGCCTTTCCAGCAAACAGCAAGTTACTGAGTTCTGCCTTTCGCTTTCGTAGACGAGCGCTCTGCTTCGTAACTTCTTCCGACAACACACAGTCAAATACCGCAACCACTAATGCAGCTCTGTGTGAAACAGCACTTGTTCCTTCCTATATTCTGACACACAGAAAATATCAAATATTATTCGTTACTGTTACACGCAAATACTGTAGTGTTTCTTTCTCTATAACAGAAAACTCGAGATAATAACTCTTTGTGGACAGTTACCGGAAACCTTGGTGTCTTTCTTCGAATGTGTAGAGATTTTTTGCCCTGTAGATGCATAGAAGTGTCCCTCTACAGTGATGCTCCCGACAACTCGAGTATGGAAACGACTACTTCTCACTGATAGTCGCACTGGTAACTGTTCACTGGTTTTGGTCCTCAATGCTAGCAGCATAAATACCGGTTTATCAGCTACTCTTGTGCACGTTTCTCCGACAGAAACCTTTTTCCTTGGCTCTTGGGGCCTTCCTTAGGACTGAGATTCATACAAAACATTCTAGAACGTTCTCGAATATTGCAGCTATGTGCCAGCATCTGATAGTCACATTGGCGTCCCAAGGGTGTGGTCCTCACTTAGCCATTATGCAGGGTGGTCCATTGATCCCACGAAATAAGCGTCAAACGAAGAAACTACAAAGAACGAAACTTGTCTAGCTTGAAGGGGGAAACTAGATGGTGCTATGGCTGGTGCGCTAAATGGCGCTACCATAGGATAAACGTTTTTTAAAATAGGAACCCCCATTTTTTATTACATATTCGTGTAGTGCGTAAAGAAATATAAATGTTTTAGTTGGACCACTTTTTCGCTTTGTGATAGGTGGCGCTGTAATAGTGACAAACATATGGCTCACAATTTTGGACGAACAGTTGGTAACAGGTAGGTTTTTAAATTATAATACAGAACGTAGGTACGTTTGAACATTTTATTTCGGTTGTTCCAATGTGATACATGTACCTTTGTGTACTAATCATTTCTGAGAACGCATGCTGTTACAGCGTGATTACCTGTAAATTCCAAATTAAGGCAATAAATGCTCAAAATGTTGTCCATCAACCTCAATGCATTTGGCAATACGTGTAACGACATTCCTCTCAACAACGAGTAGTTCGCCTTCCGTAATGTTCGCACATGCATTGACAATGCGCTGACACATGTTGTCAGGCGTTGTCGGTATATCACGATAGCAAATATCCTTCAACTTTCCCCACAGAAAGAAATCCGGGGACGTCAGATCCGGTGAACGTGAGGGCCATGGTATGGTGCTTCGACGACCAATCCACCTGTCATGAAATATGCTATTTAATACCGCTTCAACCACACGCGAGCTGTGCCGGACATCCATTATGTGAAAGAGACATCGCCATTCTGCCATTCAGTGAAATATCTTTTAGTAACCTCGGTAGAACATCACGTAGGAAATCAGCATACACTGCACCATTAAGTTTGTCATCGATTAAATGGGGATCAATTATCCTTCCGCCCATAATGCCGCACCATACATTAACCCGCCAAGGTCGCTGATGTTCCACTTGTCGCAGCTATCGTGGATTTTCCGTTGCCCAGTAGTTCATATTATGCCGGCTTAGTTACCACTGTTGGTGAATGACGCTTCGTCGCTAAATAGAACGCGTGCAAAAAATCTGTCATCGCCCCGTAATTTCTCTTGTGCCCGGTGGCAGAACTGTACACGACATTCAAAGTCGTCGCCAAGCAATTCCTGGAGCATTGAAATATGGTACTGGTGCAATCGATGTTGATGTAGCATTCTCAAAAACGCCGTCTTTGAGATTCACGATTCTCGCGCAGTTTGTCTGCTACTGATGTGCGGATTAGCCGCGACAGCAGCTAAAATACCTTCTTGGGCATCATCATTTGTTGCAGGTCGTGGTTGACGTTTCACATGTGGCTGAACACTTCCTGTTTCCTTAAATCACGTAACTATCCGGCGAACGGTCCGGACACTTGGATGATGTCGTCCAGGATACCGAGCAGCATACATAGCACATGCCCGTTGGGCATTTTGATCACAATAGCCATACATCGACACGATATCGACCTTTTCCGCAATTGGTAAATGGTCCATTTTAACACGGGTAATGTATCACGAAGCAAATACCGTCCGCATTGGCGGAATGTTACGTGATACCACGTACTTTTGTGACTAATACAGCGCCATCTATCACAAAGCGAAAAAAGTGGTCCAACTAAAAGATTCATATTTCTTTTCGTACTACACGAATATGTAATAAAAATGGGGGTTGCTATTTAAGAAATCGCAGTTGATATCCGTTTGACGTATGGCAGCGCCATCTAGCGGGCCAACCATAGCGCCATCTGGGTTCCCCCTTCAAGTTAGACGAGTTTCGTTCTTTGTAGTTTTTTCGTTTGATGCTTATTTCGTGAGATATTTGGCCCGGTCATTATCAATGGACCACCCTGTATAGCTGTCGTATTTTCAGTGGGCAGTCAGCAACTCTTGAGTTCTCATGAAGCGCTGGCTGGCCCGCTTTCTGACGTCCGCCAGACGCAGCACCTTGTGCTATATCTTAATTATTACTTTTAACAAAGTTTATTTCCTTTCCTCGCAGTCATGCCACACTGACGGTACCGCTGTGGAATGTCTGCGCTTTTGATGACAAAAACGAAATACTTTAACAAAAATGCATTGCTCCAATAGTGCAGAAACTTAATTTAGCCGTTATTTACCAACTGAGTATAGAGAAAAATGATAACTTCCGCAGTTGCTTACTGACTCAAAGTTGATTTTTCAGTATTTATTGGTGATAACAGTACATTTCCGTTGTTTATTGATAAACAATAACAAAATTTAATCGGAAGATATATTTCTAGAGGTACTAATATTCGCAATAATTATCTCTCTGTAAACGTGATAATACAGCTATTCGTCTAGAACTGATTTTAATAAGTCAGATGCAGGGTATGTTATCTATAGATGATGGAATACTTTACGAGCTTTTCCTGTAATTATGTCCGCCAATGTTATCATTACATGTAGATGTCCCTGTATGCTAAGCAACCAATCTAGAGTCGAACGCTGATAAACAATGTTCTAATTGTAGTAGCACATTGGTTAACAATGATAAAAGCAAAGAGATAGTTTTATTTAGGAAAGAACGTTTCAGCCCTTTGGTTCTGAACTGTCAAACAGGATGCATGCAATTCTGAAATTATTTTACCCAGTTCCTATCATCATGATACCAATTTAGACGGTAGCATCCAAATCGAAGAAAATTGGCTGTTTCTGTGCTGCCGTGGTCAAATCTCTACGAGCACGGGTTCCCGGGTTCGATTCCCGGCAGGATCAGGGATTTTCGCCTGCCTCGAGATGATTGGGTGTTTGTGATGTCCTCATCATTTCATAATCATTCCAGAAAGTGGCGAGATTGGGCTGAGCAAAGGTTGGAAATTTGTACGGTCGCTGATAACAGTGCGGTTGAGCCCCTCCACAAACCAGACATCATCATCAAATCTCTAACACCAGTCTCCACTCACCCCGCCTGTAAGGAAAGAAAAAAAAGTCTATCTACAACTAATCCCTATGCTTCAGAAAGAAAGAGAGCTACTTCTGCCCTTAGTGTTTAAGCACAACAGAAAATTCCCTTCCAGTAGGTCAGAGGTTGTCTTAGTACCAAACATTTTTGGTTACGTAGTAACTTCTTCAGCACGAACAGACGTTGATAACTGACGATCTCTGTCCGCATATTCTTCATCTACATCTACATGGATACTCTGCACTCTGCAAATCACATTTAAGTGCCTGCCAGAAGGTTCTGCGAACCACCTTCCTCGCTTCCCGCTCCCGGGTTCCCGGGTTCGATTCCCGGCGGGGTCAGGGATTTTCTCTGCCTCGTGATGGCTGGGTGTTGTGTGATGTCCTTAGGTTGGTTAGGTTTAAGTAGTTCTAAGTTCTAGGGGACTGATGACCATAGATGTTAAGTCCCATAGTGCTCAGAGCCATTTGAACCATTTTTTTAACCACCTTCACAATAATCCTCTATCTTCCGATGTCGTATAACGCGCGGAGAAAAAGAACGTCTGTGTCTTCCCGTGCGAGCTCTTATTGCCCTTATTTTATTTTGATAATCGTTTCTCCCTCCGTAGGTCGGTATCAACAAAATATTTTCACTTCCGAAGGAGAAAACTAGTGATTAAACTTTCGTGAAAAGTTTCCGCCGCAACGCAAAACACCTTTCTTTTAATGATTTCCATCCCAAATGTTGTATCACTTCTGTCACACTCTCTCCCGTATTTCGCGATAATACAAAACGTGCTGTCTTCCTTTGAACTTTGTCGATGTACTCCGTCAGTCCTATCTGGTAAGGACGCATCACCGTGCAGCAATATTCTAAAAGAGGACGGACAAGCGTATTGTGGGCAGTGTCTTTTGCAGATCTGCTGCATTTTCTAAGTGTTCTGCAAATAAAACGCAGTGTTTAGTTAGCCTTCCCCACAACATTTTCTATGTGTTTCTTCCTACTTAAGTTGTTCGTAATTGTAATTCCTACGTATTTAGTTGAATTTACAACCTTAAGATTCGACTGATTTATCGTGCAACCGAAGTTTAACGGGTCTCTTTTAGCTCTCATGTGGATCACCTCACGCTTTTCGTTCTTAAGGGTCAACTGCCAATTCTTGCACCATACAGATATGTTTTCTAAATCGTTGTGCAATTTTTTTTAATCTTCTGATGATTTTACTAGACGATAAACGACAGCCTCATCTGCAAACAACCTAAGACAACTGCTCATACTGTCTCCTAAATCGTTTACATAAATAAGGAACAAAATATTTCAAATGGCTCTGAGCACTATGCGACTTAACTTCTGTCATCAGTCGCCTAGAACGTAGAACTAATTAAACCCAACTAACCTAAGGATATCACACACATCCATGCCCGAGGCAGGATTCGAACCTGCGACCGTAGCAGTCGCCCGGTTCCAGACTGTATCGCCTAGAACGGCACGGCCACTCCGGCCGGCTAAATAAGGAACAGCAAATGGCCTTTAACACTACCATGGGGAACGCCAGAAATCATTTCTGTTTTACACCAAGACTTTCCGTCAATTACTACGAAATGTGAGCTATCTGACAGAAAATCACGAATACAGTCACATAACTCAGGCGATATTCCGTAAGCATGAACTTCCACTACAAACCGCTTGTATGGTACAGTGTCACAAGCCTTATGGAAATCAAGAAATACGGAATCAATTTGAAATCCCTTGTCAATGGCACTCAACACTTCGTGTGAGTTAAGAGCTAGTTGTGTTTCATAAAGACGACGTTTTCTAAATCTGTGTTGACTGTGTGTCAGTAGACCGTTTTCCTCGAGGTAATTCATAATTTTCGACTACAGTGTATATTCCAAAGTCCTGCTGCTTATCGACGATAGTGATATGGGCCTATAATTCAGTGGATTACGCCTACTACCTTTCTTAAATATGGTGTGACCTGTGCAACTTTCCAGTACTTAGGTACTTACGTATCTCAGTACACCTGACATATGATGTAGACGCGTAATGTGATTCCTCGGTGTATAACTGCGAGAAAGACAAATAGATGTGAAAAGTGAGTGAAAGAATGTTTGTGTGACATTAAAACAAGCGAAACATTCAGGCTGGGGACACAATTTAGACCAATGGTGTTGCCATATTCTTTTCCCAGCGGAGAGCCACAGACTCATTCTGGCGGTCCGCTATTACCATTACGGCTGCTGGAGCCGACTGAGGCGAAAAACAGCGTTAATTAAAATGCCGGCCGCCGTGTTCTCTTATTGTGAAACAGTCGCCAGAACGTAGAGCTCCAGAGAAAGAGGCTCTGGGAGTATTAAGGACGTTCTCTCAATTAAATCTACTTAATGTGTGCAAAATTAGATTCGTCTTCATAGCAACTAGTGATTTAGACAGCACAGCCTGATTTGGACTCAGTGAATGCCAAAAGACGTCAAATAGAGTGTTCGTGCAGTGAATGTGAAGAAACCTCAAGACAACAGAAGCATTTTAGGGTCGTCAGTAACTGAATAACGGTTTTTAAAATATAAGACTTAGAGAAATACGGAATATACATAAATTTACATAGAATCATTAACAGAATTTCATTATGGATATAGCTTCAGTTCATACACTAGATTCTGATTAAAATTCAGATGTGCGTGGAACGGAGGCTTAATAACGAACTTCCATACAGTCTTTTGTCCGCACTGTATGTATTGACTGCAAGTGAAACGTTCGGAATGACATTGAGAAGATACAGTAAGGCACCCGCGATCTTCTGTAGTTTTAATATTGAGTCTGCAGATAAGAAAGCAGGACAGCAAAGAGATAGTTATAGGAAGGAACTGCACTACCACTAGAGACAGAGTAGGACTATACTTACTCAGTATCAGGAAAGTAAGTATAACAAGACCGTCTTTAGGTACACGTTTTGAATTGTAACACAAGTCACTTGGGCAAACGATCAGAAACCTCAGTGCAGATGGCTCGACCAAAACTTGAATCCACTCCTCCCAAACTCCCCCCAGTACCTTAAACGCTGAACTACCTCGCTTCGTAATTATTTGACTTTCAGGGTGGTAGTGAATATGGAGGTCATTCCATCAGGGACGAAACATATAGTCGATAAACAGTTAACTGAAAACTGAGATGTTTTTTTCGTATTTAATCTCGAGGATGCAAGGGAAAACATGTTAAAGAGTTAAATAAACTATATCGGCAGAGGAAGAATGAAAAAAATGTGCTGCTACGAATAAGAGACGAAATGAAGTAGATATAAATCTACTATATCTACAGGATTTGTGTAAGATATCGAGACGGAGGAAGAGAAAGGAATGCGTATCTGCATTACGTTAGCTCAACATTCGAAATTTCGGCAGACTCCGGCGGAAATATGGAATTTCGAGAGCGTGTTGGTTTTGATAATGTTAGAAGACTTAAAATATGGAATATTGTTGACAATATCTAACAGAACGACAGGTGGGGTAGCCACTTAAGTGGAGGCGCACACGCAGAGAATTTTCTTAAGAATTTTACAGAAACCCATTGCGAAGATTGACCAGGTATTGATATACTGAGGCTTAACGTACAGCCAGAAAAGTCAGTTTCCTGCTTTTCTTTAATGTAACAGCCTTTCTTTTCGGCTGAGGAAATATATTTCCTACAATTTAGAAATGGAGGTGAGAGCTGAATGCTATGAGGTCGCAATCATAGAACCTAAGAAGAGTAAGATATATATGTGTCACTCTGCCTCAAAAGGCGGGCATTAACATAAACTCGCTGAAGTAGATGCCTGTCCACCAGCCATTGGGCGACAGCGCTTGTCTCGGTAACAACAGGCCAAGTGTCGGCTTAATGTGACAAAGCAAAAAATGCGCTGTATCGCTGTGCTGATAGACGGAACTGATAAGTGCACATATGGCAACATATGTTTCAGTAGACAGAGCTGAGATAAACTGCAGGAAATACTGTGATATCGCTGTCTAATTATAATTTCGGTGACGGTCAGAACCCAATATGGGCCACAATAGCGTTTCTAGAGAAAGTGTAAGCATTTCGCACTTATATCCAAACAAGCAACAAACTTCTGAAATAGAACACCGTATAGTAATAAAATTAGAGCTACTGGTTGAAGAATAACGATGTCTTGCGAACGGTCTCAAAATTCTTTGTACTGGAACAAGACAATAACGTTACTTGGCATTTGCGTCTCTGTTAATTTTGTTGTTGATGCCTTTAGCACGAAGACTAACGTGCTGCGACTTTCCACGTTAGAGCCAGCTTTTTATCTCTGAATGATAACTGCACCCTAAACGCATCTGAATATGCTTACTGTAGACGATCCTTGGTCTCCCTCTGCAGTTTTAACCTACATTGTTGAAAAGCCCGCTAAACCCGCTGAGCAGAAGAGGTAGTTGGATTGTGGAAAGGGCCAAGGGTTGAAGTCATTTTCTGCTTCTAATTGTCATTTACTGTAATTTAGCAACTATTTCGCGGCCGAAGGCCTCCAACAAGAAATCTTAACACGATAAAAATCCACTTAAGATAGCAATAAAATAGCTCAGACAACGTATGCAAGTTGCAATACCAATGGCTGACGGCCACAATTAAACTTCAAAATTTTAAAATATATTACCATGATCTTTAAAGGCAGAAGGCCGCAGTGTTTAAGCTTGAAAGAAAAATTTAGAAATTAATTTTGCAAAATTTTAGGGAAACAAAACAAACATAAGCCTAAAATTGAAAATAGCTGACGACAGATAATTAAACACCGGTGGCACTCACAGGGAACCTCCCCATCGCACCCCCCTCAGATTTAGTTATAAGCTGGCACAGTGGATAGGCCTTGAAAAATTGAACACAGATCAATCGAGAAAACAGGAAGAAGTTGTGTGGAACTATGAAAAAATAAGCAAAATATACAAAATGAGTAGTCCATGCGCAAGATATGCAACATCAAGGACAGAGTAAGCTTAGGAGCGCCGTGGTCCTGTGGTTAGCGTGAGCAGCTGCGGAACGAGAGGTCATTGGTTCAAGTCTTCCCTCGAGTGAAAAGTTTAATTTTTTATTTTCAGACAATTATTATCCGTCCGTCCGTCCGTCCGTCCGATGCGACGTAACTGCGGCGTAGTATGGAGACGCTACACCTAAACAAACATCGAAACACACGACGCGAGTCGACTACAGCGCACGGAAGAGAGTATTCCTGCTAACGAGTCTCCCTGGCTGGCAGTTGACAGTTCGCTACTTTGGACGAGAGTGCATTAAAAACGTGAGATGTATTACGTGGGCAATTTGAATCCAGCAAATATAGCTCGCGACTTTAATAACAAGGTTCCGACTGGAGAGTCACGTCCTTTCGTCTACTAATCGCACGGTTTTTCGGTGCGGTCACCAAACACAGACACTAAACTTATGACAGTGAATAGAGACGTCAATGAACGAACGGACAGATCATAACTTTGCGAAAATAAACTTTTCACTCGAGGGAAGACTTAAACTGATACGTCTCGTTCCGCAGCTGCTCACGCTAACCACGGCGCTCCTGAGCTCACACTATCCTTCATGTTGCCGACCATGCGCATGGACTAACCGGTTTGTGTATTTTGTTTATTTTCTTCATAGTTCCACACAATTTCTTCGTTTTCTCGATTGATCTGTGTTCAGTTTTTCAAGGCCTATCCACTGTGTCAACTTATAACCAAATCTGAGGGGGGTGCGATGGGGAGGTACCCTTGTCAGAAGCCATCCAGGGAGGTCGGTCTGCCCTCGTTCACTTAGGTGACACAGGTGGTGAGCCCAACTACACTTGATCCGTCGGAATCCAACCAGGGGACAGCCACGCACCGACCGACAAACGACTGGCTTGCCACCAGTCGGTACATGAGAATTCAAACAGAAAATCTCGCCAACAGCGACCCACCGAAACGAACCACACAACATGAATGGACGTTGCTTGGATACGCGAAAACCCTACTCAACTCTGACGTCCTGGATCGGTGAACCACGAAGCTCGTAACGATCGGACAGCTCCGCACTCGCTCCGACACTGCGCAGGGACTGGCAGCGAACCCAGCCGACTGCACCGCGCGGAGATAGCTTCCCTGGTCCACAGCAAGCAACCGACCGACTGCCTGCTGTTAGGTCGCGACTGCACTGCTGGCGCGTCTCCCACTCACTTCCAGACATGACGCCGGAAATACTGGCTCGGACCCAGCCATGCAGAGGAAACACGCCTACTGGCTAAACGACATCCCTGCACCAGGAAACGACCGATCCAAGTTCCACAAGATGGTAATTGAAGGGGCACAGAAGCGCTCGGAGAACCAGTTACACGTCGCCCGATCAGACGACTGACCTCTCAGAGCCAGTACGCCGACAACATTAAAAATAACTTGTCACTTAAAATCATTTAAACTATACGCACAACCTGACAAACACTTGCACGAAGACCTTAACGATACCAAACAGTAACTAAACACACGCTAAGACAAATCGGGAGCCGATGAGCGAGCGCGTACACAGTCACAGACACAGACACAGACACACACACACACACACACACACACACACACACACACACACAGCCAGCCAGACGACTCATGAACGATCGGCGAGCGAAGACGCGTCGTCCGGTAGGACGACCGCCCGACGATCCACCAAGACCGTGGCCCAGCTCAAGTGATGCGTGGCGGCAAAGGTCGGGCGAGCCATGTCGACGCAGACCTCACTTCTGCTCCACCCGACTGCACTAGAACGGCACTGCAACTCCCCGACTGGCAGGTCCGGACTGCGCTCCAGACGCGTTCCAACTGACTGGCCGACCCGAACTCTCAACCCGAACTTTCCGAACTACACTCCTGGAAATGGAAAAAATAACACATTGACACCGGTGTGTCAGACCCACCATACTTGCTCCGGACACTGCGAGAGGGCTGTACAAGCAATGATCACACGCACGGCACAGCGGACACACCAGGAACCGCGGTGTTGGCCGTCGAATGGCGCTAACTCCGCAGCATTTGTGCACCGCCGCCGTCAGTGTCAGCCAGTTTGCCGTGGCATACGGAGCTCCATCGCAGTCTTTAACACTGGTAGCATGCCGCGACAGCGTGGACGTGAACCGTATGTGCAGTTGACGGACTTTGAGCGAGGGCGTATAGTGGGCATGCGGGAGGCCGGGTGGACGTACCGCCGAATTGCTCAACACGTGGGGCGTGAGGTCTCCACAGTACATCGATGTTGTCGCCAGTGGTCGGCGGAAGGTGCACGTGCCCGTCGACCTGGGACCGGACCGCAGCGACACACGGATGCACGCCAAGACCGTAGGATCCTACGCAGTGCCGTAGGGGACCGCACCGCCACTTCCCAGCAAATTAGGGACACTGTTGCTCCTGGGGTATCGGCGAGGACCATTCGCAACCGTCTCCATGAAGCTGGGCTACGGTCCCGCACACCGTTAGACCGTCTTCCGCTCACGCCCCAACATCGTGCAGCCCGCCTCCAGTGGTGTCGCGACAGGCGTGAATGGAGGGACGAATGGAGACGTGTCGTCTTCAGCGATGACAGTCGCTTCTGCCTTGGTGCCAATGATGGTCGTATGCGTGTTTGGCGCCGTGCAGGTGAGCGCCACAATCAGGACTGCATACGACCGAGGCACACAGGGCCAACACCCGGCATCATGGTGTGGGGAGCGATCTCCTACACTGGCCGTACACCACTGGTGATCGTCGAGGGGACACTGAATAGTACACGGTACATCCAAACCGTCATCGAACCCATCGTTCTACCATTCCTAGACCGGCAAGGGAACTTGCTGTTCCAACAGGACAATGCACGTCCGCATGTATCCCGTGCCACCCAACGTGCTCTAGAAGGTGTAAGTCAACTACCCTGGCCAGCAAGATCTCCGGATCTGTCCCCCATTGAGCATGTTTGGGACTGGATGAAGCGTCGTCTCACGCGGTCTGCACGTCCAGCACGAACGCTGGTCCAACTGAGGCGCCAGGTGGAAATGGCATGGCAAGCCGTTCCACAGGACTGCATCCAGCATCTCTACGATCGTCTCCATTGGAGAATAGCAGCCTGCATTGCTGCGAGAGGTGGATATACACAGTACTAGTGCCGACATTGTGCATGCTCTGTTGCCTGTGTCTATGTGCCTGTGGTTCTGTCAGTGTGATCATGTGATGTATCTGACTCCAGGAATGTGTCAACAAAGTTTCTCCTTCCTGGGACAATGAATTCACGGTGTTCTTATTTCAATTTCCAGGAGTGTATATATCGATACGCCCTGCTAACGCCGCTCATGGTCATGCAAAGCAGCAACTGAGAGACAATAGTAATTTAAATTAACGACTGAGGTGGAAGTACGTTAAAAAGAGGATGAAAAATAGGTAATGGCGGGAACACGAGCCACGCATGGCTCATTTATCATTGCCAAATTAACAATTTCTTGACGTCTGAGAACGTGCTCTGGCAACAAAACCATTCTTTCAGTCAAATTATGTCATAACTATCTTTTCTTCCAATTTAGTCTATGTATCACCTCAGTAGTTACGTCTCCAACCAATTAAGCCCTCAGTGTTCCCCTATAACATGAAATTTCGAAAGCTAATATTCCATTCTTGCATGAAAAGCTATCATCCATGGTCAACTTCCGTGCAAGATTATACCGTAAACAAATACCTCCAGAAAGGAATTCATTATATTTAAATTTGCATTCGATGTTAATAAATTACTCTTTTCCAGGAAGGCTTTCTTGATGTTGCCAACCTGCATTTCGTATTCTCTTTATCTCCGACATCAACAGTTATTTTGTTGCTCAAGTAACAAAAATCATCTGCTGAATGTTAAAATCATTTAGTTTATCGCGACTATATTCCCTCACCGATGTTGTACTTTTCTTGATATTCAGCTTACAAATTCTTCTAAAGATAGGACCCATTCCTTAAAGACTGGAATGCCTGTATTCTTGGTCTTGTTTATTAACTGCTATCAAAATTGTACATCTTCTTCAGTACTGTGTGTGTTTGTGTGTGTATATGTTGGGCTATTTGGTAGGATAGAGCACTTCTGAAGTTAATGAGTGGTTTTATGGGAATATTTTGGTTGTGCGCTTTTGGTAAGTAATTTCGAGTATGAACTTTGAACTTTTGTGAATTTATTTTCAATGTTTCCCAGTGTCTGTTTAATGCTTCTATGGCGTCTTGCAAGTTGAGCCTTTCTCGGGACATTGCTATCCTTCTGGAACCCTAGAATTTTGTCTGTGCTCCCACCATTCCCTGTTTATGTTTCTACAGCAAAGCGCTATTTTAGTTTTGTTGTAGCTCCTTGGACGAAATTTGTTAAAATTTTCTGCTATTCGAGACTATAGTGAATTTGTGTATTATGGTTATTTGTGTTATTTCTGCAGCTACTCTCGTCAAAGTTTTCCATTAAAATTTGATGTGCTCAGTCTTTCTTTTTCATTTATAATGTTCGGATTCTTTTATAAAGCCTTATATTGTATTGTGTAATATGTGTGCTTTAATGCTGTATTTTGCTCCTTTATTAAATACACACATTGATGTCGAAAAGGACTTTTAGTAAATAATATTTCATGGTGACCTTTGTTTCTTTCAGTATTTCAGAAACCATCTACTTCTGTGAACTTGTGGGCTACAGCACCCATGTTTACCACATGCTAGGATCACTTCTGTTTAATAAATTTAATTCATTAAAGTTACCAGTTGTGTGACACTTGTATTTACTCGTAATTAATGTGATCCTATGGGGAATGATCTTTTATCAGCACAGTCGCTCATTATAGGTCTTTCTGACATCTACAAGGTATGTCGATATTTCAGTCGTAACTTCATGCACGTAATTGGCAACATCTGACCAGTATTCCAGTTACTTGCGGTCTTCGGACTTAGAAGTCAGATCTTTACGAAGTTTCAGTTAAAAGTTTGTTTTTTCCGTTAAAATTCAGAACGGTGGGGAAGGAATCGCTTTTGCAACATAAATAATCATCTAATCAACCCAAAATATCTTTAAGTTCTTGGTGCATAGCTTACCCATGCCTTCCCTTTTAGCAAGAAGAAGTTATTTGTATAAGTCAGTCGTCGTCCAGAAGGGAAATCTGAATTTTTGAGGGATTTTATTTGTGTGTGCTCTGTATTGTGGAGGGTATTACTCTGTTGTGTTTATTGAATTTCGTTGAGATCTAATGTTCAAATGTTAGTAATATTCAAGGTTATTTGTTATTAAGGTATGCCGAATTTTCTCGCGTGTGTGGTCGGGAAGCTGCCACGGATGAATGAGATCAGGAGAGAATTGTCCTGTAATTTGGAAACATTAAGTTTAATATGAACGTGTTCAGGAGGTTGATGTTACGCATCACAGAAAAGACGTGGGAAAACCACAGTGCCACCTTAGGTCACTTACTTAATGGTTTCAAAGAGCAATGTGTCATAGTCAACTTAACGAAGTTGTAGTTTGGAAACAAGGAGCTAGGATTCCTGGGCCTCATAACTTCTACTCACGTTATCTGGCTGGAACCGGATAAGTTCAAGGCGATCGATAATTACACAGTACCAAGACCAAAAGCGGCATGTTCCTGCATTCCCTTGACTGATGAACTTTTATAAGTGTTTCGTAAAAGAGATTGTTACCACACCTAACGTTTTCATTAGAATGTGAGGTGGAACTGGAGTAAAGCAGATCAATGTGAGAACACCACTTCTGTTCCATCCACATCTATGCGGAGAGCTCTGCAAGAGCTGCAAACCGGTTTCAGAGTCCATCTGTTCCACGGGGTCTAATAGTATAGATAATTAGTGAAGCAGACCATAGCATTTTGTAGTTACGTACTGAGCAAAGCTGGAAGGAATTACTCAGTGACAGAACTTGAGGCAATTGCAGCTGTGTGGGGATTTACTAATTTCTGGTGTTTTCTGATCGGGAAATTAACGAGACTGCATAGTGATCATAAGACTCTACAGTTCTTCATGAAAAATTCACACGTGGACACCTTGCCTGCTAGGCTTTTGTCTACAAGAATTCGATGTTGTTCATGTCCCAGAAACAGAAAACATATCAGCACATGGGTTCTCATGAGCACTGCAGGACAGCCATGGAAGAATGACAATGACCTAAAGGAGACTAATTTTTATGTACTGTACGTGAGAAAGTAACGTCTGCGAATTTTATGGGAACCACACTTGCGAATATTAGCAGGGAAGAGGACAATGATATCATTCTGAGAGAAGTTAAGGTGAAATGGCCAGATAAAGACGCAACAAATGTTACACAATATTTCCCGAATAGGAATATGCAGGAAAACCAATCCTAATTAGAATAATTAGTTTTTGTGTGTGTTGGAAGAGCTCATTAATAAATGATAAATTTCGTAGACACATTTGAGTCACACGCATTTCCGGCTTCAGAAATGGTACATAAATTAAGGGAATCAGTTCATTTAAGCAGCATAAGCTGTAAGATGGCTACCAAGCTGTTGTGTGACATGTGACAAAGAAAGTTTACAACAATCAAGCACTGAGTGCCCTGTTTAAACCAGTACCAAGAGGATTATGGCAGATCTCTGCCACTGTTAAATGGTTCAAATGGCTCTGAGCACTATGGGACAATTTCTGAGGTCGTCAGACCATTAGAACTTAGAACTACTTAAACCTAACCAACCTAAGGACATCACACACATCCATACCCGAGTCACGATTCGAACCTGCGACCATAGCCGTCGCACGGCTCCAGGATATAACGCCTAGAACCGCTCGGCCACTCCGGCCGGCTCTGCCACTGTCATTTTTTGACCGATTCTGAGGACATTTAGAGGCTGTTAGTATATACTTGTGATCACAGAGTTCAAACAAATAAGGAGTATGACGCGTAGGTCCGTAATGAAATGTGTCGCTAACCATTTCCTTCGTGTGGCTGGTAGAGTAAAATGAGTACAAGTCGACAACGGACCACAGATTCGTTCGAGGCATTGGAAGAATTTCATGAACCAAATGAGAATAAAAATAATGTACATAAAGTGTTATCAGCCAGCCTCGAATCCCACAGCATGGATTATGAAAGAGATAGTGAATATGTTTCGAGTGCACTGTCACCATCAGAACAGATCGTGAGATGAAAACTTAGTAGATTTCCACGAGATAATCTGCCCCCTGAGGCTTTGGGGATGGCACCAAGACTAGTACTGAGTGAGGGAGATTATGGAGTATCCATCACCTAGTAGCAGACATCACTAACAAACAGAAAAACTAGCGCTATAAATGATAAATGGATAAGCAGCAAGAGAAATTCAGAAGGGGCCAATACGAAAAGTTAAGTTCACTATGGGAGATAAAGTGTTATTGAAATCAAGGAGAATACCCAAGAGCGTCTTTTATATATTTTGTGGACCATTATGTGTGCAAAGAATAATACGCGACATTGTTGTGGAACTGGAGACACTATGAATGTGCAAGTCGTAGGAGAGACAGCATGTTTTTATCATCAAGATGTGTAAGGAGGAAGAAAATTTGTAAGAAGACTGGAAGACAGTACGTCGATTCTCAGGTCGTTTACAAGAAAGAGAGTATTCTTGGAGAGAAGGTAGTCTGATCCATGTAAAAAGAACACATCCAGTATTATTCTGTACGGAATAGTTCCAGTCCTAGTCAGATGGAGTCATGGAGACTGTATAGTATAAGCCGCACTGGAAAAGTTGAGTGATGTTGATGATATGGGTTTCACTGACGTTGAATTTTGTAAAACCAGTCACGAGCTTGTTTTATGCCACGAATTCTGGAGATTAGAGATTTATTGAGCCTCTGTTAGGTAGTAACGATCTGTTAAGGAGACAGTTGCAAGGTAGTACTGAGCGGATGAAGGAATGTGTAAGTGAACGAACTGCGAGGCAGCACTGTGCTGCAGATACTGGTAGAAAATTAAGAAGGAGCAAACTTTTATGAGAGGGTTGCGTAAGTATGGTGAGAGTAGGATGTGTGAATTTTTATGTGTTTACTGTAATGTGAACTGGATGGTCATCTGAGCTGTTGGTGGAAACCCATATTGTGATAAAGAAAAGGAGATGTGTTCAGAAAGATTATACTTTTATGTACCAGAAAAGAAGACTATAGTAATTATGGATAAAAGGGTAGTTAGTATGCTGACCATTTCAGGAAAAAACTCCAAGATATATAAGTAGTGCTACATGCAGAAAAGGTAAGGAGGTAGAATGATATAATATGATAAGATAGTCTCTGTACTTGCTAGTAATACGTATAAGATCGTTACATGGTTAACTCAATATTAACCAAGAAATTTTAAGCATCAGTTTCGTGGTTGATCTGTCATTTGATAAAGCCAGTTTAAGTTATGACTTTGGATTAAGGTCCATTCAAAGTAGTTGTGAAGAGAAAAGTTTAGCATGACGATGTGATGTAATCTTCATGAATTAATCGTAGGGAAGAGGAATAGCCAATGATAAAGCTATGTAACGTTCTTCTTGATTATATGGTTGTAACATATTTTTGTAGCACTGTTTGAAATTGTAAAAGTGATGCACCCTCTGTCACAAGGAAGAGAGAGAGACAGAGCTGAGTCGAGATAAACAACGGAGGGCACGAGGCGTCTGGCTCGCTGAAGCCGAGAGGTAATTAGCCACGCCTGGCGTCCGAAAGACGATTTGGTATAGCAATAACTTCTCATTGCACGCCACACCATATTACACTCAAATGACCAAAATCTGGTAAGCCGAGGAGCAGTAAGACGGAGAGGCGGTATACCTGGGGCATGCATTGACCAAAAACTTGCTGGCTGCCGTGAGGTGACTCTTCAGGTACATTTCCTGGAGTCCTGCCGTCGTTGCGCCACAACACTCATTCAGATACTTCGTAACACCAACAAAAAACGACTCTGACATGCTTCAGCAGACCTGGTAGATGTCCATGTTTACGTGGGATCAGCATATGGATGTTACAGATATAAGTATCACAAGCTGCAAATTTAAGAAAATGAACTCACCTACACCTGTATCAGACATTGAATTGTGACGATTGTGATCGATGACCTCAAACTACTGTCCATGAGAGACAATTTGTGTGTAACATAGGAATACTGCAGACGGGGTTGAAGACTATTTTTATCTTGAGATAATGATGCTGCTAAGTGAGAAGGAACAAAGTATATTCAAATTCATGAGCCAGTGGAAGTACATTATAACCTCCACAATGTTCCAGATATTTCAGAGCATTACTAAAAGGCTGAGCATTTAACGATAGCAAGAGCTGATATGTCGTCAAAACAAGCAAGAACAGTAGTTGCTAAATCGTAGACTTGCAGGGTTTTGAATACAAATGGGTTGTGATCAAAAAGTATGAATACCTGGCTGATTGATTGTATACTGGTGTGTGGTGAAAAGAAGTTGGTAACTCTGTGCTGAGAGGAACTCCGCAACTTCGTCCACAATTACGTGGAAACAATTCTGCATTTCCAAGTAAAGTATCCTCGTATCAGTGAACCAAAACCTGTAACTTTACTTCGATTTTCTCGTGCCGAACTAGTGAATAAACCACCCTATGCGACGAAGAGACCGAAAGACCTCGAATTAGTCGTAAATTTGAGAATTCCATTTACTTTACATGGAGTGATTATTGAACTTGAGTATTTTATGTGCATGAACGTGGATTCTCACGGAATGACTGGTTGGCTTTGATAATAAACCATAGCCTTATGTTAAAACCTAATATAAGGGTACTGCCAGACTGATGACGAATTAATAATAATACCGTCAAAGGTGTAAAGCCCTTATGTATTACTGAGCTCCATGTGGAGGACATGAACTTCACTTGATGCTTTAATATAATTCTTATACCATTTTCTTATGTATCACAATTTACAGAAATGTATGTGATTTTTGTTATGTACATGTAAAAAAAATTGATGAATTTATCGATATGCATTTTGATTACTTGTGTTTCGATAGATATGTGTTCCCCATATAATTATACACTGTCAAAGAGTAAGAATGACAGTGATTATCCACTGTCTAAAGTGAATATGATTTAACAATTCTGTGTTCAATAGGCAGTGTACCTGAATGAATTTTTAAGCCAACAATGAATATGTGATAATATTGAGGCAACACAATTTTTATAAAACAAGAGAGTGTGAATGAGGAATTTATGATAAAGATAGTAGCTGTAAAATTGATCTAACAGGGTGAATGGATTTTGTGAGCTGTTGTTCCTTTTGAATGTAATATTGCATGAAATAAAGTTTAACTTTACACCAGCAGTTAGCATGAATGTGTGGTAGCTCACAGTAAGTACAAAAGCATTATATGGTAGGATATATCCCCAGCAGAGATCTTTTTCTTTACCTTGCAATCCATACCATGACTTGCACAGAAACCGAATGCCAGTCAAATGTATATTTCCTTGAAATCTTATGGAACAGTGAAGTTACGTGTCTGTTTCTGCCAAAACAGCCATGAACCACAACCAGACTGCCTTAAACTGAGAAACCTATTTATTGTAAATTAGTTTCCAGTTAGAAAAGAGAGGAAGATTATGGTTAAAATTCACATTACTGACTGGCATATCGGTCTCCTAACATTCCTGATTGATTTCTTATTCTGGAGGCAGATAAGAACTGATATTCCACAACTAACTATAAATGTATTTAAAATATAGTCGCAAAGTCTAATCATACAATGACATTACATTTCATAGATAAATAATTTACTAACTCGCAAGCCAAAGTCCCAGTAGCGTCATCTAGCTAGCTACCGGTATACCATAATGTAAAGAATCCAACAATGTAGAAACCTAGGACAATAACCATAACAGCCTTTAACTTTTTAGGGCAATTTTTATTACAATAATTATTGCTCTGAAATGTGATTACATTTTATATAACTGAATGAAAGTACATACGATGGAACAAAAATCGCTCTAAATTTTTGGTTGTTTACAAACCAAAGTATGTGAAATAAACTTATGTGAAATCCAGTAACTATAGTCGTTAAATATGGCTCCTGATAGAGCTTCAAAAACCAAGTGTTCGTTAAGTATCCATTCTGTTCAACTGATCTTCCAAATCTTTTGCGATCTCTGATATAAATTAAAACTCATCAGCAAAACGCTATGTTTTTATTACTTCCCTGTGAATATTAATTCCGTTTCCATGTCTTTTTGGTTTTCTTTGCTGCTTGCTTTCTGTAATTAGCATCTGTGATATGCTACTAATCTGCAAGACTCTCTTTTCAGTTAGTACCTCCCTGTCATGACCTAAGACAAACTACCTTCTGGTTCATTTCGCTCAATTTATATTGTCCGTGCTACACAGGAATTTGAAAGAGTGTATTCCAGTGAAGAATGTCTAAGGCTTTCCTTAAATCTACATATACTATAGAGGTAGGTTATCCTATCTTCAGTTTGTCTTCTAAGATAAGTCGTATGATCAGTTCTGCCTCGTGTCTTCCAATATTTCTCCAGAAACCGATTTTCCCAGATGTCGGCTTATGATACTTTTTCTATTATTCTGTTAATAACCTATCAGCAAATTTTCACAAATTACCTAAAGCTAAATTTATGATTGGAGATCTGAACTTAAAATGACACTAAATGATTTAAATTTGTTCCTGCATGGAGTAGCTTTATACTCATTAGACTTCGCATATTCATCGCCACAGCAGCTTTTCCCAACTGTCAGAAATACAGATATGACAAGATATTCTATACACTCTCATTTCAGGCAACTTTCATACATCGCAAATGTATGGTTGCGAGATTCTGGCAACTGAGGCAGCTAAACCACCATTGGAAATCACAACCACCAACATGACACGATCTTCCCTTGTTACACGTGATGAAACTGAAAAGCTCTCAAACTGGGGAAGAAGACACTGCAGACCTTTAGAATGGTCATATTTCCTTCTTGCCTTACAATTTCTGAAAGAGGGAGTACAATGGAGGTACTCCTTTCTCCCATTAGAAAATCGAAGACCATCCAACTGCTATTATTTGTCTTGAGGAGAAAATGCTGTTCCTTACACGTCCTTTTTATGCTGGAAAGAAGTAGCTGGTCGACGATTTGCTACCCAGCAACCACTTATAGATCCAAATACATATAAGAGATCGAAAAGTGTCCTAAGGAATGCTCTTATATATATATGCTCTGTAAGGATAATTGGAAACTTTACAGTCGATTGGCTGTATTAGATCATTATGATAGTGTCCTGCGACTGCTGAATCAGATTGAGTAGAATGGCTACCAACTATGTGTTTCATAGTTTAGTTTCCACCACTAGTTGGTGCTGCAGTCGCAGATTTAAAGGTGGCACCTGAAAGAAATATAAATAATGGTAAGAAGTTTTTAAATAAATCCAAGATGTCAGAACTAGTGCAGTTGTGCTTTGTGTCCCTCCCCATTCTCCTCCTGATCACAGTGTGGTATGAAAAGGAGGCAACCAATCACAATGTAATTTCAATAAATAAATTAATAAAATAAACTATGTGAAGGACTCCTTGTACATATTTCTCTTACAAAGTAATCCATTAACTGTGTCTGCCGATCCCTCTAATTAATTACTCGCCACATCTGTGATGGTTGATAAGTGTCACAATGTTCTAAAATATCTGAAAAAAGCGTCAGAAAAGCTAAAAGGTGCAATATTTAAGACAAAGTGGTGCCTAAAGCATCACTGCGTACTCTAAAGCAATTACCCAATGTTATTTACATCTCTAAACACATGTCGTGTGCTAGATAGGCAGGTGAAATTCGTATTTAAGATGAGAAAGAGTGTAATACATACTCCATAAATAATAAAAACCAACGTTTGCTTATAAAATGTACCTAAATGATTAGTAACATGTAGTTGTCGAAAATGAGTTTCACTTTAAATACTATTCTGAAATGTTCAGAAACGCGAAATAACACCAATTCTGCATTAAGCTGCTATTGCTTATACTTACCTACAGATAATGGCGTTCAGGCTATCACGTTTGGTTTAAGACCGAACAGAGTTCGAAATTAATTATTTTTCACATCTATGAAGACTGCCGTGAGTTACAACGTTATTTCGAAATCTAAAATCTCTGAAAATAGACGTTAGCAATGCAATAATTTCCATTGTGTACATCAAGTATATCAGTGTTCTCAAGCACAATTTTAGGAGGAATAACGATAGTGTATCATGTCATACAAAGAAAAATATAATCAGTGGTATTGATTTCCCATTATTGCTTTTATTACAAATAATTTCGCCCTACTAGAGTTCATGTGCAACTATTGACAAAGGTTGCAATATTTGCCGATTTAATTTGGTTTGATTTATTGATCCATCTGTAGGCATTTTCCATGTATTTAATGTTGTCACATTACAAATATTGTATAGCTTCATACTCAGCCATATGGTTTTAACATATTGAAGCATTTGTGTGGTTTACACTGGACGCATTCAGTAATCATTAAATATAAATGAATCATACAGAATGACAAAAGGAGAAACAGTATGTATAACTCAGTAAACGTTCTGAAAAAAATATTTAAGCAAATGTAAATGAGATGTGCATTATGAAAATAAAATGTAACAATATGATACAATAACATTTTTGGAATAGTTCAGGTAACAGAGTAATCATATTGTACAAGAGCTTTGATGTATCAGATCATTTTTATTATGTATTTTGACTTCTCCCATCATATAAAAGGCGTTTTGATCAAGCCACCATTTTGTAATAATTCTGAAAACATTCACTGATACGCTGTGTGCTGTAGGTGGTAACATAGCAAATAATTATATCCTGATGTATGTGTAAATATTTTCCGTTTTCTTAAGTCTAATAACTGGTATGTCCATCATCTGTCTTTGACATGTGTTATGGTTATTTACAGACTCTCATACTTTATAGCTGTTTTTTCTTGATATTATATAATCAGAACAATGGTGCTACAGCTTGTTAAAACATGTAGCGACCGTAATTCCGATAATCAACAGCAATATCTAGTAAAAATACTTGTGATGTGAAAATGTACACTCACTTGCACCCAACGAGGCCAAAGACAGTGGCAGTTATATGATATACCCAAAGGCAATGTCAGTGTCAATATCTCGAAAGTAAATTCTTTCATAAAATTATTTGTCTATTATTGAGTTCAAACACACACGCACACACACACACACATATATATATATATATATATATATATATATATATATATATATATATATATACAAGTGGCTTATCAGAGTAGACAAGCATTATTATAGGTCTCTACAAAATTCGAGCAAAATAAAACTGTAGTACTTCTCAAAATATACAACATATCACACACCCCACACCCAATGAGCCTTCAGATTAAGTATTCCTACATCTAAACTGTCTATATTATTATATATACTCTGTCATTATAATATATTGGCACTACTGATAATAACTATTCGATTAAGCACCCTTCATTAATGTTGAAAGTCTGGTTGCTATACCTCATTTTTCATCCACTATGAATCTTTAAATTCAATGCTTCCACATTTCAGTTGTCTGTATAACTTATTAAAAATTACTCATCTCTTTTATTAGTACTACATAAACAAAGCGTATACCATAAGATGGCAGTATCATCATATCTTTAAATTATGTTTTAAGAAAACCAAGAAATTAACTTTGTTGGCATCTTAGATGTCATTTTTGTATTGTGTCTCATATAAATGCAATTTATTTATGAGAATCACCAAGCACAGCTAAGTGCTACTACTTATATGCCACTGCCAAGAGTTTGCTCCTGATGGCTTGCCTTAATCCGATCGTGAATATTTCCCACCTCCAGAGATTTTGATTTTTATCACTGACCTTTTGTTGGTGCACCCATCAACCAAATCACTGATATACACTAAGTATACAGAAGTAACTGTAGGCACTTGATGTCAAGAAATATACATTTTTGCATTTGATTTTGTGAAACCAAAGTTGTATCAAATTATACAAAACACTAATGTCCTCAACATGCAATTAAGCGCACCTTGCACAAAACTTGGTTGTTGCTGCTACAATGCCTCAGCATTCCTTGAAAAACAACCTTTAACCATCGTTACATTTTTGAATCTGAAGTGAGTGGTATTTTATTTGTATTTCATTAAAATTTTTTAATTTTAATATTTATTTAGTTAAAAAGCTTTGTTTTTGATGTTCTCAGATTTGTGTCCCAAACTCTATTGCAAATTGAAAATCTTATAGAATTATAAGTTAACAAAAAATAAGAAATTAAATTTCATCTTTTCCAAAACTGGGCCATCATTGCAGTCTTTTACAGCTTCTTCTTGTACAAATACGTTAGTGTAATATTTATCATTACCTATTTCACTTTTTATGCTAGAATTAAAACAATTTTCTTCCAAATAATACTCACTGCATTAAGAATTTTTTTGTATATTTCTGTCTACTAAGTTTTTTAATTCTTTTAATTCTACAAATTCATCTTCTGCTTTATGTAAACACTACCTTCTACACAACTACTTGTAGGTAAAACAATATCCTAATTGGTATTTATAATCTACTAAAATATTTAATTTTTCTCTTGTACATTAATAATGTATTTAATTTTTGTAAAGTAATCTAAAATTTAATCATTTTCATCTTCCTCCTATTATTGTTCAAAGCTTCAGTACAAATATTTTTAATGAAACTAAATGGTAGCACTAATCATTCTAAGGATACAGAAGCTTGTGAAATGGATGCATATGTTTACATAACCAAGTAAATTACGGAAATGGAACGGTTTCTGATATTATTTAGTTATTTCACATATAATGTTTACCACAGTAATAGTGTGGAAGATGGAAATGTATTTTCCATTCTTCCATTTTCTGAGATAATTATATTCATAAATAGCTGGAATTAATGAAGAAATTCCGAAATTAATGGTAGATTTGTTTAATGAGATAAAATACGTATTTCAGAAAAATTGTACACAAAGAATGTACATAAAAAATTAAATAGGAACACTAGTTTTTCTTTAGGCTTTTTTGGTGTTGTTTCATTTTTATGTAATTTAAATTTAATCTTGCAATTTCCATACATTTTTCAATTGGAATTTCTTCTTCTAGCCAGTAATTAGATAAAACCATGTTTTATATTTACTAATTTAAAAACTTATCTAATCTTTCCTTGGAAATCTCCAATGGTACTATTGGAAATAGTTAGATCTAATCCTTCTTGTAAAGTTTCTTGTCAGGTTAAATGTCTAATTTTTATATTTGATAGTAATCGTCCCATTTTTATATTTTAGGTTATTTCCTTACCTTCATCTTTATACAATAAATACTCTTTGCTTTCTAAAATGGGTAGTCTTTCCAGAAAACTATTCTGTGGGAGGAATTTTAATTAAAAGTACAAGACTCATTACTTTCTATTTCCGAATTTGGTTTATCTTAAGGATCATGAAAAATTTCTTATTCATGTTTAAAACTCTTATATGAAATATAAATAAACCCTTCATTTTTAGGAATATTTTTATTTGGACCTTTAACAATATATACAGAACTTTTCCAATTTTCTGACCCAAACCACCTACATATGTGAACTTACTTTCATTATTTACAAAAACCATAAATTTTATAAACTGAACTCATTGGAAAGTCTATGCATTGTCAATGAAAGTATTTATTTATTTCTTCTCCATTTTCTTTTATTTTTTGTTCCCACTTCAAAATATTTTTGTGTTTGTCTCTTAAAGAAACGTTATTATGCTAGTGTTCTTGTTGTTTTCATTTTTAGTTCATTGGAAATATCAATTATTAATTGGTTTTATTTATTTAATTGGGCACATAGAGTTTGTTGGTAATATTTGTTGTTTTTCTAGACACAAATGGAATACACTTATTTGTTTCTAGTAATTCTATTTCTTAGATATTTATGTCTTTCGATATTGTAGAAAATATGGAATTGAATTTAGAAAAGTTTTTTTCCAAAGATTTTATAAAACAAGTTTGTTTTACAGAATTTATTTTCTTCATTCCTTTGAAAATTTCTATGCAATAAATAGGCAAGCAATTAAAACTGAAAGCAGGTAGATCATATTCAACCAAATTTTTTTCTAAAGAGCACAGTACAGGGAGCCTTGTGCATTCATGTGAGTGAGTGTGTCTCTGTTTGTGTGCATGTTTCTCCTAGAAGTTTGAAAAAGGAAATTGATTCTAGAAGGTACCTAATCTCTGTACCTTTTGTTTGTGTAACTATCGATGATGAATACTTCTGCCTTTTGGTCAGTCATCTCCTTTGTTCTTAAATAATTTGCAATATTCTGTATTTACCTTATTATCTATTTTAATCTTTATTTTCATTCGTGTTTCTGTGGCCCCAATGGGCATATCACAGCTGATTTTTGTAAATCAGGCAGCAACTATTTCGCAAGAAATCTGTTAATTTTCCACATTTTGGGTAATAGAACACAATATAAAGGAGCATTGTCAAAATATGTGTTATCACTTTTTTCTTAATTCAAAATTGTCTGCTAATGGATCGAATTTTTGTTCTTTTTTGGAAATTTATATTTATATAATTGTAAACTGTTATTTCTGATCTTTTAATTCCCTTTTGATTAGCTAATTTAGAAGCAAATATATCTCTTACTGTTTCATCTGGAAAATTTTTAAAAATCTACACTAAGGTTACTAAGTTGTTTTTTTAACTCCTGGACACAATAATTGACAAATAAAGTTGCTCTGAATTTTTACTCGAGATCTGGAATTCTCCCAACTTAAGCAATATTTTCCCACAGTATTATTGTTGTTTATTAATGCATTAAATGATTTTATATTTTCCTTGCATTTGAAAATTATAATTATTGATTAAATACCTGCACATTTCTTCGATATTAATAATAGCTGGAAAATTTGCTAGTACAGGACCCAGTAAGTAGTAATGTTCTTTCCTTAGTTATTTTAAAGTATCTGGTAGTAGTAACAGCAATAAGATTTTTATATTTTTACTTCATTCTTCGTATATCTTTATTAATAAACTGTGTAATACCAAGAACTATTCGTACATTAGACTCTTGTAAATGAATGATTCTTGCTTAACTCTGTTTCCAGACAAACTAAATTTAGGAAATCTGGATCTTAAAAAACAATTAAACGTGCCCCATACCGATGTCTTTACAAGAAATTTTCCAATTTGTAACTACCCAATGAAATCTATAAAGTATGTTTTTTCAAGGATCGTAATGTCACAAAATGGTCCAGTAATTGTTTTCAATTATTATCATTTATTTGTTTTATTAATATAGCGAGTATTTGTAATGATATTATTATTAAATTTTCTTTAACTAATCACAAACCAAATCATTCATTGGCTGTCTTTTTTATTTCCAAGTAGCCCTGTTGTAGAATTTTCTTCTAATTTTTAGCACACATGTTATTGTAAGCTTCCATTTATACAGAAAAATTTTATTATATTTGAGTAAAAGTAGCTGGGATTGGAGATGCAAAATTATTATCAAAAGACATAAAATTTAAGTCTTTTCATAAGCTGTTGAAACTGAGGTGTGGGAAAGCAATGTACAGTACTAATCTTCACTACCTGCCTATTGTTAAATATGAACTGATTTATGGGCTTCAACAATGAGAAATTACAATAAAAAAATCCTAAGATTCCTGCACCTTTTTATGAACTTCAAACAGTTGCAGTTGCCAGATGAAATGGAAAGCAAAACATTGAGCTAGACACCATGAATTACTATCATTCAGTAGAGTTTAATATATCTTATTTTATTTTTGTTTGGTTATATAATATTCAAACAATAATCACTTGCTTGATTCTCCATTATATGATCAGGTCAAACTTCAGAATATTTGTATTAAAAATGGAAGAAATGAAATATTTCCTCAATAAATGAGCAATTTGATCCACCAAATAATTATGTGAAAGCACATGCTGCATTACTAGATTTTAAAGAAGTTACAAAGTGGAAGGGTGATGCTGATGTAAGTGGAATTAATTTCTTAATGAACATTATATCTATGTAATCAACATGACTCACACTAAGAATATTGTTATTGCTCACAAGACTACTATGAAATTACATGCAACATTCAATGATAAACTATGAAATGGCACAAGTGCCTACACAATTATGTATGGAAGGAAGAATCTCACATTTGATGCAAAACACAGAATATTATCTCTAATGATATTCCATTTTTTAAATTTATTTTATGAATAGCTCTTTTTATATATATATTATGTTAGCATTTTGATATTTTAAATCTGGTTAACAATTAGCTGAGGAATAAACAAAAATCGATCAAATCAACTTCCCAGGTGGCAGCTGCTGAGTAAATATCTGATCTCTAGCAGATCTCTCAGATGAATGAGGTGGGTGCAACAGATAAGGATATCCAACCATGCCTTCTGCTTTGCTCTACCTCCATAACACCATCTTGGTCACACAGTGCTTCTTGCTTTACTACACAGGTATATTCACCATGAAGGCACAGAAATAAGTATTTAAAAAAAATGATTAACAATTCTTAACTGATATTAGTGGTTTAAACATTGAGTTATTGCTATTTAAGTGGTTTGTTATCATTGTCTTAATGGTTAAAATTCATTTTAAAAAGTTAACATATACCACAAATTTTGAGTGGCACAATGTAAACAGTTTTTTCACATAGTTTATTAATTGAGTTTCACAGTTTCAAATACAGAGTTATACTATTTAATTTGGTTACTATAGTTTATAGTGTGTAGTGCTTGAAATTGGAAGTAAATTAATGTAACAATTTTCGCCTTGTGCAGATAGCCCAGCACCAAAATGAGTGGATTCAATTCATAAAATCATTCATCCTTCGAATCTTTAGCAAATACTGGATATTATTAAAATTTTTTGGTCAGTGTTCTCAAAGATTTCTGCATATGAGACAGGGAGATTTACTGTAATAACTCTGTATTGAGACGAAAATTTTCAACTGCTTGTTATTTTAATATTTTTTCTAATGATTTTAATCAGTTTGAAGATGATATTAGGAATGAAAAACTTAAAAAATAATTATTTGTTTTTCATGACCTCTATTTTTTCAAATTAATTCTAGAGTGCTCAAAAATGATGTCGAATTTTCTATAGTAGTGGTAGTGGTTGTAGTAATAATAGTAATAGTAGGAGTAACTGGACACATTGAGTGCAATTGGCATGTTGTTATTGCACATCTTTTTTTGTTGAACTAATACATTTATTTTATTTTAATTCGAATCAATTAAATAATTTCAGTTTAATTTTTATTTAATATAATTTAATTTTTAAATAACCTTATTTATGAAAAATATTTAAAAATAAAATTAAATAACTAAAAATTAAAATAAGATTAATTAAAAATTAAACTAAAATTAATTTAATCAATTCATATTACAATAAAATCAATTTAATTCATTTGTCACAGAAAAAATGTGCAATAAACACACTTCAGTCGGGATCTGCACTGCTGCTACGGATGCAGGTTCGAATCTTGCTTTGGGCTTGGGTGTGTGTGATGTCCTTAGGTTAGTTAGGTTTAAGTATTTCTAGGTCTATGGGACTGATGACCTCAGATATGAAGTCCCATAGTGCTTAGAGCCACTTGAACTTTTTTTCTTTTTTGCAATAAAGATATGCCAACAGCACTCGATGCACCCACTTACTACTGAGAATCAAAGCACTAGGGACTGTGTTGATGTTACTATGCTGTTAGTACAGAGTAAGTCGATTCCGAAATACCACAAGCTTTTGTTTCCATTTTACGAACTTGGAAAAAATGTATGTTGTTCCTGGCGTCTTTACTGTTGACTATATCAGTAAAAAGTCTTCAGTACTTACGATACAAAAATTATACATTCCTTCACCAGCTAAAGCAACACTTCATGTAGTCCCTTAATCCTTCATTATGCTCATTACAAAACAAATCTCAGTGCACAGTTCGACAGAAGACTGAAATAACATGTTAACACAAGATACTGCACGGCAAAACAGAACATTCAGCTGGCGTTGACCTACTGCACCGTTAGCATACATGCACTAACAAAGCTGTGAAGCAGGTGAATCACAACGCTTAGCACCGGTGGACAGCAGGAAGTGGGTATGACCTTGAAGTGTCTAACTTCGTGTCAGCCACACTAGGCTTCAGCTTGTTTGAGCAACCACTCGACTATGATTCGCAAACTCCCCACGAATGACAATGTGGTTTTGTGAACAGTGGACAAAGATCTAGGAAGTATTAACGAAATTAGAGTCTTTTCACTGTTTTCGGGACGTCTCGCCAGCATAGGATGCCTTCAAGTCCAAATGTGATTTTAAAGATACCGCATACAAAACTTCATAATTTTTTTTCTTTTTTTTTAAATTAAGATTTCTGTAATCTGTCTGTTGGATGATCTGTGACTTCCCCTAGTACGTGCCTACTAAGGTCGCCTTTAATACACTCCTGGAAATGGAAAAAAGAACACATTGACACCGGTGTGCCAGACACACCATACTTGCTCCGGACACTGCAAGAGGGCTGTACAAGCAATGATCAGACGCACGGCACAGCGGACACACCAGGAACCGCGGTGTTGGCCGTAGAATGGTGCTAGCTGCGCAGCATTTGTGCACCGCCGCCGTCAGTGTCAGCCAGTTTGCCGTGGCATATGGAGCTCCATCGCAGTCTTTAACACTGGTAGCATGCCGCGACAGCGTGGACGTGAACTGTATGTGCAGTTGACGGACTTTGAGCGAGGGCGTATAGTGGGCATGCGGGAGGCCGGGTGGACGTACCGCCGAATTGCTCAACACGTGGGGCGTGAGGTCTCCACAGTACATCGATGTTGTCGCCAGTGGTCGGCGGAAGGTGCACGTGCCCGTCGATCTGGGACCGGACCGCAGCGACGAACGGATGCACGCCAAGACCGTAGGATCCTACGCAGTGCCGTAGGGGACCGCACCGCCACTTCCCAACAAATTAGGGACACTGTTGCTCCTGGCGTATCGGCAAGGACCATTCGCAACCGTCTCCATGAAGCTGGGCTACGGTCCCGCACACCGTTAGGCCGTCTTCCGCTCAGGCCCCAACATCGTGCAGCCCGCCTCCAGTGGTGTCGCGACAGGCGTGAATGGAGGGACGAATGGAGACGTGTCGTCTTCAGCGATGAGAATCGCTTCTGCCTTGGTGCCAATGATGGTCGTATGCGTGTTTGGCGCCGTGCAGGTGAGCGCCACAATCAGGACTGCATACGACCGAGGCACACATGGCCAACACCCGGCATCATGGTGTGGGGAGCGATCTCCTACACTGGCCGTACACCACTGGTGATCGTCGAGGGGACACTGAATAGTGCACGGTACATCCAAACCGTCATCGAACCCATCGTTCTACCACTCCTAGACCGGCAAGGGATCTTGCTGTTCCAACAGGACAATGCACGTCCGCATGTATCCCGTGCCACCCAACGTGCTCTAGAAGGTGTAAGTCAACTACCCTGGCCAGCAAGATCTCCGGATCTGTCCCCCATTGAGCATGTTTGGGACTGGATGAAGCGTCGTCTCACGCGGTCTGCACGTCCAGCACGAACGCTGGTCCAACTGAGGCGCCAGGTGGAAATGGCATGGCAAGCCGTTCCACAGGACTACATCCAGCATCTCTACGATCGTCTCCATGGGAGAATAGCAGCCAGCATTGCTGCGAAAGGTGGATATACACTGTACTAGTGCCGACATTGTGCATGCTCTGTTGCCTGTGTCTATGTGCCTGTGGTTCTGTCAGTGTGATCATGTGATGTATCTGACCCCAAGAATGTGTCAATAAAGTTTCCCCTTCCTGGGACAATGAATTCACGGTGTTCTTATTTCAATTTCCAGGAGTGTGTTATGGAAGTTATTCCCTGAAACCTTAATACAATGTATACAATGTATCAGCCTGCATTTCTTCTTCCCTCCTTTGTCCATATATTCTTTTCCTCACTGGTTCTGTCTGGTACCCACCCATTATATAATTTACTAGGCAACTAAATCACAAATCAAACGCCTCAATGCTCTTCTTTTCCCTCTGGCCCTCAGACCACGATTCTCTTCCACACAGTAAAGTTTTCCACACAAACTTTCGCAGAGATTCCTGCCCCACATTAAGGCTGATGTGTGATTCTGGCTGACATCCGTTGCCGAGGAGTGCTCGCTTAATCAGTACTTGTCTGTTTCTTATTTCCTCCTTGCTCCTCCGCCAGGCGTTATTAAGCTTAGAACATTGCTGAAATCCACCACTTCGTCTATTACTTGGTCCACCACTCTGGTGATAATTTTGCGCTAAATCACGCTACTCGTTTGGCGTGAGGTCGGTCGCTTGACGGCGCGGCCCTGTCCGTTGCCGGCGCGCCGTAAGGCACGGAGGCTCGCACTGGGGCGTATCGCTTCTAGTCGGGCGTGCCGCGGCAGTCCTCACATGGGGAAGTGATGCGTCTCTCATAGCCTCTCCTTCCCAAGTGGCTCTTTCCGCCTTCCCGTGGTGCCAGACGTTAAGCTCGGCATTTTGCCTTGCGACAAAAGGGAGAGCTGCGACCCAACCCGATGCGAAAGCGAAAGGTACGTGGCACTGGGGGAGCTGTGTCGAGGGACCGAACATCAGTCCCTTTCTGTTCGCAGGGCACAGACCAGCAGGTGCTCTGCATGCCGGCGATTTCGTTTGTCGGCGTGGGATTGCGGCGCGCGTCGGCAAGGGTGTTTCGCCGCGCCCCTTGGTAACCGGGGCGCGTTCTGCCAAACCCAGGAGGTGGTGACATCGCCTGGGCCAGGTTAGATGGGTCCAGACCGTCTGGGGGACCGGCCCGCCACCTGAGTAGGAGTGGGTCCTTGGCCGAGAGGTGGAAACTCGGGCAAGTAGGCGGCGAAGGGCGAGGGGTGCATCCACCTCTCCGGAGTGCAGGGTGCAGTTGCCAAGGAGCGTCGCGTGAAATCGTCGATGACGGGGTCACCCAGGGGGACCAGTGCACTGGCGACGGTGCGTTGAACCCGGCAGCTGGGGAGTGCCTTGACCTAGGGGAGAGGTCGGTGGGCGAGCTGCATAATTTCCCCCCCCCCCCCCCCCCCGCCCAAGCAAGAGGAGCCAGTCAGGGGCAAGAGACGGGCTGCCACCTTTTTCATCACTCGTTACAATCATGGCTACAAACGAAACAAGTGATTCGTGTGCGCCTCAACGGGCTTCCGCTGCGCCTGATCCCTCTCCCCAGGACGAGCTGGGACAGGCAGAGAATGAGACTGTACTACAGAGACATTCAAGAATCAAGTTTCTCATGGAGCAACGTGTAAAGAATGGGAAAATTAGTCAAGCTGGACATGCTATAACTAAAAACGAATTGGCAGCATGGGCCATTGCCCACGCTAAACTTGAAGGTAGAGTAGAGGAGTTGAAAAACAATAGATTTAGGAGGCAACCAGCATAGACATGGGCGGCCGTGGCCGCGCAAGCGCCCACAAAGCCAAGCACAACAAGAGACACAACCGACAAAGTGACAAAGGGCCAGACACAGCAGTCTTTCTTAGGACACTGCCTGGTCAGGACACCAGTGTCAAGAAAATCCAAGAACTGTCCACAAAAAACATAGATCCCGTCAAAGATAAAATTAAAATTAAAAGAATAAAGCCAAGTAGGAATTCTGTCATTGTCGAAGATGCCGACATACCGAATGCTCGAACAGAGATTAATCTCTAGAACCGACTATGGTTGAGCCCGTCGTACCGAACAGGATGCCAAAGCGAAAGTCCCCGAGCAAAAGGAGGAGGGACGCTATGAGGGCAAATAGATTCAAGGATTTTTTGAGGTCGCTTTCGGGCGCCGTTAAAATCGAAACAGTAGACAAAGCCATACAGACTGAATTCCACACGATGGACATAGTTATACAAACTGACCTCCCCCTCATAGCTGCAGCTCGCTCCTCTGAAAGCCGGGGAACAAAGCCGATAATACACCAACAATGGCAAGGGAATCCTGTGGCTGTGGCAGTTTCTAAAGACGAGCAAATAAATAAACAACAACCAACTCAGGAAAACATAGTGACAAGTTCAACCACGAATTTCACCACACAAGGCACACCAATAGTCAGACTACCACCTGTCGATCCCGTAAGGGTGTACCACAACCTAGAGTACACCATGCAACTATCGAGATTAGAGCAGCCGACTACCCTGACCACTGCCTTACGACATGTGGTCCGTGTAGGACATGAAGAGGGTAGGAAGGTAACCTTCTCGGGTATGGAGGCTGCTGACAGAATTCAACTAAAATCAGTGAATCTCCCCACTGACCTCGGAGCCTTGCGAGACCTGCTCAAGAAAGTATTCGAAAGACGAGGTGAGAAATTCGAGCTTGACGACATTTACCAACAATCAGTACTAGCACATAGACGAATTGCGTTCGACTGGAGCAAGACTTGGCCGAATGACCGAATACATACGTACTTCCCATAATGACAAATATAAATATTGGACAACGTAATATTCATAACAGTCGACTTGTGATGCAGTAGCTCCGAAGGGAGGTGGAGGAGAGGAGACTAGACGTACTCTGTCTAGAGGAGCCGTACTCCCAACCTGGAGAAATTGCATTTGCTGCCGCTACCTGGCAAATAGTCAGCAGAGGGGATGACCCGATAGCGGCAATCATAATTACTAACAAACTTTTGAGGGTCACTACACTTTCGCAGTTCACAACTAGCCACTGTAACGTCGTGGAGCTGCAATCCCCTGTGGGAAATATTACTCTCATAATCATATATTTTCAATATGGAGACAATATAGAACAGCATATAGATCATTTAGCGAGAGTAACCACGGCGTTACAGGGAAGAAAGGTTGTGATAACAGCTGTCATCAACGCTAAATAACCCCTGTGGCACAGTGGCACAAGAGATGCGAACGGTTAAAAAGTAGAATAATTTATTATGGCATCGCAACTTGTGGTGGCCAACAGGCCTGGCAATCCTCCTACCTACGCTGCATGAGGAGGACAATGAACAAATACAGACGTCACTCTCGTAACACCAAACACAGCTAATATCATTCAGCACTGGAGAGTCATAGGAAACGCCACCACAAGCGACCACAGCTTGATAACTTTCACCTTACGCGAAAGAGAGTGCCGCTGGGCCATGGGGTGGGAGGTACAACCAAATTATAAAAGAACTCACTGGGAACGCCTACCAAGGGAGTGCGACATTCCTCCATTACCGGAAGGTGACGTGCATCAGCACATAGACGTGGACAAGAGGGCGGAGGAACTGGTGAGTGCAGTGACCAGAGCGGTGAGGGGTGCTGTACCAACTAGGAGGAAGGCCATGGCGGCCTTTCCGTCACCATGGTCTGCCGAACTAGGAGAACTGCGTCAATCTGTCAGAAATCTGAGGAGGTACTACCAGCGCAGTGTCGTCTGGCAGGAACGACAAAGGTGGCAGTTGCTATATAGAGAGGAAAGGCAGAGGTTCCAAAAGGAACTGCGTGAGGTAAGGACGCGAAGTTGGGAAAATTACGTGCTCAGCCAGCTAGACATGGACCCATGGGGGCTCCCCTATAAGCTGGTAAGAGAGAAAATCCGCTCTCCTATGGAGTTATCGACAGTCAGGCACGGGGACAGGATGACGGAGTCTTGGCAGGAGACTGCGAAGGTCTTCCTCGTGTCCCTGCTGCCTGACGACAGTGCGGATGGGGAGACTGAGGGGCAGCAGCAACTGAGAAATGAAGACCAAGAAATATACAACAATGAGACGGCTGTCTACCCCTTCTCTGAGGAGTAGGTAGCAGCCCATATAAGATCATTACAAAGAGGAAAAGCACCTGGACCAGACGGTATTGTGGCGGAGGTGGTGCGGTTCCTGGCGCCCCAGCTGACTGCGCCACTTACTCATCTTTACAACGAATACCTCAGGCAAAGGAAGTTTCCGAAGAAATGGAAAACGGCAAATGTAGTTATAATAAAGAAAGGACCTGATAAGGACCCAGCAGAAGTGGTCATACAGGCCGATTTGCTTGTTGGATCTATTCGGAAAGATACTGGAGAAATTGTTAGATGGCAGATTGGCGGCACACCGAGTGTTGTGCGGGATGAGCAGCAGGCAGTTCGGCCTCAGGCCGGGGCGGTCGGCATCTGATGCAGTCGCCCTGGCGGCTGAGGTCTGTGGCTCGACCCCGCACAAATACGTAGATGGCATCATGGTGGATATCAGTGGAGCCTTCGACAACCTGTGGTGGAAGCTCTTCTCCTGCTTGCGGGAGAAAGAGTGTTCAGGGCCACTATACGGTTGCCTGAGGAGCTATTGTAAGGGTCGGGAGGCCTGGCTATCATCCCCTAGCGAAAGAGTTGGAAAAGCAATCACTAAAGGATGTCCACAAGGATCCGTTTTAGGACCCCTCTTCTGGGACATCCACATGGAACCACTACTAAACAGGTTACAACAAAGTGATGAGGTCCTAGAGGAGATAGCCTACACGGATGACCTCCTCCTGCTGGTCGGCGGCCGTAGCTGGGAAGACATTGAACCGAAAATTGAGAGAGCCATAGAGAAACTCCAACAATGGTGCCACATGACTAAAATGACGATCTCACCCAACAAATCCACATACCTGCTGTTAAAAGGACATCTAATCAGAAATCCGACTGTCAGAATTAAAGGCTCACCAGTTCTCCGGCGACGTGAGACACGCTATCTAGGAGTCATCATTGATGAGAGGTGGAGCTTCGGGAAACAAATTGAGACCGTAACCCAGAGAGCTCTCCAGATATTAAACAACCTAATCTCAATAGGTCAAAGATTCCATCTCCCACCACACCTGATTAAACTTTACCATAATTGCATCCTCACTTCAGTTGTGGGTTACGGCTCGGGAGTCTGGGCGCACAGGCTCATGAGAGTTGTGACCGCCATGACAGTGAGAAGGGTCCAGAGAAGCATGATACTGAGATCTGTGGGGGCCTACAGAACATCTCCAGGGGGCCCTATTAGTCATAATGGGGCTCTGCCCTCTGGACATCAAAATAACGGAACAAGCGGGTTGGTACTGGGCCAAAAAGGGAAACTATGAGAAGATTGCAGACATCATGGGTGTAAGGGTGGGGGATAAAAGGGAAATAAGGAAAAGAGGGTAGGAACTTTGGCAGGAGTCTTGGGAGGTAGAAGAGGCTGGACATAGAACTTTCCAGTTCATACCTGATGTGAGGGAACGCTTGGAAACGAAATACTTTGAGCCCACACGAGGACTGATCCGTTTCCTCACTTGCCATAGACCCTTGGGAAGAGGGCTACACCAGCGTGTGACTGTGGCGATTCGGATGGTACGCCCGACCATGTAGTTTTCGAATGCCCCCTCTTCGATGATGTTGCGAACACACTTCGTGAGAGACTTCCAAACCATGACACATATCAACTACTTAGACGGGAGGACACATTCCAGATCTTAAACACATTGGCCAACGAGGTATCACGGAAAGTTTTATCAGAATAGTTGAGGGACATAAGCTAAATAACAAAGGCAACCGACACTGATTGCGTCCAGAGCCCTATTCTCATACCGCCCGTGCGTGGACTGACGACTTTCCATCATAGTTGGAATCCGCCACGCGCAGGATTAGGGGGAGTGGGGGTCAATACCACCGATTACGACACGCACCGGATATGCCGTAGGATAAGTTAGTTTGTAGGACTTAATTTTTTTAGGAAAACTAAGCTAGGGAACTGCAGCGAATTAACATCAGCTCGAAGAGCAAGGCTGTTTAAAGTAGGTTTATATCTTTCACTGGCACACATGTGACGCTGCAGGCGATAGGAATTAGTTATAAGAATTAGATATAAGCTGTAGGTATTAGAAATTAAATGCCCATTGTATGAAAAACTAACTGTAGCTCACTCAAAAAACTGTAACCAGCTGCAACTTAAGTATTAGATGTATAATTGTTATGACCCACTAATGAGATTAGGAAGTGGGTTAATTTTGTATAATTATAATGGTTTTGATAATAAAGATTTTTTTTTAAAAAAGAAGATCATGCTACTCGTTGTTACTTTCTTTCTTCCCTGATACACATGCTGAGCATCAGACGAAGAAGACTGCAGTCCTTACATCACACCGCGTTTAATCGGGGTATTTATCTGATGTTCTTCCATTTTAATTAAATATTTTTCATATTTATGATACCTATCTGCCCCTGTACTTCGTACGTACTATTTTCCAAGGAGTGAAAATATTTCACACTATCCTGAAATGCAGAATGCTTTTTCTTCGTTGATATTTTCAATCAAAGTGTCTTCACTTTTAAGTCCTGCCTCCATTACACTAGCCATCAAATCTTCCCTTTTTCTGCAACTGGCTTGAAAACTGCTAATGTTCATGTTTTCATATCTGCTGATAACGGAAACGTTAGTGAAAACAACATAAAGGAAAGTATTATCTTCTCAGTAATCTTTAAACCGTGACCTAAATCCTTAATTTTTATACACTGAAGCGCCAAAGAAACTGATACAGTATACGTTTTCAAATACAGAGATATGTAAACAGGCAGAATACGGCACCGCGGTCGGCAACGCCTATATAAGACAACAAGTGTCTGGGATAGTTGATAAATCGGTTACTGCTACTAGAATGGCAGGTTATCAAGAATTAAGTGAGTTTGAACGTGGTGTTATAGTTGGCACCCAAGCAATGGGACACACCACTCCGAGGTAGGGATGAAGTGGGAATTTTTCCGTACGACCATTTCACAAGTGTACAGTGATTATCAGGAGTCCGGTAAAACATCGAATCTCCAACATCGCTGAGGCCGGAAAAGATCCTGCATGAACGGGACCAACGACGACCGAAGAAAATCGTTCAAACGTGACATAAATCCCACCCTTCCGCAAATTGCTGCAGATTTTAGTGCTGGGCCATCAACAAGTGTCAGCGTGCGAACCATTCAACGAAACATCATCGATGTAGGCCTTAGGAGGCGAAGGCTCGCTCCTGTACCTGTGATGACTGCACAACACAAAGCCTTCCACTCCGCCTGGGCCCGTCAAAGCCGACACAGAACTGTTGATGACTGGATACATTTCGCCTGGTCGGACCAGTTTCTTTGGCTTTTCAGTTTATGTGAATTTACTTATGGAACTTTTGTAGCCTATTTCTTCTATCATTTTAAGAGCTCTAGTTAAAATTAAAATAAATGAGTTTAATAAAACTAAACCTTGAATTGCTGCTATAGCCATATATCGTCACAATAAAATAAAAATATTCAATAGCTGATGGAGTATGAACGAGAACTGTGGCGAATGAGAAATGTGGTGTATTTAACAGACGTAATGACCAGTTTGTATTTATACTTTTATACCTACAATCGAGCTGATAAATGTTACAAAAAAAAAAAAAAAAAAAAAAAAAAAGAGAGAAACATAAGGCAGAAATGGATGTGCTTGAATGGCAAAGCATACACTGGGGTGCAAACTATACAAATTCTCCAGTAAATTAATCTCTTTTACAACGCAGTTTGACTTTGTTTACATGAGGCCCAACTCTATTCAAATGGAATCAACTACGACAAAGAACACCACTAACTATGGTTCACCTGAGAATAGGGAGCTATGGATATCATTTAACAACCCGACGCCGGTGCAGCAATACTTTACCCTTTCACCTTGATTTAGGCGACAGCAGAAAACGGCACGCTGTGGGCTAGGAGCGGCGTGCTGCGGCAGCTGTAATATTCTGACGCGTCCACAAAAACTTGCAAACTACACGGACTAGAGTTCTTATTATTATGACATGGGAAACTTCCCTGTCAGAGCCCTGAAATCCCGGCAGATTTCTTTGTGAGGTGCACTCGTTCGCTGGTCTGGCCAAACCAATTTGATTCACAGGCACGGCGGGGCTTTCTGCAATTGTCAAAAGTCAGACGGCCGACTCAGGACGAATAAGTACACCCTCGTGACACATGATATGTCCGAGATGATATGAAGTTTCTCTGTCAATAGAGTTATAAACTGCCACTGGTTCTCAGTCCAATAAAAGTTGCAGACCACAAGTCTCACCCACCAGGAAAACACTTGAAGTTCTCCACCATGGGAGAACCAAAAGACGAAGAAGCAAAGAATGGCAACTACTTTCCTCCGGTACAGGAGTCGATTTAGCAATGAAAACCACCTCCATGTTGTACATACCAATCGAACTATCCTCTACTTATGGAATGACCCATTTTGACTGTTCTGTTGGCCTCGTAACCCCTCCAGAACAGCACCAGGATTCCCACTCTAGGGGAGCAAACCTCTGCTTTGCCTCTCCTGAGAGGAGCCTATCAGCGACTCAGAATCTCTCTTGTCTGAAACAAGAAATCTTTAGACTAGGGAGGCATCTTTCTCGTGGTAAGCATTAGCCACGTTTCGGCAAAAAGCGTCTACCTAGACGGGACCACAGTCCCTCATTTATGAAGGTCGACACTTACATAATTCATGAATTTCTCTTTTCTTTAAAAGTCTAAACGTGCAAACATAGACTTTTCATTTGATACTTTTAATACATGCCTGTAGCACAAATATGTTCACACAGTTGTCACATACTTTTCAATCCTTCATCTGTGATGCTGTGTATCCGGTGACGAAACACTGGGTTTAGGAATAATTTCACATGGGGATTGCACTTCTTATGAGACTTTCCCATGAGTTGGATCACAGTCGAAATTTAAATCTTCATACCACTTCTTTTCTTTACACTTCCTGCACTGAATGCTGTGTCTGAGATGTCTAAATATGACTTCCGTGTTTATGAGAGTGGTGGGCTTGAACAACGCATATACGGAAAGCCGTGTTTTCCAATTGGTTCACTCAGTCCCTGCTACTCTTTTGTATAATCCTAGCTTACTTAACAGTTCGTGTGGACCTTGCCCTATCTCTTCTGCTTTCTACTGCCGCAAGGTTTAGGATGAGGCAAAGGGACTCGGCGTCGGTCTGTTCGGTGTCTCACCTATACGTTTCGAATTTATGCAGGTAAAAATCTCTTTAATCATTTTCATGACAGAATTTATCCTATTTCTTCTCCTGCATATTTCAGAACACATCTACCCAATTTTTTGACACCCACACAAGTTTAAAGTTAGAGGACTCCTTCCATCTGTCTGTATGCACCTTTCTTAACTTCTTATTCGCTAACTGGAGTACTACATTTGGTCCAAGAGTCGTTATAACACAAAAAGGGCCTCCCCATCGTCTTGTTAACTTCTTTGACAGTCCTCTTCTCAGATTTTCTTCATGTAATAACGCCTTGTCTCTTGCCTTTGATTCCTACGCGTTCTGAGCCACCGTAATATTCCTTATTCACCTTCTTCTTGCCTTATTAAAACTCCTTGCCATCTGATGAATTTGGCGTGTCGCTTCCTTTAGTTCCACTACGTAACAATCATAGCTGTACTTTAGCCGGATCGTGCTATAAGATTCCAGGATTACTGTGTACTCTCCAGGAAGACAACGTAGTTGATGAAAGCGGCGTGTTGTCGTATACAAAAGTGGCAAAATGCACTCTATGAACCCAGTTTTACTGCTTCATTCTTACTTAATGGCACAGGTATGCTGTTAGCACTCAATGCATTTCTTCGACTGTTCCATTCGTTTAGTATGGCATGCACATGAATGAATCTTCTCAATCATCAGTAAATGACAAACCAGCTTCAGGGTGTTACTTATAAACTTCGTTCATTGGTTACTTAGTAATTTACAGTATTCCGTAATTGCACATTATTTTCTGTCTTAAAACTCTCGCTATTGTGTCAGCATCTGGTTGTGCTGCAGACTCTGCTGCATCGAGTTTCACGAGGGCACCCTGAAACGTTAGGACGTATGTATTCCCATTCTCTTTTATCGTAAATGGCCCGACTACCATGATTCACAAAGAGTGAATACCCGGTCATGTATTACGGCAACACTATGGGCATCTTTACTTTTTGCTGCGTAATGTTGCTCTCCTGACAACTCTTGCAACTTCGGATGTACTTTTCTATGTCTTTATTTATACTTCTCCATCATATATTCCTTTTACTACGGTCGGACATGTGGCTTATTCGTTGGTGTCCACCTACTGGCGAATCATGAAACTGCTTCAGAACAGCTCTAATCATGGTTGCTGGTCGTCTCTTTATACATCATCGTCCTTTTTTACATTCCTAATCACTGCAGATGGACCTTCTGATATGTGTGGCAATCCGTATGATACGTGATTTGTGACCCCTTTTGATATATATTATCTCAGTCATATTCTGTCTGTTTAATTCTGAATTTTGTTTTTCTTGATGACGGATCAATTGTATTTGTCAACCATTTCAAGGATTTGTGATCAGTATATACAACGAATTTTCTTCGGTACTTTTAAGGCCGGTGATGTTTCACAGCTCACACTATGACTAAGGGTTCTCACTCAATCATTCTATACCCTTTCTTGGTGTGGTTCAGCGGTGTGGATGCGAAGGCTACTGGTAAATACCATCCTAGCTCACCATAATTCGGTAAGCCACCAGTCAGTTTCTCGCTACCGTCTGATTCTGAACTGTTTCATAAAATTACGATGCCTTAGGGTCTGACAGGGGGGGGGGGGGGGGGGCTAAATGTTTTCTCTTCATTATTCATTTCAAGATTTCGCCCACCGATTGAGGTGCTTGATATATGGATAGTAAAATTACATGATTCATAGAAAGCTCTTTAAATGCAAATTGGTAGTGGGCCTTGCACTCACTTTCTGTGGGTCGGGTTTTAATCATTCCGTCGTAATTATGTGGCCTTGAATTCTGGTTAGTGCTGTCTTCATCAGTCTCTGAAAAGTGGCTCTGTTATTTGTTACTCCCACCAGTAATCTCTGGTAGTCATATGTCCTGCAGTTTTCTGTTTGCCATCATCATTTAACGGTATTTGATGGTAACCCCGCTGCACAATCGAAAGCGGTGCATTTCTTAGGCTATTTAAAATCTTAGGGTAGCGGAAATACAGTGCTAATACAGCTGTCAATGAACCTCCAGTAGTCCTCAGCTATTCTCCACTTTCACTTCCCTGATTGTGTGCCTCCTTTGAAATCATGAATAACGAATAATTCCACCTACTGTAGATCGCAATAATGACAGCTTCCCTTAACACTGCATGTATCTCTTTTGGAGTGTTTCCAATTGTGTCTCTGTTATTATATGGCTATATATTTATGACTTTTCTTTGCGTCTTTACTTTCAATTTAATTTCGTGGGTTACATCATGACAAGCAGTACAGTGTTCAATAATCGAAGTCCTTTCTTCTTCGTTTAAGTGACCCACTTGAACCATTTCCTTTAACCTGCTAATTCATGACGTTGTCTCGTGCTCCACAGAAGGTATACTACGTAAGTGGCGTTCCTCGCCGTCTCGTATGAGAGGTACTACTATCTTCAGCTTGGAACCTTTGGTATTCATAATAATTGTGACGCAAGGGCTTCTCTGCACAGTCACCAATGATGCAGGTAAATATATGTCCTTTTGTAAATGCTCATTCTCCAATATCCCCTTGGTCAGTTCTGTGGTGCATCGTAACTTTAAAAATATTTTCTTCTGACTGACCTATTCGTATAACGTCATACAGGCTCTCTTTCTACTCCGTTTCTCTTCTCTCTCAGATCTTTTCCCTGTTCTAGTTAGAGTCCTATTGATAACTTAGGTGTCGCATTTGATCTCGCGACCTGTTTCTGTTACCCGCCCAAAGTGCATTCCATGGGTCACTGCTCCTATTTTCGCAGCTCTATCTCGGTCTGCAGGATTCGATGGTTCGGCTCTCGTTCCATCTATAACAGTGCTGGTCGGCGCTTGACCCGTAGTGCTTTTGTTACGTAATCTATGATTACTTTTAAACTCTCTAAAAATGTTCACTTCAGATTCTTTCATGTGGTACATCTAACTCGTCCTCAACTGTTTAAAACTTATGTTCCACACTAACACCGTCATCCACTTCCAGCGTCAACATCAAGGCTACAGGCGTCACTGTTACTTCTTTAGTGATTCCTTTAAATTTTATTCTGTGAAGGATGTTACAGCCCTTCGTACTTCTCGCTGCTGATTCGTGACACTATGAGACTTGTTTTTCCCGCACTTCCCTCCAAGCATCTTATGTTTACAGGATCATTCTTGCCCTTGCTGTCTACTGAGTACAACTTTGCAGCATGTGTCGACTGCATACTCATGCTGTTCCTTCGTTTTTCCAATTACCGAGTCTTCGTACTTGCTAGCGTACCACTGACGCTACACTGTGTGATATTCGCTATTTTTGACTTCATTAAAACAGCAAATACGAGTAGTTAATACTTTCAGCCAGGAGGCAAATACTTGTTTATAAATAATGATTAATGTATAATGAGGCGTCGCATGGCGACGGTGGAATTTTCTAAATAATGTAATTCGTCGTCTTTGGGCGGCAATATAAACAGGAAAATACGGATAGATATGCGATCCTTCACTATTTTGTTCGCTGGAGAACATATGAAGCCTTGAGCGCTAAAGACTTGTACTGTTTATCTCAAGTAAGACGGACGCAGATTTGTGGCAGTCTGATCTAATTTTTACTAAATGTATAGAAACGTGTTATGTCAAAGTTTGAGTGAAGTGTAAAGAACTGTTATAACTTACCGTGACGACGCACGAGCGACTCAAAGAAGACAATGGCTATATAAAAGAGCGCTCAATGGACATGATACGGACATAAAAATCTACCGTCATTGTAGTACTAAGCTTAAGGTACGATATATGTTGTAGTTATAATAAATATTTGTTCTGGGAATACTGAATCATTTAGCAGTGCTCATTCCTATTATCTCCTCAGTATTACTTTCATTTTAATTATGCATTTTGCTAATATTACAGACACCAAGATCAGCACTCCAATGTGCGTGTTACATTGATAAAAAGAAAACTGTTTTATCGTCTTCTTGCATCAGCTTTAATATTGAATTTCCCTTTTGTGTGATGTTACAGTTGTTTTTGCGCCCTTAAGAACTTTCTGGTCCCTTAGGACACTGTTTTGTCATAACAATAACTTCACAATCGGGTATAATCGTATCTACGATCATGAAGTAATTAGAAAGACGATAACGCAATTTCTTAATCAATAGCACGCTAGTTGTGACTGCCTCAAGCCACGCGAAACTGCAAATGAAAAACTATTCACATCTCATAATGCAATGTTTTATGTCAATGGTCAATCCATGATTCTTACGCCAATTGTGATTGATAAAACAGTAAGCTAAATCTCAATTTCCAACTTTCCATTGAATAACAACATCACTTTTATTTTTGGCGCCCGAACAGGAACTTGACCAAAAATTAGTTCAAATTCTTGGAAAATTTTCTATGTGCTTGTGTTAATAAATGTTCTGTCGTTTCAAGTACACATCAACTCTCTGTGAGAATGACGGAAAATATGCTGGTCAATAACGCAGTTTAATTATCGAGAGAAAGGAAAAGAAAAGAGACGCGAATTTGCTGAGACAAAATAGAGCTAACCAAGCCATCAAAAAGTAAGTCAGAATTTTGCATACGCAGTGTAGAGCTTCAGTAGCAACGTTGCTTTTCCAAGTCGATCCACATCCTTTCTATCTCCTTCCCGCTATAGAAAATCTGCTTTATTTTATCTTTCAAAGTAAAATTCTTCGTAGTCTGATAATAGAAATTACTTCTCCCCATTGTTAGTATAGCTGTATTACATTTTCAACATGGTGGATAGTGTGTGCAATTTGCAGTGAAGAGCATCTTCATTAATTTGTCTGAAACTTTTAGGTTGCATCTTGTCTTCTCGCCAGATAGAATTTCATTTGTTGCTCACGCGAGAGCGGTGCTCTTAGCGGACTCACCACGTCACTGACAAACGACGAAAGCCTTGTGTAGCACGTGATTTACTGACGAAAGTGGCAGATAGTAAACAGAGGCAGGTGACAACAGGAGACGGGAGTGAAGACGTTAATAGTATTCCATACCCTTTACGATCGCGAACGGTAGGTTCTCGTGTGGAAACTGAACTAACCATGTCTGTAACAGGGGAAAGTGACCCTAAAGTCCAAACTCTTCCCGCTGTAGCTACAAATGACCTCGGTGCGTTAATGGAAATGCTGAAACTACAGTTTGACGCAGTAAATGAGACTATAAAAACGCAAAATGAGACTGTTAACGCCCGATTAGATGCTGTAAGCAAATCATTGAAAACACAGCTAGGCACAATCAAAACAGATCTGCATAAAGAAATTACGGCTGAATTAAATACCCACTTGGGTGAGGTGCAAACTAAGATCAGTGATCAAAATCAGAAAATGCAGAAACAGGTGAAAAGTGAAATAGCTGAAGTATCTGGAACATTAAACACAAAAATTCACGAATGTCAGTCAACTCCTTATCATTCACCGCCTGATTACATGCAAAACAACAGTCCTGTTGAGTCCCGAGTAGGGAAAATAAATGATCCGCCCACAATTGTGAGTTTAATGCAAGAGGAAAGTGTGATTAAGCATCGCACTTTTCCTGTTTTTCATCCGCAGAAGCGAGAAATACACCCCATCGTGTTCCTAAAGAATTTTTCCGGCATATTTCCCAGGAGCTGGACAGACAGACAGCGTATTCAGTTCGTCACTGGCTTTATCTCTGGTGATGCAGCGTTATGAGGAACGGAAATGGTAGACACGTGTAGGAATTATGAAGAGTTTGAGAAAATGTTCTAGGCAAAATTTTGGAGTAATGGGGTACAGCAAAGATTAAGGAAGGAGGTGTATGGTGCGGAAATTTTCAATGAGAAGCATATAAGTCTCCGGCGATACTTCGAGAGGTATCTAGCAAAAATTAAATTCTGGGATTCTCCGATTTCTTCCAAGGACGTAATTATGATTCTCAAAAGCAAACTCCCTGTGTCTATTAGAGAGAAACTAGTAAATGTGTCCGAAGAAGACACGGATGTATTCCTTTCTGTGCTGGATTCCTTAGATTTAATTAGCGAGGATGTGTGCTCCAAGGTTGGCAGCGGCAAATTCTTCCCTGGCAGCCAGCAGAATGCATCGCACGCGGACAACAATGCGCCGAAGGAGAGAGTGCGCTACTGTGATCGCGGGTACCAACCTGCCAGCCGTTATGAAAACGCAAACGGCAATAACTTTAAATGGAAGCAGAAAACCAATTACAGTAATCGGCAGAGATACCACCCAATTTACAACCACCAGGTACAACATCAGTACGGAAACCCACCCTTTAATTCTGCGCCTGAGCAGTATGGAAATTCTCCACAAACGATTGGTAATTTTTCAAATGGGCCAGTGTACAATCAAAGTTATAGGTCGAAAAATAGCAAGTGGCATGGAAAAGGCGGAGGCCACCCAGCACAACATCAGAACAACTTTTCACAGGATAGAGGACCGCGGAACAATTTTCAAACGGCATCAAATGCGAAATTTCCTTCACAAAGAAATGGTTTTGCCGGCAACCGAAAGATCGGGCGACAGCAGCCGTCTCAAGTATTCTATTCACAAGTGAATGCACCCAGTGGATTTTACCCCTTTACACCGGCATTTGTACCACATAACCAGCACCAATATGAAACGGAACAAACACTTAAGGCCATGAATGACAAACAGGTTAAACATCCTGCGGAAAATTAGAGGCAGCGTCTTTCAGCCTCCTAGAGGTCGCTGCCGGTTCCAGTGGGGGTACTAACGAATACTCTGATTCTGAGTATGTTAATGCGATACGGTACGACCATGAGACCGACTTACGAGATGACCTTGCACCTGACCTAGAAGCTCAATACATTAATGACATTTGTGATGAACAGGTCCAGGCTTCGATTAAAATTTCTATTGCCAACATTTCTGTCACAGCCATTGTTGATACAGGAGCAAACATCAATGTGATGTCATCATGTCTCTTCAGACATGTGTCTTCTGTTTCAAAGGTTTTATCACTTCCGATTCAGGGTTGCTCCATATCGGGAGCGATTGGTCCATTGAAACAGAGAGTTAGTTTACAGACGCAGCTTCAACTGCAGATAGAATCTGTTTTGGTTTTTTGCCACTTTCTAATAGTAATGAACTTGTCAGTTCCATGTCTCTTGTGGATGGAGTTTCTTCGACAAACAAAAGCAGTGATAGATATTGAATCTGGAGTCTGTACCTTTATCGTAAATCAACAACAAGTTGCTGTTAAGGAGTAAAGTGAAGGCAGTGTTGACATTGCATCAGGTTTGGAGACGACAGAGGACAGGCAAACCGTGCTTTGATCAGACAAATGACCTGACTAAATGGGATGACATAAATGACAATGAGTATGAAGACTTACTTCCTGACAAAGACGAGATCGATGCTAAAGCCAAGGAATCGACTGAACTCAGGGGGGAACAGAAATATGAGTTGTTCCATTTATTAGTAAGTTACAACAAAATCTTTTCAAAGAAACCAGGAGTAATAAAAGGGTTCGAGTATAAAATGGAAGCGCTTCCCCACTCAGCGTTCTGCAAAGCAAGCTATTCAGTACCCTACGCCCGACGAGAAGCTGTAAAGCATGAGATTAGGAAAATGCTGTGTTGGGATGTTATCGAGTTATCGAATTCGCCGTACTCAAGTCCCTTGTTGTCCGTACTTAAACAGGACGGTAGTGTCAGACTAGTACTGGACGCCAGATCAATAAACAAAATAATTGTACCGATAAGGACTCGGCCTGAAGCACTTGAGGAGCACTTGCAAAAATTTCATGGCATTAGATTTTTGTGAACACTTGATTTAAAAAGTAGCTATTGGCAGGTGAAATTGGCCAAGGAATCCAGAAAATATACTGCTTTTATATTTGCCGGCCGCTCATATCAGTTTAAGGTCATGCCTTTTGGTTTAAATGTAAGCTCGGGAATATTTATTTACGCTCTCGATTTTGTGTTAGGACCTGAACTGGATGAGGTAACTGTTTATGTAGATGACGTGTTGATAGCCACTAAGAACTGGGAAGATCATTTAGCTATTCTACGAAAGGTGTTTCAGAGATTTCAAGAACATGGTGTTACAGCAAATCTGAAAAAGTCAAAATTTGGAAAAGGTGAGGTAAAGTTCTTAGGTCGTGTGATTACACCTGAAGGGATTAAACCCGACCCGGAAAAGTTGTCTGCGATTAAGAATTTCCCTACACCGGTAACTAAGAGGTAACTAAGAGGATTTCTCGGTCTTTCGTCTTTCTTTCGACGATTTCTGTCTGGTCAAGTAATGAACAATCCCGCTTTGCACAATCTTCTGAAGAAAAGTACGCATTGGATTTGGACACCAGAGTGTCAGAAAGCTTTCCAGGCAATTAAAGATGGTCTTTTAAACAATAACATTCTCTGTCATCCACAAATGGACAAAGAATTTTGTATCACCTCAGACGCTTCGTTTGTTGGAATTGGATCTTGTTTGTTTCAAATTGAATTAGTAGACGAAACAGAGCAGATCAGAGTGATTAATTTTGCGAGTAGGGTCTTAACAGAATGTGAAAAGTCCTATTCAGTTACTGAGCTGGAGGCACTTGCAGTTATTTGGGCCTTCAAGAGGTTTAATTATTACATTTTTGGCGGAAAGATAAAAGTATTTACGGACCATCAAGCACTTTCGTATCTTTTGACCTGTAAATTACAACATCCGCGCCTGACCAGGTGGTGTTTATTTTTGCAGGAATACGACTTTGATATTGTGTATATAAAGGGCAAGGATATCATTATTGCAGACGCACTTTCTCGTTCACCAGAAGGTCTGCCTGAGACAAGTGAGTTGGTAGAACAGATGTCGAATTACAAAGTTCTTCTTATGCAGGATCCCATTCATAGGAAATATTTCTTGGAGCTGTGCAAGCAAATCCAGACACTACAGAGCATAGATCCTAAGTGGGGAAAAGTAATCAGACTTCTTCAAGAAAATTCAAACCATAAGTTGTCCAAATTCTTCGAGATTCATAATCAGGTATTATTTCATCGTACCTCTGTGTCATCAGACAACTGGCTTGTTTGTATACCTGGCAGTTTTGTCGAACATCTTTTGTGGTATACCCACATTCCTTGGGGCCACTATGGTCCAGAGAAGTGTAAAAAGAAGATTGCTACTTACTGTTATGTGCCCAACCTACATCGTCGAATACACAAGTTGCTAAAATTCTGTGTCATCTGCCAAAAGGCGAAAGCTCTGAATATTCCTACTTTAATTCCATTGAATCCGATCATCGCAGAAAGACCTAATCAGCTCATTAGCATTGACCTGGCTGGCCCTCTACCGATGGGTAGGGGAGGTGTCTAATACCTCGTTGCTGTTCTCGACAACTTCACAAAATACGTTCGAATGTATGTTATGAAGACATCTTGTGCTCCGCCTATTGTACGCTGTCTTGAAAATGACTATTTCCCTCGATTCGGAGTCCCCGAATCCATACTTTCAGATAATGCATCCAACTTTACTTGCCGCAAATGGCGTGAGTTTTTGGCCCATCACAATGTCAAGCAGATCTTAATATCACGTTTTAGGACTCAGTCGAATTTGACTGAGCGGATCTTCAACGAGTTTAACAGATTTGTTCGGACGTACATTCCAGACAAGCAAACTCGTTGGGTTGATTTTGTGACACCTTTTGAGTTAATAATTTGCCACACACTTCCACAGGTTTTACTCCACACGAGTTGATATCTCGAAAGAAGGAACAGAATGAGTGGGTTGATCTTCCCAAGATACCTAGCCCTGAGGTAGATCTAGATGTCAAAATTCGAGAAGCTTGAAGTTCCATTACCACCAATGCTCAATTAAGGAAGAAAGGCTATGATAAAAAAGTAAACAAAGTTGTAAATTACCATGTAGGTAAAAAGGTATTACTTAAGACTCATTTCAAGCCATCCGTAATATGTAAGAAAAATCGCAAGTGGCAACATATGTACCAAGGTCCTTACCTTATTTTAAGGAAACCGCACATAGGGAGTTATTTATTAACTGACCCGGCTACGGGGAGAGTAAAAGGCTTATTTCACCACCAAGACTTAAAGAAATTTTATAATGGTAGTGGTTAAATACTGTCGTGGAAATGAATTCTTGCTTACTGGAAATTTCCTTGTGTGAACTGTTAATGATAAGCATTGTGTTGAACAGCGCACTGACTACTTGGTAACGGCTACTACATGTAAACTTTAAGTATTAAATGCTATGTATGGAAAAATTGTTTATAGTGATGGACATGAACTGATATTTCTTCAACAAGCTGAAGCAGGAAATTAAGGTTGCAGAAAGAATTTCAATTTAGCTTTAAGTTAGTATAAAAAAAATGTGCTTGCGAGGTGATTGCCAGGATCTATATAAATATGTAAAGGTGAGAAATGGAGGAGGATGCGTAAATAAGCACTTCTCTCAAGGTACAAGAAGATTTATAGATTTATTTTTAGTAATGTAAGTACTTGAAGTTCTGTTGTAAAAGCCCAAATTACCTGCTTAAAAAAAAGGTACATGTTCAAACAGTCCAGACAGTGGACAGGAGTAGAAGAAATAGCTTAAAGTTCAGTTAAAGCGTGCTGTTAAATGGAAAAACAAGTGGTAACCCACATGTGTTCACGCAAGGAGACAATAAGCTGAAGTAAACTAAGTTAGGTGAAATACAGTACAAATAGAGGCAAACCATGAAGCATCAATAATGTGGCGTAAGTACTCCACGAGGGCATTAATTGCTATGAAAGTAAACTGTTTCCCTGTGATCTGAGCCCAATGTAAAGAGTATATGAGGAATGTTAGCTGACGAATTGATTTCAGTAGAATCAAGGTACTAAATAACCACACAGCAAGCCCCCTGTATCATAAATAAGTCCAAGTAAAGATCTTCAGAAGATTTGTAGTGTAATCTAGCGACCATTCAATACCCTAATTGAAGGCTAATCTAAAGAACAAGCAATGCAGTGATATTTAAATTTAATACTGACTATAACCAGAGTAAGACGTAGAAGTAGCAAAGCATGCTGTAATGAAAGAGGTTGAAATTTATATATGTGCCTATGTTTATTATGACAATTTTATTTACATGCAGGTTTTATTGAAAAAATGTCTCCCAAGACACTCCTCTTATGAAATCCATTTTCCTTGTGCCCGTTCCTTTTGATCCTGCTTCATTAACCCAGACCAAGGGTCGACTTGTAAAAGGCACGTGTGCTACGAGGCAAAGCAGTGCTTATGAGAAATGAGACACGTAGCGTGATGAACTTCGCTAGCTTTGGTAAAGTTTGTTATGGACCGGTTGCGTAAACCCAGTGAACTGTCGGTAATTCCATTCATGCGAAAAATAGTAGACACGCGTTACCCTATTTTTTTAACAGAGAACGATTGCTGAGTACATGAAGCGAAGAGGGAGACCTATTGTTACCCAGTCTGCCCTCCAATATATAAAAAAAAAAATAGTTTTCATAATGAGGAGATGAGCCCTTAAAAGAAAGTTTGAAAGAATACTTTTAGGTTCACTAGTGAAAGTAAACCCTGAGATATAAAGAGTCCATTCATAAAGCATTTGTTCACTGGACTTAACAAAAGGAGTGACCATTAATTGTAAATATTAGCTCGTAAGTGATCTTTTGTAAATAGTAGAATATAAGTCTTTCTGTACCAATGGAGGAAACCTGCAAAATTGATTGTTTTGTAAATGAATATCGGCGAAGGAACTAAGCACGAATGCTGTGTGAAGATGCACACTAAAGTGCGACGTGCATAATAAAAATAACTGTTCACTGTATATTAGTGGTAGTGTTGTACTGCAAGTGTAAAAAGAAGTCAAGGCTACGACAACAGGTGCAACGCAAAGTTCAGTGTTGTTCTAAGTGCAGCGACAGCTAAAACATTCGTCATCGCTTACCTGTGAGCCTCATGGGAGGCAGTTGACAGAGAAGTATGGAGGCAGCTTCAGTGTCCGGCTCCTCCGATGGAAAACGCGCGCGAGGTGTTTGTATCGATGCACTCGTGTGTTACGAAGTTCACAAAAAAAAGGAGCAATCGACGACCAGCAGCTCTGTTACAGCCTGAGCGCGAACGGATACTTAGTATTGGCTCTCACGCAACACTGTGCAGCCGCTGTGAGTGGCTGACGTGTGGGTGACGAAACAATCCAAACTTTAAACTGCTAACCGCCATGACTTCCATCGTACATACTGGAGGAAAGACATTTGTACACTTGTGTGACTACATTTTCATACGTAAATTAAGCAATTTTCTTGAGTTGAAGTTAAGATGAGTGAGAAGTAGATTGTTAGATTACTCAGGCCTTAAAGCCATTAATACCGGCACTCCTGAACACTGCTAAAATGAATTATAATCCTGTCTCTTGATGGACAAACAAAATGAATGTGCACTATAGGAAGACGCTGAACTCCAGACCAGTCCCGATCCTTAACAAATGTATCCAATAGGTTGTAAGTTATACTAATAATTTTCCACTTCTTCTGTTTCATATTGTAAATAAAAACCCGGAAAGCCACTTGAATTCCTGGCACCACAGTGGAAAGGACAGATGTACTGCATGATGAACGTCGTAGACAGCTAACACAGAAAGTGAAAGCATCACGAAGTGTAGTGCTACGTTATTAAACCGTAATTGAACCACAATGAGTCAACAGATGCTCGAACATTGTCCACTCTAGTTTAGTGAAAATAAGCACTCACTGTACTCATGTATTAGTTGTTAAGCTCAAGAGAAAGTAATTTCTGAATTCTATCCCCTGAAGTGCGAAATGAACGTTCACTTATTGTTATAAGCAAATATGGGCCAAACATAAATATGCACATAAATGTTAATCTTGGTATTATGGAATGAAGTGAGTGATGAACAAACAATGAAAAACTTTATTTTGAAAAATGATAAATATCTGATATATGTTTATAAATGTAATTTCAATTTATGTACGTAGTATGCCAGTAACATTATGTAAATGTCACACCAAAAAAATCACGAATATCTCATGAGGACATGAGGATCGAGGTAATCCTTCGGCATTCCCTCTCTCCTCATGGGAGGCAATGTGATATTCGCTATTTTTGACTTCATTAAAACAGCAAATACGAGTAGTTAATACTTTCAGCTAGGAGGCAAATACTTGTTTATAAATAATGATTAATGTATAATGAGGCGTCGCATGGCGACGGTGGAATTTTCTAAATAATGTAATTCGTCGTCTTTGGGCGGCAATATAAACAGGAAAATACGGATAGATATGCGATCCTTCACTATTTTGTTCGCTGGAGAACATATGAAGCCTTGAGCGCTAAAGACTTGTACTGTTTATCTCAAGTAAGACGGACGCAGATTTGTGGCAGTCTGATCTAATTTTTACTAAATGTATAAAAACGTGTTATGTCAAAGTTTGAGTGAAGTGTAAAGAACTGTTATAACTTACCGTGACGACGCACGAGCGACTCAAAGAAGACAATGGCTATATAAAAGAGCGCTCAATGGACATGATACGGACATAAAAATCTACCGTCATTGTAGTACTAAGCTTAAGGTACGATATATGTTGTAGTTATAATAAATATTTGTTCTGGGAATACTGAATCATTTAGCAGTGCTCATTCCTATTATCTCCTCAGTATTACTTTCATTTTAATTATGCATTTTGCTAATATTACAGACACCAAGATCAGCACTCCAATGTGCGTGTTACATTGATAAAAAGAAAACTGTTTTATCGTCTTCTTGCATCAGCTTTAATATTGAATTTCCCTTTTGTGTGATGTTACAGTTGTTTTTGCGCCCTTAAGAACTTTCTGGTCCCTTAGGACATTGTTTTGTCATAACAATAACTTCACAATCGGGTATAATCGTATCTACGATCATGAAGTAATTAGAAAGACGATAACGCAATTTCTTAATCAATAGCACGCTAGTTGTGACTGCCTCAAGCCACGCGAAACTGCAAATGAAAAACTATTCACATCTCATAATGCAATGTTTTATGTCAATGGTCAATCCATGATTCTTACGCCAATTGTGATTGATAAAACAGTAAGCTAAATCTCAATTTCCAACTTTCCATTGAATAACAACATCACTTTTATTTTGTAACATCACAACTGTCACGTTAAGTGTCCTGATTCCCTACAAACATAACGTAACACTGATTCCGCTTTATCATACAAAACTGAATGCCCTTTAAGATCGCATCGACAACACACAGTCGATCGAACGTATCCAATTTCTGTGATGGCTTCTGCAAAATGTTTTATCTCTCCATCTCGGCAGAGACGGAGGATGGGGAGTCCATTTCTCTGCCCCATTACAACTTGGCTGCGAGGCGTCTGTTTTCCTAGCATGTCTCTCCGCAATGCGGTTCCCTCCATGATGGCCTCCTCTCTTACAACCAAAACCGTAACCTCTCGGGCTACTCGATTTATAGAGCTTCGCTTTACAAGAGGCGAAGACTGCTTATTCCATTACTGCTAGATGCATTGCGTAGGCTGACGGTAAACCCTCTCCTCTTCCTCTCGCCACTGTTTTCATCCTCTCATCTTTAATTCCCTGTATCATAACAGCTGACGGCAGCTTCCTAATTAGAGCTTATCTGCCCAGCATATCTGATTCCCTCATCACTCCCTAGATGGCTTGTAGGAGTTGGTGCTACAACGTAACAACGCGAATCGACCATTTGGCCGTACTTTCAGCCCTGTTCTGCTCACTAGAGTGAAACAGGCAAGCACGGTAATGCAAGGTCCGTTTTGACTCACAGTTTTCCAACAGAATACCCTTCAAGTCTGCCCAAGTTAAAATTGTACATGAGAAGTTTACTTAGAGTTTCATCCACAATCCTAGATATAGCAAATTTTAATGGGAAACTATGACTATCGCTTGGTGTTAGTTTGTGTATATGCTTGCAGATTCATTTTCAAGGTCACAATAATTGTGTATGAATTCTCTAAGTTCATCTTTATCCTCTTAGAAAGCTCTCGGAGCTAAATTAAATACATCAAAGGAAACTATGTGCTGAATAGGGGCCTAAGTACCTTTCAGCTTCAAATGAAACTACATGGATCCCCTCAGAGTGGTGTAATGGTTACCACATCTACGTAGTGAGCAGGAGACCCAGGTTCGCATCCTGACTTTGGCACAAATTTTGATCCGTCGCTTCAGTGTGCGTGTATGGTTCAAGATTCGTCTTAGGTGATTTTTCGCCCTTTGTCAAACCTGGCGAACTTGCCTTCACGTAGTGTTTTGATTCAATCACCACATCTGTTACTCAAGGCTGGTGAAAGCGCGTTGGCGCATCCTGTAGACGTAACACTCAAATTCAGTGCGGTCAACATAAACATGCCGCTGATTAAGGTGTTGGTAGCCGCTGCTTCGTCTATTGTAACTACTGGTAAGGTGGCCCATGGTATTAACTGCTGTGGGCTGCTCGCGGCGGCCTTATAATTCTGCGACACGGCAAGGCGGACGCCCTCTCAACTTCTTCTTTCTGCCTCCTTCTTACTTAGGTGCTACGATATACTAAAAATAAATGTTCCACGAGTGCACTGTATCTGATCTATCTCGAAATCTCAATCCGAGTCATCTTAAAACGAGGTTTGTAGTTCTTTTACGAAAACATCGTGTCTTTTTTACTGTAAGGCACCACACGTCCTAGGACAACTACTCAGCCAAGTACATATGCCTCGGCCTCCCACAAAGGATGGGGCCCCTCCACGCCCGCACCAACGTGGTGACCAACACAAAAGTTCTACTGTCACCTCCGTATGCATGTTAGTTTTGAATCAAGGCGTCACAGGATGCAGGCTGTGATGTTATCCATGCGTCTGGGTAAGGCTACTCATTAACATGGTCCATCAGGAGATAGTAGTGGTCGAAAGCGATCGAAGGGTAGCGGTTGTAAGAGCAGAGGAAAAAAAGTGCCAAGGCCAGCGCCAAGGGAAAAAAACCTCTGCGACAGTAGGACGGGAAGTAAGAGCAGTAGCGGTTTGCTAGCTGCGACAGAGCATGCAAGGTGAGGGGGGTTAGCGTGAGGTATCGTGCAACGTTACCTATGTACTGCGTGGTCGTTCGCTGGGTCAGTCCGGTGCCGCGGCTGGGCTCCCTCGTTGTCTCCTGGGCCGGCCGCAGTGGCTTACTCCCTGTAACACAAAAGTTCGGCGCGGCAGCGCGGCGACGCTTGCGCGATGAAGACTGCCCTGGCGGTTTTCTTCTTTGCACCTTTCACCTGCGGTGCTGCTGGGGCAACCGCTGGGACAGGCGCGCGAACGTCCTTCGGCGAGGTCGCAGGAGTGTTCGCAGGTACGACTGCACTGAGGCCTTGGGCGAAGACTGCTCGCAGTTGCCTCAAGGCCTCTTCCTTCTCTGCAGCCACGGCGGCTGCGAAGGCAGCCCTCTCCGCCGCCATTACGGCTTTGAGGGCTGCTGTGGCCTTCTTCACGGCGATGCCGAGCTCGAGGTCACATCTCTTCGCGGGAGGGCGAGCTGCGTCCTGGCGCCCCGTTTCCGAGCGGCCGTCCCCGCCCCTGGCAGGTGGATCTGCTGCTGCGCCGTCCCTCAGCTGCACAGGGCTGTTCTCCGCCCTACGCCGTTTCCGACGTCGTCTTCTCTTCTGCTGCTGCGTCGGTGCGGCCGCGGCCGCTTCGCCGCCCCCGGCACGGCTGCGGCTAGAGAAAGCCGCGCAACCGCGCCAGCTGGCGACGTGCGGGCCGCCACACCGGACACAAGTCGGCAGAGCGTTGCTGCCGCGGTCGCAGGCGCGGCTGTCGTGCTCACCTGAGCACTTGACGCACCGCGCCGCGTTGCGGCAGTACTTCGCAACATGGCCCTCGCCCTGGCACCTGAAGCACTGGGGCTGAGGATCCATGGCGGTCGGGAGAGCCTCCGTCGTAACCGGGAAGCCCAGCAACTTCCGCAAGTCGAAGATGTCGCTCCCGCCGTCGACCGTTTGCACGGTCACGGCATAGAGCGGCGCCCTCTTCCTGTTGGTCCGGTTTTGCAACCTTGCGGCTGCATTACCAAACCCGGCTCGCAGCAGCCCTTCCCGGACCGCTGCCTCGTCACAGCACCAAGGCAACCCCCTGAGGAGTGCCTTAGTCGTCTTCATCCTTCCTACGGAAGGTGCCTTCTCACGCGCCGGCGGCGCGTCGACGATGTGGTCGGCCACTGCGACCTTGATCGCCCTGTGGTCGGCCACGTTTGCGGCTCGAACGCAGATCAGCGAGTCTGTATCGACAGACTCGTAGACCACCTCGTTCCGAGTGCAATTCGTCATGGTGTCGAACAGCGCTGTCCACCCGCCTTTGCACTTGACGTACAAAGGGGGGGCAGGCCGCGACTCGTCTTCACAGGAGTTCCTTGCACGGTCGGCAGACTCAGAGAGTCGCACAACCGAAGGACCCTTCGTAGCGGCAGGTTTCCTCTGCGCACCCTTCTTTCCCATGCTGCGAGGCGCGGAACACGACAATTTGCACGCGTTGTCAAAACAACGCACGACAATTTGCTCTCCGCAGCGCCCACAGCACAGAAAACCTCTTCACGAGCTCTCAACGGCCGAGTAAGCGAAGCGCGCAACAGCAGCGATGCGCTCGCCTCGCCAGCTCAGGCCGCTCTGTCTGCGCCTCGGCCTCACACTTGGCACCAGTTTATATGTTGTAACCCGAACTCGGTAGCAACATACTTACTTAGAAGCTCACGATCAGATCAGAAGTGCCGGCCGGAGTGGCCGTGCGGTTCTATGCGCTACAGTCTGGAACCGCGTGACCGCTACGGTCGCAGGTTCGAATCCTGCCTCGGGCAGGTTAGTTAGGTTTAAGTAGTTCTAAGTTCTAGGGGACTGATGACCTCAGAAGTTGAGTCCCATAGTGCTCAGAGCCATTTGAACAATTTTTGAGATCAGAAGTGACAAGGGATTTGAAGCTTTTCATCTCCTGGCACGCGAGCGGCTTCATGTAGGGGCGAGATGGCGATGGGATCAACCCAATATTATTCAAGTCTCTGTGATTGGAGGCAGCGCAGTAATACTTGTCAGGCTAAGGAGATAGTTGTTGTGAAGGAATTGATTCTCTGCCTTGGGTTATTGGTCTACTTTTAATGCTTCTTCCTGTGACTATAACGAGCACGCGGAAGAGCACAGGCATTACTCTACAACTTCAGCAAGTAGGAAGCACATATGAGGCTTGCTAGATTCTGCAAGCAGCTGATGGAACAAGTAGCCATCCTGGCCTATAATATTGTTAGGATAAGGGGATATACAGTAATGTGTGGCACTACAGACCACGTATCGTACAGACTTTCGTTTGTTTTGGTTAGTATATGGTTCAAATGGCTCTGAGCACTATGGGACTTAACATCTATGGGCATCAGTCCCCTAGAACTTAGAACTACTTAAACCTAACTAACCTACGGACATCACACAACACCCAGTCATCACGAGGCAGAGAAAATCCCTGACCCCGCAGGGAATCGAACCCGGGAATCCGGGCGCGGGAAGCGAGAGTGCTACCGCACGACCACGAGCTGCGGACTTTGGTTAGTATAGCTCAGTGTCCGATAGACTATTAGAGACAGAGCACCTCGTGTTCCTGCAGCTAATAAGGAAAGTACTCCGTTCGTTTGTTATAAATATTTACCAGCTTCCAGCAGGAGCGACTTATTTACAGATACCTGTATAGTTAGTAGATTATTTTTGTAATTTCTTGCGTGTTGAAATGTTTACTTGGCCAAATCTTTTATTTTAATAACGGCGTAGAGTATAGTACCGCCTTTGTTATCGACGCTCATATCGTATAGGCTTCCGTTTGTTTTGGTTAGTGTAGCGTTTGTTTTGGTTAGTGTACCTCAGTGTCGTTTAGACCGTTAGTGAGAGAGCAGTTCGAAGTCCTGCTGCTAATAAGCCGACTACGCTGTTCGTTTTTTACATAGTTTTACGAGTTTCAGACAGGAGCGACTGCAGTAATGGATAGGAGCTGTGATTGCTGTGTACAGGTGCGAGCTGAGTTGGCGACCCTTCGCTCACAGCTCCAGGCTGCGTTGGCTTCCGTCACACAGCTTGAGGCTGCTGCCAAGAGGCATCACAGTGGGGTTCGGACGCAGGGATTCGATGGACGTCGAGCTCTTGCCACTTGTCCCCCAATCGGTTCACTCCTCTGACCACCCTGGGTACTGCCTGCACTGAGGTTGAACTCTCACCCGTGGTCGAGTGGTAGATCATTCCAAATTCTGGCAGGCAGTGAAAAACTTTCTGATGGGCTGATCGTAGGGCTTCCCCAGTTCATTTCACAAACAGGTTTCGGCGTTATCTGTGGCTGACGATGTCTCTGAGCCGGATGCAGTCGTCTGTCCTGTTACAGAGGAAGCTTCTCGGCCCGCAAGGTCTGGGCATTAAAAAAGGGTGGGTTTGCTGGTAGCTGGGAGCCCCTTAGGACCATGGCTGCAAAGAGGGGAAGGAAGCCAGTGTGCACTCCATGTGTATACCGGTGGAGGGAGGGGGGTGTCGTTCCGGATGTGGAAAGGGAGCTTCAGGATGCCATGAAGAGTACAGGGTGCAGCCAACTGCAGGTGGTGGCTCATGTCATTACCAATGACGTGTGTCGCTTTGGATGAGAGGAGGTTTTCTCTGGTTTCGGGTGGTTAGCAGAAATGGTAAAGGCTGCCAATCTTGCTTGCGAGATTAAGACGGAGGTCACCATCTGTAGCATCGTCGATAGAAGTGACTGTGGTCCTTTGGTGCAGAGCCGAGTGGAGGGTCTGAATCAGAGGCTCAGGCGTTTCTGTGACCGTGCAGGCTGCAGATTCTTTGACCTGCGCCATCGGGAGCTGGGTTTCCAGGTTCCGCTTAATAGGAGTCAACTACACACAGGAATCGGCTGCAAGGGTCGCGGGGGTTGTGTGGAAGACTGGGCGGTTTTTTAGGTTAGAGGGTCTCAAGGAACTACATAAAGGGCGCCCGTCTAAAAGGGGACAGCTAGTTGTAGAAACGATCGGTATTGTAGTTGTAAACTGTTGTAGCTGCGTTGAGAAAAAGCGGCTCCAAGCCCTAATAGAAATCACTGAAGCTCAAATAATTATACGTACAGAAAGCTGGCTAAAGCCGGAAATGAGTTCAGCCGAAATTTTTTCAAACGATCTAACAGTGTTCATAAAGGATACATTAAATACAATTGGTGGCAGAGTGCTTATTGCTGTCAGAAGTAGTTTGCCTTGTAGTGAATTTGAAGTAGATTGTTCCTGCGAAGTAGTATGGGTAGAGGTTATACTTGACAATCGGACTAAACTATTAATTGGATCGTGTTACCGACTCGCCGACTCAGAAGATATAGTTGCTGAACAGTTCAAAGAAAACTTATACCTCATTTCAAATATGTACCCCACTCACACAGTTATAGTCCGTGGTGACTTCAATCTGCCGGCGGCAGGCATAAAATTTCATCCGAAATTGTACTGAATGCATTCTCAGAAAATTATCTTGAACAGTTAGTTCATGAGCCCGCTCGAAGCGCAATTGGTTGGAAAGCATACTGGACCTCTTAGCAACAAATAATCCTGGACAAATAGTGAGTATCGTGACGAATACTGGGATTAGCGACCACAAGGCAGTTGCTATTGGCTGAATGCGGTAACACCTACAACCATGAAAAAGAAACACAAAGTATATCTATTTAAAATTGCTCCTTCTTATCTGTTCATGTAAGCGTAGAAAATTTGTGGTATGATTTCAGAGAGAGTATCGACAGAAATTGAGAGATACATACCACATAAATTAATAAGTGAGGGTACTGATCCGCCATGGTACACAAAGGGTGTCAGATCGCTGTTGTAGAAGCAGCGGAAAAAACATGCAAAAATCCCCAAGACCGGCAAAGTTTTACAGAAGTTCGAAATACAGCGCGTACTTCAATGCCAGGTGCTTTTAATAATTTCCATAACGACACTCTATGTCGAAATCACCCATAAAACCCAAAGAAATTATGGTCTTACATAAAGTACACCAGTGGCAAGATGCTATCAGCAACTTCACAGCGCGATAACAACGCTGAAATCACTGGTGACAATACTACTAAAACATAGTTATTAAACACGGTTTTCCGAAACTCCTTCATCAAAGAAGACGAAGTAAATATTTCTGAATTCCAATCAAGAACAACTGCCAAGATGAGAAAGATAGAAGTAGATACCCTCGGTGTCTCAAATAATCTTAAATCACTTAACGAAGGCAAGGCTTCTGGTCCAGATTGTATACCAGTCTGGTTCCTGTCAGACTATGCTGGCACAACAGCTCCATATTTAGCAATTATATACAACCGCTCACTCACAGAAAGATCCGTACCTAAACACTGAAAAATAGAGCAAGTCACACCAATACCCAAAAAGGGAAGTAAGAGTAATCTGTTGAATTACAGGCCCGTAGAACTAACCTCGATTCGCGGCAGGACTTTGGAACATATAATATATTCGTACATTATGAAGTACCTCGAAGAACTCGATTTATTGACACATAGTCACCACGGATTCAGAAAATATCGTTCTTGCGAAACAAAACTAACTCTTTATGCTCATGAAGTAATGAGTGCTATCAACAGGGGATGTCAAACTGGTTCCATATTTTTTAGATTTTCACAGGGCTTTCGACGCGTGCCTATGGAGTATCGCCCATGTTGGGCGACTGGATTCGTGATTTACTGTCCGAAAGAACACAGTTCGTAGTAACAGACTGAAAGCCATCGAGTAAAACTGAAATAATATCCGGCGTTCTCCAAGAAAGTGTTATAGGCCCTCTAATGTTCATGATCTATATTTTAACGATATAGGAGGCAATCTTAGTAGCCGTTTAGATTGTTTGCCGATGATGCTGTCATTTACCGTCTTAAAAGGTCATCAGATGACCAAAACGAGTTGCAAAATGATTTAGATATCTGTATACATACGGGACAAAAAAAGAAAAGAGAGAGAGAGAGACAGCAGCGGAATACTAACCACTACATCACAAGGATGTTTCCCTGATACGTACTTTACCAGGTGAAGCACTACTTTCAGACTCCATTTTCCCGGCTGCTACCTTCTCCAATATTAATAACATCAACGACATCCAAGGGGAAGGACAACTTGAGTCAACTAAGGTATTCGCAAATGGGTCTAAAGTAGATGATCAACAAGATGTTGGTAGCGCCTCCCTTTTCTCCATTTCTGCAAGCAGAACGGTCATACTGCAATTGTAGGCAGCGACTATCGTGCGAGGTCCTTGGTTCGTCAGGTCGCTTTGACTGAACAAGATCCCGATCATAACTGGCTTGATAAGTGTACAACTGAATCTTAGTTCTCCAGAAATTCAGGGAGACAACGACGTTCACCTTACCAGCGTACTGCAGAGGAAGAACTTGCTTTCATTACCATCTCAGAAATGCCTCCCACAAAATATGTGGATCTCGCAAGTATGCAGGGTGATCCAGCTATCTCTGCCGATGTCGTTTTATGCAACGCGGTATGTAACATCTGACCTTCAGAAAACACTCGAGATATTTTCATACTCTGTGTTGCGATACGATTCCGCTGAAGGCCACGGTTTTCGAATTATTCAAGTAAAACGTACAAAAATAGTCTTAAAACGCTCCTACACCTCCATACTCCTCCCTCATCAGTCAAGATTTCTAGTATGTTGCATATGGCACTTCCTCCTACCACCATACAAAAATTTCCGATTACACGGAATTTTCCCTATGCTAGACCGTTGATTAGGATCTTACACCGCCAGCATGGTTAGCTACTTAATTAACAAAATTAATTTAAACGTGCCCATGACGGAATGAAAGTAAAACCACTGTTGTAAACGTTACACTAAAACCATTCGATCCAAACTTAACGCTTACAAGCTTAGTAGTTTCGTAGTCAACGCTCCAGACGAATACAATGACATAATTGATTATTTCATGCTGCTAAAGTTCTGGCAGTTGTTAGGTAAAACTTATACAAATGTCAGTTTTACAGTTTGTAAGTGCTCGACCAAGCCGATGGCGTGATAAGGCCAGTCAAAAGGACCACGGAAAGGTCGAATTTGGGAAATAATTAGTGCAGTCTCAAATGAAGTTTTGTGGGCCCTCAGGCAGGCTTGTGTGAGGCCTTGCGTTGTCAAGTATAAGTTCGTTTGCATTTTTGTGGCAACGAAAACGCCGAAGTGGTTTCTGCAGTTTCCTGATGCTGTGTGTGGACGGCCGGCATCCGGGAGATCGGACAGGTTTCCGCAACCTTGCTGCAGTGATTACAGAGTCCTCGTCCAAAGACTCACCGTGCTTTTGTTCACTTCCAAGTCTCCGTAGGCATTCCCTAAATGTGTATAAATATCTGCGATGCTCTAGTTTTCGGCCAAAAGAAACTCAGCTCTCTGCTTGGAACGCCCCTCCGTAAAAGAAGCCATTTTGAAGGTTACATTTAACGCCGCCACCTATCGAAACGTCATGAAATTGTAGGGGCTAAAGCGGGAATATTGCATGATGGCTCACAACATTGTCCGCATTTTTTCAGCCGCTACTGACAGAGAAAAAATTATGTTGCATCACTTACTGAACGCCCATCGTAGCATTTCCTTCCGCAGTGATGCAGCGACTCCCGACAGTGAGACGCCAGTCCGAAAGGAAGTCAGAGGTAAGATACAACACAACCAGTGGTGTGTACCGGCTGAGAAGGCGAATGAGGCTCCTGCAGTGCTGCTCTGGCAGGCTGCGAGGCGGCCATATTGCGCTGGCAGCCACCCACACGCGCCGCCCTCTGGGTCTTCTTCCACTTGAGCGGAGACGAGGCAGCTAGCTGGTGCCCGCCACTCGCTGCTTGCCGGCGCTCCTCAGGCCCCGCTGAGCACGCAGCCATCCACGCCGCTAATGAGATGCACGCGCCTCCTCCACGCTCAGGAACACTTCACAACTGCCGCTTGCTCCAGCCGGAAATTAGGTACTCAGTTTGAGCGTACTGGAATAGCCCTGCTAAGGTGTAAATGTTTTTTTCAGAGTACATATTGTGCTGATTGTATGTGAGAAGTTTAAAATGAGGTCGAGTTATGACGCAGACTTTGATTTCTGCTGTTCACGGGCTACATGTTACCATTTGTGCTCTGGCTCTATGGGACAGCTGGAAGCTTCAAATCGAGTGAAGCTATGAGTTATGACATCGGTGATTTCAGACGTAAATAGAAATATTAAGAAAGGTGGGAAAATTTGTCTGTTTAGCAAAAGTGACAAAAAGTAAAGGAAACTTCACAGCAAACAAAAACATAGCCAAAGCCTTGCAGATAAACAAAAATTACACGAAACGAAATGTAGTGTGAGGAGAGCTATGCGAGAGGCGTTCAACGAATTAGAAAGTAAAGGTCTATGTACTGACCTCGCATAAAATCTTAAGTAACTTTGGTCTGAATGCAAAGCGATAGGTGAATCAAAACAAAATGTCCAGACACTCTGTGGCCAAAATAGTACTGAAACAGAAGATGGCAGACTAAAGGCCGAAATACTAAATGTCTTTTACCGAAGCTGTTTCACAGAGGAAGACTGCACTGTAGTTCCTTCTCTAGATTATGGCACATGTGACGAAATAGATGACATAGAGATAGATAAACCACTAAATTGCTCAAAATAGGAAAGGCCACTGGACCTGATGAGACGCCAGTTCGATTTTACGCAAAGTACGCGAAGGAACTTTCGCCCCTTCTTATAGCGATGTACCATAGTTCTCTAGAAGAGCGTAGCGCCCCAAAAGATTGAAAAAGGGCACAGCTAATCCCCCTTTTCAAGAAGGGACGTCGAACAGATGTGCATAACTATAGACCTATATCTCTGACGTCGATCATTTGTAGAATTTCGGAACACGTATTATGTTCGAGAATAATGAATTTTCTGGAGACTAGAAATCTACTCTGTAGGAATCAGCCCGCGCGACCGCTACGGTCGCAGGTTCGAATCCTGCCTCGGGCATGGATGTGTGTGATGTCCTTAGGTTAGTCAGGTATAAGTAGTTCTAAGTTCTAAGGGACTGATGACCTCAGATGTTAAGTCCCATAGTGCTCAGAGCCATTTATAGGTTTCAGCATCTGTTTCGAAAAATACGATCGTCTGAAACCCAGCTCGCGCTATTCGTCCACGAGAATCAGAGTGCCATAGACACGGGGTCCCAATTAGATGCCGTGTTTCTTGATTTACGCAAGGCGTTTGATATAAATCCCCACAGTCGTTTAATGAACAGAGTAAGAGCATATGGACTATCAGACGAATTATGTGATTGAATTGAAGAATTCTTAGATAGCAAAACGCAGCACGTAATTCCCAATGGAGAGAAGTCTTCCGAAGTCTGCGTGATTTCAGGTGTGCCGCAAGCGAGTGTCGTAGCATCGTTGCTGTTCACAATATATGTAAATGACTTTTTGGATAACATTGGAAGTTCACTGAGGCTTTTTGCGAATGATGCTTTAGTATATCGAGAGGTTGTAACAATGGAAAATTCTACTGAAATGCAGGAGGATCTGCAACGAATTGACGCATGGTGCAAGGAATGGCAATTAAATCTCAATGTGGACAAGTGTAATGTGCTGCGAATACGTAGAAAGAAAGATCCTTTGTCATTTAGCTGCTCGTAGAATGTAGCAGGTCAGCAACTGGAAGCAGTTAATACCATAAATTAGGTGGGAGTAGGCATTAAGAGTGATTTAAAATGGAATGATCGTATAAAATTAATCGTCGGTAAAGCAGTTGCCAGACTGAGATTCATTGGATGAATCCTAAGGAAATGTAGTCCGAAATCAAAGGAAGTAGGTTAGAACACACTTGTTCACCCACTGCTTGCATACTACTCACCGGTGTGGGATCCGTACCAGATAGGATTGATAGAAGAGGTAGAGAAGATCCAACGGAGAGCAGCGCCCTTCGTTACAGGATCATTTAGTAATCGCGAAAGCGTTACGGAGTTGAGAGGTAAACTCCAGTGGAAGAATCTGAAAGAGAGACGCTCAGTAGCTTGGTACGGGCTTTTGTTGAAGTTTAGAGATCATATATTCACCGAGGAGTCAAGCAGTATATTGCTCCCTCCTATTTCTCGCGAAGAGACCATGATGATAAAATAAGATAGATTAGAGCCTACACAGAGGCATACCGACCATCATTCTTTCCACGAACAATACGAGACTTGAATAGAAGGGAGAACCGATAGAGGTACTCAAGGTACCCTCCGCCACACACCGTCAGGTGGTTTGCGAAGTATGGATGTAGATGAATGTAGATGTAGACGAACAATGCCATTCGTATGAAGAGGGCTATTGATCACGCTTTGGATTTTATCATTCTTACTGCGATAACTTTTAGTACTGGTTTTATGTAAACAGACCTATGAGCGAAAACATTATGACCATCTGTTTAATTGCGTATTGGTCTACTTTTCAAACACAATACAGCAGTGATTCTGCTTGGCATGGATTCTACAAGTTCTTGATAGCTTTCCAGAAGTATGTGGCACTATATGTCTACGCAGAGGTCACTGTATTCCCGGGAATTACGGTACAGTGCTTTGTTTTGTAAATAAAACTGCCTTTTCTTACTGCAACTGACTTTATTTTTCCCAGACGCGTTTCGTCTTTGTCTTGCACTAAGTCATCTTAAGTGGGATTGTTAGGTGTAATCTGCGCTTGCCCTCATCTGGTATTGAGGTCGCACTGCCAGTTTATTTTCGAAACGTAAGCGCAATTTTGTATTCCCAACTTTTTCACACTGTTCACCATGTTCCTCCTTCTCATTTGTGGTGTACTATTATTCTTTTGTCACTAGATTTAGTTATTTGTTCGAACACCTGCAACCTCCAGACCAGATGAGAGGGAACGCAGATTACACCAAATTATCCCACTGAAGATGCCTTAGAGCAAGAAAAAGGCGAAACGTGTCTGGGGAAAATAAATCAAGTAGCAGCAATAAAAGACCGTTTTATTTACAAAACTAGTAGTTCTGTGCTTGCTGCAGAGGTTGGCCATCAAAGAAACTTGTTATTGTTCACGAAGTTCATTGCTGTCATTTGTGGTGTGTTTCATGTTTCGTGCAGCCATTCGCCTGGGTGACGGCGTGTAAGGGCTCAACCAGCAACCTGGTGTAAGATGAAATGCGACTCATTCGAAAGGCGACAAGTTTCTATCGATCCACGTCGAAAACTCAGTGATGCTTTGCCTACTGCAGTCGTAACTGATAATGACATTGGGTCAACACATGAAAATGTAGGGATCGTGTGATATGGTGGTCTATGTTCAACTACAGCATATGTACGGTGTACTCCAAAACACTTGTGCTTGCACCAGCATTGTACTCCGTCGTCGGATCTGCCACAGATCGCCACCAGTCCTGGATTACACAGTGGGGGATCTTACGATCTCTACCTTTTCTGATGGGACGCAGACGTCCAGTACCATACGGCCTGAGCGATATTGCACCATCCTTCCAGCACTTTCCACAGGTGTTCACGATTGCAATAAGCCAACAGGCCACCAGCTTCGTCGTTTAAGAAATTTTCGTTTCCTGCGGCAGCACCACAACAGTGTACCCTCTGTCCGCATTTTCGGCCCATATATTCGTCTCCCTTCTGCTTACATTCTTTCCTTACTGGTTCACGTGCCCGCAAGGCCATCAGGAGGCATTCAACTTCGCGTTGGGCAGTGGTCATAAGGTTTTGGCTCATGTGTGTGTGTGTGTGTGTGTGTGTGTGTGTGTGTGTGTGTGCGTGCGTGTGTGTGTGTGTGTGTGTGTGTGTGTCAATGTGTTTTTCTAGCCCAGTTAAATATGGCGCCATAAAAACAGCTCATACAATTTATGGTTTTGTCAGCACAATCGCTATTTCTCTTCAATTATACGATGTGTAAACAGCTTCAGACTAATATTACTGCTTATCCTTTCTGTACAAAAAGCCAGTCCGTCCATATTACCCGAAAATTTTTACAAATGAGACGAAGCCTGACAGCCCAAGCACGTTTCAAAACCGGTTACGTTCATGTGGGAGCGAAAATCGATTGCGGAATCGGAAAACCGGCAACCAGGAGCGGAATTCCAGAATCGATTTTGAAGTGTTTACATGACCACCCGGAACTGGTATTGGGAAATCGGTTTACGAAATACGGTTTTGGGAGCCCCAAAAGGTGTGTCTGGATGTGTGCCTGAGTGTGCGCTTGTGTTTACGTACCATGCTCTGGTGCATCAGATGTTACATGTCATTCTGTTAACTAACGGTGACACTAATAACTTGACTCAGTAGTAAAAGCGTCAAAACGATCATTGCCCCGTGGACTTAACGTGTTCTCTTGATAAAACTATGTAAATGTTTTGTTATGCAAATTACCGTTCAGTCTACAATCTCGCTTCTGTTCCCTGTCGTTTTGGAGATATATGGAGGAAGTTCTTTGGCAACATCTGATATCAGCATATTAAATTGTCACTCTGGTTGCTACTGGAAGAAGAGTTTGAGGAACGGACCCACTGAGAGGTCTAATTTCGATACATCGTTGTTATTGTAATACTCCAGTCTATCTGGGAGTGTTATAAACGCCGAAAATGTCCACCTACGGTATAAATTCTTTATCCGAGTTGTAATGACGCAGAAACCTCTCTGGATTGGTGTATGCGGCTGCCAAAGATGAAATTTTTGCAGTACAGCAATGGTGGACGTCTAATTGAAAAAAAGTGCTGTGGCAGCCCAGTTCATACATCGTAGCGCCTACTGTATCGGCATCCCACTTCACGTCCGACCAACACCGGATGCCTGCATCGCTGGGCGATATTCACCAGGAAAACATAAATCGTCTCTGATTTCAAGACAAATATTTACTGGCGGCCACAACACAACACACCACCAGGTGTCCACAAACGGCCGTTCGCGGAGTCTGCAGAACAGTTTCACCAGAGGTCGCAGCTAGCCCAGGAACTACTTTGATACGGGAGGTACATGATCACAATTAGTTCCGGCAGATACATGAACCAAACGGGCTTTAAAGGCGGCGCACTGCCAGAAAAGGGCAGTTCGACGCACCTTTTGGAAGTATACAGAGGTGCCACCCCGGTAGCCACGGTTAGACTCCTCTTTTAGCTGGCCGATCTCTTGCAGATGGACTTGGTATAGTCGCCGGCCACTGTGACCGAGCGGTTCTAGGCGCTTCAGTCTGGAACCGCGCAGCTGCTACGGTCGCAGGTTCTAATTGTGCCTCGGGCATGGATGTGTGTGATGTCCTTAGGTTAGTTAGGTTTAAATAGTTCTAAGTCTAGCGGACTGATGACCTCAGATTTTAAGTCCCATAGTACTTCGAGCCATTTGAACCATTTTGAAATTGGCATAGTCGACAAACATCTTGGCATTGTAGACTTGTTTTATTGTGATTTCTCCCCTTGAAAAGACGGATCTTTTCAATTATTATATGTCATTTTCTATTTGTGACGATCCGCAGTTGGGATGGAGTCTTTTGTTCTTTTGAAGAGCTTATTGTTGTTTCGTTTTGGTGAGTCCAATAAATTATTTTCGGACTTGTGTTTCACGCATTTCTATTATGCTAGCGCAGCACCACTCTGGAGCATCTGTAAAATGCCACTACACAGCTGTCATGAACTCGAGTTGAAATCAATTCATTTTCCAGCTACAGATTACGTTCAATCTGTATGCGGAATTCAGTAAATAGCTATTGTGGTAGATAGGACGAAACTTCCACGAATTCCTACTCCAAATGGTACATTTCCCCTACTTTTAATCTGCCTTCAACGGAAGATGTTTTATTCGGATGAATTTCAGTATTTCTGTTGCGATTCAGGCCACTTCTCACGAATCTTCATCCAATTTATTCTTAAAACTGGCGTTGCATTAATAAGTTACTTACTTCCCTGTGGCAAAAGTAATCAGCTAGACGACTTGCCTCTGAACATCAATAAAAACTGATTGGAATCTTGGGGACAGACGAAATGGACTACTATAAAATATAGAACCGTAGTTCTCCAGGCGTTTCTTTGAGCGCTGTTTGTTTTCGTCGTGGCTCGTTGCACTCTCGTTTCAATCACAGCAGCAGGTCTGTGCCTATATTAAACTAGTATGTTCTGAAAAGCAGTATAAACTTGCCTAGAATTTCAATTGATTTTAGTCGGCATAGATTAAGTACGAAATGTGTCTTGTACAAAGTCTCTTCAGTGTTAACTCTTTACGTAGAATTTACTGCACCAATTTATTCCTACATATCCACAGTTCCAGCTATTAATTGCATCTTTCATCGGTGTTGATACAAAATCGTTTCGTTGGCTATCATGCCGTTTACTTCTGTGATCGTAGTTATCAGAAATTTATAAATACGTCTTTTTTCTGGAGATGAGCTCTCGTTTAAATGAACCATACATTTCTTACGTATTGAAAATACCAATACGTAGTCTATATAACCCCACACGAAATCTTAATGAATGGTTCAGTCTATAACCAAAGACTGTCGTCAAGGCATTTGACATTTTTAATTTAATCTACACACAATGTGACTTCTTTAATGATACATATAACCAAAAACAAATTCCCAAAACATATCGATATTTGAGTTAAGTAATCGCACAAGATACATTGACATAGTAACGGCGCCATTTCTGGTAACAAATCTAGACAACAGTGATACGCCACCTACGTTACACGTCGTTTCACTAGCTGTTAAAGCCGTTGATAACTGTTTGTCTATTTGCTGGGTCAACTTCTGTTATGTGGCCCTTAGAACAGGACTTCGGTTGTCTCCTTTTGGATACTTTCTCAAGGGAACATCATGAACTTGACCCAGCCCTACCAACAGATAACACGTGAAAATTTAGGCCGTATGTCTGATTGTTCGCAGTTATGACTTCTCAACATACAGCTTTTAAACATGAGTAGGCACCGTCTGTCACTCGCTCCGCCCCACTGCAGCCGTTAAATGCCGGAGCGCGAAGTACTGTGCTCTGGAGTGGTCAAGAGGTTTATGAACCTGGTAAACGTTTCGTTCATTGTACCAAAGTGCGTAGTTTCTAATCTGTAGCTGGTGCCACAGATTCCTTAGCTTTGAACATTTTTATGTATGCGATGTAAATGAATGAATCGAATGGCTGTGTCATTAAAGAAACGTATTTAATTATTAAAGTCGACCTAGTGTCTTCCTTTCTTTGAATTTTAAACATGACACTGTTACAACGTAGAGTGTATGCCGGAGATGGTTATTTTTCAATGTGATTGGTGCAATTAAATTGTATGCTGAAAATCAGTAACCTCATTTCATAATAATTCTTCGGTTGCCTGATTTTATTCATTTTGATTTTGAGGCGTATATACAGCTGCGTAATATCACTACGAGCACATTGTTAAATTACACTAATATTGCACGTGTATATGATTAAGGTTCACATATTACATACTCATATGAGTTACTGTTTTTTGTGTAGAGTTTCACCTGTTTTCGAATAAGATTTCGAAACGCTCTGGGAGGAATGCGTCCACCTCCTTTCTCTCGCCTTCCCGCACCTTCAACGTACTACGTTAATAGGGCTCTGGTTGTCACTCCTCTTTGCAGTACTTCGCGCCCGTACATTAAGCGGCTGCAGTAGGGCGGAACCAGTGGGAAACGACCAGTGCCTGCGAAAGTTTAAAAGCTGTACTTTCAGTGGGTCATTCCCGCATAATATCAGAATTATGCTCTTAATTTCCATACGGCATCGATTCATGGCGATGATATCTTGCAATTGTGCTGTTCCCCCCCCCCCCCCCCCCCCAAGATGTTTGGTCAAGTTGCTGATGTTTCATTGTCAGACTTGTGATAGTGCCCATAGTGCCCAACTGAAAAACAGCAATAACTGATTTTAACTTACTGCAGACTGTATCAAGAGTTGCTTTTGAATTTACTCTTGAAGACCTTGCTGTTTCTAAGAACTTTGTGTGATCGGATGCATCAATAAGTAGCTATGATCAGCACTGTGAAATAGAAGAAAGACATTCCTTGGAGGCCTGGCAAGTTGGGCCGTGACTAAAAATTTTCCTTCCTTCTAAAAGCATGCTCAAAATTATTGTGCGGAGAAGAACATACTGTAATAGTAAACAAGGTCGTTCTCTCCATATAAAGATTGATTCTCTATCTTATTTTGACGCAGTTGGTGCTGATACTTCTTTCCGAGTACTGTACTCTGTCATGCAGAAATATGCGAGAGAAAAAGTTTGGGACATAACTTCGTTATTCCACTACATTTTTCCATATGACAATCAGAACGGAAATATACTAAATGAAAAAGCTTTAACATCTAATGATTGACCAGTGGGCTGGTAATCGTGATATGTGATTTCCACGTGAGGCCACTGCAGTAAAAGCTAGAGATCAAAGCAATTAAAAAAGGTGACGATATTACACCAAACTGTCCCCATTCTGGTTGAGAGAGGACAAGTTACTCTCTCACCTATTTTTCATAAAGATTTTGATACAGCGTTACGCAACTTGAACGAGACTCTAGAAAGTTAACGGTCTGAGCAGGAGTTGATGGAGCCTGGTAGGGCTCTAAAAGCTTGGGGTATTTTTTGGTTCTTAGTTGGTAGAAACGGCACATTGGAAGTTGAAAGCTACTAGCGGCGAGTTCATCCCTCAGTAAATCTTGCCAGCAGGCCCACAGCCGCACAGGGTAGACTGAGCACCCCGTAGTCGAGACATGTCTCCAGCAAGACAATGTCGCTATACCTACACTGGCGCCAGCGGAAAGTTGGGCTGGGGACGACGGACTGAAGGGACGTGTCTACACAGTGAAGTCGTAAACCGAGCATTGTGTGCAGCGCCACGCCTAATAAAAATTCACAGGTATTCGTGTTCGCCGCTACCGGTACGAGACGCACCATCAGTGAAACTAGCAGACCAGAATCATGAACGAAACGTTACAGAATGACGGAATCTCGTTCATCTAGTTTGTAAGGTGTTAGCGGTGCATCTCAGTTTGAGGCTCTCATGCGGTTCATGCAAGAGGCAGAAGGAACAGACAAGAGGCAGGAAGAAAGAGGCAAAACACAGAAAGGAAGAGACAAGAGAGAGATCGCAGGAATCCAAGAAGAGCTAAAGAAGGTCAAGAAAACGACAGCAGATACGCGTAAGGTCACCAACCAGGCGAAGCACGATGCCAAAACAGCGCGATTTGTAGTGAAAGTAGCACGAAAGGATGCATCAGTGGCCAAAGAACAAGTTAAACTGGCAGGAACTGAGGTGTGTAAGACAAAGAAGGTACTTGCAACTCTCCAAAAACAAGGCAACAAAATAGTTCAAGAAACGCAAGAAAAAATTAGTGAGGCTGCGAAGCGAACTGAACTAGTAGCAATCAAATAGGCCGAAATCTCTAAAGATCAGCAGACCCTAAACGCCGCCCAACAAAAGCGAGTTGGCTAAGGATGTTCGGCAGGCCATGAGTGGTCGGGCAATTGCAAACACAATCTCATCCGGTAGAGCGCCGTCGAGAGGACCACAGAATTGAAGAAAATGTTTTGCGACTCTCCGAACCGCTATATGACACATACCCTTCACTTGGGCGAATGCAGCAAGAATACGGTCCTGCCGCGCGCGGAACGCGTAATGGAAAGTGCTCCGTCGGTGTCAGAGACCGAGCTGTAACACAATTGTACACGTCTACGAAGGTCAGAAACGTTATTACGTGAATCTGACAACACGAAGGGACGCCATAACAGTGCACAAGGATCGTTTGGGCACGGATACATGGAATCACGCACTGGAGATGGCAGGGAAAATGGTTTAGAACATCGATCGAATCGAAACCAAAATTCAAACTTCAATGGAAATAGCCAGCCACCATGTGAAAATAGAAGAAGACAAGGAAATTATGATCGTAACAACGACAACAACTACCGACGAAACAGAAACTATAGAGAGCAACAGAACTCGAACCAGGTCCAACAGGATTCTAGGGAGCGACAGCAAAGCAATAGCAGGACCTGCAACGGTCGAGGTCAATGGAATGGCTAGCGTAGCGAATATGTGGAACTGACCCCACCTACCCCATCGCAGGGGTCACGCAGAGAAAATTCAACCGGGAATTGACAACATTCGTAGAACAAGTGTACATAGTAGGTTTATAGATCAGAGAAGGTGCAAGATGTAAATAGTCTCCGTGGATGAACGATTTAACGTAAATTAATGTTGATATTGTGTTGCTTAGCGTAATTTTCCATTTGTTGTATTTCGGTGTTATTTTGTTTGTTTGTCATCTCCATCAGTTTTCAAAAAAATGGTTCAAATGGCTCTGAGCACTATGGGACTTAACTGCTGTGGTCATCAGTCCTCTAGAACTTAGAACTACTGAAACCCAACTAACCTAAGGACATCACACACATCCATGCCCGAGGCAGGATTCGAACCTGCGACGGGAGTGGTCGCGCGGTTCCAGACTGTAGCGCCTAGAACCGCTCGGCCACTCCGGCCGGCCCATTAGTTTTCAGCATGAGTCCTTGTTTAACGTGGTCAAATGAGTTTCGTATTTGTGAAATCTTCACGCCAACATTTACTGGAAGGTGTCAGATGGAATTAAAATTCCCTTGCCACTTATAAGTAATGACCAGATGACACTTCTTGTGGTATACCCAACAAGGCACATTGCAATACTGAGTACTCCAAACAACTGAATACTGCTACTATTTCTTTGGGCCTCACAATTATTGTCCGATTTCTGCAATTGAGGGTCTCGCTTGTCGGATGTGTTTCGTATGGTGTTAGCAGTCCACGCTTTGGGCGTGCGTCGGCGCTAAGATTCATTGCGTTATGACCATGTGTGTCTCGTTTTTCGGATGTGTTACGTATGGTATTAGTAGTCCACGCTTTGGGAGCGTGTCGACGCTAAGACTCACTGTACTATGAACATGTGAGTCTCGCTTTTCGGATGTGTTTCGTATGGTGTTAGCAGTCCACGATTTAGGTGAAAGTCGAAGCTAAGACTCTGTGTGATATGAGCCATCTCTCACCTATTTTGTATACATATTTTGTTTCAACATTACAGAACTTGAGCGAGACTCTAAAAAAATTAACTGTCAGAACAGGCGTTGATGAAGCCTGCTAGGGCGCTAAAAGCGTGAGATATTTTTATGATTCTTAGTTTGTAAAATGGCACATTGGATGTTGAAAGCAAGTGGCCACGAGCCCATCCCTCAGTAAATCTGGCTGGACAAGACCACAGCCGCACAGGGCAGACAGATGACCCCCTAGTCGAGACAGGTCTCGAGCAGGTCAATGCCGCTATATCTGCACTGGCGCAAGTCGAAGGCTGGGCTGAGGGCTACGGACTGAAGAGACGTGTCTACACAGTGGACTCATAAACCGGGCAATATTGTGCAGCACCACACCTAGTAAAAATTCATTAGTTTTCATGTTTGCTGATACTGCGGCCACCTCGGTCGTATAAGAAATTCTGCAGTGTAAGAAAAGTTGAGAGATACAATCTTTATGATATCTCATAGCTAGTACTAACATGCTCTAAGGCACAGGCGATTTAGATAAGGATCTTTAAGATTGTATTTGTTTGCTTGTTGCCATGGGAAGCAGCGCCACTTCAGAGAAAAACATCTCCCACGGTGAAAACTTAAAAAAACCAGTAATTGGCGGTTAATATTTTTTCAGAGATTCAGGTTTCTGAACTATTGTGCTGGTTTTGCAAAGTTTGTGCTGTCACGTAGGAGGGGAGGTTTAGCGCCTCTAAAGCACTGTGACTGGCTCAAGACGGGGTGAAGGCGGTGTCGTTCATGCACTTTACGGAAAAACTCAAATATTTTTTCTCTGGGACAGGTGCGAGACACCCGGGCTCTGGACTTCGGTCTGGAAGCAACTTCTGGTCGAAGCTCTGGCATGTGTGGTTGGTGCTTGGGACCTGTCCTGAGACTGACTTCACTTGTGAGTAGTTACACTGGGGAGCCTGCGGTGAAGTTCTTACTGTATTGACAGTGTGACTACTCGTTTGCCGAGGGCACACTTATTCGTTTTTGGTTTACCAGTCTTGATGTTTAGAATCCTTGTGCGCCCTGTCGTATAAGTGGGTCAAATTGGTCCTTGGTACCACCAGCGAACAGGTGTGTCACACACTGAAATCTACCGCGATTTCAGGGCTCTGATGGAGAGTAAATTGCTATCTATCTACCTGATTGCTAGACCGTGAGATTTTGCATTCCATACGTGGTCTCGGACGATTCATAGGTCGCGCCTTACGCCTCGCATCCGCCACACACATCTCGCCAGCTGCAAGTTACATTGTTGCACGAAGCAAACATTGTAACGTACTGCCACTCCGGCCTTGTCAGGGCGTACAAAATCCAAACGGCACTTGTTCTCAGCTTCACCAACATAATCTTATGATATTTGAACAGTCAAAGTCTGCTCAACGTCAGATTAATTCAAATTGCTTTATCCACTTCTTTAGGGCCAGAGCACTTTACTCACTTTTGCCACCCAGGATCCTTGCTCATTGTGGTCTTAAACCACCTGTAAGTTGTCTACGATATTCTATCATTAAGGGTTTGCATAAATTATGCTTGTCTTTGTTGTCTTGGAAAATAAATGTTGTCAGTAAACTACATTTTGCACACATTCTCAGTCATCTTTATATAGTCCCTAAACAGCTTAACTTTCATTGTGGCTTTCCATGGCAGGATAACTTTCATTTTAGTATCCCCTGCCAGGTTCTCAATCATTTTTATACAGTCTAAAAGTGTTAACTTTCATTGTGGCGACCCTGCCACGACAACTTTCATTGTGGTGCCCCCTGCTACGTTCTCAATCATTTTTATATAGTCATCCCAAGTGTTAGCTTTCATTGTGGCGTCCCCTGGCGGAATCTAGGATTGATGGCACCTTCTGTGAGCGACAGATCGCGTTGATTAGTGTAGTCTCTCAATTTGACGTCCATTGCACCGAATTTTGAATTGATGGCTACTCCTGTGACCGTCAAATCGTAGATAGTGCTGCATAGTGAAGTTTCTGTTCCCCATGTTTGATGTGGTGCACTGGGTGGAATAGATTCGCGTTGCTGGTGCCTAGACATAATATTAATATTTAGTTATTGTATGTGTGTAGTTGTGACTTCTGTGTCATTTGATTGCTAGTTTCTGACGGCGAACGGCGTTTTGCTGGTTTGTTAGAATGGATTGAGATATTTTTTTGTTTGTTAGCATAGGGAAGCGTGCTGTTATTTGAATTCGTTGTCAGCAACTAGGAATCAGTAGCTCACGGGAACGTAATTTAGAGTAGAATCGGTGTGGCATAGGCATGTGTAGTGTTTAAATTCGTTTGGGTCAGAATTGGAGTGCTTGCTTACAAGAAGGAAGGCACGTTTGCTACTGAGTAGCGGAACTAATTGTGTTTTGTTAGCCATGGAACAACGTCAGATTATTAGCGGTGACCAGTCACATATTACACGGGATTCTCAGGTAAATACAACTGCAGACGAAGCAGAAATGTCGAACGTAGAACCTGCAGAGTGTGACGATATGTCTCAGTCATTTGACGAAAGTGAACAGGAGACTGCAGCAGAACTAAATGTAGGAGCTCCTGGTATGAGACGCACCATCAGTGAAACTAGCAGACCAGAATCACGAACGAAACCTCACAGAATGACGTAATCTCATTCATCTAGTCCGGAAGGTTCTAGCGGTGTATCTCAGTCCCACATTGGATCTGCTCTCAGAATTACAATATTTCTAATTAATGAGATAGTTAATTGACCATAACGAAACATTTCATCATCATAATGTCCACTGGAGACAAAATATGAGCACTTCGACAGTGAACATGTTGAAAACCCCTTTCAGAAAAATGTTCAAATGTGTGTGAAATCATATGGGACTTAACTGCTAAGGTCATCAGTCCCTAAGCTTACACACAACTTAACCTAATTTATCCTAAGGACAAACACACACATTTATGCCAGAGGGAGGATTCGAACCTCCGCCGGGACCAGCCGACCCCTTTCAGATTGCACTCATATGAATATAAGGATCAACAGTCGTGAAACAAAATAAATCAAAAACAAGAGCTGCACTTAAGTCACGATTTTGACTGTATCAGAATTATCATTTAATCATTGGAGATCCTCATCGCCCCTCCATATCAGTGCAGATGACTCTTTCATAAAAAGCTAAACGATCGCGCATTAAAGATGTCGATCCATGTAGCAGAATACAACAGGGAAGCTGTTCTGTTTAATGACCTGCTACTTAAAACGCTATGAGGTGATTCTCTGGGTCAAATAAAATACTGTACTAAATATGACATGCATTAAACGGCGATTATATTAATCACACTTGAAACACATTGAAGTGGAAGCCCATGAGAAATGAAACAGTAGTTCCTCCAATAACGGTTCCCTTAACGAAGGGCTGAAACCTGTTAACTATTATAGAGAGTTTGCATTCTGCTTTGATATAGATTGGTCTTATTAAGGGTTCTTAGTTTTGGTTTGCAGCTTGGAGAGGTAGAGTTATCTGATATTGCAGATACCGTCAAGTATGTCAAGCCATTGTTTACAAGCGAGCACTGTAACGTCTGTATGAACACGAATTTTGGAAGTGAAAATGTACACTGCCGGGAAAAAATTAGTACACCCTTTTCCAGTTCACTTAGGGTCATTGTTGCAACGGCGGATATGGAGTACATGACTGCTTTACAGACCAACAGCACAAGTGGTTCATAGGTACTAGCTATGGAACCATTCTGAAACGCGCATATTATTATGTGGTATAGCCTCCACGTGTAGCAATGCAGAAAGTGACTCTGGCATCCAGTCGATCATACAGATGGCGAATATCCTCCTAGGTTACGATATGCCACACTTGCTCGACCATTTCACATAGGTCTGTAAGAGTTACTGGTTGACGAGTCGTACGAGTCACTTATCGTCTCAACATATCCCACATGTGATCTATTGGAAACAAGTCTGCAGATCGTGTTGGCCAGTGAAGTTGCTGCATGTTTTGTTGAGCACGTTGTGTTTCACGGGCAGTGAAACAACTATGGGTTTAACTATGCTGCATGCACCGAGCGCTGGTTAGAGTCCTCCCCAGGATCACCAAAGGTGAACGAGAGTTGTAGGTTATCGCAGCCCGGACCATAAGGCCTGGGGTGGAGCCAGCGCATCTAGGACGAGTGTACTCAACGAGACAGCCGTGACCAGGTCTACGTCGCACGCGCAAACGATCGTCACTTGTGTGTAGGCACCTTCTAAGAGATCCTCTGACGGTACTAGTCGAGCGGTGCACGTCGATGTGGCGTGAGTGGAAGTTGGGGTGGATGTGTGGGCGCCCACTGTCTCGTTGATAAAAACTGATTTGCAACAGTACTTGTTGACACATCTCGGTCGACCAGCCCTCTTATCTATGCTATGATAGCCGTACAATCCGCCACTGCTGTTCTTACAATACGACAAACCTAGTAGGCGTCTGTGCTGCGTAGACGTCCAGGTGTGAGAATGCCCACGCATGCACTGATACCACCATCGTTGCACAATAGATACAGCACATCGAACTTGTGTGACAATTTTCCGAAAGGTTAATTTCTTTACTCAGAAGACTACAGTCTGACCCCTTTCCGATTTGCCCAGCTGGCTATAAGAAGCACGAGTGCCTATCTGTGGCATGGTTGCCTGCTTTCTTCACCAGTCTGCACCACACTAAGCCTTCTGGCTGCAAACATTCCCTTGTAAATGGTAGACACAGATGGTAGATATCTCACTACACTATCTGATGGTGAACGTCGTTGAAACCATTATCAGTACATTTATCTTCCAGGTGACATATGTCAACAGCAAATCATAATCGGCATTGTCTTTCCAGCTGTACCATTTTTTTGTTTTTTTTGTTTTTGTTTTGAGCTGCAGCTGAGTAGTGCGGGTATTGGAGAGTTTCCATCCCATCATCACAAATGCCCCTCTTATCATCATGAGGCGGCAGACCAATTTCAAGCTGCAGTGCTGTGTAATCCTTGTGCCCCCGCAATCGAATACTAGTTTGCCGTACTACATGTGGCGCCGCAGCACTGCAAATACCGCTGTACAGTCACTGAAAGTAGTGTTCGATAGAGGGCTATTGATTCTATACGGCGCACACCCTTAGCCCGCCACTGGGTGCCACCTTTCAACGTGTGACACGCATACATTTTTGATTGCAGACCTACAAACTCCACAATCGGCATTCCAGTCGCCTTGCCTTTCACAAGGCTGATAAATTTCTTGTTGTAAGGAGTAACGTCTTAAGGATTATCGGCCTTGCATAAGGGTGCGTAGATTTCATTACCATGATACCTCATTACTTCATATGGATAGCAATTCTTCACCCAGTAGATGAAGCTATCTGTGTCTATATAAAGTAACCTAGTATCTGCGAAATGAGTTTTTGCAAATATATAATGGAATCGATACGTGTGGAGTTTGCATAGATCTAGTATGCGCACCCTCACATAAATAGGTTTTGTATACTCTACTACAGTCTTCGCTATCTCCACAGCAACAAAGCTCCCATTGATATGGTGACCTGCTCCAAAGTTGCTCTGGTAATGCGTTTTCTTACGCCATAATGCCCATCCCATTGGGTTAGAATCAAAACTCACACCTTTCCCTCAATTTATCCATTTTTTCCCGAAAAATGAATTATTCATTAATTTATAAAACTTTTCTCAAACTCACTAGTCACTGAAACTGTCTGTCTCGTATTCAAATCAATATACTGCTTCAATCACGGTACTGCTGGGAAGAGATAGCTTGGTGATTCAAACGAGTTCCATTCCAAAGTTGAGACACTGCTATTGGGTTCAATAATGAATGATATATCTCTGCTTATTTAGCAGTTTTGTGGTGGAGCCTCCTGGTGGGACTGGTTGCTCCGGACACAACGGCAAATCGGCGTATGCATCACGTAAATTAGTGGGTTACGTGAATTCTGACTCCACCCCTGCCGGCCGAAGTGGCCGTGCGGTTAGAGGCGCTGCAGTCTGGAACCGCAAGACCGCTACGGTCGCAGGTTCGAATCCTGCCTCGGGCATGGATGTTTGTGATGTCCTTAGGTTAGTTAGGTTTAACTAGTTCTAAGTTCTAGGGGACTAATGACCTCAGCAGTTGAGTCCCATAGTGCTCAGAGCCATTTTTTTTTGACTCCACCCCATACCCTACATCACAGTTAGCCGCCATGCTCCCCCTGATTTTTCCACCTAAGCCGTTGCGTTCGTCTTCGGGAACCCATCAAAACTTCCTACCCGTCACTGATTGTAGCATGGTGAGCCTGTATAAATTATTTACGACTAAGTACATGATGTAACTAAAATCAAGGGATGCTTTGAACCTGTCACCCATCTGTTGGTTATTTGAGTTGGCTTGCCTATGGACACATTGGCAAAGTCCGTCAATGATCCCTCTCTCAAAGAAAAGAAGCATGTCGGAAACGGTCAATAGTTCGATGCTGCCCTTCTTTCTCCTGAGCTTTAAGTCCCGTGTTATAAAAAGCGGGATCCAGAGAATATGTGGTTATGCACAGACTCTGGAATTTGTCGAAAATGCCTGCAAGTAAGGGAAGTCCATGCGCATGTAAGGCAGTGTGCACTCTCCTAAAGTGGTGATGTTGACTTCCTGCCAGAAATTCACAGGATGTTCATACTCTGCATCCGTTCTGACAGCGCCAGTTAGCTCGCTGGATAATGCAGCTCTGTCGGGTAGCCTGGGTTCGTTCAGTTTTGCCATATCATCCAGACATTCATATGGAAAAACACCCTTCTTAGTCACAAGTTGAAACTCTTCCTCGTCGAGAAATGCAGCTCAGTTGAAGTCCTTATCCACCCGGGGTAGAGTTTTAACCAGTTTTTGGAGCGGTGCCTGCATAAATTGTAGCGAGTCAAGGAATTGGAGCATAATTCTTGGCATCATTCGTTTGGAGAATGAGTTATGTATGTCGACGCTCTTAGGTAAGACACTGAACTGATTTTCGTCCCAGCAGAAGTCAGCCAAGTGCGCAACAAGAAAGTGAGCGTCTTACATGCTTAAATTATGAAAGAAAAGGGTATGTGCCTTGGTAACTGGTACTTGAAATTGCGTGTATTGCGTGCTGCGCCATGGAACTACCCTGTAAGATTACAGTGATCCCTGCGAGGAGTTTCTGCTTTTATTTCTAACGGCAGCCCACAGATATGACAGTCAACTGTGTTATTGTACAAATCTTCTATCTCCTTCAATTTGGTCTTGGGAATGTCATCACTGTAGAACTTCTCAACGTCCCATGAAAATTTTTGAGCTCAGTGAGAAGCAATATCCCGGGATTATCCCCTACATTAGATTTGTAGCGGTTAAGACTTGTATTATGGGGCGATACAATTTGGTACGCAGCCGCATATTGTACATGTATTTCTGTGAAGGCAGTATTTGAGTCTGTGGGGTCACCTTCACAGTGGATCACATCCAAAGTCGGCGTACACTGCGAATTGGCATCGCTCCTGATGGAGAGCATTTTTAGACTTGAAGTTTTTTCATCGTAGGTCCTTGGAAGCGCATTTCACTACATGCTTTGCTAGTAACTTGTCTCATGAAAAATATTTCAGACATCGTAAGCAAATATGCTTTACGCAATGATCTGTTGACGGTTGGGAGGAGATGAGTTGGGACATGTCTTTGATACAAATATAATGATAATTCCCATTCTTATTTTTCTCATCGGAGAACAAGAGCATGTTTACAGGCATCTTACACCAACCAGCAAATTTTGAGAAATGCAGGTGACTGATGACTATATGTTTGTTCTATTCGTCTGACTTGCGTTTCCCCAGGCCATAAACATGAACCGATATTCTAGTATTTTGTGCCTCAAATTTAAGTATGCCCTGGATCTTGACGGGGAATTCGATACCGTCGAAGTTATAACACAATGTCAATACCTATGGCCTATCGACATGCGCACTCTGGATTTTGTTTAATATTTCTTCCAGAAGATAGGATTAACCAAGCATTAATGAATGCCTTCTTATCAGCTATGTCCTTACGGAACTTGATGTATCTAGACCGTTCATTTACTGGATCATAGACATATGTATGGATGTCCAGGTGTAGTATTCAGCTGAGTGCTTTAGCTGACCCCTAACTTCCATCTCGGAGAATCAGTCCATTATAGCACTCAAGCTGGACTTACGAAGCCACTCGGTGATTGACGTGAACTACGTTACCAAGCCATTATCCCCCCGAAGATAATGAAGACTTGTGTCTTCCACGCCAGAGGCATCTTTGGGGTGGAGGGTGGGGAGGGGCCTGCAACAGTTCAAAGCAGAGAACTGCATAGCATTTAATGTTGGGACACCACGGATCATTGACTACCTTGAGCAGCTCTGTTTACACGTCAGGAAGACATGCTCTTTTAAACACAGTAGGGTCACGGTACCGTTCTGCTGGATTCGAGATTCTTGTGAACGATATTTTTTCCTCAAAGACATCTGCAACGATCGAGTAGTCTAACTGCGATAAGGTATCATTGATTCGATGTCCACTAAAACGATGGGAGAGGGAACTACCACTAATCACACTATCATCTCTATTACTAATACCACTATTACTGGGTGATGATGCGGTCCATTCTGCTGATGACAGAGTGGATGAACTGCTCAGAGGTACAGACGAAGGCACACACATCTTGCTAGGACGGTGACTCTGATGAGGATGAGGAGGAGGATAAGGCCAGTCCAGTGGGAGCAGCCTGGCTCTGGAAACGGCTCCCAGTGCTGCTGCTGTAGCCCCGACCCGCTAGCGTGAGGGGTAGTAGCTCGCTGCTCGATCAACGGGCGCCAGGGCAGTGTTGGGGCAACGGCGGCGGCGACCGCGGAGTCTTGCCCCACAATTAGCGGCGTTCTTACCAGTGAGGCATGTCTCACCAGCCCACGCTTCGGCGAGGCAGACTTCACCGCCACCGGTACCTGCACCATAGAAAGCTGCAGCTGTGGAGATGCAACCGGTGTAGAATAATAGGAAGTTAAATACATCGCCTGCTGCTGCAAGGAAAGAAAGAATGCAGACAATCATATTGCCGTTACATACAAGCAGAGGGAGTAATTACCTCTCCTGCTCTGCGTCGAAGGCGTGAGAATTTCATCAACACAGTCGGCTATCTATACTACCCCTTCAGGAAAGTCACGCTGTCATGGCAGCTCTTCTTCTATAACCAACTCCCTTACACATACAGACATCTCATTCTCGTCACAATCTGCACTACTGGCCATTAAAATTGCTAAACCACGAAGATGACGTGCTACAGACGCGAAATTTAACCGACAGGAAGAAGAATCTGTGATATGCGAATGGTTAGCCTTTCAGAGCATTCACACAAGGTTGGCGCCGGTGGCGACATCTACAACGTGCTGACATGAGGAAAGTTTCCAACCGATTTCTCATACACAAACAGCAGTTAACCGGCGTTGCCTCGTGAAACGTTATTGTGATGCCTCGTGTAAGGAGGGTAAATGCGTACCATCACATTTCCGACTTTGATAAAGTTCGGATTGTAGCCTATCGCGATTGCGGTTTATCGTATCGCCCATTGCTGCTCGCGTTGGTCGAGATCCAATGGCTGTTAACAGAATATGGAATCGGTGGGTTCAGGGGGGTAATACGGAACGCCGTGCTGGATCGCAACTAGCACTCGAGATGACAGGCATCTTATCCGCATGGCCGTAGCGGATCGTGCAGCCACGTCTCGATCCCTGAGTCAACACATGGGGACGTTTGCAAGACAACAACCATGTGCACGAACAGTTCGACGACATTTGGAGCAGCATGGACTATCAGCTCGGAGACCATGACTGCGGTTACCCTTGACGCTGCATCACGGACAGGAGCGCCTGCGATGTTGTACTCGACGACGAACCTGGGTGCACGGATCGCAAAACGTCATATTTTCGGATGAATCCTGGCTCTGTTTACAGCATCATGATGGTCGCATCCGTGTTTGGCCGCATTGCGGTGAACGCACATTGGAAGTGTGTATTCGTCATCGCCATACTGGCGTATTACCCGGCGTGATGGTATGGGGTGCCATTGGTTACACGTCTCGGTCACCTCTTGTTCGCATTGACGGCACTTTGAACAGTGGACGTTACATTTCCGATGTGTTACGACCCGTGGCTCTACCCTTCATTTGTTCCCTGCGAAACCCTACATTTCAGCAGGATAATGCACGACCGTATGTTGCAGGTCTTGTACGGGCCTTTCTGGATACAGAAAATGTTCGAGTGCTGCCCTGGCCAGCACATTCTCCAGATCTCTCAACACTTGAAAACGTACCTGTACATTCCATCCAAGCTCTGTTTGACTCAATGCCCAGGCGTATCAAGGCCGTTATTACGGCCAGAGGTGGTTGTTCTGTGTACTGATTTCTCAGGATCTATGCACCTAAATTGCGTGAAAATGTAATCACATGTCAGTTCCAGTATAATATATTTGTCCAATGAATACCTGTTTATCATCTGCAATTCTAGTTGGTGTAGCAATTTTAATGGCCAGTAGTGTATATGGTGTCACCAATCGATCTCGCCTAGAACTACAAAAATTTATGTAAACAAATTTGTTAGAGAAGAAGATAAGCAAAATAAATTATAATTTTTTTTCCAATTACAGTGCTGTTCACCTGTCGCATTGGGTGCTGGAGACGTTGCAGTTGGTTTTCAGTCTCCGGCTGTACGTCTATAGCCTCTAGTATTGTCTCTGCAACAAGACAAAACATACGTTTTTTCGAATTTCACAGCTACTACTACTACATAGATATTTTTCTCTACACTTCACTGTTGCTGTGTTTTCTCGGCCAGAGGCTGTTCCACAGCATGTGGCTGATGTCCTTTTTCAGACTCCAGCATCGCCTCATGACTGGATTCCATTTCAGCTTTGCAAGCTATAACAAGAAGAAGAGATAAAACACCAATACAATACAAGAACAAACGACACAACTACCACGAAGATATATTTTTTTTATGTACTCACATGGCAGTTCTAGTAGAGAGCTTTCCACGGGGAGAGTTTGCTCCTCCCCCTCCTGTCTTTTCTTGCATTCGAGGATAAAATCCTGGAGTTGTGCTGCAACAAGTGAAAATAAATTGAATTGCTGACAAGATTCTCTTTAAAATACGAATTTTTTTTCACAATTTTCGCACCTTATCCACATACTTACAAAAACAACTTATTATTTACATACATGGTACTTTCCATTCTTCAATTCTGTGTCGCTTGCCACTGACGCTGATGCTACAGTTGGTGCATTTAATTTTTCCCCAGAAAAAAACTGACATTAACACGCGCAAGCAAACACACAAGCGAACTGACGATGGCAGAATGAGAGTGACTGCGCCATTACTGGGGTTTATATAACCTCTAACACCTCCATGTACCATTTGACCCAGGTAGCCAATATGAGTTCTTGCTGAGGAATGCTGGTCTGAGCACACAGGACAAGTTGGTGCTACTTGCAGGCTACGGATTTTGTGTGCTTTTGTATGCCCTTCTGGTACACTCTGGAAATACCCACGAGATATAAGCTAGATAGGATTTTCACAACAAGTGATGATACTTTAGCGATTTGAAAACACCTGTATGGTCCGATCTCTTCTATCTTCGAAAATACCTCATATAAAAGAAAGGAATCTACATTTTCCGTGATAAATTTGATGTGTATTGACGAAACAACATTCCAGTTACAGATTTTTTAAACTGAGGAGTCCCTGTCAGGGTGGAGCGGCAGTCAGTCCAAGTCGCACGCATTGCACCATGGTCATCGGCTGGAGTGGTCCCAAGGATGTCACGCTACCGGTAGTTGTTCATTATTGCTCTCATGGCTCACAACTGTCCCGGCAGGCTGACTCCTCAGGCACACAATACACTCGGCGGATGGCGCTGGACTAGACTGGAGGTGACTGGTGGTGACTGGACAGTTTTTCTTTTTCGTCTTAAAATACCGTGTTCGGTAAGATAATGAGCACAACATTTATAGACAATATTGTACAACACGTTTTGCATGTTTCTATTAGCTAGGATGCAACTTGTGACTCATAAATAGGTGTTGCTACAGGAGTCCTGTACACAGCGGCGGGGTGTTAGAGACACAGTGGGACAGTAG